>NC_142837.1:18777500-20027500 GCF_061612785.1 Hesperophylax consimilis | reverse complement strand
GTCAATAATCGGCACCAAATCACGGTTGTCAATGGTTTTGCATCTTGCTTAACGTAAATCGTCTCAGGTGTGCCCCAGGGGTCGCATCTCGGACCACTCTTATTTAATATTTATATACATGACATTTACGTTTGCTTTAAAAATAGTTACTTTGTTTTATACGCGGATGACATGAAAATTTATAAAGCTATACAGTGTTTATCCGATTGTATGGAATTGCAAAGCGATCTTGATAATTTGTGCATATATTGTGAATCAAATTTTTTGTCCTTAAACATATCTAAGTGTCACTCGATTACATTTACTAGAAATAAAAACAAAATCATCTATCCATACAACTTGAATAACAAACCTTTACAACCTATGTCTACGTGTAAAGATCTAGGTGTTTACTTAGATAGCAAATTAATTTTTGACAAGCACATTGAACACATTATTTCAAAATCCTACAGAATGCTAGGTTTCTTATTAAGAATATGCAAAGTTTTCAAAAGTGCTAAGACTCTGAAAATGTTGTTTTGTTCATTGGTCAGAAGTCCACTGGAGTATGCTTCCACAATATGGAATCCTCAATATAAGGTATACATAGATTTAGTAGAAAGTATACAGAATAAATTTTCGAAACATCTACTCAAGAAATACAACAATACTACAAATAATATGTTAACTTTACAAAAAAGACGCACATTGTCAGACCTGTTGTTTCTACATAATCTGCTAAATAATAAAATAGATAGTCCCGAATTGCTATCCGTCATTGGTTTAAATGTTCCAACGAGGCGTACCAAACACACTACACTATTTCATATTGAAACCAACAATACCAATGCAGCAAACAATTCAGTTATTACTCGCGCAATCACAACATACACCCATTACGAAAAATTACTACATTTAGACATCTTTCATGATTCCTTTCTAACATACAAAACTAACTTATTAAATTTCTTGGCATGACATATTTCAAAAATATTTTATATCATTTTTCAAAACTCCTATTTATTAACAGTCAATTATTCGTGAGCTTATTATAATTCTTGTTTTCAATTAATTTATTATTTATTATTTTTATTATTATCCACACACTTCCTTCCTTTTATAACAATCTCAGGCGAAATTATGTAATGATATTTTATGGACATACGTAATAGGTACTACAACTATGTAATAACTAAAAATATCAAATTGTATCTAATTGTACTGTGTATGTCTTAACAAATAAATAAATAAATAAAATAAAAATCAAAAACTTGGACGGTGCCAGGTACATAAAAGATTAAATTAAAACTATTAATTATTTTTATAAACAATAATTATTAGCCTGAAACACTAATCCACATTGAAAAATCTCCCGATAAAAGATACATGACGCAAACGGGACTTGAACCCGTGTCCTTTCGATTTCCGGTCGACAGCTCTGACCACTGAGCTATTAATTATTGCTTGTAAAAATAATTGTTACCCTTTGTGCTATGCATAAAAAACTTGTCTTAAACATTAGTTTACAAAAAAATAATAATTAAAACTATTAAATGCCACTAGAAGAGGGTCGAATATTGAAATATTTCTCATTTCCGGAATGGTTTACTCTATGGCACCGTAGTTCTCAAAAGAGATATTACAAAATTCTCTTGGCGTTACACTGTATTTTCATATAACATATTTGTGGTAAAATAAGTTTTCATTACTTTGCGTATTCAATGATACCTATAATGGTTATTCATAAAACCTCCTCTCTTCTAAAGTACAAACATTATTTTATCACGTGAGCAACTTACCTTTGCGTTAAATAATGCATAGAAATATTCAGAATAAAAAGAAGAAAAATTCATCGAGGGATTATTTCAGAAAGTACCTTAAAAACGACGGAGCCCGGAGACGATTAAGCAATTTTAGATACTTTTAGACGGAGTATGTTCCCACACTCTGAACTACTGATATCATACATATCTCATTTGTAGGTATGAATATAAACAGTTGTAATGTTTACATTGTATACGGAATACATTAAAACTACAATACCCATTCATTTTATCTACACTCCATCAATTTAATCACTTTTCAGACAAAACATAATATATCCTTTTTCCCCAAGTTAGCGGTATAGTATGTACGTAATTAATTACTGTGATCTATTTACTAATAATTTCTCCAATTTTTTAACTTCTTATAATTCTCTAACTTCTCCATTCTCTTATTGCAACCCAAACTAGCTTTACCTCATAGATTCTGTACAAACTGTAAAATTCACCCGCCATAACACTAATCAAATAATTAATCGTTAGCTATTTTAGAATATTATAATAAAAGACCAAACAGCCATTTTCTAGCGGATTTTCAGAAATTCGCCTCTCTCAGTTTTAACATCGGGCTGAATTAGAAAAGCCATCAATATATCCGGCAGTGAGGATTAAAATCCAAATTACCACCCCTATATCGTCAGGAACATCGGCTTAATCTAAACTGTTTACTCGCTGTATTATGCAACCTGCGAAACGCTTATGGTAAAACCGTTTAAAAATCACTATTCTATTTAAAACACCAAGAATAAATGTAAATGTATTATGTTAATTTAATTCTTACGGATGGCAACAGATTTTATAAAAAACTACTTATAATAAAATAAGGACGAGTTGTTTCAGAGAATTTGAACAATTAATAAAATTTCAACGTTCATTTTTGGGTTCTGTGAAAGACCTATTCAAGTTCTGTTTTTATATCATTGTAGGCTAGTTGCTTGACAGAACTGAAATAAAAACAGAACTTGAAAAATCTTTCACAGAACTTGAAAATGAACGTTGAAATTTGATGAATTGTTAAAATTCTCCAAAACAACCCGTCCTTAGTGTTATTTACTAAAGGTTTTCAAACATTTTTGACATTACGTTACTGTGGAAATAACGAATTGGCGTTTCGCTTCAGTTTTATTTATTGTAAGGTTTTCAAATCTCCATTACGTCAAGTAAAATCGCAACGCAAGTTAAAAAAATAACTCATCCAGATACATTGCTTACATACAGCATGTCTCAAACTCAGCATTTTTTTGTTTGACTTAAAAAAATACAAACATTTCTGGGGACCACCTTAATTCTACCACCACAGTAAGCGGAAAATGTTGTGATGGAGGACTTAGCCACTTTCGGCCACTGACCGGTATCAGTATCGGTCAGTATTCATTAGTAGACTTAAGAAAATAATATTACAATTAAAAATAAAAATAAATAAAATATTTTTTAATAGTAATAAGTAAATAACTTTTCGAATAACTGCAAAAATTTTTCGAATATTTAATGATCGTATACATTCTATGTATATTTCTCGCCAAAAACCATAAGTATTGGTAAGCATAACAATGTGCTGTTTCTCAATGACGCTTTACTATCTGTATGGCATTAGTATTTATATGTGCTCCAATAAAATAAAATTCTAAATTTGTTTTGGTTAATTCAATTGCACAACCAATAATAGTCATCAAATAAGCGATAATAAGATCAATATAAACGTTCAATCACTTATAGCGATTTGTTTTTGGGATATTGTTCCGTATTTCGTAACATTACAGTGTCCATCTATAAGCCTGTAATTTATTACACATTTGCCCTGATGATGGACACTGTAATGTTATCTGAAACTTTTGCTAAAGTAGTAGCTAGCAACACATACTATCCAAAAAATATATATAATAATTTTGGCCGTGAACATCACATTTGAATTTAACCATCATTTTTCAAAATGTTGTGAGCATGTAATGAAATAATAAAGTTTTTTTTTAATTTCTATAGCCGCTAGTTGTTAAATAAAAACATCACAGCAATCCAATTTCGTACACATAGATAAAAAAATCCCGCTCTGATCCGCCGGTAGATGTCGCCGTTGCCAAAAGCCATCGGGCTTACCTGGTGTCTCTCCATCGAGCCGGAAGTCCGACATGTACACCGTACGGCCTTAGCTCCCTTCCGGCACTAAAGCCTCCGTCAGCTGCCGGCGGGAGTGAAGAGTGATCGGGTTGCATTATACCTTCCTTCCTTCCTAACCTGCTTCTTTTACACTGTATAGTTACAAAGGCTTGTGGTTTTAGATAAAACACAATATTTAAACCGTACATTTTATATATATATTGTATGTATACTGTATTTCAAAGTCACGTTAAAATGCCGTCGCTGGTTCGAATCCCGGCGTGCGCAAGTAAATTTCATTTTATGAATTTATGTTATTTCACAAAATATTCATTTAAAATAATATATTGCTTACTTGCGGTACATTTCAGAGGGGAAGATACTATCAGTTTCTCTCTGATGTAAGACCACTATTTAGAATTGAAACGTTGCTTGAAATAGCTTTAGCCATGTTTGGTGACCAGAGCTGAATAACCAGGTACTCCCCCACCATTCTCTTCCCCATCTCCTTTCCATCCCCATTATCTTCAGCCCCACAACATACCCCAATTTGTAATGCCATAGTCTCACTGGTTCCAGATAGTTAGGAGCAGTTGGGACTTTTGTGCGGTATATGATATTCACATTTAAAAAACAACATAAAATTGCATTCACACAAAATAAGTCTTAAAATTTTACATCAGTGCATTACAATGAGGAACTGCAGTCCATTTTTTTTATCAAAAAGACTTTATAACTTAAATTACTCTGTTTTATATTTATTTTAATATTTTTTTTATTTTTCAGGTGCTCTAAAAGCGCATCAAATCTCTGGAAGTGACCCGCAACGTCACCGTCTCAAAAAGCCTACGTTAAGATTACCCGCTTTTAACATCGAAGAACACGAACCTAAATAAATACCAAAAGCATCCATGACCGCACCTGATTTTTAAAATTAAACGGTGTTTAAGAACCTGCATTAAATTTTTTTTATCGGCTTAAATTTGAATGTGGACCAGAATCGCCAATGCACATTTTCTAAAATACCCACAAAAAATGAAGATATTTTCAAATTTCCCATAAAATCTCCACAAGTACCCCTACCTCCAAAATGAAACAAAATTAGCATTGTTTTCTCATTATGTAATCATTTTCGCTTTCATTCAGGATTTAAATATATATTTTTTTTTTAAATCTGCGGCAAAACGAAAACGAAATATAAATTTGGGGAATACTCCACGAAGTGGTAACCCTGACGTGGATGTTTTAAATCATAGATATATTACTGACGTAGATTGATTGTAATTATTCAAAACATTAGTATTACAATCAAGCCGTGTGTTTTTATGACTTAAATGACAATGTTTTTAAATGACGATTAATTAATTCTATGTTGAATAATATAATATCTAATAAAACTCATACATTTTTAATCAGCTTTTTGTATATATCTGAATATTTCTAATGTCAAAATATCACTGCAGTTCCTTATTATGTAACGTGAAATAATAACAATATTATATTTAAACCCAGTATCAATGCATGTAAATAATAGTAAAAATTAGTAAAACATGATTTATATTAACATAAAATTTTAAAGATTATATTATTGTAGTGTTTGAATAATATTAGGAAAAAAGATATTTTGAAAATTTCTGATTTTAATTTTAGTATGGAATAATTGAAAATACCAACGGAACTGAATTTATTTCCAAGTCGATGTAGCCTTTGGACTGGGAACTAATGAAATAGTTTATTTTCGACGAATAAACAAAGAACAGCTCTGGAAGCCTTGTGTTATGATTCGGTATGCGGAACGTTATTAGCTTTGTTAAGTCCGGTCTTTGTTGAGCCAATATATTCATAATTTGCATAAAATGACCAAAACTCTCATGGTTCTTCTGAAAGATAAGTTAATTGAATCAATTTCATTAAATTATCACTATTAATTTGTTCAATTGGTATGCATAGTAAAATAATTGATATACTTTAAAATTTTTTGTGTAACTCTACGAGGTTTTATGCAATGTGATTTATAGTGTGGGGAACAAATAGTAGAATTGTTTCTTAAATAAATTCTCACCAAGAATAAAATAATTTCTTCTTTCTTATTTTATTCATACAGTAGTTGGCGCGGGCGAGATTTGGAAAAAAATGAAGTATTGTTTTAATTTAACAATTTTAAGCCACTTAAATGACTTCAAGAGTTTAAAATCTTTAGATTGAATGACTTGTATGGTATGCTGTTAAAAGTAATTGTATTTTTCTTCGTGTTAAAACATTATACTTCATACTTTATCCACGCCAAATCCTAAGAATGACCATTCTCATTTATCTCCTTTTTCATCCATCAAAAATTTTCTAAAATATTTAACGCAGAATGCATTCTAATAACCTTCGTATCTGAGATATTCCATCTTATTTTTGTTCCGTGCCCAGGAGTTATTAAGGATAATCGTATTTTTTGTGAAAAAATCTTCCTCTAAATTGGATTCTACAAAACCACTTCAAGAAAGAAAGCTCCAGTCGATGAACATGATTGAGATGTTGCATGTTCGTAGGTGTTCCTGAAATAAAATAAAATTTCCATCTATTTTCGTTAAACTACGTCGAACCACCTAATAATCTCTAGGAATTCATCACGGAAGAGGCAAAATTGTGAGGGAGGAAGCTCTGGGAAGGAAAAAGGTATAAGAGGTGGGTAGGAATTTGAGGGTCAATGTGTTTAGGAGTGACGGACGTATGACTCCATCCCTCCTACTGTGGTGCAAGGCAATGAGTCGAGAAAGTCCGGCTGGAGAGATCAAAAGGTCTCCATCAACCAGTCCCTCCCGATCCGGCCTACCACACAGTCGGTGGGTAAACGCATTGGCTGACAATTCCAAGACAAAAGTACCGTGTATAGTATGTGATATCCAATACTTCTATATTGTAATCTGACATGAATACATTCTCTTCATGAGATATGTACACTTGGCACACTACGGAGGTATTAGGAATTTATTCCGGGTGGTATTATCTCATCGTGGCAATAACCAGTAATGGGGCAGATGTAATAATTGTCATGTTTTGTTTGTCATGTAAATTTAATGATGGATAATTGATAATTATCAAATGTTTATCAGTTATATTGAGAAAGAATACAAATATTGGTAACACTGAAACAATAATTCGTTAACATGAGTATATGCGTACAAAAAATAAAATAGATTTAAAACATAATTATGAAAAAATAAAAATAGTGAAATGTTTTAATCAACATTATTAAAGCCGTAAAGAACGTGTAGCATTAATTTATAATGCTGCATGACTGACATTTTAACATTTTGTGCAAATTTGTATTTTATATTGTATTCATGTATCTCATAAGTAGACTTTTTTCTTTGAAAATCCTATAAAATCGTTTAATTGTATTATTTGTTTTACCTAAGTACCTAAGTACCTAAAATGTTATTTTTAATTGTCAAGACTCTGACAGCCCTGAATTGTTGAAGCTACTTTGCCATACCCTCCGGCCGTAGTGCCAAGTGGAGATAAATTTGATTGTAACAATAAACTCACTACTATTTGCGCTGTTATAATATTTTGCTAGATTATATCTGTTGGCAAGTCACCTTTTCTGTATATTTTATCCTGTTTAAATGAAGTGTTTTCTATTATTGTAGCATTCTATGCCTTAAGAAAATTTCAGCTGTATCACATTCAATGTCGTTTTGTATACATATTGTTGTGTTCTTAAATGTAATACTAATATTTGCCTATTTACCACTGTGTACTTATAATCTCATGTATCACATTATTGTAAAAGCATTTTATGGCGTTTAATAAATAAATAAAATAAAAAAATAAAAAAGTCCAAATAACAATCTTTTCAGAGCCTAAACTGAAGATATGGTTCTTTTTTAATTTACTGAATTGCTATTAAAAATATTCCTGAACAGTGTAAATAAATGATTCTGCAGTCTGCAGTCAAAACTTATCCATTTGTATTTGATGTCGTGTCCGCGTATTTTAGAAGTAGAGTATTTTTTCTTTGGAAATTATATAATGATACTTTTTGAGTAAGAATATAAAAAATCTATAACAAATAAACAATTTTATAAATCAAGATGTTGACAGTAGTGAAAAACTCTAATAAATTGCTCTCATCAAGAAGTATCTAACTAACAGTATAACTGCGAACTGTTGCCGTAGGGTTGCTATTTTGTTCATAATGTTGTTTGCGTATGTCTACTTCTAATGCCATTATTTTCAGTTTTATAATCAAGGGACAATCCGTGTACCTCTATTGTTAACACCTGTCGCTAAATAAGAGCGTCCGTTAGCGAAACTAGAATGCACCCCGCCGTTGAAACAACGTCGTTACTTTGGGCTAACGCCTCCCCCGCACCGCGGCGGCTGAAATATAAGTGCACGCTAAAATTATAACGCTTTGGTGATAGGGAACACCGGACTTACCTAATTACTATTAAGAGCAGTAACTGCCTTACACGACATCTACCAAATATGATTACTAAGAGCTTTAAGAAGTTAGGAGGCAGTTTTTTAGTGGGTACCGTGAACTTAATATCTTATTACCTTGGCATTTTGGAAAATATACGTAATAACCTAACTTTCACAATAATTTTGACTGGCGCTTTTTGCTTTATCAGTCGTTCATCGCAGGGCAACAATTATTTTCGAATATTTCGCATAATATCTGCTGGCGTGCAGTCAATAAATGCTGAAAAGCAGTGCCTACCCTAAGAAGCAAGAACCATATAAATAAAATTTTAAATTGTTCAAATCTATGATCAAAATGTTAATATTTTAATGTAATCGTTCTGGAGATTGATAAATTGTTTTTATTTAACAACAAAATTCACTCTCAGTGTTGCATTTTTACTTACGGCCATAGATTTGACTCCCCAATCTAGTTTTTTTCGCGGGTCTCATAATGTAAAGCCACACACTAGTTGTATTGGACACCTACGCCAATGACATCGACTGTAAAATGCCGGTTTCCTCTCTGGGGTACCTTGGATAAGGATTTGCAATGAAACACAACTTCGCGAATGTCGTCGGACAACTGACGGGTTGGGCCAGTTGTTTGCATATTTATTGGGTTCGAATTCAAGAATTTGTACACCTGTTAATGTGGAGCAATTATTTTTATATCTTAACAGAAATATTATAATGCGTCATAGCGGCAAGAATTAATAACTAAGGTCCCACAGTTTTGTCGTGCGAGTAATTCATCCTTGAAATGGCGATATGACACGTGTACGGTGATTTAAATTCTTAGCAAGATGACTCATCGTGCGAGATAAGCCTCAAATGATTCGGCATCGTAAAATATGTGATATCAGATAAATATTAATTTTCTTGATTATTTAATAATTATTTACGTATATCCATCTGCTGTCCGGTACACTAGTAATTAATAATTTTTGCGTAAACATAAAATGTACGGTTTGACATTAGGGGCGTAATGTTATTCCTCCACTTTTAAGTGTTAACCTTTCTATCACCATTTTTAGTTTCCAAAACTACCACCATTTTTGTAGTGCCGTGTAGAAGAAAAATGAATTAACATTATTTATGAACGCATTGCGACGTACGTACTTACGCAACGCACGTAATGTATTCCTTTTATCTGGCGCTTTATCAATTAATTTTGTTTTCGATTAAGTATTTTTTACTACTACCTCAAAGGTAGGGAATCAATAGCGTGTATAGTATTATAAGGAAATTAAAATATTTGACCTAAGCTTTGAAAAGTTGTGACTGGAAAACTTCACACAGTCTACCTTTGATCGTAAAGCAATACGCTCCATTTTTAATAACATCAACAAAGAGGATTAAGGTTTGATTTGGATATCCCGGCGTCCAATTCCCGGTTGTGCCGATATCTTAATAAGGTAACCTTTTAAAACGTAGGTAGACAGAATAACTTGGGGAATATTGCAGATAAATAAATAAGGTACCTACATATGTTCAATAACTTGTTGCATATTGCAACTAATCAACAACTGCACTAATTTACGGAGCAGTTTAGCTGAAAGTCAGAGTAATGATTTCATTTTAAACTTTTAAAAAATAGTCGTCCTTTTGTCCAAATGTTTCAAAATATTTTATCAAATAACGAAAAAAAATCTTTGAAGAAATATTTAAACCACTTAAAAGTAACGCCTGCCCGGCCTTAATTTTGAATTTGGGGCCAAAACTGTATAGTATTTATATTTTAACTCAAAAGACATAGGAAATATCTAATATCTAGTACGAATGAACACTGTTATATTTATTTGAATTTTGGGGATTTGGTAGTGAGACGATGAAAGATGATTGGTTGTAATTTCAGGTACTCGAGTGAGAATATAGCCGAAGTTATAATTGATTTGGTCGGCAGATGAGCGGGAGATGCAGGCCGGCGATGATGTTGCGGGGCCAAGGCGCAGACCGGCGAAGGTTTCGCAGGGTCAAGGCACGTGAGGAGCGTAGGCCAGGGATGATATGCGAGGCCAGGGCGCTGATGTTATCCCGCGGAGTCCATGATAATCCGTATCCTCTCCTACAAAGTCGGTACAAAAGCGGGCGAAGTAAGTTGTTCGTAACGGCGGTAAAGCATCGATGACACGGGGCTAGTTTACGAGCTGCTAGTCGACGAGTCTATAAGCTAGCGAGTAAGCGAGTTAGCGAGTGTCGATGACACACAAAACTTTCCACTCGCTCAGTAGCGAACTAGCTAGCGAGTTGGAGTCACGTGTTATTTTGCGTGACGTGTTGTTTGCATTCTATCGTTTATTTTTTTAAGCTGAAAAATGAAGTGGAACACGCGAGTTTCTCAACATCTACGAACAATACCCTATTTTATGGAATATAAAAGACAAAGAGTATTCTAACACAAAAGTAAAGGATGAAATTTTCAAAAACCTCTTAATTAAACTTGACGAAAAAAAACTAACTGTCGGTATGGATGTGTATCTTTTTTTTAGCATTCCATCTACCATCTGCAGTAACTCAATAAATTTGGAACTGTTTAATCTCAACATATTTCTATAAGCCAATGGAGCTTCGTCCTTTAACTCTCTCAATAAACGGCTGGAAGCACCATATTCATCGCGTTTTTCTATCCATGATCTTGCCCATTTTCTTTTCTGCTTCAAGTTTTTCTTTAGTTTTCGTTGTAAATCCTTCTTGATAGCATAAGCTAAGATAACTACTGCCGCGCGAACTACTTCCGTTGACATTTTTGCTGACTGCCAAAACGCAAAAATACTCGCAACTAGTTCCTAGCAGCGATGATGACACACGGCTAGTTAACTAGCTTATAAGCCAACACGCCAGCGAATGGCGAGTAAATTAGCCCGTCTTTTTATTTTACTCGCTGCTTTTTTACAATCGGATAGTCAACTAGCAGATTGTAAAAAAGCCGATGACACGGGGCCAGTTTACAAGCTGCTAGCGAACTCGCTGGCTTGTAGCTTGTAAACTAGCCCCGTGTCATCGATGCTTAACAGAGTAACGGCGAAGCGCGGGGAGAGGCCTGGTGGCCGTCTGCTCAGTTGGGGGCGAGCACTCGCAGGGCTTGCAGGCTGGTCACTTGTAAAACTGCTAATTAATAACTGACTGACTACATCTCCATGCGGCCCGTTGTATAGGCGCCCGGTGCGTCGAGAATATTTGGACGTGTAGGTAGATGCGCCGAATGCTAGTATCACATCTAGAAAGTTTATTTATTTATTAATTAACGCCCTTTTTCGGGACTTTACATAAACATTTTAAGAAATATACATTATTTATTATATATAACTGAATTTCTTCATTGACGAAATTTGTTTAAAAATAAATTGAATATGTCCACTGACTTGATATATTTTTTTTTTATCCATTAGTATTCTGGGCAAAGAGGAATACATATGGTAGCTAGTCCCAGAATTTCTGAACTGAAATAAATCCTGACTTCTAGTTTTACGTTGTGGAATCTGGAAGCTTATCAATTCTAGCAATACCGGACTATCAACTTAATCATTTAGAATTTTATATAGAAATACCAAGTCAGTGAAAATTCTTTTGTCTGACAATTTGAGCATATTCAGGTAATTTAACAGAGTATTGTAGTTCAACATGATTGCTGAAATATCAATTTAAAAATAAATAAAATCTGAGAATTTGTTTTGTATTCTAAGAGCTGGTACATGTACATTATAATGTGGGTTTCAGACAAGAGATTTGTACTCAAGTTTACTTCTAACATAGGCAAAATAGAACAATTTAATAAACTTTATATTGTTAAAATTTCTGATTAGCCTAGTTATAAATCCCAACATTTTTATGTCCTTATTAGAGATTTCTGTTATGTGGTTAACAAATGAAAGATTTGATTGAAAAGTGATGCCTAAGCCTTTGATTTGTGTGTCTCAAGAGCATTGTTATCAATGTTTTAATCAAAAATCACTGGATTTTTTATTCGATAAAATCTAAATATTTGACATTTTTCACAAGTCTATTTTCATTAAACTAAATTAATAATTTGTTAATATTGTCTTGAAAAATGTTGCTCTGGTAAATATTTTGAATAGTTCTATAAATGTTGAGGTCATCAGCAAAATGTAAATACATACATCATGAAATTTTTTTCTAACATCATTTATAAACAAGATAAATTAGATTGGGCCATGGTGTGAACCCTGTGGAACTCCAATTGTTGCATTCAGTTTTTCGGACAGGGATGGATTTTATTGTAACAATTTGTTGTCTTACAGAGAGATAGCTTTAACTGGAAGCTTATACCAAGCTTTCCTAATTTCAAAATGACAATTCTATGGGCAACTGTAGCAAAGGCTTTTCTAAAATCAGTATCGACAGAGTCTATTTGTTTTTTTTTTCTTTAAAAGCTTTGGAATATTTTTTCATAAATAATTAAGTTTGTAAAAGTACTACCTGGCATAAATTCAAACTGGTAAGGTGATATTACAGGTTTTATTTATGTAAAAAGTTTGTCAAGTATTAGGCTTTCAAAGAATTTCGGCAAAGTGGATTGAATGCATATAGGTCGGTAATTTAAAACATCTTCTTCATTCTTTTATCACCCTTTTTGAAAATAGGAGTCAGATAACAAATTTTCGACTTATCGGGAAAAGTTCCACTGGATAAAGAAAGATTAAAAATAAATTATTATAAGCAAAAATTAGTCGCCTGAAATATCAATACAAATTGAAAATATATCCCAAGTAAAACTAAATGCCGTCGACGGCTTTTAATATTTGTGCTTTGCATAAAACTTTGTCTTACAAACATTAGTTTATCATTAAAAAATAATAGATTAAAAAGTTTAGTTAATGGAAGAGCAATTACTTTAATACATTCTTTGATAAATATTGTTGGGATATTATCCGGTCCCGCAAATTTGTGGATATCTAAAGATTTAACTTTTATAATTACATTAGAAAGACTTATCTCACACTGTCTAATATCAAGAGTTTCATCTATAGTTGTTGTTGGAACAGGAAAATTATTAGAATCTGTTGAGTAAATACTTTTAAAAGTTTTTGCAAACAAAATTAACAATACCATCAGTAATATTGCTATGGCTGCCATAAAGGTGCATAAAACTCGAGAAATCAGAATCATCTTCCTTAAGAGATTTCGACTATTGAGAAAAATATATAACATTATTTATTATGGAGTTTTGAATTTCACTTATATAGTTACGGTAGCAGGTCATAAACATTTTTTACATGAAGTTCTTAAATCTTTAAATTTTATGTAATTTTTTTATATAATTTATATTTTTATGTTTAGCTTTTTTGGTGATATGCAGATTTATAAGTTCTTTGGAGTAAAATTTTGGAAATGTATTTGGTTTACATTCCATGGTTAGAATATACATGCACATTAGAAATAATTACTTCAAGTGGAGGATGATAAGCATCAATGGACACCAGCGGTTCACTACATTCTTCAATTATTAGTGACTCTAAGTTAGATAAACATTACTCTAGAGTACGATTATTTTCATTTGGTGTAGTATTTATTTATGATTCAGGTCTGGGAATAACGTCATGTCTGGAATAATGCGTTCAGAATCACTAAAACTGATATTATTGTCACTGTTCACACAGTTCATATTTGGAAGGTTATTATCACCAGCAAGAAAAAATGTTGTACTTGAATTCTGCGAAATCATACTTGACGTCTGTCAATTATTGTTCGATATTTATAGCTACGATGCGTTTTGCATGGGCAAACATTCCCGAATATTCTAGTAGCATCGCTACAGAATATAATTTTTTTTAATATGTTTATACATGGGTATGTTGGGAAGGTTTTTTTTTTTTTTTTTTTTTATATTTACTCCACACAGGAGGCCCTGAAGAAAATAATTTCCCTCAGGGCCTATGTCATCTTTGGGGATGCTGTGTGGAGGGTCTTTTTGTGGAGAGGAAGGAGTGAACATGGGTCTTGAAGAGTCCCATGTTGTAGGAGGGAGGAAACACAGAGGCCGGCAGTTTGTTCCACAGCCGAGCTGTTGAACTTAAGAACGAATCATAGAAGCGACCCGTTCTCATGTGACAAGTGTCAACTGTGTACAAATGTTGGGCGCGCGTTTGGCGTGTATCCCGACTACGCACCGGTGCCGAAGGGATCAATGACGCTAGTTCCTCAGAGCATCTTCCATTGTAATACCGATAGAACAAGGACAGCATACCTACCTGACGCCTGTGCTCTAAAGATTGCAGTCCGTTTGTTAAGATTGGGGAATCTATCAAACGGACCGCCCGTTTCTGCACAGAGTCAAGGGTTTTTTTCAGGTATTTTGGGGCTCCAGACCAGAGATGGCTGCCAAATTCGACAGTAGGGCGCACTTGCGATTTGTACAGGGTGAGCAGTTGTGTACTATTAAAGTATCTGCGGGCCCTGTACAGTACGCCCAGCTTCTGAGAGGCCAACTTTACTCTAGCTTCGATGGAGCCCCCGTACCTGAGCTGGTCACTTATAGTTACACCAAGCATATCAATGGAAGGCCTGTTCGGAAGATTGCTTCCGTTGAAGGAGACTAGATTATCATTTGGATCCCTTTTAGACGTAATCAGACAGGATTGGGTCTTTGAAACATTAAATTCGACGAGGTTGAAGATGATGAACTTCCTGCCCTCTACCATGTGTCTGAAGTGTTTTACAGCGAGTTAAATAGCCTATATACATATCTACATATAGGCCATTAATCAATGTTTGATTTTTTTGAGTTAACTTTGTAATTATTAAAAAAAGAATCTTCGCGTGCTTACTGTTAAATAAAACAATAAAATAAAAAAAAAACGAAAAAAAATGGGTTTTTGGGTAGAAATTGTTAATTCATTTGTGTTCCAACGTTAACCGGTCGTTGGTAATTTTATTTTTTCAAAATAATCTTTTAAACCACTTAATTTTTTTATTCTCCATATCATCATATTCAAATAGTAAATAAAGTTAAATAATTTAAAAAATAATCATTTAATGGCCAAGTTGAATAATTTAAAACACAAATAAATAAAGAAGTAGGTACATATCCATACTAGATATTTTCTGTACCTTCTTATACGTTACTTTGTACGTTATTTTGCTATCAAATATTTTTGGACATGGTTGCGCTGCTGTGTCTGTCATTTGTTTTCTGTCACGAATTTTACTTTCAGTTCAGATAGAATTTAATTAAATTTAACAGGAAATTGGGAGAGTGTTTATAATATTCGTCATATTCGTGATGGTTGATGTGGTTCTTAATCAACATTGCTTCAAACAGAAGTGGTTTTTGGCAAGAAATCCTTGACGTGTATACAATGTATTACGTATTAATATATTAGAATAATTCTCTAAGTTCTAGGAAGTCAGGTACTCCGTTACCGGATTTGTTTCTTATTATCAGCCTCTCGTTAAGTGACAGTTTTTTAATGAATAAAGCCCAAACCTTTATCCGAACGAGATAACATTTTTTTTCAAATAAAAATCCTTAAATTTGATTATAATTTCTAAAAATGTATGCAGTCGTATGAAATATTTCCGAAACTCTTATGTTTTTTTTTACTAAGCATTTAAAAATGTGGTTTTTTTGGACGACTGCAAAAAGTGTCACCTGTCCGAAAGGATAGAACTATCGAAGCGACCATAATATCGGTCAAGTTGATGGAAACGGGAGAAAGAAAATTGAAATAGTAATTATGTGGACCTCGGTGCTCTTGTGGTGGTTTTTATCGGTGAACCAGGTTATTATTTGTATTTTTTTTGTCAATTCAATTATTTAAAATTATTGTCTACAACCTCGAATTGAAATTAAGCGGCAATGAAAGCATCTAAAAGTCAAAACCAAAATCAGCTTTCGTTTTATAAATCAACTGAATGTAAACCAGAAACAGAGAGGAAGTATTTTGTAATACCCAGATTTTTAATACCCTTTTGAGTTTTCCTCATTGTATGCACATTGTTTGTAGGTGAAGTTGAACTCCAATTTATTCCACTATGTCTCGAGTACTTATAACGCATCATAAAACAACATTTAATCAAATACAAACATAAGATTCAGGCTATAAACTAATGAGTTAAGTGTCGTGTAATAGAATTTTCTACCCGGCTTCGCCTGGGTTTAAATAACAAGTAAAAACAAAGAAATTATGTTAATTTTAGTTGCTTTAAAATTAAACATCTACATATCTTTATTGAGTGTTTTGTGGCTTTATCTACTCAGTTTATTATATTCAATTTTAAGGATAATATGTTTTTCGTCCTTCATATAATCCGACCCGAATTAATAAATCCTTTCCTGCAGCCCTTAATTCAACCCGCCTCACAACCCTGCAAGACCAGATGATGATGTAGTTCTTCCGCCTTTACACGGTACAGACAATGGCGCTCTTGTGAGGTGTAACGCAACAACAACAAAAATATATTAAAACCGTGTTTGAGGGTGGTGGTTTCTCCATTTATTTGTTGATTGTTTCAGGAGGTACAGTGATGATTTCAACAATAACGTTTCATTAGAGGGTTAATTCTATCGCTAATTTGACAGACGAAGACATCGTCAGGAATTTTAGGCTTATCAACGCCTTAGTACGTCGGCTTGTAGTCAATGTTTTAAAAATTTCGGTTCCGGTGCCTTTGTGAACACAGAGTTCTTCATCGTACTCCGGAAAAGGCGTCCAAAATTATCAATGCAGGCTTAGTAGTTCACAATATGATACATTTCATCATCCGGAATACCTGATTGATCATAATCTAGATTTAGGACTGATTGCTGGTGGAATGACTGCTGAGCGTGGCCCTGGGGCTGTTAACAGAATAAACCCAGATTCAGTGATTGGTAGAGTTGTTCAAAATAGGATCATACAATTTATTTCCGTTAGATGTTTGACTAGTCATTTTTTTCCTTTTGTTATTCTGATCAGTCGATATTAGTTGTCAAGTGTTTAATGATTACGAATTAAGCACTCATAAACGGTGAGTGGTAAATTGAGGCTGCCTAAACAATTTAATACTTTCATATGATTATATGCAATTAGTAACTTTGTCAGCACCACCTTAGTTGTTGGTGTTTGTGGATCCTTTGGGGGCTTATCAAAAAAAAAATATTAACTGCACTGTCATCCGCATAACAATAAATGGGTTAACACGACAAAAGAATGGGTTTCGCACCGTCTTTTCATTTTTTTAAATTTATTTTATAATTCAATTTGTATGATTTCCAAAGAGAAAATATATTTCGTAATAGTGTAATGTTTTGAATACAGGTTTAAATGAGGTGATTTTATCACGAAAACGGGGCTATAATTATATTATTTATATCCATGGACTTTAAGAAAATAATGATGTAATGATAAGAAAATGTATTTAAAATTAAGAATATCACAATTTTTATCAAATAATACAGAAAACAACGCATTTTTCAGTCGTACAATTTAAATACAGTTTGTATTAAAATGTCAAGAATGAATAAACTGACAATCAAGTCTGATATACTGTTTTTTAAAGCAGATTCATTCATCTGGAATAACCCCGATGTTATAAGTATATTCATGTACGCTTTAATGTCCTCGACACTAAAGGCTTTTCTTTATGACTATTTCCAGGACCTGGCTTGGTCTTATATTTGTTGGATTTTGGTACAAAAAATTCTTCGTTGTCAAAGAGTTTTACTCCACATATATTATAGCTACATCGCTATAATTGCCTTTGAAAATATGCTACAAACGATTGGTATTACATCGTTAAACATCCCAGTGGAATATAAGTAATATATTAATATGCGTAATTTTTGGACTATACGTATAACTACTATTTTGGTAAACATTTTGGAATGCGATAAGATGATTTAGTGGGATCATCCACTGTTTCCGTTACTAACATGGCATTGTTTCAAAAGTGGCTCGGAAGATGTGCTTGCAGACCCTTGGCCATGTGATGTTGAAGCGTCGATTATATCGAGATCAGTGAAAGTTTAGTCCAAATATACTTCACAGAAATGATCTAGGGTTCTCTGGATCTGAATCAGACTCGGATGCATCTTGTCCCGTTTTGTATAGGTATAGGTAACGCTTAACAGTTTTGAATTTAGAAAACAATTGCGCTCCAGAAATATTGGCAATAACTTAGCCGTCAGCTTAATATGCTCCGGACAAATCGGTACTTCACTACGTCATCATCATTCTAATTCATATCTGATTGCTTTTCAAGCAGTAACATCACTTCTTCAACAGTCAAACCCCCAAAAACACGAAAAATAAATAAATCTGTGAAAAATTCTATTTTATCTATAGTGAGATCTGCCGAAAGATCCATATGGAACCAAAAATTCGAATCTTCAATTCAAAGTACTCGTTCTGATACAATAGTGAATCTTTTTGTCTCTAAGTAGTCAGTTAATTTCATTGTTTACGGTTCATAAACCGTTTTGAAAAAAAAATAAGTGTACTTAAAAGTTTTATGGATAACTTACTTAATTTGTTTTGCATAATTAAATCACAAATTTTGATAAATCTTTAGCGAAAATGCAGAATTTTACTGTCGGTGACTTTTTGGAATATATTAAAATTGTTTTGAAGTGTATTCAAAACTTTTAGATGCAAATACAAGGCGTGGTGTTACCTCTTCTCAATTCTACTAAAATCATATATCTCATCGTAATATAAAAGGGGATAGAACTACTTTTATCATTTCGTCTAAGTTCGTGACGTAAAGTGCACAAATATACCCGAGGGGTTCACTAATTATTTGTGGTGTAACTTTAAGTAATATAGCTACATAAAATCACCAAAATGAAGAAACTTTTCGTCAAAGCTCTACCACTACATGGTTGCATACATTTCCAATTGACTGTATTCGAGGTATTAATTTTCATAAAGTTATAGCTGGAAACAAAATTGACTTCAGCGAATGATTTCGCAACTCCATTATGATCTAATCACAAAATTTGCTGAACTATGCTTGTATTACGTTGGGAACATTAAATATTTCCAATAACGGGGACCTATTGGCTTCTCTGTAAATAATTTTATCTCCCTAATTGAACATGGATAATTCATACAGTATGTAATTAACCTTTAATATAAAGTATTAGAGTAAACACAAGTACTATTTTCATTTAAATAAAAAAATTAAATTCTAACAACCTACAGAATAAATTAAAAGTGTATTAATTCTAACAACCTACCAAATAAATTCTAAAAATCTACCAAATAAATTTTTGTGCCGTCCGAAAAATTCGGCGATCCTAACTTTTTCAATGTGGAAATCAGATTTAAAATATTGTTGAGTTGAAAATAAAACCAACTTAACCTTTCGTCAAAAAATGTTGAAATATTTTGAAGCTTCCTTGCAAATTAAAGTAGTTAAAACTCTGTCTATGGCGATACTGAGAGTATCACAAAATCGGAACGAGGTGCAAATATAAAATACTTGGAAGTTTATAATTATTTTTGTAAGACTTTAACATTTTTTTGTTTGTCAACTCTGGGATTCAAACTGTGTAAATTTAAGTAGGTACAAAAGAAAAAAAAAGAAAGCACGCTATTGAACCAATTTGAAAAAGATTGTTTTCCACGTAATCAGCCTAAAATCCATCTTCAAAATATAAAATTTGAAAAACGTTGAAAAATAATAATACATTTTTTTAGAAACAGATAATATCAACCTTCTCCTCAAAATATTTCTCCAGCATTCTTACATTTTCTTAAGCAAAGTGGAATTTAAGCATGATAAATAATACCTTTAATAATATAACAACATAATTTAAAATAAAAAACATTGTTTTTTTCCATAATACAAATAAAACGATTACATTAGTATTTATGCTAAACAGTGTCACACATTTATCAATGAAAAAGAGTAAATAGTTGTTTTAACCAAAAGATTTTTTGAAGCAACTAACTAACTAACCGTCACGCCACGATGTAGGCAGAGAGTACGGACCGCCAAACAACTCGGTCTTGGCACTCACTCCTTTTGAAACAATTTGTTGAATAATATCACAATTCTCATCATACAATACAGAAAATGATGTTTCTTTATAAAAAATGTAACCAAGTATAACGACCGCTTATTTATACGTGGCCAGCCTAGCAGAAATATAAGACGAGGAAGGGTTACAACATTACTTCCACCGAGTGATCAAGAAAGACAAAATAATATACCAAACTGCTATTTACATCAACTTGTGATTAAATCATCAATTATTTTAAATCCAATTGCTGTGAAAACTACAAGCTCTATCGTCTCCATCATTTGTATAATTTACGGAGAGAATTTCAAAGACTTTAGACGAAATTGTGCTTAAGAAAATAAGGATGTGATCAAAAAAAATCACAATTTTGATCGTATAATACAGATATCAACACAATTTTCAGTCGTGCACATGTTGTATTATATAGCAAGTATTATATTTTCTAGTAAATAACATTTTTAGTAATATAACAACATATAATTTAAAGTTAAAAAAATTATATTTATTAATAAAAAAAATAAAATGATTAGGTACATTATTTTTTACGCTAAATAATACCACACTTTTATCAATGAACGTGAGTAAACAGTGGTGTGAACCAAAACAATTTTTAAAACAATATGTTGAATAATATCACAGTTCTTATTATGTAATAAAGAAAATGATGTTTGTTATAATGAAAATGTGACATTCATTGAATACAAACTAAACAGGCACATGTTAACCACCATATTTTGTTCTATTTAGTAAACTCGTATATACCATACCGTACATACTACATGATGTCATTAAAAATTATAATATGTTTTAACTATCGGATTAATTGAGGTGATTTTCTCACTAAATCAGGGCTATACAAATAATCTAATTATTCATATTAATTGACTTTAAAAAAATAATTATGTGATCATAAGAAAATGTTTTTTAAAAATAAATTTAAAATACATCAAATTTAATAATGTTATAATAATTATTAGGTTCTGCAAGTATTTTCTGTTATTTTTACAGTTTTTAATGTGACAGCTGTTTCGGCTTTTGAGGCCATTATCAAACTGTGGATATGTCCACACGGCGACGACTTATTTATATGATTTTACCTATCCCCACCCATTTAAATTTCTATAATGGTCAAAAATGATTAATTAAGAATTGGAATAACCAAAATATTTGGTAATCCAGCAGTGTTTGCAAACCTGTTAAAATAAATGACCTAAGGGTTTTCTTAATTGTTGGTACGTGGGTGATTATGCTAAGGAATTATATTGTTTGGGTTTTTTGAAAATATTAAGCAGGGGAGAATTGATCATTTTTGTTTGATTATTAATTAGGGTTATGTTTGGATCTTTAGTTCTTTTATTTATCTCTAATTGTTCTAATAAATTTAATCTCAAACCCTTTCTTTCTATGTATGAAGGTTTAGGCTCGTTGTTGTCAAGTGGAACGTGGTTTTTCTCCAAGAGGTGAGCTACAAATTTCGAATCAATTTTATTATTTTTATAGCAACGCATATGTTCTTTGAATTTAGTTGAAAAGGCTCTCCCAGTCTGTCCAATATAAACGGCATCACAGTCTATATGGTCGCATTTTAATTCATAATGCCGCTATTTTTAAGTTTAGGGATTTTACTTTTAGAGTTTTTGAGGTTAGTTCCTATATTATTATTAGTTTTAAAAGCAATATTTAGACCACATTTTTTAATTTCTTTCGCTATTTTTAAAGATATTGGACCGAAAAATTCTAAACATCCAAATTTATCTAACTTATTATTATGCACCGGATATATTAAATTGATTTTATTTTTATATTTTTTCTTTCTTATAATTTTGTCGATGTTATTTGCCTCGTAGCCGTTATTAACCGCGATTGTTTTGATTGTTTCTTTTTCTTTTTGATATGCTTTATTTTCTAAGGGAATGTTAATTAATCTATGTACCATTGAATGGTAAGCTGATAATTTATGGGACCAAGGGTGAGTTGAGTTTGCATTTATTGTTGTGTCGGTAAATGTTGGTTTTCTAAATATTTCGAAGGTATGTTTATTATTATTTTTACCGATTGTTAAATCCAAAAAAATATATTTTACCTTCGATCTCGTGTTCTACTGTGAAGCAGATTTTATTATTAATGGTGTTGGCCCAATTCGTAAAAATATCTAACTGTCGGTTGGTGCCTTTCCAACATATGAGAATATCATCTACATATCTGACATAGTATATAATATGTTTTGCTAAGGGGGATTGAAGAATTATGTTTTCAACATAATCCATAAATATCTCCGCTAGAAGCGGCGATCCCATGGGAAGACACCGTTTTGCCGAAACAGCTGTCACATTAAAAACTGTAAAAATAACAGAAAATACTTGCAGAACTTAATAATTATTATAACATTATTAAATTTGATTTATTTTAAATTTATTTTTAAAAAATTAAATGGAGTTCTACGAAACACCAAAACAATAAATATATAAGAAAATGTATTTAACATTAAGAATATCACAATTTTTATCAAATAAATCAGAAAGCAACACAGTTTTCAGTGCGAACATGTGCTTGCAGACGCTTGGCCATGTGACGTTGAAGCGTCGAATAAATTTATGACGTATAACATGTAAGTTTGCATAATATTATGATGTATGATTGCGTCAAGTGCGCACAATCACTATGTAAGTTTGCTAACACACACATACCCTCTCCATAAATTTGGAATATTCTTGGGAATACTATCATTTAAAAAAAAAACTAATACCTACGTGCGAACAATGTGCTGCTTGTTTTAAATATGGGGCTTGTAGGGGAGACATTAAATAATTACTTATAAAAGTTATGTTACTAAATTTAACGCAAAATTGAAATAAATTTGAGTGTTTCAATCAAATCTTGACTCTTGCATCGTAATTAAAGCCAGCAGCTCATTAAACAAATTACTGTAAAATATTACGATCTCCCAGTTTAATAAATGCTTTGCATGCGTTTAAAAAATCGACAACTCTAAGTGGTGCCATAGTTCATCTTCGAGTCTGCATGGGAGGATGTGAAATGGTGGGGCAGTTCTTCCAAGGAAGGTGTTGCCTCCAAGCAGTAGTGCTCTAACTATATTTGGAGACTTCCAGCTGCTGCAGCCAGTAACAGGTTGTGATCCTCCGAGGGAGGAAAAGCCGAAGTTTATCTTCGATTCTGAAACTCCCGTATGGCCCGTTATTAAAACAGGACTTGTAGAATCATCTTATCAGTTGCATTCAAGTTGACTGTTGGCGCTGGCGATTCACCTCCTGTCCGAGCCGCATACCGTCTCAAGGCGGCGTTCTTTAATTTGGCATTTGACCTTAAAACAATCCAAACAGGTCTGAAAACAATTTTTTTAATAATATTTCTTATCTTCAGTAAATATAACAGTAAAGTGGAAGGAAAATAGTAAATTACTAATTGAAGTTTTTCTGTTTTATTCTGAATAACAAAGAGAAGAGCGTGAAAATAAGCCAGTACATTATATTTTCCTTTCCATATTAACCATACATAGTGTAAATAGTGTTTTCTATACAAATTATTTATAGTTAGTATGTAATGTTGAGAGGAAAGTAATACAGTTCCTTAATTAGCATAATTCAATTTCCTTCGATATTGGTGGAGATTAAAATGTACGTGTATTAAGATAACGTAACGTAAAAAAAACTCCTCTATAGATATTTAAAATGCACCATTATAAACCAGACGGAGAATAAGCCAATAATATCCTGCCTGTGAAAATGGGAATTATTTTAATGCAAAGTGTAGAGGTTGTAAACTCTCCTTTTGTCGTGATTGAGTTCATCAATCCATAACATATAAAGACACTTTATAATATAGTAAAATATTTTAGAAGGACAACGTTAAATTTTGCTCAATATTCGGGATCGCTGGCCACGCTAGATATGATTTTTTTAATAAAACCGTTTGATTCACCTTAATTACTATCAAAGGCAACTAACTGACTGCATTTGGGAAATTTTTAATTAACACGTAAAATAAAAATTTGCTTTCGTTGTATGTAATTTCTGTTAATTGGTATTCCTGATTCAACATAAGTAGATAGATCATAGCCGACTTCCTACGGATAAGAAAAACAATGACGTGTAATTTTGTTTACAATATTAACAACATGAAACAAAGATTTTTTACTTAACCAGCCAGTATAAAGAACACAATTGAAATGAAAAGTTTGAAATAATATAATGTAAACAAACCTTTAATCAGAATTACTTGAGAGTCGCACTGGTATCATGTTGGATTTTACGTCGGGTCAGATTACGCCGTTACTTCTCAGCCAGTATAATAAAACCTCCTCCTTTCTAATGACTTCCAGAAAACCCAATATACCAAAGGCACAATAACAACACGCCAGACAATATTTTTTTTCGCATGTCCCGCCACGTCCCGACGATAATATTATTTTGGACGGTTAATTTGTAAACGGAAACAAAATGAACGGCTAAAGAAAATTGAATAACCTAAATTTAACGGAAAAATGGTATGTCCCTGGATTTATTTAGGTATTATTATTATTATTTTATTAAACCTATCCTAACTTATAATAACCTTACCTAACATAACCTAATCTAACCTAACCTGACCTAACCTATCCTAATCTAGCCTATCTTAACCTAACCTATACTGACCTAAAAAAAAAACCAAACCTTTTTTTTTAAATATTTCTTTATTTATAAAACATGTCTCAACACCTCTATTTTATTTTCAGAGTTTGGCCAAAATAGTAGATACATAATTTGCATATAGTAAATGGTAAAAATTCTAGCCACTCATATGGTATCAGGAATACCAACATAAGAAAATGTCATCAAAAGTAATCGTTTTTATCATCCCATACAACGAAAGAGAAGTTTCGTTTTTTATTTTTGTATTGTCTATTTTTTTTCTATGACTGTATGTAAGTATGTGTTTAAACAATAAAGTTTAATTGTAATTGTTAATTTAATTTGAATGCGGCATAGAATCGGCTGACGTAGAAACAGCCAGGGCAGAACCATCCCGGCGTAGAAACGGCGGCGATGAACTGGCGGCGAAGAACCGGCGGCGTAGAAACGTCCCATTCCCCACAATAGAAACGTCAAAAACATCAGAAACATGAAAAATATTCACAGGGCTGCCAATATCATCATCTCTTCAACCATTCGAATTTCATGAATAGTGAAATCAATGAAACGATCGGCAAAGTTCGTCGACACGACCGGTAATTTTTCGTTTATAGATGCGCATAACGAATAACTTTTGATCGCTCGTGAAGAATCGAGGCTGATCGATATGTACTGAATTTCATCCGTTCTTTGAACCCTTAAACCAAAATATCGTAGCGTGATAATTAACTACATAGTTTTTTTTTTATATGAGCACCAGCGAACATTATAAACGCGCTATTTCACTCCAGACAAATTTCGAACGAAACTCAGGTACATGGGTTTCCTCGTTTACCTGGACACAGAATAGTTTAGTACCAGACTGGCTGCATGCACGGGAAAACGGAAACGCTTCGGTACTACGCTGCCATCTTCCGTATAATTTACTCAGGAATTTAACTGCGGGCTCTGCGCTTATCGCAATATTTCCTGAAACTTAACAACATTGCTAACGCGGATGAAGATTTTAGGTACGTCCGAAATTATTCAAATGCATGACTTGTTATGTTAAACGTTCCGGTGAATTTTAATTTTATTCTCAGAGTTAGATAGGTACATTAATACATATTTTTATTAAATACTGATGCTACCAGTGATTTGACTCTTACTGATTAAAACTATATTAATTGTTATTAAGCTTAAGTTTTAATTTTTAAAAAATAATTTAGATAAGATGTGGACGATGTTTTAAAACTAGTGATATAAGCAGGAAACTGGGGAATATACTTTACATAGAAACTCAAACATCATGGGTGACTTCATTTTATAATTTTATTTTTGTTAAATTTCAATTCTGTCCGGAAACTTTAGGTTTAAGAAACTATTGAACAGATCTACGCTTACGAGCATTTTAAAAGCCAAAAATAGCTGATATAGTAGTAACAACTTTTCTCTGGGACCTTCTATAGTTACTCTGTGACCTATTATTTTTTTAGAAATGAACTCGATTTTTCGAAAATGAAAGATAAAATCTAAGGAAGTTATATTTACTACGAAATCGACTCCAAATGTTATGTACATTCAACAGAATCTCCACAGATAAGTACAACTATTTTCTGGACTCCATGTAATTTAAATAAATTTATGAAAAATTTTCATGCATTACACAATCGTATATTATTCAACGTAAACACAATATGATATGCATTTAGACGCGGAGTAACCAAATAACAAGATGGGCTTCAATTCCATTGGAAAGTACAAATGCCGAGTAACCAGATAACAAGATGGGCTTCTGTTCCATTGGAAAGTAAAAATGCTGAGTAATCAGATAACAAGATAGGCCTTTGTTCCATTGGAAAGTACACATGCTAAGTAACCCGATGCCAATACCAACTTTATCGCTTGCCTCAATTATACGAGCAATCAGTTAGAATTTTCTTAAATAACACTTAAATTCAAAGAAAATTTGAGATCATTGAAACAGATTTAATGCAGAAATTACTAACGCACATCACAAACGACTGAAATGACAGTGTTTGATAATGTATTGTATCAGACATTTGATATATGACACAGATTACTGTACCTAAGCATTTTTTGTTCAATTGAATTTTATGCTTCCAAAAATATTTGATTAATGTTACGCAAGATTCTAAAATTCTAAAATAGGAAAAAGGTTAAGGTGTTGTACACATTTCTGTAAAAAAACTTTTAGAACCCATACTGTCAAATTCCTAAGCCTAAACCTATGTCCTGTAAGCTATGGATCAAATTAAATGGG
This sequence comes from Hesperophylax consimilis, assembly GCF_061612785.1. Lineage (NCBI taxonomy): Eukaryota > Metazoa > Arthropoda > Insecta > Trichoptera > Limnephilidae > Hesperophylax > Hesperophylax consimilis. Next base: position 20,000,284 of record NC_142837.1, on the reverse strand, counting down.
GTTAAAGGGAGATGGAGTAATTAATATGACTATGAAAGCGGTCCAATTCTTAAACCTTTATAACGGTAAGCTACTAGAATGTTCAGGAACGTTCATAGGTGCAACCCGCAACGCCTTATAACTATCTAGTAAGACGGCGAAATGACGCTACTATATGATATCTTCCTTGGTCTGCACTATCCATTCGTCTTGGCCCTGCTAAATCTTCGCCAGCCTGCATCTCCCAGCATCCACCAACCAGATAAATTATATTCATATAGATTTTCAAACAATATTAAATATTGTGATATTGCAAAGTAAATGTGAAATGAAAAATAATTAATTAATATTTAACACATCAGGCTTCTGGCATATTCTATCTGAAGATTGGAATGTTTCCGCTTTGCGATCAAATCTAAATAAATTGAAAATTTCTTATCGTAACCGAAAACTAAAAACTGGTTTTGAAAGGTGATGGTTATATTAGAAATAAACAAATTATTTTTTTTTAAATGAAAACTTCCTTTTTTATTTGGACAATTTTTTATTTCACTTTGCAGTCTTAGACTATGGTTTCAGAAATGTGTCCATTTTAATTGTTACGTGGTTAATTTATTAATATAAAGCGTGCGATTTTTTTCTTTCTTGCACCGTTTAGTTCATATTTCTCATCGTGACAGTAAGAAAGAGAAATAATGATTTTCACGAGAACTATATGAGCTGTTCCCAAAATCTAACAAATCAACCTGATGGGTTAATTTGAATTTGAATTCGACCAATTTTATACCGTTCACAAGTTTAAAGAAGCATTTTAGTTTCTTACATATATAATAAATAAGGACATCATGTTCATGGTGGAAGTTCATGTACCTTAGGCTGATTTTAGTGTCGCGCTCACCGTCAGCGCTCATAGATCAGCGCGTAGTTCGTTAGCGCTGAGGCTCAGCGTGGCTCGTTTCAGTATCGTACTGACCGCCTTACTGTACACTGTACAGTCCAAAGATATTAGAAGAACGAGATGTGCTACGCGCAGTTCGTACTGAGTGGAATTGTTTTGCCGAGTGTCGCCGGTTTTGTTCACCAATACTACTGTACACCTTCGCTTGCGCTAAGGTATCCGCACTAATACATAGAACAGATTTCTGTGCGTACACGTCCCGATACCGTTCAAAGTACCCTAATTAGGTAGTACTCCGGCTACGGTCCGGCGGCCAACATAGCATATCTCGTTCTTCTAATATCTTTGGTACAGTCGAAGACCAAAATGCGGAGTGTATTAGTTATTGCTGCTTTGTACTACCTATCCCAAAAAAATAAAAACCGGCGACGAGGAAGACTTCATGTTCATCCATTGATTGAGCAGAGAGCCGTTGCTGGAGATTTGTCTTGTTATATGGCACTTTGAGGGCTGACGAAAGCAAATTCTTTAATTACTTTCGAATGTCAATGACTTCGCGATTCGCCATGACTGTACACGCGTTTATGTCTACTCCGCTCGACACTAGAACGCTCACTGAAAGCAGAGGCGCTCGTGCGATCCTCAGCGCCGACAGCTACGCGGCGCCGACGCGCGACGCGTACGGCCGCGTAGCCATCAGCGCTGACCACCTTGCGCGCTGATAGCTACGCGTCATTCAAAAACGCTTCCTACAAGTTCATATATCTCGACCATCAGCGCCGACGGTGCGCGTGCGGTCGGTGTAACACTAAAATCAGCCTTAAGCCCTCACGTCTTATCTTGGGCCATTGTCTTATTTCATTAGCTGGTACTCCATTTATTTACTGATATTTAACCTCTCTCCCTTTCCAACTTATTCAGTTAATCCTACGGAAGCAAAATATGTTTCCACACAAATCCTTATTTTTTTTAGTCACACGTAACATTCAGTCACTCAAAAATATTTACTACAGCATAAATTCTCCGAGAAGGTTTTTTTATTCGGGTTTTCTTGTAAATTGTAGCAAAATAGACTTTTATTAAAACAAATCTGAGAATCCTTGCCCAAATTTGGAGAAAATTTATTTAGACACCCTTTCAAAATATAAAATATTACCTCTCTTTGGTGTATATTATTTTAGGAAGGTTTCATTAATGAATTGCTTATTCGCTTCAATCAGATTCCGTAGCATTGTCTATTACGCAATATATTATTATTCGTAGTACGTCCACTTGGAAACTGCTTGGATTGCTAGTTTACCCCTAAAAGATTTTAAGGGGTAAACTAGCAATCATTATTAAAAGTCATGGAAAATATTTTCATTTTAACATCCTTGTTTTATTTTGCGGTTTTGTTTCATATTATATTTTCTTGTATTATAATTATTACTAACTAAATAACTTAATAATAATTGGATAACTTAAATGCCGTTCTTGTGAAAAATCACCACAAGGGCGCTATTATTAGTTTTAATTTAGCAGATCAATTTCTCTTTCATTTTGGATAACTTATAGAAAAAAAAATCTAATAAAAAAATTTTGTTTTTCATTTATAAAATTAAAAACATACCTTTTTGGACTCGAGGTTTACTCTGTTCACAGAACTGTTTTGTTTTATAACTCTTCTAATTTGTCCGGTTACCTTTACTCGCCCTTATTGTTTTACTTTAACTATTTAATTTATTTAAATTAAATTTTAATCTTTACTTATAACTATTACTTTCTACGTAGATTGTCAGTATATGTATAAATACTCCACTTTCTCTGTTCATGTAGAAAAATTGTGTTTGTGAATTCTGATGAAAGTTTAATAACTCTTTATTTTTGATTGTGTGCCATAACGCCGATATATATAACACCGTATTTGCGCAACCCCTGCATCAGTGGCAGTATGTACTAAAAGACAGGAAAAAATTCAGAAGAAAAGGCCAAAAAGATACAGATACACGTATCCATACGTCCAAAATATAATACAAATTTGATGCAAATGTCTTTCATTTTGAATATTACTCATTAATATTTTCGTATTTTCTAGGATTGGTTGTTTTTATATTGCAAAGCAGTGCAATAATACACTAATGAGGCAGAGATGGGGCCAGCCTCCAATAGCCGCTGATGTTTATGTAAATGTAGGGGAGTGGGGAAGACACGTGGAATCGAAATGAACGGAAGTTGTTGCCCGATCGTGCTTTCTTTAGTTCGAGGAGTGCATCAAAAAAGAAACATTCTGAATTAGAACCGACTATTTACGTATAGCTCTAGCGCTCTTGCTTTGTTTGGTTTTGATTTATTTGTGATAATACGTGGCAGTATATATACCCACGGAGTACGGCTATTTGGATTAATTTAGTAGGGCAACTTTGAAGTTTACCGTCTATGTTTTGTGGGCACGTTATTTTTATTGTTAATATGACGTTGGTAAGAGTTTCAATGTTTTTTTTTCTTGAAATAGGTATTTGTCGGTATACCTGTGCCTCTCCACTGTTCCACATCGCAAACCACCTCTGAAGCTTGAAAAAAACTAAATTTACTATATTTGTTTTTATAGGTACACGTATATTAGTGTATTTTTAAGAAGTATTATTAAAGTGTAATAAAAATGATTTTATATGTATTTTACTCACTGTAGAAACATTCTCAAACATTCAGAAAAGCCCTATTAGGTGCTTATTATTATTATACCCTTGATATATTGGTCCATTGGGCAAAAGTTAACATATTACTATAAAAGACAGCCGGTCTCTTCAAAGTTAATTGTTTTTCGAAGTAAATATATTCGTTCCTGATGAGCTGAGATTACTCGAAATTTGATATGCAGCTGCCAACTCCTTTGATTCTCGATTCTAGATACATAGACGTTCCTTGATCAAATTAAATTGATCAATCATTAATAACCCGCTGCGAAGCCTTGTTTGATTAAAGGAACAAGTTTGGCGTGCTGGAGAAATTTGTGCTTAATATAACATTAATTTTCTAGAAATTCATTAGACTATATTATCATATTCCTTATTGCATAGCGTAGTTTCGTCTAAGCTATTCCATGGATTTTCTGCGATTTTCGTGCTTCAAAGATAATATGATATTTAATTATTTTGATATAATTTTTCTACATTATATTATTTATAGTTTAAAATGTAAGCTAATTTATAGTTCCTTCTTCATTTTATTATTCATTAAAATCACGTTGTAAAAAAATCCAATTAATCATCATTAACTCCTACTGCCATTTATATGGGAATTAGGTTTGAAGCTTGTAATATTCTCCATCTTTTCGCCAATCTTTTATTTGTTTAAAACAATATAAAATTTTCTTCTCTCTTGGCTATGACCGATATTTTTTTTTTTTTTTTTTAAGGCTTTGCATATGTGTTCGCAGGGATGGAAAATTCCTCCCCTACAACACATAAGCCTCCATGAAAATTGAACCTTTAATTTCTTTGATATCTACAGAAAGCTACTTAAAGCTCTCTTGTACTATACATCTTTATAGACATATGTACTTAACTAATTAATAGGTTATTTACGAACTTGAACGCAAATATTTTCGTATTTATATTTTAATTAAATTCCATCAAACGTTGTGTAATTTTTTGATTTATGATATAGGATTTTAATTACTTTCATTTTGTGGTAACCCTCTTGGTTCTGACCAAGGCGTTGTGTTTCAAAATTGAATTGGTCTTTCCATTGCAAACCTAGACTTAAATGATTTCTCTGAATGAGCTAGCTTCCCTATTGTAACTATTCTGATTCCCTGCACCCTAACAAAGTCGTAGTTAATCGCAGGTAAAAGATACTATTCATGTTTATTTGAACAGGTGATTAAATATAACTCAAATGGTTAATTGTTAGTAAATTTGATTTTATTAATCTCTTGTGTCTGTTTGGCGCCACTCCTTTATGATTCTGCTGCTATAAGGTACATGTAAAGATTGATTTAGTAGGTTTTTTTTTTTTTTTTTTTTACAATATTACCGCACAAGAGTCCCAACTGCTCCCGTCTGGAGCCAGTGAGACTATGGCATCCCCAATTGGGGTATGTTGTGAGGCTGAGGGTATTGGGGAGGGGAGGGAGATGGGGAAGAGGAAGGTGGGGAAGTACCTGGCTATTCAGATCTGGTCACCAAACACGGCTAAAGCCATTTCAAGCAACGTTTCAATTCTGAATGGTGGTCTTACACCAGGGCGATACTGAGAGTATCTTCCACTCTGGAACGTGCCGCAAATATACTATATATTATTTTAAATTAATTAATTGTGAAATAACACAAATTAATCAAATAAAATTTATTTGCGCACGCCGGGTTCGAACCCGCGACCTTCGGATCTGTAGTCAAAAGCGTATACCACTAGACCACGCCGGCCGTCAAAAATGTAATTAGTTAATTGCATATTTGACGAACTCGGAATAGCCCATTTGCTGGCATAATTTGGCTCCTATCCTCCTACAAGTAAACGAGATGATCGAGAATCAACGGGAAATTCGCACAATATTTTGACACGGTTCATTGGCTGGTACCTCAGTTACCGTGTTCCAAAGAACCTTCCATCGTCATCATGCACTGCCTTCAAGTCTCTTCTCGAGTCCCGAAACCCCCAAATTCCGACTCCTCCTTGGACTACAATTTACTTAGGGCAAACCGGTTTCGTCCTATATACAATCATATACTCACGGTTGGTGTGGACTTACGGGTCGTGAATCCTCATTCCACGTTTAAGAGAAAATGCGAGAATGGTCCAGAAGACCTAAAATGCAAGCTGTATGCAGGTTCGCATTCTCCAGTAAACAGTACATACGAATAAATATATGTACACATACGTTTTGGGAAAGGTTTATAACTTGCAATACAAGACTACTTGTCTCGCATCCCAAGCTCGGATCTCGTTCCAAGAACTCTGCGAAGCTCTAGGTTTGGTAACCGAATAAATACGTGATAATAAGGTGATACTAATAAATACTAGTAAAATAAGATCTTATTGATAGTTTGTTTTGGAGAGCTATCGAACTCCAGGCTTTTTGTTTGGTTTTGACGTTTTTATTTAAGAGAATCGTCATCTCTATTTTGTTTGGTTAGTGGTCTTGTTATAGGAGCGACCACTACCTCCTATTTGATGAACTGTATTTTTCTTTCCCCAGGATTCAACATTAGATTTAGTTCATCCTATCCCGTGATTTTTCAACTGTTTCATGTGATTGATTGCCACATAAGAGAGTACACGACTCTCAACTGTCTCAGGCAACTGATGGGGGTCTGTATGAGCACCCAATCAATAATATTCAAATGTTTCGTATAATTATTCGATATAAATCTTACTAACCCGTGATTTTTCAATTGTCGGTTGTGAATGATAGGTATTTGTAAGCACGCAGCTACCAGCTGTTTCAGGTAACTAATAAAAATCTATGCAACTATCTAATCAATGGTATTCAAATGTTTCATGTAATTATGCGATATAAATCTTGCTAACCCGTGATTTCCAATTGTCGTTTGTGAATGATAGGTATTTGTGAATACGCAAAAATCGCTGCACATTGTACAATGACATCCTGGTAATTATCTAGTTGCGGCCAAGGTCGATCTCAAACCATGCTGTTGACACAGTTCTCCAGTGACTTTATTTGTAAACAAATCGAATAATGTAAGCACCTTCTTTGACACACTAACCTAGACGTGAGATTGTTTATTTAAGGAATATTTCTACCTCTCCTTGAGATTCAGTTATGTTACCTTTTATTGTGCATAGTTAATTAAAAGATTTTTAATTCCCTTTTTGAAGTTAAACTATTTATTTCATTTTCCGAGTTTAGTAAATTTACTAGAAGTTAAATGAAGAATAAATATAAATATATATTTAAGTACACATTTCTCGATTGTCAAAATATGTTAAATAAGAGTACATATATTAATAAATAAATATAAAATATATGATTCTACAAAGTCTTGAATATTAATAAATAAATATTTTCTTTTTCAATAAAATAGATATGTCCATAGGCAGGTATTTAAGATCGCTACCATTCCAATGTTTCGATTAAATGATAAATATATATATATACATATACATGTAGGTACATAAATTACTCATATATATATTCTTTATATACAATATACTACTTTATTTTTATATAGATAAATTCATAATAAACATATATTAATGTGTAAGTCCTTTTTTCGTTGTTTTAATAATTTAATTGATATACCATAATCAGCTGTGCCTCCTCACTCCTTAGGCCTGAAAATTATTTATAAAAGGAAAACTTACCCCCATTAAGATTTTTCCGGTTGGGTGCCAAACAACAAAATCTTATCGAAGAAAACCCTACCTAATTAATTGTATTTTCCAACTAATTTCAAAATAAATCTTTTCGACTATTTATTCCTATCTAATATTCTATTTCTTGCTTGATTCATATAAATTAGCTGATATTTAATTTTTCTTCCGAACGAAATACTAATCCAGAAAACCCGTTGATTTAATAACACCTTTCTAGTTTAGGCTTTTGAATGATAGCTGTTTCAAATTCTCTTTTTCGAAATGGTAGGTTGATGTTAAAATTCCGGTTAAAACGACAAACACTTTTAACACTGTCGCTATACGCACGATGGATTTTAATTGGACAATTTATTGATTCTAAATTTCTTTTTTATATAAATTTATAAGAAAATTTATTCCGAATTGCGCAAACTTTTAATTAACTCGATTCTTAATAAATTAATTTTTTTTTAACTGTTACTTTTAGAACAAAGGTTTGAACATTTGTTGTTATTTCTTCTCGAACTGTCTAAATTGTGTTTATTTTAAACTAAGATGTAAGTATTAATTACTAATTTTTTTTTTTTTTAACCAAATTGATGCTAAATTATAATCTATTTTGAAATATTAATTCGCGAACACGTTCACTCTAGATTAAAGATAAACTCTCAATTAAATTTGATAGTTTTCACTTTGAATGAAATAATTATTTTTAAATTTGAATTAATTCACAATTCACTTTTTAGCACTTCTCACTTTACTCTTTTAAGCACTGAGTTTAGCCCTATTTATTTTCACGGTTTAATTAAATTAAACTGATTTAACAAAACTTCACTGATGGGGTTTTCAAAGGAATTTAGAAACTGAATTTAAGACTTTTTACAAAACTTTCTAAGTCCAGGGACTTGTTCAAAATTTAACACTTAGAGATATTTCACTGTCAATTTTTACCAAGAAACGTAGTACTGCGGCGTATTCACCTCTTCAAAACCTCGACTGACTGTCCCAAAACTGGTGTGCATCTTTATTTTATACCCCTCTCAGGTTCCAAAAGACGTATCTGAATTTTCTTTGATAATCAATTCTATCTTTTAACAACTCGCAAATCCGAGCACACCTTCCCCTAATTTCAATTGTGCCTACATACGATCTTCTGTTTTCCGGCTCTGGGCGGTAGTTAGTTTTTATCTCACGACTCTAAATCGATAGGGTCCGAATCGGGTAAGTCTGCGTTAATTGCCCAAGCTTCCTTTGTCCTCTGTTCATACAAAATGTAGTTAAAAGCTCATGATTTTGCTTTCCTTTTTTTTCTCAATTCGCGATAGGTCCGTCCTCAATAACATATATATAGATCTCAATTTTATGCATCTCGTGCGAAAATTGTTTAAATCCATGTCGAAATCTTTACTACGCATTTTTGAATTTCGATTTGTCTAAATTCTACTTAATTTTATTGTCACTTATATGAGCTTTTCCATTTCCACCCGTACTTTCTCTCTTTATGTCGCAGATTTGAGTTTTCCCTTTTTCTTTGAATTTTATTTTATTCGCGACGTTTTCCTCCACTAATTTCTTCTTTATTCTTATGTTATTTCTCATAACTCTTTAACTAATTATTTTCCAAGTCGTATTTATTTATTTCACGGATAAATTTGAATTGTATCGCTTTTCTCCACTTGGATCATTCCTTATCACCGTTCTTTACCCTTTCTTTTATCTTTTCTCCACTTTTTCCGATGTGTGTGGTCTCCGGGAAAATTTCATACTTCATTTATCATTAATTAATATATAGTTTTCCACACTTCCATGGGAGATATACCTAATTTGACTCTGGGATATCTGTCACTTTTATTGCCTTACTCGATCTCCGCCCCATCTTCTATCTCTTACATACAAGATTTCACATATATCATACGTCTGGACATCTGTTTACGTCTCGAATTTATGTACTACGGCCGTAAATTTAATTTAATTTTAGAGCCATTAGTTTTAATCTCTTTTGCTTTATCTAAATATCCCATAAGCCCCACGTTAAATTTTATTGGTTTTCTAATCGTTTATTACCTTAACGTAAATAAGAATCATGTTCAAATTTCGATTGTTTATCCTTTAAAATACACATGAGACCGTCAACCTTTTATCTCATGTCACTTCTCCTGCAGTCTTGTGTAACTCTAATATCTATCTACCCTGAAAATTATGTAAAATGTCTACTTTTCCTGAATCTAATCTATCGCTATATGTTTAACTTTACTGCCTTCCTCTGATACTCAATTTTCATGTCCCTAGGACCTTTGTAGCAGCTCAAAGTCTCTGTATTATCCTTCCATTCGGTCGCTGCACTTTTCTAAAATGTCTATTTTTTTGCGAGATTTTCATTCAAAATTGATTTACCAATATGTCCGCTTCATCTTAAATTGATACCGATTAGTTTCCATTGTTTCCAACACTCTCACCTCTCTTTAGTACGATTTTTATCGAACTTGACACCCTATCTCTATCATAAATAATTGCACTACAGTTGAAAATTCTGCCAGCAACTTTCTTTTGTTTTACCTTCATTCTTTTATACTATCACGTTTGTAATTTTTCCATTTCATTTTCGCGTGTGTGTTTTTCAACTTGTAAAAACTTCAAAGCACTCGATTTCTATGGTTCGCTATCTCATAAATGTATCGGTTTTTCTAAACCATCCCAGGACTCGTGCCCTTGAACGTCGATTGTTTAAACTATAGTGCGTTCGCCTCTAATTTCTGTGGGAATGGAAATGTAATTAATTATCTATTTTGATGTCGGGTCCAAAGTTCATTCCTTTGTCTTTCGTAGACACACGCCTTTCCGTTCACTGATTGTTACTCAAAATTTTATAGCTTTTTGTTCAGATCTATTGGTTGACAAAATTCAATGTTTATATTCAGGCCTAGACAGGGGATTCCTTTCTCGTGCTAGACGATTTTACGACCTCTCTGCTTTCGTCCCAGAACCTCGATTTAATTCCAACTATTACAGGTGTCTACTGCAAACAAACTGAATCAATCTGAACTCAACAGATGTCGCTAGAATGACGGTTTCCATAAATAATTTGTATATTTTTAAACCGCGAAGTGGAAGCTATGGTTTATCTGTTTTTCACTGTGATTTAAGTCTTTCATCACAAGCTCGGCTAAACCCCCAGTTGCCTTAGTTATACTTTACTGATCATAAAATGATAAGGCAGTTTTCTGTACTGATAAAACAGCTTGTCTTTATTGATAAGGTAGGAAACTACTCAGGAGTTACCTAAACAAAGGCTTTTGTCGACGATTTATTACTGTGTTGGTTGATTATTTTTTAATAAATATGTGTAACTTTTTTGAATGACTTCTTGTGTTTTGATCAGCGGATCAATGCAGTCCTATACAGAACTAGAAAGGGACTTAGCCGTCCTTTAAAATCGAGAAAGTAGAAATTAAAAAGTGCCTAATCATCATGTAAATTGTATACTTTACACTAAAACAAACATTAAAACCTGGAGTGATTCTCTGTTGAAGTGACCTCAAAATACTAACACATACAGTGGGTTGCCATATTAATAGGGACACCTATAGAAAATGTGTTTTTTACACTTTGTGTTCATAAAACATAGATGTTTATGATTTTAGGTGCGGTTATTATTATTTATTTACAAAGACATTGAATTAAGAAAAATTAAACACCGTATTTGTCCTTAATCTACGATTATTTTTTTATTTTTATTATTTTTAAACATTATCGAACAAAAAGTCAATATTTTGTAATTTCGCCTTTAGCCGCAATAACAGCTTGTACACGCCGTGGTATACACTCAATGCAAAATTTTGCAGTAATCTTTAGATCAGGAGAATGATGCCACACCCGGATGAGGGTTTCGATGAGCTGCTGCTTTGTTGTGATCATCTCCTTGGCAATCTCCCTCTTGGTGAGCTCCTACAGGTTTTTAATAGGGTTCATGTTAGGGGAAGTCCCCGGCGAAGGTAAAACCTGCACATTTTTTTCAGCCAGGAATGCAGTGACAGTCCTGGCTTTATGACAGGGTGCGGAGTTGTGCATAAAGACGTATTCCTGGCCACCAGGGAACCATTCTCCGACTTGAGGCAGTAATCGATTTTCGAGTATTTGTCTGTACTGATCCTGCCTCATAGTCCCTTGCACGATGTGGAGGCGCCCCATCCCTTTGGAAAAGATAACTGACCACATAATGATACGGGTAGGGTGTTTGATAGTCTCTACAAGGTAGTCCGGGTGAAATTTCTCTCCTGGGCGTCGTCGGACGAACGATGATTAATCCAACAAAATTTTGAATATGGACTCGTCAGAGAAGCACACCTTAAAAAGGGCCATAATCAAACTAATGGAATTTTTTGAAAGCTTGAAAACCACAAAAATGTTAATCACCATATTCCAGTTCTCTATAGTCATGTTTTGGTGCGCGTTGGCCCATTCCAGTAGTTTTATCCTCATATCTACTGTGAGGCGAGGTTTTTTAGCTGGCCGATGACCAGTGAGGTTCTCCTCAGCCAATATCCTCTGGACCCTCCTTTGGGAGACTTCGATATCTTCTTCTTTGATTGTCAAGGTCAGACGAGCCACACTCTTTTGGCGGTTTTGGAGACAGACGTCTTTGATTTTGCGACCAGTAAGAGGTGTAGTGATTCGTTTTCTGCCACATTTCCCAATGTGATCCAATTCAAGGGGCAGGTTTTGATTGATTTTCTAATTTATCCTGTTAACCACAGACTTTAAAATACCTGTAATGGCTGCTATATTCCTTTGGGAATGTTGAGTGTTTATTAATAGTGTCTTTACTTTCGGAAATTTTCTTGGGGACGTGTCTGAAGACCTAGCCATACTGAAAAAGCAAAACATTGTACTCAACATGGAAAAACTATTCACTGAAATAAGATATGAAAAAAAAATTACAGAAATTAATAGATAATTAATAATTACTTACATTTTTGTATAGCAAAACTGTTAAAAACTCTTAAATAGAATTATAATGTATATTTATTTACCAGAACCTCAATCACGCTTATTCACAAAAATGCTGACCACGTGCAAAAAACCTTAAATTTTCGAGGGATGTGGCACTTTGCGAGTATTGCCACTTCTGAAAAGTGTCAATGGTGATACCAGCAACAAAAATAAGTAAGGAATGGCCATCATATCCAAGTTATTTAGAAGTAGAGACAACGTAAACATAAAAATCAGGAAATATTGGAACTGTCCCTATTAATATGGCAACCCACTGTATTATATTCACACCCTCACAATTAACGATCAACATTATAGGAATGGCATTTATTGAAAAGATTATCAAGCGGCCTTAGAAATGCTAATGTGTCATAAAACTTTAGATATTACTTCGATATATCGACTTTGCAAAGAAAGGCAAGCTGTGCAATGAACATTTGGACAAGATAGCTAGGCCTAGATAGTTTGAACAAATACATCGGATTAACAGAATGATTGTCAGGAAAACAATATTATGTACCTACCTATTTATATGATGCGCGTGATATAATAGTAGAAGAAACTTGTGTTGCACAAATAAAGCACACGGAAACAAATTAGTAATAAAAAATAATAGTAATTTATTAAGAATCTCTCTAAATTATTCTTTATCCAGCTAAAAACGATATTGCAGGCCCTTAATTAAATAATGGGTTTCCTGATAAACTTTTAGTAAAATACCAATGTATTATCACGATGTCGTAACACGTGTTCGTAAAAATTCTAATGTTTAGGAATTTTGTCATTATATATTATCAAGATAAACGCAGGTGCATTAACACGCGTTTATCGGAAAACGGCCCGCAATCCTGTTTTTAACAGGATTACCAATGATTTGAAAAGATTCTTAATAAATTAGCAATAATCATTTTTATTTGAGCATGGTGCGAAGTAATTGAATTGCCCAAGTCGTGTCGTGGCAAGACAATAACTGAAAATAATGCATATACTTTCAGTATTGCTCTTTAATTCACAATGGAAACTATACTTTAAATGACATTAGCCGCATTTGGTGACCATATCTGAATAACCAGGTTTATTCTTACCCTATTCGCCACTCCCTTTAACACACCCAAATTGGGGATTCGATAGTCCAACAGGATCTGGACAGTTTGCAGCAGTTGGTTGTATTGGTTTTTATTTATTTTGATTGATGAAATAGACAAAGTTCCGTGGAATTTCACTTTCTTTCAATTAGGCGATTAATAAAAATACAGTAATTATTTCTGCCCAAGAATCGCTATATTTATATTTCATCGCATTTCTAAAAAAGTCGCAGGCAGCTCAATTGTGGTACATACCAAAGCCAATTGCTTGGTCCTTTCGAGGCCGGTCTCAAATAATCAGAGACTTGGCGCTTTCGCTTCGGTTAACAAGGTGGACTCTGTTCGGGACGCACGTCTGGGTTTCATTGCCAGGACAAAAATCCTCAGGCGTTCATTATCCTTTATAATTAAAAAAATAAGAGATGAGAAATCCCAGCGCCAATCTACGAGCGCCTAGTCGACAAGTTTTAAAGACAGCTTTTATACGCTTCCATATGCAGTAGAGTTAGCCATCAATGTATAGAAGTTTTTTTAAATTTATTTATTGTTATTAAGTTTAATTTGTAGAACCCCATTTTAATTTTTTATTTTTTATATATTCAATAATATTGTTATTGGGTTTATAAAAACAGTTTATTTTTAAACAAGTTCTGCTGTGTAATTATTATTACGCGTGACAGCTGTTTTGACCTCTGAAGGCATTATTAAACTGTGATACTGTGATACAGTTTGATAATGCCTTCAGAGGGCGAAACAGCTGTCACGCGTAATAATAATTACACAGCAAAACTTGTTTAAAAATAAACTGTTTTTATAAACCCAGTAACAATATTATTGAATATTATGTAAAAAAAAAGTTTTTTTTAATCTTCTTGTTGTTCTCTTGTAGGTTTCTCTTAGTTACTGATGATTTTTTGGATTCTTACCTTGTAAGCGAGTATCTATTATAAATACTTATTTCAGTCTATATCCATATTTTCGTCTATATAATATAATATTGGCAACACAGAAAACCTACATTTGCCGGGTACTTATTACACGGCATTCTCCTGCTCTCTTTAGGTCTATATTTTTCGTTATTATGCGTGTAGTACGGTGAATAAACTTACAAAAATCCTTCATAGTTCATATTTAATAAACACATTTGATCAAACCCAATTTTTAATAATTCAAAAGTTCTTTCAGCCTTATTCCGAGGGTTAAATATTATTCAAGTCTTTAAAGATACGAAGCCCTTTTTGTTAGAGGGGAAAGTCTCTCGACTACGAATTCGTGGGTCGTGGGTTCAAATCTCGACGTTCGACATTTTATGTAAATTATTTGTTGTGTTTCAATTTTTAATATTAATTCATAAAAAAAAATTTTCGACGCCTTCCAGAGTGGAAGACATTCTCATTATGTTTGTGTTGAAAGACAACTATTTAGTAGCGAAAGGTTGCTTGAAATGACCTTAGCCGTATTTGGTGACTAGATCTGAATAACCCCCTCCCCACTACCGTTTATCTCACAATAACCCCAATTGGGGATACAATAGTCTCTCTGCCTCCAAATGGTTCGGAGCATTTGGGACTCTTGCGCCGTAGTTGCATTTAAAAATACCTGGTGTATTACTTTTAAAATTCTGACTTAATGTCACATTTTAATTAAAATTTGCTCCAACACATTAAATTATAACATTTATTGTAGGTACCTGTTAGAATATAATATTGTTTTTACCAAATCCATTGGGTATTGAGTAAAGATTTTCCAAGTCTTGTTTCCAATTCTGGTGGAAGCCTTATTAGGTTTCAATCGTAAAAAATACCAAATTTTCCCGAACAGCTTTCAAAAGCAAGTTTCAGTAAAATAAATTTAGAGAAAAAAGCCCTGGTTTTTACAGAATGAACAAGAACCCAACAATAGAGAAGATATTAAGTTGGTCTCACTTTGTTGAGAACAAATGATCAAACAGTAGTTTCATGGGAAAGCTCAAACCCCCCGAGCTTCTTAGGGCCATATATTTTTTCTATCATGCGGAAATACATGATTTTCTCAGTGTTAGACTATTAATTATTTTCATTTTTTTTGTCAAATACATGCCTACGTATTGAATGCAGTGAATAAAACCCTAAAAGTAGGTAAAAGTCCTTATTAATAAATTTAGTTTAACGAGACGAAAACTGAATTTTCTTACGAATTCCCTGAAAAAATGAATATTATTCGAAATATCTTGTTCTGCATTTTTATTACATTTGGAGTAAAAAATAAACAAGAAATATTTTTAAGAAAGAATTTTTTTGCATTTGATATTCAGACATCATTTGTTAAATAAATAAAGAATAATGTTTATTTTAAATACATGCGTCTCAAAGGCAATTTCATCGTGTTATTAAAACGGTATTTTTTAAGTAAAATTCAGAAATATTCTACGCTGAAAAAAATATTAAAAAATTCGAAAGGGTTAAACGTGGAGGATGGTTTTTTCTAAACCTTGAACAATGTTTGGAATTGTATTGCTTTTATTTTTTCTGGTCGCTTTTTATAACATGAGAACGCCTACAACACTCTTTCGTTTTTTTTTCGAAAACAGTGATATAAAAAAGCTTCGATTCCGATGGACAACGAAAAGAGATTGCTTTTATTTATTTGTACGAAGACAATCCGATCTCAAACAAAATGTTTGGTCTCCGATTAGATGATACAAACCTACAAAATATGTGCCTATGTACAAAAATATATATTACAGTGGCGTAGTTATAATATTTCATATAACAGTCTAGTAAATAAAAAGAAAAATATACAGTTTTTTCATGCACAGAAAAGTATAAATTTATTGGGACCCATGAAGGTGCGGTTTGTGTGAATGGTTAAAATGTGTGGATTTTCTGCATGAATCCCACAGGATCAGCTAATAGTTTCCTGCGTGGTCCACTTTTCAGTGTCCCGTATGGGTTACTTCTTAATATTTATGTTGCGTTAAAATCACATCAGAGGAAAATAATTTCCTTTAAGGTCATTTTCACCTTTGGGAATGATATACAGGATGTCCGGGGGTAAAGTGCGCTATCTTCGAGGGGTGATTTTACATGCTACTATTATTAAATTTCTAAATTTCAACGCTTTAAGGTAGTTTTTAGGCAAAACATTGAGTTGTTTGTATGGGAAAATAAACACTGGAATATCGACAAAAGATATGCACCTTTTTTTTATTTCTAACATCGTGTAGAAGCACCTCCCATTGTATGTTTACAACATTTGGGGGTGGGAGTACTTTATGAATCTGTGAGTCGGTGTATCAAAGAGAGACGTAATGATCTATTCTCAACCGACCTTTCCGGATTCAGCCAGCCACGCAGTTGATGGTCAGACTTATCCTCTGCCAAGACCAGGACAAATCTCACCCCATGAACCTGGTAACTGCTTGTCACCAAACGTATCGAACCACTTGGGGCGTCCTTGTGCAGAAGTGAGGGTTATCCCATGCCCGCCGTATTACAATATTTCGATATATTATAACTGTGTGTATATAACAACAAAAAACGAATCGTTATTTAAAAGCAGCTAATTCAAGATGTCAGTTGTTGAGTTGACAAATTCATTGGGTTCTAATGCAGGCGTAGTGGCTAAGTTTTTTTTATTTGATGAGTTAAGTAGTAGGAGTTTTTCAAATATTTTCATGGACTTTGTTACCAGTTGGGTATTTATTATTTGTTGGTCATAAAAAATAATTTAGAAAAAATATTTCAGTTATAAATCACGCATGGTATGCACATTTTTGGACAAGCTTTCTATTTAGCGAATATTATGTAATGTTCTGAAGTTCAAATTTTGGTACGTAGGTAATAAAATATTATTTTAGTAGTTTTTAAACAGATTATATATTATACGAGATATAAATTTAAAAAAATAAAGTTTTTTTTTTTTTTTTTTTTTTTATTGGTTTTCAAGTTACAATCCCGTTAAACTTCAATAAAGCAGTTTGTCAACAGGATGTTAATGATCAATTACATACATACACACATAATATTATTACTATAACTATACAATTAACACACATAAATTAATATAAACTATCTCTATTTAGTAACCATTGTTTCAGTATATATCTTAATCTATTTGTGGAATCGCAATTTTTTATATTAATGGGTAACATGTTAAGCATTTTTGGCACGTTAAATTCTAGGGTTCGCCGTCCGTATTTATTATTATATTTTGGAACAAGCATTCCTTCATTCTTCGTAAACCTTGTATTATATTCATGTTCCACTTTTCTTTTATAATCAGACTCAGATATATGTTGAATCAATATTTTGTACCATAATAAGGCCTGCACCGGTAATATTGTTAAATTCCGATACAACAATGATATGTTTCGTCTCTGTGAAAAAATATGTTTTTGGGCTAATAACTTCACCATAGAATTTTGTACTGATTGCAGGTGGTTTAAATTAGTTTTACAAGAGTGACCCCAAGTAGTTAAACCATACCGTAAAGTTGATTCTGCGAGTGATAGGTAAATAATTTTTAAAATATTCACCGGAACGAAACATTTCAGTTTGTATATCCTACCCACTATCGCTCTCAGCCGCTTGCAAGTTTTGTTTATTTGTGAATCCCATTTGAAATGACAATCAACAGTCACCCCCAAATAAACGTATTCATTTACCAGTTCAATACTTTCACACATACATGGCTGTAAAATGTTTTGATGAATACATATAAAGTTATGTGAAATTATTTTAGGCATGATCTGAAATGAAGCATGTGGAGACCGTATGTGCATCAATTTAGTTTTCTTGGTATTAATGATTAGACCTGCGTCATGTGACCATTTTATCAGGGACGTAAAGTCATGTTGCATATATTTAATCGCAATGGATAATTGTTCATCAGATATGACAAGAGCAGTGTCGTCAGCATATACAAAGTGTCTTACATATTTAAATAATTAAAATATAATATACAAATAAAAATGTATTAAAAAACTCATACATTTTTTCGGGAATTATCTACAATTTGAAAAAATGTATTTCTTCAGTGGTCCATTGAATTATTTTTCACACTGTCGCATATCAGTGGGAATGCTTCTACTAAGACGAATGCCATGTTCTCATATTGTGAATGAAATTTCACGAGCGGAATATTCCAATTTTCACAACATCTTATTCGTATCCTTTGACACATGCTCTCCCGGGGCGTGGGGGAGATTTACATTGCAATACACATATCCCTTGCTGTACCATTTTAAAATCCATTTGTAACCTTCCTGTTGCGGGTACTTTTCCGAAGAAAGGTGTTAAGGTGGTAAGATGTTCTCACCCGGAACCATTATTCTGTACTGTGCGAGTGGCAATTTAAGGAATTTAAAAGATAAAATCTGCTGGAACAATAATTTGAATATTTATTTTTAGTTTATTTTTAGATTTCAAACATGTAAAAGATTAGCAACATTTTTTTGCAATTTAACTAAAATCATATTTAATAATATAATTATTTGTTCTGTATCTGTATAAATAATATTACGACATGTTTCCACAACGCTAAAATTTTACTATTTGCTGATGATATGAATATATACCTTCCTATAAGCTCCCCCGACTTCTGTTTGTGTCTGCAAGCAGATCTTGACCTACTGACTGATTACTGTCTCAGAAATAAGCTTTTTATTAATATATCGAAGTGTTGCATTGTCACATTCACTCGCAACCGTGTGAAAATATCGCATGATTACGTCATTTCTAGATCGCTACTAAAAAATAATGATTATATACGTGATCTTGGGGTTCTTTTGGACTATAAACTCACCTTTGAGAAACACGTTGATCAAATTGTCACCAAAGCAACCAAAAGTCTAGGTTTTGTAATTAGAACATGCAAGTTCTTCAACAACACTAAGACTTATCTGGTTCTCTATAATTCACACGTTCGTCCACACCTGGAATTCTGTTCACAGGTTTGGAATCCGCGCTACACATATATTAACAAGTTAGAAAGAATTCAGGAGCGATTTCTAAAATTTTTCAATTTTAAATCATTTAACATATACAACTTTTACGATGAAATCGAGAAACGTTTTAAAATCACGAAACTACTCAACAGGAGGTTTGTCGCTGATAAGATGCTGCTTTACAAAATTATCAACTCAAAAGTTGATTGCCCGGAGTTGGTAAACAAAATAAATGTCCACGCACCGCTTCGCTATAGCAGACAGAAAACCCTTTTCTATATTAAAAAATCCAACACCACCTCCAATCAAAATGAATTTATGAACAGAGCCTGCAGTTGGTACAACAAAAACTTTGTAAAAATAGACATACATACTGACATGTTCACTGTTAGTTACTATCGTTACAGAAGTTAATTGTATCACATTTTATGTATGAAAAGCACAAAATCATAATGATTACATTAATTCTACCTTATTTTATCATAAAATTGGTAATTTAATATTTTTTTAATTTCATTTGAGAGGCAACATTCCCTCATCCCTTTCCTCCCCCATCCCGCTACAATGGCTAAGCTTGTCTCCAACTCCCACACCCGTCCTGTATACTTAAGAACACATATATTCTTGTATAATGCATTATATAGGTGTATTACATTTGTTCTATTCCATTTTATACTTGTTACATAGTTTGTCTTTTAAATGTGTTACTTGCTTTTTATATTTTAGTCTACATTCACTAAATACTTAGTTGTACATTACCAAATCAACCACCTGTGGACATTTATAATTGGTATGTTTCTTCTCCATCTTCTTTTGTATATTGAATTAATATTAAGACTGTTTATATTCCTTAAAACAAATAAATAAATTAAATAAATAAATTTTGTTTTTGTTTGAAATTTTTTTGTTACGTTAAAGTCGAAACAGCTGTTACAATAACAAAAACCAAAAAATAGTTACAGAATTTCATAATTATATTATTAAATTTCTTTTTAATTAAATATATATTACAATTTATTGGAGTTCTACTAACTAAACACAAAAACAATAAATAAAAATAAAAATTAAAAAAAAATAAAAACTGAAAATATTATTTGCAAATTATTAATAATTTTTATGTGACACGATTTTTCCAACAGCATTTTTGCTTGAGATTGTGGTTAAACACATAAATCAAAAAACAAATTTTTATTAAATATTTCATCGTCAATGCAAGAAACAAATGTATTGGTTGAAAATAGTTCAGTGCGCTTAAAATTTCTGCAGAAACTTTTTGTGCGAGCACTTCTATATCAACTTGGATATACCAAATATTGAACGCATTTGGTGCCTTGGAAAACCTCAATCACAGAATAAAATAATTTTACTACTTTATCGTGAGATAAAATTCTGAGAAAAGCCTTATGTGCATTTCGACGGAACGAGCTTTAAATCTCCCGGCCCGAAGAGCGTTCAGCGTGATAGCATTATATCTATGTCACTACGTAATTTTTTCAGATATCCCGTGAAACCGTATATCCCTACACCGCTCATGGTGGAGAGGCGAGATTTCCACATTTACCGTACAGTCGTGTGTATGCGAATGAAGAGCCTAAAAACACGTTATGTTTTCAATCCGAACCGGCATCATAACCATAAAGAAAAACGTGAAAAGGAAATGTACGTTCACGTTAACAGATTTACGTTCGGTATGACTTCGTAAGGTAACGTCTCATAGTCTCACGAGTTGCTTTCCTCTCTTTTTATAAATTCCTGTACGGTACAGATTGAATAAATGTCGGAGCGAGTATTTTAATATTCCTTCTCTGAAATTATTCTTCACTGAAGTAGTTGCCAACATAAAATAAAGAAGGTTCTTACTTCTGAGAAGGTGGTGATCCTATAAGCATATTATAAAATGTATTTATAAGAAGAAACTCTAGCGGATTATGCGCTTACGATATATTTAACATGAACCTGTCGAAATTTTCAAAACACTTAAAAAATAACATTCGATCAAATTAATATGTATCATAGAAAACTTATTATTTCATTTATTTTTTCACAATCTTTCCTTGCTTTATTCTTTCAGTAGTTTAAATTTAATAAAATGATTATGAAAATGTTTAAATTCAAACCAAGGTAATCATGATTAAATTTTATAACCTTTATTAAATAAAATAAATGTTATTTTCTTTCTTTTTATTATCTTCAATTTAAAATTCCGATATTTCATTGGTCACTCGTATAACGTTCCCAACACTTTATTTTTTATAATTAAAATAAAATTTTATAATATCATAATATTACTTTCCATATAAGAAGCTTTGATAATAATGTTTAGTTGATTACTTAGGCTTTCTCAAATAGTATTCAGTAATAAACTCATTAATATATTTGTTTAGTACTTCACTTTCAAAGAAATTATTAAAAAAAAAAATTAACACTAACCTCACATGTGAGGCTCCGAGAAAAATAAATTTCCTTACGGCCTATGTCATCTTTGGGGATGGTGTATGGATGGTCTTTTTTAGGGAAAGAAAGGAGAAAATGTTCTCAGCAGGTAAAAGGTATAAGGGTTGGGTAGGAATCAAGTAATCGGTGTGTTTAGGAGTGACGGACAAATGGATATATCCCTCGCACTGCGCCGCAAGACGATTTATGTTTTTTAATGTGACAGTTTGATAATGCCTTCAGAAGGCGAAACAGCTGTCACGCGTAATAATAATTACACAGCAGAACTTGTTTAAAAATAAACTGTTTTTATAAACCCAATAATAATATTATTGTATATATAAAAAATAAAAAAATAAAATGGAGTTCTACAAATTAAACTTAATAACAATAAATAAAAAAAAAAAAAAAAAAAAAAAAAAAAAAAAAAAAAAAAAAAAAAAAAAAACGATTTATGTGTTTTGTTCCTTTTTGAATTGTAAAAATAAAGGCATTAGATAATAATCAAAGAATATTTTAATGGCTGCCACCAAGGCTCGTAGAAAATATATTCAATAAAGTGGTCTAATACAGGCACTTGCATGAGACACCTCGCAGCTCGAAGTCCAGTTGGAGTCCAAAACGCAACGGGATTTTTGCAAGCTCGTTACGTAGCTCTAAGTTCAGTTGTAGTACAAAACGCAACGGTCTTCTAGCAAGCTCGTTACGTAGCTCGAAGTCCAGTTGTAGTCCAAAAGAAACGAGAAAAATCTCACTTAACTACACCCAGTTTTCAGGTACACTAGTATTAACAACCTTTAAACTTTATTCCATACCATTCGTTAAATCATTCAGTCATCTCTGGTCTGGGCCCCAAAACCCTTCACTCCATGCAGAAACGAAACGTCCGTTTGTTATATTCCCCTATCTTAACAAACGTTGCATTTTGCATTTTTTAGAGCGTAGCCGTAAGGTGGGAATGCTGACCTTGTTCTACCAATGCAAGATGCTCCGAGGAACTACGATAATTTATCTATTCGGAACCTGTGTATAGATAGGAAAAATGACAAGGCGCGCACACCATTTATATTTTAAGTGTCATTATTTATCTCCAGAGAACATGTCGTCTCTATGACGAGTTCTGGAGTTCAACAGTTTGGCTGTGGAAAGATTTTCGTGTTTCCTCCCTCTCACAACATGAGTCTTTACCAAGTCAGAGTCAACACCCATTTTCACAACCTCAACTACTCAAAAAGACCTACCGCACAGCATCCCCAAAGATAAGAGGAATTTATTTTTCTCAGGGCTTCCTGTGTGGAGCTGATTTTAAAAAATAACTGTATCTTTATTCATGTAGAGATTTGGTATAATTATGTTTTATTAGACAAAAATTGTCTTTTACCATTTAACTGTGATGAAAAGAGTTTGTGCTATTTTGGTATAGGGAGGGAAAGGAATTGGGGAAAAGAAAGGTGGGATAGTACCTGACTATTCACACATGGTCACCAAATATAGCTAAAGCCATTTCAAGCAATGCTTCGATTCCGAATGGTTGTCTCACGACTTTCACAAAGGCAATGCTGAGAGTATCTGCCACATTTATTCTCAACAGTTTCCCTGTCGTATCCTTGTCATGATAGGCTGGCCCAGACAACATTCCACCAATTTTCCTCAAAAAATGCTCTAATACATTATCTAAACCACCCTCATTACTATTTAACCGTCTCTTGTCCCTTGGACATTTTCCAGACCGCTGGAAATCTAGCTTCATTACACCGATCTACAAAAAAGGAGACGATACAGACATAGCTAATTATCGCCCCATTTGTATACAGTCAGTACTGCCAAAGCTTTTTGAATATATACAACATACAACAATACCATTGCTTGTAACTACTGTCAAATTTTGCTCTTCCTTTGTTTTTCAATAATATAATAATAAAAAAAAACAATTTTCATATAAAATAACAATGACAACACGTTCAAACTCCAAGTCCACCAGTAACTTTAGTCCGGAACTACTACAGATTCTGGATAAAAAGTTCGACGACTTTAAAGTTGAATTCCTAGAAAAATCGTTTGCAGACTTTAAAAAAACTATAGTTGAAGTGATAAAAAAGGAGTACAAGGAGGAAATTGAAGAACTTAAGAAGAAAGTAACACAGTTGGAAAGACAAATTGAAAACGGTGATCAATATAATCGCTCAAACAACGTTATAATAAGTGGTATTCCGGAAAACAAAAATGAAAATGTTTATGACATTCTATCTAAAATCGGTGCTACAGCTGGATGCAAAATCACCCGAAATGAAGTAGACTTCGCCAGCAGAATTTCCCCCAAAATAAATCGTACCGTAACAAATGGAAAACCGAGGAACATTGTTGTAAAATTCACGCGCAGATATCTTAAAGATGAACTATTAGCTGCAATAAGGAAGAGAAAAGGGATATTTGTTTCAGAATTGCAGCTTCCTGGAGTCAGTAGAATTTACATTAATGACCACTTAACCTCTAAAAACCAACATTTTCTAAAACAATGTCGAGATATAAAAATGGAAAAAAAAATTCGCTACTGCTGGGTAAAAAACTCCAAAATATTCGTTCGTGTAAGTGATTCAACCCCTATAATGTTAATTTTTGATCAAGATGATGTCAACAGACTCTCCAAATTAAAGACACTTCAACCTGCCTTACAAACGCAGCCCCCTTTAGAAAATTAACCTTACATGTCAAATATAATCTCTGGCAAGGATGGAAATATCTGAATATTGTACACAATTTGTCATTCGTTGCAACACACGAATTATCACTATGTGTTAAGTACAAAATACTACCAAATACTTATGAAATAATGTTAAGTCATAGTAATATTGTTATTTTTAGGGCTTGTTTACAATTCATTAATCATGTGAATATGTCCATAGATATACCTATCAATCTGTCAAAACTAACGTCTCTTGGAATCATAGACAAAATAATTTACCAGAAACAAACACATAATTCGGGTGTTCAAAATTACCCCCAGTCACAAAATATTTATTTTATATTTATAAAATATTTTCCAGCCAATTTCACAAACATAATATATAAAATGCTATACTTAAATTTTAAAAATGTGAGAGGTCTTCCCACAAAAACTCATAACTTCTTAAATCAGGTCTTTTTGAACAATTTTGATATTTATCTTATATGCGAAACTTGGCTAAAGGAATTTATCCATGAAAATAATTTTTTTGAAAATATGTACGAGTATTTAGAAAAGATTGTGATTACTCTTATTTTTCTCACTCTTAGTATACTGACAGATCTTTTAGTTTATAGCAAGTACTTAACCGGTTTTTTATCTTTGTATCAGTCTATTGCAATCGCTACAAATGTGTATTATTATTGTAACCATGAAAATGTAATGTTTTGGATTTCTAAACTTAGGATCCCTTTAGAATTTTTAATTTTTTTAATACTATTATACATTTTTCAATACTAACATTTCAATTATATCTCTACATATTCAATTAATCTCTTCTATGTTTTCGAAGTTCAACATATTCCATTATTATTGTTTACACATATGTTTGACCTATATACTCCATTCAAATGCATGTTCTCGGTGAATTGAATATATATTATCAAAATGTTAGAGGTCTGCGAACTAAGACTCATGTATTTCTTTCCAGCGTTCTTAATGCCAATTATGACGTAATATGCTTGACTGAGACTTGGCTTCTGCCAAGTATATTTGACTCGGAATTATTTGATAACCGTTATGTAGTGTATCGTTGTGATCGCGACTATGTGCGGTTGGGACAGGCGCTCGGCGGTGGATCACTGATTGCAGTGCGCCGCGAACTGCCGACGTGCCCCTCAACCTTTCTCCCTCCTGTCCAACGCGCAGAAATAGCGACAGCAACTCTTGCACTAGGCCCTAGTGGGCATGTTTCTAAACTACGTATATACTGTTCATACTTCGTGCAGGGCGCGGAGCAGATTAAATCTTTAAGTGACTTTTCTGAATTTATATCTGCGTTGTATACAAATTTCCCCAATGATGAATTCCTTCTATTAGGAGACTTCAACATATCACATGCCCCATGGCTTCTGCCTTTGACCGCAGACGGTGCTCTATTACTTAACGGATCCTCAATCGATGCACTTACTTCAACTCTCTCTGATTTCTTAGACTTTACTGGCTTCCGTCAATTCAACAACCAACTTAATATAAACGAACGTATTCTCGACCTGGTAATCTCGAGTAACGTGTGCACGGTAAGTGGTTGCAACACTCCACTAGTGCCAGAAGATGCACATCACCGCTCCTTAGAGTTGGCGCTGCACATATCATATCAAACCCCGCGATCGCGCACGGTCCGCTCCTATCACCGCGCTGACTATGTACTGATTAATAGCGCCTTGGCAGCCGTTGACTGGACAACGACCTTAAACAGCAGTAATGTAGACTCACTCACAGCGCGTTTCTATTCTGAATTAAATAAGGTAATTGACGCACACGTACCATCCAGAACAGTTAACATAGACTCTAGATATCCTCCGTGGTACAGCTCTGCCTTAAAAAAAAGAATTAAAGAAAAACTTAAATTTCATAAAAAATACAAAATTTATAACCGTTACTCAGACTATCATACTTTCTCTCTTCTTCGAGAACGACAAAAGTGCGTGCAGAAAGTATGCTATGACAATTTCATTAATATGGCCGAATCTAATATTAATACCGATCCCAAACATTTCTGGACATTTGTTAAATCTAAGCAAAAAATCTCTGAATTACCTAACAATATGTATCTTAACTCTCAGCATGTATCGGGTGGGGAAGCTATAAGTAACTTATTCAATATACATTTCCAAACCTCCTTCGAATCCCACACCCCGTGCACCTCGTCTACCTCTCGAGTATATAATCCAAACACCTCAGTACTCAATCTAAGTAATGTTAATATAGACGCTGAATTAGTTAGTAAATATCTTAAATCATTAGACCCTACCAAAGGCAGTGGGCCTGATGGTATACACCCAGTGTTTTTAAAGAATTGCGCTGGTGTTTTATGTTATCCGCTAAGTCAAATATTTAAAACCTCACTGTCTTCTGGCATTTTTCCGCAGCAATGGAAAAGCTCATATGTTGTACTTATATTAAAAAAAGGAGACAAGCACAATATGGAAAATTTTTGAAAAAATTGTTTATGATAATATTTTTCCTTGTATACGGCCACACATTATTCCGAATCAACACGGCTTCATGACCAAAAAATCAACAGAAACTAACCTTTGTAAGTTTGTTGACACAGTCCTTGTTGCTATGGATAACGGATATCAAATAGATGTAGTCTACACAGACTATTCCAAAGCCTTTGATAAAATCCCACACAGCATTTTAATTGAGAAAGTCGAAGCAATGGGTATACACGGTGTAATGTTTCACCTTTTTGGGTGTGAGAGTAATTTTAAATATTTCTTTTTTTTTTTTTTGTTTAAAACAATATAAAATTTTCTTCTCTCTTGGCTATGACCGATATTTAATTTTTTTCCCTAAGGCTTTGCATATGTGTTCGCAGGGATGGAAAATTCCTCCCCTACAACACATAAGCCTCCATGAAAATTGGACCCTTTTCTTTGATATCTACAGAAAGCTACTTAAAGCTCTCTTGTACTATATATCTTTATAGACATATGTACTTAACTAATTAATACGTTATTTACGATCTTGAACGCAAATATACCCGTATTTATATTGTAATTAAATTCCATCAAACGTTGTGTAATTTTTTTGATTTATGATATAGGATTTTAATTACTTTCATTTTTGTGGTAACCCCCTTGGTTCTGATCGAGGTGTTGAGTTTCACAATTTAATTGGTCTTTCCTTTGCAAACCTAGACTTAAATGAATTCCCTGAATGAGCTAACTTTCCTATTGTAATTATTCTGATTCCCTGCACCCTAACAAAATCGTAGTTAAACGCTGCTAAAAGATATTATACATGTTTATTTGGACAGGTAATTTGATATAACTCAAATGGTTAATTGTTAGTAAATTTGATTTTGGTAAACTCTTGTGTCTGTGGGGCGCCACTCCTTTATGATTCTGCTGCTATAAGGTACATGTAAAGATTGATTTAGTAGGTTAATGTAATTAGTTAATTGCATATTTGACGAACTCGGAATAGCCCATTTGCTGGCATAATTTGGCTCCAAATCCTCCTGCAAGTAAACGAG
Organism: Hesperophylax consimilis; assembly: GCF_061612785.1. Taxonomy (NCBI): domain Eukaryota; kingdom Metazoa; phylum Arthropoda; class Insecta; order Trichoptera; family Limnephilidae; genus Hesperophylax; species Hesperophylax consimilis. Next base: position 19,972,474 of record NC_142837.1, on the reverse strand, counting down.
ATGATCGTGAGTCAACAAGAAATTTGCACAATCCTTTGACACGGCTCTTTGATTGATACCTAAGTTATCTCGTCCCAAAAAGCCTTCCACGTCATCATGTGCAGCCTTCAAGTTTCCCCTCGGGTCTCGATACCCCCAAATTCCGACCCCTCCTTGGACTACAATTTACTTAGGGCGAACCGGTTTCGTCCTATATACAATCATATACTCACGGTTGGTGTGGACTTACGGGTCGTGAATCCTCATTCCACGTTTAAGAGAGAATGCGATAGTGGCCTATAAGACCTAAAATGCAAGCTGTATGCAGGTCCGCATTCTCCAGTAAACAGTACATACGAATAAATATATGTATACATACAGTTTGGGAAAGGTTTATAACTCGCAATACGAGGCTATCTACCTCGCATCCCGAGCTCGGATCTCGCGCCAAGAACTCTGCGAAGCTCTAGGTCTGGTAACCGAATATATACGTACTAATAAGGTGATACTAATAAATACTAGTAGAATAAGGTCATATTTGATAGTTTGTTTTGGAGAGCTATCGAACTCCAAGCTTTTGTTTGTTTGGTTTTGACGTTTTTATTTAAGAGAATCGTCATCTCTATTTGGTTTGGTTAATGGTCTTGTTGTAGGAGCGACCACTGCCTCCTATTGATGAACTGTATTTGTTTTAAATTTTACCTCCAGGGTTCAACATTAATTTTTGTTCATCCTATCCCGTGATTTTCCAATTGTTTCAAGTGGTTGATTGCCACATTAGAGAGTACTCGACCCTCAAATATCTCAGGCAACTGATGGGGTTTTGTATGAGCACCCAATCAATAAAATTCAAATGTTTCGTATAATTATTCGATATAAATCTGGCTAACCCGTGATTTTTCAATTGTCGATTGTGAATGATAAGTATTTGTAAGCACGCAGCTTCCAGCTGTTTCAGGTAACCAATAAAAACTGTGCGATTATCTAATCAATAGTATTCAAATGTTTCATGTAATTTTTTGATATAAATCTGGCTAACCCGTGATTTTTCAATTGTCGTTTGTGATTGATAAGTATTTGAGAACACGCATCTTCCAGCTGTTTCGGGTAATTAATAAAATCCTTTGTGACTAACTAATTATGGCCAAGGTCGTTTTCAAACTATGCGGTTGACCCAATTCTCCAGTGATCCTTTGTTTTGTAAACAAATAATATAAACATCTCCTGACACACTAACCTAAATGTGAGATTTGTTTATTTTAAAATTCCTTAGAAGTCATTTGTGCCTCTTTACTGATTCAGTTATGATACCGTTTATTGTGCATAGTTAATTTAAATATTTTTAATTCCTTTATTGAAGTTAAACTATTTATTTCATTTTCCGAATTTAGTAAATTTACTAGGTTAAATGAAGAATAAATATACATATATAAGTACACATATCTCGATTATCAAAATCTGTTAAATAAGATTACATATATTAATAAATAAATATAAGGTATATGATTCTACATGGTCTTGAATATTAATAAATACATATTTTCTTTTTCAATAATATAGATATGTCCATGAGTAGGTATTAAAATCACTACCATTTCGATGCTTCGATTAATAAATAAAATACATATATATAATTACATTACTCATATATATATTCTTTATATACAATATATTATTTTATATTTATAAATATATATACAAATATACAACATACATATATTAATGTGTAATTCTTTGTTTTGTTGTTTTAATTTAATATTCAATTGATATACTTCCACTTCACAGCCCTTCTGTGTCTCCTGGGACCTGAAAATTATTTATAAAAGGAAAACTCACCCACGTCAAGGTATTTCCGGTCGGGTAGTACACAACAACCTTGATGAAGAAATCCTACCTAATTAATTGTATTTTTCAACTAATTTCAAAATAAATCCTTTCGACTATTTATTCCTATTTAATATTTTATTCTCGCTTGAATCGTATAAATTAGCTGATATTTAATTTTTCTTCCGAACGAAATCCTAATTCAGAAAACCCGTTGATTTAATAACACTTTTCTAGTTTAGGCTTTTGAATGATAGCTGTTTCAAATTCTTTTTCGAAATGATAGACTGATGATTAAAATTCCGGTTAAAACGACAAACACTTTTAACACTGTCGCTATACGCACGATGGATTTTAATTGAACAATTTATTAATTCTAAATTTCTTTTTATATAAATTGATAAGAAAATTTATTCCGAATTGTGCAAACTTTTAATTAACTTCTTAATAAATTAAATTTTTTTCCTCTTACTATTAATTTTAGAACAAAGGTTTAAACGTTTATTATTATCGAATCCTTTTTTTTTTGTTTTTGTGTTTCTTTTAACCTAAGATGAAGTATTTATTATTATTATTATTTTTTAACCAAATTGACGTTAAATTATAATCTATTTTTAAATATCAATACGCGATCACGTTCACTTTAGATTAACGATAACAAACTCTTAAATTTAATTTGAATGTTTTCACTTTGAATGAAATAATTATTTTTAAATTTTTAATTAATTCACAATTCACTTTTTGCACTTCACTTAACACTTTTAAGCACTGAGTTTAAATTATATTTATTTTCACTGTTTAACCAAATTAAACTGATTTAACAAAACTTCACTGGTGGGGTTTTCAGAATTTAGAAACTGAATTTAAGACTTTTTACAAAACTTTCTAAGTCTAGGGACTTGTTCAGAATTTAACACTTAGATTATTTCACTAGAATTTTACCAATAGACGTAGTACTGCCATGTAACAACTTTTCAAACCCTCGGCGCGACTGACCTCCTGACTGATGAGTTCCATCTTTTATACCCCTCTCAGGTTCCAAAAGACGTATCTGAATGTCTCTTGATGCTTAATTCTATCTCCTATCAACTCGTAAATCCAAACACCCCTTCCATCAATATCGAATGTGCTCCCATAAGATGTTCTGCTTTCCGGCTCTGGGCGGTAGTTAGTTTTTATCTCACAAATCTAAGTCGATAGGGTCCGAATCGGGTAAGTCTGTGTTAATCGCCCAAGCTTCCTTTGTCCTGTGTTCATACAAAATGTAGTTAAATTCTCATGATTTTGTGTTCCTTTTTTTTCTCAATTTGCGATAGGTCCGTCCTCAATAATATATATATACATCTCAATTTTACGCATCTCGTGTGAAAAATACCTAAATCCATGTTGAAATCCCTACTATGCAGTTTAGAATTTCGATTTATCTAAATTCTACTCAATTTTATTGTCCCTTATATGGGCTTTTCCATTTTCACCAGTACATTCTCTCTTAATGCCGCAGATTTGAATTTTTCCTTATCTTCTTGGATTTTCTTTTATCCGCGACGTTTTCTTGCACAATTTCTTCTTGATTCTTATGTCATTTCTCATAACTCTTATAATTACTCATTTTCCAAGTCGTATTTATTAATTTCACGGATAAATTCGAATTGTATCGCTTTTCTCCACATGGATCATTTCCTATCTCCGTTCTTTACCCTTCCTTTTATCTTTTCTTCACTTTTCCCGATGTGTGTGGTCTCCTGGGAAATTTCATACTTCATTTATTATTAATTAATATATAGTTTTCCACACTTCTATGGGAGATATACCTAATTAGACTCTGGGATATCTGTCATTTTTATTGCCTGACCCAATCTCCGCCCAATTTTCTATCTTTCTCATACCAGGATTCACATAAAACATATGCATTGACATCTGTTTATGTTTAAAATTTTGGTACTAGACTCGTAAATTTAGTTTAATTTCAAACCTATTAGTTTTAATCTCTTTTGACTAATCTAAATACTTCCATAAGGTCCACGTTAAAGTTAATCGCTTTTCTAATCGTTTATTACCTTAACGTAAATAAAAATCATGTTCAAATTCCGATTGTTTATCCTTCAAAATATACATGAGACCGCCAACCTTTTATCTTGTTTCGACCCCTCCGTAATATTGGGTAACTCTAATATATATCTAACCTAATAATCATGAAAATGTCTACTTTTCCTGAATCTAATCTATCGATATATGTTTAATTTTACTGTCTTCTTCTAATACTCAATTTTCATTTTCCTAGAACCTTCGTAGCAGTCCAAAATATCTGTATTAACCTTCCATTCGATCGCCGCACTTTTCTAAAATGTGTATTTTTTTTGCGAGATTTTCATCCAAGATTGATTTACCAATATGTCCGTTTCATCTTAAATTGATAACGATTAATTTCCATTGTTTCCAAAACTCTCACCTCTCTTTAGTACGATTTTTATCGAACATGACACCCTCCTTCTATCATAAATAATTGTACTACAGTTGAAAATTCTGCCAGTGATTTTCCTTCGCTTTTCCCGTCCTTTTTTATACTATCACGTTTATAGTTTTTCCATTGCATTTTCGTGTGTGTGTTTTTCAACTTGTAAAATCTTCAAAGCACTCGATTTCAATGGTTCGCCATCACCTAAATGCCTCAGTTATTGTAAACATTTCCAGGAGTTTGTCACCTTGAAAGTCGACGTTGACCCTAAAGTGCGTTCACCTCTAATTTCTGTGGGAAAGAAGAAGCCATTAATTATCTTTTTTTATTGCCCGATCCAAAGTTTATTCCTTTGTCCGTCGTAGACACACCTCCCTCCGCTCACTGATTGGTTACTCAAAATTTTATAGCTCTTTGTTCAGATCTATTGGTTGACAAAATTCAATATTTATTTATAGGCCTAGGAAAAGGGGAAGTACCAGTCGTCCTAGACGATTTTACGACCTCTCTGCTTTCGTCTTAGAACCTCGATATAATTTCAACTATTACAGGAGTCTACTGCAAGCAAGCTGGATCAATTCTTTCTCCGCCAGATGTCGTTAGCATGTCCGTTTTCATAAATAATTTGCATATTTTCTTGCAGCTATGGTTTATCTGTTTTTTCTTTCACTGTGATTTAAAGCCTTTCATCACAGTTCCCCTCTCTGAACTCAATTTTCTGTGGCTAACGTTGTATACTACTTTAGACATCGAAATTGTGTTCAAAATGTAGTCTAGTTTTTCTCCCCCCCCTCGTTCTGTTATTCCTTTTCCTACATCACTTCCTGTTATTTCCTTTCTCTACCTCACTCTATCATTCCCTATCTCTCTCTCCATTCTGTTATTTCCTTTCTCCCCCCCCCTCATTCTGTTATTCCCTATCTCTCTTTCCATTCTGTTATTTCCTTTCTCCCCCCCCCTCATTCTGTTATTCCCTATCTCTCTTTCCATTCTGTTATTCCCTTTCTCCCCCCCCTCATTCTGTTTGGATTGTTAACAACCTTGACTTTGAATCACATTGTACTTTCTATTTTCTTTTCGCGTAGATATTATTTTATGGAATTTTCTCTAATTTTGATAAACTCAAAATTAATCTCTTTTTTTTTTTTTTTCTGGGAAAAACACGCCCCTCGACTCGCGTGTTTAGGTGGTCCTCAACCTGGTTGGACTAAGACCTCCCTTACAATGATTCAGGTAAAGATTGTTTGCAATCTCGCGGTCTATTGACCAACTGAAGGGCGGGTGGTCTCTTGGTGTGCAAATAATTGTTTGTTTTGGTTTTGTAAGTATTATATTTTTGTGAAATGTATATCTTTGCACGACCTCACCCAATCCGACAATCAGTGGTATACATGTTTCATTTAAACTTTTCCAGCATTTTGTTTTTTTTTTTTTCTCTTATTCGCTAAATTTTTTTTTTTGTGTAATTTCTAATTGTCTTTTCATAGATCATTCAAACAAGTTGTCCTAGCCTAGGTGTTACCCATCATAATTTTTAATTTCATAACTGTTCTTAACTAACCTCCAATTTTCTCATCGTTCCTGTTTCCTTTAAAATTTTTTTTTTTTTTTTTGAAAATTTAACCTAACCATATCGTAATTTCTAATGTTCCCTTTTTATCTTTACCTAATGTCTACTCTAAATCTATAGATAACCTTATTTCAAGTTTTCAAAAAAGTTCTAACTCTATGCATTGTCAATTTAAAATCTTGTTTTATAAAACGTACCCTATCCTATTTATAATATATATATATTTTTTTTTGTTCCTTTTGTGGGTATATAACTCCCATACGCTTTCCTTCTGTGTTCTTACTTATCTAACAAAAATTTTCCTACGCACTAACACACAATTTTTTTTTTCTAAACTAGAAAATCAATATTATCGAAAAATTTTTCTCTTACTCTATTAGTAAATTAGAATATGATTGTCGCTTATTAAGAAATTTGTTCACTCAACCTTAAAGACTTAAGGACGACCCGCCCCTCGCAAACAAACTGATAATCTAATATTTTAGTAATTTTCTTTCTCCCTCCCTCCTTAAATTATATCGTATTCTAACATATTCTTATTTGTATTTCTCAATCGTTTGTTTATTTAAAGTTTCAAATATTTGTAAATTTCGCATTTTATTCGTTGATTTCCACTATCTCTAAACTCGGTTTTCGTTCCTTATTACATGTATAATATTTCGCTAGATGAATTGCGCTATAATCTCCTTTTATTTCCCGAGTTACCGGATCAATTAGCGTATACGTGTTACTATAAACTTCTGACCCAATTACATAAGGTCCATCGTAAAGCAGATTGAATTTTTTTATTTCTTTTTTGAGTAGGTTTGATTGTGTAAATTTTTTCAACTTGACCAGGGTCCCAATCTCATAAGTTATTAATCTTTTGTTGAGATTATAGTATTTCTGTCGATTTGCAGCGCTTTTCTCTAAATTTTTCCGTGCTGCTAATCTTATTTCATTTATTGTTTTCGTAGATTTTCCGCAGCCTTGAGTATACCTGTCTAAACTATAAATTGGTGATTTCCCAAAAGCTATTTCATTAGGTGAGAATCCTGTTGAACAGTGTATCGAATTATTGTAGGTTTGTTCTATTTCTTTAAGGAAAGCCGCCCACTTGGTATGTTTTTCGTGACAATAAATACGGAAAATTCTACCTAATTCTTTATTCACGCGCTCTGTTATGTTCGGTCCGGGATTTCGTATTGAAGTATGTACGATTCGTATGCCCATCCTATTTAAGTTGTTTTCCCATTTCTTCGATGTAAATTGAGATCCGTTGTCAGTTAACAAAGCATCTATTTGTATTGTTTTATTAAAATCCTCTACACAATTTAACACGGTCTTAGTACTTGCTATCCTCAATTTATATAATTTTACAAATCTACTGAATGAATCTTGGATCACGAAAATGAATTTAACCCCTCCTATTCCTCTCGGTAAAGGTCCGTATAAATCTGCCATAGCTAATTGTCCTACTTCTTTGGTAATTATGGATTTACTCGGCCCTACAGTTGGTCGAATTTCGCGCTTCGCCAGCTGACATAGGTGACACCCTCTCACTATGCGTTTTATATCTCGGTGCATGCCTGGCCAATAATACCTATCTCCCAAAGCTGTCCCTGTTTTAAAAACTCCTCCGTGTCCAATTTCTAAATGTATCATTTTTATTAGTTCTTCAGTCAACTCTTGTGGTACTGCTAACACCGTTTTGTTTAGTCCTGTTGTGTAATATAAAGTCTTGCCTATTTTTTTGTAATTTTTCAAATACCTATTAACATCTTTTGTCGGCGGCCCAAATTTTCCCTTGCGCAAATATCCGGAAATTTCTCCCAAAAATGTGTCTTGTTTTTGTAGTTCAGTTATATTTTCTAAGTGTTTTCGAATCTGTTGTCTACCTTTCACTGCAAAAGCTGCTATCTCTGGGCACGTGTTTTTCTCCTCCTGTACATTTTTTGCATCACAAGAATAACGAGATAAAATATCAGGCCCTATATTTTCCTTCCCTTTGACGTACTCTACAGTGAAGTTAAATTGATTTAAATATAAAATCCACCGTGTTAGTCGGCCACTGTACATCTTCCAGCTCTTTAAAAATGTCAATGCTTGATGATCCGTCCTAATTATTAAGTGTACTCCTCTTAAATATGTCTCAAATTTATGTAAAGCATATATTATCGCCCATAACTCTTGTTCTGACGTGGTCCATTTCAACTCCGGTCCTCTTAAAGCTTTGCTAATAAATCCAATAACGTGGTGATTCCCTTCCTCATCCAACTGATATAATTCTCCTCCTATGGCGAACCCCGAACTATCTGTCTGTAAATAATAAGTACTATTTGGGTCATGATGATGTAAAATAACTGTCTCTAAAAATAATGTTTTCACTCTCTCAAATGCGCGCTGTTCTGAGTCACCCCATCGCCAGGTTCTATTTTTCTGAAGTAAATCGCACAAAACCCGTGTTGTTTCCCCATATTTATTCGCGAATCTACGGTAATAATTACAAAGTCCAAGAAAGGCTCTAACTTGTTTTATTTTCTTGGGTACCGGAAAATTTTTTATGGCGTCAATCTTTTCCGGATCCATTTGAACTCCCAAAGGCGTTATAATATGTCCTAACATACGTACTTCTGTGAATAAAAATTGACATTTTTCGAGTTTACAAGTCATGTTTGCTTCCTTTAACCTCTCAAGCACTGCGTTTACATGTTCAAAATGATCTTCTTGACTACCACACGTATATATTATTAAATCATCTAAGTAATTAGCGCAGAATTCCCTCACCCCTGGTCCTAGAATTTTGTCCATTCCTCTTGAAAAACTCCCTACTGATGTTTTTAACCCCTGCGGTAATACCTTGTATACGTAAGATTTTCCATTGTATACAAACCCAGTATACTTGCGACTTTCTGGACTGATAGGTATTTGAAAGTAAGCTGAATTTAGATCTATTGTGGTTATGAATTTTACACCATGAAAACGCTGTATAATTTCTGAAGTTAATGGTGGTTTTTCTACTTCCGCCTGCATTCTGGTGTTTAAGAATCTAGCATCTAAGAGTATCCTAACCGTCCCATCTTTTTTCAAGGTAAATGTTAGAGGACTAGAAAACTGCGTGGCCTCTCTACTGATGATTCCTAATGACTCCAATTCTCTAATTTTTTCATCAATCTTATCTCTGTAAGCAAATGGTACTGGGTAGGATCGCTTAACGAAAGGCGTCTCGTCCGTCATTCTTATTTCGTGAGTGTACAAAGTAGTTAGACCCGGTTTGTCTATAAATACATTCTTATGTTTAATTAAAATCTTTTCTAACCCTTCTTTTCCTTTTGAATCTAAATTTAACTCAGACACAAAGGTCGTTATTCTACGCTCGAGGCACGCCGTATTATTTATTTCAGGGTTTAATTCAATACTAATTATTTTTCCACTTGTGAAATTTTGATTTCTAACCTCCTGTTTAGGTTTCCTATGAATTACGGTTGAATTTACTAACTCTATTTCCTTCTTCCCATTTCCTGTTTTTATTTTTAACTTTCTGTTTTCTCCACATTTAAATTCAGCTGTATATTCGTCTAACCAGTTGATACCCAATATAATTGGCCTAATTAACTTTGGTATTATTAAACACGGCGTATTTATTATAACATCTCCAAATCGCAATGGTACTAGAACCAACCTAGATATTCTCTGACTTTTGTGTCCTATCGCTACTTTAATCTGTATAGTCGTTACAGGCATAATAGGATAAATTGTTTGATCATTTAAATAATTTTCATAAAACTCTTGAGAAACGCACGTGATTTGACTTCCGGTATCTATTAAACAGTGAACTTCCGTGTTATCTATCTGTGCTTTGGCTTCCGGTAATAACGGTAAAGTGCTACCCTTTTCTACTTCCTCATAATCTCTGTCTTCGAAAATGTTGTTGAACCCACTAATTTCCCTGCTTGTTTTCTCTTCATTCACTTTCAATTGATTCCATTCATCCGTTATTTGTTGTAAAGAATTGACACATACTTCCACATCTATTTCCGCTTCCGTTCTCGTTTCTTCCGCTCCATCTTTTCGTCTTCTCACATTCCTTTCTGCTTTTATTGGGGCAATCATACCTTGTTCATTTTTTCCCAGTCCTTTCATTGGATTCCACCCCCATTTCATCATAATCTTCAATGCAGTGTTGTGTTTTGGTGCCGGCGTCCCTCTCCCTGTGTGAGTCGTATTCATGAGGGCTAATGAATCAACCCTCGGCCGTTTCCCGAATTGTTCGCGATGACTAGCTCCTTGCCGCTTGTAGTTATTGTAGAACCTCCTTTTGAAGATGTCGTAGTTTCGGCACACTTGCTGCAGCTAGCGCCTCCTTCCACACTCTCTATTGCGTGAATTCTCTTCTTTATAGCGTGGTAACGGTCACGGTATTTGTCCTTCTTGGCGAACTCCTCCCCACTCCTTTTCTTTGTATTCCGTTCTTCCGGTGTGCAAACCATTGTATCTAGTTTTCGAAGAAACTCAGCAGCGACAATCTCATCTCCTGACTGCCCTGAAAACCATAGCGATTGAACTTCTTTAGGGTAATGTCTCATAATTTCGTCAACTACGCCTAACGGTGCTTCTGTGATTTTTAATGCTTTCGCTAAATCCCAATAATTCGCGAAATGAGTGAGCATGGATATATCTCTCTTGGCATCATATACCCCTTCTGCAAGACGACGGCGAACCTCATTCTTCTTTATGTCTCCCCAATAGGTAGCTAAAAAATCTCTTTCGAAATCCAACATTGTTTCCCATCGCTTGTTGTATAACTTGGCCCACGTTTTTGCTTCTCCCTTCAAATTTTCCCGTACGACAATTAATGGATCTGTACGTTTCACTTTTCTAGTGTATTCTTTTAAATCTTCTAAGAAACTTATGGGGTTTTGATTTCCACCGGAAAATGAAGGTCGTTCTTGCTGCGGTAGCATTTCCACTACTTGGAGAACGTTTTTCGGCGCATTATCCTCTCCTGACACCGCCACTGTTGTTGGTCTTCCTAATTGTTTCTCAAGTTCCTGCATTTTATCAATAAGCGGTGCTAAAGCTGCTTGAATTATTGTAGTAATATCTCCGATGTTCACTGCTGACGTCCCAGCTGTAGCATTTTCCTCGATTGCCGTCACTAAAGCTTCTGTTTGCCTCCCCATTCCACGTTTTCCCACCATTTTCTTAGCTCTTCCGAGTGTTACCGGCTTATGTATCTATATTTTTTTCTTACTAAGCGACAACCTTAATATTCCTATTTTAATTTTCTTAATTATTTATATATATGTTGCCTTTCTTATTCTATATTTTTTTTCAAATTTTCTCGTTTTTCTTATTTTTTTTTTGTTTTTCTAGATTTTTCTTGTATTTCATCACCTGACTGTTCCTGTAAAATTTCAAGTTCGTTTATGATTTTCACATCACTCTCTTGTATACCCTCGTCTTGTTTGATATCCGAATATGTTCTAGCCTCCCCCTCTGACTGACCCATATTTTCAGGTGCCTTCAAATTCTCGACTTGTAACGAACTTTTTCGCGATCGTTTGAATATTTCTCTTAGTTCATCAACTATAGGAACTGTCTCGGTGCTTACCTTCGCGTCATCGATTTTTCTTTTCTCCGCCATATTGATTTATTGTTGAGTTCAAATCTATATTCAATTTGCAAAATTTGCAAACTCTATTATGATTTTTTTTGAAATACCTAACATGATTTTTTTCAATACCTAACATGAATTTCTTTTCAATAGGTATATATATACACATATATATATATCCCATCATAAACATTCGTCAACGACATTAAAATCTCGAGCCAACTCTGAATTGTTTTTTTTTTTTTTTGAAATTGAAACTCGAATTCTCAACTAACACTTTGTCTTTTCAAAACAACGTTTATTTGTTTTGGCCTATACTTGAATTCTTTATCGAATCCATTGACTGGGTTCTCTGTGTCTTAAAATATGTTTTAATAGTCAACTACCTGACCCGAATGTCAACAAAATTATCATGAGTAAATCTTACGTTATTTCAACTTACCCGTTTATATGGTAAATTATATTATGTAAGATTAATCTTACCTCACAAAACAAAACATCAAATGTTTCACCCTCATTAATGTCTCTGCCGATTATCGAGATTTGTGATCCTGACAACAAGTATCTACATTGGCGGCACGTAGCGCGACCATTTGAATCTAACACGTGGTCCTAATGAGTAACTATGATGTAATACAATTACACTTTTCTATTTTGATATTATTGTTATTATAGATCTATCTATCACATGATATGGGTGTAATATTTCCGCTATTTATTATGTTATAACATGATCCTAATATTTTACACCCCAACACCTCAAAATAATTATTTTTCTTTTGTTTTATAATGATATTGATGTTAATCAAAAAAACATTTTTTTTTTTTTTTGTTAATCAATTGATATTAATCAATTTTATATTTTTCGTAATTATTATTTTTGCAAAACCAATGATATCTAGTAAGGTACATTGGGTGTTGCAAAACATTAAATCAATTTAATTTCTCTAAACCTTTCTCATCTTCTAATAATTCTGTCGAATGTCTAGCGATAAAAATAATAATTTCTTTTCCTGACTTTGTGAATAATTTGTTAAATTACCACAGACCGCCGCTGGTCTGTATTTTCGGATATAAGATAAACAATAATTGTTTACGTCAATACTCCACGATATCCGAACGCAATGTTTATGTTATATTTGTTCCAGCTATCTCGTTTTGTGTCATTGTTTATTTAATCTCGACGTTTGTTATTTAATTTTTTGTTCCTCGGAGTGATACGTATTATTTAACGATGTTTCCGACCTTTTTTTAAAAACATCGATGTGTTTACGCCCGATGTTTATCTTATCAATTTTTCGATGTTCTTTGCTGTCCCAATAAGTTCGATGTTTTTCGGGTTCGTCTGTTTATTAAACTTGCTTTATATCAACATTCCGATTTGTTCGATGAACCCAAAACATAAACAATGTTTTTGTTTACGGAACGCATTCCTCTCGAGTGAATGACATCATTAACCTACTTCTTTCATATTGTTTATATTATCGTATGAAAGGTATTTTTATTGACTCTAAAGTTCACGGTCATTTGAATTAACACATTTTTATTTATAAGGACACTTTTTGTATTATAAGATTTATTCGTTAACACTTTCTTTTTGGATTTATTGTTTGTTTACGTTAATCTATTATTATTTTTAAATTTTACTGTATATTTATGTAATGTCGCACTTTTCTGATAAAATTTTTTTCTTTTTGTTAACTCTTTAATTAATTTCGTCCTATTTATTATTATTATTTTCTCCGTTTTTGCAATAGGTTGACCAATAACTTTGTTTTTTTTTTCTCTCAAAGACTTATAAAACCTGAACCTCCTGGTCACGGCACCAGTTGTAATGTTTCACCTTTTTGGGTGTGAGAGTAATTTTAAATATTTCTTTTTTTTTTTTTTGTTTAAAACAATATAAAATTTTCTTCTCTCTTGGCTATGACCGATATTTAATTTTTTTCCCTAAGGCTTTGCATATGTGTTCGCAGGGATGGAAAATTCCTCCCCTACAACACATAAGCCTCCATGAAAATTGGACCCTTTTCTTTGATATCTACAGAAAGCTACTTAAAGCTCTCTTGTACTATATATCTTTATAGACATATGTACTTAACTAATTAATACGTTATTTACGATCTTGAACGCAAATATACCCGTATTTATATTGTAATTAAATTCCATCAAACGTTGTGTAATTTTTTTGATTTATGATATAGGATTTTAATTACTTTCATTTTTGTGGTAACCCCCTTGGTTCTGATCGAGGTGTTGAGTTTCACAATTTAATTGGTCTTTCCTTTGCAAACCTAGACTTAAATGAATTCCCTGAATGAGCTAACTTTCCTATTGTAATTATTCTGATTCCCTGCACCCTAACAAAATCGTAGTTAAACGCTGCTAAAAGATATTATACATGTTTATTTGGACAGGTAATTTGATATAACTCAAATGGTTAATTGTTAGTAAATTTGATTTTGGTAAACTCTTGTGTCTGTGGGGCGCCACTCCTTTATGATTCTGCTGCTATAAGGTACATGTAAAGATTGATTTAGTAGGTTAATGTAATTAGTTAATTGCATATTTGACGAACTCGGAATAGCCCATTTGCTGGCATAATTTGGCTCCAAATCCTCCTGCAAGTAAACGAGATGATCGTGAGTCAACAAGAAATTTGCACAATCCTTTGACACGGCTCTTTGATTGATACCTAAGTTATCTCGTCCCAAAAAGCCTTCCACGTCATCATGTGCAGCCTTCAAGTTTCCCCTCGGGTCTCGATACCCCCAAATTCCGACCCCTCCTTGGACTACAATTTACTTAGGGCGAACCGGTTTCGTCCTATATACAATCATATACTCACGGTTGGTGTGGACTTACGGGTCGTGAATCCTCATTCCACGTTTAAGAGAGAATGCGATAGTGGCCTATAAGACCTAAAATGCAAGCTGTATGCAGGTCCGCATTCTCCAGTAAACAGTACATACGAATAAATATATGTATACATACAGTTTGGGAAAGGTTTATAACTCGCAATACGAGGCTATCTACCTCGCATCCCGAGCTCGGATCTCGCGCCAAGAACTCTGCGAAGCTCTAGGTCTGGTAACCGAATATATACGTACTAATAAGGTGATACTAATAAATACTAGTAGAATAAGGTCATATTTGATAGTTTGTTTTGGAGAGCTATCGAACTCCAAGCTTTTGTTTGTTTGGTTTTGACGTTTTTATTTAAGAGAATCGTCATCTCTATTTGGTTTGGTTAATGGTCTTGTTGTAGGAGCGACCACTGCCTCCTATTGATGAACTGTATTTGTTTTAAATTTTACCTCCAGGGTTCAACATTAATTTTTGTTCATCCTATCCCGTGATTTTCCAATTGTTTCAAGTGGTTGATTGCCACATTAGAGAGTACTCGACCCTCAAATATCTCAGGCAACTGATGGGGTTTTGTATGAGCACCCAATCAATAAAATTCAAATGTTTCGTATAATTATTCGATATAAATCTGGCTAACCCGTGATTTTTCAATTGTCGATTGTGAATGATAAGTATTTGTAAGCACGCAGCTTCCAGCTGTTTCAGGTAACCAATAAAAACTGTGCGATTATCTAATCAATAGTATTCAAATGTTTCATGTAATTTTTTGATATAAATCTGGCTAACCCGTGATTTTTCAATTGTCGTTTGTGATTGATAAGTATTTGAGAACACGCATCTTCCAGCTGTTTCGGGTAATTAATAAAATCCTTTGTGACTAACTAATTATGGCCAAGGTCGTTTTCAAACTATGCGGTTGACCCAATTCTCCAGTGATCCTTTGTTTTGTAAACAAATAATATAAACATCTCCTGACACACTAACCTAAATGTGAGATTTGTTTATTTTAAAATTCCTTAGAAGTCATTTGTGCCTCTTTACTGATTCAGTTATGATACCGTTTATTGTGCATAGTTAATTTAAATATTTTTAATTCCTTTATTGAAGTTAAACTATTTATTTCATTTTCCGAATTTAGTAAATTTACTAGGTTAAATGAAGAATAAATATACATATATAAGTACACATATCTCGATTATCAAAATATGTTAAATAAGATTACATATATTAATAAATAAATATAAGGTATATGATTCTACATGGTCTTGAATATTAATAAATACATATTTTCTTTTTCAATAATATAGATATGTCCATGAGTAGGTATTAAAATCACTACCATTTCGATGCTTCGATTAATAAATAAAATACATATATATAATTACATTACTCATATATATATTCTTTATATACAATATATTATTTTATATTTATAAATATATATACAAATATACAACATACATATATTAATGTGTAATTCTTTGTTTTGTTGTTTTAATTTAATATTCAATTGATATACTTCCACTTCACAGCCCTTCTGTGTCTCCTGGGACCTGAAAATTATTTATAAAAGGAAAACTCACCCACGTCAAGGTATTTCCGGTCGGGTAGTACACAACAACCTTGATGAAGAAATCCTACCTAATTAATTGTATTTTTCAACTAATTTCAAAATAAATCCTTTCGACTATTTATTCCTATTTAATATTTTATTCTCGCTTGAATCGTATAAATTAGCTGATATTTAATTTTTCTTCCGAACGAAATCCTAATTCAGAAAACCCGTTGATTTAATAACACTTTTCTAGTTTAGGCTTTTGAATGATAGCTGTTTCAAATTCTTTTTCGAAATGATAGACTGATGATTAAAATTCCGGTTAAAACGACAAACACTTTTAACACTGTCGCTATACGCACGATGGATTTTAATTGAACAATTTATTAATTCTAAATTTCTTTTTATATAAATTGATAAGAAAATTTATTCCGAATTGTGCAAACTTTTAATTAACTTCTTAATAAATTAAATTTTTTTCCTCTTACTATTAATTTTAGAACAAAGGTTTAAACGTTTATTATTATCGAATCCTTTTTTTTTTGTTTTTGTGTTTCTTTTAACCTAAGATGAAGTATTTATTATTATTATTATTTTTTAACCAAATTGACGTTAAATTATAATCTATTTTTAAATATCAATACGCGATCACGTTCACTTTAGATTAACGATAACAAACTCTTAAATTTAATTTGAATGTTTTCACTTTGAATGAAATAATTATTTTTAAATTTTTAATTAATTCACAATTCACTTTTTGCACTTCACTTAACACTTTTAAGCACTGAGTTTAAATTATATTTATTTTCACTGTTTAACCAAATTAAACTGATTTAACAAAACTTCACTGGTGGGGTTTTCAGAATTTAGAAACTGAATTTAAGACTTTTTACAAAACTTTCTAAGTCTAGGGACTTGTTCAGAATTTAACACTTAGATTATTTCACTAGAATTTTACCAATAGACGTAGTACTGCCATGTAACAACTTTTCAAACCCTCGGCGCGACTGACCTCCTGACTGATGAGTTCCATCTTTTATACCCCTCTCAGGTTCCAAAAGACGTATCTGAATGTCTCTTGATGCTTAATTCTATCTCCTATCAACTCGTAAATCCAAACACCCCTTCCATCAATATCGAATGTGCTCCCATAAGATGTTCTGCTTTCCGGCTCTGGGCGGTAGTTAGTTTTTATCTCACAAATCTAAGTCGATAGGGTCCGAATCGGGTAAGTCTGTGTTAATCGCCCAAGCTTCCTTTGTCCTGTGTTCATACAAAATGTAGTTAAATTCTCATGATTTTGTGTTCCTTTTTTTTCTCAATTTGCGATAGGTCCGTCCTCAATAATATATATATACATCTCAATTTTACGCATCTCGTGTGAAAAATACCTAAATCCATGTTGAAATCCCTACTATGCAGTTTAGAATTTCGATTTATCTAAATTCTACTCAATTTTATTGTCCCTTATATGGGCTTTTCCATTTTCACCAGTACATTCTCTCTTAATGCCGCAGATTTGAATTTTTCCTTATCTTCTTGGATTTTCTTTTATCCGCGACGTTTTCTTGCACAATTTCTTCTTGATTCTTATGTCATTTCTCATAACTCTTATAATTACTCATTTTCCAAGTCGTATTTATTAATTTCACGGATAAATTCGAATTGTATCGCTTTTCTCCACATGGATCATTTCCTATCTCCGTTCTTTACCCTTCCTTTTATCTTTTCTTCACTTTTCCCGATGTGTGTGGTCTCCTGGGAAATTTCATACTTCATTTATTATTAATTAATATATAGTTTTCCACACTTCTATGGGAGATATACCTAATTAGACTCTGGGATATCTGTCATTTTTATTGCCTGACCCAATCTCCGCCCAATTTTCTATCTTTCTCATACCAGGATTCACATAAAACATATGCATTGACATCTGTTTATGTTTAAAATTTTGGTACTAGACTCGTAAATTTAGTTTAATTTCAAACCTATTAGTTTTAATCTCTTTTGACTAATCTAAATACTTCCATAAGGTCCACGTTAAAGTTAATCGCTTTTCTAATCGTTTATTACCTTAACGTAAATAAAAATCATGTTCAAATTCCGATTGTTTATCCTTCAAAATATACATGAGACCGCCAACCTTTTATCTTGTTTCGACCCCTCCGTAATATTGGGTAACTCTAATATATATCTAACCTAATAATCATGAAAATGTCTACTTTTCCTGAATCTAATCTATCGATATATGTTTAATTTTACTGTCTTCTTCTAATACTCAATTTTCATTTTCCTAGAACCTTCGTAGCAGTCCAAAATATCTGTATTAACCTTCCATTCGATCGCCGCACTTTTCTAAAATGTGTATTTTTTTTGCGAGATTTTCATCCAAGATTGATTTACCAATATGTCCGTTTCATCTTAAATTGATAACGATTAATTTCCATTGTTTCCAAAACTCTCACCTCTCTTTAGTACGATTTTTATCGAACATGACACCCTCCTTCTATCATAAATAATTGTACTACAGTTGAAAATTCTGCCAGTGATTTTCCTTCGCTTTTCCCGTCCTTTTTTATACTATCACGTTTATAGTTTTTCCATTGCATTTTCGTGTGTGTGTTTTTCAACTTGTAAAATCTTCAAAGCACTCGATTTCAATGGTTCGCCATCACCTAAATGCCTCAGTTATTGTAAACATTTCCAGGAGTTTGTCACCTTGAAAGTCGACGTTGACCCTAAAGTGCGTTCACCTCTAATTTCTGTGGGAAAGAAGAAGCCATTAATTATCTTTTTTTATTGCCCGATCCAAAGTTTATTCCTTTGTCCGTCGTAGACACACCTCCCTCCGCTCACTGATTGGTTACTCAAAATTTTATAGCTCTTTGTTCAGATCTATTGGTTGACAAAATTCAATATTTATTTATAGGCCTAGGAAAAGGGGAAGTACCAGTCGTCCTAGACGATTTTACGACCTCTCTGCTTTCGTCTTAGAACCTCGATATAATTTCAACTATTACAGGAGTCTACTGCAAGCAAGCTGGATCAATTCTTTCTCCGCCAGATGTCGTTAGCATGTCCGTTTTCATAAATAATTTGCATATTTTCTTGCAGCTATGGTTTATCTGTTTTTTCTTTCACTGTGATTTAAAGCCTTTCATCACAACGGTGACCTCCTTCGTTGGTTAGCCTCTTACCTCTACAATCGTACACAAGCTGTAACTGTTCAAGGGTTTTGCTCTAGTTTCGTGCCCGTAACCTCAGGAGTACCCCAGGGATCTCACCTTGGCCCCCTTTTATTTAATATCTTTATGAATGACGTTAGCATAATTATCCGTAATTCTCAGCTATACTTATATGCTGATGACAAAAAGATAGTCAAAATCATAAAGTCTGAGATGGATTGCATAGAACTCCAGCATGACCTTGACTCTCTGGTGAATGAATATTGTTTAAAAAATCACCTTCTTTTGAATGCAGACAAATGCAGCGTCATATCTTACTCTCGAAAGAAACACACAATATTATATCCCTACAAAATTAAAAACAAACTCTTAAACAGGGTAAATGTGATTAGAGATCTTGGAGTCCTAATGGACAGTAAGCTTCTTTTTCAATCTCATATCGAGCATATTACGTCGAAGGCTTTGAAAATGCTGGGATTTATACTTAGAGTTTCAGTTTTCAAAAATCCACAAACATTTAAGATTCTCTACATATCTTACGTCCGAAGCCACCTAGAGTATGCATCAACAGTGTGGAACCCTCATAATTCTACATATAAATCAAACATAGAAAGAGTTCAGAAAAAGTTTTTGAAATATGTCTCTTATCGCATGCGAAATGATGAAAACAATGTGTCCATGAACCTTAAAACTCTTGATCAACGCCGAGATATCAGAGACCTAGTAATGCTATATAAGATAATCCACTATTTTATTGATAGCCCATACCTTTTACAAAATATTCATTTCAGATGTCCATTAAGAGTAACTCGATCTCCGGACACATTTTATATTCCTAAGAGCAATACTAATTATGTTGAAAATGTATTTATAAGAAGAAGCTGTAGCACCTTTAATAGATTATGCACAAATATCGATGTGTTCAATACGAGCCTCGCAGGATTCATAGCATTCCTAAGAGAGTAGCGTTCGATCGTTGCGGGAAACTTAGTAGTGTTAGTGTGTGTATTGTTTTTGTATGAGTTGAATCTGTAGTTTTTTTATTTTTATTTTTTTGGAGATTTTCCTTTTCTACTAGTTAGTATTTATATTGTATTGCATTATTTATATTCATATGTTTTTCTACCTATATATAAATGAATCTTCTGTGGAAACTTTACTGGTTTATGCAACATGGTAAAAATGATTTGTATTAAAATATATTTGTATAACTGTTTGTTTCCCAAATAAAATGAAATAAAAAATAGATAGGTCATAGATGAAATCTATCCCAAATTAATAAAATTAATTAATCAAAAACAGCACGGTTTTATCAAAGGAAGATCCACCGCAACTAACTTAACGGTATTTCAAAACTTCATTATACAATCATTTGCAGAAAATAAACAAGTCGACTGTATATATACAGACTTTTCGAAGGCATTCGACAAAGTATCCCATAAACTACTTATCCAAAAACTATTTGCTCTAGGAATAAAGGATAACATGCTAAAATGGTTAAGTAGCTATTTGTCGAATCGTAAACTGTTCGTTTAAATAAAATCTTGGATGTCGAAAGCTTTCCGGGCTACCAGTGGCCTACCGCAAGGTAGTCACCTTGGCCTGGTTTTGTTCCTCATTTTCATCAATGATATAACCAATTGCTTCAACGATGTCGAGGTATTGCTCTTTGCAGATGACATCAAACTACATATACAAGAAAATAACTGATATAAATCATTGCCATATACTACAGTCAAATATTAGTAAGTTTAGAGATTGGTGTGTTCAAAATAATTTATTTTTAAATGTAGTAAAATGCAAAACCTTGACTTTCTTCAGAAACAAAAATCCTGTTTTATTCGAATATTCCATCAACAACATAACTTTAGAAAGAGTCACGAAAATGAGAGATCTTGGAATTATTTTGGACGAAAAACTAAGTTTCACCAATCATATCCATCAAATTGTGAACAAAGGTATGAAAACACTAGGCTTCGTATTTAGAACAACTAAAAACTTTAATTCCTTACAAGCCATTAAACTATTATACGTATCTCTAGTAAGAAGTCTAATTGAATATAACTCAGTAGTTTGGTCTCCATCTTACAAAATTCACATTAACAACATTGAGCGAATACAAAAAAATTTCTACGTTTTATAAATTTTAAATTAAATATCCTTGTCGAAGACTTAAAATACAATTTCTTATTAAATACTCTAAAAATACATACATTAGAAGATAGACGTAAAATAAACGATTTAACGTTCTTATTCAAAATACTTAACTTTAAATTCGACTGTTGTGAACTCCTGCAACTTATAAACATACATACACCCACAGTAACAACACTACAAAATACAATATTCTACAGCAGCACACATAAGCGTAACTACATTGCCCACTCTCCCATACAACGACTTCACACCATGGGAAACCATTACTTGGGTGATGTTGACATATTCAATACCAACTTGGCAAGTTTTGTGGCAAAATCATTTAAAACATTTATTTCAACAATACTCCTAAACACATCATGTAAACCTACAAATAGCTGTAATTTTCTGTTTTTGTTTCTTGTGTTTGTATGACTTGTTGCATAGCTTTTATCAAATGTAATTTTATTCATATTTTTATGTTTCAAAGTATCTGTCAAATTAAAATTATACTACCAACCATGTAAAAGCCCTCTGGGCGTTAAATAAATAAATAAAAAAATTTAAAAAATGATAGTTTGCTAAATGAGACTTTCAATTTGAAAGTTTGAATGTTTTCAAATTCAATATATACAAGAAGTTAGTAAATGATCGTGAATTTAAATCATCGATGCTGAAACCCTGCAAACTTTCGTGGGATTTTTCACATTTATTCCGAACATTAGATTTAATGCAATAATATATTACCAACGTATTAAAATGCATTCTCAGTCACTTGACGCCACTTGTTTAGCAGTAAATTCAAATATCCCAGTGGAAAATTGGCTCTTAGCCAATCAACGCTCTACCTCCGGGATGAGCTAACCTTGTTAAATACATTTGCTACGATCCTTGGGCTGCGACGCATAAAAATAACACTGCCATTTCTTCAGAAATTTTATTGGATTTAAATTATTTTTTTAAAACCAGCAAAAACAGGTTGCTAACACCTCTGAGCCAATTAGCATGTGATTGCGAATATTAAGCACTCGCTTTAGGATTTGGTTTGAATTAGGATAATCAGAGTGGAAGATATTTTCTATTATTCAACCTCCTCTAAACTTTTCGTTTAGAGGAGGAGTCCATAATATGGCTGGATATCCTAAAAGTAAATTTATCTAGATTAATTTGATTTACCGATAAGAACGCGTGATACGAGTGTATCCCCAAGATAGAAGAATCTAACATTTTGGAGATAAGTGCAAAATTCCATTCTCATGTAAGAGTTTTATTAAAATCACAAAGAGCTTTTCACCAAATAAAACGTACGACTTACATACTTCCGCAGCATAACGTACTCGTAGAAGGCATTTATTTGCGGCGTACGGTTCTACGTAACACATTCCAAAACGCAAAAAGTCGGCGGCACGCTCAGGTGTTCTGGTGTCGACGTCGTAGAGACGCCTCGCCCCTCGCTCTTTCGGACTGTTCGATATTCCAGACACGTTTAGTTTCGGAAGCTCGCTCGTGCGACGCCGGAAGTTGGCACTTGGCGGTAGCGAAAAAAGGCGGGATTTTCTCGCTACAAAATAATAATAATAATGAGTCCTATAGATATACACTTTCGGGTACCTCGGTGCTTTGCCTAGTGCCGTACCTGCCGCAAGCCGACCCAGATAATTTAAAGTCGATTAAACCGGATTATTTGATTCTGGAAATTGTATTGCAGTGCTCGGTGCGGGATTTATTTTTCAATGTTTTTTTAAATAAAATAAGCGAGAAGTTGGACGAAGATCTCGAAGAGAATATTTTTATAAAATTTTTAAATTATATTATAATGAATTTTGCGAAGCTACGTGAAAAATTGGCATTTTTTTGTTAACAGAAGCGTATTTCTCTCTTGAACCATTGAAATTCATTTTAAAAAAATACGTTTATTCAAATATGCAAGCAATTTAAAGTTATACAGTGTAAAATGTATTTATTTTATGCATGTTTCATATTATTTGGTTGTATCATATTATTATTTCATATTAATTTGGTTTATTTTATGCATGTTTCATATTAATTTACTTATGGAAAATGGTTTAAGAAATTATAACTTCATTATTAAATAATTAACCGTTTTAACGACATATTATAAATAATATTATTTACATTGTTATGTATCTATGTTGTTTTTTTTGTCTTTTCAAAATTATTGACAAATTGCGTGACAACCTTTGGAATCAAAAAAACATATATAAAAACACATGGCTTTATTTGGTGTGGAAGAAAAACCGAGATCGCTAACAAATGGTCAAGAGTAAGCAAAACTGAGGGTCTAAGCCGATCAACAGAATAGAGGGAAAAAATGTAAAATGAGTAACCATCCGCATCACATACAAACTAATAAGTAAGCGTGCAAACTTTTCACAGTTGTGAACCGAAATTACTATTTCAATCAGATTAAAGATATTTTCCCTCGCGAGGTTTTCATCCATTGCAAAATGTAAATATAGCATCTCACAAATAGTTTTAAATTATGCAAAAGTCTAAGAGACGGCTAAGATAAGCTTTTTTCTGAGACGGAATAAAATTTCATTTCACGTTTAGTTCTCACGTCCGGCGGAAAGTCCCGTAAAAGAGTATACTTAAATCTCATCACACTTTGCGAGGTTTTTGCTACGGGATTTCTCGGACCCCAAATCGTTTTGCATCCCCTGTCCGGGTCCCTGGGGCTGCGTGGCACGTAACTTTTATTCTAACCCCTGACCACCTTTGTCGTCTGCGTAACCAACCAGCCAGCCTCTTCTCAGTTGGAATACTGCGATAATGCATTAAGTCAGCACTTTGCTGTTGTTGTTCCATATTTCGTCAGTGATGTATATACAGTATATTAACAGTCGATTAGTGATTTACTAACAATTAAAACGAAACTTAAAACGCTAAGAGGTGAGTAAGATTTTTTCCTACTAAAAAACGGTTCTTACATTAACCAATCGTACCAAAATATTTCTGATTATTGAAATACTGTGGTTTATTACTATTCATTTCCATTAATTAAACATGCACCGTAAACTAACCTAACCTAACTCCAAAGCTGTTCATTACCTGTGAAACTGTAATGAAAGTCTCTGAGCTCCCTTGGTAATCTTTATACCCGCCGCAAACCGCCGATAACTATCTTGAGCGCCAATTGTCCACTTAGTGAAATTTTATTCTAATTGTTATAATGTTATGATTACATGTGATTGCCTATAGATTGAATCTTAAAAGCTCGTAATAATAAATATTATTGTAAATTAATAAAGATATATTTAATTTCATTTTTTTTCTGAATCTGTGGACAGTTGATAAAAGTGCCAAAGAATTCGTAATGAATTGAATTATTCTATTTTATGTGAATACAAGAAAAAAAAAGTTTTAAAAGCGTATTTTCATGAAAAAAAAACTTGTAAAGGTAGCAATATTTAAGTATACATGTTAATTATTGAATGTTTTTTTCATTTTTAATTTTAATACGTATTTATAACTTCACGCTTTTTCACAGTATGCCCACGTACTGCACCCTACCTTTACTGTGACAGACCCCTATCATCGCGTGTTTTATAATTTCTTTAGACCCTAAATACGTGGAACCGAATGTAATACAGGAAAACATATGGGTTCTTTTTGTGCAAAAAAGTAATTCGAATAATAAGTTTTTCCAGTATTCGTGTGAAAAGATTTGTTCCTGGCATCGCGATGAGTAATTTCATACCAGAAAGAAAACGGATGAAAGGATATTTTTACATATTTTATTATTTTCACTTTAAAAGCTCCTTATGCTTAGACTTCTAGGGACTCTTTTTATGTGTCTCACATCCATTTGTTCATATTGTTATAATATTAGTTAAATGTTCCATATTATAACACTTTTGAAATCATACATATTACAAGTATCAGTCAAATTCATGAACACTCTGACACAATAATATTACTTAAATGTTCCATATTATAAAACTGATTAAATCATTCATATTACAAGTTTCATTCAAATTCATGACCACTCTGACATTATAATATTATTTAAATGTTCCATATTATAACATTGATGAAATCATAGATATTATAAGTATCAGTCAAATTCATGACCACTCTGACACTATCGAACGTGTTATTACAGTGCACTTGAAGTGAAATTACACTAAACTGCGCCATATAAATGCTATGTCATTATTTTTTTTATTACACCATTAAATTTTTTTTTTTTAAATTTGAGATTATTTGCAAAAATATCTTATAACAATTTTTAATCCAAATATTTGTAACGAGGGCACTCTCCAATAGCTATGTGTCATTAAATATTAATGTAGCTATAATGCACAAATATGTATTCCTGGCAGTTAGGTATTAGATAACTGTATTTTGTTGTAATATATAACCGGAAAGTAAAATGTATTACTGATTACATTACGCAAATACGATACTTATATTTTTTACTAATTTTATAATCTCTAGTATTGTTTTTTTAATCGCCTAGTACTAATAGATAAGGTATGTTTATTATGCGATTTTATGAAATAGAGTTTCTGGTCTATCTCCATTAACTGAGTTGATTAGAGCTACATGCATTAGAGCTAATAAAGAGAAGGGCGTGGTTTTGATCCACCCATGGACCAAACAATTATGTTTAATGTATAACACGAAAAAAAATTCTTAGTTAATTTTTTTTTATAAATTATTGTTTTAATTACATAATTACTTAAACTTAAGCTGTAATCATTTATTGAACTCATTATTCTCACCTTACACTCCACAATGAAAGTAACTACTATTTAAAAAAAACATATAATTGAACTTGAACTTATCTGTAAACTGAACAAATAAAAATAAATAAATTACATTTTATAGTAGCAAGGAGATTTATTACTTAAGAAAGGCATTAGAATACGATGTTACGAAGTAAGTACAAGCGTCGGTTAGCCGAAGAGTTTAGGAATAATTACATCCAACGGGTTCTCCTGGTGAATGAGAACTGCATTACTACAAGTGCCGGAGCTTCGCAAATTAAATGTTTAATTTAAAATTCCTAGAGTTTTGTTTGCATTTGAGGTAAGGAGTTAAGAATGCTGGACGAAATAGTCCTTAAAATTGTATCTATTTCTCTTACGAGTGGAACTCGAATTAAACTTTAAAAGCAGTGCTTGTTGACATAATTATAATAATTTATATTAAATTGCTAGTGAAGCATATAATCAAAGATACAAATCAAATTGATGATTAAGGTAGATTTCCGGAAACTATAGGACATATCATATCGGGATGTTTTATGTTAACGCGGTCCGAGTATACATTTAGGCATAATCAAAAATAATTCACAAAAGTTTGGTAACTAAACATAACTTGATTGACTGCCGTAATATAGTACCATATTATGAATACGAACCAAATTTAATTTTATTTAAATGAATTTTATGAAATATATTATGATAAAACTATACTAACAGACCTAACGGTTAGTCATAATAGACCCGATATAGTTTTACATGACAAAATTTAAAAAAATAACTTATATCATTGATGTCGCTATTCCAAATTCCTGTAACATTCAAAAATCTGTTTCTGAAAAAATATGAAAATACACAGATTTAGGAAATGAGATTAAAAGAATTTGGCATTCTCGAACTATAAAAATATTACCATTTGTTATTTCGGCTACTGGCATTATACCTAGCTCTCTCATTCAAAATTAAGGCGTATTAGATCTGTCAAAAAATTTAATATACATATAAAAATGCAAAAATCAGTCATTTTTAATACATGTAGGATTACGAAAGATTTTTTAAATATTTATATTGAAGGATCAGTAGGTCCAATTAGAAGTTCTACCGAGCCGAACCCTCTGATATGAAAATATCTTGAGTCAGTGAATTATTTTCTCATTTGATTTCTGGTGATTTGACGTGTTGTTCTTGTATTATTTTGTATTTATTATGCATGTATAATGCACTTGCATAATGTGGATTGACTAGAATCTAGTCACTAGATGATGATTTGTGGAAAAGTGTGTGGAAGGGATTAGTTTTATTTTATTCTCCGAAACAACCCGTCCTTAGGACGGGTTGTTTCGGAGAATTTGAACAATTCATCAAATTTCAACGTTCATTTTCGGGTTCTGTGAAAGTCCTATTCAAGTTCTGTTACTATATCATTGTAGGCTAGTTGCTTGACAAAACTGAAATAAAAACAGAACTTGAAAAAATCTTTCACAGAGCTTGAAAATGAACGTTGAAATTTGATGAATTGTTCAAATTCTCCGAAACAACTCGTCCTTGGCCTTGCTGTGTGAAACTTGGTACCCTATAGCGGTGATGATTTATAATAATTAAAAAATACATCACACTTTATCGTAAACATCAATTTCACTATACCGTTACAAATGTAACACTAAATCTGGTATTATTTATTTTTATTTATATTGAGAGTTTTTGTGTTTTTTTATATTTTAGCAGGAGTGGTTCAATGACGTGAGCGTAGTATGTATTCGTATTGTCGTATAATATAATATGTACTGAAAATATGTCCTAAATCAGTGAAAATAATCATGTTTGCACATAAATTATTACAAATACAACGCTTTAAAAAACATACATATTATTACATATATTAATTATATCTTATATTAATTTTTTGGAATAACTTTATTGAGTAAAACCTCAAATTGTAATATTTAATTATTGAAGACAATATTAGCGATTTCTAAACGAAAATCTGAAACAGGAAAATCAGAAAAGGATACGGTCACATCTAAGACTCAAACTCAGGACCCTTGCCTTGCCGGGGCACGAAATATGATACAGTTTAATGTGATCGAAGGGGATAGGGTCCCATTAGCTCAGTGGTAGAGTTGTGCCCCGGCAAGGCAAGGGTCCTGGGTTCGAGTCCTAGATGTGACCGTATCCTTTTCTGATTTTTCTGTTTCAGATTTTCTTTTAGAAATCGCTAATATTGTCTTCAATAATTATATATCTAATATTGTACATTTTAATGTAGATTCTCCTATAAAATAACTTCATCTCTTTATGTAGTAAATCTTAATGTAAATCTTCCAACATGTTTTCAGGTACCTGGTTTACATTGTTTAACACTACTCACTTACCTAACTAATCTCATACACTGTAAATCCTTATGTAGTATATGTTACCAGGTTAATTCGGTAAATTCCGAATATAATACATGTTACAAGGTTAATTTTTCTACATTGTCCCAAGTACAAACAAAAAAAAATCTCCATACTTTTCATTACTACTAAATACCTAACTTATCTCTTATACTGTAAATCCGAATGCAATATATATTACCATGTTAATCTTTACAAAGCCACTAATATAAAAAAAAAGATTTTTTAAATTTATACATATATTTTTTTTCTTCATATACAACTTAGTTGCAGAGAAAAATGATTTTTTTGTTATGTAATTATGTACATTTCTTAAGGAATAATATGAAATACACCTGTCAATTTGTCTGTCCTGGAACGGGAAACTTCCTCATATTTAATTTATACTTTCTCTTGTATCTATCTTTAAATGAATAAATCAAATAAATAAAAAATAAATTACCCTAAAATCAAAATTTCACAAGAGAAACAAAAATCGTTTCAAGAGTAATTTTCTCAAAAGGATTAAATAAAATTATATGAGGGTGAGTACTGGCTGTTGGTTAACGATGAAATACGTTTTCTTACTATTAAAAAACTACATTGTATCATGGTGAGTACTGGCTGGTGGTTAGCGATGAAATACACCTTGTTACTATTAAAAAACTACATTATATCAGGGTGAGTACTGGCTGGTGGTTAGCGATGAAAAATACCTTGTTACTATTAAAAAACTACATTATATCAGGGTGAGTACTGGCTGGTGGTTAACGATGAAATACACCTTGTTACTACTAAAAAACAATATTATATCGACTTTAATTCGAGATAATGTCTTGTTAAAGGCACCTCCGACTTATTTTATCATTCAAATCACTCTCACACTTCTGGCATCAATCAAAAAATACTTTAAAACCCACTGAGATGCAGCCTCGACGTCGACGTTGACTGAGCTTTTGACTTTGAACTTTTATATTTGAGCTTTGAGCTTTGAAGGTGCATATTTGGCACCTGTTGAAGATAGTTTTATTTCCCGCGCTTCATGCGAGTTTATTTTCAAATATCATAAAAAAAGTAACTCTTCTCTTGTTTTGATGGTCAAGTGTGTAAAATTTCATCAACCACTAAATAAGTCTGTAGGAATAAAAATAAAACAAAAAAGTCCCCAACTATTGAATTTTATTTAAACTACTCTATAAACACTACTGGTACTAATACGAATATACTTTGAAATGTTCAGCGAAATTGGTTTTGAGTTTACGAGACACACAGATACGGACATTATCTGTTTTGAGTTAAACCATATTAACCGTTAACATGGTTTCGCGATGGAGGAAGAACAGAAAATTAATAGAGTTAACAAACGTCACACACAAGACCGAACTCTGAATTTTTAAAATTTCATTGATCGACTCGGCTGATCGCACCAACCGAGTGAAAATCGAGTTAAGCGGCGAATTGAGAATGCAGGTGGCGGAGGTACTTACTCGACAGAGTCATTGGGCCTTACTTCTATCCACTTTACCACCAGAGTCACTAGCCCGCTACTAGGCCTCGAACCGACTGTACTGATCACATCAGCCTGGCACTCGGCCGAATAATCGGTCAAGCAAGTATTCAGGCATAAGGAATAATTAAATTACTTCGAACATATTATGTGTGTATTGGTCTATCACTTCAGTACCATCTGCATATCTACATGAACTGGTAAAATTCCACCAGTGCTTTTATACTGCCTTGATCACACATCCCTCAACAAATTAATTTTACTAATTATTTTCTTGCACAACATCAATAAAATTTTGCTTGGTTTTGCAACTGTACAAATAAACAGTTTAATAAGTTGAAAGTTCAGAAAATATTGCTTTTATGTGTTTATATATTTTCCGTATAAAAAACTCTGTGCCGCAGTTCATCAAGCTTGAACATTTCACTAATTTATTTTTATTATTAATTTCATTTTCTGCGGTTTTTCCTGAGACTTGTGATGTGTAGGATGCAGCAAAATGATGAATGGGAAATGATTTAATATGTGTGTTATAAACACTAGAGCAGTATCAATCATATACAGATGTACAATAATATCATGTACATATATATAATAATAAATTGTACATATCGTTGCAAAGAAAAATGGTCAATTTTCTACAAAACTGTAACATATTTTTCCTGGAGTATAGACCTCGAAGATAAAATTTTTATTTTCTAACTGCTTTCGCCCAACATCAGTTCTCATGTCTCCAAAATGTTCAACTCGCTGAGTGATGATGCTAAGATATCGAAAACTAATGATTTTTATACCATCAGTTTTCAGATTTGATTATTTGAAAAACTGTACTCAGAGGTTGACGACAGAAGAATTACCAGGAAGGGCGATGGAAAAAAGGTAAAGAACCTTTATGATATGATCAAAATTATAAAAGAAACCGAGCCAACAGATATGCCAACTTTTGTGGCTAAAAACCTGCACAAATTACCTCCAGTTTGTTTTGATTCAGTTGACATTACCTCACTTTTAAAAGATATTTTGTCTTTAAAAACTGAGCTCTTTACCATAAAGGCACAAATGTGCAAACAAAATGATGTAGATGAGCTACGAGAGCAGATGACCCTTTTGAGGACCGAGTTGAAATCAATAAATGTCAATAATCAAAATGATAATCCTAAATGTATCGAAGAAATGCCCTTGGTCAATGTCAAGGTCACGGAACAGGACAGTATTAGTACGCACACCAAACAAAAGACGTTCTCTAATGCACTAGCTAATAAATCAAACGTAGGAACCCAGAAACCGTTAGACAACTGAATTGAATTATCAAAACAACGATAAAACAGGTTTTACAATGGTGAAAAAACGAAAAATTAATAAAAATCACAAGGGAACAGGGCCCATATCTATGATCAAGGCAGCTCCTCTAAGAACGGCAATCTATGCCTCAAGATTTGCAACAGAAACGAGTGCTGATGACCTCAAAAACTATGTTACTTCTAAGAACCAATCTTTTATAGACGTAGAATGGCTCAAACCATTCAAACCGACCCCGTTCAAAATATTTAAAATAACAATCCTCGTGCAGAAAATCAGTGTTTTTATGGAAAAAGATTTTTGGCCCGAAGGAATAGTGTATCGAATCTACAAAGAAAGAAATCACAGCTCAGACAAAAGTTCAAACAATACCTAAACAATGGATCCTCTTAAAATTATTAGTATCAATTGCAGATCAGTAAGAAGGACAGTGAAATTTATTTACGAAATATGTGAAGAATATGATGTCATTCTATTACAAGAAACATGGCTATTACCAACTGACATAAATTATCTTTCAGAAATACATCCAAAATTTTCAAGCTTGGGCACATCTGCCATAGATACATCTACCGGCATACTTAGAGGGCGTCCTTACGGCGGAACGGGCGTATTGTAGCGGAGCGCAATAAGGGCCAAGGCTATCGACTGCAATGACAATAGGTTATCGGGAATAGAAATAAAGCTGGATAAAGGATTGTTGTGCATTCTCACAGTTTACATGCCAACTTTCTGTAATGATAACATACCCGAATTTTCAAGATGACTGGCAAACCTGCATTCACTTATTGAAGATAAACAATATACGAACTGCCTTATTATGGGTGATTTTAATGCCAATCCAAGAACATTATTTGGGAAAGATTTATTATCATTCTGCAAAGAAAACAAATATCACTGCATCGATATTGAAAATATGCCTGAAAATACTTACACATATGTTAGTGATGCACATAACACAACAAGCTGGTTAGATCACTGTATAGGGACGGCCACAATTCAAAAGATGACAAAAAATATTTCGGTAAACTACGATGTTGACTGGACAGATCACCGGCCAATGTCAATTTGTTTAGAAACAACAGGTATAACCGCAACGGAGGAAATTTCATAATACATAATACTTCGCAGATCATGTCCTATTCTGCAACTGCATCATTTTCAACAAACCGAATTAAATGCAGCAGCGGAGTCGAACTCTGTAAAAAGTCAGGATGCAAAAATAAGTTTCATAAAGATGCCATAGACGAACTATATGGGAGGATTGTAGAGTCACTAAGTTCTGCCGCTAAAAACGTCTTTGAAAGTGGGCGCAAACATAATAGAACCACATCCAAACATATTCCTGGATGGAACGACAATGTATCGATTCATTATGAAGCATCACAAAATGCACTTATGAAATGGATTGAAAATGGAAAACCCCGGTCGGGTCCCTTGGCAGAAAATAGAAAAATACTGAGAAGAAAATTTAAATATGAACTAAGAAAATGTCAAAAAACAGCGGAACAAATGAAAATGGACAAAATATCAGGTGCAATTGAGAACAAAGACTTTAAAGAATTTTGGCAAAAAACAGGCAACGTTTTAAAAACTAAAGCACAGATATCCACTCATATTGAAAGAGAATCGGACGCAGAAAAGATTGCTAATATTTTCAAAACCAACTTTTCAAAAATATCGGAAAGAAACGAATCCACCATCTTAGAAAAACCATGCGAAGATGAGGACGAAAACATAATCGTTACGAAAGATATGGTCAAAACAGCTGTAAAACGAATGAAAGCTGGAAAATCGCCCGGTTATGATAGCCTGAGCATTGAACATGTTAGAAATGCAGGTGAAAAAATATACACGCTTCTAGCAACGCTATTCACACAGATACTTCAACATATGCATATGCCAAGAAACTTCTCACGTACAATTATAGTACCGTTAGTTAAATCCAGACAAGAAGACATATCCAGTGCTTCCAACTATCGGCCGATATCTCTAGCCACAATAATATCCAGAATATTTGAAAGGGTTTTGCAAACTTACATAGAAGCCAAACTATTTACGTCCGACAACCAATTTGGTTTTAAACCTAAATTATCAACAGATATGGCAATATTCAGTTTGAAACAAAGTATTGAATATTATAAGGCAAGAAAAACAACAGTGTATGCTTGCTTTCTAGACCCAAGTAAAGCTTTCGACCGAGTATCTCATGCACTGCTTTGGAAAAAAACTAAAAGAAAGGAATGTACCCAGTTCAATAATTAACATTCTGGCGATCTAGCATCATCAACAAGAGAACCAAGTTATCTGAAAAAATAAAATGTCAGTACCAGTAAATACGAAATGCGGCGTCAGACAAGGGGGAAGCTTATCACCAATCCTATTTAACGTCTATATGAATGATTTAAGCAATAAACTCACCTCGGCGAATGTAGGTTGTTACTTGGGAAAAATTTGCGTAAATAACATTGCGTACGCAGATGACATGGTTATTTTGTCTCCAAGCATTAAAGCATTGAGAAAGCTATTAAAGATATGCGAAGAATATGCCGCTGAACATAGTCTACAACCCAACTAAATCTGTGTTACTAGTATTTAAAACGGGCGCAGACCCTACAAAAGTACTACCCGTCAGCCTAAACGGCACAAAAATAACTGAAAAACCGGAGGTCAAATACTTAGGACACATCGTAACAGCGGAGCTCAATGATGATATGGATATTGAGCGACAGAGAAGATCACTGTGCATCAGAGCAAATATGATTTCTCGACGATTTAACAAGTGTGGCCCGAAAGCAAAAAGGCAACTTTTTAACACATACTGTACGAGCCTATATACCTCAGAGCTGTGGACCAACTTCAACAAAGCATCTCTAAAAAGAATGGAAGTACAGTACAACAATTCCTACCGAATACTTTTTGGGCTGTCCTGGTACTGCAGTGCCACTGAGATGTTTGTAGAAGGGCGTGCTCCCGGATTCCGAGCACTAATGACAAAACGGATCACCAGCTTTCGAACACGACTAGCCGCGAGCGAAAACGGTCTTGTGATGGCAGCACTGCACTTCTGGCAGGGACCTATTTACAAGCGATGGAGCTAAATCCTGATGTCATAGATAAATATAAATAAATATTTAAAAGATTTAAAAAAAAAAAAATTTAATCTTATTATGTTTTTTTTTTGCATTATTATTACGGTCTTATGTTTTCGTTTATTGTGTATGTATTATCTTACAATATTTTTTTATATTTACTTTATATATATTCTATGTATAATATGGAGCTCGTGGGATTGCACCACCCTCCCCGAGATCTGGAATAAAAATTAACAAAAAAAAAAAAAAAATTGTAAAGGGAAAAACCTATTACTTCCGTTATTTCTATTGATTTTTTACTCAAAAGAAACCTCTCAAAAGAAGAAAAAATATTAAACTGCTCAATTAAAAACCAAGGGAAAGATTGATGATTGAATACGTAGTACGGATCCGTTGAGTTGTTCCAGGCAGCAGACTGCGAATGTATACAGCCCAGATGATAGCTAACCTTTGATAGGATAGAGCACGAGCAGATTAGCCTCTAATTCAGTGATCTTTGTGAGGGTATAGCTGCAAAACTTACACGTTGAAGCTGGAATCCAAAAATCTGATAAATAGAAAAAGAAGTTGATTTTTTATCATTTATAATACATCACCTACATATTTTTTATTTATTTTATTTGCCGTATAAAAAACTCTGTGCCACAGTTCATCAAGCTTGAACATTTTACTAATTTATTTTTATTATTAATTTCATTTTCTGCGGTTTTTCCTGAGACTTGTGATGTGTAGGATGCAGCAAAATGATGAATGGGAAATGAATTAATATGTATGTTATAAACACTAGAGCAGTATCAATCATATACAGATGTACAATAATATCATGTACATATATATAATAATAAATTGTACATACCGTTGCAATGAAAAATGGTCAATTTTCTACAAAACTGTAACATATTTTTCCTGGAGTATAGACCTCGAAGATAAAAATTTTATTTTCTAACTGCTTTCGCCCAACATCAGTTCTCATGTATAATCCCCAAAATGTTCAACTCGCTGAGTGATGATGCTAAGATATCGAAAACTAATGATTTTTCTACCATTAGTTTTCAGATTTGATTATTTGTAAAGGGACAAACCTATTACTTCCGTTATTTCAATTGATTTTTTACTCAAAAGAAACCTCTCAAAAGAAGAAAAAATATTAAACTGCTCAATTAAAAACCAAGGGAAAGATTGATGATTGAATACGTATTACGGATCCGTTGAGTTGTTCCAGGCAGCAGACTGCGAATGTATACAGCCCAGATGATAGCTAACCTTTGATAGGATAGGGCACGAGCAGATTAGCCTCTAACTCAGTGATCTTTGTGAGGGTATAGCTGCAAAACTTACACGTTGAAGTTGGAATCCAAAAATCTGATAAATAGAAAAAGAAGTTGATTTTTTATCATTTATAATACATCTCCTACATATTTTTTATTTCTTCATATACCGTTTTTTTTTCAATTATTTCACCAGTTTGTATTTTCTAAAGTTGATAATTTAGCTTTTACAGCAGCAAAATGAAATGAATAAGTAATGAAGCACAGGGTATTTTTGAAACACATAATGGTAAGAATATCACTTTCCGTACCATTAGTGATAGATTAATTAATAATAATTATGATATACCGGGGAATTTCTGTGTCGACATGAGCTGCTTTACAGTTAAATTTAATCAAATAAGTAAACTACATAATACAAACATAGATGTATTATATCGAACGTGGGGTATCTAACGTGATTTATGCCGAAAGTTTTTTTTATTTTTTTAATTATCGGTAAATCGACAGTTTACATTTTATCAGTTTGTACATAAGTATTATATAGCCAAAATAAAACCAATTTTGGATTTCTTCCTTGTGACTTTACCTCTACTGAGACAGCATAATATGGATAAGTAAATTAAATTTGTAATAAAGGAATATAAATTCAAAAATTTATACAAAACAAAAGATTATATGAAACGAAAAATTACCAAAACAATACATTTATAGCCACGGAGAGATGTTGTACATATAAATCAAATCATAATAGAGATATAAACAATAGAGACAGAAACATTAATCACAAACCATCGGAGAAATATTCTTTTATGGACCTCTTGTATTTGGTAAGCTTGCAACTGAAAATAATGATCCTTGGAAAATACGCTATTGTAATTATTGCATCGTGTATTCAGGCGAGAATTCTGCTCAGAGTTCGTTTTGCATTGATCGACCCTGAACAGGACACAATAGCGTCGCAGGTACATCGAATGGAATCTTGTTTAGCAACTCTGGGCATTGAATATTATTGTTAAGGCGATTCACTAAGTCGTGTAATATTTCTGTGGTGTTATGGAAAAGGGAGATGAGTCAGTAAAATTGCGATATGGAGTTAAATATGCCAGAAGAATCCTAATTTTTTTCTCTACACGGAAAAGAGAGATGAGTCCGCTCAAAAAATTAGTTTCCGAGTTATTAGCCGTTGTCATACAGAGACGAGTCATATTTTAAATAAATTAACACGCACTTGGAGATAACTCAAGTTGTCTCTGTATAAGGAAACATATATTTTTAAATATTGACACGGAAAACAGAGTTAACTTTAATAATCGCTGTTTTCTGTGTTATCTATCGTTCATTCTGTGCTTTATGGTTACATGACGCCGCGGCTTGTTACGTTTGACAGTTATTGTTTCACAGTTTGCTTGGCGATTTGAATCATTCTTTCGGTCGTATTATCATTTTCTGTTGTTAATTATATATTTATATTTGGTACCGTGTGTTTTGAGGAGTTTTAAAGATGTTTAGTAAGCAAACGAGGTCAATAATAGCGCTTTCGAATGCAAATTCATCGCATGGTAAGATCTTTTATATTATTTCTTCATGTTCTGTTGTGGTATTATGTTTGTATTAGATTCATCTCACTAAATTATTGACTAATTTATGAAATCCTATTAAATTTCAGATGTCACAAACGGACTTTTAGATGTTTCTACTGCTTCAAGTAGTTTAAATGGTGACCAAATCAGTGTCGCGAATAAAATTCAAGATATTATATTGTATGAAGACATGTCAGATGATGACAGCGTGGCCAGACAAATGACAAATAGTAACCAGATCAGTGTCATAAATAACACGGATAATATTATATTGCATGAAGACATGCCAAATAATGACAGCGTTCCTACTCCAGGTAAATCATTTAAATAATATTACTTCTTCAAATTTTGCAATTTCAGTTTGTGGCACCATTTTATTAATAAAATAATTAAAACACTTTGTTTTTACCACGATAATCTTTATTTTTTATATAAAGTCAACATGTTTCGAGAACGATGTTCTCTTCATCAGGACAATTAATGTACTAAAAACTAAATTGTCAAGTATATAGAGACAGGTGTGGGTAGAAAAGGAAGTAGTGTGGGGGGGGGGGGTTTGAGGGGAGGGGTGAGAGGTGGAAAAGGGAGGTGCTTAGAAGATCAAAGATAAAAAATTACAATGGAAATATGTTTAAGACAGGGTTATTCACAAAATTAGTTTGATTATTAATAATATTTAAATTTCTATTGACATTTTTCCTAATTTATAATATTTCTAAAAGGTCTAACTGAAAACCACTAACATTAGTGAGTAAAATTTTAAAACCAGTATTTATGTCAAATGAATGGTTGAATTCAATTAGATGGTTAGCAAATTCTGAATAATTATTGCTATTGAGACATCTCAGATGTCTAAATGTCTCAACTAATAATCAAACTAATTTTGTGAATAACCCTGTCTTAAACATATTTCCATTGTAATTTTTTGTCTTTGATCTTCTAAGCACCTCCCTTTTCCACCTCTCACCCCTCCCCTCAAACCCCCCCCCCACACTTATTCCTTTTCTACCCACACCTGTCTCTATATACTTGACAATTCAGTTTTTAGTACATTAATTGTCCTGATGAAGAGAACATCGTTCTCGAAACATGTTGACTTTATATAAAAAATAAAGATTATCGTGGTAAAAGTGTTTTAATTATTTTATTAAATAATATTAGCCTAAAAGTTTGCTTTTGAAATACTCGTATAGTTGATGGTTTATTCCAAAAACACTTATTTGATGTATTCATTCAAACCATAAAGTAAGGTAAATTAATCAGTATTTCATATTTAAGGAATATAATTATGTACCTACATTAATTAAGTAACTGAATGCATTATTTGTTCATATGAAGCAATTACTTGGTGACGTGACATTATTATTTAAAATAAAACAATGACTTGGTAAACACCATTTTTATTTATATATTTAATGCCAACTGGGTTTCGCTACAACCGTAGCTTCTTCAGGGCAGTAGAATATCCTGTACAATATAAAGCTAACTAACCATCAAGCCGTTACCTCTCAGGGGTAGGCAGAGAGCACGGACCGCCAAACAACTCAGTCTTGGCACACATTCCTTGCCTCGTTCACATTCATACAATGTCTCATACATGCTCTTCTATTATTCTGACTCTTGACATGGCCTGACTCAAGTATCTGATTCACTTGGTCGTGCCATGTATTTCTTAAAGCTATAGTATATAAAGCTGTAGATATTATAAATACTGATTTTATTTTATAGGTCCGTCTTCCAGTTATCCTCTCCAAGACTTACAGACGGTAGTTCCAGATTATTCAAGTGATTTTAGCAACAGTGATATGAATGTAAGCTATAAACCCCCCAGTTCCAGTAATTCCAGCTACGACGGACCCAGTCCCTTCAACAATGCACTCCTTGGTGAAGCAACTACTGAAATTGAAGACACGCACCCTGGAAACCGAGGAAAATCTCTTTATTTATTAAGGAAAGAGCTTAAAGAAAAACGTAATCGAGGTCTAAAATACAAATCTAAAACTGGGAAATTGGTCAAGGGTCGAGAAACGGAACGCTTAAGTGCTTGCCGTAAAAAATGCACGGATAAAGTGTCTTTTGAATATCAAAGTATATTATTTAATGAATACTGGGCACTAGAAACCATCGACAAAAGAATGACGTTTATCTCATCCCTCATCACCGATGAGCCTAAGAAAACTATGCGGGTTAGAAATGTACCACAGAAGAAGAGGGAAATTAATCATAAATATCATATTATACGAGTTAAGGGTGCCATTATCGAAATGTGCAAAGATTGCTTCAAAAAGATTTTTTTTGAAACAAACAAATTCAAATGTACCGTCATTAAAAAGAGATATACATCTGTTTCTGGGCTCCCGGTTTCTGACAAACGGGGAAGCAGTGTGCCTTCTCCCAAGATATCGGATGACCGCATTCATCAAATCTAAAATCACATAAGAGAGTATCCTGCCTACGAGTCACATTACTCTAGAAGGGATACCTCTAAGAAGTATTTGCCCATTGGACTCACTTTATCCAAAATGTATTTTATGTATAAGGAAAAAGTAGAGGATCCGGTTTCCAGATCAATGTTCTCAAATGTGTTTCGTACAATTCGGCTTATCATTTAAAAAACCTTCTCTGGATACATGCAGTACATGCGATTCGTATTCGATTCAGATGAAACTTGTACAAAAACTTGATTTATCAGTACTGAAGGCCAAATACGAAGCCCACAAGCGGGAAGCAGATTATGCATATTCTGCCAAGGCAAAAAATAAAGAAGAGTCGTCAGAGAGCAGAAGGACCTATTGCTTTGATTTGCAGCAGTGCCTCCCAACTCCCCTGCTACTTTCAAACATTGCCTTTTATAAACGTTCCTTGTGGACGTTTAATTTAACCATTTATGACTGCTTCTCAAATGAAACAACGTGTTACATGTGGCATGAATGTGAAGGTGGTTGAGGGGCTAATCAAATAACTTCATGTTTGTATGATTTCATTCTTGCGATTCCACCACAAATAAATGAATTAACATTTTATTCAGATACCTGTGGTGGGCAAAATAAAAACAGCCATGTTGTTGCAATGTTTTTATGTGCTCTTCAAGCAAGACCAAAAATAATCATACATCATACATTTTTAGTCCCAGGCCACACTCACATGGAATGTGATTCCATTCATGCTATAATTGAGAGGAAAAAAAAGCAACCGACATGAATATTCATTTACCAAGAGATTGGTACAATCTTGTAAGAACTGCTGGAAAAAAGAAAGCGTTTACAGTAAAAATCATGACACATGAACATTTTTTAAACTTTGCTGAGCTATACAAGCGTTCATTGCAGCTGAAACAAATTGATGATGAAGGTAATCGATTTTTATTCCACGATATAAAATGGTTCATGTATAAAAACACAACCCCAGGAACTATACATTTTAAAAGGACTTTGCATATTGAAGACCCATTTAAACCTATTTCTTTTAAACGTAGGGTTAATGCAACCACCATTTTGAGCCCTGGAAAATGCTACAGTGGTCTTATTCCAATAAGCAAGGAAAAGAAAAAGGACATACTATATGTATGTACATACTATACATACTTTATAAAAAATTACCAGATGCTAGCAACGTTCCGAATGTTGGTCCAGACGGATATGAAGATACCGGTGAATGAGTCCCCCAAATTATATCAATTAGAAATCTGTTTTTCCCAAGAAAAAACATACACAAACGGACCTGGACGTCGCCAGATGGTAGACACCATAACCAAATTGATCATGTCCTGATAGAAAGAAGGGGGGCAACGAGCATCACAAACGTAAGGACGTATAGGGGTGCCAACTGTGATTCAGACCACTACATGGTGGTGGCCACCTATAGGAGCCGAATTGCAAACAACAGGACACGAAAATCACCAACTATTCCAAAAATCAATACGGAAGCTCTAAAAACACCAGAAGGCAAAGAGCAGTATCACAACGCCCTTTTAAATAGCCTACCAAATCAGATCACTGAGCAGAACTCCCAAGAATCACTCGAAAAAGATTGGAATGATATAAAAGAAGCAATTGTAAGAGCAGTGGAATCAAGTGTCGGAAACATGCCCAGACAGCCCAGGAACCCGTGGTTTGATGAAGAGTGTGAAAGAAAGATAGCTGATAAGAATACACTCAGAAAGAAGTACTTGGAAACGTCAACAAGAAACAAAAGACAGGCGTACGAACAAGCGAGAAAAGAAACGAGTAAGCTGATACGGGGAAAGAAAAGAAAATTCTTGAATGATATACTGCTAAAAATGGAACAGGACTTTGTCAATAATAATCCTAGAGAAGCATATAGGGGAGTAAACTTCTTCAAGAAGGGTTTCAAACCGAATACAACACTATGCAAAGACGCTGATGGATCAATTATATCAGATAAAGAACGAATAAAAACAGTGTGGAAAAACTACTTCTATAAACTTCTCAACCCTAATAGCGACCTGAGAAGTCACCCTACCAACATCCCCACTGAATCAAGTAATGAAGAATCAGCGAATCCACCAACAATGCAAGAAATAAATGCTGCACTAAAGAAACTTAAAAACAACAAATCACCTGGGAAAGACAACCTCCCGGCAGAGTTGTTCAAATATGGAAATGAGCATCTGAGAAATCTGCTACTCAATTTAATAACTAAAATATGGACACTGGAAAAAATCCCAGAGGAATGGCAAATAAGCATAATATGTCCGATTCACAAGAAAGGTGACAAATTAAAATGCGAAAATCATAGAGGAATATCACTTCTATGCACAGCATATAAAATCTACACCATGATACTGAAACAAAGAATTGATAAATATGCAGAAAACCTACTGGGAGAGTATCAGGCAGGCTTCCGCACCGGTAGATCCACAACAGACCAACTGTTCACCGTCAGACAGATCTTGGCAAAGTGCTGGGAATTTGACATAGACATACACCAACTATTCATTGATTTCAAGCAAGCATATGATAGCATAGATCGGGAGTGTCTATATGACATACTACTACAATTCCAGATTCCACCTAAATTGGTTAGGCTCATAAAAGCCACAATGTCAGACTCAAGATGTCAGGTCAAAATAGACGGAGAATTGTCGGAAGAATTTACAGTATCACAGGGACTTAAACAGGGGGACAGTCTGGCTCCCACTCTCTTCAACATTGTGCTCGAACATGTAATACGAAAAACACTAATAGACACTGGCTCCAATATTTGTTTCAAGAGCAGTCAAGTTGTCGGATATGCGGATGACATCAACATTGTAGGAAGATCAATTTCAGCCATTAAGGAGGTCTTCGACCCTTTAGAAACAGCGGCGCGGGAAGTAGGACTGCGAGTTAATGGTGACAAAACAAAAATGATGGTACAGAGCAGGAACCCCTCACACAGAAGAAGAAGTAGTGCACTATTTAAAGACAACTACTCATATGAAGTGGTCGATCAATTCACCTACCCGGGCTCCAGCCTGACAGAGAACAATGAGGATCCAGCAGAAATCAGAAGGAGTATCACAGCAGCCAACAAAACATACTTCTCTTTGCTCCCAGTGTTTAAGTCACGTAGTGTCCACAGAAAAACCAAAATAACCATATATAAGACCATTGTAAGAACTGTATTGGCATATGGATGTGAGGCGCTGACACTGACGGTAAAGATGGCTGAAATGCTGGATACTTTTGAAAGAAAGGTGCTGAGAAGAATATGTGGACCCGTGAAAGAGGGCGAACAGTGGCGTATCCGGCACAATATAGAATTGTACGATATATATAAGGCCCCTAGCATCTCTGCACACATGAGACTCCTCAGGCTGAGATGGGCTGGGCATGTACAGAGAATGCCGGATACACGCGTCCCAAAAAGAATTCTGACTGGTCACCCAGGTGGAAAGAGAAAAGTGGGAAGACCCAGACTGAGGTGGGAAGATGAGGTAAGAGGGGATGCAGCACAGCTTCTCCAGGTGACAAACTGGAAGTCAGCCGCTGAGGACAGGAGGAGTTGGAGGCGACTGTTGCAGGAGGCCAAAGCTCGATATGGGCTGTAGCGCCATCGAAGAAGAAGAAGAAATCTGTTTTATGTTTTGTTTATATTGGATGAGTATTACACGTCATTTTAACAGGATACTTTTTTTTTTACTTTGCAATATCATTGTTAATTTATGTTAAAAATGTCGTTTTTTAACTAAATAAAATTATTCCAATACAAATTTCTGTGTCAATGATTATAAGTGCATCCTTCTCAAATAAGTAAATGATTTTTCCTTTATTAAGTTGAAAAATAACAGAAAAAAATAAGAAACATTTAAGACATAACTCATGATTTATTCAAAATTAGGTCCAAACGTGTCACGGAAAAGAGGGATGAGTCACGTAAAATTGTTAAAAATAGGTTTTTTCCAAATTTTCAAATATGTACTCTTCTGTAGAATAAATATTTTCATTAATTATTGCATAAAAATATATTCCTAATTACAATTCTCAGATCTGACAAAAAATCGAGAATACAAAATTGGCTCCCCTGTAAAATTGACTATTATTGACTCGTCTCCCTTTTCCAAAACACCACAGATTTTATATCGAGCCGCTATCAATAACACTTCTTACGTAGATAGCAATATGGTTTAAATTCCCGCTTAACACCATCCGCCTGTTTTGATTTATGCAAGAAAAAACAGGGCCAAAAAGTGCCTTTTATTTTATTTTGTGGATATTTATTTTTTTCCGATCACTTTATAAATAACTTAATTTGCCACATTATACAATAAAATCATAACCGACAGTGGGTTCGTAAGTAGGAGATTTTGAACTTTCAAGCAGTTTTCATATGCCTATGTACTGTTTTTTTCTGGGCTTATAAAAAGACTTATCTAAAAAATACTCGATTTTTTCAAAGACCAAGATGTATTCTACTCGCAGTATTTAATTAAAGTATCTGAAACATTTCTAGGCGAACAAATTTTCAAACCAAAAACACATGATTTTGCA
This sequence comes from Hesperophylax consimilis, assembly GCF_061612785.1. NCBI lineage: Eukaryota > Metazoa > Arthropoda > Insecta > Trichoptera > Limnephilidae > Hesperophylax > Hesperophylax consimilis. The sequence goes on along the minus strand of NC_142837.1, from coordinate 19,928,460 downwards.
TTACTACGTAGTGCATCGCCTTAATTATTTTATACAAGAGTAGTGCATCCTTATGATGTATCCGTACACTCAGTGAATCAATTTTAAAGTATGAAACTGCCTCTGCATAGTTATTAAATCTTACAAATGACTTATAACAAAGATGTTTTAGTAATTTGTTTTGAATTGCTTCGATTTTGTTTATTTGGATTTTGTAAAATGGAGACCTAATAACTGATGCAAACTCCAAATGACTTCGTACGTAGGCAAAGTTGAGTTGCTTAATGATACCGATGATGGTATTAAAAAGTTTTAATTGCATCGGATTTCTTATGAAGAAGCCTAAATATTTGCAGCTTTATTTGTGATTTGATGTTTTTTTTTTTTTTTTTTTTGTGATTATTTTTTATTTTTAATAATTTGTTTACATGGTACATAATTCATTTTACATCTTGGGTCTTTTTACTACTCTTCCATTGAAAGCATTTGCTTGTGTATGGAAGGGGAGTGTACATAAATGTTTTTGTTAGTTAGTACTTAAATAGTTCATTGTACATAAATGTATGTTTGCTGTAGTATTTTTTTTGATAGTAGTGAAGGATAATATATTAATATAATAAATTTTAAAAAAGAAAGGAAGTTATGGAAAACTAAGGATATTTGTGAGATTAATTAAGTGACAGTAGTTTTTTTTTCAGAATATTTTTAAAGTGTCTCTTGACAGATAGCAGTATTTGGGTTTTATCATTAATGCTTCTGATTTCTTCTGGTAGACGATTGAAAAAGGTTCTTCCCTGGTAAGTATAATGATGTTGTGCAAAAGACGTATTTAGTTTTGGGCATAGAAAAACATGTCTAAGTCGCGTTCTGTTTTCATTTAAAAATAGATATTTATCTTTTTCTTTTAAAATTTGGATTAGTGAGTTTTTAATATATAGGTCTTTAAATGTAGGTACCTACTTGAAATTCTTCAAACAGGCGTTCTGTTGGGTAGTCAAAGGGTTTTTTTAATATAATTTTAATAATTGTTCTTTGTTTAATTTCAATTGGAAGAAGGTTACATTTATACGCGGATCCCCAACTAATAATAGCGTATTGTAAAGTGGATTGAACTAAGGCATAGTAAATTAAATATAAATTTTTTATCGACAGAAAGTTTCTAATTCTTAAAAATATATATATATTAATTTTCTAATTTTGTTTACTACTTGACATATTTGTTCCTTCCATTTCAGATTTTTATCAATAATTACTCCTAGATATTTAATTTTATTTGTTGTTTTTAGTACTGTACAGTTTGATTTGCAATAGTTTTGGCTGTGAATTTTAGTATTATTATGTATGACAATGTTAAAATTTTTAGGAGTATCATTTGTATGGATTGCAAATGGAATTACAAATGTCTTTTCATTATTAAGTGACAGTAAATTAGTGTCGAAAAAATTCTTGAGCGTGTTGATGTCTTCTGTGGCTTTTAACTCTACTTTTTCCCAAGTCTTATCACTTATTAATAATACTGTATCATCAGCGTATGACGTAATTTGACCATGTAAAGGTTGAAAAAAAATATCGTTTACATATATAGTAAATAGAATTGGTCCAAGCACTGTACCTTGGGGGATTCCAAAGCTTGTAATCTCTTGATCACTATTAACACGATTGATTTTTACTACTTGAGGACGGTTTTTTAAGTAGTCGGTGATCCATTTAATCGCGTTGCCTTTTATGCCGATATTATTCAATTTTTTTAATAGCATCTCATGGGATATGCTATCGAATGCCTTTCTAAGGTCAATAAATATACCCGCACATTTTTTACTTTTATCTAATGATTCGTAAATGTATGAAGTTACGTTAGCAATAGCATCTTGTGTGCTGAGAGATTTTATAAAGCCAAACTGGTTTTTGTGTAATATTTTATTATTATCTAGAAAATTTACCAACTGTTTTTTTACTATTTTTTCAAAGATCTTTCCTATATTAGAAATTAGACATATTGGGCGATAATTCGTTGCTTGATGTGGATCTCCAGATTTGTAAATAGATGAGATTATTGAGGTTTTGTAGTTCATTGGAAAAATTCCAGTTGTTAAACTTAAGTTTATTAAATGAGTGATAGGTTTTATTAAGTGAGGTTTCATAGTTCTTAATATGTGTGTTGTAGTAGAATCAAAACCGGGAGACGAACCTCCTTTGATATTTTCTATTATTTTTGAAATTTCGCATTCTGTTGTTGTTTCAAACATTGAAAGTATATTACGTTTCTGAATATTTTTATAATTATGGTTTTCTTGGTTTGAAGGCTTATGAATATTTTTCGCAAGATTTTTCCCAACATTTGCAAAGAAGGAATTAAATATGTTTGCACATTGTTTATGCTGTATTGGCATCTATAATTTTTTTATCATGTTCAATGTACTTAATGTTTTGTGTTTTTTTTGTATTTTCTATGGCGAAATTAACAATTTTCCACATTTGTTTATGGTTATTTTCTGAAGATAATATTTTATTTTTAAAATACTCTTCTTTACTTTTTTTAATATAAGATGTTAATTTATTTTTATATTTTTTAAAGAAAATATTTGCTTTTTCATCTTGGGGATTTTTTAAAGTTATTTTGTAAAGTTTTTCTTTATTTCTGATAGATATAATAAGTCCTTTGGTAATCCAAGGCTTTAAACATCTTAATTTTGATTTTATGTGTGTTGTTATCTCAGTTGTCGAATTTTTAATGTGTTGTGACATAATATTTTCGAAGTTAGTTGAACAAATTTCAGTATCATCACTGTTTAAAACATTATTCCAACCCTCCTTTTTTAATTTTTCAGAGAGAATAGTCATATCTATTGTTGATTTTTTGGTTATTAAATTATGTTTTTTATGTTTAATATTATTATTACACAGATGTAAGCATGAGTGATGATCAGTTATGTTAGTTTTCCAAACAATTGATTTTATTTTGTGAAGATCTTTAGTGTTTACATTTGTCCAAATGTGGTCTAAACAAGATGGAGTATGTTCTTTTATTTCCCTAGTATTTTTATTTATGCAAGATATAAAATTTTGTTCAGTCATACAATTGATGTATTCATTTTTGTTATTATTTTCTATTTTTTCATTAATATTAACGTTAAAATCTCCTACGATGAAGCAAAGTTTATTTTTTAATTTTAATAATATGTATTTGAGGTCATTTATAAACGTAATAATACTCGAGCCATGCGTTCTATAGATAGCTATTAGATAGTATATTGATTTGCCGAGTTTGAATTGTACTTCGATGCAGTTTACTAAGTGAATTGGATGTTCTATTATGTTAACAATACTAAATTTATTGCTTGCAAATATTATTATTCCCGAATTTTTATTGATGTCTACTTTGGTAGAAATATAGTTGTACTCCGGTAAGTGATAAGACGGTGAGTCAGCGTTCGTAAATGTTTCGGATAACACTATAAAGTCCGGTTTTTTAATTAAATTATTTATTTTTAGAATTAATTCATCTAAATTTTTTTGAACGTTACGGATGTTTATGTGCATAATAATTATATCATTGATGTTTTTAGAAATAATTTTGTTACACGAATCGGTACATATACATTCGTATTCTTGAATTTTAATATTTAACTCATCCATTTAATGCATTTTCGGTTGTATTTTACAAAATTATTTATAAGATTTTTATTCAATGTCGTAGTTAATTCTTTCTTTGGCTAATTTAAGCATGTAAGATCGGAACTTACATGTTTCGCTGTTTGTTCGGTGGTCTACTTCATTCATTTTACTGTTCAAGAAGTTTATTTCTTTCTTCTTGTTAGCTGAGTTGCAGTTAGCGCATTTGGGTGGCAGTTTCAGGGTATATGAATATGAAGGTTATTTTGTAGTTTACTATCAAGGGTTATTCCGAGATCACGAATATCTGAGACTGTTGCAATGTTGTTGTTGTTTAAAGAATAATTAAATAATATTTTATTTTTATTTCTCGAAAACTTTAAATCATGTTGTAAATTGACAAAATCGTTTAGACTTTTTATTGGTCTGTATAGCTTAGCATCATCAGCAAATAATTATATTTCAGAGTATTTTACAACATTGATCAAATTATTAATATATTAACTGAAAAACAATGGTCCGAGATGACAACCCTGTTGGATCCCATAGGAAATTTCATTTAAATCTGATTCGAGTATATAAGATGTAACCCAACAAAATAAATTACCACGTACACCTAATGACCAAAGTTTTCTTGGTAATAATTTTTGATTGACTTTATCGAATGCTTTGACAAAGTCTGTATATATGCTATCTACTTGAGTGCGGTTGTCCATGTAATCGACGATGAATTCAGTAAGAAGAACGAGATTACTTTCCACATTTCTGCCTTTTGTAAAATCATTGTTGTTATATTTGTAAATAATTTTTTCCACTACTACTGAATATTGTTAGTTTTGAAATCGGACGATAGTTTGTAACATTATTTTTTTCGCCATTTTTGTGGATTGGTGTTACATAGGCTCATTTTCATATTTCAGGTACCAGGCCTTCGTTCATTGATTTTTTATATCCTATAATTCAGAGAGGTTTTGCAAGTGTTTCGGCGCAATTAGCAATATGGAATTAGTATGATGGAATGTCATCACACCTCGCGGTTGTCTTAATGTCAAGAGCTTTTTTTTTCTTTTAGGACTATTTCTCGTGTGATTTTAACCATGGAGATAACGTTATTTGTATTATTATTTTCTGGTATGTGCAATGTAGGTAGGTTATTATCGTTTATGTAAACTGATTGGAAATATGCCATGATAATATTACATGTGTTGTTATGATGCAGGGCTAGACTCTTTTTGTTTTAATATTTTATTCATTAATTTGTTCTGCATCATCACATTTATCCTCGCCGATTCTCTAACCTAGTTAGGAACTGGGCGATTGTCGCTGGTATTGGTTTTGGTAAAATTTGAAATTATAATTTAAAATTTAACATTTGAGCCGGGCGGAAAAAAAAATCACTTCTTGGCTGGACAGTCAACGTGTGGGTTGGTGGACTGTACAGACGATGGTCGCAGTGCTTTTCGTTTTTTGAATAATTAATTGTACGGAATGTAATTCCTTTTTTTGTCGCCGATGAGTGCGATTTTGCTTACGGGCACGGCGGTAAACGTTTTTGTGACCGAAAATAACCATTCCCGAAGTGGGTAATAGTGATTTCGCTGGACGGAAGTTGTTACGGACGGACCACGCGACCGCCGTTATACGATTGAACGGGAATCCGTAAAGTAACGGTCAATCCTGCGTAGGATTGGATCATACGCGATTTATATTTTGTGCCATGCATGGCTGTCAAGCGGGAACTTCGTCCTTTTTGATTTCTGGAGTTTGAATCCCGACATCGCACGTGCGATACGTGTTCGACGGGCCGAGAAAGAGCCCTATGTATGGGTTGCAGCATCCCCAGGAACGGCTACCCGCTTATAGATAGCTGGAGTTTATGAATGTGGCCAGGAGGAGTATACCCACCTTTCCAGAAGACGGATCACGCTTCTACGGAGTTACGTCAGCCGCCGGATGGGTGTGCGGGACGTTCCGTCGCTTCTCCCATCAAGAAAAGCAGTGTTCGGCATTAGAAACGCGATGTTCGGCACCCGTAGTTTAGATACAGATAGCTAAAAACTGGTTGGTCTTTGGGGTAAGTCTAAATTATATAATTCTGTTAATCTGTTGAGCTAGGGCGCATCAGCAAAATGTCCAAAAGGTTTCCAATACATATAATATCAATCCATGCACCGCCTTTTATTTATGTACATTGAGATACCTTCCTAAAAAAAAGAAACTATCATGATACTGACACGCGACCTTGGTTGCTAACTTTCACACCTGAGATTATTGAGTATAAACATTCTAGATGATTAATTCTAACCTAGATTGGCGCGTTCTACCGAACAAAGTTTATACAATTATTATCATTTGTACCCTGGGTCAAACCCAACTTAACAGTGTCTTGGCCATTTTCTACATTTTTATCATCTATGACCTAGATTCTAGGTGTATCGTCCTTGGAAGAGACGATTGTGTTTTTTTTTATGTTATTGAAATGATTCCAGAAGAGCTTAGGATTACCATTCATGTTATTTTCAGCAGTACGTATATAATATATGCAGAGTTGTTATGTAATTCGTTTCTGTCTACATCCTAAGAGTGAAAACGTTCGTCACGTTGATTTTGTATTTTTTTATGATATTTATTTTTGTATTTAATTATTTTTATACGAGATCATGTATACCAGGGTGGATAATTATAAATTTTTGCCGGTTTAGTTATTGTATAATTTATTTTAATATTGTTCAATATGTTGTAGAAGACGTCACTTGCGGGTTAAGTATTAAAATGGTTGAGTTTATGATTCTAATCAATTTCGTTAAGTTTTGTGTCTATTATTGAAAAATCCGCTTTTCTGAATTGTAATATTTGCTTTGTGTTAGATTAAAAAAATTTTATTTTTTTAGTAAGAATCGAGATTAGCAGTTTTTATGATAAACATCTTCTGGTACTAATGATATATGGTTATGCTTAATTTTCAATAGTATGTTGCTTACAGCTAAGTCAAGAATGCGATTATTTATATTATTACTTTGAGAGTTATATTGTTTCAGACTGTTAAATGATAAAAATTCCATTTAGTTCGAATGGGCGGGATTTAATAAATTGAAGGGTTTGGTGTAGGTACATAATATAGTCACCGTTCTCATTTATTGGTGACCAATGTAAGTGAGGTAGGTTGTAATCTCCTACCATAATGAAACTTTCATTATTGTTATCTGTGATTATTTGTGATGCTTTGTTTATGTGTGACGTAATATTTATGAGGTGTTAATTTTCTGGTTTCATATATGAAGTTAAAATATGAATTTTTTTACCAGGAAGTGAAATAGTTACACATATGTCTTCCGCTTCAGATCTCCATTCTATTTTTTGATCAGAAATTAATTTACTTTTGACTACAATTAAAACTACACCACCGCGATTTTTATATAGGTTATGATAATCTCTATCTCGTCTGTAAACATAGTATGTTGAATTGAAAACTTCCTCATTAAAGATTGAATTGTTTAGACATATAATGTCATAGCTGTTTAATAGTACATTTTGAAGAAAAGTATTCGTTTTAGACACCTTTTAAATTTTGATAATATAGCTCTAAAGATTCCATTCACAATACAGGTTATATGAAAGTTGCTGATATGTTCTAAGCGTTGTTGGTGGAAATATAATATTTTTTTAGTTTTTCTATATCGTTATAAGAGTTTATGCCATAGTGATCTGAGTTTTCATTTAGTCTAACATAAATTTTACAATTCCAGCAAAATTTGAATTTACTAATTTTGGTAAACTCTCTGACCTTTTTTTAAAGTACAATGTTTTTATGAGTTCAGAGTTTAAAAAAATAAATGACAGGACCTTTCTTTTTTTCAATGATAGTACTATGCCATGTGATATGCCGGCCACAGCAATAAAATATTTGCTGTGCGTAAAGTGAACTTTTTTCTAGTATTTTACTGTAAATTATTATTATGGTATTTTATGCACACTAAGGGTTATCATGGTTTTCAAATTATTATTAATGTTATTACATAAAAAGGTTTTAGCTTAAAATGGCGTAAGTTGCGATGTTAATTATAATTTAAATAAAACAAAAAATAAATCTGGAAATAGGAATCTTGAAAAAATACATGGGTGTTGTATTACGGCTTCCAAAAATATTGTTTTAGAATTATTTTTTTCATCAAACAGCTTTAAAACCTTGTTTCACGTTCAAATCACGTTTTTCACAATCCTTACTTGGTTTAATTTTAAAGCAAAACAGCTTTAGGTTGCAGCCATCAGCCGTGTCATTTTTGAGAAGAATGACAAATAATATTTTTGTTTCTGATCTGCTTTTACAATAATTGTTGCAAACATTAACTACAATTTTTATTTGCGCTTGCCTACGTAAAATGGTTTCGTCGATATCATTCATTTTTCTTTTCAAGTTTCTACCAACGTGAAATGTCATTTACGAGTAAATACATTCATTAATATTTGATCCGCAATTTTCATGAAGGTTTGGTAATTGCACGTCATTGCAAATTATCGGAAACCCATTTTACATGTCACTCGACAAATTCCACAATAAAAAGTGCAATAATTTCATTCCGGCACTAAATAACAGCCATCAATATTAAGGGAGATAAAAGCTTTATTTTTTCAAAGTAAATAAATAGTTTATCGGTAGCAGTCAATCTTTAGAAAATGTACAGTAGGTGGTAAAATTACAAAAATGAATGTAACGTTACATTCAGTTAAAGGTGCCATAGTCTTCCTGGCTCCGGACGTTTGGGACTCTTGTGTGGTACTTACATAAAACAATAATAGATCGTAAAATAGGCTTTAATGCCATTCTACATAAGTCTATCTATCTTTAGATTTTAGCTTCGAGTGAGAGTAAAGGATCTACTTTACAGTATCCTCGGGACTTGGAAATGTTCACTTTCTTTCTTATATTTGGTGTAAGCCCGTTCACAATAGAAAGAAAACAACAATTCAATAGCTGCTTTTAATTATTTGTAGAAATTTAAAAAAAAATATTTATAATTTAATGAAATTATTTATAAATTTACACAAGGCTAATAAAAAGTCATCCTTTCGTGGATACTAAATTTTAGTTGCATGAGAATATTCAAGACGGTTCATGTCTAGGACCTTGAAAAACCGACACGCAAGTGGAACAAGCCATCAGCAATTTATTCTTATTAACGGTCTCTTTAAAATCTCTATCATCAAATGCTTTTATAATTTAATTTTAAGTAATTAACTTCATTTTAAGCTATGTGCTTAGTTCACATAAAAGCGTCACCAAGTGACACAGAAGAGTTACAATACAGACAAGGGAGTTCATGTGATATACCGCATTACGAAGTAACATTTTACATAACTTTCTAAGCCTCCTGCTCTAGTCCTTTACAATATACTAAACATGAGACGCGGTTCAAACCTAAAGCATTATTTTGCTGCCTTATATTAAAGCCCGAAGTCCTTCTCAAAGTACTAATTATTTCACTGTATGCATACAGACATTTTTAAAAAATATTAAGAATGAGGAAGTTAGCATCGAGCTAGTGTTATATTTTATTTTGCTTTATCATTATTAAGAGTGGAGAAGTTGGCATCTAATTAGTGTTTCGCTTTATTTTGCTTTATCAATATTAAGAGTTCCCAATTTAAAATGATTTATTACCGGTTAACCAAATTTTCAATAAAATAATTGTGACAGTAGATTAAATTGGGAGAGGGTAAAATAGAATCATATAAATAAGTCGTCTAAACGTGGTTAAAACCACAGTTTGAAAAAGGCCTTGGAAGCCGAAACAGCTGTAACAATAATAAAAACCAAAAAATACTTGCAGAACTCAATATTATTAAATTTTATTTTTATTCAATTAAAAAAATAATAATTTTCTGATAAATAATCGATTCGATGAACAATTTGATTTGAAAAGGTCTGTTTACTTCAACCGAAAAACGAAAATGGTAAAATAGCTAAAATATATTGTTTCCCAATAAACCTTATTCAATATTTAAGTGGAATACTTGGAAGCATAAAACAAATTTGAACTTCTGGAACTTTTCAATTGGCACTCGTTTTTTCGCTGTTCCGATACTGCCAGGGTTTACAAAGCCTTCATCGTTTTGAAATACACAAGATTGACCTTGCAGCAAAAAATATAACTACCTAATAGCATGGAAATATTTTGTAGGCGTGTTATTATTGCAACCGTGAAGCCTGCGAACAAGGCTACTGCCAATTGGCCGCCTGCCATCAACTCGTAGTCATGATAATGTTTATCAATGTGGTTTATGTAACCTGACCATTGGTCTATCGGGAGTACAAACTTAAAAGCAACATTTAAATCCTTTGGCTTTTCAAGTGTTAAATTATATTAATATTTTTACTGGCGCATTAATTTAAAAATAATATTAGAAATTATCTCGAATTCACTGCTTTGTTTTAAATACGTGATGTAGTATCAGCTAGTCAATATATTTTTTACTTTGCAGTCTTGTTTGATGTTGATCCAGCTTGTCTTGTTGTGTTTGTAAGGAACGCTTTGTTGCCTTTTTAAAACTTTATTAGTTGCATCAGCACGGATTTTGTACATTATTTTTCTAGTGCTTAATATATTATGATAAGACCCTTTCGAAGATTTAGCTCGTTTATCCGTCCTATTTATGAAACTTTCTGATGTTATAATCTTATCTCGTAGGATGTCATATGGCATACACCGTGTCGTATTTTCAATCGTTGTTTCGGTTGTCGGTTACATCAGCGTAGTTTTTCGTTATTTCGGTGCACATAATTATCTTTGGGAATCTTCCCTTGTTTATTTAATTTTAGTCGCAGTTTTTCTGTTGTCTGCAATGGTTTTTATTGAAGTGAAACTTCTTTACGCGCGTCATGCAATTTCGAGGACCGGAGTAAAACCGACTCATGACCGTCACGAAAAACCGTGATCATTTCGCTATAGGAGCCTTGCTAATATTATATACCTAGTTTGGGTCACTCTCCAAACTCAGCTTTGCGGTCTAGAGGCAGAGCGCCCGATTGTCGTCGTGAAGAACCGAGGTTTGATCCCCGCTTTAAGTAATTTTTTTTTCTTTTTGTGATTTTTTTAATACGAGGAAAAGTGATAAAATGCTCTCGTGCTGCATTTAAATTCATTCATGTATAAGAAAATATTAAAAAGAAAAAATCTATGCTTTGTCGTTGAATTATTTGACCTATAATCTTCAAACTAACGTAAGACAGAAAAAAAGAGAGAATGAAATGAAAAGAGAGAGAGAAGAATACTAAAAGTTTCACTTCCGTCGTGCGTAGGCTTGCCACACACTGTATTTTTTTATTGAGTTTTTGTTTGCTTACGATAAAGAAAAGCATTTCAATATTTCTTTTACTGAAAAATTTAATATTTAGTAATACATTGTCATGCACTAGCCCGCATGACTTCATCTAGTGTATCTTATATCATTGTCAGCTCATAAACTTTCTGTTTTGAAAATTGGTTTACGGTGTTCTCGACAGCAGACAAGTATTTATTATTGACCGCAAAGGTAAACAGAGAATGATTCTACATTAAATGAAGAATCTCCGCCGTTATTCCAGTCACGTTGCATCTCTTTGAATTAAAATAAATTATATTGTTAGCATGTGAAATATTTATGTTTCTTTAATTATAATAAATAATAAAAAAATAATCGTTCCTCCTTGATTCTATCAGATTTTCTGTAAGTTTTGGTTATAATATCATATATATAGTAAACATGTATTTTTTCCTTCGCTAAAAACTGCTAATTTACTCCAATGTATCTATAATAACATTTAACTTCGCGTGCAGTGGCAGTTTTTCCCTTCAATTGGTGTTTGATCCCCAAAATCATAATAGAACAATAAATTATAATTATCTACATCAAAACAACTGGTCTTATTCTTAATTTATTTGAAATGTACCGCGAAACAGCAGAGCTGCGAGCGGCGGCAGCGAGTGACGAGCAGTGACATATGTTGTATCCAATAGAAGCATTCATTCACAAATCCACACGATTCGCTGGGTCAATTTAAAGAATGTCCCCAGCTTTGGCATCTTCTGTCCCTATGCGCGCCATAAAATAAACGAGATGGCACTATGTCTTTCGTCGAAGTAAAAATCAGGTAACAAAGAAAGCTTAGGAACGCTTAAGTCATGGCCGTGAGGGAGACAGCACAATGAATATTTTATGTTCTAAAGAGATGGTACTATAAAAATATGTCGGTTTTTTATTTTACATGCTCTTCGTATGTGGATAATTAGTTGTTTTTCAATTGCTTCGCACCCAGTATCTTTGAATACTGCGGACGGGCGTTTTAAACTCTTATTTTATTTACATTAATGTTGTGCACAACTACATTAAAACGTAATCTTTTTAAAATTATTTGCCGTAAGTATATGGATTGTGTAGTTATTTCCAGTTTACTATATTAACATAATATGTATTTAGAGTCGCGGACATACAAATTGATATGGGTAATAATGTATGGGTATTTTTAACAATATCAAATAAAGATTAGTCTCACATTTTTGTCAAACGATCTACCATGCCTATATCCCTAGAACCGCCTCTGTTCACTTGTATCTTATTTTTTCAAGGATTTATTTTAATCAATAATTAAAAATTCCTTGTTTTTTAATTATATGTTTACTTTATACTTTTTTAGTGTATCTTGTTTTATATAACACAAACATTGGTTAACAACCATTCCTGTAAATTACAATCTTCATACAGGCGTTTCACACCAGACATAGTGATATCTCCAAACAGGCGATTCAAACCAGACATAGTGAAATCACAATACAGGCGATTCCCATACACAGTGATATCTCAATACAGGCGTTTCACACCAGGGATAATTATAAGTCCAGGTGATACACATCAGACATATTAATATCTCAGTATAGGCGTTTTACATCATATATAGTGTTATTTTAATACAGGCCTTCCACAGCAGACATCGTGATATGATTAATATGTTTAAAAATATTACATTAAATACTTTTAATAATTTTAAAAAAATACGGTTAAAAAATACTAACCGATACACATCAATACTTGTTTCACTTTTATCAGAATAACGAAACCACAGGTTTTCCTAGTGAGATGTTCACGAAACATGCTATATTTTCCCATGCATTGTATTATTTCCTTACATTCCACATTATAAAACATTACGAAAATCACCGTCATCTAGAGGGTACTTATGTAACATTATAAAATGATGACTGCATAGTCTTGAAGAAAAAAACATTAGTTATACACTCATGAAACTATTTCTAATGGTTTGGTAAAATTTTCGTGTAGGTATACAAAGAAAACTACCAATGAAAAATAAAAATGCTAATTGATCTAAACGAAACATGAAACAAATCAAGCAACAGTTTTTGAAACAGAACAAGACAAAGAAAAATAATAGGTAAGGGTCTCAGCTGTGATCAAACCATATTAATGTAATTTCTGTTAATCTTATATTTCAAATTCAAAATTAACAATATTATCCTCAACAAATTTTTCCCATATTTTCCTCGATTCCCAATTGAGACCCTTACCTGTTATTTTTATGTGTCTTGTTTTGTTTCATATGTCGTTTATATTTATAGTATTATCTTATTTTTCAATGATATATAGCTCTCATGGATATTACCTTAAAAACTTTAAATAAAAGTGATACAAATAAAAATGGAAAACTAAAACTATTTAAATATTTACAAAATATAAGTTAAGTGCTTTTAAAACAGTGTTTTTTCATTATTTTCCGCTGTAGTTACAGATTTATTCCAGTACAAAACAATCTATATATTAATACAAACGAAATGACAATAAAACTCCTTTTATAACTTGGGTTAACCTAAAAATAAATAAGGTACGGATTGTATCTGGTGCAATCTAGCCATTACAATTGTCGTTCGTAAAGTTGTTTAAGGGTACAGGTTTGCCAAAAGCATAATTTGGTCCGGAATGGTTGGAACCGATTCCGGAAGCCCCGTGTTTTTTAGTGCTGTTTTCAGCCCGAAAGCTGTGTTTTTCTGGTACGTAGGTAACTCTAATTTTTTCATCAAAACCAGTTACGCCATCCACAGGGATGATTTATTTTATTCGATTCAACGTGGATTCGATTTATTTGGTTGTTTCATCAGAGCCTTCCGTAAACAACGTGATTATTGAGTCGATCACTTTACGGAAATCGGTTTTTTTGTTGTGTGGTATTCGTTCTGTTTTTAGTCGTTCTTTTTTATAGCTGAAATCTGAAAATGGATGATCGAAAAATTGATTTTAAGTGAAAAGTTTGAATAGATCATTATCAAATATAATATTATATATTATAATATTAAAACAAAAGAGGGAAATTTTCCCGAACAATTAAAAACCTCTATCATAATACCAATCCACAAATCGGGAGAAACGCACATATTAGACAACTACAGACCCATTTCCTTGGTCTCAAACCTCTCAAAAATATTTGAAAAATGTATCAAAAATAGAATAATGAATTACCTAGAACAAAACAAAATTCTGTCCCAAAATCAATATGGCTTCAGAACAAAACTAAGCACTGAAGATGCAATATTCGATCTGACTAAAAAATTATACACATCTGTTGATCAAAATAAAAAGAGTTTAGCTATATTCCTAGACTTAAGAAAAGCTTTTGATACGGTAAATCACAATCTACTTATAAAAAAAATGAATCAAATAGGTTTAAAAAATGATACACTAAAAATTCTTACTAGCTACCTCAAAGACAGAAAACAAAAAACAAAAATAGGGGATTTTTATAGTACTAAAACAGGAATAAAAAATGGAGTACCACAGGGAGCTGTGCTTGGCCCAATTCTCTTTCTAATATACATAAACGATTTGTGTGATGTTATAATCCCTGGTAAAATTGTATCTTACGCTGATGATACAGTAATAATAGTGAATGGAAAATCCTGGCCTGAAACTTTTTTGAAGGCAACAAAATGTATTACATATGGCTAAAAAGTAATAGATTCTTCTTAAACTATAATAAAACATTTTGCCTAACCTTTTCTAAAAATAGTAAAAATAAACCCCCCAATAACCTTAAAATTCGAATACATAACGTTAATTGTAATCAAGAAATATGCTCATCTTGCTTTGAACTCGGAAAAGTTGAAAAGATTAAATATTTAGGTATCGTTATTGATAAAAAATTAATTGGCAGTCACAAATTAATAATACCGTCTGTAAATTAAGACATCTTACATACACATTTTACAGACTAAAAGAAGTGCTCAATGTTGAAAAACTGAAAATTATTTATTTTTCTTTGGTGCAATCTTCACTCATATACGGAATAATAGGATGGGGCGGTGCGCTTCATACACATATCAAACCTTTACAAATAATTCAAAATTATATCATCAAAGTTATGTATAGTCGGAAAAGAACATTTTCAACAGATGAGTTATACAAAGAATCTAAAATATTCTGTCTCCGTAAACTATTTATTTTGCAAACTATGAAATACATCTTTAAAAACAAAAATAAATTCGAAATAAATGAAAACAGAACCAACATTAGAAATAATAATGTATTTTATACCCCCCAAAGGAACACGAAACAAATGCAAACACACTGCAGTTTCATTGGACTTCGTACTTTCAATCTTTTACCGAAAAATATTCAAGTGATTACTAAACTTCCTCAATATTTAAAAGAATTAAAATTATGGCTTTTCGATACAGCAGTTGAAACTTTTTTTATTTAATTTGTATCAATTTATGTTTCTCATAAAATATTCACCATATATTACACTAAACACTTATAACTTCACTATACACTATTATAAACACTTTTTATACAAACCGCTTAGACAAAATGTAATCTTGTTTTTATTATAATTATTGTTTATTTCTAGGTACAATAAAATAATAATTTAAATATATTACCCACGCACAGGCTGCGCCTTAGTGGGTTCCCATTATTCGTATTGATTTATATAATATTCTATGAAATTAATGTAAAAATTGGGAAAAATAAAAGAATTAAAAAAAAAAAAAAAGAATATATATATTAACCCTCCGTCGGGCGCAGCCGGCCTCAGAGGCCAACAAAATACATTTTTTCCCTCTCCGATTCTCAAAGGCGGCCCCCCGCCCCTTTCCTTATTTTACTCGCCTAACTTTAGGAACCTTACACGGCGCCCGTCTTCAGTCAGTCGTCGGTCTTTACGCAGCTCACTTACACCTTCCCTGGTTTCACAGGCCGCCTGCGCCCGATTGCATCACAATTTTGAAGGTGACTTTTTTCAGGATATTTTTATTTGCAGTTGTTCATGATACTCAATTATGCCTGTTTTGTATGAAGTTTATCATTATCTTGAGAAATAAGTGCTATATTGGTCCCTGGCCTTTCAGGCAGAGTTCGCCCGATTGAATTATAATTTCAGTTTTCCTCTTTTCAGGCATTTTATATACATATGTTTCTGCCGAAATGTCTAGAAAAGATGATATCTCTCAACCAAATGATGTTGATGATATGGTGAAGTTTCTTCTCGATGATGATGTTTCTGAAGATCCAGCTTTGGTTGAAAATTTAGACGATGAGAGCGACATCGGACAACTAACTCAGCGAAATCTGAATACAAGTGGAATACCGATTCAGTTGCAAACTCGCTTGAAAAGGTTTTTGCCTCATGAGGAACGTGAAAAAAAAACCACATCCCCTACAACACCTCCAAAATGGTGGAATATGCGTGTTTGAATTAGGATTTAGGAGGATGACGAATTACGAATGTTTAGGTTGTCATCAACCTATCTGTTTACTCCAAGTAAACGCGCTGGGACAAACTTGTTTTTCGGTTGCTGATTTGGGAACCTCATCGTCCTTATCTGGCTACGGCTGCAGTCAGTAGAGACTACCATCTACTTACCTTTAAATTTGTATTACTTTTATGGAGCTCGGTTTGACCAATTGTTTTGAAGACTGTTTTTGGAAAATGGTTTATTTTGATTATTTTAGCTTGTGGTTGGTAATGTTTAATAAACTGGTTATTTTGTGTTATATTTGGTTTTGTCACTTTCTATAGATCCTAGTAAAGACTACCTTACAAGTATTTGATATTAAAATTAATATAGTGGAAGGTGGGGGCTAAAAATATATAGGTGGCCTCTCAGGCTGGGTGCGTCCGATTTCGGTTCGCCCATAGGTGCGCCTGACGGAGGGTTAAGGGGTTTTAAATTGTCTTTGTACCAGACGGGTTGCCTGTACAAGACTTGGCAACCGTTGGGGCTGCTGATGATGAAGACAGAGCTATTGACTGCCTCCCGCACCCAGTGCTCGGTAGGTGTTGGACACTGGATGTGCATCGCCTCTATTTGCTTCTGGCGCCTGGTGGGTGCCTAACAGGGTCGTCTGTTCTTGAATAGGTAGGCACCAGAATGTCTTTGAGCAGAGATTTTGCGTAGTGAAGCAGCTGATGTTTAAAGAGTAAAACTGATTTAATTGCAAAAATTCATTGCTTATATTTCACAAAACCGACGTGGGGAACAGGAAGCAATATTTGCTGCCTGTTCTGTGGAAGAAATGCGCCCACGCTCGGTAACTGTTAGAAGCGATGAAAATTGATAATGACAATATGCCCCAAGGTATTGGTCGCTTAAAGTAATTTTTAAAATAATTCTACAGACCTTTCTTTGCAATATTTATAATGAATTATTATACAAGGTAATGATAGTAATATTTTTATTTTCATTTTTTAATTATGTAGTAATACATGAATGGTAACATCTTTTTGGACAAACTGTATAATATGAGCCAAGGAATAAAGGGCAGCAAGTTGATTATTAGTTTTGAAAGATAGAACGATATTTAAGAAAAAATATGTAATATTTGACCCTCACGTGCTCAAATTGCGTGCACAATTTGTAATTTACCTAGATCCCATGTAAGGTAAATTTTCCAAAATCGGTTTATTTCGCTACTCTGGGAGTTTCCAGGATTTGTGAATAGGCGAAAACGTAATAAAAATTATGAGGTAATTGAAAAAAATAAAATAAAATAGGTAACAGATAATTAAAAAAAATATATTATTTTATATGAAACATGAAACAATAATTAATAATTTAAATATATTAATGATTTAACCTGTTATGTTACTACAATTTATTAACTTGATGAAATAAAATAAATTCTTAACATATAACTGAGTTTTTCATTTTTCTGATACTAACAGAGAAATATCAAAATCCGAAGCTTCAAAACATTTGAATTTTTTACTAAAAATATTTTAAATGTGGCAGGCCCCGAATCTATTTATAATTTAACCATATTTGTTACATACGAACAAATATGGTTAAATGATAGACAAATTTGCCCCATGCAAAATGCCATTAAAAAAAACTTGTTAAGAAATGGTAAGTTTTTAGATTCTCATGGCCAAAAGCATTTTTATTGTTTGTTTTTGGGGTGTTATGCCGTGTTGCGCTAACTCATTCTTTAGCCGACGTTTCGGACAGCGTTGCAGTGTCCATCATCAGGGCAGATCCGGTAGATCCGAAGATGTGATCCACACATGATGATGGACACTGCAACGCTGTCCGAAACGTCGGCTAAAGAAGGAGTTAGCGCAACACGGCATAACACCCCAAAAACAAATTGTTAAGAAATGTTAAAAATAAAGTAAAATAATGTTTATTTAAAAAAACTTTACGATAAACAATTGCAATAATTTTTCTACACTTTTTAAAACTATTTTCATATTTAAAATCACTATTTAAAAAGAAATGCGGGGTTACTAAAATAATTGATTATCTTGTCGTAAGGTACCGCTAATTCAATCCTATACAGGGATAGTAAGAACTAAAAGCTTCCTTTAAATATGTTAACAGATGTCGGTAATGATAATAGACACTTCCAATAATAAATAGCCATAGTGAAATATAAATGGCAACAACGCAATACACTGTTGCCTAAATTTCAAGATGAATTTATTTCAAGTCTCTTGCCATGCGCGGAATAATTTTGCTACTCTCGTGTAGTCCATTTTACATGCACATTACCAGTAAGAACGTGAGGTAGCCGGTGTATTAACCATTCGTGGATTAACATCAACTCCCAAAGAGGGATCAGTTTCCAAAGAAGAAAAAAGTTTTGATAACGATTTTCGTAAGGAGAAATACATTGAAAAATCAACAAATTCTATTGAAATTGAGTAAAATTTCGACATATAAACGCATGTGAAATGACATTGGCCATATTTGTATTTAATATGTTTTATTCCGAAAACATCTGAAATTTCTCTTTTGATTCTTTTATCAACCACCGTTTTCCGAGTGGCTTTGACGTTTTCCCATTTTATCTGATAGCCAAATCAATGTGCCGGTGGTGCCCGAATCGCGTTAATTAACTCAATTAAACCTTATGTTGCCAGGTGCAGCCGGCGCAATGTTTTAATGCATAGTACCTACCGATCCAATCCTTTAGATGTTGAAAATGTTAAGGATCGTCGTACAGTATGATAGTTACAGTTGTTAGGATCGAATCCATGCATTAATTTTACAGGTTTTATACTAAATCTATGAATAAACTTAGGCCTGACTCCACATCCTCCTCAGATTAACACATTACAATACTTTACAAATGTAGATATTTTGAGGCCGATTGCGAAAAAAAAAATATTCTTTACCAAACTCAATTTGAGAAATTATTTCTCGTGTTTAATAATTTATCTTTAATTACTAAAATAATATTTACAATTCTCAATGGAAAGGTAAATAATAATAACACACCGAAAATTAAAGCTAACGGACGTAACCAGTGTTGCCAACTCGATTTTTAAAATAAAGCCATTCGTCACCAGAAATATTTTTTTCCATTAGGTGGGGAGGGGGTGGCTAGAGAATTTCTAAGAATAAATAAACCCCTGCTTTAAAATATTTTCTTTGGGGGGGGAAGGTGGCCAGTGAAAGAAATTATTTTCTTACCTGGGGGAGGAATTCGTCGATAAAAAACGAAGATTACAATACAAAAATAGTCGGTTCATAACGAGATAACTCTTAAATTGTCACTTTTCTTGTTGACTTTCGTTTAAGGCCGAGTGTAGACCTGTCAAAATCAACTATTTTCGACACACAAGAACTCTGTTGTTCATTTCCAAAACAATATTTTTTCTAGAATTTATTTTAAAAACGTTTGCCTGAAAACAGTAAGATGGCGGTAATGTAAATCTTCGTTATCATCGTTATAAAAGTTATGAATTTCAGTTACCAGATGGCACTATTTTTTTGTATTATTACGCATTGTAAAAAATATACCTACATTCCTCTTCCTAGCATCCCATGTTTGTATTGACATAACAAAAGATAGTGCTATGTATTTGTCTTTGAGAAAGGAATGAAGCAACCGCAAACAACGCATAACGCTGCTTGCGGTTGCTTCTTTCCTTTCGTTTCAATGTGTTTATAAATTAATACTGTCACTTTTTCATACAACATTTTACATTTTATCTTTGGTGACACCTATAGCGGAGCGGGTGGGACTTCAACACTTCTCATTTTAAGCAGCCATATAATGTTGGAGATTTATTGCTTTCCCTACTTGAGATAGACAATAGATAAGCCGCCACCATTCTCGCCTTCACCACCGCAGTTATAGACATCTGTGGGCCATATAGCCTGTCCGTGTTTCCGTCACTGAATCGCCAAAGACCATCGCCCTTACAAGAGAATCATCTGGCGATTCCTGCAACCCCGCTGCACAACCCCCGCGTCCCTACGCCCTTGGAAGTAAGAAATCCAACTGAAGCCGCGCCCTTTGTCTTCTGTCGATACGCAGTAATATTTTCAACAGTGAAATGACGATGAAATTAAAAACCGATTTACTTAGAAAATCATCGAGTGAAGAGTGCCTCACCATGAGTACCGTTAATTTACCCCCCCTTCCTTTAATCATGGCTGGTTGATTTTAATTTCTTTGTAATATACAATTACATTTTTACAGCATAACATCCCTTTACTACTTTGTTTTATTGCAAATCATCGATCTTTTACCATGTTCACCAATTCATTACTACGCGGATGACAAAACAGTTCATGATAGATTTTTGTTTTACAAGCCCCCGAAGGGCACGAGGGAAGAGTTTTTTTTATTAAATCTATTTTTTTAATTGTTTTATCTACCTATTCTTAATCAAGGTGTCAGATGTTTGTTTAAATAAGCAGAGCTTGGTATGTTTATTTAATTTTTAAATTTGTTTTAAACACTCGAGAATTTTTTGGCATACAAATATGGCGTGTTTGCAAAACATCTTAGTAGTACTATTAGGTACTACCTAGAGTACTTATAGAACCTGAAAATATAGACGAGCCAATTTTGTAGAAAATCTCCAAGGACAAATAACGGTAAAAGGTCTGTGAATGTTTTTTTTTCATGACCAGATTTTTTCATTATTACTTCGACGGTCTCCGTGGTCGAGGGGTAAGGCTCTCGACAAGCAATCCGAAGGACGCGGGTTCAAATTCCGGAATGTGCAAATAAATTTTATTTGATTATTTGGTGTTATTTCACAATTTAATTAAATATAATATATAGAATATTTGTGGCACGTTCCATAGTGCAAGATACTCTCAGTATCGCCCTGGTGTAACACCACCATTCAGAATATTAAGCTAGCTTGGAATGGCTTTGGCCGTGTTTGGTGACCAGAACTGAATATCCTGGTAATTCCCCACCTTCCTCTTCCTCGTCTCATTCCCCTCACCTACCTTCAGTCTCGCAACATTCTCCAATTGGGGATAGGCCATAGTCTCACTGACTCCAGACGGGAGCGATTGAGACTCTTGTGTGGTATTCAATTAAAAAATGTACTGCTAGACGTAAAAAGTAGAAGAAAAAAATAATATAACTGGAAGTGGGTGTACAAGCGTGTCTCCTGGGCCACGGAAAAAATATCATTGTGGTCCTGCCCCATGGTTGACCTTGGTTAATCTCGGTAAACCATGGTTATCGTAATAAATATTTAGAAAAAAAAATCTACTTATTTAGCCCTGAGGGGTTTTACATGTAGGTAGTACAATTTTAACATCATTATTTAAATTTAGACCGCAGAACGGGTATTATTTATTGAATAAGTGAATCTACCTGGCTATTCAGATTTGGTCACCAAACACGGCTAAAGCCATTTCAAGCAACGTTTCAACGAAAGATCTGTTTTTGAAAAAATAATAAAATACACAGATTTGGGAAATGAGTTCAAAAGAATTTGGCATTCTCACTATAAAAATATTACCATTTGTAATTTCGGCTACTGGCATTATACCTAGCTCTCTTATAAAAAATTTAGGCGTATTAGTTCTATCAAAAAATTTATATATAAAAATGCAAAAGTCAGTAATTTTAAATACATGTAGGATTACAAAATATTATCATATATGGCTTGTAGAGCATTGACAACATGGTCAGGTTCTCTAATTTTCATACCGCGTTGAATTCGGCTATCCGCTAACTCTGGCAAAAGTGATTCGTTGAAAAACTTTGTCAGGCGTGGTAACACTTTTAGCTCAAATTCATTGTCAGGATATATTCTTATTACTTCTACTCCACTTTCAGAATAAATTATAATGTCACAGAAGTCCTTTCTTGTAATGAATAATTGTCCTTGAACTTGAAATGAATAATTATGTGACTTCTTCAACACAAGTATTCCATTCTGCACGGCAACGAAGATATTATCTTCCAGAGCTGCGTCAAAAATAGTTTTGTTTCCGATTGAGGGCAGGCATTTTACTTCCGCTATACCATTTTCTCCAACCAATCCATCTGGACTTGCCCCCAAGTATGGCCATTCCTTTCTCACAAAAATACCACATGGCGACACTTTTACCTTGTATCTTTCCTCGTACAAGTCAATCGCAGTCTTTTCTTTGATTCCAAAATATTATCATATTATTAATATTTAATTTTTTTAAATATGGTATAATATCATATAATTTAATAATAATAATATTTTAATATAATTAAAATTATAATATATATTTTAATAATTATCATATAATTTAATAAATAATAACTTAATAATATAATCGGTTTGAAAAATAAACAATAACCAAGACTCCGACCATGATAGCGCCATCTGTTGGGATATTTAAAAGAAACTTTTAGTTCGATGTTCTACCGTATTAAAATTTTCAAATAGGCGCCACCAGACGGCCTATTTTAAAAGTCATTTAAAAATCTAAGTATTCTTTCTTAAATTATAGTATAAAAAATATTAAATTAACTTTAAAAAATGGAAAAATATAATACCAATAATTTATCGTTTAGTTTTGTTAAATAAACGTATCCAAAGTTTTATAATCTGCATTTTAAAAACAAGAACAATTAGTGTTTATGAAAAAATTAAACTACGAACCTATTTTATTTATTTTTTAGTTTTTTTTTTGTACGTTTAAAAAAAACCCCTTCAGGTATTTTTTGACGATATTCAGCCTTTAATAGTATTTTTTAAAACGCACGTATTACGGTCTGAAAAAGGTCATTTTTACGATTTGATTTTGATAATTACTAAGCCTATGTTAATTTAAAAAATGTATAAAAAAATTTTTACTTGTTGAAAACACTATCATTATCGATTTGCTTAATAATATTATCATTATTTTAAATTAATAAACAACTACACTCGGCCTTAAAAAAAATGAGCCAGTTTATCTGAAAAACGAGCTAAGACTTTTAAAGAGCTTTTACCGGGACTATTGAGACCTAATTTACTTCGGTCTTTTTTATTATGTTAAGTATATAATATGATATGTGTATTTTATTTTTTATAACTGAGTTTTATATTTTTTTATCTTCGAAGAAAATGTACACCTTAATTTCACGATTTTAATTTCAACCATAGAAATTTTATATGACTACTACGCACAGGCTGTGTCTTTGAGGGTATTTTTGCTACATGCTGCACTGTATTTTTTATTTATTTGACCGTTACAATGTTGTATCGAAACTTTAAATAAAAGGTTTTCCAATAAGATGTGTTATTTTGTTATTCAGTCGTAAAAGATCAAAGGTTTTGTTGCCTGTGTGGCACGTAGCGCCGTTTTGTTGAAATTAAACGTTGTCCAGATCAATACCATCAAATTTTAGCCATAAAAAATCATTAATCATCTCTCAATAGCGCAATCCATTCACAGTAACTGTTGCTCCAGCCTCATTTTCGAAAAAGTAAGGTCCAATGACTCTGCCGACCATAAACCGCACCAAACAGTCACACGTTGAGGATAAAAAGGCATTTTAACAAAAGTTCTTGTGTTTTCCGAGCCCCAGACGCAACAATTTTGCTTGTTGACGAAGCCACTGAGGTGGAAATGGGCCTCATCACTCAGGATGATTCGCATTTGATTCACTGAAGTGAATTTTAATGCGTTTTTAAAGCGTGCATCGTTCCATTTTTATTAATGGCATAGTTTTTACTTGTCAAATGTTAAAAAATGACAACTTTAAAATTAACATCTACCGTAATAGCGGGCTATTCAAAATAACACCTCTTATTGGAAAACCATGTATAAAAAAAATTAAAGTCTTATTATAATATTTGTTGATTGATTAAAACTCTTTTTTTATTATTTAGACACGCTATTACGACTACATCATTAATGTTAATACTTCATTAAATCTTTTCTACCGCGATCCGGAGCATGTGCAGTTATTGCACAGTCGGGCGTTTCTTTAAGCGGTTAAAAGTCACTCATAATCGAAACTCTTTTAATACCTAAAAATATGTATTTCACAATCAACTGTCGTATTTTGGCTAATATTTCGTTATTTCGCAAAATATCACTTGAATTTCCAGTAAACAACCCGTGTAAAATACAATATGGTATTTATTTCGTCACTTTTTGGCACTACCCGTTCAATCCGAACCAAATCTAATAACGTGTTAGGGGTTTGAACAGTCGACCTATTATTCATATTTACTCTGTTCAATGTTTGATTTTTCACTGTGATAAATTCAATTTATTAGCGTTGTTTATCAATAGTTCAGCGTTGCAGTTTGAAAAATGTGAGTGCCCTTTGGCGAATTTAATGATTGGGTGATATATGTCGATACATTTTGGGATTGGAATAAATGCAAAGAAACAAATGTTGGAATGTCAAATATTTTTAGTGTATAAGTAGTCAAATTTTGTGTTACTCAGGTTAACGAAGCACAATTATAAGTGATTAATTTTCAAAACATCAGTAAACTGTAAGAGACACTCATCAAACGTACTCTTTTCCTTATCCTACTCAGGTCGGGGAACACAACGTGGATAGAGTTGACGTATGATTTATAGTATTTTATTTGCATTTTTTGTCATTAAAATTAGATAATTTTCTATAATCTGCGCGTTACTATATTTTTTTTTTTTACCATTAAGTCCAACTTTTTTTAAGAAGAGCAATCAATTACTTATATATAAACATATTTATATTTAAGTAATAAAACAAAAGAACCACGCTGTTCATATATTTTTTTAAAAACAGTTATCCAATTAACGGACAATAGATCTTGTCGACATTTATCATACTTTCCCTTGATGAAGTTATATTTTGAATGATTTTTATTAGTTGTAAGGGTGAATTTTTATTTTCTTTTACCTTAATTTCAAATGAAGGATTAAATAGATCTAATTGAAGGCCCCGTGGTCAAGAGGTAAGGCTTTCGAGTGGCAAGCTGGAGGTCACGGGTTCAAATTCCGGCATGTGCAAGTAAAATATGTTTGATTAATTTTTGATTAGTTTAATTAATAATGTTATTTCAACAATTTCTAATTTTAAAATAATAATTGCGAGTCGTTTGGGCTTTTATAAGAAAAACACTGAAGATATTAAAAACCGGTATACATCAACTCTCAACTTATTTAAATAAAATACTTTGGGGTGTTTCCGTCCAAATCATAATAAAATTAAAGACAATTCAAATTAAAATTCACATTTTTATAACATTTATTGTACTATACAGAAAGTACAAAGGGGCATAGCTTATAGGTACTTCCTATTGTTTATAGCCATCTTAATTCACAATAAGTAAAGTATGTCTTATAATATAATAAACAAAAATACACAAATGCAATAGAATTGTGGACAGCATCTAAGGTACAGTGTCACTTGTCCAAAAGAAATGCCCTCAGTGATGACTCAAATTGAAGCACAACGTGCATCTGTTGATTGGATCGCCCAGATGGCGTCAGACACGGCCACAGCAGATGGCCAGTAGTGGGTGGCCAGCAGCAATGGCCAGCATTCCGTAGCCAGAAGTAATTGGTCAGCCTTAGGTGGTCAACACCCGGCAAGGTGTATGAAGTGTTTGGTAGATTATGCTTCGGCAGAATGCCCCAAAACAACGAGAGACAAGCCAGCCGTATGCTGCGACACAGACAGCCGCAACGCCTAGCACAGCAGGTCGTCTTGATGGAACTTATCACGACCACTCTCGATGTATAGTTCCGAGGACTGAAGAACTTCTCGATCTGGCCAACCACACAAACATCGACAAATTTGCATAAAAAATAACATACAACACGTGGCTTATACAGCTTACATAGAGACTTACTGAACATTTCTACAAATAACTTTACTGTTCTTAGATTTAAACTCAGACGCGGACAAACAAGCAGCGAGCAATTGGTATTTCCTAATCTTCCGACTCCCTTCCCAAATATATAATTTTTAAATATCTATGTATATAATATATAATAATTTTTATGTATACATATGAATGTTTATTCTCTATATTCCCATAAGTATATATTATTAGCTAAGCAGAGATCCTCTGTATTAGTTATACTGTTTTTGATTATGGCAGTGGTTAGTGATAAAAATTATGTATAAGTTGTATTGTAATTAGTAATGATATTATGTAGATATTTAATATTGTTATTGAACATGGACATCCTGTTGACAAACTTTTTTTACTATTCTTTATTTTTGCATTCACCCATTAGGGGTGATCTTGGCCAAAACGGACTACCAATATGCTGGATAAAACCCTACCAGTTTGTAGTTCCAACAATTGCCGCAATCGGCGCCAGTCACGCTCGATCACGGCACAAAACTAGGCCGCGGCCATGAACCGTGACCCGCTACAGAGCAAAGCAAACGCTTCTAGAGCTAGGGAACCCCAATTGTGGTGCCGAGGCTTCTCGTCTTGCGGTCGCCCCATTTCAATAAGATGGGCATATTATTTGAATAAACCAGACGACTGGCAGTCCATTTTTATCTGCCTGGCTGACTCGATGGATGGCCTAATTATAAACTAAAGCAATACCCAAGAACCACGCGAGTCCGTTATCAACCTGTATTTTCCCTGCTGTATTGTGTCTTGCCATAACAATAATTTTAATGCCTCCGAGCCCAGAGAGAATTTTGATAGGATAATGCTAAGATTTTTATCACCCATGTTTTGTGTTTTTTAATACTATTATTGTCTGTCTCATATTGTGACGCCATGTACTGCTCGTTGTATTAAATTCGCTGTATCACAATACTTCTTTCATTTGGTAACTGAAGGCGACGTAAACCCTTTCCAGCAAAAGGTAGGTCCAGAAACATAAGTCCGATTAACGACCCACGCCTGAAGTTGATTTGTCCATCTTGCCGACCACAGAGCTAGTCGCCGGCACTGTACACTGTACACTCCCCCCTCGCTGGGGGGCCCTCAAATCCACGAAGCTAACAACATCTCAAATTGCAGGACATCATACACCGATGTGACTGAACGCCGCCTCTGGTTCAAGTTAAAAGATGGCCGTTTCCTTCTGTATAATGTTTTTCTGCGATTTTCCATATTCCCATAGGCGAATGCGGAGAAATTCGCTACAATAAGGCACAGCTGAATCACTTCCCCGATCCCGAAATAACACAAAGAGACATGTATGTAGTATATAGCCGGTGTCGGCTGCTGGTGATACGTTCTAGAATGGAAGATACTCTCAGTTTTGCCATGGAGTAATACCTCTAATCAGAATTTAAACGTTGCTTGAAATGGCTCCGACCATGTTTGGTGACCGGATCTGAATATCCAAGTACTTTCACACCTTCCTCTTTCCCATCTGCTTGCCCTCCCTACAACCTTCAGCCTCACAACATATTCCAACTGGAGAAGCAGTAGTCACACTCGCTTCAGACAGTTGGGACTCTTGTACGGCTTCACATAAAAAATAGAAGATAATTTGGTCTTACTCCTATCAGCCTAGTGCTATACTCGTATCTATATCTATGTTAAATTTATTCATTAAATCAGATAAAACATGTTCTAGTAAATTTCAGTTTCTATTTTGCACGGAATTGAATTTACAAATTACAAATTGATGAACGGTTGAAAAACTGTGCGATTCTGACTAAGTAGAAGGGGAAAGTGCATTATTTTTAAATGAAGAGTCTGGTAACCATTTAATTTCGGGCTAATTCAAATCAATAAATTGGAATTTGAATGCTTCTTAAATATGACACTTTGGGCCGCTGCTCTTCGGATATTATCGATGGCTTTTAACCAACGTGTCCTGTGGGGCTATCAAAGCAATTTATGACCGGAGAAAATCCTTTGCTCCGATAGATTACTAAGGCGAATGTTGATTTCAGCCTCAATCACCTCTGCATCGGAATCTGATTCTTCAGAGTGGTATGTTTGTGGTTATCTTAGTGTACAAAAATAAAAATCTCGTTTATTATTCACAATAAAATGCTGGCGATATTTAGGTCAACTTGGCCGGCGGTTTGGAGACGGAATACTGGCGAGTTCCTTCACGCTGCCGCTTTTATAAGTTGAAGAAGCTTCTGGAACAATTTGGTTGCTATGTAGAATTTTCCAAACAAATAAATAAAAGAACATCCAAGAAGCTTGTTTGGAAAAATCGAGACTTCTAGAATTGCGTTTGAATGAAGTAGTGGCGTACCACTACAGTACTCCCCTTCCAGCGGCATGGTTGAGGGCCACGATAGAAAGAAAAGTTGAGTCAGATCTTGCTTGTTGATGGGGAGTGGGAAGGGTTGGTGCTGGTATCGTTGCATTTATCTTGGGTTCAGGGCCACTGTACAGTTGTTGTATATTCTCTCACGTAAAAAAACAAATAGAACGGTTAGAAAAACAAAATTATTATAAATTACAAACACTGTTCACAACACAATCTGAGGATACACTCAAGGTAACCATGGTGGGCACTATTATCCGCGCTGGTGCGGAGATGGTCTGGTGCACGCAGCTCCATGGTGCCTCAACCGATCACCCATTTTGAGACGGGGTTACCGGTGAGTCGGGGTAACACAATCACGTCGGGGTCACCACTGTG
Organism: Hesperophylax consimilis; assembly: GCF_061612785.1. Taxonomy (NCBI): domain Eukaryota; kingdom Metazoa; phylum Arthropoda; class Insecta; order Trichoptera; family Limnephilidae; genus Hesperophylax; species Hesperophylax consimilis. The sequence goes on along the minus strand of NC_142837.1, from coordinate 19,899,574 downwards.
GTTATCTTAGTGTACAAAAATAAAAATCTCGTTTATTATTCACAATAAAATGCTGGCGATATTTAGGTCAACTTGGCCGGCGGTTTGGAGACGGAATACTGGCGAGTTCCTTCACGATGCCGCTTTTATAAGTTGAAGAAGCTTCTGGAACAATTTGATTGCTATGTAGAATTTTCCAAACAAATAAATAAAAGAACAACTAAGAAGCTTGTTTGGAAAAATCGAGACTTCTAGAATTGCGTTTGAATGAAGTAGTGGCGTACCACTACATGTTTTTTTTTTATTTATATTTACTCCACACAGGAGGCCCTGAAGAAAATAATTTCCCTCAGGGCCTATGTCATCTTTGGGGATGCTGTGTGGAGGGTATTTTTGTGGAGAGGAAGGAGTGAACATGGGTCTTGAAGAGTCCCATGTTGTAGGAGGGAGGAAACACAGAGGCCGGCAGTTCGTTCCACAGCCGAGCTGTTGAACTTAAGAACAAATCGTAGAAGCGACCCGTTCTCATGTGACAAGTGTCAACTGTGTACAAATGTTGGGCGCGCGTTTGGCGTGTATCCCGACTACGCACCGGTGCCGAAGGGATCAATGACGCTAGTTCCTCAGAGCATCTTCCATTGTAATACCGATAGAACAAGGACAGCATACCTACCTGACGCCTGTGCTCTAAAGATCGCAGTCCGTTTGTTAAGATTGGGGAATCTTTCAAACGGACCGCCCGTTTCTGCACAGAGTCAAGGGTTTTTTTCAGGTATTTTGGGGCTCCAGACCAGAGATGGCTGCCAAATTCGACTGTAGGGCGCAATTGCAATTTGTACAGGGTGAGCAGTTGTGTACTATTAAAGTATTTGCGGGCCATGTACAGTACGCCCAGCTTCTGAGAGGCCAACTTTACTCTGGCTTCGATGGAGCCTCCGTACCTGAGCTGGTCACTTATAGTTACACCAAGCATATCAATGGAAGGCCTGTTCGGAAGATTGCTTCCGTTGAAGGAGACTAGATTATCATTTGGATCCCTTTTAGACGTAATCAGACAGGATTGGGTCTTTGAAACATTAAATTCGACGAGATTATTTTTAACCCAGGAGGAAATACTCTCGAGATAACCGTCCATTCTCTGCTTCAAAGCCCTCCGAGCCGTTGGAGTTTGTGTGCCCTTTGGGCGCTTGTCAAACAAAAAGCTATCATGAACTGTACTGTCATCCGCGTAGCAATGAATCGGTGCACATGTCAAAAGGTCATTGATGTGCAACAAAAATAAAGTCGGAAACAGAACCGATCCCTGTGAGACGCCAGCATTTATGGAGTGCGAGGAAGAGGTGAAACCGTCAGCAACCGCCTGAATCGACCTATCCCTTAAAAAGTCAGCAATCCACGTACACAGGGATGTGGGGAGTCCGTAAGAATGCAATTTGTTGACAAGTCCTCGGTGCCAGACCCGGTCAAAAGCCTTCGATATGTCTAGTGCGACCGTTTGGGTCTCACCGTGACGTTCCGGGCACCGCCCCCAAACATGCGTCACATACGCGAGAAGATCACCGCACGAGCGGTTCCGCCGGAATCCGTATTGACGGTCGTTGATAATTTTGTTCTTCTCGAGGTATGTGAGCAGTTTGTCGTTGATCACACGTTCCATCACTTTGGACAGAACTGATGTGATCGCTATGGGGCTGTAGTTGGCCGGGTTGGAGCGGTCACCTTTCTTGGGAATAGGGTGAATTACCGCTTTTTTCCAACCAGAGGGCACAGTGCCACACTTCAGGGACATTTTGAAGAGCTTTGTCAAAACTGGAACTATTTCCGCAGCACACCTCTGAAATACCAGGGCAGGTATTCCATCAGGTCCACTAGCTTTGTTAACATCGAGCCCCCGTATGACGTGGAGTACATCCCGATGCCGGATCCTCAGCTTTTTCATATAGAAGCCGCAGTGAGGAACCGACGGCGGAACAGCACCCCCGTCGTCGAGGGTCGAGTTTTCCGCAAACATTTTCCTTAATAGGTTAGCCTTTTCGGTGGCGATGTTTGCTAGTGAGCCGTCAGGTCTGGTAAGAGGTGGCAAACTGGATTTGCAAAAATTTCGACCTATTGAGCCCGCAAGCGACCAGAATGCTCTGCTGCCATGCGGGCAGGCAGCCAGCTTTTTGCTGATCTGCAGGTCGTGTTCGAATTTTGACCTATTAATGTTTCTCTTGCATTCCTTTGCCGATTTGTTGTATGCTGATCTGCTTCCGGGCGTTCGAGATGTGTTGTAGGCTCAGTAAGCCGCGTTTTTTTCGTCGAACTGCTTCGGAGCATTGTCGACTGAACCACGGCTTTGAGCCCACACCAGTTTCTTTAGTAGTCGATTGTATGAAGCCATCCATCGCCGATTTGATGACTTCACCAATCTCCTGGGCACAATCTGGGCAATCTCTTGAAGGGTCTGAAGTCCGAAAACAAACAGCTGACCACGGAAAAGCGTTGAAATGGGCCCGCATACCGAACCAATCTGCTGACCTATAGTGCCACACTTTTCTCCTCAGCCTCTCATTGGTTGGTCTGAGGCTAACGGGGATTGATGTCGTCACTAGGCAGTGGTCAGATGATCCCAGAGGCGCTGTGACGTCAATCTTATAACCGTGTGGCACAGTAGTTAAGAATAGGTCTAACAGATTGGAGCGGTGAGTCTGGACATCAGGAACCCTTGTAGGCTCCTGAACTAATTGCTCTTATCCGTAGCAAATGGCAAAGGATTCCGCCTGTCGGCCAGCCGAGTCCGTTGGGCCTAAGAACTTCAACCATGGTTCGTTATGAACATTGAAGTCCCCCAGAACAACAAACTCGGCCGAAGGGTAGCGGGGCAAGAGATCATCAATAGTATCGCTCAAATGTTTGAAGAGCTCGGAAGTGTCTGATTCGCTATGGCTCGGTGAGCGGTATAGACATGCGTAGAATCTTGCCGTACTGGCAAGATTGACGCGCACCCAAATTACGTCGAATCTATAGTTTTCCAGACTCAATAGTCGTACACAGTTGACGTCAGCTCGACTATAGAGGCAGACTCCTCCTTTGAGTCGGAATTTGCTTGCGAGGGTAAAGCCCGGGCAGTCCAGATAGGAGGAATCTGGCGGCTCGGCTATCTGAGTTTCGGATAGGAAAAGAAGGTTGGGACGTTGGGACAAAAGATGGTGATGGATGGAATTTAAATTTGCGTGCAGGCCGCGAATGTTGGCAAAATTTACCAACAGTTTTGGCCCGCACCGGGGACGCCTGCTACTCGCCGCTGTAACGATGTTAAAATTGTTGTGTTTTATGTTCATGAATTTAAAGTTTTTTTTTTTTGTAAGGGTAGGAGGTGAAAGGAAAGGTCTGGAAAGGAAAGGTATGAGGGGTGGGTAGGAATCTGGGGTTCAGGCTGTCCAGGAGTGATGAGCGTTTGGTTCCAGCCCACCCACTGCGGTGCAAGGCGATAGGCTGGGAGAGTCTGGCTCGAGAGGGCATCCAATGCGCCCCAAACGCTGCTGCTGGGTCCCCTCCGGTCACGAACCGGCACAACAGCAGTGGCGGGGTTTTTTCACTCGCTGATGGGGCAGCCCACCCTTAGTCGTGAGCCTGAGGGTCGGGCCCCTGTACTATCGAGCGGCCCGGACAGCGGTAACCGGTTGTAAAGAGTCTCCCTCAACCAGCATCTCCCAACCGGCCCGCCACGCAGAAGGTGGGCCGACGCACCCGCCACCAAGACCCGGGCAAACCTTAACCCATGAACCCGGGCACCCCTGCTAAGTCACCAAACTTTGCAAACCACTTGGGGTGACCTGTGGCAGAGGTGTTGGTCATACAATAAATGGTTCCCAGGGCGGCGGTACCCATTCCCGCCTACCAAATTGAATGTATAGGGGGAAGCAATATTAGGGATTTTCTACCGTTCTTTTTTACCTATGATAATAGTGTACATATAATAAATGAAATGCTAAATAACTGGTGTTCATACATCAATTTATATTTAAATGTAGAAAAATGCATCATTTTGACCGTTTCCAGAAAAAAACGCAATTTTTTGGCTTTTCTATTATTCTTATTATTTGGCGAAATAGTAAAGGAAATGCGAGATCTTGGGATAGTAATTGATCAAAAACCAGACTTAACGGCCAACATTCAACAAATTGTGAATAAGGGTATGAAAATATAAGGATTTATACTAAGAACAATTAACAACATTGAATCTTTATAAATCATAAAACTATTGTACATATCCTTTGTTAGAAACCTGATAGAGCGTGACTTAATAGTTTGGTCGCCCTTCTACAATGTACATATTCATAATGTTGGAAAAAAACAAAAAAAAAATCTTCAGAAAGTTTATATTCTCCAATACAACGTTTACACAGTCTTGGTAACAATTACTTAAACAATATAAATAGTTGCGCGTGAGGTTTTAAAATTGAATAGCCTTAAATGTGTACCCTTCACCCCCCTTTGCCCTTTGTCCTCTTTCCTTGATCCGGGTCAAAGACAAGGAGCATTTTTATCGTTGCATCTTACCGCGAACATTCGTGTCATCTTGAATACCCGCATATGTTGAACTCGGCTGTGATTGTTTTTGGAGTGAATGTCACTGTTTTTGTTTTGTGTTAAGTGAGCGAATGTTAAAGGGAATTGCAAGCTGATAAGTGAAAAGGAACCAGCGGCTAAGGAGAACGAGACCAGGGTTAGTCTTTGGCCTTTCCCACTCATTTTCCTCTTGTAAACACTAAGGCAAATTCAATACGTTTTTGTTTTGTCTTTTGTCTCTATCGCACCACCGCATCCAACCCCGCTCAATTGCAAACGAAGGATTTGCGCACTACCAATAAATGTATTTGACAGTAATATGAACTTGGCAAAATTTAAACGGAAGTATGTGCGAACTATTTCTACCTACTTTTTAAACTATTTTATATTATTATATGTAAAAGCTCTATAGGCGTTTTAATGAAATAATTGTGGTTTCATAAAAAATTACAGTTTAGATTAAAAAAAAGGGATTTCACAATTTCAACACAATCGCAACCGACACGAGCTTTAAACTGTGAGCTTAAAATTAAAGCGGCCAATGCGTGCACTTGGACCGTTGTAATGAACAATGTTGTTCGAAAAACAGTTAAATCAATAGTTTATTATTTCAAAAAAACAATGCTTAAATGCTAAAATTTCCAAGCAAAAACTAATTTCGCAGAAAACACTACCACTGGTTCTGTTGTTTCGTACGACGAATATATTTTGAAATTGTCAAAATGTAGTTTTTTGTATAAACAAAAACTTGACGGAGCGCGACAAGTTCATCTAATAGATGTTGATATATGTTCGTATATTACTTTAATTTAAATAATTTGATATAAATAGACAACAAATAAAAAAGAGTATTTACCCGTGAAAAATCACGGGATGGAAGTTGACATGTCGAGACAAAAACCAAAAAACTTGTTCTAAATACCTATGTTAAATAATCAGAACAGGTATCACAGAAAGCTATTTCTATTAAAAACTTATATTCGTAGGTATTTCTTTTATCATATGGTAGGGAAAAATATATTACGTTGGATTAAAATAGGCAGTCGAGGTCCCAAGTCGTTGCGACCCTTGTGGTCCTAATGAGTTCTGCCGCGGAGTGTTAAAAGTTGACCTTGATCGACTACATGCTCGGAAGTCTATGCATCGCAATTAAAGTGTCAAGTATTCAAGAACCCACCTATGCATTTGCCCACAATGTCTGCGAGACCATCTTATTGTTATTGACAAAGGTTGTCAGGGCAGTGAGAACAAAATATTATATCGTTGGATTAAAAGCGGCAGTGTACCAAGTCGTTGCGAAGTATGCCTTGTGGTCCTGATGAGTTTTATCGTGGAATGCTGGAAGTTGACCTTCATCAACAACATGTTCGGCAGTCTATGCGTTGCAATCAAAGTGTGATCTAGGTTCCACCTATACACCTGCAAACAACGACTGTGAGACCATCTCATTGTAAGAATACAAAGGTTGTCAGGGTAATGAGAACACTGACTGACCCCCCAGTGGGGTCAGACAGACATTGTTAGAGTAACCATCTGCGTTCTGAGGTGAGGTCTGACCTTAAGAATCCATCGTTCCAAAGCGGTTCCTAAACTGTACCTCAAAAACTATCGAATCTAAGGTTTGTTAATCTGAGATTTTTTTTAAATCCAGTTTCCTTAGTTAACGTCATTGGTAGAACGGTGAGCTCCTTTGCCTTGAACACAAAGGTCGCGGTTTCTGATTGTAAGTGGGTAACTGCAAACATTTAAATTGTGTAGGTTACTTTAACTCATCCAATTTTAAAATACAGTACCTTATTTCTTACATCAAAAGCTGACTCCATTGCTTATGCCATTAATTGTTTTTGGTAACTAAATCTGAATGGCCAGCCAACTTTCAAACTTTTCGACCGAACAACTTTGCTTCCCCAACCCAATCTTATAAAAATCTTTGTTGCTTTAAGTTAATATTTCTATATTTGGTACATATTTTATTGTTATATCTCTTTTACTTTCTGATTATATCAAATGTATTTTAAATTGTATCATATTTAAAAGCCCTAATTGGGCGTGTACAAATAAACAAACAAATAACATTTGCCAAACGAAGATAAATATACCATTTCTCGCTTACACATAATACTATTTTATTTTCGGTTTCATTTCTCAAATCAATACATTGCACTTCTAAAAATAATATCTGTAAGTATCTTTATTAAGGTTATTTCTACCTTTATCGACAACACGAAAACAAGCTTCTACACGGTAATTCTGCGACACTAGTTCATGTAACATTCTATAAAATGATACAATAAACGTGAACTTGATTTTTCTGTAGTTGGTTTGAGAAACCGCCTTCAAACGCGACATAAGCTTTCTTGAATTATTTTAGACTAAGAGACTTTCCGTGTCAAAGAAGGATTATTGCCAATTTCGGCGTCCAGAGGGGGTGTATATATAAAAGAAAAACCCACTCCTAACCCCCTTTCTTTTGTAGTAACATTAATTTTCATTATTATTTATGAACTTCAGAAATTTGCGGGTGAAATTTTTTTTGAATTATCGTGAAATTATAGTGTGGTTTCATTCTTAAAAAAATAATGAAAAACATAAATATTTGTTATTTTAACATTTTTTGTACCAAATACACCTATGGTTTAATTTCATTAAATTTAGGTCTCCTTTTAATTTTTTTTAGGTAATTCTTGTTTCCGTTACTCCGTTAAAAAATGCTTTAATAATTTTTTTTTATTTATTCAACACTGAAAAGTGGCGAAACATTTTATATTTCAGCAAAAAATGCTTACCTACTCACAATGAGTCGGCCAGTAACTTGTTAAAATATAAGAGTTCATTACAAAATAACAGTTTTAAATCAAAGTTCTACACATTACTTACGTTGTATTTTTTTTAAATCACGAAAACAATGAAGATTAAACAAAAACACATCATTTCGTTACGAAAATGTATTCTAGATTGCTTTTGAAACTTGACAGAGAAAAATGGAAGGATTGTAACTCATGTTCTGTTTTGCCCACAGCAAAAAAAACATATTAATACTCCTGGTACTTCTTTTTTAAGTCCTTAGAAATGTGTACGAATTTGCGAGGTGAAATATTAAATACATAGGTTAACCAGGTCAAGTAGAGTAGGCTGCTTTAATTTTCTTGAAAGTCTTTTAAGTACCATATATTGTATAAAAATATATTCAAAAGCAAAGAATATATTTGGGTGAAAAGTATGTCCCAGATGGTGGGCTATTGTTGATCGAATGCATTATCTTGTATGCTGAGAAGAATGTCCATTTTGACTTCTTATTACTTTTTATATAAATATTAATATGGAAAATGTATTTCGAACTGCGAATGTGATTAAAAATTATTTAAAAAATCTCATACGTATAAATTATTACTTACTATCATTGCAAATTCTATCTGACTATTTATATTACTTATTATCATTGCAAATTCTATCTGACTATTTATATTACTTATTATCAATGCAAATTCTATTTGACTATTTATATTACTTATTATCATTGCAAATTCTATCTGATTATTTATATTACTTATTATCATTGCAAATTCTATCTGACTATTTAAATAAACCTGAACCTGTCGTCATGATATTAGCACCGCTGTCTTTTCCAAAAATAGTATTTTATGAAAATATCTTTTTTAAAGTAAGCAATGTCTTTTACATTTTAGCTATTTTGCTTCATCCACCTTATAATTATTATTAACCTTACATTATATATTACTGTACAACTTGAAATTCGCTTATAATCAGAGATTTTGAAAGCATAATCATTGGTCTCCTGGCTGTCCTATAAACTCGGTTCTGATTATTAGAGTTCTAAATAAAGTCAAGTGTTATATTGTAAGAAAGGAGTATTTATTTCAAGATATATTCACAGGTGACCGGATAAATCATCAAAATGATAATCCATCACATCTTTAAAAAGTAACATAAAGTCATGGAAAGTGAAACAAAACTTTTTTAACTTGGTTAAGTAGGTTGGGTTTAAATTTCTTTTAATGACTTTATATCACTTTTTTATTTGTGTTGAATAGTCACTGTATTGAGTTATCATGGAACCATATTCACAACACATACAAGAGTTTACTAAATCCCTTGCTTAACAGCACGTGTGGACGCCTCTTATCACTTTTCTCGGGACAGTAATTTAGTTATCACTAATCACTGTCCTTATTACTGGCTACATGTAACCTATCTTTTGGTGATAATTTTAGAATATACTCTCAAAATTTTTGAAGTAGATACTGGGGTTCTGACATTCATCTGTTAGTTGCCTTAGTTTCATTGTTAAACCTCTCTCACCAAGCACAAGAACTAGTTTCTTCATTGGTGAGATTGCGAACATAAATATATTTTGTAATGTAAATATATTTTTTATGTACTCATATTACATCCTGTACCCACTTTTATACATTAAATAAAAAATGTGTCAATGTTTTATTAAAAAACACAAATAAAAATGATTAATGTCGACAATGGCAATAATTATCCTAACGATGATCACTAACACTTGACACGCCTAAATAACGATGCAATTAAGCGAACAAAGGCTCTAAACCCTGTGTAAACCCCAACGAAGCAACATTCTGGCCTAATACTTTACTCAAACTTAGGTAAACTGCCCTATGTTTAATCGCGCTAATTCCGTACAAGACAGCAAAGTCATCCCAAGATGTATGGCGCAAAACACACGGTCCGGCCGGTGTAACCAGTTTCATCTCATCAACAGTATGGGTTCCTTCAAGGTTTATGACTGGGTCCTGCGAGGCGGTTGAAAAGGATTGTCGTTGAGGTAACATGAAGCTCATTTTGAAAACGATTTGTTATAATTCATTAATTATAATAATTTAAGTATAAAACTTTTCACTATTTTTATTTAAGTTGTATTAGTGAGATTTTCACCTACACGGTCATTTATCAAATGAATAAAATTTCACCACGATTTTTAGGGGAGCTGTTAGAATCTTCATTCAAAAAATCAATTTTTCTAAAAAAAATAAAAAATCGTTTTCAGCTACAACAACATCAATTAAGACATTTTTTGTAATATTAGCACTCTAGTAACCCAAAAGTCACGAGCCGCCACTGCGGCCTGTTAGTAATTACCGGGTGACGCGTGTATTGCATAGGTGTGTGCAAATGTGAGCGTGTTTGTGTTTGTGTTCTGTGTATATTTATCTTTCTAGTTAGTTAGGATATTTGATAATCATTACATCGAATTTTGTTTTTATGCGACGTAAACTGTGTAGCCATGTCTGCATGTAATCAACGATAATTTACAGCTTTGACGATGTGTTTATGAAAAATAATTCATTTTAGGTAATTTTATCTGACAATTTTCGCGCGGCGTTGTTTAGCAACACGTAAAAGCAATCTCAATTTTGCTTTCTTTGCTTTTGTGTGTATACTTTGTAACCATATTTCATTCAATGTGTTTATAAGCATCTATAATAATATATACAATGCCAGCTGCACATTTTATATTTCACTCTAAGAACGGGTTGTTTAACAGAATTTAAGTTAATTTTCTGTGACAGGTCTTTTGGGTTTTGTTAAAGTCCTTTTGAAGTTTTGCTACTTAATAATAACAGTACTTCAAGAGAACTTTACAAATTATGAAAAATGTTGATAAATTAATAGAACTTGAAGACAATCTTTACAGAACTTGAAATTGAATTTTGAAATTTGATTAATTATATTTGATAAACAACCCGTCGTAAGAAGGTAAGCTACGTGGCTATATTAAATTATCTAAAAAAAGGTGAAGGCGCAATAAGTCTGTTGGAAGCCATCTTATTAGGTAGGTACATAACTGTGAGACAGACAGTCGCGCAGAATGCTGTCGTGCCCTTCAATCCCCACTAGGTACACTAAGACAAAATTTACACTGATCTTGCAACTCAAAGCCAACAATATTCAACTTTCGAACTAATCCAATGCTTTACAATAAATTTAAAAAAAGGAAGGTTTATTTTACCATAACATTTAATAATGTTTTTTTTTATGTGAAAGCAACACAAGAGTCGCAACTCCATGCTGTCCAAAGCCAGTGGAACTTCGGTATCCCTAACTGGGGTAAGCTAGAAGACTAAAATGTGTGAGGATGGGAAGGATTTGGGAAGAGTTTGGGTAGAAAGTACTGGTGATCTTTTACCAAGGATAAAAAAATGTATAAGAAAAGTGCTATTCGTAATTTTTTTCGCATATTTCAGAAGCACAAAGCAACCGTTTATATAAACAGCAGTGAAATGAAATTCATTTATCTGACCTGGTATTATTTAATGTAGTAGGTAAATAAAAAGTTTTCTCACACTCCCCTGTGTATCTATTACAAACTTTTAGCTTAAACTTTTATACTTACTATTTACTTTCTGTGAAGTTTACTGAATGAATAATGTAAGGAGTAATTTTGTTTCCACGCTAAGTGGCACGGAGTGATAATGATGATTGGTTTTGGCCAAAAAGGGTTCGTCGGAAAATTTTCTTCAACGAGATTACGCATTTATTTCAATATGTTTATCGACTAGATTAAAGAATTTATAAAATAAATTAATAATTCACTATACTTGCGATGCAAGTAGGTAGATACCATGAAACAAACAATGAGGTAAGGTCGTCTCCTAAAATTAAATTTCATGTGTTTTAACAATGTATTGTAGGGTATTCTCGTATCGTTTTTATACATTTAATTTTTTTGTAAAATAACGAAGAGTAACTGAGATATATACCGTTTTTTTGCGGTATGCAAAGCATGTGACGTCGCGGGACATGTACAGCGGTACTGTCATTAGAGTTATGAATTGTACTGCACGTGAATTCACAGGACTAAATACATATTACTTACATTTTACCAATGTTCACCTTTAAAGCATGTGACGTCACGGAACATGCGCGGCGCTTCGGTCCTGTAGCACTGTCATTCGAGTAATGAATTTTACTGCATGTGAATTCACGGGACACTAAAAATTACTTACATTTTACAAATGTTCACCTTTAAAGCAAGTGACAACACGAGACGTGCGCAGCGCGGCGGTACTGTGGCACCAGGGGGGTATAAATGATAGATGTCGGATCAAAAAGTGGGTCACTAAAAAAGACACGCAAATCTCTATGGCTATGTGACGTATCTTTTGCGTTAATCAATGAGAAACTCTGTATGACTATGGAAAAACTGTTGAAAGATAAGTGAAATGCTATGAAGATAAGTGAATTTTTTTGTAATGATTTTTTGTGCGCAGTTTGTGTTCCTTACGCCGATGTCAAAAAAAGCAAATATTGTTATGAATATTGTTTTCAATATTGTTCCGCCAAAAATGTCAACTTATAAAGTTCAGTGCAATGTGAAAGGATGCACAGATACAACATCAGTTTCCGAGTTCTAAGGAGTGCGAGAGTCTCTTTCATGAATGGTCATGGAGGATTAATAGGCTAGATTTCAACCCTACATTGATCACATATGCAAGAGTTTGTGCATCGCATTTTGCATTTGATTGCAAAAGGCCGAATGGATCATTGAAGAAACACGCATTGCCGACACTTAATCTTACCGTCATCTCATAATATGCGGATTTGCTTGACCTCGGTGTGTTCAAACCAAGACCCGTGATTATAACAAAAATACAGTTACGAATATCTCCTAATGTATTGTACAACTTATTTTAATTTAACCTCAGAATTGAATTTATTTTCGATTTTAGATCGTACCTGTGACAACAGTATTCTGCCAAAATTGTACAGCGCGTATAGTGATGCACTCTTAAATCATGAATACATTTTACAAGGTACAATTGTCTTCTATATTACATCGACTTACCTTATTAATTTTATTCATATTATTATTTAACCAACGTTTTTATTTCAGATCGTAATTTCTTCCCCGAATGCAGCGGTGTTTCCGTTGCTGCCAAAAATGTGTCAGAAGAAGTGAAGGTATATATCTGTTTTATATTAAGTCTAAGAAAATAGTGTTCTTTGTTTTGTTTTGCTAATTTGATAAATAATTTTTATGTAAAAGCGTAATTTTTTCCCCCAACCCAGCGGTGTGCCTGTTGCTACCAAAAGGGTATCAGAAGATTATTAAGGATTTGTCTTGGTACACCTTCTAAATGGGTTTCGCACTTATATATTTTTGTATTTCCTGTTTCTGAAATAACTATATTAATATGTGTATATCATTTTGCAAAGAAATTGCATTCAAATTTATATTGTATGCAAAACAACCAAAGTAAAAATCGTGGCTCCCTTCTTATCAAGCCAAAGAAATTCTCTTTTCTGATAAGGAATACATGACCTTACATATAAAATCTTATAAAATATATGTGTATAGATGAAACTCGTATTAAAACAAATTTTTTTTATTTTCTCTTAAAAGCACAGAAATGTCAAAATTCGATACTTTTGTAAAAATGACATATTCACCTTTCATATTTGAAAATGAGCTTTAAAGAAAGATACTTTAAGCTCATTTTCGCTGGACAGCACTTGTCAAATGAATCTTTCTTGTTGTGAGGGAATATTTCGACATTTCAAACAGTTTTATTTTAAAAATAATATTTTAGGCTAGTGAATGGGGTAGGCTCCGAATGAGAACTATATTGTCTATGGTTGCCCCTTTTTTTTAGTTTCCTCTATCCTCGTCGATGGTGTGTTTATTTGTAATCGAAGGGACACGGGTTCGGGTCCCGTTGGTGTCATGTATCTTTTATCAGGAGATTTTTCAATGTGGATGAGTGTTTCAGGCGAATAATTATTGCTTGTAAAATAATTGTTACCCTTTGTGCTATGCATAAAAAAAAATCTTGTCTTAAAAACATTAGTTTACCAATAAAATAATAAGTAAACATGTTCATCCAAATTCAAAAAATAGGAGATGACCTTATCTGGTTTTAAGTTATTTTTGAAAATTTTGTGAGTTTTTTTTCCTTTGTATTTTTGTGAATAATTTCTCTTGTGATCATTGCCGTACTGTGACTATTGAAGGTTTAATTTTCAATTATTTACTTTACCACGGTCACTTTATCACTGCCTAAGTATATATTTATACTTTTTTTAATTTTTATATATATATATATATATATATATATATATTTATTTAATTTTTAAAGGAATATGTATATTTATATAAATGTATTGATATTGATTATATTCGTAGCCCTCCTCACTAGGAGATCCTGTGTTGAAGGGGACGAGGATTTGGAAGTTGTCAGCGACTTCTATGGTTCGACTTCATGTTTTGGGTAAGGATTTCCAGAAACTTCTACGAAAATGTTTTAAATATGCTAGTAAGTTCTTTATGCGGTAATTCCATAAGCCAAGAATTAATGTCCTTAATGAAATTATTTTTTTTTTTGAATTGTTGATACTAAGTGGGAGTTTGTTATATACCTTTACTGCAAAAAATTCAAAGCTTTTTTGTCCAATGGTAGAGTTACACTTTGGTATATTTAGTATCTCTGTTTGTTTGGCTCCAGTTTTATGAGTAGGTAAAGTGTTTTCCTGTAAATCATTTTTGAGGTGATGTACCAGAATGTTTTTGGCATAGATTTTCTGTATACTTGAAACGTCAAACTGTTTAAAAATTTCTGTTGTTGACGTCCTTTTAGGAACTTTTAGCATAGTCTTTATGATGCAATTCTGAGTTACCTTCAGTTGTTTAACGTATTTTGATACTGCTGAGCCCCCTCCTATTATTCCATATTCTAATTTAGAGCGGCATAAAAAATAGTATACTCTCTTTAAATCCCTAGTTAACAAAATTTTTCGTAATTTTCTGAAGAAGTAGATGGGTTTTGTTAGATTTTTTGAGGTTCGATGAATGTGTGAATCCCAGTGTAGTTTTTCGTCAATTTTGATCCCAAGATATTTGATGCTTTTGGAACATTTAGGAAAATTGTTTTGACATTAATGTAATTTGAGTGTATGCTCATCAATTGGTTGTCCTCTTTTTTTTTGAGAAAGTTAGATATTTGGTTTTATTCACATTTAATGTAAGGGAGTTAGCTTTAAGCAAGTTTTGAAGAACAGCCAGGCCATATTCAGTCTCTTTATAGGTGCTTGTTGATTGTATTTGTTACATTAGCTATAGCGTCACCAGTACTCAGGTTTTCTCTAAAACTATACTGCGTAGATGATAATATTTTATTAGAATCCAAAAATATTAAAACTTGTTTTTAATTACTTTTTCCAATATTTTCGATAGTGTAGATAAAAGACTAATTGGTCGATAATTTGATATATAATTTTTAGGACCATTTTTATATATTGGTATGATCGTAGCCATTTTAAGACAAGCGTGAAAAATACCTTTTTAAATTGACAGATTTATAAGGTACGTTAGTGGGTGGATTATTTTATTTTTGTATATTTTTTTCATTTTAATAGATTTGCTTGATATTGGTTCATTAGCCGATGAAGTATTTATATTTAAGGAGGCTATAATATTTCTTATATCATCACTTTTATATCACTATATTGAGACTGTTTTCTTGATTTACATCGTCAATCCTCAAGGGAGGCTATAATATTTCTTATTTCAACACTTTTTATATTTACTATATTGAGGCTATTTTCTTGATTTACACCGTCAATTCTCAAGGTTTTGTCGACGGCAATTGAATTTTGTTTAATTTTACTGCAAAGTTGCAAATTATTTCAAAAATAATTGTGTATAAAGTCAAGAATTTTGTAAGGGTGTTCTGAAAAAGATGCAGGAATCTCATCAATATTCAATTATTTAATGCTATTGTCGTTAAGCTAAGCTTTAGCATTAGTAATTTCATTAATGATCTGCCAAAGTTTGCGGCAATCATTATTACATTCATCAATTTTGTTTTTATGGAATATTTCTTTAGCATAACGTATGAAATTTTTGCATGTATTACGATATTTTTTGTAGAATCGAAGTGTATGCACATCATAAGGGTTGTTTTTTTACTTTTCTATGCAGTTCGTCTCCTTTTCTGATTGAGTTTATAATATTCTGACTTATCCGAGATTTAAGGTGTACATTTTTATGAAATACCTTTTTTTCTATGGTTTTGGTGTTCGATAGAAGAATATGCTATATAATTTCTATAAAATAACTCTAAGCAGTACCGGTATCATCTTTTTCCAGAAGGCTTGTCCAGTCATTCTTTGTTATCTCCAATTTGAAATTTTCCCAATTTGTTTCAGTCTTCGTTATGAGTGATTTATTTTTTTTGTTTACTTATGTATTTTTTATATAATTATTGTATAATTATCTGTCAGTGTGGTAGTACAAATAATGGCTTGAGTTTTTTTATTAGTTTTACTAAAGATATGATCAATGAAGGTTTTGATTTCATTATATACACGTGAAGGTTCATCAATTAGGCTTTTATATCCATGGTATGCTAGTGTCTACATATAATCATATTTTTTTGGGTGGCCATTTTCGAAGATATCAATATTTATAGCACCGATAGTAAATACATCTTTAGTGTTTTTTAGTAAACTTAGTTGAAAAGATAAGGATTTTTGAAATGGCTCCAGATTTTTTGTAGAAGGAGATCTATAAATTGGTAATATTGTTGTATTTATTACCAATTGATATCCTTAGACAGTTTGCATAATTGATACAGATCTCTCTGACTTCTATACCTTATTTAATATTTACGATGACACCATCATTTTTTGTATTGTTCATTATTGTAGAGTAAGGGACATATTTACCAATTTGTAGGGGGTAGTATTTATCAGTTAACCAACATTCAGTAAGAATAATAATATCCCAGTTTACTTTTAAACTTTTTATCGATATTTGTAGTTCGTCAAAGTTTTTATTGATACTTCTAATATTTTGATGCATTATGTAAAAATTATTACTCATGGATAATATGTTTGGTATGTTTGTTGTTATTGTGTTATTAATTTTCGCAATCTAAATTTTTAAGTGGATTTAATCATGTTTTTTTTTAATATTATTTACTAAATTATTTTCACCGTATCATCAAGGTGCTTAATGTAGATAATTTTATCATGTTGTTTTATACGTATCATAACTTTACATTATTTGTACCGCACATATTGGTATTTTTTTAATTGGTTAATTGTTCCGTTTTCCAAAGAATTTCTTTACGATACTGGCTTAACTCTTCCTGAAGATTGGAGATGTCGTCAGATCCTTCGTTTTAATTTTTTTCTTTTTTCTTATCAAGGAGGGAATCTATTTTTTTTATCGAAAAAGGTCATAAGAAATTTAGGAGGGGCTCCATTTCGTCTATCTGGGACTCTCGTGACGTCAGTTATATCGGTGTGAAGTAGGTGGATTCCTGCATTTTTCAACAATTTCCAAATGTTGTTTACGGTTTTGTTGTGGAATTCTTGCTATTTCCAAACAATTTGTTTTGTTATAGTTTTCATATCAGACGGTCTGATATCAAGTTTTTCGACTATCATATTTTTTTCCGTTAAGTCTTTTTTAATATTTTCTAAATCTGTTGGAATCATGCGATTAAAATTTTTTGAGACTTTATTTTTTTTAACCCTAGATAACTAATCGCTCGTCGAGGCAACGACGCGCTATTCGGCGAAATTCGAAATCACCTACTTCCCCCCGCTCCCCGACCTTGACTCTTTCATTACCTTCTCAATTTGAGTAAATACTGCAGCGCGTGACGCGATTGCGGCCACACGCATACTAGGACGTGCCCTATGACCATCTCGTCGTCCGCTGGGCGAAATTTTAGCTAAAACAATTTTATTTATTTTTTTAAGCTACGTATCATATATTCTTATATTTATTGGTAATGTTGGCGAATCTTCAACAATAAAAGCTCCGGTTCCATCTACGTCAAACGTGCGTAAAATTTGCTACCTGTGTCCATCCAAGGCCTGGAGGGTAACCAAACACCGTTGCAGCAGATGTAGAGGAGGTATTTGTGGTCCACATAATATTGACATGTGTGGTCACTATGTAGACTGATATTTTGATATCAATTATTATTTCGTTAGAAATATATTTTGCGAATGTCTGCAATAAAATAAAATCTGTGAAATGTACCTACTTAGAAATAAGACTTACTCATGTACACATAATCATGCAATGTTATAGACATAGACTTAAGATATTTTGATTCGGTGGATCCTGCAGACAAGCTGGCATGTGAAAACTTTGTTGGTCTACCTATTTTATAAAATAAAAAAAATAAAAAAATAAAAATATATATATTTTTTTTTTTTTTAAATTGTCCATTATAAACCTTACTTTTGTGCCATGTAACAAGTTCCTATCTTAATTAAATATTTTTCATTTATTTAAAGTGTTTTATTGCGTAGTCCACTCGACGAAAGTGTAGTTACAATGAAACAATAAAAACAGTTTTTTTTTGGGTTAAATCTCAAGCTATGCACATCAAATCTCTTCGTGCCAACATCACCATAGTGTTTTTTTTTTATTTTTATTTATTTAAAATAATAAAAATCCCAAAATTATTTCTCAAAGCTTTTATTACATCCGCAAGTTTGTAATACAGCCAAACTTATGTCAGGAAGTTTAAAAGATTACAAAAATGTTTATCTGGACTTAACAGTTGACTGTAATTTCAAATGGAATATTAATGTACAAAAACTTTGCACACCATTTAAAACTATAGTGAGTAATTTTATAAATTAAAATGTTTTATTACACGAAATACCCTAAAAAATAGTATATCTATAACGGGCGGAAACCCTTATAAGATATGGAATAACTTCATGGGGACATTCAACAAAAACTAATCTTAATTTATCTCAAAATGTTCAATATTCAAATAACTCTTAAACAAAGATGATTGTAAGCACAGACGTTGTGTATCTAAATCATAGTTACAAATTTCTGTAAATTTAATATCTGTTCGTGAAATATTGTGATTTAAAATTGCGAGTAAGCACAGATCTCAATCTGAATATAACAAAATAGTTAAACATTGTCATTCAAGAAAAATTGCAAAATATGGATTTTTTATTCCCAGATATCTAAATAAATGCGGTCAAAGAACCTTTAAAAACAATGTCCTTGAAATTGACAACATGTAAATAGAATCATATAGAATTGAGAACAAATTTTTAGAAGGCTGAAATGCTGACAAAATGGTTACGTGAAATAGACGTTTTGTTCTGATCAATGTTCTTATTTGATTTTTTTTGTACTCTGCAATTTTTCAAAATTCTCTAATATTTCTTTTGTCCGTATTATATTTTTATTTTATATGCTTTGTATTATCTAGTTTTTTTCTATTTTCTATGATTCAAAATAAAAATTCTATATAACGCTTATAAAAATATACGTTTAGATTAAAATTTAATTATAAGTAAGAACCCATTGACAAACTGCTGTTATCTGACGGTATAACAGGACTTCATTGTAATTATGTAACAATAATAAATACATGAATATTTAAAAAATAAGAAAAAGTGATAAAATTGCATAAAAATTTACCTAATAATACCATTATATCGAAGTTATCGTTTTAACTTTGAATAAATTAGGATGCTGTCATTTCTAATCCCATCAAAAGCATTATGACAATACACGTAATCATTTAATAATGTTAACATATATTACAAGTAACATCATTAAATGTTAACATATATTACATGTTAACATTATTAAATGTTAACATAGGTAATTCCTAGCTAGGTGATACAACATCATTTTTTAGTTTAAATGGCATTACGTAAACGGCTTTAGCACTGTGGTGGATGTGTGTAAAATAAAATTCGTTAAACGTCATTGCTGCTGTCGAATTCAAATCAAATTGATTGCAACATAAAACAGTTTGATATTATTTACTATCAAGTGGTATATAATAATATATCAGAGATAAAATTACTTTTACGTCGTACTGCGGTGACCGGATAAATCATCAAAATGATAATTCATCACATCTTTAAAAAGTATATATATATATATATATATATATAATTATATATATATAGTTATATTAAGTCATATAGTTATATGACTTAATATTATAGTTATATATATATATATATAGTTATTATATTAATTATTATAGTTATATTAAGTCATGGAAAGTGATGAAACAAAAACTTTATTAACTGGGTTAAGTAGGTTAGGTTAGGTTATGTTAGGCTAAAAATAATTTTTTTTCATCGTTTTTAATGATTTCATATAACTTTTTAAAAGTGTGTTGAATAGTCATTGTTTTGAGTTAGCATGGAACTCGTACTCCATAAAAACAAACATTCAATGTAAACAAACCGAACATTATCATTAAATAAATTATTTGTTGTATATTCTTCTCTAAGGTTTTCATGATACATGCCAACATTCCGCGACTAGGGTAGAAATTTTGACACAGGAAATGGTATAAGATACTTTTCACCATCTCGGGGTCGAAATGTAAGTTATTCACTTGATGTTTGGTGTAAAAAGGCCCCACAGTAAGAATGAACAAACTTGGCAGTTCCATGATATCTTCTCAAAATAATAGTTCAACACACCTTTAAAATGTGATAATAAGTCATTTAAAGTGTGAAACAAAAACTAGGTTAAATAGTTACATATGTAACCTATTTAACCTAATTTTTGTTTCATCACTTTTCATAACTTTATAACGGTTTTTATACGAGTGTTAAATTGTCATTTTGATCAGTTATCGGTCACCATGTGCCTTCTCCATGGGGTGCATGGTCAGATTTAAAAAAAAATGTCAAGCGAGTTGCACACAAGTACTATACTCTGACAATATATCCGGCTCAGCCTCTTTCACCACATTGATCGCCATACAATCTGAATGAGAATGTGTGGCGAGCCATACGGTGAGTCAGGCATATAGTCCACATATATTATATTACGAGAGTATAGTGCTCGTGTGCGATAAGCATCAAGTTAGACATTTAAAATAACGATATCCATAGCAGAGGTCGTGGCTCCTTACCCCGCCCTTAATTAATACATTTATTTTATTGTATTTGTAGCAAAAATATTATACCAATATGTTTTCATATTTTTAACAGAGCAATTAGATCCATGGCGAAAATTTTGGTTTAAATAGCTAGATTTCTTTTTTATGCCTTCATCTATTCTGAATAACTAAGTTTATTTTATTCATTGAAGAAAAAGATATTACTAATAAATCTAAACGAAACATGAAAAAACACAAAGTGTCTTTAAAATAAAGAGGCAACGGTCGCAACTGGGAATCCAACCCAGGATCTCATTATATACGATGGCTTGGCCTATTTAGCAAAATACTCTTCTCAACCGCGCTTATTCTGTGAAAAGAAAAAAAATGCCACGCTCTGAAAATTTTCTAATTTCAGAAATTTTTTACACCATTTCCCTAACTTTTATAAAGATCCATATTATTTGAAAAATGAATCCAATAAATCACAAAAAATCCCTTTTTACAATGATCCTCCCAACATTTTCATTATAACGTTTCTTCCCCAAGTTCTTAGTTCCATCTGTCTCCCTGTTCCCCTAGATGAATTAGCGTTGAGTCCACTACCTAAATATTTCCGAATACAAAGCTAGGGCCACCCTCACACAACCCCCCCACCTCCCTCCCTCAAATCCCATACCTGACTTCTACGCCCACCGCACGAAATGAGATGCCTGACCGGTTGTATTAGTATAAGCGAAAGACAAATTTGTTACGAATAAGTTAAGGACAATAAAACGCAATCCCAAACCAATAAATTTCATATTAATAATATCCGGATTCCAGCAGTCCATCATCACAGCAGACCAAAGATAAGCCAATCCTTTTGTTTCTTTCCTTGCTGCAATAGAAGTTGTATAGAACCTGAAAAATGATTTTATTTTTATTTTATGATTTTAATATCAATTGCGGCTAAAGTTGCACACATGCGTGTTTGATGACCCCTTTTTCCAAATTATATTATTTACCAGTTAAAAAATGCATAAAAAAATCTGGCATCAAGCGGCAAAACGACTGTTCGATAACCCTATTTTCTAAAACGAAATTAAAATATTGACAAAGCCAAAAAGCCGCGAAATATTATTCGCACCACATTGCCTGCATTTTCAAAACGAAAACATGTTTTTGCAAGCTGACGTCACACAAACGCTTGTGGGAGATATTATAAATAGCCTATTTAAAGAAAATATTGGAGGATTCAAGTTTTAAAACTACACCGGTAACAACGCGATCTCTTTTTACAATTTCTGAGTGTCAACTGAAAGCTGTATTCGTTTCTATTCCTCCATCACAGCACAATCATTTAAATGATTACAACTGATTACAACTAAGTTCAACGAGCTGTTTACTGCTGGCACTCTATTAGCTGAGCCAGACGAATCTGTCATCATTACAATAATGGGGCGTCTCCGCGTGCCGGCCCTTATAATCAGATGATCAAGCCAACGCTGAATTCCTGCAGGCTACTGACTAAACTGGCCACCGCTGTTGATCACCTAGAAGTTGTCCAATTCCTCCTGGCTACCGACTGCATTACACACTGATGCTAACAACCTAGAGGCTGGCCAGCAGTGATGCTGACAATCTAGAGGTTGGCCAGTTCTTCCTGGCTACCGACTGAACCAGCACTGATGCTGACAACCTAGAGGCTGGCCAATTTTTGCTGGGCAGTGGTCAGTTCTACGCCATTTGCTGTATCGTTGGCGCGATGATGCACAATGTGCTCCGATCTGAAATTATCGCTGAAAGAATTCCGATTGTCTCAGTTTCTATCTGTGTATTAAAACCCAGTTGTATTGAAATACATATAACTATTTCTTGTGAATTGGGTTGGCTGTAAGAAATAGGAAGTACATATAAGCTGCACCCCTTTTTACGTTCTGTGTACCAGTACAATACTTATAATTAAAATTTTTATTTGAATCGTCTTTCTTTTATGATGGTTTGGATAGAACACCTCACGGTGTTTTATTTAAATCATTACCCAGGTTGAGGACTGATGTGTGGCGGTGCTTATTATTTACAGTCTTTTCTTGTACAGGCAAACATGTCCCGTACATAAGTATTTACTTATTTCTCAAATCTTTGTGAAATTCTTTCTTGGATATCAGTTAATTAATAATTGCGGACAACTTGAAGGTTCTCATAGCCAGAAGGGGTCAAATTAAAGGCCTAATTAATAAATTTCAGTCATCGTGAGATGAGAACAAGACACATCTGACGATTATTCAAGCTTGATTGGCTAAAATTGAGCCGCCATTACAAGTTTTATTAAATTAAATTCATGGAGATTCGAATAAATATATGTGATGACAATTTGTATATCGATTCGGATGATGAAACGAATCGCTTTGAAATCATGTATTTTAAAGCAATCACCGAGGCAAATTCGCGTCTGACAACAATCTATACCAAAATTCAATTCGAACCACACGCAAATTCTAAAATTCAATTGCCAACAATAAAATTACCTTTATTTTCTGGTGCATTGTCTTAGTGGATATGTTTCGAAGAATTATTTACATCATCAACTGAAAACTACCGTGAATTATCCACAATTCAAAAATTTCACTATCTTAAATCATCTCTAACCGGAGAAGCATCTAAGTTACTAACATCGCTCTAAATTTCTTCCAATGATTATAGCATTGCTTGGCAGTTACTAACCAAAATATACGCAAATAAATGATTAATCACATCAAGCAATATTTGATATTACAACAATAAAACATTAATGTTTCAAAGAAATTCAATCGTTATTGGATAAAATTCAAATCAATCTACGTGCCCTCAAATCTTTCAATCTACCTACTGAACTTTGGGACGCTCTTCTTATTCATTACTTATCTAAAAAAACTTGACCCAGTCACAGCTCGCGAATAGGAAAAAATTACTTTGTTGGGTCCAAATAATTAACTGCATTCTATGGAAACCTTTATCGAATTCTTGAATGATAAATCTCAATTGCTTCAGTCAATTCCAAAGTCATCTACAACATTTCATAAAGTGAGTACTAATCATAGTGAAAAACCTTTTGTAACATCACCGAATCTCACCTTTTTAACATCGCAAAAGAATTGTTGCAAGTTTTGTAAGGCAAGTCATTTGGTGTATCAATGCCCTCAATTCCACAAAATGAACATCGAATCAGCTCATCTAAGAAGTTCAACTTATGTTACAACTGCTTAGATCAAGGTCATTCTTACGCTCAATGTCAAAGCAATGCACTTTGTAAAACATGCTACGAAAAACATCACACTCTTTTACACAAGGATGTTCAAGGTGAATCTGAGCAAGATCCAACAATTGCAGCTACCTCACAGACATAGGAATTAATAGACGAGAAGATAATGGCGAGGGGTAAAATCAACTGTTGAAGAACGAAGGGCGTAAGGCTGACTGTGATTCGTCAATAAATCAATCTGACAGTAAATAGGCATCTCGCATTATAATATCCCATTTACTTCTTAAAAGTAAAATCTGCTTTTGAATGAATAGACATTTTTACATGGGAGCGCAAATTACTCGCCACGTTATGAACAAATTTGCGAAGTCCAAATTCGGCAAAAAAATTCGGTTGTATTTTCAGAGTCGAATATTTCGTTTAAGTATTTAGTTAAGACACTTTAATAAATGTTCATAATTTACCTCCCAGCAACCAACCAGCTTTGTGTTTCGCGTCCAGACGTTTCTCGGTGTGATAGTATAATATGTTTCTAAAACTGATCTATATTATACGATGTGAATATGCTTAAAATAAAGTAAAATAATGCTTATATATGGAATGTAATACGACAATTGGGTTTATTCTCTTTTTCACATCTATTTTTACAAGTTTTCATAGTACAAGTCAACATTTTGCCGTGTTATTTCGTAAAATGAACCGATGATGCCTCGACCATAGTTCGCACAAGAATGATGACGTCACGTTTTCAAATTTCACTTGAGGCCATACGCCAGCACAGCCGGTTCCAATGTAACCGGTATGGGGAGTGGGGATAATACGCTTTTAATCACTTAGGGCAGGTCTACTAATATTCATATGTCTATGAGCTACCTCGATAACTAATGAATCACAAGCATTATTATCAACTCTCATTTTCAATGTAAAAAATGCGCAAGGACATCAAATCCAGGCGCGTGCTTTGCTTGAATCACAAAGTCGAACCAATTTCATCACTAAAAAATTTGCTACACAGTTAGGAGTTCAGCTAATAAAGTCTGATACTCCAATAATCGGAATCACCGGTGCCTCATTTAAGGGTCAACTCAAAACTGATATTACCATTGCTTCAAGATTCAAAAAACGTTTTGTAAAAAAAATATAATGCAAATGTCTAAATGAGATCACTCCAGCAAACAAGATTATCGACAAGGCCACAACGATGCTTCGGTCTCAAATGAAGCTAGCAGACCCTACATATCATCAACCTTCATCAGTCGACATACTTCTTGGCTGCGACATGTCCTGGAGTTGCCTAGAATGCAAACGAACAAACATCGTAGGAATGCAACTTCAACAAGCCGCATTCGGCTGGGTAATCACACACACCAACACACCAGCGGAAAAGAGTATTTTACTATTTTCCATAATATAACAATTCCCTTCATGATCTGATGGCTAAATTCTGGCATTTAGAAGAAAAATTTTCTCTTCCACTTTAGTCTTTAGAAGAAAAAACAGCCGAATCACACTTCATTAAAACTTATTCAAGAAATAAAGATAGTTGATTCGTCGTAGAGCTTCCGCTCAAAGGAAAACCGCAAGACTTGGGTTCATCACTAACCACTGCTACAAAACGATGGCTCTCCGTTGAACGAAAACTCTCTAAATCACTTTCATTACAATCGCAATATTTGAAATTCATGAATGAATATATTCAATTAAAAAATATGTCTGAAATATCTATCAACAGTAAGTCATCCCCTGATCATCAATTTTACTTACCTCACCATTCTATTCTACGTGACCATAGCGAAACCACCAAAGTAAGAGTCGTGTTTGATGGATCTTCAAAAACAACTGCAGGATTGTCTCTAAATGACATGACATCATGGTTGTCTCTAAATGACATGACATCATGGTTGGACCAACCATTCAAGATGATCTCCTCTCAATAATACTTCGTTTCAGAACTCACAGATATGTCATATCAGCGGACATAGAAAAAATGTACCGTCAGATTCTAATAACTCCCAAACATCGTGATCTATAAAAAATTGTTTGGTAAAACGCTTCTTCAAACAAATTGTCTCATTTCAGCCTTAACACCGTCACGTATGGTACAGCATTATATTAAGCAATGAGATGTCTACGGCAACTTGCACTTGACACACAAGAGTCCTCTCCAAAAGTAAGAAAGCGCATCCTGCATGACTTTAACTTAGATGATCTACTCACAGGAAGTAATAACTATAAAACAACGCAACAGTTCAAGTAAAGTATATATTCTATATTGAATTCTGCCCGTATGAATCTACGAAAATGGAAATCTAATGACGTCAGTCTCCTCTCTGATGAAACTTCTCTCAATCAGTCTATTGACCAGACATTATTGGGAAAGTCTGAAAACTCAAAAACAATTGGGTTAAGATGGAATTCTAGTCTTGACACACTTAAATATCATGCTACATGCTACATAATCTGTAAAATCATCTATCACTAAAAGAAATAGATCTATCACAAATCGCTAAGCTATTCGACCCCCTAGGTCTAGTTGTTTCAGTAAACATCACTGCAAAATTATTCATTCAGCAGCTGTGGCAACTAAAAATTGACTGGGACTCCGACGTTCCAAGTCACATTCAACAATCATAGTTAAGCTTTCAACATCAGTTGGAATATATCGATCAACGGTCAATACCTAGGCATGTACCTACAATCAAGGAATGTTCGGAATTACATGGATTCTGCGATTTTTCTGAACGTGAATATGGAGCATATATCTACATGCGAACTCTTGAAAACGACATCTGGATCTGCACACTACTATGCGCATGCTAAAGGGTGGCACCTCTTAAAACACTCTCATTACCTAGGTTAGAACTATCAGGAGCTCTGTTATTATCGCAACTCGTGAGAAAGGTAACAGACTCATTGACGTTTCAAGGATCCACAACGTACTGGTGCGATTCTACTATAACACTCGCTTGGATCGTCGCATTGCCAGCACCATGGAAAACCGCGAAGGTTTATTTATGTAGCTTTGTGTGTTTTTCTACCGAGGCAGTTCATATTGAGCTTGCTACTGATTTATTTATTACCGGTTTCATTAAGTGTTCTCATCGTTTCATCTTATGGCGTGGAAAATATGCTCATATCTACTCAGATAATGCTGGAAATTTTGCAGGATCTTCAAATGAACTTAAATCTTTAACATCTTTCTTACAGAATTCATCAGCTCAGAATGCATTTTCCGATTTATTTTCTTCTAATCTATCCAATGACATTTTATTCCAGCTCAATCACCTCTTTTCGGTGGACTATGTGAAAGCGCAGTCAAGTCGGCCAAGCATCATTTAACCAGAGTTCTCCGTAGCTTATCATTGCATTTGAGGAACTATATACGGTTGTAATGCAGGTCAAGGCTTGCCTCAACTCCCATCCTCTCACTCCCTTATCCAGCGATCTTACTCATCTTACCACAGGTCACTTACTTATTTGCGAAGCTTTGGTCGTGTCGCCACAACTGGACCTGACTTCAACGAGTCCTGGAAGGCTGTCTAGATTTGAACGTGCTACTCAGCTTGTTCAACAATTTTGGCAAAGGTGGTCTAATAAGTACCTATCTCTTTTGAAGGAACGAGTTTAGTGGAAGACAAATACTCCAGACATGCTGCAACCAGGCTCTTTGGTGCTACTTCTCGAGGACAACCTACCTCCCACCAAATGGGTGCTTGGACACATTTTCCAACTACACCCTGGTCCAGATGGCATCACCCGCGCAGCAACTGTCTCAACCACTAAATCTACGGTGACGAGAGCTGCCAACCGTATTTGTGTCTTACCTATTGACTAACATTATTATCGTCAATAACATTCATCCAGTAACATTCAACCAGTGAAATTCATCCATTGACATTCAGAACCTGTATAAAAGTGAACAAATCCTATTCTGCTTTTGTTAACAAACTTTGTTTGTCGATGCCTGGAGTATGTTGAGTGTTGTGTTGTCTGATTTAATATTTCATTTCATGTTTTTGTATTTATCATTTAAAATTAACTTCACTTTTCTTATCTTGATGTTTAGAATCCTTTTGATCAAATTCGCGTCTGTGTGTCACCTTTCCTGTCATTTTTTTTTATGTATTGTCTGTCTATCCTCCGTTTTGTCCATGTGTTTTTATGTCAAAGCAACGGGTTTGGGTTAAAATGTACAAATCATTGTGACATTCTTGTATCATTACCGTTTTCAAAATTCACTTTCATTCGAGATCTAATAGGCTTTGAGTTAACATTCGACACCTTAAAGCCTCTGAGCTTACAACTAGAATCATTGCAAATTAATCTGAATTAAAACGCAATAAATCAATCTGTTAAAACATAAGTGTTTAAATCTCTCTCTGCGTATCCCTAGGCAAAAAACATATATTCCGACACGTGTTCCGACAGCGTGATAATATATTTGTCAATTACTAAACATTTATCAGGAAACCTGTTAATTATTTGTTAAATGCCTCCAATACCGGTTTTAACTTAATTACCAATAATTTGAAGAGATTCTTAATAAATTAGAGAAACTCATTTTTCTCCGTATAAGTTCTTGAAAACTGTCAGCGAGCTAATTAGAAAATATTAGCTTAACGACAAAGTAATATTTATTAAATAAACATTCCCTTTTCCACGTTAGTATTTATCCAACGATTTTAAAATCTAGATTATAAGCGAGATTATTTTCCTGAATTTTTGAAAAAGGCAGGAATATCATTTAACAGGTAAGTGAAACTTAATGAAAGCATTCCTTTCAAACTTTTTAAATGTATTTGATTGCCGGAAATCTTTTGGCGTCCGATATTTAAGACGTGACAATACTTAAAATAAAGCCAGAAGTTCAGCAACGTAAGTGAAACAACCGCGCACACAAATATGCGATGCGTGTATTGTACAGACCTGGGGTTAAATTTGCCCTATCAAATCAAATCCCAGTCACTTCACGGTTTCTCAGCGAACACGAACAGTGTTAATCACGGTGCGATCATTAAGATCAACAAAAGTGAAAGAAAACAACAAGAAACGCTCAAATTACCTCACGATGGTGCAGTGCGAAAAATGCAAGAAATATGTCACTAAGGACAGTGATATATACAAGTGCAGCGACTGTGGTGGTAGTTTCTTCAAATTATGTACAAACTAAAACATCGCAATTCCTGTAGGTAAGAAATGGATTTGTGCTAACTGCGATGCGGACAACGGACCGAGCGCTAGCGAAAACAATGTAGCTATGAACGTATAAACGTAAGCCGGCAGCGGCGGGGCACAAGACTCGGAGCAAGAAAAAATTCCAGAAATGCAGCAAATTCTAAATGAAATAAAACAAAAAATTAACACTATGCATGCAATGAAAAAAAGAAATGGAGACTCTCACGCAGTCAACAGAATTGTTATTTAACAAATACGATGAACTAGTGTCACCACGAATGGAGTTAAAATTAAGTTGAGTAATAAACAAAAATACCTTCACAAATGTAATCGTGTTTTAGAATACCGGATAGAAGAGATCGAACAAGCGGAGAAAACTTGTAACGTCGAAATATTTGGTCTTGAGATGAAAAAGACGAAAATATTGGAAAAAACGTCAACAGATAATCGCTGAGAAATTGAAAAAAAAGGTCCTTTTTTATTAATCTTAAATATTAACTTAGTACATATATATATATGAGATACAGATTCCCTACAGATGTAAGTTATATAAATATATAACTTACATGTGGAGGGATCCTTCCAGAAACATTTCTGTACCTTAAAGGATAAACCAACTTTGGACTTTTATTCAGGAAAGTGATTTTTGTGTTAACTGGATGAAACTCTATAACTTTTTTACTTTCTGCAACAATAGAGTTTCATAATTAAATTCATTTTTGACCAATTGATGAGTATTAAAGAAATAAATGCACTCCCGTGTTTTATGCTCTAACACAACATTCACGTGGAAGAACACAAAATTAAAACAAACATCCTATAGATAAAACACGGCAGTCCATTTGAGCATATCGTATTTTTTTATAGAACAGTATAATATTTTTATGAAATTATTAATGAAAGGAACCAAAGTTCTCCTACAAGAGAAAAGCGGTTAGTATAAAATATGAAGATATGATTATTTTTTATTAATGTTCATAAGAACATTAGCATGGTTCTAGTTCTAGAGCTATAATAAAACAATATTAACTATAATTAAACATTGGAGGGATTGTTATCATCGCCAGTTAAAATGGGTTCTTGGCTAGATGATTCTGCGGTTCTCCAATCCGCAGAATCTAAGGTTGCGTGATTACTCTCAGTGTGAAATAATGAGAATTTGGATAATTCTAATTTAGTTTTTTTTATTTTAACAAAACTCACTTATAATAATTTTATGATCAAGTAGATCGCGTACGCTAAAGGAGGTTTAGGGCTAACCCGACGACTAAACTGCTGAAGACACAGGAGACTAGACGCGAAGTACCGCGCGCAAGTTTACAATGATACCAGCCTCACAAGAATGTAGGTAAAAATAATGTTGTAGTTATTTGCGGGAGATGTAAACTCCCTATAATTTACCCTACAAAACTATAATAGCTCTATTAAAACAATGCTTATTAAAGCAATTATAACTAAAAATAATTAGAATTACTCTTGATCAATATCCTTAACATCAGCTGATGAGCAGGGCGGATCTAAAGGTCAGCATTTCAGCAAATTCTGACTCAAATTAAAACTTATGCCCGGTTCAGCGGGGTATAAATCACTAAGCCCGGGCCCGCGGCCTGAGCAAAAGCAGTACCTACCTAATATTTAAATCGCCCTTGATATGATTTTGTTAAGAAAACGGGGCTACACAAATCATACAATTATTATTTAAGTATGTACGGCAAATTAAAAAAATAACTTGAAACATAACATAATAATATTATTGTCATGAACAACTGTACTGTTAAAGTTTATGTAGTATCCATTCATAGGGCGCCAACGTCAGAGGGGGATCAAAAATTATAATTAAACAAAATACACATTGAAAGCACGGGCTTGATAATAAATATTTTGTTGGTTGTGCAATGATGGAGGAATTACATAGCATTGGATTGAACTCATGACGCCTGGGTAGAAATCTAACACATATGTCCCCTCGGCTACTAGCCGTTAAGCTAGTAGATACAAAGGTTTCCATTTAAACATTGTATTTAAGTACGTGATTTCGAATAGCTTTCAATATTAGTTATTTATTGTTATTAAGTTTAATTTGTAGAACTCCATTTTATTTTTTTTTATTTTTTATATATACAATAATATTATTATTGGGTTTATAAAAACAGTTTATTTTTAAACAAGTTCTGCTGTGTAATTATTATTACGCGTGACAGCTGTTTCGCCCTCTGAAGGCATTATCAAACTGTGGGTAGCCCACTTACAGACGATAAATTTATATTATTTCTAGGTAGGTATTTTAATTTCATTTACTGATTTCTTAATTGATTTCTAAGTAAAATATCAAAAATTATTAATGGTTATTACCCCAGCAAAGTTTCCCCAATTAGTGTAATGTTTAAATTTGACTGAATGTCTTTATGTTAGTTATTCCCAAACGATGACTCATAGGGTTATTTTAATAGCATAATTAAGTACTTCATAGTGCACTCATATTTGCATTAGGTTTGAAGATATCTAGTAGGGGTGAACGAATTATATTTGTTTGTTCATTAATTAGAATAGCTTTTGGATTATTAGAGTTTTTGTTAATTTCTAACTGCTCTAAAAGATTCAGTTTACGGCCTTTATTTTGTATGTGTAACGGAGTTGGTTTATTATTATCATTAAGTGAGTGATTTTCATCTAGGAGATGTTTGGCAAATTGAGATTGTATTTTATTATTATTTTTAAAAGATCTTATATGTTCTTTAAACCTAGTGTTAAAGGACCGGCCCGTTTGTCCAACATAAACAGCGTTGCATTCGTCACACTGGAGTTTATAAATGCCACTATAAGATTGAATTTAAAATTTGTTTTTCAATGTAATCCATGAATATTTCTGCAAGAAGTGGACTGAGGGGCGATCCCATTGGTAATCCGTCGTTTTGTTGATAGAATTTATCATTAAACTCAAAGTAGTTAGTTTCAACACAAATTTTAAATAGATCGAATAAGTCTTTTTTAGTAACTGGGTTTATATTAGATTCGTCTAAAATATCTTCAATGATTTTAAGGCATTCTTGAATAGGGATATTGCTAAAGAGACTGACCACGTCTAAAGATATGAACTGGCAATTGTGCGGTAGATTAATGTTTTTTATTTTATTTACAAGTTCGAGAGAATTTTTAACGCTATGTTTTGGGTAGAATTTAGTATGTTGTTTGAAAAGAAAGTTAAGTTTTTTGGCGAGTATTGTCGTTGGGGCGTTTATAAAAGAAACCACGGGACGTATGGGGATATTATCCTTGTGAATTTTAGGTTGTCCGTATAATGCAGGAGCCCTTGGATTCATCACCATTGCACTTCTTCTAGCGAATTTATTTGGGAATATTGATTGGCAATTATTTATTAGGTTGCGCACGTTTACTGAAATTTTGTCCGTTGGGTCCTTTTTTAAGATTTCAAAGTCTTCTGGTTTTAGGAATGCTTCTACTTTATTTAAGTAATCAATTTTGTTTAATATAACGACGGAATTTCCCTTATCCGCTTTAGTAATTGTGAGGTCGCTATTTTTAATTTTGGCTTTAATATCATTTAAAATTTCCGTTTCTTTTATATTGAATTTATTTTTATTTTTACTGGTTGATTTCAAAGTTTTTCTCAATATATCCGCTGTTATTTGTTTAGGTAAGCCGTTATTTTTTATTTTAGACAGAGAAATTTCTGTGTCGATTGCCAAACATTCAATTTGTTTTTTAGTGATATCTGAATTTATTTTATATTTGAAGCCTTTATCTAGTAAATTTATTTCATCTTCTTCAAAAGTTTCACCTGATAGGTTAATAGTTTTTATATAAAACTCCGTGTTTGTATTACTTTGATATTCATTGACTTTTACATTTTTATTTTTAGATTCGACAAGTTTTTTAAGTTTATTTTCCTGAGTTTTGAATTTATCAGATATAATTCCGCCGATGTGTTCACGAGTATCGTAATCCAGGGTATCAAATTCCCATGGATGCAGTTTAAAAGTTAATTCCGAATGCAATACCTTGATGTAGTGAAGTATTGTGTCCCTTTTCCGACAACATTCCTTAGTCTCCTCCTTCAACCATATCCTCTGCGCTCGATGTACAGTTTTTATGGCTGCCGAGGATTTGCTTTTGGTAGAAATATGCACGTACTTGGGGATCACGTTTAACTTCAAACACTCTTGGTTAAACCAAAGGTTTTGCACTATTTTCCGATGTTTTAATTTTAATCGTCTGTAAAAAATCACTTGGGTAGCTATATCAGCAACCTTCAATTTATTTATTGTTATTAAGTTTAATTTGTAGAACTCCATTTTATTTTTTTATTTTTTATATATACAATAATATTATTATTGGGTTTATAAAAACAGTTTATTTTTAAACAAGTTCTGCTGTGTAATTATTATTACGCGTGACAGCTGTTTCGCCCTCTGAAGGCATTATCAAACTGTGGGTAGCCCACTTACAGACGATAAATTTATATTATTTCTAGGTAGGTATTTTAATTTCATTTACTGATTTCTTAATTGATTTCTAAGTAAAATATCAAAAATTATTAATGGTTATTACCCCAGCAAAGTTTCCCCAATTAGTGTAATGTTTAAATTTGACTGAATGTCTTTATGTTAGTTATTCCCAAACGATGACTCATAGGGTTATTTTAATAGCATAATTAAGTACTTCATAGTGCACTCATATTTGCATTAGGTTTGAAGATATCTAGTAGGGGTGAACGAATTATATTTGTTTGTTCATTAATTAGAATAGCTTTTGGATTATTAGAGTTTTTGTTAATTTCTAACTGCTCTAAAAGATTCAGTTTACGGCCTTTATTTTGTATGTGTAACGGAGTTGGTTTATTATTATCATTAAGTGAGTGATTTTCATCTAGGAGATGTTTGGCAAATTGAGATTGTATTTTATTATTATTTTTAAAAGATCTTATATGTTCTTTAAACCTAGTGTTAAAGGACCGGCCCGTTTGTCCAACATAAACAGCGTTGCATTCGTCACACTGGAGTTTATAAATGCCACTATAAGATTGAATTTAAAATTTGTTTTTCAATGTAATCCATGAATATTTCTGCAAGAAGTGGACTGAGGGGCGATCCCATTGGTAATCCGTCGTTTTGTTGATAGAATTTATCATTAAACTCAAAGTAGTTAGTTTCAACACAAATTTTAAATAGATCGAATAAGTCTTTTTTAGTAACTGGGTTTATATTAGATTCGTCTAAAATATCTTCAATGATTTTAAGGCATTCTTGAATAGGGATATTGCTAAAGAGACTGACCACGTCTAAAGATATGAACTGGCAATTGTGCGGTAGATTAATGTTTTTTATTTTATTTACAAGTTCGAGAGAATTTTTAACGCTATGTTTTGGGTAGAATTTAGTATGTTGTTTGAAAAGAAAGTTAAGTTTTTTGGCGAGTATTGTCGTTGGGGCGTTTATAAAAGAAACCACGGGACGTATGGGGATATTATCCTTGTGAATTTTAGGTTGTCCGTATAATGCAGGAGCCCTTGGATTCATCACCATTGCACTTCTTCTAGCGAATTTATTTGGGAATATTGATTGGCAATTATTTATTAGGTTGCGCACGTTTACTGAAATTTTGTCCGTTGGGTCCTTTTTTAAGATTTCAAAGTCTTCTGGTTTTAGGAATGCTTCTACTTTATTTAAGTAATCAATTTTGTTTAATATAACGACGGAATTTCCCTTATCCGCTTTAGTAATTGTGAGGTCGCTATTTTTAATTTTGGCTTTAATATCATTTAAAATTTCCGTTTCTTTTATATTGAATTTATTTTTATTTTTACTGGTTGATTTCAAAGTTTTTCTCAATATATCCGCTGTTATTTGTTTAGGTAAGCCGTTATTTTTTTATTTTAGACAGAGAAATTTCTGTGTCGATTGCCAAACATTCAATTTGTTTTTTAGTGATATCTGAATTTATTTTATATTTGAAGCCTTTATCTAGTAAATTTATTTCATCTTCTTCAAAAGTTTCACCTGATAGGTTAATAGTTTTTATATAAAACTCCGTGTTTGTATTACTTTGATATTCATTGACTTTTACATTTTTATTTTTAGATTCGACAAGTTTTTTAAGTTTATTTTCCTGAGTTTTGAATTTATCAGATATAATTCCGCCGATGTGTTCACGAGTATCGTAATCCAGGGTATCAAATTCCCATGGATGCAGTTTAAAAGTTAATTCCGAATGCAATACCTTGATGTAGTGAAGTATTGTGTCCCTTTTCCGACAACATTCCTTAGTCTCCTCCTTCAACCATATCCTCTGCGCTCGATGTACAGTTTTTATGGCTGCCGAGGATTTGCTTTTGGTAGAAATATGCACGTACTTGGGGATCACGTTTAACTTCAAACACTCTTGGTTAAACCAAAGGTTTTGCACTATTTTCCGATGTTTTAATTTTAATCGTCTGTAAAAAATCA
This sequence comes from Hesperophylax consimilis, assembly GCF_061612785.1. Lineage (NCBI taxonomy): Eukaryota > Metazoa > Arthropoda > Insecta > Trichoptera > Limnephilidae > Hesperophylax > Hesperophylax consimilis. The sequence goes on along the minus strand of NC_142837.1, from coordinate 19,864,292 downwards.
CTTGGGTAGCTATATCAGCAACCTTCAATTTATTTATTGTTATTAAGTTTAATTTGTAGAACTCCATTTTATTTTTTTATTTTTTATATATACAATAATATTATTATTGGGTTTATAAAAACAGTTTATTTTTAAACAAGTTCTGCTGTGTAATTATTATTACGCGTGACAGCTGTTTCGCCCTCTGAAGGCATTATCAAACTGTGGGTAGCCCACTTACAGACGATAAATTTATATTATTTCTAGGTAGGTATTTTAATTTCATTTACTGATTTCTTAATTGATTTCTAAGTAAAATATCAAAAATTATTAATGGTTATTACCCCAGCAAAGTTTCCCCAATTAGTGTAATGTTTAAATTTGACTGAATGTCTTTATGTTAGTTATTCCCAAACGATGACTCATAGGGTTATTTTAATAGCATAATTAAGTACTTCATAGTGCACTCATATTTGCATTAGGTTTGAAGATATCTAGTAGGGGTGAACGAATTATATTTGTTTGTTCATTAATTAGAATAGCTTTTGGATTATTAGAGTTTTTGTTAATTTCTAACTGCTCTAAAAGATTCAGTTTACGGCCTTTATTTTGTATGTGTAACGGAGTTGGTTTATTATTATCATTAAGTGAGTGATTTTCATCTAGGAGATGTTTGGCAAATTGAGATTGTATTTTATTATTATTTTTAAAAGATCTTATATGTTCTTTAAACCTAGTGTTAAAGGACCGGCCCGTTTGTCCAACATAAACAGCGTTGCATTCGTCACACTGGAGTTTATAAATGCCACTATAAGATTGAATTTAAAATTTGTTTTTCAATGTAATCCATGAATATTTCTGCAAGAAGTGGACTGAGGGGCGATCCCATTGGTAATCCGTCGTTTTGTTGATAGAATTTATCATTAAACTCAAAGTAGTTAGTTTCAACACAAATTTTAAATAGATCGAATAAGTCTTTTTTAGTAACTGGGTTTATATTAGATTCGTCTAAAATATCTTCAATGATTTTAAGGCATTCTTGAATAGGGATATTGCTAAAGAGACTGACCACGTCTAAAGATATGAACTGGCAATTGTGCGGTAGATTAATGTTTTTTATTTTATTTACAAGTTCGAGAGAATTTTTAACGCTATGTTTTGGGTAGAATTTAGTATGTTGTTTGAAAAGAAAGTTAAGTTTTTTGGCGAGTATTGTCGTTGGGGCGTTTATAAAAGAAACCACGGGACGTATGGGGATATTATCCTTGTGAATTTTAGGTTGTCCGTATAATGCAGGAGCCCTTGGATTCATCACCATTGCACTTCTTCTAGCGAATTTATTTGGGAATATTGATTGGCAATTATTTATTAGGTTGCGCACGTTTACTGAAATTTTGTCCGTTGGGTCCTTTTTTAAGATTTCAAAGTCTTCTGGTTTTAGGAATGCTTCTACTTTATTTAAGTAATCAATTTTGTTTAATATAACGACGGAATTTCCCTTATCCGCTTTAGTAATTGTGAGGTCGCTATTTTTAATTTTGGCTTTAATATCATTTAAAATTTCCGTTTCTTTTATATTGAATTTATTTTTATTTTTACTGGTTGATTTCAAAGTTTTTCTCAATATATCCGCTGTTATTTGTTTAGGTAAGCCGTTATTTTTTATTTTAGACAGAGAAATTTCTGTGTCGATTGCCAAACATTCAATTTGTTTTTTAGTGATATCTGAATTTATTTTATATTTGAAGCCTTTATCTAGTAAATTTATTTCATCTTCTTCAAAAGTTTCACCTGATAGGTTAATAGTTTTTATATAAAACTCCGTGTTTGTATTACTTTGATATTCATTGACTTTTACATTTTTATTTTTAGATTCGACAAGTTTTTTAAGTTTATTTTCCTGAGTTTTGAATTTATCAGATATAATTTTACTAGATAAAGGCTTCAAATATAAAGATATCACTAAAAAACAAATTGAATGTTTGGCAATCGACACAGAAATTTCTCTGTCTAAAATAAAAAATAACGGCTTACCTAAACAAATAACAGCGGATATATTGAGAAAAACTTTGAAATCAACCAGTAAAAATAAAAATAAATTCAATATAAAAGAAACGGAAATTTTAAATGATATTAAAGCCAAAATTAAAAATAGCGACCTCACAATTACTAAAGCGGATAAGGGAAATTCCGTCGTTATATTAAACAAAATTGATTACTTAAATAAAGTAGAAGCATTCCTAAAACCAGAAGACTTTGAAATCTTAAAAAAGGACCCAACGGACAAAATTTCAGTAAACGTGCGCAACCTAATAAATAATTGCCAATCAATATTCCCAAATAAATTCGCTAGAAGAAGTGCAATGGTGATGAATCCAAGGGCTCCTGCATTATACGGACAACCTAAAATTCACAAGGATAATATCCCCATACGTCCCGTGGTTTCTTTTATAAACGCCCCAACGACAATACTCGCCAAAAAACTTAACTTTCTTTTCAAACAACATACTAAATTCTACCCAAAACATAGCGTTAAAAATTCTCTCGAACTTGTAAATAAAATAAAAAACATTAATCTACCGCACAATTGCCAGTTCATATCTTTAGACGTGGTCAGTCTCTTTAGCAATATCCCTATTCAAGAATGCCTTAAAATCATTGAAGATATTTTAGACGAATCTAATATAAACCCAGTTACTAAAAAAGACTTATTCGATCTATTTAAAATTTGTGTTGAAACTAACTACTTTGAGTTTAATGATAAATTCTATCAACAAAACGACGGATTACCAATGGGATCGCCCCTCAGTCCACTTCTTGCAGAAATATTCATGGATTACATTGAAAAACAAATTTTAAATTCAATCTTATAGTGGCATTTATAAACTCCAGTGTGACGAATGCAACGCTGTTTATGTTGGACAAACGGGCCGGTCCTTTAACACTAGGTTTAAAGAACATATAAGATCTTTTAAAAATAATAATAAAATACAATCTCAATTTGCCAAACATCTCCTAGATGAAAATCACTCACTTAATGATAATAATAAACCAACTCCGTTACACATACAAAATAAAGGCCGTAAACTGAATCTTTTAGAGCAGTTAGAAATTAACAAAAACTCTAATAATCCAAAAGCTATTCTAATTAATGAACAAACAAATATAATTCGTTCACCCCTACTAGATATCTTCAAACCTAATGCAAATATGAGTGCACTATGAAGTACTTAATTATGCTATTAAAATAACCCTATGAGTCATCGTTTGGGAATAACTAACATAAATACATTCAGTCAAATTTAAACATTACACTAATTGGGGAAACTTTGCTGGGGTAATAACCATTAATAATTTTTGATATTTTACTTAGAAATCAATTAAGAAATCAGTAAATGAAATTAAAATACCTACCTAGAAATAATATAAATTTATCGTCTGTAAGTGGGCTACCCACAGTTTGATAATGCCTTCAGAGGGCGAAACAGCTGTCACGCGTAATAATAATTACACAGCAGAACTTGTTTAAAAATAAACTGTTTTTATAAACCCAATAATAATATTATTGTATATATAAAAAATAAAAAAATAAAATGGAGTTCTACAAATTAAACTTAATAACAATAAATAAATTGAAGGTTGCTGATATAGCTACCCAAGTGATTTTTTACAGACGATTAAAATTAAAACATCGGAAAATAGTGCAAAACCTTTGGTTTAACCAAGAGTGTTTGAAGTTAAACGTGATCCCCAAGTACGTGCATATTTCTACCAAAAGCAAATCCTCGGCAGCCATAAAAACTGTACATCGAGCGCAGAGGATATGGTTGAAGGAGGAGACTAAGGAATGTTGTCGGAAAAGGGACACAATACTTCACTACATCAAGGTATTGCATTCGGAATTAACTTTTAAACTGCATCCATGGGAATTTGATACCCTGGATTACGATACTCGTGAACACATCGGCGGAATTATATCTGATAAATTCAAAACTCAGGAAAATAAACTTAAAAAACTTGTCGAATCTAAAAATAAAAATGTAAAAGTCAATGAATATCAAAGTAATACAAACACGGAGTTTTATATAAAAACTATTAACCTATCAGGTGAAACTTTTGAAGAAGATGAAATAAATTTACTAGATAAAGGCTTCAAATATAAAATAAATTCAGATATCACTAAAAAACAAATTGAATGTTTGGCAATCGACACAGAAATTTCTCTGTCTAAAATAAAAAAATAACGGCTTACCTAAACAAATAACAGCGGATATATTGAGAAAAACTTTGAAATCAACCAGTAAAAATAAAAATAAATTCAATATAAAAGAAACGGAAATTTTAAATGATATTAAAGCCAAAATTAAAAATAGCGACCTCACAATTACTAAAGCGGATAAGGGAAATTCCGTCGTTATATTAAACAAAATTGATTACTTAAATAAAGTAGAAGCATTCCTAAAACCAGAAGACTTTGAAATCTTAAAAAAGGACCCAACGGACAAAATTTCAGTAAACGTGCGCAACCTAATAAATAATTGCCAATCAATATTCCCAAATAAATTCGCTAGAAGAAGTGCAATGGTGATGAATCCAAGGGCTCCTGCATTATACGGACAACCTAAAATTCACAAGGATAATATCCCCATACGTCCCGTGGTTTCTAGATAAAGGCTTCAAATATAAAATAAATTCAGATATCACTAAAAAACAAATTGAATGTTTGGCAATCGACACAGAAATTTCTCTGTCTAAAATAAAAAATAACGGCTTACCTAAACAAATAACAGCGGATATATTGAGAAAAACTTTGAAATCAACCAGTAAAAATAAAAATAAATTCAATATAAAAGAAACGGAAATTTTAAATGATATTAAAGCCAAAATTAAAAATAGCGACCTCACAATTACTAAAGCGGATAAGGGAAATTCCGTCGTTATATTAAACAAAATTGATTACTTAAATAAAGTAGAAGCATTCCTAAAACCAGAAGACTTTGAAATCTTAAAAAAGGACCCAACGGACAAAATTTCAGTAAACGTGCGCAACCTAATAAATAATTGCCAATCAATATTCCCAAATAAATTCGCTAGAAGAAGTGCAATGGTGATGAATCCAAGGGCTCCTGCATTATACGGACAACCTAAAATTCACAAGGATAATATCCCCATACGTCCCGTGGTTTCTTTTATAAACGCCCCAACGACAATACTCGCCAAAAAACTTAACTTTCTTTTCAAACAACATACTAAATTCTACCCAAAACATAGCGTTAAAAATTCTCTCGAACTTGTAAATAAAATAAAAAACATTAATCTACCGCACAATTGCCAGTTCATATCTTTAGACGTGGTCAGTCTCTTTAGCAATATCCCTATTCAAGAATGCCTTAAAATCATTGAAGATATTTTAGACGAATCTAATATAAACCCAGTTACTAAAAAAGACTTATTCGATCTATTTAAAATTTGTGTTGAAACTAACTACTTTGAGTTTAATGATAAATTCTATCAACAAAACGACGGATTACCAATGGGATCGCCCCTCAGTCCACTTCTTGCAGAAATATTCATGGATTACATTGAAAAACAAATTTTAAATTCAATCTTATAGTGGCATTTATAAACTCCAGTGTGACGAATGCAACGCTGTTTATGTTGGACAAACGGGCCGGTCCTTTAACACTAGGTTTAAAGAACATATAAGATCTTTTAAAAATAATAATAAAATACAATCTCAATTTGCCAAACATCTCCTAGATGAAAATCACTCACTTAATGATAATAATAAACCAACTCCGTTACACATACAAAATAAAGGCCGTAAACTGAATCTTTTAGAGCAGTTAGAAATTAACAAAAACTCTAATAATCCAAAAGCTATTCTAATTAATGAACAAACAAATATAATTCGTTCACCCCTACTAGATATCTTCAAACCTAATGCAAATATGAGTGCACTATGAAGTACTTAATTATGCTATTAAAATAACCCTATGAGTCATCGTTTGGGAATAACTAACATAAAGACATTCAGTCAAATTTAAACATTACACTAATTGGGGAAACTTTGCTGGGGTAATAACCATTAATAATTTTTGATATTTTACTTAGAAATCAATTAAGAAATCAGTAAATGAAATTAAAATACCTACCTAGAAATAATATAAATTTATCGTCTGTAAGTGGGCTACCCACAGTTTGATAATGCCTTCAGAGGGCGAAACAGCTGTCACGCGTAATAATAATTACACAGCAGAACTTGTTTAAAAATAAACTGTTTTTATAAACCCAATATTAGTTATTTTGTTTTGTTTACCGCAAGCTCTAAGATCAGATTCAAAAATCCTCCAGAATTCACCATTTTCTTTTTTAATGCTATATCGACCATGACGACCTCCATCGTTAAGGGGAAAGGCTGTCGACTAGCAAGTCTCGGGTTCAAATCCCGGCGTACGCAAGTAAATTTTATTTGATTATTACTAATTGAAAATGACATATAGTATACTTACGTCTAGAGGCGAAGATACTCTCAGTATCGCCCTGGTGCAACAGCACCATTCAGAAATGAATCTTTGCCTTTTTAAGTGTTTGATGAACAGATCTGAATAGCCAGGTACTTTCCCACCTTCCTCCTCCCCATATCCTTCCCCTCTCCAGTACCTTCAGCCAACAACGTACCCCAATTGGGGATGCCATAGTCTCAATGGCTCCAGACGGCTGGGGGCAGTTAGGGCTCTTTTTCGGTTTAACATTAACAAAAAGATTATTTGATTCCTACAGTAATTAAGAAGAATTTCACTAAAGGTATGTATTTGACAAATATGCAAAATTATTAGAGTGTAAACAATGTTTATTGGACTCCCGTGTTTATGGAATTAAGATAATTTTTGAATTTTTCTTAGAGCATAAAACTTGTTAAAGGGGCATTCATCGTTAATGCATTAAAGTTAATTGAACTTCAGTGGTTTTGTAAATAGTTAAATCAGTTAACTTATTGTCTATAGACATCAGTGTTTCACCCACTAACGTAAATAAATACAGAATTTTTTTCTGTAAATTTATCCCAAAAGCACCAAAATGTGGACTTCCGTGGTTTATCGTTTAAGGCTTAAGGTACAGATATGAAATTTTAGTAATGCGTTCATCACACATAATTATATTGTGAGTGTCGAGCAAACTCCCGTTATTAGAGTTTTATGTCGCCTTAAGAACAAGGATGGGCGCAGTAATGGGAAGTAAGTATATTTCCTCATACACAGGTAACACAAAAACCTTTGTAATTTACTTCTACTCTACGTCATCACACATAATTATATTGTGAGTGCCGAGCAAACTCCCGTTATTAGAGTTTTATGTCGCCTTAAGAACAAGGATGGGCGCAGGAATGGGAAGTAAGTATATTTCCTCATACACAGGTAACACAAAAACCTTTGTAATTTACTTCTACTCTACGTCATCACACATAATTATATTGTGAGTGTCGAGCAAACTCCCGTTATTAGAGTTTTATGTCGCCTTAAGAACAAGGATGGGCGCAGGAATGGGAAGTAAGTATATTTCCTCATACACAGGTAACACAAAAACCTTTGTAATTTACTTCTACTCTACGTCATCACACATAATTATATTGTGAGTGTCGAGCAAACTCCCGTTATTAGAGTTTTATGTCGCCTTAAGAACAAGGATGGGCGCAGGAATGGGAAGTAAGTATATTTCCTCATACACAGGTAACACAAAAACCTTTGTAATTTACTTCTACTCTACGTCATCACACATAATTATATTGTGAGTGTCGAGCAAACTCCCGTTATTAGAGTTTTATGTCGCCTTAAGAACAAGGATGGGCGCAGGAATGGGAAGTAAGTATATTTCCTCATACACAGGTAACACAAAAACCTTTGTAATTTACTTCTACTCTACGTCATCACACATAATTATATTGTGAGTGTCGAGCAAACTCCCGTTATTAGAGTTTTATGTCGCCTTAAGAACAAGGATGGGCGCAGGAATGGGAAGTAAGTATATTTCCTCATACACAGGTAACACAAAAACCTTTGTAATTTACTTCTACTCTACGTCATCACACATAATTATATTGTGAGTGTCGAGCAAACTCCCGTTATTAGAGTTTTATGTCGCCTTAAGAACAAGGATGGGCGCAGGAATGGGAAGTAAGTATATTTCCTCATACACAGGTAACACAAAAACCTTTGTAATTTACTTCTACTCTACGTCATCACACATAATTATATTGTGAGTGTCGAGCAAACTCCCGTTATTAGAGTTTTATGTCGCCTTAAGAACAAGGATGGGCGCAGGAATGGGAAGTAAGTATATTTCCTCATACACAGGTAACACAAAAACCTTTGTAATTTACTTCTACTCTACGTCATCATAAATAATTTCAACAAGAAAAATTTTTTAAAGAAAACTTTCTTGATCTATCAATAAAAAAAATGTGTTCATTGATTTAAAATAAGTATGTTCCTATCTTCTAATGACTATCTATTGCAAGCACGCTCGGGTCGAAAAACTTTAAATTGAAATATCAATAACGGAAAATCAGTTTTGAATTTGGAGTTTTTAGACCGTTCCATTATTCAAATTGCTACAGAATTCGAATTTTATTATAAAAATCAACGCCAGCAGTCAGTTCGTCATTTGAATTTTGTCACGAAACATTTCGTTTAAATTCTTCAATTTAATTAAAAATGTTCAAGTTAGTTGCGGAATGAAATTGAAAAGGCCAATGGAATTCTTAAAATAGGAATCATTCAGTAACGAGTCATTAATCTAAATTTCGAGATTTGAAAACTTTAAAACATGATTATTTTAAAAACGTTCTTTCATTAATTAATACTCAAGGACAAATTTGTGTATTTTTCGGGGTAAGATTTGTATCTCAGGGGTAATGATGGTATCCCGGTAGCCATTTGTATCTCAGGGGTAATGATGGTATCCCGGTAGCAATTTCCCATCGCTAGTACTATGCTTGACAGTGAAAACAGGAAAGAAATTTAATTGGTTAAAATATGAAAGGAAAATAATTGGTTTTGACGTGGGGGTGACTAATTATTTATGAATAAAAATTGGCTTTTGCATTTCATTTTCCTAATCAAGATACTCTCAGTATCACCCCACCGTTTAGAATTGAAAAGTTGCTTGAAATGACTTTAGCCTTGTTTGGTTACTAAAACTTAAAATACTGGTACTTCCCCACCTTTCTCTGCCTCTCTACCTTCCTATGCCATAGTCTCATTGGTTCGACGGTTGGCATTAGTTTGGACACATTTCACACAAAAAAATAGTAAAAAAACTTTAATACATAATTATTTTAAAAACGTTTGTGTTTTAGTTCTTAGTTCATGATGAACTATTTACATCATCTTCATAATCATTTCGCCATTTCTCAACGGAGTAGAAATAAAAACTGTGACATATTTTATTTTTTATTAAAAATCATTATCTTAATACACATTGAAACTTAATATTTTCAATTGACATCATTCCTTCCTGGAATGTCCTGGGATGTAGATCGCGTCGGAAGTTACCTTTTTATGTGAAACCGCATAAGAGGGCCAACTGCTCCAAGCCGTCCGGAGGCAGTGAGACTATGGCATCCCCGATTGGGGTACGTTGTGAGGCTGAAGGTAGCGGGGGAAGGAAGGAGATGGATAAGAGGAAGTATCGGGCAATACATATCTGGTCACAAAACACGGCAATGCTTTTATTATGAATAGTGGTCTTACACCAGGGCAATACTGTGAGTATCTTCCACTCTGGAACGTGCCGCAAATATACTATATATTATTTTAAATGAGAAATAACATAAATTAATCGAAATAAAATTTATATGCACTCGACGGGGTTTAAACCCGCGACCTCTGGCTTGCTAGTCGAAAACCTAACCCCTCGACTACGAAGGCCGTCAAATCCTACTAAACCTATCTCAAATCCTACCCGAACTATTTGAGTTCATTATTAAGCCCACAATATTATGTTTGCCCATAAACTGTTCATAATAATACTCACATTTTGAGTAATTCCGCCATGAACAAGTTTTAAGAAACATACTCTTCTTAGTAATAATGTACTAGGTATGGCTGATACTTGTAGAGCATCATCCTCCCGAAACAATAGATTTAAGTGAAACAGTTTTTCTTGAATAAGGTCTCCTTTCTCATCTTTCCAAACTTACCTTTAGCTATGGTAAGAAGAGATAACGTGCGATTTAATTTTTTGGCTGACTGCATACATAAACTTACAACAAAGGGTTTGATTCTCTTAAAAGTTTTAAGTCTAAGCAATGTGATTCGCGAAAAACTGGGGAAACGAAACGTAGTTTAAATTTTATTTTAATTTAATTACCATAATATAAAATATTTTTCCTGTATATAATACACAACACATTATTATGTACCAACAGAACATAATTTTCATTTGCAGTATGACAATTCGTAACAAAATGTATCTCTCAGACCTTTTAAAATTCCTAAGCCAATCAAACAGCAATTGGTAATGAATTCCTGACTGAACCAACTGCTTCGGATGAAATGATTTTTCACCAAACATCATAATAATTTATGGTGCTGGTATCAGAAATCCACTCATAAATTAGACGATGCAACTTGTTGTCGAAGCTAAATCAACCATAAATTCCTTTTCGGATGTGCATTCTTTTTATTTTATTTTGGTACAATATTTTATATTTCTTAGTACAATTTAGTAATGCTGGCCTCACTTGGTGGCTTACCCGTGCAGAGGTCTCCATTTTATAATACAAAAACAGATTCGTAATACATTTAAAGAAAATATATATAATATTGGTGAAGAAAAAAACATAAGATTAAAATTAATTTAAACTAAAAATTTAGATTTAAAATTAAAGTAAAATAAAATTTATAACAAAATAAATAAAATGAAATAAAATAAAAATCGGTATATTTATATTATATGTTGTGTGTTTGTGAGAGATGTGTGTTTTGTATTGGTTTTGTGTGTTACGTGTAGGTTTTATTATTTTATGTTATGATATTTTGGTAATATTGTCTTTTTTGTTCTTTAATCCATTTTGTGATTTTGTGTCGGAATTTATTATTGTTTTTCTCAATTTTATTTTCAAGTGTTGAATGTTGAATGCTTTAATAGCATGATATTGATAGTGTATTTGTCTAAAGATTGTATTTACTCTAGGAGTTTTTATGTTTTCTTTGTACGCTTGTCTATCTGGTCTGTTGGTGATATTTTCTGTATGTTGAAATTTGTTTTTTTGGTAAAAAATGTTATTTGGTAGTGTTCTAACGTATAATTGCCGTATATCTAGTACGTCACAACTGTTGAATACTTATTTGTGTCAGTGTCAGTGCATATTATGAATATAAGAACATAATACAGAATCACATCGCACAGGTCTTGTATTTGTGGGATTTTTAAAAGAATTTTTCACTGTTTTTTTACCTATACATCATGTAGCTACTGTTTCAATTTAATTTAAACAACGAGTGTATACCAAGAGAGTTGTATGGAAGTCGATCCACTTTGCCTACCCCTGCGGAAAAATTACTCAATTCTCAGGTGAGGTTAGTTTTTTAAAATTAGATATCCAAGTAATGATAGGCACTATTTTTTTTTGTTTATTTTAGAAATCCTCAGTAGGTACATTATGCATAAAATTACTGGTAAACAGTTTACACGATTTTGGAAAAAATTTAGGATCAGTACAAATGACGTGTCTCTTTAATATCTGGAGCAACGATCTATAATTTTTTGTTGTATTGAAAATTTTTTGAAGTATACATTTACACGATTTGTGAATTAATATTACATATTTTAATAAACATAAAATTAAAGATTTAAATTCCATTTACAATTATTTTATAGTTACATATTAGGATGCAAGTAGATATTAAAAGTTATAATATTACGTATTATGAGAAAAATCTGATTTAAAAGAATAGATTAACATTAAAGAAATAATTGTTTTGGTACATTGTAAGTTTGATTCGATTTTAACCGTTTTAAGGGTACAGTGGAAATATCGATATCTTTTAAGGTATTTTAAGATTTACAAATATGTCCGAGTCAAGAGTTTTGTGCGTATTTAGTTTTACGTTTAGTTTAGTAATTCAGTATTACGTTTAGGGCAATGAAATTCAACCTATTCCAATATATAATAGCAATATATTAGCATTCTCATACCTAATTCCAATCTGAAAATAGCACCCCCCAAGAATAAATTCATAATACAACTCCCCATCGAATTCCGATTCCTCGCTTCGAAAGCCCAGATTTAAATGCATGTTCCCTACAACATACATCATATAAAAAGAGCACAAATCTATCTCTAAGTTCCATGACATGTAGTAACTTGTTAATTTTATCGGCCAATACCAGGTCTGAAAGGCATTCCGTCACAAAATGTAGAGATGAACTTAACTTGATCTAAACTCATTGTCCAAGCTTCCAAAAACGTACGCAAAACCAGCGAAGATCGGTCATATTGTGGCAAAAGTGTTGTCGCAATATGCTGCGTGAAATAGTTTTTGTGCTAGAAAGAAATGATTGATTTTTTTTCCTTTAATTAATTTAATCAATACGCCGCTTCGAAGCTATCTATGAGATATATTTTTAATATTCATACAACTGATTAAATTTAAATATAGATAACTTTTTCATTGAACGAAAGTAAGAACTTACTGGAAAACGAATTCGCTCTGTGCCGACCAACATAAGATAAAAAATCAATGCCTATTCCGAACTTTCGACTGCAGAAAACGCATTTTCTTTTTGATAAATCTTTTCGTCAACCGATATTTTTGGATTCGGTGTTAATGTTAAGGGTCACACGGGTCTATAAAATTATATTAATATTATCATACAAAATATTATCTAATAAGTTTAGCCTATATAAGCCTTATAACATGTACATATAATTTCATAACTGTAATAACAATAAATTCTTTAAACAAGCGTTCAGTTGGGTAGCCTGGAGGTTTTTGAGTCAAATTTTTTACCGAGTTTTTGAACAAGTTTTGTGTGGATTAGACAACTATTACACCTATATTGCGAACTCACCATTTTAACTTCTGCTTCTAATTACAAACAAAGATTATTTTTTTAATTCCTTCCTTAAGAATTCCACAATTTGCTTCTTTTCTCCCCGCATTAAATCAAGTCACCAACTAACAAGGCCCCTTGAAGAGGGGGACTGAGCCGTAGACTATATGGAGATTTATTCGTGGTTCACCATCTTCAGAAAGCTAAATAAGATTTAGTGCCTCAAACAAATGCCCGTAGATTTACGGCCGATTGATAATCATGAAAGGTGGCTAAAGGGAAGTTCCGTAGAACGGAAAGCAAACAAATAAAACATGACTTATAAATAAAATAAAATAATTGTTTTTTTAATGAAAAATTTTTTTGTCTGAAAAATCTGAAAAGATCTAAATATCACGCTAAAATTTGTCGAAAGCGAACAGCACACCTTTTTCGTCTACAGTAATTCAATTTTAATATTATACACCGCGATGTCTATTCCATCATCAGCTGTGGAGTTTTGATGTATCCTTCAACTACGCTATTATTTTGATTCTTTCATATACTTTTTTAGTGTTTTCAATGATATTTTAGATGCAAAGGATTTTAAAACGGTATCTAAGATATTTCCAATTCTTGTTTTCTGCGATGCTCATTATTTTAATATGATTGAATAGTTTCCTGAAACGTTGATTTCAAGAAAAGAAAATAAGTAATTTTTTCCTGCTCAAATATAACGGGCACTCCTCAATATAACACGCGCTTAAGCGCGACCACCCATACTTATTGCAAATTTATATTTATTTATTTTATTTTCTTTACCAGATCTCGCAACCAGAGGTAAAACATTTAGAATTTTTATGTTGAACTATACAAAAACTTGACATCAACCTGCTTCGCAACGTTGTTCAATTAATAGGGATACATTACATGGCAATGTCCGCTATTAGGAACACTGAAGTATCAGGTACATGCTTACAGTGCTTACCGCCCCTACACAAGAAATACTTTCTCCGAGTATTTGTATATCGCTAGGTGCATGGCAACATTCTTCTCCTCGGTTTTTACACAGGACCGAAACAGTTTATGTTAAACAATTTTAAAATGTGTTAGTTTAAAATATGTTGTTGAACTAAGAGAGTTCCTTTAACGAATTAACTATCAAAATGGAAGTTTGCCAAGACGATACAAAAACGGCAGATTTATGAAAAAATAACAAACCTACATAATGTTTACAGTAATTTATTCACACGCTTACCACGCACTCCATATTTTTAATGCCAATGTTATACTTTTTTTATGTTCTAATGTTTAAGGTCCGTCTACAAGCGTAATCGTTCTTCCAAAACTCTAATTTGCACAAATAAGCATGTACGTCAATGTTAATTTGCGCAAACTAAATTATCTATTTTGTACAAGTAGGCAAATACGTTAAAACGTCAAAACTCGTTTGCATACATTTCAAACTGTTTGCTATAACGCTGTAGTATGGACGCCGCACTTCAGTGGGTTTTTGTATTAACTGACTGCGCATGCAAGTCGCTGCGTCTAGACGGACCTATAAACAAGGACATCAAAACATCAATTAGATGTATTTTATTATTTGTAGGGGAGATCGGGGCCGGTTGACGAAGGGGTAAATAGGCAAACGGACATTTAAAAGCTAGTTTGGAAAATTCTACCATGCAACAAAACTGCATCGACGAGGAACACGATTCCGCAGTTGTCGTCCAACCGGCGCAGCGATTGGTTGGGCATGAGCGATTTTTTTCGAAAAGAAGTTTTTTTACTAATTAAAGGTTTTTGTTTTTCATTTGATCACATATTGTATAAATCGTTGACTTTAATACACATTAATGTTGTGATAACATAACAAGAATAAGCATGATGTTTAAAGCAATAGATAACCTACATGTTGTTTTACTATTTAATGATGGTTGTTGATCGGATTTTAATAAACTGTGTTAAGTCTGCCTAGTCTATTTTAAAATCATGTACACTCTTCATTAAACTCATTTTTAAATTCGTATGTAAAGGTATTTTTTTCCTTTTAATTGTGTAATGTCGTCCTCCCCAAAATGAGTTTTATTAAACTGATTGGGAATAATGTATGAAATAAATTTTTGTTACTATTTTATTTGTTTTTTTTACGCCTATTAAGGCTTTTACATTATATATATATAACAATATTTATGAATTTATACTAGTAAATAGTGCAGGAAATGACTGTTTAAGACACTTGCACCAAAATAAATATAAAGTAAAAATATTATTGTGTTTGATCCACACAGTAGGTATGTAGGTACAAAATATAAAAAATCCAAAATATTTTTTTTCTTTCAGCCTACAAAATACTATTAATGTGTTAGTGAATTTAAATAGCTTATCAAAATATTTTCCTACTTTATGAAAAAAATTTCAATAAGGTATGCTTATAATATATTGAAATTGATGTACTAAATATATCAACAACATCGGAGTATTTGTTTCTTAGCTGTTGAATCCGTCGCATAGGAGTATAATATTAGGACATTGATGTAGAATTGCTACAATAATAAGATAGGTACTGTCTTGCAACTGACCTGCTTGGAATATGAAAAGAGATTACATGTGAATAAATCGGGGGTATCAAACATTGAATTCATGATTTTATACAAACAGGTTAAATCGGAAATGATTCTACGATCAGATAATTTTATTAAATTTAATGAACAAAGTACGTTATCGTAATTTAGGCATTTTCTAGGAATGCCCATTTTTAAATTAACATATCTGAAAAATTTATTTTGGATTCTTTCATGTGAATGAACCTCATAATTTGGGGACCAAACCGTGGAATTGTATTCTATATGACTCCTTACTAGTGACATAAACCTATAATGTTTTTACAGTATTGACATTATTAAAATCACTAGATACCCTTAAAATAAATAATAAAAACATTTTCAAAGCTTTATTGGTAATTATTTCTGTATGCTTGATAAAGTTGAGATTCGTGTCAAACCAAATACCTAAGTCATTAATTTCCGAGACAGATCCTAACGACATATTGTTAATGGAATAATCAAAAAATATTGGATTCTTTATTCGATAAAACCTCATTATTTGACATTCGCTTATGTTAAGTTGCAAGCGGTTATCTTGACACCATATAATAAATCTCAACAAGTTATTTGACAATGTATGGCAATTGTTAATATTTCTGATTTCTTTGAATTATTTCAGGTCGTCTGCAAACATTTATACTGGAACATCATTGAAAATATATAACACATCATTAAAAAATAATAAAAACAGGATCGGACCTAAGTGTGACCCCATAAATAAGAAATAAATAAAGTGTAGTTATTTTATTAGCAATAAAAGCTTTCGCTATCTTGCCCCATGTTCTTCGGCAACATGGAACAACGAAGGGGTGATGGGCAATAGCGAAATGCTTTCGAAAAAATATTCTTGAAATAAAACTATGGAGATTTTTCATTAATTGGTATAAAAACTTGTTCCTAAATAGACGATCTTTTGAACTGATACCAAACATAGTTTGCTTACCAGTCCCGGTCTCCCATATATGTCATAAGTCAATGTTACTATGGCAAAAATACTTATTGCTGCCGAGTATTTATCTTTCTTAATTCTGGTTCAATGAACTTAAGGGTCATTTACAAAATTGGAAGTGTTTCTTTGAAGATTTCAGGCAAACGATTAAGTGCTTGCATATTAAACATTCTAATTTTCGCTGTACCTTTGTCTGTAACTTTGATGTCTTAGAAAAACGTTCGAAGAACTTTGATTTCATCTGCGTTTCAAAATTATTGACTGTATGACTGACTCATCTATTAGGTTGTACCTAACTCATCCCTTTCAATTTTCCTTCCTGTAGACTCAGAAATAATGAATTGCTTTTCCTCAATCAACGCTCCAAAAATTGTAAATACCATTCACAAATGTCCAGAATGGCCAAACTTGTCAACTCATGTCAGGGCCTTGAATTTTTAAGTGTAAGTCTATGGACGGGTTGTTTCACAGAATTTGAACAATTTATCAAATTTCGAAGTTGATTTTCAACTTCTGTGAATGTTCTATTCAAGTTCTTTTATCATTTCAGCTTTGTGAAACAATGGGCCAATAATGATATAATAACAGAACTTGAATAGAACCTTCACAGAACCTGATAATCAACTTTGAAATTTGATAAATTGTTTAAATTTTGCGAAATAACCCGTTCATTATGCAAGTATAATTTTATATTGATGTGGGAAAAGTTGTGAACTCCGTCAAAACATTGTGCCTTTCGTGACCTGACGTAATCTTCATTGTTTTGGTGACCTATATTGTCATAGCTGTATTTTTTTATAATTAATTTTTTTGGTGTGAAATTTCTTGCTGTAGTAAATCCGTGTAATATGTAAGGTATTTTAACTGGACACGGTCCGTTAAAAAATAAATAAACTAAGGTTCACTGAACTCTGGAACTCTGTTTTCGATTTAAACATCATTTTCAAAACTGGAAGTTCTTGTTTGGAGAATGAAGTGCCTACGGATAATTTAATATTTTTGTCAGAAGATTATTTTAATTACCATTTTCACAATTGGAACTGATTTTCGGGAATTCAGACCCTCTCCATTCATGTAGTTTAGTTTAATCCAGTCTCATGTTATTTGTCAATTATAAATGTATTTAAAAGACCTGCAAATAATACAGAATAAAGTTGTAAAGTTAATATAACTATAACCCAGATATCCCCACCAAAAGAGTATACCAACGATACTTAGTGAAAAATCATCGACTGTACGAATGATACATATGCATAATGATCTACAATATCCAAAATGGATTTATACACACGAACACAACATGTATGAAAACATCACAACTATATGAACACTATACAAATTCAGCAAGTGATAAAAGAAACATTGGCCATGAGGTTGTATATATCTACAAACTCCTTCACGTTAGCCTGACAACAGTCAATATAATTAATATTTGATAAAACTGTTTTCTCTAAAGATTAGCAACAAAAATTTAAATGTACTTATGTAAGAGTTTTTAATATGTACTTGAGTTAAGAAAGTGAAATATGTGTATTTCTTGTATCCTAATAATTTGTTATAAATAGAATAGTTTTTTAAAAAGTATTATATTCAGACGAGACACGAAGTGAAAAAAATGTTTGAATTTTTTAACCTCATTTTGGTCTAATTTGACCTCGAACGCCGAACAACCGGAAAATACCGAATCCGGTCACCGCGCACGTCATATCTCGTGAGAATAGTGGTTTATTTTGGTGATATGTTATTGTGAAATAGCGCCTCTATTACTATTCTGTAATTTTTCACGGGTCAGCGCTATTATTATAATAATTATCATTATTTTTATTCAGGATGTGGGGAGGTTAGAGCAATCTTACACGTCCCATATAGATATACACATTTATTTTACAATATATATTTTGATCTAATTTGACCTCGAACGCCGAACAACCGGAAAATACCGAATCCGGTCACCGCGCACGTCATATCTCGTGAGAATAGTGGTTTATTTTGGTGATATGTTATTGTGAAATAGCGCCTCTATTACTATTCTGTAATTTTTCACGGGTCAGCGCTATTATTATAATAATTATCATTATTTTTATTCAGGATGTGGGGAGGTTAGAGCAATCTTACACGTCCCATATAGATATACACATTTATTTTACAATATATATTTGAAAATGCAAAAATAGATGAAGAAAAATAAAATAGCAATTAAGGACAACTATGTAGAGCGTGGTCTTGAATGAGCTTGGTCCTAGCGCTCACTCAGGAGTGGTGCTTGGTGCTGGCTGGCTGCGGTCACCACCGTGTTGGCGGAAACCATTAGCCGCATCCTAACTCCAGTGACCCGGTGTCTCATCAGGCAGGCAAATCCATTGAGTCCTAATTCCGTGAACATTGTCGATGCGCTGCTGTATCTTCTGTATCCAAATATGATTCTACAGGCGTCATTATATTAAATTCGGAGTCGTTTCATCGAGCAAGTTCGGTAGTGGCATCATGTCTCATACGTATACAAGCCAGTACAGAAAGCATCTAACAGTATTTTTTAAACAGTATTGCAGCATTTGGAAAATCTGCGGGCAATCGTATTAGACACTAAGCTTAGGCTTCTCCTTTGTCTTTCGATATCGCCATTATCCGATAGGTCTTGATTAATGATATGCCCCAAGTATTTTACGTTCATACATCTATTTAATCTTGCCTCATTAAAGTCCGTACGGGGAGCATCATACTCGTATCTGGATTTTTTTCCGTGGTGGAACGCAACCAATTCCGTCTTCTTCAGGTTGTATATCATATTGTGCTGTTTTCTATATTCTTTACAAATATTTAACAGTAATCTCAATCCCTTGATCGACAGGGCTAGGAAGATCATGTGGTCTGCGTAGCTTATGTGGTTTATGCATACATTGTTAATACGACAGCCCGCTCTGATGTCCAGGAATCTTGACAACTTCTCCATGTATACATTAAACAGTATCGGGGACAAACACCCTCCTTTCCTTATATCAACTGGGAGTATGTACTTACCCACCGTACAAGATTCTCCTGCTGGGAGGTGCCATCGGGATAGTGTGTTTTTATATGGTTGATATATTTCTAGTTATCAATTTTTCCCACAATGTTTTATGACAGACCCTGTAGAACTCTTTACTTAGGTCTAAGAAGCACCCGTATATGGTAGTTTTTCGTTTCTTGTAGAATTCTATTATTTGCTTTGCACTGTATATTGCCGTATTGGTGGTAATCTATATTTAAATCCTATCTGGTTATCTTTAGACATTATTTTACCGTGTATTTCATTTAGAATTACCCTTTCAGATAATTAATCTTGCAGCTATAGTTGCAAGCGATATTTGCCGGTAATTGCTAATGTTGTTAAGGTATGAATCTACCTCCGTATCTTATGTTTTCAATACTCAGACTATCATTTCCCGGAGATTTACCGGCTTAAGTTTATTGTGATGGTCTTAATTATATTATTTTCAGAGATAATCGTTAAAAATAGAGACGAAAAATATATACTTACAATATAACTCGATATTAATTTGAATTCAACTTCGGTCTTTTACATTTCTATTAGTAGTTGCATTTTAAGAAAGATTTAGTTCTATATATAAAATATGTTTTAAAAAAAATGTTTCTTTGTTTGTCCCGCACGTATGCGATTTCGCTAAAATATTCAAAGTTTGTTCTTATGAGTGCCAGGAGCGTTAAGAGAATGGTTTAAATGGTGAAAGAAGTTTGGAACGCTTGAGAAAGACTTAACGCATTATCTTTACAGTGGAATGAAATACAGAGTTTAAATCAAAGTCGAGAAAGACATGAATCGAATAATTGTTTGTGGTAAAATGAGTCGTAATTAATGAACGAAGAAAGAGGGTAAGAAGAATGTATTACTTAGAAGTGAACGGTTGCAGAGGTCGGCGACGCCCGAGGAAGACATGGCACGATCAAGTAAAACAAAAACTTATTGCAATACAATAACATAAAGAAATAATTCCACCTTAAAAATGTAAACAGATATACTATATATACATATAAACTCTAGAATTCATGACCTTAAAACGTTACCCCAAACAATTTATAATTTATAAGTCCCTGAACAACGCCGGGTACACGTCAGCTAGTAACAATGTTTTCTTAACTCGGAACTTATTTAACATCATGAAGTTAGGAACTTTCAAACATTTACGAGTATTTATGTCCCAAAAAATCAAGACTAGATGCAATGTTGCTACACTATATAAGAAAAGAATTTTGAAAAAGAGTATTCAACTTCTTGAGTTTTTGTGAGTTGGTGAGTCACTTCTTGTTAAATTTTTAAAGAAAACAATTACTTAATTAATTAACTAATTAATTTTCGTATATGTATGACACTATCTGTATCCTAATTGAAGTGTGTTGTGAACGCTAAAAAAAGCGATAAAGTGTACTAATAATAAATATTTTCATTCTTTTCTTTTTCCTTTACATGGCAAAAAAGTCTCGATAAACTAATTTTTAGCAGTTTGTCTTACGGGTTCTTTACAATAGAAATCTTACTAGAATAAGTTTACAGTTAAATTTTTACAATTATATTAAACAAAAATTAGAAATTGTACAGAAATATTCAAAAGAAAATTATAAAAAACATAAATAACAATTTTAAAAGTCTTCAGAATAATATATCATTGTAAGCTAATACAAATTAATTCTTTCAGTAAGTCAAGTCTTCAATAAGTTCACCAATTGTTTGTTTTGTGCAAAATTATTAATTATTCTGTATTTATGAAATGTGTAATATTTTGGATTCCGTGCTAATAAAATTTCTCAGTATGCAAGTTACATCCCGTGGATTTTATAAATCAGTTTCTAGGTAGATACTTGGAAAAAAAGAACTTTCCACGAACATTATTCGTTTGTATTTTTAACGATTTTTCTGGGTAATAGATTCTAACGAGTTAAGTTCTAATATTGTTATTTTATTTTATTTTTACGTCGGAATTCGGATCTGTCCTTCTATTTCCCAGTTCTCATATAATTCTCGGCAGACACAAATTTCCCTTTCTCGTTTGCTTGACAGTAAAATAAAACATCGACAAAGACAATAAAACCTAACATTTTCGAAAGCTCGCTCCGTGCGAAAACCTTCAAACGAAAAATTCATATCGAAATGCTTTGTTCGAAGGTGAACAGGGTTTTTCGGGAATTTTTCAATTTGTAAGTTTAGTTTTTCAAGACAAATATCTTTTAAATTATAATTGAAAAGCGCTTTTTAAACTGACGCATGGGTGAAAAATTTTATACCGACAGTTACAGAAATTAATTAAAGTTTGTAGAAAATATTAATTAACATGACATAATATGTTATATTGTGTTTACGCCAAGTGCGCACTTTAGTTATCATAGAATGTACATAAATATAAAATCATAAATTTGTTACTTTTTTCTCGTATTCGGTTTATTTTATTTGTTTGTTCTTGCAATACTAAGAGTATCTTCCACTCTGGAACGTATCGCAAACATGCCTTATATTATTTTAAATTATGAAATTTTGAAATAACTTAAATTAATCAAATAAAATTTATTTGCGCAATTGCAGTTTATGAACCCGCGACCTCCATCTTGCTAGTAGAGAGCCTTAGCCCTTGACCACGGAGGCGTTGTGAAATCTACCCAGTTTTATTGGTTAAAAGCTAAATAATTACTTGGCAATATACAACCTCCAAAAATCAAGAACTGGTTAATATTTCTTTGGCTTCATTTGATAATCAATATCCCAGAACTTTAAGAATCTGCGATCTTTTCTTGTCCTTCCCCCACATTCTGCTACACTGTATTCATTGATTCGATTGATCACTTCGTATTGATCTCATCGGACATTGGAAATCATTAATCGTATTACATATAATATGATATATAAACTTCAGATCTGTTTAACTAACTGCAGGATGAGAATATGCTGATATTCCCCTCAGAATATATTTTGAAAACATGAAAACACAGTTTCTCCCTTAAGACTGTGCTACGATATGGTACCAACTGGAATCGAACCAGGTTATGAATTGGCTAGCTCAGTGAAAGGGTAAGCAGATGATTCGTGTACTATCAGGGGTGAGCAGCTCCTTTAATCATCAGCTCGTCCATCGGTTAGGAGGTTGGATAGGCTGACACACAATAATAACACAAGGGTAAAAAGGCACAAGGTATATTAATCATCTCGAGAAATACAGGGTTGACATAGATCTCTACTCTCTCTCTAAAACTTGACGACCGGATGAAACGAGGATTTTACATGAATTTATCTGATTTGAACACAAGAAAGGGGTATATTGAAAGCTTGTTTGCTTGGTAGGGTACATCATGCTGAGCCGGTTCTTCCCGCGCTCAAAAGGGCCGGCGGTACTGTGCTGATGTTGTGAAACACAAGATGGTTGACGGAAGCGTGGTCCTGACGAACAAAAGTTAACGTAGAATATTGAATCATGTTAGTGACTTGGGTGCGCGTGGTATTAATTGCAAACTGGCACGAGAACACGTCGGTTCCTATCATTTCGTAATCCGCGCGATTTAACATTGCCAGTGTTTGCGGTCCGCTCCGCAAGAGACTCTGTTGCTACCACCGAGGTCGGTTCTGGACTGCGGGGCGGCCGGTAGCGACCAGTGTTGAGCCGAAGACGCTGTGTGTGGTCCGTGCCAAACACGCGGCGGCCAGCTGCGTGAGTAAGGTGGGGTAACCAAGCCCCATTTAATTTAGGGTGATCATCCTTCTAATTTATAGGGAGACTGTATTACGTAACAACTGTCAAGAAATACACTGTGTTGTCATTCACAACGGCAGTCCTTTTTTACATATCCCAACCATTAGAGTCCCAACTACTCCCAACCGTCTGTAGCCAGTACGGCATCTCTAATTGGTGTTGTGAGGCTGAAGGTAGTGGGGGAGAAGGAGATGAGAAGGGGAAAGTGGAAAAGTAGCTGGATATTCAGATCTGGTCACTAAACACGGCCAAAGCCATTTCAAACAACATTACAGTTCTGAATAGTTTTCTTACACCAGGGCGTTACAGAGAGTATACATACTATAGAAAATATACATACTAGATATTTTTAATTGAGGAAATTTGTGATATAACACAAATTAATCTAATAAAAAATTTTTGCGCTCGTCGGGTCTTGAACCCGTGACCTATAGCTAGCTAGTCGAGAGCCTTACCCCTAGACCATGGAGGCCGTAATTATATAGATATTAATAAAAGCGGTAAAATTTGGTAAATACGGAAGCGAATTTTAGGTGACCCGACAGTTGATCCCCCGGACAGTTGATCCCCCGAACAGTTGATCCCTTGAACAGTTGATCCAGCGGACAGTTTTTCCCTCTGCCAGTTGATCCCTTGGAAAGTTGATCAGCTAAACGATTATTTATTCGGTATGTACTCATCGGCAAAGTCAGAATGCAGAGAAGATATATGGCCATATAAGAACAATCGATGCTTTTATCTGCAGATGTCTTGAGTGGAAATCCAATATACAAATATTTTTAATGACAATAATACCGTATCCCCGAAAAAGAATATACAATGTGAATAACAAAATACGACAGTCTATTTAGGTAAATATGCTATATTTACTTACATGTTATGTGTCCTCGAAAGGGTGTGCAGAGAGGATATACTAATATAAATATCTTAATAAGTATAGAGGATATACTTATTACAAGTCGATATACTTATATCTGCAGACATCTTGAGTGAAATCCACTAAACAAATATTTTTGCAATGATGCCTGCCCGAAAGCAGGCATCATTGCAAATGCAGTCAGAATAACAAAATACGACATACTTATACATCCAGTCAGTTAAGGGATTTTTTTTATATCCTCTCTGCATACTTATTTTAGCGATGAAGACGTACATACAGAAAAAAATAATCCACTTGGAGATCAACTGACAGAGGTATCAACTGTTCGGGGCCCAACTGTCGTCGGGCCAATTGTTGGGGGAAAACTGTCATGTAATCCGAATTTTAAAAAACCCACTAGGTGTTAAGAAATGTACCTGACTTACTTCAACCAGTGATTTCTGACATTATTTTAAGTAAAAAATTTAAATAATATTTTTAACAATTTAATAATCTTTCACGTATTGTCACTTAGCCGCGTAACCGCCCAATTCACTATACCTCCCCTTAATGTCCAATACCTACTTATTTCTTACTTGTAAAAATTCCCGTATTTTCTCCTCTACAGAAATAAAAAGGCCCATTGCCAAATAATACCAGTTCGTGGGCACGTTGTACCCGTGTACCCGATGTATATTGTGTGTATGTCATGATTTAAAAAATAAACCCCTGCATAAATTATGCTATTAGCGCCGTTGGCGTATCTTATTTTTTCACCGCGATAAGGAAGATAAATTATTAAGCTGCAAGGTGTCAACTAAAACGATAAAAGTCTGGTATGTCTTGTTATTTAAATTGTTGTAGGATACGAAGTCTATAAAAATAAAAGGAACGCTAATAAAAACGATCCATGTGATTGGCAAAAAAATGTTTAGTTATATTTTTGTTTCCATTAAAATTATATACTTATAGAGAAAATTAAAGCCCTGCAAAAATGCATCATATTCTAAATAGCAGATTATACGCGTTAGAAAAATAAGTTGAGAGTCAAATCCAGGTTAGATATTTATTCGACCAATACTCAACTCCAGACTTTCCAATATCCCGTTTATCAATGTCGTAAGTACGGGGGTTCGGGAGGTTCAAACCACCCCCACCCCCATCCATTGCCTTCAGTATTACGTAAAAAAAACGAGAATAGTACTCGTAGATTACATTCCTGCAAAATACAATAATATTATTTGCACCATCTTATTAATCAATTTGATGTAAATAATAAGATGTGGTAAGTAGAGGTTCAAAAATTTTTTTTGTTAATTTTCCAACCCCCTCCCCATTTCTCTCTTCTTGAACCCCTCTCCCCGTACCGTAAACGTAGATACCAAAGGCGTAGTTATAGCATTCTCATGGGGGGGTTCGAACATAAAGTGACCCCCCTCAAGGTGTGCCATAGTCTCAGTGTAGTTAAAAAAATAATAGAATACCGTACAAGAGTCCCGACTGCTGCCAACCGTCTGCAGCGAGTGAGAATATGGCATCTCCATTTGGGGTATGTTTTGAGCCTAAAGGTAGCGGAGTGGGAGAGAAGTAAACGGTGAAGACCATATTTGTAATAATCCAAATATCATATCACTTAAACAACTCTATGTTAAAACCATTCTTATTTATACTCACAAAGTAATACACTTGATCTACTAACGAACATACCTAACAAAATCACTACATCCTTCAATCGAAAATACATCCAACAAGTAAAAACAAAAACAACTCGAGGACAGAGAAATTTCATTTACTACGGCATGAAACTTTACAACAAATTACAACTCTCCTACAAAAAAACTAACAAATATCAATATATTCTTAAAATAATGGATCTGAAACACAAGGAGACACGAAAATTGATAAAATAATACAACCAAACACAGACTGATTGAAGTGAGACAAGCTATGCAATATCTAAGGACGGATTGTTTCGGAGAATTTGAATAATTCATAAAATTTCATCGTTCATTTTCAGATTACATGAAAGTCCTTTTCAAGTTGTTATTTTATCACTATAGGCTAGTTGCTTGACAGAACTGAAATAATAACAGCACTTCACAAAAAAATCTTTCACAGAACTTGAAAATTAACCGAAACAACCAGTCCTTATATCTGCAGACATCTTGAGTGAAATCCACTTAACAAATATTTTTGCAATGATGCCTGTCCCCGAAGGAGTATGCAGTCAGAATAACAAAATATGACCTACGATCAATACGATCCAGTCAGTCAGGGATTTTTTTGTTATATTTTGAACGAATTGATTGTTCGAATTATACATATAAGTGATATATGTATAATTCGAACAATCTACATTAGCTTAAGATCAAGGGTGGCCTACTTGTGGCCCGCGAAGCATATGCACACATTTTTTTCTTTTAATGTACCAAAAAAACATTCCAACCAGAAATAACAGAATTTTTACGATGCACCACAAGCATCTCATCCTTTTGTCAGAAAGTTATATAATAATGATGTCATTTTAGTTATTTTTTTAGTTAAAAACGAAAACCCACAATGACGTCAAGTAGTAAAGATGTTGGACCAAAGAAGAGAAGAGTCACAGAAGAACTGAATTGAAGAGTTTTCAAGACAGAATGATGGACTATAAACAAACACAATATGCTTGATGTGCAATAATTATGTTTTTGTCTTGAAAGAGTATAACATTAAGTAAATGAATTAAAAATAAAACTTTCTGCGCCAGATCTCATATTTATTAGAGCGGCTCAAGAATCAACATGCTATGTAAAAGGTAGTTTTGCAATAGCCATGATACTGGCAAAAAAATCGAAGGCATTCAGATGATGAAATGGTTAAGGAGAGTGTCATTGAAATTCTGTGCCCAGAAAAGAAAACGGATTTCTCAAAAATAAGCCTGTCTCATCAAACTATTACTAGACGTGTCGATGACATTGGAAAACATTTTGAAGATAATTGGAAAAATCGAGAATCCAAGTTCATATTTTATGGTCTAGCATTGGATGAAAACACAGACCTAACAGATCAATCAATCAAAAAATCAGAAGAATTTGTTTTCCAAGTCCCTTAAAATGGATCATGTCATGAAGGTGGTCATCAAAACAGTGAACTTTATTAATTCGAAGGGGTTGAATCACTGTCAGTTCCAAGAGTTTCTCAAGTCTTTGGATTCACAGATTAATGACGTTACATTTTATACAGAAGTTAGATGGCTGACCCGTGCCAAAATATTGCAAAGAGTGTTTGATTTGAAGCAAGAAATACAATCATTCTTCGCAAGCAAGTCAAAAAGTAACCCTGAATTTGAAGAAAAGGAGTGAATACTTTATACTTTGACTTTGCATTTCTGGTCGATGTAGTTAGCCACCTAAATATTATCAATACTAAAAGGGAAAGATCAACTAATTAATAACGTGTATCATCTTATTTCCGCATTCTAAATAAAACTTGGGCTTTGTGAAAAACAGTTTACGACAAAAATCTTCACTCACTTTCCTACATTGTTATTGCAACCAGACGTCACATAAATGGCGGCGGATAATTACGCTTCGTTGATATCCGACTTGAACCTGGTATTTTAAAAAACATCGTGTGCTTTTTGCTGCATCTGCAACGCCATTCTCCGTAGAGTGAATTTATTGCCAGGAATTTTACAAATGGAACATTGTGAAATGTGTTGTGTTGCACAGTTAAAGGAGAAATTCAAGCAGGTTGAATTGATGATTAAGGTGAGTCATTTAAAAAAAAATGATAATTTTAGATTCTGTTAGTGATAAAAGGGTGCCAAATGGGTTCAAACCGACGTGTTTAAAATTTTTTTAATTTCTGATACGATCTTCTTCCTCCGGATTCACTTCAAAGTTTTGAAAATTTTCATTTTTAGAGGTATTTTCTAGTGTGTATAAAAGTTACTACGAATCTTTTATACTATATTTTTTGTAATATTCTATGGCAAATATGGTACGTATTTACGAATTCATTTACAAAAAATCCGAGTTTTGATTATTAGTGGCTCGAGGTGAGGGCGGGGGAAGCACCGATTGCACTAAGCGCAGCGACTCTGCGCAACCGACGTCGGAGTTTGGAGTCAGTATCGCTACGGCTCTTTAAGCGGTAGGTCACGTTGCACAAGTTTTCGCAATGGAACGTACTCGGAATGCGTTAAAAAGTCCCATATTTGGTGAAATTTGCGACGTTAAAGACAATGTTTTACCAACTTATTGTGATGTTATGAAGTTTTTTGAGTGGACCAGGCATCAAATAAAATTAAATCAAGAGACCAAACTAGAACCCAAATTTCAGCAATTAGAGTGTACTGTGACAGCACGAATTGAAGAAATATGGAGAAAGGCTTATATTCCCATCGTTACACACTCGCGAGTAGCACGCATGTTGAGGTCATATCATTTTAAATGCAAAAACCTTCTTAAGTCACATCCTAAAATACCGGAGGAAAAAATGGAGGAATTCCGTCGCAGAAGTAAAGTGCTGTTTGATATTTCGTCTAGCAAATGCAAAGATTTCAGTACAAGTGACTGTCCTAAAGATAAATAAATACCTGTAAATTAACAGAGTTTCATTAGTGACCAACGTACTATACGAAAAATGATAATAGGAAATGTGGATACCGCTACAACAAAACGAATGAAAACTCCGTTGAAAAGAAAACTTCTGAAGCAAAAATCCTTGCGTGCGTCTAAAAAGGAAAGCACAGGTAAGCCAACTACCTCTCTAATCGATATTTCCACGTCTTATGCATCAAATGAATCCGATTGCAATGATATTTTCAAACCAAATGTTGTATCTCAAATGCCTCAGAAGCAGGCTGCGGTCACTATTGATTATTCTACACTGTCGAAAACTTGGGATAGATATGGAGTTTCAGATAGAGCAGCGGCAGCCATTGCCTCAGCAGTTCTGTATGACATCAAGTCTAATATTCCAGTTATTGACAAAAGTAAACTTCGCAGAGAACGAAAAAAAACAAGAGAAAATATTAAGGCACAACATATAGTTGTTGTGCCTTGATATTTTCATACCCGCATTATATTTTGATGGCCGGAAAGATAAAACATTAATTATCAGGGAAAAAGGGGGAAGGCATTACAGAGAACTAATAATTGAAGAGCATATTTCAATGATAAAAGAGCCAGACTCAATATATTTGGGTTATATTGCACCAAACTCTGGCACGTCGAAAGTTATAGAAAGAACACTTGTCGATTATTTTTTAAAGGAAGAAATACCATTTGAACCATTAATGGCTATTGGATGTGACGAAACGAACGTGAACGTTAGAAAACATGGAGGTATAATACGTTTGCTTGAAAAACGTTTGGATAAACCATTGCAATGGATAATTTGCTTGCTTCATATGAACGAGTTACCATTTCGTCATTTGTTCACACATCTTGACGGTAAGACATCTGGACCTCAAACATATTCAGGGACAATAGGACTAGCTTTAGAAAACTGTGAAAAAAAGCCTATTGTTCATTTTCAGAAAATTGACGGAGAGTTGCCTGAATTATTAACTAAAGACCTAAGTACAGATCAGTTATATTTGTATAAAATCGTATCTGCAGTTACGGTGGGGGAATTACCTGAAAATTTAAGCCACAAATCTCCTGGAAAAATGTCTCATGCCAGATGGCATATGCCGGCGCCAGACATGTGTTCAAAGAAGTGTTCACATAAGTGTTCACATGTGTGGCACGGGCATTTGATACTGTGTTCACTTATTTGCGCACTTAAGTGCGCTTTGCCGTTCCGTGTCGGTTTCTTTGCCGCACATCAAAGGGATCAAAGTCAAAATGTTTGCAAACCTGCCACACAGGCGCGAAGGCCAGTAGCGTGAACGTCGCCGTGGAGAGTTGTCGTGCCGCGTGCCTACACAAACAACCCATAACCAAGCGAACTAGCGATGGAGTGGAACAATGAGGGCGTGTTTGAATTCATTGAATTATTACAAGGAGAGCCTGACATATGGGACCCAAAACGAAAAGGGCATAAAAACAAAAATAACATTAATGACGCCTGGAGCCGTATTCAACGGAATTTCTTAATACCTTGCGCTATCGAGGAATTAAAGCGCAAAAGAAACACTTTACTAACCCAGTACAGAGATTGCTTTTTTTATTTTTTTTTATTGGTTTTCAAGCTACAATCCCGTTAAACTTCAATAAAGCAGTTTGTCAACAGGATGTTAATGATCAATTACATACATACACACATAATATTATTACTATAACTGTACAATTAACACACCTATATTAATATAAACTATCTCTATTTAGTAACCATTGTTTCAGCATATATCTCAATCTATTTGTGGAATCGCAATTTTTTATATTAATGGGTAACATGTTAAGCATTTTTGGTACGTTAAATTCTAGGCTTCGCTTGAAGAAAGTAAAAGAATCTACCAAAACTGGATCTAGTATTCAGGATATTTACAAACCTTCATGGTTTGCATTTGATGCCCTCCATACGTTTATGGGGGGTACATATGAGTACCGTGTGACAATTTGTACTGAAGCTGTGGTAAGTAAATAAATAATCATTTTTGCTACATAATTCTTTATGTAATTTATTAATAATCGATACAAACACCTGATACAAAATTCTTAGCACGGTTACACATAATAATATAAGCAAACTGTGTCGACCAAATCGTCATCCATGTTATGTGAGATCTATTTGAAAACTGTGAGCTCAAAGAAGTGATCAAATCTTTGAACACATATCTGGCAGAGACACACATAAGTGACCAAATGTGTGAGCAAAGTCTTCAAATAAGTGTTCACTTATTTGAACACATGTCTGGCGCCGGCATTACGCGTGCTAACTGAATTCTTCGTCTTTATGTTGCAACGGAAGCTCCTACAGAGAATTTTATTATTTTAGCAACGTACATTGTTAAAGTTTATGCTCCGACTTGGTTCAGTATTAAAACTCATCCCACCTGTAAAGATGGAGCACGTCACCTATGGCAGCTAATTTCAGCGTCTAGATACTTATCCCCTGAACTAAAAACTATAATTGATCCAGTCATAGAAAAAAACAGTTACTTCGCACACCCCGAAAATTTACTACTTGCAATGTTAACTGACCCTCACAAGCATATCCGGGAATTAGCTGCGCGTCGTGTTCTAAAAGCACGCAGTAAGAAACTAAGTAAAACAAGGCTGTTCCAACTTCCAAACATAAACCTCGATGCATCATATTACTACGACCTTATTAATTGGCAGCAAAATGTAACCGAACCCCCAATACTGAAGAATATATCGGATGAAGAACTTCAATTATTTGTAGCAGAGGGGGGAGAAGGTTAATTGCCTCTTCTGTGTCTGCCATGTCATACTCAAGCAGTTGAAAGAGCTGTAAAGACTGTTACTGAAGCCTCGACTACTTTATGTACGAAGTCTGCAAGAGAAGGTCTTATAAGGCAAAGATTTAGTCTCGCAAAATAATGCCGAAATTTGAGAGTAAGAAGGATTTTGCTGGTATTTGAATAAACTGTATTGAGATAATGTTAATTATAATCATATATTTTTTTAATAAATAAGTCAGAATATTCTCTCTAATTTGTGTTTTATTGAAAAAAAGTTCATTTTTAATTGTTTATCTAATATTTTTTATAGATTTAACAAGGGTGGGTTTTTCTCTATTTTGTGAAATTTCAAACTCAATCCGGAGGAAGAAGATGATATCCAAATATTATTAAAAAAATTACGTGATTTAACATCTTCATTTAACACCCTTTTATCACTAACAGACAAACCAAAACAAGTTTTTTTTTCCCCCATACAATCGTGACCCACCTTATTGATGATTTCGCTATTTGGAAACACTTAGACGTGTGAACAACTTTTTAATCGAATGAAGCATATTAAATCTCAAATAAGAACACGAACCACTGATGAACATTTGTAAAACTGCTTGTGTGTAGTAACAACATCAATCGTTATCAACATTGATGCACTTAGTTCTGACAAACATGATCAGACGTCTAACTAAAATTCTGTATATTTTGTTTATTTTTTATTATTATTTTTTGTATTGCCTAACTCTAATCTAATAAATATGTTTGACTCTCATTTTTTTATATCTTCTTAAAAAAACAATATATTTCTTGTTTGCTTTTAATAATAAAATAAATTTAGTTGAAATCTCATTTCTAAAATCTGGCCCCCCTTTTCTAAAGGTTCTTTATCTTAGTGGGGAAAACATTATGAAATAAAATTATGTTATACATATAATAGTAAATAAATAAAAATAAAATAATACAGAGCAAGGTGGAGAAGTAGGTTCTGGCTCTAATTATAAAATGTATAAAAACGTTTAATATTAATAGAAAATATAATTTATATTGACAAATAATTTTAAAAGTCGTATGTTAAATAAATTATCACTGGCCCAAACCTTTTCGACGATATAATTTACAAAAAGTAACCGAATTACGTGAATAATTAGTTAAACGATAGTATTTTATACTTATGGTTTTAATGGCAACCTTTAACCTCTATTTTTATATTATTTATAATGTATATTATTTTCTAAAAGTGGAAAATATATCTGTTTGAGAGAAACGTTTTACCCTAATAAAATAAATCTTAAGGGTAAAAAACGTACACGGGGTAAGTTAAGCAGTCAAAATAGCAAACTGTGTTTGTTCGAGGATTTAAAACATAAAAAGGCTATTTTCTGCTCTCAACTATACATAATAAATCTCTTGAATCCTGCCATAATGTATGGGCACGGATTGTTTGCCAACCTAGGGCCCATGAGTCAACAGAACTGGAAATAATGGGAGAACGCCGGAGAAAGTCCAGTTTTTCTATTCGAGTAGATATCTTGGAACAGTTCAGTTTTTATGCATAACTTTAGCTACATTAGGATACACTGTACACAACTAGTAGTTCTATTATAATAAGTAGTCTAATAAATTGATTTAATTTACCAATGTTTCGGACATTACAGTTTTCATCATTAGGGATGATGTTTAAAAATAGTAGTCTTCTCGTATTTTATAAAATATAACAGTTTTATTTAAAACTCTCGCGCTATCCAATTCAATCCCCATTTTACAATATTTATTGTGGGTAGCTAGTGAGAACAAACACTGTTATATAGCTAATATTTATTTGTTTTGTCATACCGCACAATAGACCTTACTGCGCGAATCCAGTGTGACTACAGCATCTTTGGGGAACGCTGAAGACTAGGAAAAAGGAAATATATTTGTTGAAACTATCTATTTAAAACCCTTAAAACATGAATGCTTTTAGTCCTGCAAACCAAAGTTACATCACAGAATTTGTTTTGAATTTAATATATACATCTTTCTATAATATATAAAATTTACAAAATATGTATATTTATTTTATTTTTTCCATTATCATTCAGATTTGCAAGTAAAATAAATATTGATAATTAACAACTGGACAGACCGCTTTTTCGGATCATCGAATAGCTGAAGATTTTTACTCGACTGTATTGGTGACAGCAATGTGGTATTTATAGATAAATTGTAAATGAGCGTTTGCTCAGTTAGATTGGTAGA
The DNA here is from genome assembly GCF_061612785.1 of Hesperophylax consimilis. Taxonomy (NCBI): domain Eukaryota; kingdom Metazoa; phylum Arthropoda; class Insecta; order Trichoptera; family Limnephilidae; genus Hesperophylax; species Hesperophylax consimilis. Next base: position 19,830,541 of record NC_142837.1, on the reverse strand, counting down.
AACGGCGGGAGAGTATGTACTACTTAGTTAGATAAGCGCTATAATAAGAAGAAACTATATTTAATTATCACTATCACAGCCTTTACTAAAGAACGAATCTTATCCGTGAAAAAAAAACTTGAATACAAAAATGTATGCATAAATATCGCATAGAAAAATATGCGGATTAGTTTGACGCCTAAATGAGAAAATAATAAATTGTAAAAATGACTTGTTCCATTCCTACATTATTAATTGCGGTACAGCCGATGCGAATTCGTTATTCAGTCCCCGTAAATTACATTAACTAAATACTTACACCGTAGCTAAAGTACCAATCTACGGTGTGCGTTAGTGAAGTCATAGTTTCATTGTATTCGATAGTTGGTACCATTTTGTAATGCGCGTTAGGGAAGGTATTGTTTTGCGAAGCAAAGCACTGCTCTATGTGATGATGATGTTAAGTTATGTACGTTAAATTTAGTTGATAATAGGTGTTCAAAATGCTTTTTTTCTGTTCTTATTTTATACGAGTACTATAAGTAAGAATCGTGGCCCGTTATCAAACAAAAGAGTTCCTCTTTTTTGATAAGGTATACATGACCAATAATACTTAGACCTTATAATATTTTGTAAAAAATTAATGCACAATGTATCAATTTTTTTCTAGTAACATTCTACGTAAAAAGTTATCTAGGGAGACTTAATAAAAAGTCAGTTTTTAAATGCTTTCAAAGTACGTACTTGACATAGCATGACCCCGATACGTAGGTATGCGTCTCACCCCAGCAAACAGACTACTAGATACTTGATTCGTGACGAGTAAATTACCGATTCAGTCGGCTGCCAAACGTTAAATGCACGTTACGCTCAAATTTTGGTGGAGGTTGAATGAGAGATAGTGCTTGCAAGCAATGATTGGCATTTTAGAAGTACCGAATCATTAGATTATAGAAATATCAGAAACATTTCAATCCACCCTCATACACACCATTCCCTACTGAATTCGTTCAATGATTAAATATTACAATGAATTTAAGTTTCAATATAATATGTTGTTAATCTTAATAAATTGAGTATTGAATCAATTACTTACTTCTATTTCTACAAAGCAGTAGGTACTTAAGCTTTTAATTTGATTTTTTTTTCTACAGATCCATGTATATGCTCAATTTTACTTGCATCAACTCTAATTTTCACAGTTAAATATGTGTAAAAATATTGTCATGTGCATGGTCGTTAGCTATTATAGTAAAAATGTGTCATGTTCATAGTCGTCAGCTGCTGTAGTAAAAATGTGTTATGTTCATGGTCGTCAGCTACTAATTCTGATGGTTCAAGGTACCGTAAGAATAGAAAACATTGATATATATATAGGTATATAGAAGGAAGGTGTGTATTTTGACAATGATTTCCATACCATTCCGTTTTATTATTCTATTTCTCATGACAGGACAAATAATAATTTGGTAGAACTATGAATAAATTTGATTGATATAAACTATAGTATTATTAGAATTATTTGTTTACAGTATTTTAATAACTGTATTGCGTTTTTTCTTCCGTGGACGATGTTTTAAGTAGAAAAAAATGTTACACCTACACCATTATAAAGAATTTTTTGAATAGATATGAATCGTAGTTTTTTGCAAGGATTCTATAAATATTAATGTTGGGTCGTATCCGTTATTTATTGCGATAGATTTTTTTTATGGAGAGTTCTTCAGTAAATGTTAGATAAAGGAATGCTGACAAGTTTGAGGACAATCGAATGGAAGGCTAATTGTTTATGAAAACCATTAAAGTAAAAGCAAATTTCATTTGATTTATTTATTTTATGTCAAATTAATTAATTTAAAAAAAAATAAAAGTATATTTGAGGCACGTCCATACATTTTATGGACGTGCCTCAACGTCCATAAAATTAAATTTCATGAAAGAGGCATTCATCAGGAAAATCTTCACCTTGCACCAGGCACGTAAGTTTCAAAGCTCAAGGTGTGCCTTTACATCTTTCATCGATATTCCACTTGATTATTATTTGGGTTAACTTGCTTTCATCACTTCTTAGGATGCTACTAAGGTAATCAAGTACTACATCTTGGCTTATTTGATAATTTGAAGGCAAACTCTTGCAATGATTACCTTCCACGTCAATGATTGGTTTATTATCCTGTTCTCTGCACCGGGCGCAAAATCATGTAGGTTTGCTTCTGCCAATACTCAATATGGAAAATTGTACAATTGTACAGTGTTCAAAGCATAAAGGTGGGTATTCAGTATTCATAGTAATAGCCGTATCCCGAAACCTGAAATCACCGACGTGAAACGGTATTATTCCACACACTGTGATCTATATCAAAGGATTACATATTGAATAATAATTTTAATTTGACAAAATAATTATCAACGGCTTAATCAAATATCTTAATCCACTCTCATGTAGTTGTAGCCGGGATGTTCGGAAACAAAATACTATAATAATAATAAAAATTTATTACAGAATGTATGGAGGGATAGTGCAATGCAATACATTTCATATTTTGAAATAATATATTTAATAATTAGAATTAAATAGATAGGCACAAAAAATGCTGAATTTAATTTTTTAAATAAAATAAACACCAAAATGTTTGTAAGCAGCCGTTTATGGAGGATATTTGGACATCTCCCGTCTCCAGAGGGCTTTCAGGGGGGACTCCATCTAGACAACCATGACAGTGATGATTGTGTTATTTGATGGGCATAGTCTGCGCCATCAGCTTCCCGTGTGGTGGAAGAGAAGCGCTCTGAAAGAGTGCAATCGTCTCTCCAGGAACATTTAGGTATCTCGGTAGGCGGATAGTTGGCGATAAGAATTATTGTAAGCGACTTTTAACATATACCATTCGGATGGTGTAATCCACCCATAGTTCCGACGTGTACAGCGAAGTGCAAAATGCGTTGAATGGTATATTTTTCACGTTTGTACTGCAAAAGTGAAAACGTCTTGACCGCATACCTGCTCTAACGGATATCGCTCTTCTTTGCCTTTACATATTCTAGATGTCATTCGGGTCGTCTGTGATAATATTTCCCGGGTATATGACGCTACGACTAATATCCATTTTCATTCCATCTAGCCATACTGAAGATGTTATAGCATGTTTTAGTTTTTGCATTTGAAAACTATAACGATTTCGATAACACTCCATCATATTTGACATCTACGATGACACAGTGATCTAGCCAGCTTATGATACTATGGGCATCACTCACATATGTAGAAATATTACAGTTCATCAATTTCATATCGACACAAACGTTGCAAAAATTGGCCAAACAGATTTTTGGGATCTGCATTGACATCGCCTAAAATAATCTCACTCGATAAATTTTTTTGATTGATTATTGCTTTTATGCTTACTCATGCAGTTTGTGAATTCCCCAAGATTTTCGGGTTTATTTGTCATAGGTAAAATGATAGTAAAAAATAAAGTCAATTTGTAAAAATTAATGTTTTGCCACTGTTTACAGTGACTTGTATTGCGGCCAGTCTTTTCTCAAAGCATTCCACTATGTCGACATCCCATCATAGGATTGCAATCCCACCATAAGGACGTCCATTTAGAAAGCTATCAGCTAGATTTACGGCTGAAGTTCAATATCCTGAAAATTGGAGATGAATTTTTGAAAATATATTTGTTTCTGTTAGTAGAACCCATGTTTTCTGGAGCAGTATTGTATCGAACATGAAAACATGATTTTATTGCATTTAATATTATAAAATCATTTTACATACTCAAAAACAGAGGCACTACTTAGCTTCCGTAAACCACTGTCATAATACAAGACATGCAAAAAAAAACCCAACAGTTCCGCCCACCACTTCCTCATCTTTAGCACAGAGACAATTCTCATACTTAGGCCCTAAACTGCTCAATCTCATACCTGATGCATGGAAGGCAAAGAGTACTAATATTCTGCGTATGCAGGTAAACAATTGGCTTCTGGTCTTGGGGAGAGTTGAATGCGAGAATATGCTAAAAAACAGTAATTAAATTGTAAATTTTGTTTTTCTTTACATTCTTCTTTACATTTCAACTTATATTGGTATTATATTAGCATTACAGGAACTGTATTTTTACATAAAGAAAGTTCGAAAATTGTTCAATTCTTCGTGATATTTTTCCTTAAAGGAAAAGTTCCTTCTTTACTTTCATTTTTTTATTTTTTGTTATTTTTCATTTCCTTGTTTTATATATTAATATTTCTTTAGTTTAATATATCAGCTAAACAATAGTAAAATAAAAAAAAAATGAATATACATTTGTATTACTTTACCAACAGAATTTCTTCAATTCAGTTTCATTTTTAAAATTCATTTTCTTGTTTTTATCTATTAATTCAGCTTATGTTATGTTAATTCAGTTATTATGTCAGCTAAATAATAGTAAAATATGTCGTGATATAAGTGGAAGTATTCTAGAATATGAATATACATATGTATTTTTTTTAACAACAGAATAGTCAACACTATAATGTACCATAATTTACATGTAAAAACATTATCATATTGGAATGTCCTAAAACGGGCAATCGCCTAGTTGGACATTTTAAGTTCATTAATTGTATTATGTAATATTTACAAACAAACAATAAATAAATAAATAAATACAAAATAAAAAAAATTTGCCAGTTAAAAAATGCATCAAAATAATCGGTTACTAGGCGATTCAAGCCGGAAAAAAAAGAATATTGAACACCTGACGCTGAATCATATAAACACCTGCGTTTAGAACAGTAAATAAGATTTTTTTATGTTATTGATGACACGAGAACGCTTGTTGGAGAAATTATAAATAGCCAGCTAAAACAAAATATTCGGGCATTAAAGTTTCCAAAATTACCACGAGTGGACGGAACACCTCCAGTTAAAACGCGATCTGTTAATTATAATTAATAATTATAAATTCTTGAGTGTGAACTTAAATCTGTAGTCGCTTCTGTTACTCCACCACGGCACAATCATTTTAAAGATTACAACTATTTGCAACGAGCTGTTTACGGCCGGCACTCTATCAGCTAAGCCAGGCGCATCTGTCACCATTACAATAATGGGACGTCTCCGTGTGCCGGCTCTTATAATCAAATGACCATGCCGCCGCTGAATTCCTGCAACTGAACTTCCCACTGCCGCTGATCACCTTGAGGCTGGCCAATCCCTGCTGCATTGATGCTGACAACCTATAGGCTGATGAATTTCTCCTGGCTACCGACTGAACCGGCCACAGATGTTGACAACCTAAAGGCTGACGAATACCTGCTGGCTACCGACTGAACTTCCCACTGCCGCTGATCACCTAGAGGCTAGTCAATCCCTGCTGCATTGATGCTGACAACCTAGAAGCTGATGAATTCCTCCTGGCTACCGACTGAATTAGCCATTGATGCTGAAAACCTAGAAGTCAGCCAATTCTTCCTGGCTACCAACTGAATTAGCCATTGATGCCGAAAACCTAGAGGTCGGCCAATTCTTCCTGGCTACCAACTGAATTAGCCATTGATGCTGAAAACCTTGAAGCCGGCCTATTCTTCCTGGCTATCAACTGAATTAGCCATTGATGCTGAAAACCTAGAAGCCGGCCAATTCTTCCTGGCTACCAACTGAATTAGCCAATGATGCTGAAAACCCAGAGGCCGGCCAATTCTTCCTGGCTACCGACTGAATTAGCCATTGATGCTGACAACCTAGAAGCTGGCCGATTCCTGCTGGCTACCGATTGAACTGGCCACTGCTGCAGCAGTCGCATACGCCATTTTCTGTATTGTATGGCGCGATGATGCACAATGTGCTCCCATCTGAAATTATCGCTGAAAGAATTCCGATTGTCTCAGTTTTCTATCTGTGTTTTAAAACCCAGTTGTATTGAAATGCATATAACTATTTCTTGTGAATTGGGATGGCTGTAAAAAATATGAAGTACCTATAAGCTACACCCCTTTGAACGTCCTGTATACCAGTACAATACTTGTAATTAAAATGTGAATTTTGATTTGAATCGTCTTTCTTTTATGATGGTTTGGATAGAACACCTCACGGTATTTTACCTAAATCATTACCCAGGTTGAGGGCTGATGTGTAACCGGTGCTTATTATTTTCAGTCTTTTCCTGTGCAGGCAAACACGTCCCGTACAAGTTTTATGTCGTTACTTTTGCATAAATCTTATAAATCGTATAAAATGCTTTGTCCGTCGAATCGACATACAGTCCTGAGATACGATCGGTAGAAAATTTGTATTTTTATGTGGATCCATTTTTAAAAGTTTTATCTTCTCTGTTCAAAGTGGAGATCGTTTTTTTTTAAATAAAGTTTGGGACTATGATACCTGGTGGTCAAATAATAGATAATTTCTGAGAATTTTTAGCTGTTTATTCCAATTTTAAAAGTTTCAAACTCGCCTGATTTTTAAAGAAATTTATCTATTTTACAGTGTATAATTGTGTATATTATACACGGTGTCCGGAAACTCGTAGTACAAGCGGGAAACTGGAGAATCTACACCACATGGGGAACCCAAAAAAACATAAAGTTTTTTGATTTGAGCATTTTCAAAAAAAAAAAAAAACCAAAAAAATATATTTTTCGGCTATTTTAGGGTTAAAGTTTTTTCTGGTGTTTAGGGTTGAATAACAGATGTTTTAATCCTGCAGAGCAGAAATATTTTATGATTACACCGGGTTAAATGAAGGGTGATTTCAAAATAATGCTTCAAATTCGAGTTTCTTCATTTGTTTTACTTTCAAATAGTTTTAATTAGTTGGGTACTTTGATCTTCAGTAATAATTTATAAGAATTTGATAAAAAAAAAAATAAAAAAAAAAAATCAACTTCAAACTCGATTTACTCGATAACGAAAGCTCAAATAAAAAAAAAAATATATACTACAAAATCGACTCCAAATGTGATGTAGATTCACCAGTTTCCCGCTTGTACTTCGAGTTTCCGGACACCCTGTATATAATATACCTAATAGATTATATTTTATATAATTGTGGGAAATCAATACCCATTTATTTCATCGGTAATTGTTTCTGGATCGAATCGGCAAATATGTACCTCTGTTTTGGAGGGACTTTTAACCCGTAGCTCTCGTTTTTTTCCTTTTATTAAAATACGAAAGTTTTTTTGTAGGTGTATTCTCTCAATTTGATTAACAGGGCTCTTATATTGTTTTTTTTTCTGTTGGAAGTGCCTTATTTTCTGTCATCAGATCGGCTTTATTCAGTATACTTGTCCGTCTGTGTGATTTATTCCACACATTGTTTTTTTTTTGGTGGGCTCGTTTGATTTAACATTGTTTAAGACACTATCGGTAGATGGCATCGTTTTCTTAATGTTTGCCTGATGATTTCGTTTGCTACTGATGGGCTTTAACTTTTTCGCACTGTCAACAGATGTCGTTGTATCATCTGTGTTTATATTCAATTAAAATCTTGTAGTTCTTGTCGAATTTTTATAACATCTTCGCAAGTTGTGAAGTTATTGTTCAGTGCATTCAATTTTAGATTACGCATGTCGTTCTTGAACATTGTTATTTATTTTCATTGGAAGTTTATTAATGTCCAAAATAACAAATTTCGGCAGAAGTTTGCCCCTTCAGTTTCTCTCGTGTATTGAATCAAATTAGTGATTGGCATTTTCTTTTTTCCCTCACCGATTCTTCTCGTCGAGGGGCCTGGAGGTTGGCCCAGAATACTCGTAAGTAGAGTTCTTAGAACATATCACAGACTTGGGTTAGACTAATGTCATCCATCACTTCAACCTTTTATTGAATGAAAGCCAGAACTTTGTTTATGTATTTATAAAATGACTAGATGTAGAAATTAGAATGATTTTAAGGGATAAATCGGTACCTACTACTTATAGGTAGTTAATTATCGTTACGTTTATTTAAAACCATCAGTAAATAAATAAAAATAAAAATTTGCTGGAGAAAAGATTTAAACTTAACTGAATTTCCTGTAACATGAAGATAAAATTCTTTAATGAAGTTAACATTTTTTATTTTTGTCGCGACTAGTGTAGATTTGAGTAAGGTTAGTTAAGTTTGGTTAGGTTAGGTTTTTTATGTGTAGAAAAAAATGATTGAACCTCCTACATTCACCTGGTACGACAAAAATGCTTTCGAGAAAGTACTTATCCTCATTTTGATGAAATAAGTTTATATGTATGAACCGTTTTACACAGAAGAATTCCTTTGTGCTAAATAAAATTCGTACAGCGTTTCCCGCGTATCCCATAATACAATAATGGTTCCCTCCGTTCCCAAGAACAGATAAAAAATATAATTTAACATTCGTATTCCCTGCGCAATTAAAGTAATGGAACAGAGTCCAAAGGGACCTAGGAAACATGCGACGACAGAAATTGAATTACATCCCAAATAACATTCACGAGCTGTGGAAATAAACCGTGCCTTTTTATCTCGTGTTGAATAAACGCCATCGAATATTATACCCAGATGAATTATTAATTGAAGTAACTTTTTCAATTATTTCGATGATAAAGAAACCACTTGGGTAAACCTGCCTCTGGCGTTTGCGCAATAATTATTAACAGGTACCCAGTTAATACACAGTATAAATTTGGGAAACTATTCCATTCGACGTCCTAATACTGCTTGCCCGTACAAAAATATTAATCTATTCATTCAAATTTTGTTGGTGTGGGCAATTACTTTAATTGATTCTATTCTAATACACAAAACATTTTCTGTAAATACTTTTGATAATAATATCTTTCACAGTTTCTCCCCACGAAATAAAACGTTTCAATTGATTCCTGGTTCTGGAGATGATCGTAATGAATTTCTTATAAAGTAATTTCGTTTTTAAAGACACAGACAAGCTAAAAATGTGTATTCAGTTATTTTTTATCTTTGTTGCACCAATTTAATTAAATGCTCATTAGTTACTTTGTTTCAACCACTAATTTAAAAATAAATATGCACACATTTCCGAACCAATGATTTCTTTATCACATTTCTTCCCTCTTTTGTTCAGCATCAATGCTTTACCAAAATTGGGATTCCACAGTCCCAATACCATAGTTTTGTACAGTACCTATCTATAAAGCAAGTAATATTTTCAAAACATTTAAACATTCAGGAAACATACAACAAAGCTACTCGTAATAATACATAGTTTTGTATTGTTTGTTCAGTAAATGGTTTGGTTTGCTTGTCTGATAAATTAATTACATAGTTTTGTATCGTTTGTTGAGCAAATGGTTTTGTATGCTTATATGATTTTCGATGATATAGTAATTATTTTACCGAAAAGAAACTGGTTTTTAGTTTTTATTTCACTTTTTGATTATCTCCAGCAGAGTTATCAAAATACACTAAACTTGTTAGAATAAGATTATATGTAAAAAAAATATTCCCAGTCGTAAAGTCCATCAAAAGCAATATGAGCAACCCGCGGCCGCGAGCACTTTGCTAAATAAAATATTTTTAATAATACTGTTTTGTTTTGTACAAGGGTTTAGCGGAACACTTAAGTTGAATGTTTTAAATTAGCCGCTCAAAAGAGTTTTTTTCTTGGATATGCAAGAATATTTAAATAAAGTCAGTTTTAATTGAACAATAAAAACTGATATCATATATTGGTTTGATCAAGTATGTTTTGTATGTTCTTTAATATTTAAGAATGATAAAAATCGAGAGCATTTGTTGGTTTGGCCTCGGAGATAAAAATTTTTCACCTGCAGCGCTTTACTTTTTGTTTTTTGTTTTTGTTTTTAGAATATATAAACTAATTGGTGACACCACCGACTGCAGAGATAACCACCGTACCGTACCCTCTGCGACCTGCGAATAAATTGGTTTTGGCTTAACAGTTCGGCTTTAAACCGGCACTATGAACATCTGTGGTAGTAGGTATCTTAAAAGAAATCAGCATCTATTATAATCTAAGGAAAACTCCAATCTTTACCTGTTTCTAGATTTTAGCAAAACCATGGACGGTGTATGTCAGAATCAATTATGGAAAAAAAAATAAGAAAACAACAGCATCGGAAGATATAATAGTGATTATATCTTACCTTTCGAAGCTCACTAAGGTCGTGTAATCGACTGAAGACTTTTCAACCCAATTTATTTGAAAAGTGTCATAAGGAAAGGAGGAAACATGTATTCGGTTCTCTTAAATATATTTTAATCAATTCAAAAACTTAATGACACAATTAATTCGAGAAGCACAAAAGACGTGTATATAATATTAATTCCGCAGATTATATGATTCTTCTGGCACCATCGCTAGTACAAAAAATTTGCCTTATTTTGGAAGATTTTGAAAAAACAATTTTTATGTAATATAATAATATGTAAATAACAGCGCCCTTGGGGTGATATTTAAGAAGAACGGCGCTATTTTCCAAGTATTTATTTGTTATTAATTTATTTATAAATACATGATACTTGACAAAGACATTTACAAATTATACATGTGTATATTAAATCACAAGATTAGGCAGCTGCCTGTTTTATGGTGATCAATGGAACATAGTTATTTTGTATGATGTGTAGTGTAAACATAAATGAAATTTATGAACATGCTGAAAATTGGATGTTTTTGAAAGAAAGTAGTAAACTGAAAATATAAAAGGCATACATAAGGAGTAGATTACTTACATATACATTCACACACATGTATAAAAAATTAGACTGCAATACAATAGAATTTGCTTAAAATTACCTACAATATTAAAAATGCATACCTATTAATAACTATTCCACCGACCCAAATGCATTTGCATATAAGAAATGTACCTGGGGGACGAATGCACTCCTTTTTGCGCACAAGCTTATTGCGCAGACTACGGCAATCCAAGAATACCATCATAACTAACATGGTTATCTGGATACAGTCCCTCTATTGGCCCTCTAGAGATGGTTAACGGTCAAATACCCGCACTTCTTTTCAGTATATATTTTATGTTTTGTTATTTTGTTTATTTTGTTACCCTTAACTATGTAATATATTGCATAACTCTTGGAATAAAGTCATTATTATTATTATGTATTTGCGGACACAACTGTCATACATCTTTACAGCGATACACACTTGTAGTAGGTAATCATTGAGATGTGTGACATGCATTCTTATCTGCCTACTCTTGTAAAAACAGGCTTAGTTTGCAGTTGGTTTGTAACTTATAACAGCAACGTATGTACCTATTTTATCTTTATATCAAGGCTGAAAAACCCCTTCGGAGATTGTACCCAGTTTTTTCTTATCTTATTCCTCCCCATCCGGTAAGAAATTATGACTTTTTCGCTCATCGGCCCTCACCCCGGTTGAATAAAGAACGATCGAGCGTGTAAGAAAAGAGTGAGACCAGATTGAAGACGAGCTAACGGCACCCCAGGCGGCCCTTAGAACATCCATTCGCCGTTCTGCGCTCCTGGTAGAAACAACGAAACAAAGCGGAATTCATCCCTTTTTTAAACCTATAAAGGCGAGCCTTATAAATTTTGTGTCATCTTTATTTTTATTTTGACATATTGTTTTATTATAAATGACAGCAAACCTTAGAAACCACATATCACGTGGAATTCCTCGGGGGTTATGAGATGTTCGATTTCAGTCAAAAGTTTATTCTGCTTGCAGAAAATCAGTTTGTAGGAACTCTAACTTTTTTATTCCTGAGAGACACTTTTAAAATAATAACTGTTTTTCTATGTATTCGGTTTAATAACTTTGTCAATAAGTTTGTCTTAAATGTGTACATTTGATTAAAATAAAAGTAGATACTATTGTAGTTTCGTCAAATGGGTAAGTTTTTTGTAATTTTTTTTAAATTTTACGAAAATAAAATGTTATTTATTTTATTTTATTTTAGTTTATATAGGTAACACACATAGACATAGTTGTGCATGTGAATTAATTTTAAATTTAAGTTGAATATGAGATAAACCAGTTAAGTTCCATTTACAATATTTTTTTATTTTGTAAAACATGAATTAAAAGAGAAGACCAACAATAAAAAATAATCGTTGTGATTAAGGTACATTAAGGTTAATTGGTTTTTAAAAGTTTTTAGGATACGTTAGAAAATATCTAAAGAAGCCATATTGTAAAACATAAATAAGATATCACAAAAATACCATTTTCATAATAATAATAAAAATAATGGTACAGGAAAGTAGTAGTGTGAGTTCGATTTATGTAGACAAAAAGTTTGCGATGTAAATTTAACCTCTTAGGGCCCGTTCCCACTTCCGTTTTCAAATCGGAGGCGGGTCCCGTTTTAAAAACGGATGCCCTAGTGGCTGTAGTGGATGTATGGAGCTGTTCACACGATTTGAAAACGGATCCGACATTTTTTGTCGGATGGCTCGCCTACGCAGCGCGTCCGTTTTCAAATCGTGTCGGAACACGCTCGCTCATAGTGTTGTATGGAGCTGTTTACACTTGTCGTCCAGTCGTTCCGGCAGAGTCCCCGCCAAACCCCGACCCCTCCCCGCCCGCTCCCTGTCGCAAGGAAGCAGGCACGCTGCGTGCTTGTATTTGGTTATTTTTTTAAGTAAATAAATCAAAACTACAATAATGGATAAGGAAATAGATCCCGAAAATTTAATACCACTGGTCGAAGAAAGAGTATGGTAATATTTTATCTTTAACTAAATAAAAACAAAACACTTGGTGTACACAACTTTTGTACATCAAAATTTTTATTTTTATTTTTTAAGTTTACTTTTTTTAAATTTTAAAGCTTTAACGAGATGCACGGAAGAGCGTATTAGTTAAATAAACACATAATAAAAATATTTGAGTTGTTATTGTTTTCTTACTTTAAAATATCGATAGCCTTTCTTCAGGACAAATGCACTTTCTCAATTTTGTATTTTGATATGTTAAGCTCTCTGAAACTCATTCCAGTAGATGGTTAAAGGAAGTGATAGACATTCTCTTAAGCCATTAAGCGCCCTTGAGGTGATTTTTCATGTTGAAAACGGCGCTATATAAATAATCCAATCATTATTATTCTAAAATAATTAAAGAACTTTAGTTCATCACTTCTCAACTCACCAATTAACACTTGGAAAATTCTTACAGAAAATCATTCGGCTATGATTGGGTGTACCTAAAATTTTCTTTTCACTTTTTTCCTTCTTTTTAATAAGTACAACTTGACAACAAGAGCTTCATCGTCGTCCATTGCGCAACATTACTGAAGAATGAGCAAATAACATGTTTTTGTTGAATCGACAATTATTTTTTTTCGTAGAGTATGGTCCGTTTTTAAAACGGATCCGTTTTTAAAACGGTAGTGTGAACAGGGCCATTGGCCATCCGTTTTTAAAACGGGACCCGCCTACGATTTGAAAACGGAAGTGGGAACGGGCCCTTACGAGACATATGATATGCCATAACTTGATTAAAAGTAATTTGTTTACTGAAAGTTATAATATCAAAGAATAGTTTTAAATTGTGTATGCTCCTTTAAAATACTAAATACGAAAAGAAATAAAATGAAAAAAGATTATGATTAAATAGTGTAAGTGAAATCATTAGATTATTTGAAGGAGTCATGCCATTTCGTTTATATCTGCCTCAGAGAAAATTCGAATAACAGGAGAACCGTCATTTTTTCTAATAAATATATGACAGTTTTTTTATTTATTGTTATTAAGTTTAATTTGTAGAACTCCATTTTAATTTTTATTTTTTATATATTCAATAATATTGTTATTGGGTTTATAAAAACAGTTTATTTTTAAACAAGTTCTGCTGTGTAATTATTATTACGCGTGACAGCTGTTTCGCCCTTTGAAGGCATTATATTATTATATAATATTATTATATAAATATTATTTGAAATATAATATAAATATAATTATTATTATTTGACTTATTATTATCTCCCATTCTTACTTTTATTTTATTATTGTCATTGTTATTGTCTTCGCTCCTCATTTATATATGCTCTCCTTTCACTGTCATCTCTGTTTATAAAACTTATTCGTGTAATTAATATGTTGTTAATGGACTATTTGTCCGTAAATAAATAAATAAATAAATTATCAAACTATCCACACATTGATAATGCCTTCAGAGGGCGAAACAGCTGTCACGCGTAATAATAATTACACAGCAGAACTTGTTTAAAAATAAACTGTTTTGACAGTTTTTTGTCCAGGTATTTATATTTTTTTGAGTTTTAAGTTCCCTGTCTTTCTTCATAAGTAACTTGTTAGAAGGCGTGAGGTGATCATTGAGGAATATACGGCTTGCTACTACTGGAAGGCCGATATTTGCTGAAGTCAAGGTCCGGTGGCGACTAGCAGCTGCCAACAAAGCGTCCTTGCAATCTCGCTAAAGAAGACTATATTATATTTGATGTAGATGTGGGTGTGGATGCGATTTTAGAACCTGCCGTTGACCACGGTCGCACTCTATGAATGAAGTCAATGTCCCCTTTTTGTAATTGGTACACAACTTTTTGGGATACATTCATCATAATATCCTGAAGGCTTTTACTTCTTGACATCGGAACTCCTTAAATTTAAACATTACATAGTCTATCATATTTTCTTATTGATTCATTTCACATTTACGTCCTTTATAATTTCCTTCAAATCAGTAACTTCGCATTCCAGAGAATCAATTTTAGCAGTTTTACTGCTCGAAGCTAATATTTTGGTGTTTAAGGTTTCAATTTTTTGATTTTTCAGAACAACTCAACCTTTTAACTACCTATATAAAATCAGCCATGTTCCCTTCTCCTCAGATAGTAAAATTAATGATCTTGGCGTTATTTTCGATTCAAAATTTAACTTCCTTTCACAAATAAATTCAGTTACCAATGGCAGAGACTTTCGAAATATTTCAACATTAAAAATCTTATATTCTTCTTTAGTTCGAAGTCAAGACGAATATAATTATTCTATCTAGTCCCTTCACTTCAAAATCCACTCTTCACTTTCAATAATATTTTTGTGTACATACTACTTGTTATGTCATTTATTACTAATATTCTCCTGTGTACCACTGTATGCCTATAATCCAATGTATCATAATATTGTAAAAGCTATTTTATGGCGTTTAAATAAAAAAAATCCACTGATTTTATAATTGGTTCTAATTGATCTGTAAAGTCCTTGAATCTTGCGTCTAGCTTACAAAAATGTTTTTTTCCATCTCCTTGAGTTTGTCATCGAGGGTTTGTTGAGAGCTGGTTAAGGATTTCATATAAATCCATAGGATTATCGTCAGTATTTTGTTCGTTTGCGTCGTATTATTTTCCATTTTGTTGTTTAAATTAGAATATCACTTGTCAATTGAGAAAAAATAATAGTCAACGTGATTGGTTTAATTAATTTAAACACTCCACTAATATCAGTATGGGTGGAGATTTAATAACCAATGTGAGATCTCCGCAGTGATGACACTATTTTCTCACCTCAATATTATTATTTTGCACAGAATGGTAACATGAATTTATTGGAGATTGGAGATTTATTTGGTAATTGATGTTTATCAGCACTTGTAAATCAGATAAATAATTTCACTTTGTAGATTGAGAAAAACTGTATCGATTTGTACCTGACTTTTAGATAAGGATACTTATTTTTATTGATAATCACAGTAATTACAGAGACCAATGCTTATAAACTGTGAAACGTTAGTAGGTGTTATTTTTATTATGAAGTTCTGCAAGTATTTTGTCTTTATTATTCTGACAGCTATTTTGGGGTTCAAGGCCATTTTCTAACTGTGGTTGGGCCACGTTGAGACGAATTATTTATATGATTTTTTTATGTCTAAAATTATGTATTACACCCATTGAGGTATAAAGATAGAGCCAATATTGGCGTTGGAAGTATTTGCCACTTATATCGGTTAATTGTCCGCTGTGAGATACCACAGGCTTCAACGCTCAAGCTACAAGCGCTCGCCGAACACCGGTCTCCGGCGATGATTTATAAATGCCTACATGCACACTGAGATAATGTACAAGTTGTACTGGAATAGGTAGAGAACGCAATGGTATAACTTTTCATCGGTAAATAGGGTTTTAGAATAATCAGTAGTCGTGTAAACTGGCTTGAAGTTGGCACGCCGATTGTTGATTTAGTTCACGGTCGGAAGGAGTCGGTCGGCATCGACAGCTGACACCCCCTTCCTACTTCCCGTACGGGAACAACTTTTTACACTGTTTTTGCAAGGAATATAGACTCTGTCTATATACCTCAATGATTACATCACGATTAAAAAAAATATGGATGATTTTGAAATATGAATGATTTTTAGAATAAACTTGAGGTATAATTGGGTGACATTAGATAATCGACAATTCTTAAAGACTGATAAAGCAACTCTATTGGATGCCTGAAAGTTTTTCTAAATACAGTTTTACATACCTTTCTTCTAAGTCTTGCGATCACGTCAATGTCTCCTTGAAACACTTACAAATTCCTCCATCAACGTATTTTTCAATTTCACAGTTTATGCAGTCAATACTTTCAAATTATCTAAATATCCTCTCTTAGCAATAAATCGTTCTGTGTACATCGGCCTAGCTTTATTACTGACTACTTCCTAACATGCAAACGCCCCAAAAATCCCATTTTGTTTACGAAAATATTCGACGGAAATCAAATTGTCGAATTTACTTTGCTATACTTAGATGTCTTATAGTATATATGTATATACGGTAGCAACTCCTCTAGGTCCTACATAAGATTTTTACTGCCACAATGAAAGCTGTACAAAGCAGGGCTTTCCTGTTAAGTAAAAAACGGAGTTCTGAGATACTAGAACAAATCAGGCTGTACGAGCGTTTTTGAACTGGAGCGTCCGAGGTCGAAAAAGTGAAACCTCTCAAGAGTTTTATCTGCTCGGAGCCTGTACAACTTGGAATCCACTTTGGTAACTAACGAAAAGAAGAAGATAGAGAAGAAGAAGGTTGAAAAGAACCCACCTCTTCAGATTGATTCACTAAATATAAAAAAAACACGTTTAAAGTAACCTTACGATTTATCGTTTCTCCAAATGACGACACTGAAAGAATCTGCATTTTTATATTTGTGTTAACCTAGAAACCACCGACAAAAAAAAAATTCGTCACTCCAAAACTCACCGTTAGAGAGTCTTGCTTCAGAAAATAAATATTCTGCTTTGTAGTTAAAATAAACCGACAAAATATACCAATATATTCTGGATGAAACGTCTCCATGGCGCTTATCACATTTTGCTTCACTTTTTTATACAAGTACCTAACTTTGAGTACATACGTTTTGAATATTTTCGAATCTTGATTGTTAGAAAATGAAATGATAATAAAATTCACAAAATTATTAACGGACATTGATTACCCATCCCAAAAAAATATATTTTTAAAATTATTGATAACTATGTAAAACGAATTGTGATTTTAATATAAATAAGCCATGTTTCATAATCTCTTGATTCGCTTGGCTTAGAACGTATGTACTCTCAGCAGTGTAGAAAAATGCTTTCCCTAATTTAAAAAGGGGAATCTCAACCCGTTTTAAACTGTGTAAGAGGATTGAGATTTGAGGCAAGCAATTGGATGGCGCCTATTTTTAGAAAACCAATTAAAATATTCATTTCCCATCGCCTGCCTGTTTACAATTCTTCCGGATAAATGCTTTTTTTTTCGTTGAGTAAGCCTTCCGCAAAAAACTCGTATGGTCATGATTTAAAAGCTCCATTGTAAGCTCTCTTGTTTTGAGTTTACAACGGATCAGTCGACGGTTTGCCTTTATTATATTTTTTAAATGAAGACTTATACTCCCGCGTTATGAGTAACCTGATATTATTTTTAAATCTCCTACTACCAGCAAAGTACGCGAAAGATGTTCAACTTGTATTAAAAGGTCTATTATCGTTTTCGTCCTGAGGTGTCCATGTAATGCGTATACCCTCCATGTAATCTTATTTAATATGCAGCAATCGATTTCTCTGGAATGCTCCGGAAAAACGGCCAGAATAAAACGCATGGGCCAAGAACGTACGAGATATTTTACGCAATATAATTCATCGCGTAATGTAAATAGGTACCAGCTACCTGCATACGAGCTACCTACTTGCTGCTACGTGTGAGCGAACTACCTACGTCAATACATTGCGAGTTTGACTAGGTACATTTCGCGCATTCGCTAGAAGGTCCTAGTCAATTGCCTAGGTTAATTGGCGTAGTTACTACCGACGTCGGCTGGACTATATAAATAGGCCCGACGCAGCTAAAAGTCAATCTTTAGTCAGTAATTAGTCAGTTATGAATAGTCAGTCTCGCGAGTAACAACTGGTGCGCCTTGCGCAAGACGATACACCCGGCTCTGCACGGTTCATCCACGGACTCCAACGGGACCATTACAGCGCCCTGGCCCCAGCATACCTGGCCAGCGCTACATCCACGCACCTAGACCCCGCGCCATCCTCGCCGGTCTATGCATCTCCCGCACAACCGCCGACCAGGTCCATTGAACCTTCGGCTTCCCTGTTCAGCACTAAAGCATCCGGAAGACACATGGTCTTCACCAGTACCTGACACGTCCGCGAGTCCGGTCACCAGCAAGCGGCGTCGACTCAAAGACCTGCACTTTGACAAACACTTCATCATTGGTTCTGAAGTTATCTCATGCTGCATTTCAGACTCAACAATAAAATACTGTGACCTTCACAACCTCTTTCAGATCTCCAAAAATATGTTCTCTTCTAATTATGCTTTTGAGTTATAAAAATCATTTTTTTAAGCATATTTACATGGTTTTCAATTTCTCAAATTCCTCAACTAAAAATATTACTAAATAACTTATGAAGCTTCTGAAAATTTACTGAACTCAAAATATACTAAATATTTATGTTTTTAAATTCGTACCATTCTTTGAAAAAACAAAACGCAACCAAATATTTTTTTCTGTTTCTAGACTCATGTCTAAAAACAATCGATTTAGTCACTTTCAACGTGTTATTATTTACGAATATTTCTAAAACAGGTAACTCTTCTCCTCTAGAAGCAATTACTATACGAAATTCTTTTTTTTATAAATCTAAAGATTTTTTAAACTTAGGAAATAATAGTAAAATAAATACATCCAAGATTCTAAGGGTGGGACCATCCTTGTTTATTCCTTATCAATGCCACAAAGGCAGAAACAGGTGCTGTATATCTACCCTTGAAACCAGATTATGGGGCTAACAATAAAAGCTAGCCACACGTGCGTTATATAAGCCCTCATTAAATTTTATCCTACGGAGCTACTTTTGAATATTTAAAAGCTTTTAGGATAGGCACTGTTCAACTCGACGTTTCACTGACGCGAACCTTTTATTAGATTTAGAATTTTATGAATATATATATATATACTACCTTTTACCTTCCCAATATATATATATATATATATTACCTTTTACCTTCCCAATATATATATATATATATATATTACCTTTTACCTTCCCAGGACGTTCTCTCTTTCCTTTCCTTAAAAAAGACCCTGCACACAGCATCCCAAATGATGACATTGGCCCTAAAGAAAATAATTCTCTTCAAGGCCTCCTGTGTGTGGTTAATGTACACACATATGTATATTTATATATTTATACATATGTGTGTACATTTTCTTAAGGACCAATGTCATCATTTGGGATGCTGGGTCCAGGGTTTTTTTTAAGGAAAGGAAAGAGAGAACGTTCTGGGAAGGTAAAAGGTATGAGGGCTGGGTAGGAATCTAGGAATCAGTGTGTCCAGGAGTGACGGACATATGGATATATCCCTCTCACTGCCGCACAAAGCGATGAGTCGAGAGACCAGTTGGAGAGGTTAAAGGGTCTCCACAAACCAGCCTTTCGGGATATGGCAAGCCACACAGCTGGTGGGCAGGCGCATCTTGAACACACCTCTCTCGATAAACCCTGGTTATTCAATAAATGGTTCCAGGGCGGCGGTACCCAAATCGGCCTCCCAAAAGCACTATAATCAGTTTATTAGTTTCATATTAAAAATTTGGAGGTGTTCAAAGTGGGCGTAAAATTTACAATTAGGACGCTCAGAAATCACGGTCGCTAAGCTCGTTTTTCTATTGTCAACGCGATCGCTCGAGTGAGTAGGGAGACAGCTTTATAAAAATCCAACATATTTATTCTTACTTTTTACAGATAAATTTCAGATACCTTATAGTAAAACATGAAAAGAGTAAGTGCAATAATTTTTTTTTTAAATTAGATCCTTCTTCTAATGACCTGTCCTACCGAAGGTTGACTATCATTTTCTGCCTCCCGGAACAAGTTAACGAACCTACTTTTAGTACCCGGAGTACCCAGTAGTCACGTAACTTTGGAAACCTTGTGACGTCGCAACCTGCGTTACTACTTCTTCTCTCAATCATCCCCTGGATAATCTGTTGGATAATCCTGCATTTCCATTTTGTATCTATACTTGGTGTCTGGAAACTCGCTCTACAAGCGGGAAACTGGTGAATCCATATCACATTTAGATTCGAATTTGTTGTGTAACTTTTTTGATTTGAACTTTCGTTTTCGAGTAAGTCGAGTCCGGAGATGGTTTTTTTTAATGGCAAACTAAATCAAAATCATTTGTTTATGGAGGCTAAGAATAAGCTCTTTAATGTACTTAAAAAAAACGGAAAGCTCAGAAAAAAGGGTTTTCCGCATGATGTAGATTATTCACCTGTTTGCCTCATGTACAATTAGTTTCCAAACACCGTATATGTGCTCGTCAGTTCGTCACGGAAACCGCATTGTTTTCGATTGGCTAGTACCGCTGGCCTTGATTTGTCGGTTAGAGTGGGATATACCGGGATATATCTACCGAAATTGAAATTGAATTTTTTTACAAACCAACCAATTTTTTTGAAAAAACTACCAGAGGAACTACACACACAGCTCGTAATTCAATTGCTGTCTTACGGGATCAGTTTCCAGGCAGCCATATCTACATATTTACATGATATCCCTTATTCTGACTTATTTTTGTGGGGATAACTTATTTCCCGAGTATGTTGACAAGCCAGACGGTCTTGAAGATCTAAAGATGTAAATCCAGGGTTCATCGTTTGAATTCCACGTCAGATGTTAATTGACGCCACTCAAAGTATTCATAAATGTAAATGGCCAATATCTGAGCGACTGTCACTTGATCTTCAAAACATAAACTACCAACAAAACTCAAACCGTCACTCTGTTTTTTCAAAAATTAAAAACTGACCTAGTAAGTCTTTTGAAAACTATGAAATTTCCGTGACGGGCTCTGTATCAACGTTACTCAATAAATTTCACTATTTATTTTAGTATTAACTAAACTTTACTTTACTTTTAGGTAGGTCTATTTTGTTCTACGCAAACATGTACATGATGTTAAACTGACGGCCTCGCCGTCGAGGGGTAAGTTTTCGATTTAGGTCTGGAGGTTGCGAGTTGAAATCCTGGCGTTCGCAAGCAAACTTCATTTAATAATTTATATATGTTAAACTTTTAGCAATTAGAAATATTTTTTTTTTTTAGTTTTTAGGATTTACTATTACCTTATAACATTTTCCAATAATTTTATTTAAATATTTATGTTTTTATAATTATGTACATTCGTGAGTATACGTATGTGATTGTATGTCTGTATGTATGTGTACATGTATGTGTATGTAAACGTATGAATGTGTGTGTATATATATACGGATATATAAATATATGCGTATGTATGTGAATAAGCATATACAAGTACCCGTCTCAGAACAGAAATCTTCTAGTAAGGCGGGTTACTAACTTTTTTGTAAATGAATGGTTATTTCAATAAACGCCCGGGTTGCCGACCATTAAAAAATATATTTATGTATATATAATTATATACAGTTGGTTAAAATCATATTTACAAATAAATCAAATGAGTTTAAACACAGTATAAAGGGTTTTACGCATAATTAAAAGGAACGGTCTTATGGAGACATGTTAGTACATCCTAGGGAATGATTTATGGTTAATAAATACATAATAATAAATACTTTATTGAATTCCTTTTTTGTAACAAAGAGAGAACAATATCCTCACTGAGATCTCACATGCTGGGGATTTCATTTACATATTATTGAAATTTTGTAGTATGCATAACGTGAGGTAATTATAAATATATATTATGTAAAACCATTACATGGTAATTTTAGTGTAGTTAAGTGGTTTCGGTTTCAGTCTGTATTTGGTGTCAGCATGTTTTCTATATTTGATCTGCCTAAATTTTGTATCCAGATTTAAATTTTAATATTCTTGTGATTTTTTAATGAGAGTGGGTTGTTTTGTAGACTTAAGTACCACAGTATATGAAGTTTTTTTCCTCAAATGCTGTATTTATAGTTGCTTGTAGGATATGTTTGAGCATGCGATCTAGTATAATATACGTGAAAGTTGTCAATTCTTGTGTTTCGTATTAGAGTATAGAGTTATTTCATTTGCATGAGTTTTATATCGTTGAAGATTGACAAAGATAAATGATGTAAATATACATGTATGTGGAGTATAAATGTATGTGTCTGAATTGTATTGAGTAGTGGAGCATTGTGATTGCGCATTGATTAAGTTACCAGTAATGTTTTTCTTATAAGGCAGTGAGTCAAAATATATGTCGAGAGTTGAGTTGAGAAAAATATTATTGGAGAATACGGGTAATAGTGAGTTTGCTGCAGCGTTTGTTGTTTTATGTGTACGTTTGATCTGGCGGATAAGAATTAAGTTTATTTATTGCGGAAGGAACAACGATAGTTTGAGATCTGGATTTTTTTCTCGGAGTTCTTTCAAAGGTATATAACCTAACGTATTACTCAAATCATCCGACTTTGACTTTTAGTATGGTTGTGGGTATACGGCATATTTTTACGTGTTTATTCATTCCCAGTGAAGATCTTTCCAAAAAAACTTTGCTTCATACAGAGAAATGAGATTTCCATTTTGTACTCCGTCGATAAATTTCTTATAATCACACCTTGCCAGACTATGCCAATATTTTTTTCAATTTTTTAGGGAATTTCTCCAATTTGATTTCCACGCTCTCGCATTCACAGAGGCACGATTCCGTTAGGTTTTGGCAGAGCCTCGATGCGCGATGGTGCGGAGGCTGCATAACAAGTGGCCGAGCGGTAGCGACGCTAAGAGCCATCTTGTTCCTCCGCTTCGTCTTGTGTCAAAGGCTGCATTCCATATTCCATTATTCATGTTAAAATATTTGATCGGGCGTCTCGGGCAAGGGAATTTAGAAAATTTTGTAGGTTTGAAATTTATTTTTGAGGCCTATGTAAGTAGGTATTAAACACATGAGAAATGAGAAAATAAAAACGCTTACATCAAAACTTTGTATTGTTTGTTTTTCTCCGTTTACGCTTATCAATGGGAATGATTTTACGAGAAATGTGTGTCTATATCTGGAGTTATTTGTTCAGCAATAACAAACACCTCTCTGCCACAATCATAAAATAAAGAAGAATAATAAGTGCCTTGTGGGCGTGTTTTGTTTTCAAATATTAAACTTAGGCATATATACAAAACTGCGTTTCACCATGTTTAGGAAATTCAGTATGATAGACAGACAGCGTGCAAAATTGTCAGTGGAAGATTTTTTTATATTTAAATTTATAAGGAAGGCAATTCTAGTTTTCTTCTTTATTCTATGACCACAAGACAGTTGGTTTTTAGGCAGGAAAGGAAAATAATTTATGCTGAACCAATGTACTATTTTTTTATGACACAATATCATTATTTTTATAAAACATTATTTGGTAATTGATAAAGAATATATAAAGTATTTTTTTAATGTTGTTTAATTAACACCTCCCTCATTGAGAATAAACTCGAGATTTGGAGGGAGTGTCGAATTAAGTTTTTAACATTGATTCATTTTGGGAATACTACCGTACATATAAACTTTGAAATGATTAACATATGCATACAGAATAACAAATATTTATTTTGATATTGCAAAAATAAAAATATACATTTTACACATTTATTTTTTTTTATTTTAAATTAAATAAATGTATCCAAATATTTTTAACACTAATTTTTTTATGAAATAATATACCAAAAAATCAAATTAGTTTGAGATAAAGTATATTTTAAGTTTATTCTTAAATTCTTATTTTAAATTTTCATATTTTTTTCTGCTTCATTTCTTTATTGAGTTTGTTAAAACATTGAATGGCTGAGTACGTGAATGATGTTGTGCAGTTGTTGTATTGAGTTTACATATATTATTGTTTGTTACGTGGTTCTCGGCCTGGTGCTCAATGAATTCTATTATTAGTTTATCTTTGTGGATTTGAAGTAATGCATTTTTTTGATAAATTCTGTTTAAAAAGTTTTAAACATTTAAATTATTATAAAAATTCACGAATCTGAAGGTTTTTTAAGAATTATTTTAATTAGTCTTCTTTTGACTACTTCTAGTGGGGCTAAGTTAGTTCTAAATGCTCCTCTCCAGTCTATTATTCCATATACGAGAATGAATTGGGCTAGCGCATAGTAAACCTTCTGTAGCATTGGTTTTTGAAGGACATTTCTCAATTTAAGGAAAATGTAGTAAAGTTTACGTAATATTTTAATAGTTTGTTCAAAATGTTCTATCCATTTAATGTGTTCATCTATTAGAATTCCTAAATAATATTTAATAATATTATAAGGAAGAATTCATTTACTGTAATAGTGTAATAATTTGACGGTGTAAACAATATTGCACGCTTTACAAATAATGCAACTCGACTGTTCTTTGCTTGACCCTAAGTAGGTACTAGGAGCTAGATTTGGTATTTTCATAATAATCCTATTGCATTTCGTGGTAGTTTCACAAACATGCGGAATTATATTGAATTTATTATAAGTTTCGTTTAAAATAGAGTCATTCATTTGACATTGGTGCCAATAGTTAATAGGCCTAACTTTACAAAATTATTGCTGAGATTACATAAATAAGAATAAGCGAGAATGTTTGTACTTGTTTATGTCTGGTATCTATATTCCTCTTTTTTTTATTTTTTTTCATCATAATTTTCACACTTAGGTCTTTAAAAAATGTTCACCAGCACAGTGCATAGACAATTCTCTTTTTCTTTATGAAGACATCTAACAAAACTACGTCCAAAGCTCTAGCAGTGATAGCATTGCACTAGAGCAGAGAAAATATTGAATTTTCCTGAACCTATTAAAATGCCATGAGATTTATTTTTATTTATTTATTATTTATTTATTATTATTACATTTATTACATACAAAATATACAAATATAAAAGGAAGCTTTGACTGACAACTAGGAAGTTTCCCGTTTTAGGACAGTCAAGATAATCATTTCTTTTTTTCGTAAGAAGATTTCTTTCCGTTGCCTGCCCAACAACCGGGTGACGGTATAGTTCCCCTGTTCTTACATTGTGCAGACAGGGGCGCCCTTGTGAGGTATTACCTACGTCAAATTAACATGAAGCAGGATAAGCAACGGGAATTACTTTGTGTAGCTAGAACTGCCCCTTAAGTTATTTGTTAGTTCTTATTCCGATCAGTTCTTCTTGTCACATGATATCCGGTTTTTCAACGTTCCATTTCCATGGTCAAAATGTCCTCCAACTAAGCTTTGAAGTCTAAGTGAAGTACATTTAAATGTTAAACGTTGACCAAAACGTCATAACTCTGAACGTTTTTCGAAAACAAGTTGGGAAACTAGGAAAATTCGCGGCTTCTAATCAATGTTTCGCTTCAATATTTTAATTCGGACAAGAAAAAGAACGTAGACTCTATTTATATACCTACCTCAATAAACCATTTTACGAAATATGAAATTACAAATATTACATAAATAATTTCTATTCAGTCTATTATTAGTATTCCGTAAACTATGTTATTTGTGTTAGGTGTATTGTTTCATTTACGGAACTCCTAAATGTTGATTTAAATGGTGGTCCGCTCGTATGCACCCCCGTTTCAATCTCGTGGACCCCCAATGATTTTTCTCGCTCACATGGACCCCCAGCAAGCCGATATCGACCTCCGGGGGTCCAATAAACCACTTTATAAACTTCTGCACTAGAGCATGAGCAACTTCCACCTGGATCCTCTGGTATCCCACATAGAATTTACCGTATAAATTAGTCGATTTCACAATCGACTTCTATCTTAATATGTGTTATTATATTTATTCTAAAATACCTTTTTTAATATAATCTAAGTCTCGGGTTTTCCCGCCATCACAGCCTAGATATTCTCATTTTGTTCAATATGATCTTATATTATATAATACTTGTTATAGTCATTACCAATGCTTTCGTAAGTACGATGGTTGGTTTTTTCTTCTTCAATGGAGTTTATCTCTGTAAACTCGTTCCCAATAAGTTTACTCATTTTTTCTGACAGCGTCTTTTTTTGTCAAACATCTTATTAGTAATCTGTTTTTTGATATTTTATTTAGACCGTTCACTTTACCACCTTCCTTACGTTAGTTAATCTTCTGCCTATTTTTATTTTGTTTATTATCTGACAACTGATCAATTTTGCTCGATGTCACCCTTTTAAACGTTTTTTTCCATTTGTTGAATTTTTGACCGTTACCGGTTTTAGCTTATTATAGCCATCTTCAAACTGGCTATAATATTCTGAAACTAGTTACCGTACAGAAAATAGAATATTTAGAAAAAAATGTTTTAAATTGATTCAATATATCATTATATTAAATACGTTATCTCTGTCGTTCTTCTCTCCTTTGTGAATTCCTGTGACCATGTCTCTTTTTATGCACACAATTATTAACAAATATTTTCTTGCTTCGCTATATTATAATACATAATTTAATATCATACTATATGTATCATACGTATCCAGACCTCCAGAATATTTCAAGAGAATTCATATTTACGCCAAAATCACAAAAACACTTCAACCCCGAAACCGCTTGATACCGTGTCGCCGACACATTTGGAAATCTTTACATCAAAATAACTCAATCAAATGATGTATTATATGTGATTAATCAAGATAATTACATAGCAATATAATAGCAGAACCTGAAATACATCTGAAAATAATCATCCAGCACCTCCCTCGGACACACCAACCCACGAAGTGACCACGGCTAGGAAGGCCACTCAGTATTTACGTAGGACCCCCTCCACTACTCCCCGGATGGAATTCCATGATGGCCGCCGTCTCCAACCAATCACAGCCCAGCATGTCACCTTGACTTTCTTATCAAAAACTAATAACAGATTCAAATGTGATTAATTGTGATATCATCAGACTGGATTTACGGGAAAAGGATGCAAGATATAACTACGAAATAAATATCAACATCAAGAAATGATTATATACTAATATAATAACATGAATAATTATATCTAACTATATTTTTTACCCTTTGGGAAATGTTCAAACCAAAGATATTTAACTTCAAACCCAATATGAAAACTTGTATAATTATTTATAAAATAAATAAACGGGACTGCGGGAGATGGTTTTGGTAGATTGAACTGACTTGGTGAAAGGTATCATATTAAAATATAACTTTCCTCTCAACAAGATAATTGCAGAGAGGAAAAATACCTAACCACTTTACTCCTCACGAAAGAGGATAGAACGCCTCCGAGAGGATTCGATTTGAAAACGTTCTATAAATAGAGAACCGAATTCCGTACAAAGTCAGTTCAACAACTACCTCTGAAAGAGAATCCTCTCTCCTGAAGAACCATCTCCAAGTCTCCAAAAGTCTCAAGAAATATTTTCAAGTGTTTTATTCAGTAGTAAATTCAGTTTTTGCCAAGTATTAAATTCTTTTCGTCAGTTCAGATCTGGAAATAAATTCCTCTCTGATCGTGGCTTTAAACTCTACCACGAACTTCTACAACATCTACAACCTCTACCAAGACTGAAAACGCTGACAAGTGTACCCAGCTACCTTCGTATCTACAGTTATTGTACGGACAGTATATTGTTTCGTACACTATATTTATGTTAAAATTATTTATTTATTTTGCAAAAAAAATATAAAATCAACATATTGCAAAAGCGATAAAGAAAATTACAAAAAATATTAGTTGGCATAGTAAATATAGGTTACATGCGGGACAAAAAAGATACACGTAGGTACACAAAGTTAGAGGTTAAATGAATATTCTTGCCCAAATTCATTGTAGGTCATGTGGAAAATATCCACATGTCCTGCGAGGCAGTTAATTAACCTAGTAAGTTTTCCCAGGGGAATCGGTATCGGCATTGGTAACACCTGGGAAGAATCAGAAGCTTGTGTTGGCGGCCAATTATCCTGGGCATGTAATCTTATTTTAGTCAGAATTACTTACATATTAGTAGTAGTGCGATATCTTTCTAAGAACTTGGGCTGCAGATGCCCAGCATTCCTTAGATAAATGCTGTTGTAAACAGGCATGGGTTAAAACCGAACTCTCTCGTGTATCGTAAAAAAATATTTTGTTTTTTCTCGACCATTATTAGTACATAAACGATGTTCTTTGGCCCCCATACCTGAGATCCGCTCTCGAGAATATTACGCACTAAGCTAAAGTAAAGCAGACATAACTAGGTTTTTTATTTTTTTATTTATTTTTTATTGAAAATATGATATTAAATATATGTTATTATTATTATTACATTGTATTTCTTAATCATCCTTACAGGGTGACCTGTGCTGAGGTAGACTAAAGTTATTCATTTCTGTTTTATTAGTTTTATATGTCTTTTTTAATGTTTTCTTCAGAGTTTTTCATTAATCTCTTTCAGCCAGATTTTTATTCTTGATTTGTAATCATTCAAATTTTCTATTCATTTTATATCAGGGGGAAGGATGTTGTGGAGTTTCGTCGCAAAATAAATATAATTTCTTTGTCCGAAAGTGGTTTTATTATCTGGAATATTTTTTATGTCATTGCGATTTGACCTTGTTTGATGAATACGCGGTATTGTAGAGGATTCAGTATTTTTTAATAGTTTCAATAGTATATTTTTAGCATATATTTCTTGTACATTTGGTTTATCAAAACTATTGAAAATTTAAATCGAAGGCGTTCTTATGGTTACTTTCAATATGGTCTTTATGATTCCCTTTTGAATTGTGTTCAGGTTATGTATATACTTAGATACAGCAGATCCCCATCCTATAATTCCATATTCAATACGAAAATGATATAATGCGTGATAGATTTTGTTCATTTCCTTTTTATTTACGACATTTCTTAGATTTTTAAAGAAATATACTTTTTATTTTAATTTTATTTTATATTATTGAAACAAACAGTATGTACATGATTTACAGAGTTGAAACAATATACAGGAATAAGATACTTCATGTTGTGTACCTATGATATGTTTCCTTGTATTGTCTACTAAGTAGTATGTTTATTCCTTAATTACCAGGTGACTTTTGTACTATTGTGTAGTTTATAGGTGTGTGTGACGTGTGTAATGTATGTGAGAGAGGGTGAGGGTGTGTGTGTGTGTGTGTGTCTGTATGTATGCGCATTGAATAGTTTAAATTAGTGACATGATGCCACGTTTGAATATATAAGTTTTGTAAGTTTTTCCGGGACACCTTTGATGTAGTTCACATCTAAGATATTCATCAATTACTACCCCGAGATATTTTATGCTTTGTGACGTTTCTATAATTGGGCATTGACATTGAACGTTATTTAAATGGCATTCGTGTAATTTAAGTTCCAGTTATTTTACTGATACCTTGAGTTCATTGAAAAGGTTGTATATTTTTTTGCTTATATTAAGGGTAAGTGAGTTCATTTTCAGCCAATTTTGAAGTGTACTAAGCCCCTGTTCAGCCACATAAAATGTTTTCAACCAGTTTTCTTCTTGAAATAATATGACGGTTTCACCAACAAAGCTGATTGTGTTCCCTTTAATGTTAAGGCTAGTGATATCATTTATATAGATAATAAATAGAGTCGGTCTCAGTACGCTTCCTCAAGGGACGCCATAGTTTAATGGCTATAGCTTACTCTTATGTTTTCCAATCTGTATTTGTTGTTCTCACTCTTTGCATATGTCATCAACAGGTTCATTTTCGTTTCGGCCATTCTTATTTTTTAAGCTTAGACAGTAATTTTTATGGTCAAAAGCTTTCTGGAGAACTATGAATAAAGCCAAACATATTCCTTAGGGATATTCTTGTTAAATTTTCTATGGCATCAGTGGTACTTAGATTTTCCCGAAAGCCATATTAGAATGTTGATAATATTTTATTTCTTTTCCAGAAATTTAACAATTTGCTTTTTCATGACAGTTTCCAATATTTTTGAAGAGTAGGTTAAGAGACTTATAGGTCGGTAATTATATATTTCCTTTTCATTTCCAAATTTATATATGTGTATAACTGTGGCTTTTCTAAGACAATAAGGGAAGACACTTTTAGATATAGAAAGATTGACCAAGTATGTTAATAGGAAGGTCAGTTAATTTTTTTATTTTTTTGTTGTTTGTTTTAAAGCTAATGTTTGCTTTTGGCCGTGAGAATCTAAAAAAAAAATTTATTGTTTTAATTGAGATTATATCATCGTCCGATGATCAAGGGTTGCAATTACGCTTTTGATTTCAGTGCTGGTCACTTCAGTTAACTTATGTATTTATATTTTCTGGTTCACTTTTTCAATTTCTTCTGGTCAAATGCTATTTTTTAAATGTTGTTTGATTTTTTTGCTAATTATGACTCCACATTAGTGAAATATTCGTTTGTGTATTTCAGTATTTTGTCAGAATGCTTTGTGAATAAGATTTAAGTATTTTCAATTGTTAATTCTTCTATTTTCTTGTAATTAAGAGAACATTTTGCAATTGTAATTTCATTAATGTTCTTCTTCTTGTAATAGTTTTCTTTGACATTACGTATTATTTTTTAAAATATTTCTGTATCTTTTGTAACATCGTAGTATAAAAATATAAATAGAATTTAGTTTAATTTTTTTATGTAATTCGTATTTTTTTCTAATGCAATTTATATCGTTTTCAGTTTATAATGGTTTAAGATGTTGGTTTTTATGTGAAATCTTTTTTTTTGTTATTTTCGTACTCGACAAGATGGTGAGAGTAATATATTCAATGAATTTACTCCATGCATTATTTGTATTAAGGTTCTCCGATTGGTTTATCCAGTTTGTGTTAAGTAACTATTGTTTTACTTCAATCCATTATGTTTCTGTTTTTTTGCAGGGTAATTGGGTAGGGTAATGATGTTTGCTTTTTCTTTCTCATAATGGATAATATTGTCGTATACTGGTCGGTTATCGTAGATTTGAATATGATAGAGTTGGTTGATATAGTAGTCTTACTGAATATGTAGTCGATGCAAGATTTGCTGTCATTATATAGTCGCGTAGGTTTATTTATCATACTTTTAAATCCAAGAAAAGCAAATGTTTATAGATATTTAGTTCCATTAAGATGGATTTTTTTTTTTTTTTTTTATATTTACTCCACACAGGAGGCCCTGAAGAAAATAATTTCCCTCGGGGCCTATGTCATCTTAAGGGATGCTGTGTGGAGGGTCTTTTTTTGGAGAGGAAGGAGTGAACATGGGTCTTGAAGAGTCCCATGTTGTAGGAGGGAGGAAACACAGAGGCCGGCAGTTCGTTCCACAGCCGAGCTGTTGAACTTAAGAACGAATCGTAGAAGCGACCCGTTCTCATGTGACAAGTGTCAACTGTGTACAAATGTTGGGCGCGCGTTTGGCGTGTATCCCGACTACGCACCGGTGCCGAAGGGATCAATGACGCTAGTTCCTCAGAGCATCTTCCATTGTAATACCGATAGAACAAGGACAGCATACCTACCTGACGCCTGTGCTCTAAAGATTGCAGTCCGTTTGTTAAGATTGGGGAATCTATCAAACGGACCGCCCGTTTCTGCACAGAGTCAAGGGTTTTTTTCAGGTATTTTGGGGCTCCAGACCAGAGATGGCTGCCAAATTCGACAGTAGGGCGCACTTGCGATTTGTACAGGGTGAGCAGTTGTGTACTATTAAAGTATCTGCGGGCCCTGTACAGTACGCCCAGCTTCTGAGAGGCCAACTTTACTCTGGCTTCGATGGAGCCCCCGTACCTGAGCTGGTCACTTATAGTTACACCAAGCATATCAATAGAAGGCCTGTTCGGAAGATTGCTTCCGTTGAAGGAGACTAGATTATCATTTGGATCCCTTTTAGACGTAATCAGACAGGATTGGGTCTTTGAAACATTAAATTCGACGAGATTATTTTTACCCCAGGAGGAAATACTCTCGAGATAACCGTCCATTCTCTGCTTCAAAGCCCTCCGAGCCGTTGGAGTTTGTGTGCCCTTTGGGGGCTTGTCAAACAAAAAGCTATCATGAACTGTACTGTCATCCGCGTAGCAATGAATCGGTGCACATGTCAAAAGGTCATTGATGTGCAACAAAAACAAAGTCGGAGACAGAACCGATCCCTGTGGGACGCCAGCATTTATGGAGTGCGAGGAAGAGGTGAAACCGTCAGCAACCGCCTGAATCGACCTATCCCTTAAAAAGTCAGCAATCCACGTACACAGGGATGCGGGAAGTCCGTAAGAATGCAATTTGTTGACAAGTCCTCGGTGCCAGACCCGGTCAAAGGCCTTGGATATGTCTAGTGCGACCGTTTGGGTCTCACCGTGACGTTCCAGGCACCGCCCCCAAATATGCGTCACATACGCGAGAAGATCACCGCACGAGCGGTTCCGCCGGAATCCGTATTGACGGTCGTTGATAATTTTGTTCTTCTCGAGGTATGTGAGCAGTTTGTCGTTGATCACACGTTCCATCACTTTGGACAGAACTGATGTGATCGCTATGGGGCGGTAGTTGGCCGGGTTGGAGCGGTCACCTTTCTTGGGAATAGGGTGAATTACCGCTTTTTTCCAACCAGAGGGCACAGTGCCACACTTCAGGGACATTTTGCAGAGCTTTGTCAAAACTGGAACTATTTCCGCAGCACACCTCTGCAATACCAGGGCAGGTATTCCATCAGGTCCACTAGCTTTGTTAACATCGAGCCCCCGTATGACGTGGAGTACATCCCGATGCCGGATCCTCAGCTTTTTCATATAGAAGCCGCAGTGAGGAACCGACGGCGGAACAGCACCCCCGTCGTCGAGGGTCGAGTTTTCCGCAAACATTTTCCCTAATAAGTTAGCCTTTTCGGTGGCGGTGTTTGCTAGTGAGCCGTCAGGTCTGGTAAGAGGTGGCAAACTGGGTTTGCAAAAATTTCGACCTATTGAGCCCGCAAGCGACCAGAATGCTCTGCTGCCATGCGGGCAGGCAGCCAGCTTTTTGCTGATCTGCAGGTCGTGTTCGAATTTTGACCTATTGATGATTCTCTTGCATTCCTTTGCCGATTTGTTGTATGCTGATCTGCTTTCGGGCGTTCGAGATGTGTTGTAGGCTCGGTAAGCCGCGTTTTTTCGTCGAACTGCTTCGGAGCATTGTCGACTGAACCACGGCTTTGAGCCCACACCAGTTTCTTTAGTAGTCGATTGTATGAAGCCATCCATCGCCGATTTGATGACTTCACCAATCTCCTGGGCACATCTTGAAGGGTCCGAAGTCCGAAAACAAACAGCTGACCACGGAAAAGCGTTGAAATGGGCCCGCATACCGAACCAATCTGCTGACCTATAGTGCCACACTTTTCTCCTCAGCCTCTCATTGGTTGGTCCGAGGCTAACGGGGATTGATGTCGTCACTAGGCAGTGGTCAGATGATCCCAGAGGCGCTGTGACGTCAATC
Source organism: Hesperophylax consimilis (assembly GCF_061612785.1). Classification (NCBI taxonomy): domain Eukaryota; kingdom Metazoa; phylum Arthropoda; class Insecta; order Trichoptera; family Limnephilidae; genus Hesperophylax; species Hesperophylax consimilis. The sequence continues at coordinate 19,796,777 of NC_142837.1, read as the reverse complement.
TTATAACCGTGTGGCACAGTAGTTAAGAATAGGTCTAACAGATTGGAGCGGTGAGTCTGGACATCAGGAACCCTTGTAGGCTCCTGAACCAATTGCTCTAATCCGTAGCAAATGGCAAAGGATTCCGCCTGTCGGCCAGCCGAGTCCGTTGGGCCTGAGAACTTCAACCATGGTTCGTTATGAACGTTGAAGTCCCCCAGAACAACAAACTCGGCCGAAGGGTAGCGGGGCAAGAGATCATCAATAGTATCGCTCAAATGTTTGAAGAGCTCGGAAGTGTCTGATTCGCTATGGTTCGGTGAGCGGTATAGACATGCGTAGAATCTTGCCGTACTGGCAAGATTGACGCGCACCCACATTACGTCGAATCTGGAGTTTTCCAGACTCAATAGTCGCACACAGTTGACGTCAGCTCGACTATAGAGGCAGACTCCTCCTTTCAGTCGGAATTTGCTTGCGAGGGTAAAGCCCGGGCAGTCCAGATAGGAGGAGTCTGGCGGCTCGGCTATCTGAGTTTCGGATAGGAAAAGAAGGTTGGGACGTTGGGACAAAAGATGGTGATGGACGGAATTTAAATTTGTGTGCAGGCCGCGAATGTTGGCAAAATTTACCAACAGTTTTGGCCCGCACCGGGGACGCCTGCTACTCGCCGCTGTAACGATGTTAAAATTGTTGTGTTGTATGTTCATGAATATATTTATTTATTATTTTTTTTTTTTATAAGGGTAGGAGGTGAAAGGAAAGGTCTGGAAAGGAAAGGTATGAGGGGTGGGTAGGAATCTGGGGTTCAGGCTGTCCAGGAGTGATGAGCGTTTGGTTCCAGCCCACCCACTGCGGTGCTAGGCGATAGGCTGGGAGAGTCCGGCTGGAGAGGGCATCCAATGCGCCCCAAACGCTGCTGCTGGGTCCCCTCCGGTCACGAACCGGCACAACAGCAGTGGCGGGGTTTTTACACTCGCTGATGGGGCAGCCCACCCTTAGTCGTGAGCCTGAGGGTCGGGCCCCTGTACTATCGAGCGGCCCGGACAGCGGTAACCGGTTGTAAAGGGTCTCCCTCAACCAGCATCTCCCAACCGGCCCGCCACGCAGAAGGTGGGCCGACGCACCCGCCACCAAGACCTGGGCAAACCTTAACCCATGAACCCGGGCACCCCTGCTAAGTCACCAAACGTAGCGAACCACTTGGGGTGACCTGTGGCAGAGGTGTTGGTAATCCAATAAATGGTTCCCAGGGCGGCGGTACCCATTCCCGCCTACCAAATTGATTGGATTTTCTAATATGTCAATATTTATGTCTCTAATAAAGTGTACATTTTTGTATATGAAACTCATTTTTTGAAAAGCTTTCCGGGCTACCAGTGGCCTACCGCAAGGTAGTCACCTTGGCCCGGTTTTGTTCCTCATTTTCATCAATGATATAACCAATTGCTTCAACGATGTCGAGGTATTGCTCTTTGCAGATGACGTCAAACTATACAAGAAAATAACTGATATAAATCATTGCCATATACTACAGTCAAATATTAGTAAGCTTAGAGATTGGTGCATTCAAAATAATTTATTTTTAAATGTAGTAAAGTGCAAAACCTTGACTTTCTTCAGAAACAAAAATCCTGTTTTATTCGAATATTCCATCAATAACATAGCTTTAGAAAGAGTCACGGAAATGAGAGATCTTGGAATTATTTTGGACGAAAAACTAAGTTTCACCGATCATATTCATTAAATTGTGAACAAAGGTATGAAAACACTAGGCTTCGTATTAAGAACAACTAAAAACTTTAATTCTTTGCAAGCCATTAAACTATTATACGTATCTCTAGTAAGAAGTCTAATTGAATATAACTCAGTAGTTTGGTCTCCATCTTATACAATTCACATTAAAAACATTGAGCGAATACAAAAAAAAATTCTACGTTTTATAAATTTTAAATTAAATATCCCTGTCGAAGACTTAAAATACAATTTCTTATTAAATACTCTAAAAATACATACATTAGAAGATAGACGTAAAATAAACGATTTAACGTTCTTATTCAAAATACTTAACTCTAAATTCGACTGTTGTGAACTCCTGCAACTTATAAACATACATACACCCACAGTAACAACACGACAAAATACAATATTCTACAGCAGCACACATAAGCGTAACTACATTGCCCACTCTCCGATACAACGACTTCACACCATGGGAAATCATTACTTGGGTGATGTTGACATATTCAATACCAACTTGACAAGTTTTGTGGATCATTTAAAACATTTATTTCAACAATACTCCTAAACACATCATGTAAACCAACAAATAGCTGTAATTTTCTGTTTTTGTTTCTTGTGTTTGTATAACTTGTTACATAGCTTTTATCAAATGTAATTTTATTCTTATTTTTTATGTTTGAAAGTATTTGTCAAATTAAAATTATACTACCAACCATGTAAAAGCCCTCTGGGCGTTAAATAAATAAATAAATTAGAAAGGGTTTCAAGAAATAGGTTAATATTTGTTGTTGATTGTGATCGATAAATAACTAATAGTGTTGTATCATCACCCAGTTTGATTTTTCAAACTGTTTGCATTTGAAAATTTAATTTCATCGACTTCATTTTTAATGTCATCGCAAATGTACACTATCACACTATTTTTTTTGTTTAATTCAATTTTGTTGTAAAAGATGTAGGTGGGTCAAACATTTTGAATATTGAATGACAAAACCCAAAATCTTTGCCAAAAGTGAAGAGCTGGTTTTATTAACAAAATCGAACATTTTGAATGCCGACGGGCACACCTCCTTAAATTAAAAAATCTATCGAATTTCCTAAATAGACTGGCTAATTGGCTTAGCATTATGATCCGGGAATTCTGTGAAAACTATTTCTTCTACAACTTTTAAAAGAAATTATTAGCACACACGACGATGTGAGCAAATTTTTTTCAAACATTACATTTCTACATTTCTATAAATCATCGTGTTTCTTATCTCATGGTCGCAAAGCAAATAACATATTTATGAATTGCCCGCACGAAACTCAGAATAGATTTCTAGCTGCAACTGGTTTCAATTCTATTCTGTCGACGTCAATTGATTACTTAAATGATTCATGAGTTTCTCTAGAAAGACTGAAAATTTTTTGTAGATAACTGCAAAATCTTGTGGAAATGTATATGTATAGGAAACGATTTCATAGTAATTAAACTCAACTCTTTTTTTTCTATTAAAAAATATTTACTTATCTAAATATTAAATGTGAACTGAGTAAACACAATATCATTTCCACAGCTACACTACTACTATGGAAAACAGGATTGCGTAACACTCCAGCAAGAATGAGATAAACAAGCTGTGGGTTGTGGGCTTGCTCACGACCCACTTGTGTCGTGAGCGGATCGCTAAAACCCGCTCTTTGAGTGGGTTTGCTTTCCTCTGATTGGCTTGGTCTCTTCTGTTTCTTTACGCGGCATACAATAAACGAAATGACACTTTGTCGCCTATAAATTGTGTTAGTAATTGCTTTTTTCATTGACCAATAAAATAACGTCATTAAAATTTAAAAAAAAAGCTTAACAACATAATAAAAACAGTTCTGATAAAGTGGAACTACTTAAAGATACATAAGTGTTTTTTAAATGATTTTTAGGTTATGATATATTATATTTAAAATATTGTGTTACTTTTAATTCAACAAAAATAATTCAGTTATTAATTTCTTAGAACGGGCAATGACTAATTAGAAACTAATGTTGACTGGTCTATAATATTAGTTACAAATTTTCTGTATCAACTTTGCAATAATAAAAAACATTAAGGACGGGTTGTTTCGGAAAATTTGAACAATTCATCAAATTTCAACGATCATTTTCGGGTTCTGTGAAAGATTTATTCAAGTTCTGTTTTTATATCATTGTAGGCTAGTTGCTTGACAAAACTGAAATAAAAACAGAACTTGAAAAAGTCTTTCACAGAACTTGAAAATGAACGTTGAAATTTGATGAATTGTTCAGATTCTCCGAAACAACCCGTCCTAAGTGTCGGTTGTTTTTAATTTAGCTCTCACATTTATGAGGTACCTACCTATAAATGAATATGCAAAATATCGGCGTATATTACAATATCAAATAAATATTAGTCGAACATTTTTTTTTCAAATTATTTTTCATATCTGGATCTCTAGAGCTGCTTGTGACCACAATGATAGGATATTTTAGATTTCAGGAATTTACCATCTCTATTAAGTAGAAAAATTGTATCTGTCGTGAGAAAGTGACTCGCAATGAGATGCCCGGTCTACAAAATGTGATTTTCTATAATTGCTCACCACGCCACACCGGCAGCCGGCAGCAGGCAACCAGGTCGCGAGAGTGGGTCGAGAGACCCGGGTGCTGACAAAAAAATAACCTGATCGATTTTTGGAAGCTCGTGAGCGGGTTCCAATGATCGGGTAATTTTCGATCAATCTAGGATTAGTTGTGCATGCGTGTCGTGTGCTGTGTGTCTTATAGATAATCTAATTTATAGAACCAATCAGAGAAAGGGTATCAAACAAGGGCTCGGGCTTGATTCCAAAGTTTTATTTTTTTTTCGCCATTTATTTACAAACTTTTACAAATGTATTACAATTTACCTACCTTACTCAATTTTAGCGTCGCTACGCCAGGCAATTCTTTTAATATCAAACATTCAGATCCTGCGCAGAAAAGTCACACAATGGATAGCGCAGCAAACGTGAAGGGTGAAAGCGTGGTCTGCTTATTTTAGTGTGAGCTCTTTGGTAGTCAATTTACGATTGATGTCATAGTTTATTAATAGAATTATAGAACTCTCCTGGTTCCAAAAATATGGTCACGTGGTTTGCCTCCAGCTCGCCGAAATGATAACCAAATTTCATGTATGGGCAAGTCTATCAATTTGAATATTTATGCGTATGGTAAATTTAATGGGTGAAATTGGACAACCATTTTTTAATGTTGGTATTTTTTCTTCACCAACATCGACCTGTCTCTGGCCGAGGAGTTAAAAGGTTAAATGTACATTGGTGATATTATCAATATTCTTTCACACCAGTATTTTTTATGTGAATATCTACCCAAAAGGATCCTAACTGTCCGGAGCTAGTGGGATGTATTGTAAGGCAGAAGAGAGTGGGAGTCGATGGATATGGGGAACAGGCGTACAGAGAAGTACCTGGCTATTTCGATTTGATCACCAAACATAGCTAAAGTAATTTCAAGTAAACTATCGATTCAGAATGGTGTTCTTTCACCTGGGCGACACTGATAGTATCTACCATTTATACTTCTATTGATTTTCCATTCAGTGCATTCCACAATGCGAATTTATATAAGTTGATTGAAGTTGGCAATGAAACAATTGAGATTGGCTATTAAATTCCATACACGTGTTCTGTCACCGGAAATCATGATGTACGATCTCGACCTTGCAGAGTTGAGAAGAGAGGCTGTAATCATTTCGCTTATCGTGACCAACCTTGCTATTTTATTATGCTGTGCTGAGAGCTGAGAGCGACAATAATAATATCATTTCCATCATTTCGCAATAAAATCGTACAGGGTAATTTGAAAATAAAAATAACCCATTAAATTATTTTGATTATTAACTGATCCACTAAAAAAATTCATTTTTAAATCTCCATGTCGAATTTATTAACGCAAAGGGACAGATAGGAACAATCATAAGCAACCATAGTCGTAAGGGACAGTTAGGAAATATAACATTTTATGTCTTTTGTGTTCTTATAAATGATAGACAAATAACGCAATTTGGGTGGGTATGTGTACCGCCGCCCCGGGAACCATTTATTGGATAACCAACACTCCTTCCATAGGTCATCCCAAGTGAATTAGCAGGGGTGCCTGAGTTTATGAGGGTGTGGTTTGTCGTTCATAGACAAATTGACTTTTTTTCCTCTAATAAACAAAAACTGTCTATGAAGAAGTTTCGCGAATAATGGCAAAAGCAGCAGCATCTCTGGATGTCCTCAAATAAACTTAAGCTAAATCCTTCAAAAACGGAGTTTCTCTGGGCAGCCACACATAGACGCCAACATTTAATAGAAAACTCACCAATCGCTATTTCCGGCAACGACGTAACTGCTAAAACAACCGTCAAACTTCTGGGAGTTTATCTGGATTCAGACCTTTCTTTAAAAAGTCAGGTAAATAAGACCGTTAGCACGGGGTTCTTCTACCTTAGACAACTTAAGTCAGTTCGTAGAAACCTTTCAACAGAGGCAACTAAATTACTTGTGAACTCATATATAGTATCACGTCTTGACTATTGCAACGGCATTTATGCAAATCTTCCTAAATGCGAAACTGATAAACTACAATCAGTGTTCAACGCCGCAGCAAGGCTTATCACCGGGGTACCCAAGTTTTCGCACATTTCGGAACACCTCCGAAATCTTCACTGGCTGAAGTGTCCTGAAAGGATCCAGTACAAGCTATGCTGGATGGTGTTTAAAGCTATCAACGAAATGGCGCCACCGTATATTACTGAGCTATGCATTCCGGAAAATACTGGTCTAAGGCAGTCAACTCTTAGATCAGCGACATCATCTGCAATTGGAAGGTTGAAAGAGCCTAAGCGAAATCCGAACACTAAGTTTGGTGATCGTGCATTCGGAGTATCCGGCCCCAAGGCTTGGAATAAACTTCCTATGGAATTGAGATGTATAACCAGCCCAACAGAATTTAGATCCAAACTAAAAACTCACTTTTTCAGACACTCATTTCCATAAATCCGTCATTCTATCCAAATATTTCTTTTTTTTCATTTTTTTATACCGTAATTGTTACATTATCTAGCGATTCCGTTCATTCAATTTTGCTATTGACTTGCCTACCAGTGGACAATGGACAATATCAGCGGGAACATAACAAGTTAATCGGTTTAATTGTTGGCAGATGAATCATCTAAATGCGTTTAAGATTGGCGATTGATTGATTTTATTCATTAATTTAATTCATTTAACATATAATATATCCAGCTAACAATAAATCCACCCTAATATAATAGAACTTCCTTCTTCTTCTGGCGTTAGTAAGATTAAATTGTTAATTTTAATTTTAGTTGTAAGTTGCCAAATATGTAAATACTCGTGTATATGTCGTTAAGATAGTAGTTATAGGCCTTAGTCGTAAGTCACTAGATATAAGTCTTAGAGATAAGTCAGTAGTTCTAGTATTAAATATTTAAGAAATATATTTGTACAGCGCCCTTGAGGTGATTTCTCACGAAAACGGCGCTATATAAATTAGCCAAATATTATTATTATTATTATTACGTTTTCTTTACGTGGAGTTGCTGATGTCATAGTCTCACTGGCTCCAGACGGGAGCAGTTGGGACTCTTGTGAGGTATTCACTATAAAAAAAAAAAAAAAAAAAAAAACGGACCATTTTTCAGTTCAAAGGGCAATTTCACTCGCAAACCATACGACAACAAACAAACTAATATGAAACCGAAATACTTCCTATTGTTTTACTATCAACATACTATACTATGGAGAAATAGGTATTTAGCTATTTGAGAAAGCTAATTAGCTAATTGAGAAAGAAAATTCGATTTATGTGTTCTACGGAAAGGTGTTTACGACTTTCAATAGAACCCTAACAAAAAAGGTCAAATTTTTATTTAAACATTGATTTGTTGAATCTATCGTTGTTTTCGTAAGTTAAGTGATCGTAAATATTTAAATAGCAAGGGGCTTCCAAAATACAAAATCAGAGAACCATAGTTCCACCAGCTAATGAGTGTTAGTTACAACATTACAAAAAACACCCAATTAAACCTTTTATGCTACTTTATATGATGACATACTGTTAGAAAATTGTCAAAAACTTTACATTTGTAGATTAAAAAATGTGACAATGCGAATAGCAATTTGAAAATTAAATATTTAAGGCTGAATATATATTTTTAATATGATTAAAGAATTGGGTTTACGTTAAAATACGAAAAATAAATGACTTAAGTTAATTCTTAATTCTTACTCTATTTCTGAAAAGTTACCGACTTTGTCATTGCAATGGCTTATATTTATATATAATATGGTTTAGAGCTTTAATATGAAAGTGTAACTGGTTTTCATAAATCTCTCGATTGACCCTTAACTTTCGTGTGCGTGCGGATATTTTCGAAAACTCATTTCATTGTTTTTCTGGTAACCCTCAGACTTCAACCAAACTGCAAAAAAGTGTTAGGTATCTGAAAGTGACATTCGACAGAAAACTACGATGTAATACACATATTACCGAAACACTAGCGAAAGCGAACCTGACAGCAAACGCACTATACCCCATAATCAGTAAGTAAAAAAACTCAACCTAAAAAAACAAACTTTTCATTTACACATCGCAAATATGACCAAAACTAATATACCTGGGATATATAAAACACAAAAATGCTATAGAATTCCAGAATAACAAGTCGTAATCGAATAGCATTATAACTTTTACTCCAAATTAGAATCAATCCCAAATCCCTCCAAAACCAACCTCGGCCGCTGGAACCGCAACAATAACCCCCCCCCGTCACCGTCCAAATTCTAGCCTATACCCTTCCTTACCACAGTTAATGGGTATAAAAGATTGCCATAAGCACAAAATCAGTATATTTTGCTATAAACATTTTGATATTCATACTATCCACTTACTCGTAATAGATAAGACATAGGGATAAAAATATGTTAGTAAAAAACGTTACTAAATAATAATACCACTGTTCTAGTGGCTGACAGATTTTTTAACCGCTCGACACCCAGGTTAAGCGATCTATAACTAACGTATTAAGATAGAGATTGTGGACTTTGTTAACAATTCGGTTGATTTGATATCGATTGTTCGCACAATTAAAATGTAAAAAAGCTGTAATACCTATTGGCAGCACTATCAAAGGAAATTTTGAAATTGAAATATCAACTTAGTAAAGCAAATATAGAACGCATAATAAAACTGTCCAAATTTCAAAGCAATTTTAATGAGACCGGGTCAATGACATCACAAATGTCATCTCAATAAACTTGAAGTTAGCAACTAAACGCTAAATGCAAAAATGACAATGTTTTTGAGGATTGGAAAAAAGTTGTACCAGTTAATATTATTGTGAGTAAATATTTTTACCCGAGAAGTATACTGGCCTCTTTACCGTATAGGTATACCAGCGCTGTAGCGGCGTATTAATGAATCTTTATAAGTAAGACTGTATAAGTACAAAAAACCCTTCAGTAGAAAAAGGTAGCCCGCCTACCGATTAAAAAAAAATTATTCCTCACTTATGCACCACTACCCCCAGTTGACGAAGGAAGAAGAAGAAATGTCCCCTGACACTTTATAATATTATTTTACAATACGATATATATATAACTAGTTACTGTAGCGAAACTACATGGTAGATTATGTGCTATTTTTATAAATATATCAATACAATTTATCTGATTAGACTGTGCGATTTACAAGAACATCATTTTGCAAAAAAATGAAAGTTATTACTAAAATAAAATCAGCTCCGCACCGCCATAATTTAGTGTCGGCACTCGAGGAGTTAATTCATGGATTCACGACAATTATTATCCATCGAATAATAGGGTTTAGAGTGCGCTTCACGAGTTTGGCAGTAATTTCGAGAGAAACAGACCAGATCTTGGCGGCAGGAACCAAACGGGCTTTCCGCAGAGCAATAATTAGTGCAGCCACCCTCCACCCACCCGCCCTCCCGGTGCGGAACCTACCGCAAAGCGTGGAACCTAAATAACAACCACCCTTACCATTGTGGAACTTCCGAAATGCACAGCTTGTGAAATAATCAGGTCTACACTGAACCCTTATCATTGTATTACGTTACCAACTAGGGCATTACGAAATTGAATTGAAAACAATGGAAAAAGCAGGTTTTTATAGAGTATTTATATTTTTCTTTTGTGGGCTTTTACTGGAGATATAACCTGTAGCCTCCAAAATTTTGCAAATACACAACGGCTACAATAGGGAGATTGGCATGTAAGAAAAAAGTTCCCTAGTACAACATCCTTCTAGAATATTTATGTGAAATGTGAGGGAATCGCGAAAATAATAACTTTCTTTTTCAATTTCAGCATGAATTTTATTTTTTATTACAGATTATGAAAAATATTGTCACTTTATTAATAAGCCTGCAACATATTTATTTAAACATAAAAATATTATTTCCGTGCTAAATAAAAAGTTTACCTCCCCTACACGTCAAAATCTGCAACTTCTATTCATCTAGATACCTCGTCTTAGGGTCATCTCGTATATCTCGGCATCCATATTTTATAGAAGTAGTATTTTGATCTTAATTTTTATGACGTTAGAAAGAGAAATAATAATTCTTTCCAGTTTGCCTCAAATATTTGTACTGGATGCCATTAATAAAATCCTAAAAATAACAAAATTAATAATTCATATTTCTTTCGGCTATCGTAACAATCGGTTTAACTTTAAAAATTATTAATAATTTTTTATTATTTGAACGAAATAAAAGTGAAGTTACAGTTTTGTTTACTAATTTCCCAAACAAAACGAATGTGTTTTCGAAATATTATATTTTGGAGTAAAAAATTAAGCAAGAATGTGGTTAGGGTTTTTAACAACATTTTTTTACGTTTGATATTAAAATTTTATTATTTAGAAAGAGTAATATTCATTTTAAACGTGTACTCCGGAAAGATTATATTATTTTGTTTCTAAAGAAGTTTTTTCTTTTAAGGAAAAAAAAAATAAGATGTATATAGCACATTTGAAATACACATTGCAAGCTAAATAAAAGTACTGAAGGGAATTTGAACCTAAAACCAAACAATATTACAATACTTCCAATAAAATTAACAAAATGTGGAAGAACACATTCTTGGAAACAAGATATGACATACACTAGTTTTACTTATACTCTTTATACCTAGATATGCATGATAGATGTAACTTGACTAATGCAAAGAGAAAACTTACTGATATAGAGTACTGTTAATGTATTAAAAATCTGGTCAAATTATTCGTTTTCCTATTAAAAATGGGACTGCGGGCCTATAACAAATGAATTCAAAGAGTTCCTAACAAAATATTAATCTGGACGGATGACAAACCTCGTGCTGGCACTGTTGGTGGACGCGGTGGACCCTCTCGCTGCAGCAGATGGTGCAGTTTTTCACCACCTAGGATTCTTGATGCAGAGTCTCCATCTTCTATCAATCAACGTCCGACGTTACAGCGGTGCTGCCAAGGTCTGGTGAGATATTGTGTCAGCGCTTTATTAGCAGCAGACACATATCTGGACGGATGACAAACCTCGTGGTTTGCCTCCAGCTCTTCGAAGTGATACCCAGATTTCACGTTGAGGCAAATCAATTTGGATGGTCTCGAAACTCACAATTTTCTTTTCTGAACAACGTAGGCCTGCAATGCGCGATTTTTGAAAAATATAGTTTTTTATAATTACATAAATAAACTATTTACATTTATAAGTAGGAAGATTTGCAAGTAAATGCTAAGAACAATGACAGTGAAAACATAGTTATTATCATAGACATATGAATATTAGTAGACCTGCCCTAAGTGATTAAAAGCGTATTATCCCCACTCCCCATACCGGTTCCATTGAGCCGGCTGGGCTCGCATATGGCCTCAAGTGAAATTTGAAAACGTGACGTCATCATTCTTGTGCGAACTATGGTCGAGGCATCATCGGTTCATTTTACGAAATAACACGGCAAAATGTTGACTTGTGATATGAAAACTTGTAAAAATAGATGTGAAAAAGAGAATAAACCCGATTGTCGTATTACATTCCATAAGTAAGCATTATTTTACTTTATTTTAAGCTTATTCACACCGTATTATATGGATCAGTTTTAGAAATATATACTATCACATCACAATGTAGCGATTCTCAAGTGTGCTCATCGTTGTTTACTGGGGTAAGTAAATTATGAGACATTTGTAAAAGTGTCTTAACTAAATACTCTGAAACTTACTACGACTCTGAAAATAGAAGCTGCCTTACTTTGCCGAATTCGGACTTCGCAAATTAGTTCATAACGTGGCGAGTAATTTGCGCTCCCATGTAGAAATGTCTATTCATTCAAAAGCAGATTTTACTTTTAAGAACTAAATGGTGATATTATAATGCGAGATGCCTATTTACTGTCAGATTGATTTATTGACGAATCACAGTCAGCCTTACTCCCTTCGTTCTTCAACAGTTGATTTTACCCCTCGCCATTATCTTCTCGTCTATTAATTCCTATGTCTGTGGTTATTATAATACTCGTATGACGTTGGTTATTATAATGTACTTATGTACGACATCTCGCTTAAGTATAAGTGCAGTCAATCGTAATACTAGGCAAAATAATTGACAGTAATACCTCCCTGTTGTTGATATAAAAGGACGCTAGTTTGCTATTTATAATCAGTTCAAGTTCATAATTCGATACTAAATCGTGCATGGTGATGGCAGTCAATGTTGAGTTGGTTAATACCGTTGAACAACTCCGCAGTGATGTTCAAATCATTATTAAGGATATCGTTGCAGAATTAAACATTAACGAATGTGAAATAGACTGTAAAAAACAACATTTCTCCGGTGACAATTTTTTGGGGGAAATCGTTCGCCTTAAGCTAATTCCTAAAAGCAATATCAACCCGTTTAAACCCATTCATTTAATTCTAAAGTTAGCGCCACAGTCTGTTGCAACAAGAGTTGGTGTGCAAATAATCTCTTTCTACAAAAATGAAATACTATTTTATACTAATATCGTGCCAATTATAGAGAAGCTCCAAGATGACTATAAGTTGCCACCTAATGAGTCCATTTTCTTTCCGGTTTTGTACAGGGGGATTCTTGAGGAGTTTAAAGAATTGATGGTCATGAGGGATCTTTCTCACGATGGTTTTATTTTAAGGGATAAAAAAATACTATTGGACTATGAACATTTGGCTATGATCATTGAAAATTTGGCAAGACTTCACGCAGTTTCTTTCATACTGAAGGAGAAAGATCCTGAACTTTTTAAGAGATGTACTCAGCACCTTCCCAAAACAGTAAACTATGGAGATACATTCGAAAAAATGATTGTCGTAATGCCTGGGAGGGTACATCCACGCATCGTGGACCAATTCAACAGATCGAAGCTCAAATCTTTCGGAGATGCTGTGGGACAAAATATTTATAACTATTTAGATGCGAGTTTGAGCGAGCCATACAATGTTATTTGCCACGGAGATGTTTGGAATAATAACATATTGTTCAAATATCAGGTAAATATTTTTAATACTGAATACTTTCTTTTAATTCTTTAATTCATCACCACACAAGAGTCCCTTTAACCGGAGCAAGCGGGACATTGACATCCACTAGCTAAAAGGGGGAGAAGGTCAAGTTGATTATTAGAATGCTGAAAATAATATCATTTTGACATGAATGAAACCTGCTGTTTAGCACTGATTGTGTGACAAAATCAATATAATTATATTCTTGTTTTATTTTGTTTAAAATTATAAATATTTTTAGATTCCACACTATTTCCTTCCATTATGTTGTGTCTCCTTGCCACGCTGGTCATTCTCTTTTTTTCCAAAAATATTTTTTTTTAATTATTAGAGTTAATTTATTAAACTTGAGCCTCATTGTCCCCAATATTTAATCATTGAAATTGATTTTAATAGCTCTCGTATATTATAATACATCGAAAATAAAAAGCTATCAGTCGCAACTGGTACTCGAACCCAGGTCCCCTGATCTTACCAGGACCAAATCTCCACCAATTCAACTACTGATACCTTTACAATTGAATTTGCTCATTTTTATGAGTCTCGTATTTATTTATTTTTGTCTTAATATATTTTCTGATTTTCATTGGGGATTGTTTATTTATTCTTTATTTTTTTGTTCTTTATAGGATGAAAAGCTGTCCAACATCGTGTTTATCGATTATCAAATGTCTAGAATGGCTTCCCCAGTAACGGACATAGCTTACGTGTTGTGTTTTTCAGCTGATTTGAATGTTTTCGAGAACCGCCTTGGTGATATCTTGAATATTTACTACAATACATTAGAAACATCATTATCAAGAATGGAATGTAGCGTTCAAAAGTGTTACCCTGTGGAGACCTTTAGAGATCAAGTAAAAAGATGGATGGGGTTTGGACTTATGATGGGCATGTGTGGAGTCCCCATGACTTATACCGATGAAGGACAACAGCTCTACAACACAGATGATTTGGTAGACCAATTGCATCATGGAACTTATGGTGCGAATATTTCTAATCTCGCTGCACAATGATTGAATGGACTTGTCGATATTTTTGTTAAAACTGGATTTTTGTAAAAATGTTGATTTGAAACAAGAATTTTATTAGCATTCGTGTTTTATTTATTGAATTATATTATCCCTTTCAATACCAGTATATTATATGAATACGAGTATTTATACTCGTATCAGAAATCTGTGCTAAGAATTTATTCTGGATGTCATATTATGTGTTTGCTTGTCATCATTTACAATATCATCTGATTTTCATTTTTTAGAAAAGTTCCACATACAGTGAAGAAAATATGTCCCTTTTTAAAATTGATCATACGAACTCAAAACTTATTGATGAAGTAGTTAAATACAGAAACACGGAAAATATGTAGTGTATTTTTATGTGTTAAAATTTTATATGATGCTGAAAGTTAAAGTTGTGGTCTTTTTTAAAGAGTAATAAGATATTTGTATTGACTAGGATTGTCGCACGGTGCATAAGATTTTTGAATAACACGTAAAAATTGTTGTTAGATTTTATTGAAACTAACCTTTTATTGTAATCCTTTAATATTTTAGATTAATTTAATTTATTACTTTGCCATTACCATGCCAATTAGACCCAAGTGAAAATACATATTATTATTTTTTTTTGTTGCAAGATAGTTTTCACTGTAATAATGGTGCCACAACATAGTATTGATGTGCGGGAACGGGTTTAATTGGTGCAACAATATGGTAACAAATTAAATTATCTCAAATTAATTTAAAAAAAAATATATATATATATATATATTTATTTTTTCTATTAATCTATAAATATATTTTTTTTTCCAATATTATGAGCGATTAAAAAAATAATATCGTTATTAATTAATATGACATGTAATGGTTTTGTACGATGCCTGACAAAACAAGGAATAAATAATCCACATTGTTTGCACATCGTTCTAACAAACGGTTTGAAAAAATTTTTGCAACTCGATGTGGAATGACAAGGTTAAATCTCATGACTATAATAAATCCCAATGTCTTTTTTTCTGAAACATGTAGAAGGTGTACCAAAACGCTTAAGATAAAATTGAGCGAGTTCTCTTCAAAATATCAGATTTAATACTTCATTGAGTTTTTTTTCTGTTTAAAACCCGCAAATCGTGCATAAATTACCATCGGTACATTATTTTTTACTTCGGATGCTTATTCGAAAATTTGAGACAGCTTTGTTCGTTAAATCATTTCCACCCATATTTTCTTTGTATTGAGAAATACAATCTGGACGCTACACATGAAAATAGAGTTTATATTTTCGAGAAAACCATTCAACGATTCCTGTAGGAATTCCATGAAGTGTAATAATAATATTTGACTTATTTATATAGCGCCGTTTTCGTGAGCGCCTCAAGGGCGCTGAAAATCAATCGTGATAACAGAGTTATCAACCCAACTTGTTAGAAGTGCGTACACCATTTGTTTTATACAATCAATCCTCCTTTGAATTCTTGCGCAGAGTTTTCATCCAAAAAATCCTTATCTGAGAGAATTTTTAATTCGGGTGGTTGGATAAATATATCTAGTACATTATCGGCTATATTAGTATTTTCATTTATCATGTCAAAATGCTTCAGATAGTTAAAATAAAGAGCTGGAAATAAAAACGTTACATTTACAAAGCATTTTTTTTGCTGGCGTAACCGCCCGCCGATACCAAATGGTATCCTGCCACTTTGAGGTCATATTGTGTAAACGCTAATAACGTTAATATTTATTTTTTTTTCATTTTTTAATTCATTGTAAGGTGATTCGATAAAGTATATAATTGTAAAAAATATATGACTATGCAAATTTCAGGTGCACGTTTCTGAAACACAAAATTTTTAAAAGAAATTAACTGGCGTTCACACTTCGCTAGTGTCAAAAATGACATCTCCGTTGAGTCGGATGTCTTCACACACCTATGGTACTCTGATGGGTCCAATCACAACATACCTCCCACCCAGTGGCGGCTTGTGACTTTTGGGTGTACTAGAGCAGTGTTCCGCAAAGCGTGTGCCGCGGCACACTGGTGTACCGTGGTCATCAGTTGGTGTGCCGCGGAAAAAATTAAAGGTATTGTGAAGATAATAAGAAAGCTAATGAAGCAGATGACCAGTCACTTCTAAAAAAAGAAGAATGGGTAATAAAACTTACATATCTGACGAAGATATTCGCTCATTTAAATGAGCTCAACAGAAAAATGCAAGGCAGGAATTCTTATATTGTCTTGTCTGAATTCTTATATGTCTTCGGACAAAATTGAAAGCTTTCGCGCTAAGTTGGTATTTTGGATCAGCCACGCTGTCAATGGTAGTAATGAATTGTTTCCAAATGTCATGGCTTCCGATTCAGAACAAATGTGCAGGCTTTGATAGTGAAACACTAGGAGCTATTAGCAGAAAAAATGAACTGTTATTTTCCTTAGTGTGTCCTACAACCTATGGACTGGGTACGAAATCCACTCTCGGATAACATTTCCCTTGGACACTTACCGATAAACGAGCAGGAAAAAATCATGGAGTTAAAAACTGATCGGACATTGAAACTAAAATTTTGCTGCATATTATAAATGAGTATCCACTGCTTTCAAAGAGTGCTGTTGAAAATATTATACCATTTGCCACAGCCTACTTATGCGAATTGGGATTTTAACTCTGACTACTTAAGGCGATGCCATACGTCGTGTAATATTTTAAATCGAGCCGCTATCAATAACACCCCTTACGTAGATGGCAATAAGGTTTAAATTCCCGCTTAAATGCATATGCAAGAAAATATATCGCTTATGCAAGAAAAAAACATGGCCAAAAAGTGCCTTTTATTTTATTTTGTGGATGTTCAGGGATAAATATTTATTCTTTTTCCAATCATTTTATAAATAACTTAATTTTCCACACTATACAATAAATTCATAACCGAAAATGGGTTCGTAAGTAGGAGATTTTGAACTTTAAAGCAGTTTTCATAGGCCTTATACATTATTTTTTCTTGGGCTTATAAAATGATTTATCTAAAAAGTACTCGATTATTTCAAAGGCCAAGATTTATTCTACTCGCAGTATTTAATTAAAGCATCTGAAACATATCCAGGTGACCAAATTTTCAAACCAAAAACACATGATTTTGCATTACTACGTAGTGCATCGCCTTAAATCAAAAAAAAGAGAACGCCCGAGGACGATCAATGAAGAGATGAGAGCAGCTTTATCAAGGATTTCTTCAAATTTCGATCGCCTGTGCTCAGTTAAACAGGCTCACATTTCTCACTAAACATCTTTTCGTATTAGGTGATTTTAGTAATAAATAAATATTGCTTTTTTCTTTGGAGTACCACTAAAATTTCTTGATTTGATAGGTGTACCTTGAACACAAAAAGTTTGCGGAACACTGTACTAGAGTGCCAATATTACAAAAATGGCATTATTGATGTTGTTGTATCCGAAATTGATTTTAGGTTTTTTTCGAAATTCGGTTTTTTGTATGAAGATTTTCAGAACTGGCCAAACTGAAATTTCCAGAAAATCTTCATACAAAAAACCGTAGTTTTGAATTTCGAATTTGTCAAACTTAGCACCCTATCACACTCAAAAGTCACTAGCCGCCACTGCTCCCACAAGACGTTGATGACGACGTTAAAAGTCACTAGCCGCCACTGCTCCCACAAGACGTTGATGACGACGTTAAAAGTCACTAGCCGCCACTGCTCCCACAAGACGTTGATGACGACGTTAAAAGTCACTAGCCGCCACTGCTCCCACAAGACGTTGATGACGAAGTTAAAAGTCACTAGCCGCCACTGCTCCCACAAGACGTTGATGACGACGTTAAAAGTCACTAGCCGCCACTGCTCCCACAAGACGTTGATGACGACGTTAAAAGTCACTAGCCGCCACTGCTCCCACAAGACGTTTTAAGATGACGACGTTAAAAGTCGACGAAAAATGACGCGCCAATGGGTTGATAGGTTTGTTTAGGTTCTAACAGTTTTGAATTTCAATTATTAGAGGTAAAACAATGTAATTTTATTATTGCTTATTATATTTGTATGATTTATTCTCTTTTTTTATAATAAGTAGGTACTTAAATACAAAAAGGAAAATTTAGTTAAAGGATAAAAAATTTAACTAGCTTTGCGTCGTGAATCAGGATGAAGAAGATAATTCTAATAAATCCAAAGGAAATGAAACAGAACAAGACACAGAAAAATAAAAAAGATGACGGTCTCAACTAGGAATCTAAATTAATTCATTGTTTGATTTCCGTGAGTTATAGTTATTTTCGTATATCTCAGAAGTATCACTGAGATTTCAGATCAGAATTTTGTTCCTTAGAACTACAACTAAAATGAACAGCTTAATGTAATAATGTAATCAGATCGAAAACATAAACACTTTATTTATCCAATATTCATACGAAACGTAACGTAATCACGAGATGCCTATTTTAATCATTCACACGATTTGTGTTTTGTCATTGTTTAGTTAATTTTAAATAATCTAACATATCAAGAGTGCGAGTAATATATTATCTAAGCTATCAGATAAGATAATAATATACGTAGAAATTATTATGTACTTGATAAATAAGTCAAAGTAGTAATTTATTTTCACGTCAACTTTTTCACTTAAATTCCAGTGTTAATATATATCTTTATATCAGCATTAGGATTTGTTTAAAAAAATTCAATATTTACACAAGTAAAAATGATGCAATGCCTACGTACTGGTATAAAGATACATAAATGCACAATAACAATGACAGCAAAGTTATTACTTGACGTTGGATATTAAAAGATAATAAATATTTGTAAGATTTATCTCTTCATTTTTAAGTGCACTGTCATCAGAAATACAAGGGCAAAATAATTGGCTGTATTATTTCCCAGTTGTGAATATAAAAGAACGCTGGTGGACTGATAACCAGTACAAGTTCTCAATTCGATACGTAATAATGGGAGTCAAAACTGAGGCTCTCAAAACCCGAGAACAACTCCATAGTGACATTCAAACCGTTATTGGAGATATCGCCGATGAGTTAAATATTGAAGAATGTGAAATAGACTATAAAAAGCAAGACTTTTCGGGTGACAATTTTTTGGGAGAAATCGTCCGCGCTAAAATTATTCCCAAAAACGATAATAACTCCTCTAAACCCATCAATTTAATCCTTAAGTTGGCTCCACAGTCCGCTGTAATAAGAGATGGTATTCCGTTAGCCTCTTTCTTCAGAAATGAAATAGCTTTTTACACCAAAATCGTGCCAATTATAAAAAAGCTTCAAGATGACCACAATGTGCCAAGTAATGAATGCATTTTGTTCCCGATTTTGTACAAGGGGATTCCTGAGGAGTTTAAAGAGTTGGTGGTCATGGGAGATCTTTCGCACGAGGGTTATATTTTACACGATAAAAGAGTACCATTAGACTACGAACACTTAACTATGATCGTTCAAAATTTGGCCAGACTACATGCAGCTTCTTTCGTCTTGAAGGAAAATGATCCGGAACTTTTCAAAAAATGTTCGCAAAACATTCCCAAAACAGTGAACTATGGAGATGCATTTGAAAGAATGATTGTTTTAATGCCTGAAAAGGTACTACCGTACATTGTGGACCAAGCCAACGGATTGAAGCTCAAGGCCTTCGGAGATGCTGTAGTTCAGAATATCTATAACTATTTAGACGCGAGTTTGACTGATCCCTACAATGTTATTTGCCACGGAGATGCTTGGAATAATAACATATTGTTCAAATATCAGGTAAAAATATTACATTTTCAATTTTTTTATTTATTGACTTTTTTTTAATAGCCAGTGGCGGTTCGTGGAATGAGGCAGTCGGGGATGTAACTCTAAAATATAGTAAAAGGAAACCTAAGTTACATTGATTTAAATAAAACCCATTTATTTTTTCGAATTTCGCTGGTACTGGTTGTCTTTATAATATGTAACTCCTCGTTATAATATATTATCTACCCGAGCGCGCTGGCTAGCCTCACGCGGAAAGTCGCTCGCTGAGCTACTACGCAGCGCGGAATGTACCTACAATACTACGTCCGGAGGCAGGCGTAGGGCCCGCCTCAGATAGCCTCTGATTTCGTATAGGCAGAGGGGGGTGGGGAAGTCACCAATATGGTCACGTGTTGGTTGTCTAACTGGAGGCTTGCTTCAAACAAGGAACAGTTCCGAAGTAGCACCGATCATTTACGATTGGATTTGTGAAGTATGCCGCAGTTCTGGCGGACTGGGTGCGACTATTTTGAATTTATAGCGAATTATTTGCAGTTGACGGTCGATCGTTTTTTATATGTGGATAACAGTACTGACGAATGAATAAATAAAAGAAAGAACAAATTTGATTGCTGGAATACGAAAAAAGTTTTCCACTTTAGATCAAATCCAGCAAACCATGGTTATTTATTTTGAAAGGCACTAAAGACCCTAGCAACCTAACAAGCGGGTCATTCCCCTTTTCACAACATTATTTTTTTAATTTATTTCTCCTTTCATTATCGTTTTATTTAAATAATGTTAATCGTTTTATATTAATTGCTAAGTAATTGTTTTTATATTGCCTAACATTAATTTTATTTTTTATAGGAGGAAAAGCTTTCAAACATTGTTTTTATAGACTACCAATTATCTAGAATAGCGTCCCCAGTAACAGATATAGCTTATCTGTTGTGTTTTTCGGCAGACTTGGGAGTGTTCGAAAACAGCTTGAAAGATATACTTAAAACTTACTATAACACCCTGGAAACATCGTTAACAAGAATGAGTTGTAGCATCGAAAAGTGTTACCCAAAAGATATTTTCAAAGAGCATATTGAGAGGTTTATGGGTTTTGGACTGATGTTGGGTATGTGTGGAATCCCCATGACTCTTACAGATGAAGGACAACAGCTTAATAACACGGATGATTTGGTAACTCAATTGAATCAAGGAACTTACGGCGCAAATATTTCTGATCTTGCTGTGGAGAGATTGAATAGACTTGTCCATGTTTATGCCAAAATTGGATTTGTATAAAAACTCTCATTATACCTACTTATCTGTAAATCGTTTGAGGAACTTTAGACGATTATTAATTCATTTATATAATACAACCACTTAGATATCTTTGATGTTTCTCACAGTATTTTTGTAATGTTGAAGACCCATTAAATATTTTATTCGCTTTAATTTAAATTAAAGGTGCTTCCAAAGTTCTTGCACTATCCAATTAATCAAATACGTTATAGGAATTATATTTTATTGTAAGTTTATAACCTGCACAATAACAAAAATAATTATTTTACGCGTAACTTTGTTCTCATTTCAATGGTCCCACTTCAGAGTAGCACATATGTTGATCAATGAACACATTTGCAATCCTGATGTTCTGGAAGGTTTTACGTTTTATGAGCCCAATAACTTCACCAGGACTACGCAGCACAGGCTTTTTTTTCCAAGAGGCAGGACCAACCTACTAATGATCATGCTTCTCTTTGGAGGACGAGTACGCTTTTAAACCACATTTTTCTGAGATAGATATTTTTCACTTTTTCAATAAGTACATTTTTTAAGGCGACTAATGTATGGAATTGATTAATGTGCTCGTATGTATATTATTGATTTTAAATGTTTAAAATTTTATTAGAATAGCTGTTTTCACAATAAACAACAAATAAACAAATTTAACTCAAAGGCCTACGACCTGAGAATAGAATTTCTCGATTATCTAAGAGTAAATTTAATCTGGTGCTCTAACCAACCTTGTAACCACATGTTTTCCAACGTTAGCTAGGAGGATTATTATTTTCACTACCATCAAACAGTTGGGATTGGCACACCGGCATGGAGCCGACGACGACTTTCACCTGTATGGTATTGAATGTATACCAAGTGTATGAAAGCGACAAAAGCTAGAAATGTGCGTCAAAACATAGTTGGAGAGGATTTATCAATCGGTGATCACCCAATGATTGTCTAAAAATGTACCAAAAAGTAGATTCTATGTGTGCATTTTACGGATGTAATAATTACAAACAATAAAAACACTACAAGTCGTTTTTCAGGATACCAAAAAACTTTGATAGGTTAGTTGGTGAAATATAATACGTTATATCGTTAAAAATCGTTAAATCCTAGCATATAAAATGTTTTGATTACGTAAAAGGTGGATTACACCACACATATATTTATGGTTAATTCAATTCTGGCCGGCCTGACGGCCGGCATAGTCCAGTGGTAAAGCATTGGACTGCCATTCCGAAGGTCGCGGGTTCGAACCCGGCGTGCGCAAATAAATTTTATTTGATTAATTTGTGTTATTTCACAATTAATTATTTAAAATAATATATAGTATATTTGCGGCACGTTCCAGAGTGGAAGATACTACCAGTATCGCCCTGGTGTAAGACCACCATTCAGAATTGAAACGTTGCTCCAAATGGCTTTAGCCGTGTTTAGTGACTAGATCTGAATAGTCAGGTACTTCCCCACCTTCCTCTTTCCCTTCCCCACTTACCTTCAGCCTCACAACATCCCCCAATTGGGGATGCCATAGTCTCACTGGCTCCAGACGGGAGCAGTTGGGACTCTTGTGAGGTATACACTATAAAAAAAAAAAAAAAATTCTGAAATGGTGTGTTAGTTCTTTGTGGTATTCTGTTCATTTTGAATTTTTAAAACATCGTCCATGTTTGTGTTCAAAACACATTATTAACACATATTTTCATAAGTGTTTTGACTTAAATTTATTATACATTTTTGATATGTTAAATATAATTTTATTATATTTTTTTATGATCTAAATATTCTTAATTTTTTTTTGGTTAATTTTTCGCAATTATATAAGAGTCTTATTACCTTTCTAAACCATCAAAGTCATCTATGCTAGCCATTACTCCACCATTTTTTATAAGGACTGGAAAATAAATCCTTTATAACACATAGGTACTTAAAATACAAGATGTATCATGTGTTTTTTTTAATTTTAGAACACATATAGTAACACATTTTTAGAATGTTACGAAAAATAACCGTAACTATATAGTTAAATTACGTTATCTTACATTGCGTGCAATAAAAAAGGAAATAAAAACGGCGAACACGACTCTTTTATCTCTGACTTTTGGATATATAAGGACAGCGGAAATATCAATAACAGTCCGAGTTCTCTCTTTGTTGCGGTAATAGTTCGTCAGTCATGGCAACCAATGATGATTCAGTTGTTGAAACCGTTAACAACCGAGAACAACTACGCAGTGACGTTCAAATCATTATTAAAGATATCGCCGTTGAATTAAATATGAAAGACTACATTATAGATTTTGAAAAACAAGAATTCACCGGTGACAATTTTTTGGGGGAAATCATTCGTGTTAAGATTAATCCCAAAAAAAATAATAAAGCTTTTAAATCAATCAATTTAATTCTGAAGTTAGCACCACAATCCGCAGTTACTAGAGATGGTCTTCCAATAATACGTTTTTATGAAAACGAAATTTCGTTTTATACCCACATCGTGCCAATTATAGAAAAAATTCAGGATGAACAAAAATTGCCACTAAACGAACGCATTTCATTTCCAAAATTGTACAGAGGAATTCTTGAAGAGTTTAAGGAGTTAATGGTCTTGAGTGATCTGTCTCCCGATGGTTATATTTTGCGGGATAAAAAACTACCACTGGACTTCGAACACTTAAATTCGATAATTCAAAATTTGGCCAGACTTCACGCAGCTTCATTCTTCTTGAAGGAAAAAGATCCAGAACTTTTCAAGAGATGTTCGCAACACCTTCCTAAAACTATGAACTACGGTGAAAATTTTTCAAAAATGATTGTCATAATGGCTGAAAAAGTATACCCGCTAATTACGAACCAAACCAACAAAACGAAGTTCAAACCTTTTGTAGATAGTGTAGCCCAGAATGTGCATAAATATTTGAACGCGAGTTTGACTGAGCCGTACAATGTTATGTGCCACGGAGACGCTTGGAATAATAACATATTGTTCAAATATGTGGTAAATATTAAACTTTCTTTTTTTGGTTTTCTCTCTTTATTTACTTTCTATGGTTATTGGTTGATTTGCAAAAAGTTTTACTTTGTTTTTATTCATCTTTAATGTGACGCAAAACGTGAAATAAGTTAGAAGAAACATGTAGGAAACTGATATTTTCTATTTTAGGTGTGGAGTGGGAAGTAAAGCGATGACCATTTTATGGAAATCATAATCTTGCCAACTTATCTAAAAAACAATCTCAGAATCATTATGTTGTTTAAAAATTGTTTTTATTTTCATAGGAAGAAAAGTTATCAAACATCGTGTTTATCGATTACCAATTGTCAAGGATAGCTTCCCCAGTAACAGACATTTCTTACGTATTGTGTCTGTCGGCAGATTTGGAAGTTTTCGAAAAGTTTTTTAGAGATTTCTTTAAAACTTACTATGAGACACTAGAAACATCCTTAACAAGAATGGGCTGCAGCGTCGAAAAGTGTTACCCAAAAGACAATTTCAGGGAGCAAGTGAAAAGCACCGTTGGTTTTGGACTGATGATGGCTTTGTGTGGAATCCCTATGATATGCATGGATAAAGGACAAGTTCTTCATTCCACAGATGATTATGTTAATCAATTGGAAGAAGGTACATATGGGAACCATATTTCTGATCTCGCTGCAGAGAGATTGAATGGACTGGTCGATATTTTTGTTAAAGCTGGATTTATATGAAAATGGTTTGCTGTATTTGAAATAAATCTCCATTTTAGTCAAGGTATTTTATTTACTAATTTGATTAAATTATTCATCATTCTTACTAATCTTTTCGTTACTTACTGTCGTAGCGTAAATGGTTATGAGTGTGTGTAAAAATATTGCAACACAACTTAATTTTTCCATTTTTAGTTAGACTCTCCAGAGAGATATGACCCGAATATAATAAGTTCATTTATCTTAATTAATTTTTATCACTGAACTTGATTAATACACGAGTCCATAAAATATCTTTCCCTTTCAGTTGAAATTAAAGTTTATGCAAACTAACTAAAACCTTAAAAAGAAGATCACCTAAACACCAGCCTACAATCAAAAGATTATTTTGATTATTTTGCAAAAACAAAGCAAAATGACGGGTAGAGGTAACAAATTATTGAGATAACGTCTCGAGACACTTGAATTCTAAAGCAAATAAAGTATTAATAATTTTGGTAAGAATTAGCATGACTATTAGCATAGCATTTCCACCAGACAACAGTTAAATCCGTTGAACATTTTTTTTACAAACAAACTAATTGCTAGTTTTGTGAGACTTAAGAAGATAATTGAAATTGGTTCCTATTTGGAGGCGGTTTTGGCCATCGCCGCCCCGCGAACCATTTATAGGATAATCAACACCCCTGCCATAGATCACCCTAAGTAGTTCGCTACGTTCGATAACTGCAGGGGTGCCCGGGTTCATCGGGTGAGGTGTGTTCAGGATGAACTTGCCCATCAGCTGCGTGGTGTGCCAGATCGGGAGACTGTTTTCGGGATATATACATGTACCCATCACTCCTGGCTCCTGGACTCACTGATAAGTATATTCCTACCCAACCCTCATACCTTTTACCTTCCCAGAACTTCTTCCCGTTCCTTTCCTTAAAAAACACCCTTCAGACAGCATCCCAAAAGATGACAAAGACCCCGAGGAAAATAATTTTCCTCAAGGCCTCCTGTTAGGGTTAATATTTAGAAGAAAAAAAAAACAGACATAAAAAAACATAAATGATCAAAAAATTAGGATAATCCATCTGTCGCATTAAATAAAGATACCCTTTTTATATTATGTAGGTATTTATTTAGCACCATCTTTTTCTGAAATCAATATTGTTTGTTTACATAAAACTGCACATTTGGAAAACGATTTATCGGAATGACAAAAAATCCCAATTTAATGTCTACTCGGAGGTTCTTTTTTATGTAGTTCGCAAATAAATAAAATTGGTGCGACTAAAATATATCCAATGTTTAACCACTAAATATTACTCAAAAATTGATCCTTAAAGTAATGTACAAAAAAAAATCTGTTATCCATCCAACCTACTTTATAAGGAATGTAATTTTATGTGTATAAAACAGCTATATATCACTCAAATACTTTGTCGATTTTTCATAAATATTAAATTTGCTGAAAGAACACAACAAATGCGGACAACTAGAATTAGCTCTACATTAAACTTTGTGGCTGTGCATGCTAAAACTTCTTTTGGTCAAAGAAATTATTTATATCAGGCACCACTTATGTTTAATATTCTTCCAAGTCATATTAAGTCTACCAATTCCTTAGTTAAATTTAAAAATTTAATTAAGATTTTTGTATTGACAGACAATTTTCTTAATATTTTTTTCATCCTTGTCCTTTCTTAAATAATAAGATTTTATATAAGTCCCATTTACTAAAAACTGAATTTCACCCTATCTGTCTTTATTATCTACTTTGCTTCTTCTTTTGAATAATGATTAATGATTAGTTATGGTTCAAATATACTGTCAAATTACCCATCTGGTAACACATCTTATACTTATTTTTTTCTTTAATTTTGAAATATTTTGTGTTTGAATGTAGAATTAATTTATGTTTGTGATTACTCTTATGTTTGCTTCACTATAAAGTAAATTGTTAACCTCGATACAGGCTCAGTCCTAGTGAGGTTGATTTTTATGAGAAAAAAAAGTGTTTTATGATGCAATAAATAAAGAGTTGATTTAGTTAGTAGATTGATTGTAGTTACAATTTCTTTTTCAATAGACATTTTGTTTCTTTTCGATATATTCGGCCAAAAGTATTACAGTGATTTAAATAATCAATTGGATTAATTTATGATTTTTATTTAAAATATTGATGGTATCACTTAGTTATTCTTACTTAATACTGAGTGGATTGTTTCAGCACAAAGTTGCATTGTTTAAAATGATGACACCGGTACATTAATTAATAAATCAATGGTGAAAATTATTGACTTTGGAATCATATTAAAGCGAAATTCCACAACAAGTTTATTATTTCAATAAAAAAATACATATTCTAACCACTAAAAATTTCAACTAGTAGAAGTTTGGCAACATCTAACACCGAGGTTTAATATGAATCATCCTGTCATAAATCCTAACAGTCCCAAAACCCGCTCACCGCATATTATATTTCAGCCCCAACTTTGAGTATAGTTATCGTCCTCCATTATAGTTCGAATAAAACCTACGGAAACCTCCAACTATTTATAAAAAAAAGCACACCGAATCTATTCAAAATCCGAACGCGGTTTGATCAGTGTGCTCCCGAAAACAATCCTATCACGCATCGCTGGAGATTTAGTCCCGGCTAAAGCCGATTGACATAATTTGCGCTGGATTGATCTTTGGATGTGAAAAATGACCAAGTATCATTAATAAAAACTAGTTTTAATATTGTAATATTAAAAGATATTAACACTTTATTGACGTAGATATATCTTGGCTACGTTTATATTTGCCAATCTTTGGCAATGAGTTAGTCTAACCACTCGAGCGATTGGTTTCATAAATATACATTTACCATATTTTACTGCAGTTTAAAGCCAATGAATCCACCTAGATATCACAGTTCATCCCGTATTTTTATTTTATATAAATTTGGCACATTATGGCAAGCGATCGCTAAAAACTTTTTTGCAAATTTGGCATAAATTTATCAAAAATCGCTCGAGTGAAATTCTCCTAACCATCCTAGATTAATAGTTAGATTTTGAAATGAAATATTTTCAGCATTGCATTGTATATTTAAATGAATTTTTTTATAACGGGTTTTTCTATATGATCTCACTTACGTGAGAAAAATCCAATTATAAAAAACTCAGTTATTACACACATAGGTACATACAAGATATATGATTTATTAATTTGCATACATCTAAATAAAGATTAAAAAACAAAAACAAAACAAAAAAAAAAAATTATTATAAAAATATTAAAAAGCTCACACATATGACAAAAAATAATACAGAGAGAGGCAAGTCATACATAATTAACGTAAAACAGTTCATGAATATAATTAGAGCGCCTTTTTTTAGCAAGAGCAGAACATTTTATCTGATTCCATATAAATTATCGACCAAAATATCTACTACAGCACACTCTATCTCATTATACAGTCTAAACATTAAATTCAAATTTATTGGCAATTATACTTAAAGTTAGGTCTAGAAAATTCAAGGTTAAGTTTGTACCTAATTCTACAGTGAATTGAATTTGTTTGTGAAAGGAGTTTAATATTTTAAGAAAAGAGTTTAATTGTCTTTCAGTGCCTGTCCAAATGCAAAAGACGATGATTTAATATCTATCGTAAGCCCACGTATACTGATATTACAATTCACAATTCATCCAACCATCCTATATCCCACAAACATTCAGCATTTCACTCCATGATTCATAGATTGGTTACCGTTCCGTTGAATAATAATAATTTTTGCAACGAATTATCCATCATTAAACAAATCGCTTTAAACAACGGGTATGATACAAAACTAATAGACAATATTCTTAATAAAAAATTGAAACAAATAGCATCAAATAAATTCCTATTTAACAAATCTTATAACCCTAATATATAAATATAAATCAAACATTCCAATGGCGTAGAGTTCTGTATACAAATAACTTTTCTTCTTTAAGCGTTAAAAAATTCCCATCTGAAATAAAACCCGCTTTTTACACTAATAATAATTTAAGTAAATACTTAATTAATACTAAAGATAAAGACGACAAACTAAGCCACTCGGGCATATATAAACTTAATTGTAATGATTGTTCTGCTTTTTATATCGGAAAAACGGCCCGGAATGTCAACTTAAGAGTAAAAGAACATTTACGATGTTTAAACAATAATGCCTTTTCAGAATTCGCGAATCATTTAATAGAATCTAATCATTCATTCGATAAAATCTCGGGAACTAAAATATTGCATAAAAATGGATCTGGAATTAGATTAAACAACTTAGAAGCCCTTGAAATAAAAAAAGCAGTTAATAATAATTTAAATATAATAAATAACCAAATTAATTTATCTGATAGTCCCATATTAAATTTATTCCGCCGCTGAAACTGTTATTTCCTTTCCCCCCCACCCTCCTCATCATCCTTAATAATTTGTCTCCACATTTTCTATTTGCATCTCTTTCTATCTGTTTTGTATCTCTTTCACTCATTGTTTTCATTTACCTATATTTATATGTGCCTGTATCTAATTTGCTTTAGTTGATATTTAGTCCTGATGAAGCTTGGGACAAGCGAAACCCGGTTGGCTATTGTTATTAATTCAAAAATAAAGTGGTGTCTTACTAAGTGTATGTTTTTTCATAAATAGTTTCATACATTTTCCGTATGTATTATAATTATTATTAAAACGATGATTTTTTGTGTTCTTGAATTATAAGTATTATAATTCTCCACGTTATCTTTGATTTATTACAAAAATAATTTATTTACGTTAAAACATCACATTTCTACAAAACCAGACAATTTTAAATAAATAATGTTTATATAAACACACTATGTTATTAAAAAACTGCGATCACGGCTTCAAAGGATATTGCAAAATGTTTCAACTTCATTCTTTCCATTAACAAAAGGCTTTCTTGGAACTGGAACCTTTTAGTATTGGATTCTTTAAGGCTGAGAAGAGTGAGAAGGGGACGAAAATTCGATGGTCCATTTTGCACAACAAGCAATGGGCCGGTTCAACCGATTTATTTGATGTCCTAAATAATAAGAATCAAAATGGTAAGATGGAGACGAAGAGCGAGGTTTTCCGAAGGGAAACATATAATATTATAAGTATAGATACTCTTAGCTGAATATTTTATTTTAGAGTGGTAGATACTCTTAGTATTGCTCTGCTGAATGACCACTATTAAGTGGGTTAGTTATGTGTTACCATGTTTTAAGTGCCCAGTTCTGGATAGCCAGGAACATTCAGCATCACTGTCGATTGTGAATGCTAAAAAGTAACTTTACATGGCCTGAAGGTAAAAAAATATTTTAAGTTTAACCATTATAAATAATTTCTAGGGAAGTTGTACAAATTTTCCAGAAATTCAGACATATCTCAATGGTATGGTAGAATTTATAAAATTATTTATATTTTTTTCATACGCTTATGTTTATTGATAAACAACACACACTCGTAACCTTTTAAAGGTTTCGAGTGTGGGCGTCTGGTAAAAAGATTTTGTAAATACCTTCGTAAAATGTACCTTCATAAAAATAGCTTTTTATACTGTAAATTTTTTATGCCTATAAAATTTTAAATAACAGAAAAAAACGTGTTTTTAATAATTTTTAATTTTCGATTTTTTGCTATCGAGGGAATTTCATATAATTAACGTTTCGGTAAAACAAATGTATAGGTATGTTTTAAATCGGTAGAAATTGGGAATGCGGGGACGTACTCTTCTGTCATTCTTTGACGTGACATGACTTAAGTTCTTTGATGTGACATGACTCTAGTACTTTGACGTGACATGACGCAAGTACTTTGACATGGCACGACTCAAGTACTTTGACGTGACACGACTCAAATACTTTGACGTGACGTGACTCAAGTATTTTTGACTTAAATAATATGAAAATGTTGTTTTACTTTAAATCTGTTAAATAGGTAAATTAAATATATTATTAGAATCGGCACTTGACCTGTTTAGAGAATTCTAAAGTCGTCACTAAGTTCTAGAAATGGAAAGGTAGAAAAACATTGGATGGTCGATTGATTGATGATTGTGACTGCAGTGGTCTTCGGTTCTAGTTGTTAGGCCCAAACAGGGCCTTTTTAAATTCTATTTCAATACAGGTTCTCTGAATTCATGTATCATTTCAGAAAACCTGTATTGAAAACTTAAAAAAACAAGGATAATTGAATTTTGCTAGTTAAGTTTAATCGACTTTACTACAACGGAAATTAGCTCCTAGAAAACTGTTTTAATTAAAAGATGTATTAAAAAAAGTTTTTTTTTTGGGTTTTATCTGAGGATTGCTTCTCCACAGGGACTGGGGGAGATCCGCGCTAGCAACTTACATTTATTTGGAATATCAACTGCTGCAATATCATCCAATTTCAGAGAAATTCGTATCTGATCGCTTGTGAATGCGTAATTGCCATCAAAAATTGATTGGATGCATTGACATCGACAACGAATCCGCCCAGTGTCAGTTTCGTATCATGCACGAAAACATAAGTGAATATGAATTAAATCGGGAACTACCCCAAGGACACCGATAATCCGAAGCCGTTGCAGTCCAGAGTACCTAAGTCTCCAAGACAAACGCGAGCCGAAAATAGAAATGTCATGGATAAACAAAAAAATAAAGGAATCTAGACCAATAAGATAGCATCAATTCCCACTTACACTAGCTCTGTTTTTTCTGCTATCGCCGCTACTGCAAAATTCTCACCAACAACAGCCATATCCAGTCCGGCGCTTCTTTCTACCAAAGAAGACAAAACTCCGCCCCTCAAGACTAAACCAATCGTGACTCCTATTCAAATCCCCCAATTTATTTCTTCTCAGAATATAAACCAGCCCTGAACATTGTACAAGTTGCTACTCTGGCACTGAAAGCAGCCGAACCTTTCAAGAGCACAATATCCAAAGAAGTCTGCGGAACCATAATTTAATCATTACTGGAAATAATTGCAAAAGTAGCAAACTTGGGACAGCAATTTCATGCCCTAGAATTCCAACTACTTGAAACAAAAGTAGAAAATGTAGAATTTCATCTAAAGGCAGAAGAAAGGCACTGCAGAGAAATAAAGGCATGTGCCAACGCTCAAAAGACACCCCTACTTAGTTTTGCATCGGCAACGGCAATTCGAGGAGATGACACTAGACATGCCGTAATAGTTTCATCGTCAGAGCTAGGAGCGACGTCGGAATCCATTACATCGACAATAAAGGATATCATCAAGCCAGCAGTCCTCAGGGTGGGCTTCAGATTACTGTCGAAGGCCAAAAATAACAAGGTCACTATTACCTGCCCTAAAAAGACAGACGCAGTAAAAAATACTTACAGAAATTTCAAAACCAAATAAAGGATCTCTTAAAGCTCAAGACGGCAAACTGCTCCGACTTACAGTGTTGATCAAAGGATTTGCAAATGAATATAAAGACATTGAAATCCTCCATATGATCACTAAGCAAAATGATCTTATCTATAAAAAAATCCAAGACCGAAAACCAGAAGATTGTATGAAGATCCTTCGAACCACAAAAAATCGAAATGATCAAGGTAAGGAAATGATTAAGGAACATAGTACTAATAGTCGATAGTGAAATAAGAAAAGCACTACTCAGTTTCGGGAGTATCAACATTGGGTACATGAGGGTGCACGTGGAGGATACCTCATCACTAGTTCAGTGCTACAAGTGTATGGGATTCGGGCATTCCTCTTCCAACTGCAATGCTACAAAAGACAGATGTCTCCACTGCGCCGGCGAGCACAAATCGATGGTGTGCCCAAAAAAGGACGATAATTCAGCAACAAAGTGTTGGAATTGCAGTAAAATTTCTACCAACAAAGATTTTTATTCGCATAAAGCAAATAATAGACAGTGCCCTTATCGGCAAAAAATGGAAGAGAGAGCCCAGCAAAGAACTGACTATGGATAGTAAGGGACTTGAAGATCTGAATGAGGAAATTGAAGCCAAATTGAAATATGGAAAGTCTATGTCATTTGCAAGTCCAGAACAGTGTGGTAGTATTCACAGAAAAAAAACTTTCTCTGAAATTGCTAACTTTAAATATCCGAAGTCTAAACCGCAATTTCAATGACTTTATTGTATTACTTCAGAGGATTCAAGTTAGTTTTGATGTGATTATTCTAACAGAGTGCTGGCTAAAAGAAACATACCAACCAAAAGAAATTCATAATTATAAAGTATATCACACTGAAAGTAATTATAATCAAAATGATGGAGTTATCGTTTACCTTTTGAAAAAACTAAAAATCGTTGTTAAAGAGCTTAATTTTGCAGAAGAATCGCTTATTAATAAAAATAGAAAATGATATAAGTATTGTAGCCTTATACCGCTCACCATCTTTCAGAAAAATGTCGACATTTTTAAGTTCTTTAAATTCAGTACTCTCAGAAGTAAATCACTTTCAAAATGTTTTTATAACGGGAGATATTAATATAGATTTGCTGAACGAAAACCATCTAAATACTGTAGACTACAATATACTCATGGCGGAGAAAGGCCTGAAAAGTGCGATTCTCCTACCAACACGGGAAAATTCCTGCCCAGACCACGTTATGGTAAGATAACGAATCAATGCTATTGTCTGCAACTGGCATTATACTGGCCTTAGAGACGAAAACTGTCAGAGAAAGTAAAATAAAAAATATCGAAACTCTCCTAAATTTTGAAAAAATTAATGAAGACATGTTGAAACAAAACTAGACATCAATATTGACATCATCAGACGCAAATCTTGCAATGGAAATTTTTGTTCGAACTCTTCAAAATGCAATAAAAAAATATGGAACCAAAAAACAAAAAAAAACAACAAACGAAGCATTACAACCATGGATTAACAGAGGCTTAATAAAATGTATTAAGGAACGAGATAAGATGCACATGCAATGTAAAACACATCCACAAGACGAGATCATGAAATTTAATTATCTACAATACAGAAGTATGTGCAAAAAAACTATTCATTGTGTAAAAAAGGAATATTACCAAGGTAAAATCAAAAATAACTCATAAAACCCAAAGAAAATTTGGAACGTAATTAAAGAAATTGCTAACATAGCCCCAAATAAAATCATAGACATCTCGCAAATCAAGACGGAGCAAATCTCAACAAATAACGCCGACTATGATATAAATAGACTTAACACTCCAAATGCTTTGCAACAATAGGACAGACACTTGCCAATACGTCCCTAAATAAGATGAAAACAACAGAAAGACAGCTGACTTTGAACTACAGAGTGGGAAGAAGCCAAAAAAATTCTCCGTTCCTTCTACAAATAAACAAAGAAGAAATTAATAGGATCATCTCTGAACTGAAACCCAACTCAGCACCTGGAATAGATAGAATCACTGCAAATGTCATAAAGAAATGCAAAGAAGGTATAATAACACCGCTAACACACATTTGTAATCTGAGCATGCAAACTGGAGTATTCCCAAATTGCCTCAAAAAAACAATTGTTTGTCCTATGACTACCTCTCGGAAAAAAATCAATTGGTAAAGAACGATGGAAAATTAAGTAATACGGAAAAAAATTATTCGTAGTACACCCTTGGACCAATACTTTTTCTTGCGTATATAAACGAACTATGCAAAATAGACCTTGAAAATGGGAAGAATATAATTATTTGCCGATGATGCTGTTTTACTTTTCAAAGGAGAGACATGTGAGGAGATAAAATCAAAATCTGAAACAGGTCTAGTAAAAGTATCAAAATGGCTAGAATGCAACCTCTTGACATTAAATGCTAAAAACCCAAATTCAATGTTTTTTTCTATGAATAAAAGAGGCAAACCTAACAGTGACATAAATATAAAAGTACATTTAAATGACACGTGTACCCCTGAAAGGTGGAATTAGTCAAATTTCTGGGTATTTTAATATGTAACCTGGAGAGCGCACATTGAAAATACGGTCAAACGAATAGGCAAACTATTTTTTTCTTGAAAGATATACATAACATTGTTGATAAGAAAACCATTAAAATTGTGTATTTATTAAATTTCATGATCTCGTCTTGTGGATGTGTTTTACATGATTTGTGCCATTCAATTATCAGATATGGCATACTATGCTGGGCGGTGCAGCCAAGACAATACTAGATCCGTTAGCCAAGGCACAAAAAGCTGATGGATAAAAAACCTGCTATTTATCCATTGACTCTCTTATTTAAGGATACAAACTTATTAGACGTAAGACAGATTTATATACATAAATCATAATGTACTATATTAACAATCCCAAGCTTCATAGTCTTGTAGATCACTTGTAATCTTGTAGATCAGAACAGAGGATGAAAGTACCAAAAATGAACACATCGTTTGGACAACGTTTCCATCTATTATTCCTGGCTCCTAAGTTGAATAATTGGTTCAAGCAGAAGAAAGATCATTATGTTAATTCATTTCGACTTTATCCTTATTATCGTATTTATATTTATTATTTTTGTTTTTGTTTTACCAATATATAAATATAACGATATATGTACAACATTGTATAATTTATTTTTTTAAGTTTCTTTATTCATTGAATTGTTTGTTACATGCATTTAGGATTTTTCGACCACCATGCTGGGCACATGCCCTTGTTATGGTGGTCAAGTTAATTGTTGTGTAATAATTGTGTTGGGAGTTAGTAAGCGCCTTTTGTGGCAGCTGGACGCGTCATGCCGTGTTCCAACCGCTTTGTATTTTTTTAGTATTTTGAAAAAAAACGAGGCAACATCCTTTTGAAATTATTTTAAAAATCAGTGAATCAACATTTTAAATTAACTTACCAATTAGTAATCAGAACTTTATAGTAATGTGATTAGAGTGCAGTGTTATAAAAATGAACAGTCGAAAATTGTGCTAAAACATATTTTAAATTCGCTGAAGTTGAACTTGGGACGAGAATCGGTAACTGTAGGTACGCCATATGTTTTCAATGGAATTCTTGGAAACTCTGAAAGCCCTTACAAGTGCCCAGGGTAATTTACTATCCCGTCCGTCGCCTTTTATTGCGAGACAATGCACCACTAACATAATCACCAGGAACAGGTGTACATTGGAGGGGACCTACCCTTTCCCGACGGCTGTGTGAGGAAACTGATTGTTTAACCTCCTTAGCCGCACACGTCAGGACTCTAATTTTTTTGTAAAAAGAAGACCCTCCAATGTCTCTGCACGCATGATTGTTAGTAACATAAAAATATACAAGCCGCGTATCGAGGGCAGTTTATCCCACTATCACGGGGCAGTCCCGGCAAAAATGAGCGTGGCAAGCGGCCTGGCCACAACGATCCCAAGCACCCGCGTCCCTTAGCCAGTTTTCCGAGAGTACTCTCGAAGAAATGTAAATGGGGGGAGGGAGGGGTGGTACTCCCAAAGACCCTAATGATTGAAGTGAGCCTCAGGTCACCGGAAGCAGGACGGAAGGGACCGTGCTCGCGCAAACATTCCCCAGGCCCGCTCATGATGCCGGGGGAGGCACTCGTGGTTTGTGGGACAGCCGCACCGGATTAAAGTTACCTTACTGGATGCAGGAACAGGGTCTATCCGCCTCCATGGTGGGGAAATGAACAACACAGTACGATAGAGTTCAGTTCGACAACCTATTCATAATCCAATTTGTTAGTTACAAATAAAAAGGCAAATAACAAACGTAGAAAATAAGTTGTGATCAACAACAAATTGACCGTTCATAATAGAAAAAAAAGAAGGGAAAAAAAGATTAACATAGTATTAAAGGGCTAAAACACAAAAAGAAACAGTATTATCACTATCAACGCGTTCCTAATAAATAAATAAGGCCCAAATTCAAAAGTAAAAGAAAGAATCTGCATGAAAAAACAGTGTAAAAAACGGGCAAAAACGGTGTAAAAAGCCAATATACGCAATAAATGAATAAGAAATAATAAAATAATAAATGCATTGCGATCATGCCATAAGACAAAGAAAGTAGAACCAATGAGTATATAAAAATAAAAATAAAACACAAAGCAATCGCGCATAAACAATATTAAAGTAGTTATAGATGAGTAACCGTGGAGTGACAGGAACAATATGCTTGGCACCTGAAACAAAGATGATTTTAATCTAAATTAATAAAAGCAACTCTAAGCACAGGCCATCTCTCTACCCAGGACTTTACAAACTTTTTGAAGCAATCAAAATTCTCTCTGTTCAACACGAGATCGGCTTTCCATGCCGGTCTTGTAATCCCTCTCAAGCCATCCAACATTTCCTCTCGGGCATCCTTCATCAACCCGCAGTGCCACAGAATGTGCTTGGCTGTCTGGTTAGTGTCACCACATGAACAGTTCGGATGAGGAGACAAGGCGAGACTATGTAGCCGCCCCCTGAGCTCCCCATGACCGGACGCCAATTGCGTCATATAGTGATCCAGTTTTATGTGCGCCCCTTCCATTCTGCTTTTAACTGAAGGGAAGAAAGAGAAAGTCAATCTACCCTTCGTCGACCTATCCCATCGCTTTTGCCATACACTCAGCGTTCTATCTCGCATGGCTTTCAATAAGCCAAGAAGGGACACCGCTCCACCGGGTGTCAGTTCGACTCCCAGGTGGACAGCGGCCTTACCTCTTGTCAATGCCTTTTTTGTCAAAACTTCCCTAATTTCCAAGTCAATCGGCAGTTTACCAGCCAGAACCGGTAATGCATCATTAGCCACAGTCCTATATGCGCCCGAAAGCGCCAACAGGGGAGTCCGTTGGCCCCGCTTGAGGGCCAAGTGGATCAATGCATTATCCAGCCGGTGCTCCCACACAGAAGCGGCATACGAGACATGCGTCACGTAAACACCCCTATATATGAGGCGAAGTGCCAGAGTCCGCAATCCCCACTCAGCCGTTGAGAGCCTTCTCAATTTCAAGAATAGGGCCTGGGCCCTGCTAGAAACGCTCTAGACGTGCGCTAGAAACGAAGAAGATCTATCTAAAGTGACGCCTAAATACCTGGTGCTTTCAACGAAACGAAAAGTGGAGCCTCCCATTCTGATGTTAGGGTTTCTGGCACGACTGAGAATACCCTTCATCAAGAGTCCCACGGTCTTATGGGGAGCGAAGTTCAGCCTGTTTCTCTTACCCCATTCAAGGATTTCACGCCGACCATCTTCTGCTTTACTCTCCACTTCCTTTCTGCTGTCCCTTGAGACCAAACGAAACTTATCATCTGCGTAGTCGACCGATATGCATCCTTCAGGCAAGGGTAACCTAGAGGAGTCGTCAAAAAGGATGTTCCACAGGTCAGGCCCGAGGATTGACCCTTGTGGACAGCCCTTGTTAACGTCACGTATGATCACAAAAATCACCAAACATCACAATAACCTTTCTGTTACGTAAATAATCACTAATAATATTGAACAGTAAAGGCGGGCAATTACGACTTTTCAACTTAGTTAAAATCATCGGCCACCACGCATGATCGAAGGCACCCGAGATGTCCAAAAATATTCCAATAACATACTTCCTGGTACAAACCCTCACCCATTCAAGCGCATACTTAATGGCGTGCTTAGTGGACTTACCGGGGACGAACCCAAATTGGCGGTCGCAGGGCGGAGACAAGGTGAGACGGAGCCTATGTTTGATGATTTTTTCCAGTATTTTACCTAAGATTGGAAGTAAAGTGATGGGTCTGTAGGCTCCGATGTCTGTTCTCGGCTTGTTGTTTTCCTTTGGTGTAATCCGGAGCACGCCTTTTCAAGCACGTTTCCAACAATTGATAAAGCTCCTCTTTAGCGTGGATCCAAACATTCTTCGCTATTATGCCGTTCAATCTGTCAAATCCCGGTGCCTTCTTCGGACCCAAGCCCTTAATTATGATTTCAACCTCTGCTCGACTTAATGGTGGCACGCCGTCCCCCTGGGCGAGGTCTCTAGGTGGAAGCCGTGACAGGTTTCTTACCTGTTGATGGTGAACACTTTCCCCATTAACTGAGTCTATGAAAACTGAGTCAAGGAGTCTGAGAACCGGTGTACAAGGAGATGGACTAGCCGAACGTCACAGCGGTGCTGCCAAGGTTTGTTATCTATGTGAGGATACTGTGACAGCGCTTCATTAGCAGCAGACACATACCTGGACGGATGAAGAACCTCGTGCTGGCACTGTTGGTGGACGCGGTGCACTCTTTCTCTGCAGCAGCTGGTCCAGTTTCCTCATCACCTAGGATTCTTGCTGCAAAGTCTCCATTCTCTATCTTCGTCGAATGTCACAGCGGTGCTGCCAAGGTCTGGAATCCATGAGAGGACATTGTGTCAGCGCTCTATTAGCAGCAGACACTTACCTGGACGGATAATGAACCCCGTGCTGGCACTGTTGGTGGACGCGGTGCACTCTCTCGCTGCAGCAGCTGGTCCAGTTTCCTCACCACCTGGGATTCTTGCAGCAGATTCTCCATCTTCGTGTCACCTGTTTCTGTACTTCATTTTATTTAACTTAATTTCAATTTCAATATATATTTTTTTTTTGTAATATCTGCATTAACTGTAAAGCGCCCCTGAGGTGATATCTCACAAAAGCGGCGCTATACAAATAATCCAATCAATAAATAAATAAATAAAATAATCGTTTTCATATTTTATTTTATGTGTTTTTATATTTTCTTTTTCTATTTTCTTATTTATGTTACCACCATAATACGGGCATTTGTCTAGTTTGGGGTATTAATAAAAAATATATATTCTGGTCTAGTAATGTGTAATTTCTATCACCTAAGAATTTTTAAAATTATAGAACTATATGATTTATATGTCTTATACTATAAATGTGGAAATTCTAACTATACAATAGTAAATGTTCTTCAAAATGCCCTGGAAAGAATCTCAGACTTGTGATGTCCTGAAATAAACCATTCATCTGTTCTGAATGCAATTACTAATTTTATCTAAATTGACCCTGGTAATAAATTACATCTTTGCGATTCTTTCAAGGATAATGCAACCATCCTGTCACTTCGAATACAATCAACAATGTTCTCAAAATTTGTTTTGACAGCATCGCCATTCCATTGTAAGAATATTATGTACTTAATACACAATTTGGCTGTCCTGAAACGGGAATCCTTCCCAGTTGTACAGACAAAGGTTCATTTTGTTTTGTATTGTTTGTAATTTATATATATATAAAATAAATAAATAAAATAATTTATTTTTTAAATGGCTCGAAATTCACACAACAATTTCAAATTTCATCTTACTTTCCATCACATCCAGAGGCATGTGTATCATATTTGAAATATTCGTAGTGGATATATTTATGTAGTTTACTTTCCATCACATCGAGAGGTTCGGGTATTTGAAATATCCGTAGTGGATATATAACTGTGATGATTCTTGACTTTCCTCCATGGGTATAATTTATTATTGACTAACATCTTATAGTAGAAGCAAGACCGGAATGATTACAAGACGGATTGTTTCAACGCAGTTACGGTGTATGTTTTTCAAAGTATAACAGTGATGTAATATGTAGGGAAATTCTGAAATGTTGACGAAGAGGTATTCTGTGGAAACATCGAATATTCTAATTTTTTTGCGAAAATTTCGTCACATGAAATTAATGTGGGGAATCAATTATGTTTAAATTACTTAGCCATCCCTCCCCCCTTGCATTTAAAAATATTGTGTGGGGAATTAGTGGATTCGAATCGATATTGTGGGGAATCCAGTACTGATCAATCGAAAACATCTCATACAAACTCTTGGGATAAATAAATCTAGGAAAATGTCGGTTGAAAAATCAATTTCAGTAAAGCAGGGGGTCTACCAAAACAAAAAAAGTCAGAACGTGGTCTACAGCAGTGCTCCGCAACCTTTTTTCACCTACGACACACCAAATTTCTTCCTAGAATTCCGCGGCACACCAAAAGCTAAAATATATAGAAATTAAATTGATACACAAATTTTACGATAATTTCTTGTTTTTTATTTGAAAAGTTAACATACATCTTTATTTTTACGCAATCTTTATAATTATTATAAAATAATAATACATTAATGAGCGATTAATTGTTAAATTAACCTGCGCTTGTTTCAATGAACACAAAAGTTTTATATTCGGCTCGATTTTTGACAGCGCAACCCGAAGTTCTTGGTCAAGACCTTTTAAGCATGACCGCTTATCATATTTAATTAATACAAGCATTGAAAAACTTTGCTCACATAAATATGTCGTTGAAAATGAAAGTAGTGTTAAGAATCCTTTGACAGAAATGTGAGGATATTCTTTTTTAACGTAAATCCAGAAAACATCTTATTGATCTTCGGAGAAGTGAAGTTTTAATGTCATGTCATTATTTAAATCTGTAAATCCACTCGAATTTGCAGAGGCTGTGCTTCCGTAGAAGTTATTGCATTGGTTGCAAAAGGATTTCAAATCCAATCGTATTGTTCCGTATTAATGGAATAAAAATACCGACCAAATTTCTGCTGAAGCATACTTTAATGTTGTTGGGTCAGTTCCACAGTTAATTGTTTGTTTTCAAATGTACTAAGGTTGATTCTTTGGTACATTTCCAAACATCCTTTTTGCAACTCTTTCTGCCAAAGTTCGTTATTAAGTTCATTCAAATGCTCGAATATATCAGCCATGTATGCAAGTTTAGCTATCCAGTAATTATCATCGAGGTGCTGATATAGTTTGGGCATATTTTGATTTAAAAGAAACTCACACACCTCGTGACAAAGCTCAAACAATCTAGCCAAAAGTTTGCCTCGGGATAGCCAACAAATTTCAGTATAAAACAATAAGGATTCATATTCGGCTCCCATTTCTGCACAGAGTATTCCAAAGATTCGCGAGTTTGGGGCTCTTGATTTTGTGTTTACGATTTTAATGCATTCATTCATCGTGTTCAAAAGTTCCTGCGGTAAATTTTTGACCATCAATGCTTCTCGATGTATGCAGCAGTGTGTAAATTGTAACGTTGGATTTTTTTCTTTTACACAAGAGACAAAACCCTTTTTACTACCCGTCATTGCTGCAGCGCCATCCGTGCAAACAGCAATGCAATTGCTCCATTTAATATTATATATTTTGAAGAAATCATCGGTTACTTGAAAAAATTCTTCACAGGTAGTTCGCTCTGGAACCTCATTACAAAATAAATAATGTTCTTTAATAAAGTCCTCGTCAACGAAAAGTACAATAGCCATCAACTGTGCTTTATTTTTAATATTGGTTGTTTCGTTGATCTGAATGCAAATTTTTCAGTCAATAACAGTTTTCTAATCAGTTTTTTCTAATATATTGTGAATAACTCTTTTAACAGTATCTGCAGACAATGAAAAATAATAAATATTATGAAAAATATTTTGTTATTATGTATTAAATACATAATGAAATATTGTAAAATGTCAAATACATTGAATTTGACCGTGGCACACCTGTGTCCGGCTCACGGCACACCAGTGTGCCACGGCACACCGGTTGCGGAGCACTGGTCTACAGGATAAAAAAAGTTTTGGGACCTCTGCTGTAAATGAATGATTAATCTATCGTACAATAATCAAAAAACACTTTTTTTGAAGATTTTTTTCACTTCACGAAAAAAATCAAAAATAAATATCTGTAGTTAAAAAGTGGTTTGTAGGTAACTTAACTCTTTAATCTTCACTATTACCCTTTTAATGTTTGAACAGATCAAAGCGTTTCTTCGTACTTTATGCTACCTTCAGAGGAGTAGCAAATATACAACTTTTACGTGTCTGCCAGTATTTTTCCGAATAAAATGAATGTTTATATTTAAATGTTTTTGAATTTTAACCAACCAAAAGTAAGACAGAATCAAACTTCAGCACATCAGTACTGGCATTTAAAAATAATACAAAATGTTTTCTCGCCGTTTTTCTTCTAGCGGTTCTCAGTAAATATAATGGTTAATCTTTGCTTCATTGCGAAAAGAGCCGGGAAAATAATGTTCGTTCATAAAATATGCATATTTTATGAAGGTTTTTGCACACTTAACTGTGTACCAAAAAATGCATCATTGAAAGAGTTGATAATTGGACCACCAAATGTTCGGACTTTTTGACTGCAAATAACCTTCCTATCACTCCACTTAGTTTGATCCATAGCTTACGGGACACCCTTCACAAATTACACAGATGTAACTCTTTTTAAATCTTCTATACAAATTCATCCTCCTCATAAATTTAATAGGATAGCATGTTTTTTTCTGATTAACACTTGACAAAAGAACTACTCGACCAAAAAAAAAACTTTTGCAAAAACAATATCAGGACTGAGTCACTCGTTTGTATTTAGTTTGCATTCAGTTGGCAATACTTCCACAGAAATTTTAAACGTGTTCAACTTTACGGAATATAGTTACAAGAAGGTTATAATAACACATTTAGATGATAATAATAATAAGTAAAGTAAGTATAACAATTTAATTTTTAATTTATTACAAAATAATACAAGATTCCAAATAATAACAAAATACAAAAGAGATTTTTTTAAATCCTAATTATTCTACCACTCCATAAGGTGAGTTCCAGGCGCTCGTTTTTATGGGAGGAGTAAGTACATACAAAAAGAAAATAATGCTTAAAAGGCAATGTGTAAACATTGACTACAAAAATAATTCAATATACACAATTTTAGAGAATTAGTTTTATAACAATTCTTATTCCTTCCACGGTGACAATGATATGGTTTCTTTCATTTATTTTTTTTTCTATTTAGATTCTGTGATATTTAACATTAGATCTACGATTTAGTTTAGCACACTCCGTATTACATGTAATGTCATTTACACAATTTTTTGAATGAATGGTTATGTTAATTATTTCTTTTGGCACATCTTCTTGCAGAGAGAGACGGGAATATAATTATTGTTTTTTTTTTGTTGAGTGATAATATATTGTAATCGAACCATTTTTTGATTATCTTCATGTCTTGATTGGCTCAATTGATAATCTCGTTCTATGTTTTTTTACGATATTCTGTTCTATATTTTTACATAAAGATATGAGTTTACCACGAAGTGATAGATTAAACATTTGATCTAAATTATAAATAAAATCTGTACCTGCCATAGACATATGAATATTAGTAGACCTGCCCTAAGTGATTAAAAGCGTATTATTCCCCACTCCCCATACCGGTTCCATTGGAGCCGGCTGGGCTCGCGTATGGCTTCCCGTGAATCTTGAGAATGTGACGTCATCATTCTTGTTCGAACTAGCGTCGAGCTATGGTCGAGGCATTTTATGAA
The DNA here is from genome assembly GCF_061612785.1 of Hesperophylax consimilis. NCBI lineage: Eukaryota > Metazoa > Arthropoda > Insecta > Trichoptera > Limnephilidae > Hesperophylax > Hesperophylax consimilis. The sequence goes on along the minus strand of NC_142837.1, from coordinate 19,752,494 downwards.
ATAACACGGCAAAATAGTGGCTTGTGATATGAAAACTTGTAAAAATAGATGTCAAAAAGAGAATAAACCCAATTGTCGTATTACATTCCATGAGTATTTCTCAAAATAAATGTACGTAACGAAAATTTAGTTACGAAATAGTGTTACGAAATAGTCATAAGACGTAACTAAATAGTAAACATAAGGCTTTTTTACACAATGGCAAATTTTATTTTACTTTTTTTATTATTTATTAAATTTAATTAGTTGTCGTCTTTTTTAAATGTAAGTAATTATCCTTTACTTTTTTTATTTATTGTACATACTACAAACATACATAAACTCACGACCCAAATATTTGTATTTTGTTATACCAAAGGGGTTTAAAAAAAACAAGGGAGTATAAATAAATGTTTTTTAATCAAATTATCAGCTCCCAAATTGAAGTACCTAACACAATATTCAACAAATCTTAAGAAATTAAAGAACGGGCACTGTTTAAACTATTAAAAATTTAATAACATACAATTATTTAGTTTGAATCACTATCCATTAGCGTTTTATAAATTTCTTCCTCATCTTTATAATAATTGAAATCTTTCCGAGACACATTTGGTCAGTTTTTCAGTCTTTGGTTTATCACTCCGCTTTGGCGTATGAATATAGTCATTTAGTGATAGAGATTTAGAGATAAGGCCCTTACAAACCACTTTCTTTTTTGTATGTATATTTTACAGTTTTTCGTTTTTAAGATAGTCACTCCACATGGTTTATCTTTGATTTTGTTAGAATCTTCATTTTCACTATTCATATTTTCAATATCAGTGTTATTTTCTATGGCATTATTATTTCCTATTATAACATCTCCGATTTATTATATAATCCAGTTTCAATGGAAATAGCATCATTATTAGTCTTAGTTTGTTTATGCAATAATATTTTCAAAATATTCACTTGCCTTTTCATCCGATTACAGCACTGTCTTAAATTCTTATTTCGACTTTTTAATCGAGTATTTTCTTCAGTCAGCTTTGTAGTCTTTCCTTTAAGATTTTTTTATTATTTTTTCTACGTTCAAATGTATTATTGTCTTGTGTCGTAGGATTAGCCTTTTTCTTTCTTTCAGCTCTTTTATCATTGGCTTGTCTCCACTTTGCTCGTAGCTCTTCTTTTTCTTCTTCTGTAAGAATTTCTTTTTTATTTTTGATATTTTCTATAACTTTTGTAAAATGCTTAATTCGGATTTCCTCATATTTATTTGGTTTTTCCTTTTTCAGTCTTTCTCTGTAAGCTTTTTGCCTTTGGTTTTTGGGGGCATTCCTAAAAAAAAGTTATGCTGTAGTTATGGTTTTATCAGAGTAAATAAAGATAAATTTATATTTAAATAAGCTTTTATAAAAAACTTAAGGCACTTATAAATATTGTATAGAGCGCCTGTAGAACGGATAGTGTGTATGAGTGCCTCAAGCTTATTTAAAATAAAACCAGTATTGGACGGCTCAGCTAGATCTTCAAGTACTTGTCATTATGTATAATGCCATATAATCGCGATGATAAAACATACAAGTCCGACGACACCTGCTCTGCCATTGACCATCAGGAATTTCCAGCGCATCCTATGTATTACAACCTACATACTTTCCAGCGCCATCAACAGATCTGCTCTATGGTATAATAAATTTTATTTTTTTCCTATTATATCTAAATACATATGTATATTTGTGCATTGTGCATAATATATTACATTATTACTAAACTTACATAAGACTTTCATAAAAATGCTAGACACACTTACAATATACTTACATTTCTTAATCACGTTGTAACTGCGTACACTCAGCTTTACATTGAACTTTTTCGTTACGTTACGAAATTCATAACAAACGTTACGAAATTGTAATAAGAATTTATGTTATAAAAAGTCAATGGTTTGATAAAATTTAAAAGTTTTAATATGTAAGCTTAGTAATGTTCGTACCGCACATGTTACAAAAAGATGAGTAGAAAAAGACTTACCGTTTTGTGAAAAAAGGCTAAAATATTTCCTGTTACGAAATAGTGGTCCCACTAAAGAAACACGTTGTTACTGATTTTAACAATTAATGTTATGGCGGAGAAGTCAGACCAACAACCAATCAGAAAGAAGCTAATGTTGCCCATGTTAAATTTTAAGAATGGGTTAAAAAATTACGGTGGAAGTACTAATAAAACGTAACTAAAGAGTAGTTACTAAAAAGTAAATGATGATGTCTCACTTTGCTTTTTGTGCATAAATTATTAATTTATTATGAAACCCCATAGAAAATTACCTTTTTACAGAAACTACATTTAATTAAGACCCTAAAACTTACAAAAAATCACATATTATAACGTTATTATCGCATTTTATGAAGTATAAACAAATGAGGTGGCAATTTTATTTTGTATGGAAGGTAAAAATCGATATTTAAAAAAAAATTAAAATATTTGCGAATTAATACGATTGTAATGTTTATTTTTCGATATTTTAAAGCCTAATATTTATTCTACAAAATGGTGCATATTTTTTTTTGTATGATTAATTAAAAACATGTGAAATTTTTGAACTGTTTGTAGGCACACTTTATTTTTCCAAAATGTACACTTTTTTTGAGAAATACTCCCATATATTATGTAAGCATCATTTTAAGCTTATTTACGTCGTATAATATATGAATCAGTTGTAGAAACATATACTATCACATCGAGCCAACATTGGTCGAATGTAGCGATTCTCAAGTGTGCGCATCGTTGTTACTGGGAAGTAAATTATGAACACTTATAAAAGTGTCTTAACTAAATACGTAAACAAAATATTCGACTCTGAAAATAGAAGAAATTTTTTTTGCCGAATTCGGACTTCGCAAATTTGTTCATAACGTGGCGAGTAATTTGCGCTCCCATGTAAAAATGTTTATTCATTCAAAAGCAGATTTTACTTTTAAGAACTAAATGGTGATATTATAATGCGAATGCCTATATACTGTCAGATTGATTTATTGACGAATCACAGTCAGCTTTACCCCCTTCGTTCTTCAACAGTTTATTTTACCCCTCACCTTTAATTTCTAGTCTATATATTCATATGTCTGTGGTACCTGCGGAATCCCAAATTCCTTTTGACTACCCAATATTGATATTTTTTTCGATACTATTATTTTTCTTAGTTTTGGTGTTGTTTTGATAATAAAATTTGATAATTTATCAGGTTTTTGTTCTTGAACTTTTTTAAAACGTTAATTGGTTCATTTCAGTTTCCGAGGTCATGGCGCTTTTTATGTCTTTATTTTGATTTATCAAATATATTAAAAGTTCTTCTTTCTTCTTGCTTGAGATTTTTTTTCTTAATTTCTTTAGCTTGTATTCCAATATCCAAAGAGTTTTTATTCATTTCCTTTATTATTTTTTTGTGCCATTTTGTTTATTATCACATGTAAGTATTGTGTCTTTTATGTTTTTTATATCATCATTTTTACTATTCATATTTAAAACAATTATTTTCCTGCATAGTTTTCTAAGCTTCGTTCATTTTTTTGTTAAATTATTTGATTGCGGCCGCAATATTTTTAGTTCACTGTTCATTTCATTGTTTTCGCCCACTAAATGGGCTTTTATTATTAATAATAAGTCACTCCATTCATTTATTTTTTCTTTTTGGCTTAAAATTATTTATCCTTTACCTTCTGTGAGCGTTGCTCTGTTATATAATTCTGTCGGTTTTCAAATCATTATTTACCTTATGTACCTCTAACATTATTGATGTTTCTTCTTCATCATCGCTATTATTATCAGAATCATAAGATATTCCGTCCTCGCGCTGGTTTGGAAATCTTGGGGTCATTCATGATTTTGGAAATGGGTCGGGATTTTATTTTTAAAAATTTATTAAATTTTTATTTAAAAATATTTACAAATTTTATGTATTGTTATCGGTCGACTGGTAGCTGTTTATAGTTATTTTTTTTTAATACTTATTGCCATCTATTGGCTACTGAATTAATAGTGTTTTATATAAGAATGTTATACTTATTGTCATCTATCGACGAGTAGCGTTAACTAGTATATTATTGAAATCTGTTAAAATTTACAATGATTTAACATTATAAAAAATAGAAAAAAGTCTTTGCTTCAACATTGCAGCATTGTGATGCTACATTTACTAATGTTTTATCTTGATGAAATGACTTTTAGTATTAATTTTCACTGTTTTTGTACAGAGCGAATTGATAGTTTGTTATGTTGAAAGAATTACGAGCTATTCTTCTGCGTGTGTTTAAAGCAATTTTTTGTTCGTGATTACTGATCCACTAAATTATTATGTACTTCACACGTTTGTAAGAGCACGTATGGTCGTATCATATAATATAATTAATAAATCAACATTACATAGAGATCGTTTTCTTGGAAATAATCGCATTAACTCATTTATGTACATCTACATTATTTAAAATGTTATTTTTAATTCTGGCTAAGACCTCTAAATCTTTGTTCTGCAAATAAAATGGAGTCAAAACATCGTTTATTTTCTTTGAATAAAAATTAAATAGAAATCTCTTACAGGATTAGTGAACCATTCGTTGGTCTTGATTTTTATGCTTCGTTTGAAAAGCTAACGACGTATTCATTTGGTACCAAAGTCATTTTTTCACCCCATTTTCATGACGTTCGTAGATATTTAACAAAATGCTATTGTACGATACACGTAGGTATACTTTTATCTACATACTTTTGTAGGTTTATAGGTACTAGTACTTTGGGTGTTTTTTTTTTATAAATATTATGTTACCGTAACGGACGTTATTTGAAAACATCAATTTGTTGAACGTACCTGTTTCAAAAGTTTTGCACTAAAATGTATTTGCATTTCTCAATTGCCATTTTCATGAAAAATATGCAAAAGACCACCTTTAGTCATGGTGTGTTCTGCTTGCCAAAGACAACTTTTAGTCATGTTGTGTTCTGTTTGCTAAAGCCAACTTTTAGTCATGGTGTGTTCTGCTTGCTAAAGACAACTTTTAGTCATGGTGTGTTCTGCTTGCCAAAGACAACTTTGAATCGTGGTGTTTTCTGCTTGCTAAAGACAAATTTTAGTCATGGTGTGTTCTGCTTCCTAAAGACAACTTTTAGTCATGGTGTGTTCTGCTGGCAGTATTTGACTAAAGATTTTGGAATAATTCTATCCATTTAAAAATCCCTTGTGATATTCGTGATTCCAAAATTCTGAATTAAATCCAACGCCTAGATCATAATGTCATGTTTTCAGACAAATTTCCATAAAAAAATACTTTAAAATGCCGGTAACCGGCAAATCAGGACAGTGGCTATTCAACACACTTTTAAAAAGTGATATAAAGTCACGAAAAGTGATGAAAAAAATGATTAAATAAGTTACGTTTACTAGGTTTAAAAAAAAAAAGGTGTATTGAACTTTTTTGTTTTCATACCGTCAGACTTTACTGATTTGTTGATGCATGACTTATGTACTGGTGGTGCACATTATGCAAGGGATCTCAGTACCTGTAATACGTTTTTCTACATCTCCACAAGTCTACCCTTGGCCGGAAGATCTTAAAATTCATCGGCACTTCAAAGTGGTGGTATTTACATTTATATAATAACTAGACGCTTTTGTTAAGCGTACTTATAATTTGATCACATGGAACCGACGTACATTCATCGAGCAATAACAAAAACCTTACCATTGCCAAATCATCGTCACATAATAAACTTGTTACCTATTCATGTTCATATTATACATTCTAAACTGTCTATAAATTAAAATACGAGTACGTAACCCTCATAATGCTGTAGTATTAATACAGCCCAGGATAATATTGAATATCCGAGTACGGTCCACACGAAGTCGATTACTGACAAAAGATAAGTGTCATTAGCGACGGAGTTCGCTTTGTTGGTCCCATTTCAATACAGGCAATTCCACTGCTAAATAATAATGTACCGAGGTACGTTTCTCAAACAGTCAGGCGGTGGCTTCTCTTAATGGGGGAGAAATAATAATATGTGATTAGAATTAGCGCAGCGAATTATTCCAAAGTAGTTTTCTCAACGTGTGAATTGAAAGTATTTTGAAACGGTTGCATTCATTACGAAGTCTTTTTTACTTTACAGCTTATTTCAAGCTATATTTATCAATAATCTTTTTAAACACATTTGACAATCTTATTTTGCCATGGAACAGCAAAAATCTAAGTATGAAAACAAATTAAATATGTCCTCAAATGATTAACAACGAACACCGTGTTTAGTTGGCCAAACGTTCGCTGTCTTGGCAATGCTAAAATAATGTATTGGACCTGGATTTCACTGCGATTTCTAGGCTCGCGATTCTTTAGTCGTAAAAATAATCCAACTTAATAATAAAATGGCGTAGAAGCAGCTCGTTGCAATGAAGAAGAGAGATTAGCCACTGTACTGGAAAATTCAAGTGTTAACATTTGTGCCATAACAACCGATTGCTTTTGAATGGTCGGATAAAATGTTTTGACAAGCAAAGTATTTATATTATTGCTTTGGTTTTATTAATGGCAGTGCAGGGGTAATATTGCCTAGGGTAATATTGCCTTATTACCCAGGGGTAATATACGTCAATAAATGAGAGCCTGGTTCCACGATTAACGATACGTGATCTTCAACTATCGTGCTCTTATAATATTTGTGTCCTTTTTTAAAAAACCAAAATCTTGTCCTTTCGGCCATTGAAAAGTAATCCACTTACTTTATCCCTAGTCGTTGCTTTCATGAGTAAAGATCTGGTACGCAGACGTGTGCGGTGTTGTCTTTTACTTTATAAGTATTGTCCTTCGTGGTTATGTTTAAATCATTTAATACAGAAGCGATTTCTGCACCAGCTCGATCCGATATCCCGAACCTGTGACAGATCTCGGAGAAAACTGTAAAGGCAGTGGTGTTAGTCTTAAGTATCCTATTTGATTTTGCTACCGGAGAAGGCGATTTTGATGTTGAGGTGCAAGACAATGATGCAGTGTCTTGAAATTCTAAATCATTTTCATCACACCTGTTATTTTATTTTTGTAAGATTTTCTCTCATCCTCTTTATAGACTTTTCCATTTGTTTTGTAGTCGGTATATCAACAATGACCATGAACATTTTTCTCTCATTAACGTAACTAAATACAGAGCGATGCGCGGCCCATGCGAGGGTGGTGTGGGAGTGGAGTCCATTTCAATGCATGAGAGATGAATTGTTTTCTTCGTTTAAATGGAGTAAAATTGATATTCAGCCGTTGCATAACGAATAAGGCAATATATTAACTACCCCAATTAAATTCATTGAATCGATGGGTTCGTTTGGTTAATAATTGATTATCCCTGGACTTTCCATACGCTCGTTAGTGCTCGATGGTTTTACGCTCATTCGAACATATCTCAGCGTGTGTACCTTCTTCGTGACGTCGAGCGTGAAAAAGTTCCAAGGGCAGTAATTCTTCCTCGATGGTCGACAGAATTTTACGATTTGACTGAGTGCCTTGATGGTATATATATGTGTGTGGAACATGGTTACAAGTCAATAATGAATGTACATATATACATTTCTTTAGACTCTAACGTTATGTTTTCGTGGTTCTCGAGCTGTGCTGGGAATCTTACTAAAACTTGATCCAATATTCCTCATAACCTGGCGTAGAATTAAGCTATAGCAGTGTGTAAACGCGTGAAATTTGAGAATCTCTGCAGTTGGATAAATGGGGAGATAACAGCACTTTAGCATGGCACCAACAGGATATGTAGCGTTATCGAAAGGGATGTATTGTGTTCTGAAAGTCAGTATTACTCCCTGTATTATGGGATAGTAAAGGTATTCGGAATATCGTTATTCTCGGAAACTGATACCCACATACCTCCTATTACACGGTTAGTGTCCGGAAGATAATAGTTTCAGAGAACAATGTGCTCATAAAAATATATTTAGGTGAATCATTAGGTAAAGGGAATTGGCGAATTGTAAAGTGTTTCAATCCTAGGGGGTAGATGTTACAAATGTTAAATAGCTTTTACCAATCATCAAATTGTTTAGATTCGACCGTTAGTTCGTATATCAATGTGTTGTGTACCTACTTACACATGCCATTATTTGTGTGAGAGTTTCCATTGCGAAAAAGAGACACAATAATAATTCGCTTCAAGCCAGAACGTAATGCATGAACACGATATACGTATGTAAAAATCTTTTGTTTGTTTACATTATTAGCAACGGTACGTCTCTTTTATAAATATAATTTGAAGAAAACAGAGATAAACCAAAAAAAACTATTACTATCATAGTATCACCGATAATTCGTAGTATCTTTTAACGTGTTATCTGTTAAGTATGCAGGTGGGCAAACACGTTGATTTTTACACAAATCTACAGTTTTATACCGAGCTTCATAGTTGGAGTTCCAACACTTTATAACTTTTTTAATCAATTAACAAAACATATGTGCCTACTCACGGCACATTGATGAATACACATTTCTTTTTGATGTTATTTAATAAATTTTACTAAAATAAATTAATTTTCATTTATTTAACTAGAATGGTTGACTAAGTAAATACATTCTCGTATTATGCAACTTAATTATTTTGTTCATTTATTTATCAGAAGGAATATTTTTTTTTATTTTAGCCAGAGTTTTTACTTTTCAAACATCGTCCGGAAGGCTAATACAACATAAATTTTCCGTCGTTGATTGCCATGTCTTGTATGTAATGATGTTTAAATGTACAATTATGTTATCATGTTGTGTAAAGTGTGTGAATTTTGTATTTGTACATACGAGTTGATTACAATACAGTTGATTAGGATACAGTGTGTATTATATTTATATAGTTTTCTTGCTGTTTCTTCATATCATTCTTCGGTGGATGTTCTAGAATTAATATTAAATATCTTTTTGATTACCTTAGCTTAGGACGTAGTATTGGATTCCCGATGCAATAATTAATCGTTGTAAAAATCCAAGAATGCAATGTCAAATTCCAAAAAAACGTGTATTTTATATTATATGTTATTACCACCATTGTACTCGTTCCTCATTAGCATTCCGGGCCGCGAATGAATCTGTAAGGAACCGAATAAGCTGTAAGAATATATTTTTTATATATTTTTTGGGATGGGAGTGGCGTTTGTTTAATTTAAATACTGAGACACTGAGCAGGTGCCTGATAAGAATTTTTATAACCCTTTCAAGGATTTTTTTTCATACAGAAATAACCTTCCTTTGCGCGGGAGAGGATGAATTATTTTACTGAACAAAAAATTTCCACAGGAATCTAATATGCCACAAAATTCTTATGGTAATGGCTAACCTGAAAGAGGTATGGTACGTTACATCGGTTTATTTCAACTTTCTGTTATGACTGAATACCTAGTACAAAGAAAGTCTTGAATAATTTATTATGAAAACGTATGAGTTGCTATTTTACCAGTGCCATTGCTCGTTTTATACTCGACTGAAACTACGGAGATTTTTTTACTTTGAAAACAGAAAACTTGAATCTTAAAATATTGTAACGAAATTGGGAAAGGAAAAAATGAACCTTCTTGACAAAATACTTTTACATACCTATTGCAAATGTGTTCTATTTTTAAACACACACAATTTAGGAGAAGAAGATGTTTTTATTCGTAAATACATTGTTTTTGGCGTAAACGAGAAACGACCGACAAGGTATATTTCTTCAAACAGGTTTTACAATATATTTTCAGTATATTTATGTTAATATTTTTTTTGGTTCAAAATACGAGTTTTTTGGTTGTATTTAGAAAATTCTTGTAGTTCTCTGCAAAAGTTTTTAAACACTAGATTAGATGACAATATTAATATTTATACTTTTAAATTATAATAACATTTCAAAAATCTTAATATTTTCGTCCAAATGCAAAGGAAGCAATTAAATTTTCTCAGTTCGACAAATATTGACATAAGGCAGTACGTTTGCAAAATTCAATTCAATATAAATACCTTTCATCAACGGCTAGAGATTTCCCACACAAAAGTATGCCTAAATCTGATGATAATGACGACTTTTAAATGTTGGTGAATTGAAGTTTATCCCTTTGAGCAATTTTGGGAGATATTCTACACAGACAACGAACAACTGTAGAGTCTTTTTGGGAGATACATACATACCAACCTGACATGATCTCATAAAAGTTATGCTCTCTCATTTCATATTAAGTTGAGAAATATGATTTGAACAGTGTTAGAAAGAAAGAATACCACACTTTCAGTTAGCATTCAAAAATTGACCGCAAACGCTTTCCAAAATTTAAAAATAATTCCAAGAAACAAAATTTAGCCTTTGAAAAATATTGGTTAATGTTTTACAACTTTTCAACAAATGTTTTTTAACGATAAAAAGTGACAGTAACCCTTAAAATAATTTTTTATTAAAAATGTGTTTAAAGTTAAAGTTATATTTTCAGTTTACACCATCGCCGACAAAACGAGCGACTTGTAATACATAATAAATATTTTTATATTTAATAAAAAGTGAAGTAACAATAACTTTTATAAGACCTTCGTATATTAAAATATTTTTTTTAGTTTCGTGTAAAGTAGTAACTACAGATAAAAACCATTGCTAAGCGACTCTAAAAACTTCGTCTTTTTATGTCTAAAAACAGCCAATTTATCTGAAATCGAATGAAATAAAAAATATTAAATTTTCAGAGCAATTCTACTTTCTGACAGTTCTTACGAGACAAAAGATGTTAGAGGCTCTAGGGGTTAAGAAAATAAACATATATAATATGATGAGTATGATAGTAAAATATTGAACAAAAATTTAAAAAAAAAAAAAAACAGAAAAAAAGTCAGATCAGAAAACACGGAAAAATTTTTTTAATCAAAAAACCATGTAGATGCTGTAAACAAGCAACAATAATATTTTATATAATTATCCAATGCCTCGCAGTAAAAAATAACACTAACCAGAGAGCTTCATAATAAAAATCTCTCTCAGTTCAAGCAGTTTTATAACTGCACTGTCTAGATCAGTGGTCCCCAACCCCCGGTCCACGGACCGGTACCGGTCTGTATAGCAAATGGTACCGGGCCGCGAAAAAAAACTTATTCTGTTGAGAACACAATTCAATAAAAAATATTAAAAACGTTTTATAATATTAGGTAATATTTAATTTAACCACCCTGAGCGAGCCGCTGTAAAATTTTCTGCGGCGGTAAAAAGGTTGGAGACCACTGGTCTACATCACTTTTTCGCTGGCGGTGGCCATTTGAATGTTTGTCGGGGCGCACTTAGATTTGGGCGGAGGAGGAGCAGGAGAGAATGGTGGGTGTCGGAATACCCGATAAATTAATATAACCTCATTTTACCGTAAGTATGGATTCTATTTATTTTTGTATCACACCTGACAAGATTTATTCAAATAAAAAAAACTATAAAATGCATAACCAAATGTCAAGTTCACAAATGAGTCTACCACTAAAAATGTAAAACTGCGCTCGGAAAGCTAAATGGTTTCCCTTATGTTGTGTCTAAAGATAAGTCCGAAAATGAAATTTTAAATGGCGTTCATAACAAAAAACTAACTTAAGAGTAATTCTGCACAAGAGTTTACGAGCTTGAGTAATGGCTATACGCCGAGCAAACAGATATATGGTGTGAAACTTGAATTTTAAAACATCATTCGGAAGAAAAAAATACACTTTAGAATAAATATTTGTGCGAGTCCCATGAACATGTTTTCCTTCGATTTGCTTTAAAACTTCACTTCGAACACGGTAATGTTTTCCTTCAAAATGTCAAAATCTGATATTTCAACGTTATATTCTGAACACAAAACTGGTCTTAACTTATGAGTTAATCCTTGCGTGTGTTTCCAAATTTGGTTCAAATTACACCGACAACACGAATATGGGTTTCCTCAGATTTTGACATATTCTACAAGTAGAATTTAAAAAACTGCGCTTTAAACACGAGGATAGATTTCTTCTTAAATGCGTCTGCAAATGAATCCACAACTGTAGTTTTATTTGTAAGCGAGTACCCAGTTTAAACAGCATTTTACTCATAATTTCTTATTGGTAAAAAATATAAGACATTTAATTAAAAATTAGAAGAGTATGTTGGATCTTCTATTTATTTACATAAACTGCTTTCCATTGACGTATGTGAATACGTCATACCTGTAAGCTACATTATACCTCTCTCTGGGTTTTTTAATAATGTCTTAAAAATATATCTGTTTTTTGTGGTCAGCTGGCCTCACCGAAAATGCTCGCGGTCCGCAAAAAAAAGCCTCGCAGGCAGCAGGTTCCCCACCCCTGGTCTAGATAAAAAAGATTAAAAAACATTGGTATGAATGCAATTAAAATGTAACTAGGTCTTAAACGTAAAAAATCAAAGAACTCTTTTATCCACTGAATGTAAGAGAGATTTTTTTTAATAATAAATGTAGTAGTAAGTGAAAAACAGTTTTCTAGTGGATTTTGAAAAAGTCACAAATAGTGTAAGACTAAAGAAATGAGATCTAAAAGGGTAAGGCAGTGACACAAAAAGAAATGAGATCTAAAAGGGTAAGGCAGTGACATAAAAAGAAATGAGATCTAAAAGGGTAAGACAGTGACACAAAAAGAAATGAGATCTAAAAGGGTAAGGCAGTGACACAAAAAGAAATGAGATCTAAAAGGGTAAGGCAGTGACACAAAAAGAAATGAGATCTAAAAGGGTAAGGCAGTGACACAAAAAGATGATTGAGTGGCCGCGACGTAATTTGAAATTCCTTCCTCCACAATTACATTTGGCAGATATATTGATTTTTCTGTGATGATAGTAGAAGCTGTTTCGGCTTACAAGGCCATTTTCATACTGTGGTTAGTCCACATTGAGACGACGTATTTATACTATTTCAAATGTAAATTTTGAAGGTGCATACATTGATTTATTACTGGTTAAACCGATGACATGATCTATTGTTGGTTAAACCAATCTATGTTTTCCCCTCAGTAAATGGTAATGAGTTCTTAATTATTTACTAATGACTTTATTGCTATGAATTATTTATTTGGGTGCATTATACTGCTTGGGTTTTGTGAAAATACTGAGAAGTGGTGAGTAAATTATTTTCCGTACTTTATTAATTAGTGTTAAATTTGGGTCATTCGTTCGTTTATTGATTTCTAATTGTTCAAGTAAATTTAATCTAATGCCCTTTTTTTCTATATGCAATGGTTTAGGACCCTTGTTGTTAAGTGGGGTATGATTATTCACCAAGAGATGTTCTGCGAATTTTGAGGATGTGTTTTTATTATTATAACATCGTATATGTTCTTTGAATCCAGTTGAGAATGCCCTTCCCGTTTGTCCGATGTAAGTGGCGTTACAATCGGCGTGGTCACATTTTAATTCATATATGCCACTGTTATTGAGTATAGGGATTTTACTTTTAGAGTTTTTAAGGCTTGTTCCTAAATTATTGTTTGTTCGAAAAGCTATATTTAAACCACATTTTTTAATTTCTTTTGCAATTTTTTCAGATATTGGGCCGAGGAATTCGAGACATGCAAATTTTTCTATATTTTTGTTATTTACCAGATATATTAAATTGATTTTATTTTTATATTTCTTATTTTTTATTATTTTTTCAATGTTATTTGCCTCATAGCCGTTATTAATCGCGATCGTTTTTATCGTTTCCTTTTCTTTTACATAAGCTTTATTGTCTAGGGCAGGGGTCTCCAAACTACGGCCCGCGGGCCGTATCCGGCCCGCCAGTGTCTTCCATCCGGCCCGCGACATCTTATGACCAGTGTCATCAAGGACCCGCGACAGCTAATGGCTAAGACCTTGCTCAGAAGGGGTGAAAACTCCGCGAAATTCTTCGTGCGAATAAATAAATATGCTCGTTGGCGAGGTACTTGGCACCAATACATTGCGTCCACAAGTATAGCGCGAATATATCGAGAGGATTTTTTTGGAAAATCTTTATTTGATTCGCAATGATATCAAGGTCTGAGAAACGAGTATCAAAAATTATCTTCGAAGCTACGTTATCTAAAGCTATATTTTCATCCCTGAAAATCCTATTGTCTACCCCCCCCCTAGGACAGAAAATATGGGTGTCTAGAAATTAAAACGGTTTTGGCCCTCTGAACTCACTGGAGTAGTCAATGTGGCCCTCCGGCTGAAAAGTTTGGAGACCCCTGGTCTAGGGGAATGTTAATGAGTCTATGTACCATTGAATGGTAAGCTGATAATTTATGGGACCAAGGATGATTTGAATTTGAATTTATTGTTGTATCTGTAAAAGTTGGTTTTCTAAATATTTCAAAGGTATGTTTATTATGTGGACTAACCACAGTATGAAAATGGCCTTGTAAGCCGAAACAGCTGTCACAATAATAAAAAAACTAAAACACTTGTAGAACTTAATAATAATATTATCAAATTTAATCTAAATTAAATTTATAAAAAAATAAATGGAGTTCTACGAATTAAACACAAAAACAATAAATAAAAATGATAATAATAATAATAACATAACATTTATATAGCGCAGTTTTGTGTTGTTTCACTTCAAGTGCGCTTAACTATAATAAACTTAAAATAAAATTTCCTTTTGTGTTCCTTTTAAAAAAAATTAATTACATAATATGAAATAAAGAATAAACGGTTTACACAAAAGCAGAGAATAAAATTTAACAATAACAGTGCTATTTTAGTAGAGGATAACAATAAAAGACAGTGACAGTGCACGAAAAATAAGAACTTTAAAATTAAAATATTATATAAAACAGGAAAACATTAAAATATTATATAATAGGTGGACATTAAACATAAAAGTACAATAAGGTGGAAACCGAAACCAAACAATTACCGGAAAACTTCAAAACCTGGCTTTTTATAGTATATTAAAAAAGAAGCTTAGATTCATGAGAATATAAATGATTTTAAATTATTAAATATGATTTTTTGAATAATTTTGTTTTTAAAACCCGTTTAAATTCAGCCAAATTTTGTATATTGGTAAGGGCTGGGGGAAGTTTATTCCAAATGAGTGGGCCAGCTACACGAAAAGAGCGATCATAGTAAACAGCTCGATTTGACCGAGAAAGTTCGATTAAACGATTGGTAACATCTTGATCTGCTGACCTCAGAGTAAGCTGTCTATCGCTTAGGTTTTGTCGGACACATAATTCCGCTATATAGGCTGGCGCCATTCCCTGCAATGCTTTGAAGGTCATTAAGCAGATCTTGAACTCTATTCTTTCAGGGCATCGAAGCCAATGAAGACGATCCCTTAGAAGCGGGGTTATACGACAATGCTTAGATTCACCAAAAATCATTCTCGCCGCAGCATTGAAAACGGACTGGATTCTGTTGAATTGTTTTTTAGGTAGGCCAGCATATGCACTATTACAATAGTCCATACGTGAGACAACGAACGAATTAGAAGAAGATTAGTAGAAGATTGAACCCGGAGATAGAAGATAGAATTAGTAGAAGATTGAACCCGGGTCCTTGGATCGCTCGACCAACTGACCAATATTATATACCTATCTCCCTTTTTAATAATATTTTTTTTATAATTATTTTATGAGACACGTACAGTTTATAGATGATAAATAATAGTGATTTTTTTCACAAAAAAATTATAATTTATTTTTGTTGAACCTACTTAAATTTAACGTTAAGTGATTGGTTAGGATATTACAGACGCAGAAGCACTCATTAAATAACGATTTTTTGCACTATCTCTCCAGTGTTTTAGTCGAAGCTATTTCACATAATATCATCACAAAAGATTTACAGAAATATATTGCGACCGTCAAGCATTAAACACCCAAGAGATATATTATGTTGTATATATAATATTATGCTGTCGAATTCTTTTGACTGTTATGATATAATCTGCAAAAAAGTTATTAATTTTAATAAAGAATTAGCCATCTCTTGGAATCTTAAAAACTGTCTTAATAGTTTTACGAGTTGTCGTTTGCATTTCCATAGCACTTAAACAAATTTTAATTTTGTACTGTACATACGGCTGCATTTATTACTGTGTACCTTCCGCAAAATGGCGTTGGATATTTATAATAATATGCAAAGTCTTCATGAGACCATTTCACGTTATGGACGTACAGAGGTAGACTTTATTTTAGAAAAGCAGAGGGTGAAACATACCTCATGAAATAAAGCTTAAATATCGGAATATGAACACTGCCAAAGCCGACGAATAATTAATACAATGAATTCAATCAAGTGTGTCCGGGATAATTTAGAAACGAACTTACCCAGATATAAAATTTCGTATATAAGTACAAGCTGAATAAGTGAATAGGTTACATGAATAAATTACACAGACGTACCAATATTACATACAGAAGGAATTACAAACGAGAGTATTACGTCCACTTATGACATCTACTGGAATTAAACAGGTCAATTTATCTTTAAAATGTTGATCGGTTTAAATTTCAAAGTCTGTGCTAAATCGAAGGAAAGAAGTAGATCAAAAATTATTCGTTTACCTTCTTAATACATAATATATTATTACGATGTATTTATATTAAAAGTTTCTTGGAATTCGGATCTGTCAGGTGATCTGTCAGGTGAGAAGTATAGTTTGTATGGCAGATTTGTTGGTTTAGCATGACTAATTTACGTAAAACTAGCTTTCGGAGTATCATTCATCCTAAAGAACAGAAGAGAACAGTCAATAAAGGTGGAGCGAAATAAGAAAAAGAAACTGGTTTATCTTTTATTCTGCAAATAGAATCATTGTTTATTCAGAAACTACGCTTTAACTTTGGTTGGACACAAAACAGTATTAAAAATAAAAATATTAAAAATATGTGTTCTGGAAAATCAGATAACATTTCAGGGTGGTCGTATGTGGTAAAGCCTTCTCCCGACTTGTGATTTACTGACTATATATTTGGGGAATCAAAAGTTGAATTTTGATTGAAAACACACAAGAATAAATAATATTATAAGAAAGTAACAAAGGTCACGAAACAGTTACAAAAATCATTATAACAACGTATTTATTGTAGTGATTGTAATGAAAATCTCAAATTATAACCGAACGTATTTATTATGTAGGTATATAGTAAGAATTCCGGAAATAAAAGAAATTCATAACAGAATTACAATTAAAATTGCTTTATTGTACAAGTACCGAGTTAACACGACTGTATTACTTACTAAATAAATAAATAACAACCGAAAAATTACTCATGACATGTCAGAAAAGCACTCTTTTATAATTTCTAAGCTCGCAATTAATGAAGGTGTCCACTTTTCATATAATCATGTTAATATAATTATTACACAGAATGTTCAGGCAAGATTTTTGTTTACAGTTTATTTTACTATCATCCACTTTGCATGGGACATGGAAGAGCGTATGGAGCGCGCAGGTTCCTTATTCTGAGAGGGTAATTCACGCACTGTTAATAGCTTACCCATAGAAGAGCGTACATATTAAAAATGAACAAAGAAATACTCGCAATAGATCGAAAACTCGACTCCCTTATCCGATATATATTCACTTTTCGTATGCTCGGACTTAAAAATAATATACTTATAAGTAAATTGTAAATCAAAAATACTCGTTACCATATGGGTATGCTGTCAAAAAATACACCATGAATCTCATTTAGCATAAAATCCAGGAATTGAATAATATTGTTTACTAATTTATACAGGAATAACGCATTTCTAGAGAATCTTAAAATCTTTCTATGCTAGTTCCACGAGTACGTCTTACGTCGGGTTTGATATCAACATTTCATTGTAAAATGCTGGCCCCACTTTTTTTAATGACTTTTAAATGCAAAAAACACTTTTATTAAAGGCCAGAGTTATAAAAGCTTGGTAACAAATAGTTCACCGTTCTTTTGCCTTCACTACTGTCATACAAGCTGGAAGAAGGGGACCCATAAACAAGACGACGAAGAAAACGACGACTACGTCGTATTTACAAAGGAAACCTGCTCTTGCGCATACAAATTTTACAATAAAAGTGAAAATATATGTAAATTACCCGAGCTTTGTGCAAAGACTACTCTGTATAGAGATTTTTCTACCATGAATGGAGACAAATGCGTTCCATACAAAATTACATAATGAAACCGAAGAATATGGCTAGAACGAGACAACGACATCTTTAAACAACAAATTTATGTTATTTAAATTAATAATGTATAGATCAACAATATTTTGCACGGGGCCAAAACTCGAAATAATCCATAGGTACGTGTCGCACTGCCAGCATCCTTGAAAAGTTGTAGGTACTGTAATTAGTCGTTCTGTGAACTACTAATTTAATAAATCAAAATCAAAATTTCATTTGAAATCATAGAATTTACAAGCAAGTAGGTAATGTCTTCAAGTAAGTAGGTGCCATAATTTTGAAAAAAAAACTAACAAGAAATTCCAAATAAACACGACGATTTCACATATGAAAAAGAATCTTAACTGATCCGCTAAAATGGTCAATGTCTTGAAACGGAACTTACAAACAAATTTACAGACAGACGAAATGCGAAACGGTCAAGTTAAAACAGGACTTTGCCACCCCATAAAATTGAAGTACAAGTTTACTAATACGTACTCAAAAAAATCTAGAATTATTCGTAAAAAATAAATGCAAATTCCGCCGGCCGCATTTAAATAGCACGTACACCGCGTTTTGCTAATCCCTGGACTAGTTAAATAGCACGTACACCGCGTTTTGCTAATCCCTGGACTAGTTAAATAGCACGTACACCGCGTTTTGCTAATCCCTGGACTATTTAAATAGCACGTACACCGCGTTTTGCTAATCCCTGGACTAGTTAAATAGCACGTACACCGCGTTTTGCTAATCCCTGGACTAGTTAAATAGCACGTACACCGCGTTTTGCTAATCCCTGGACTAGTTAAATAGCACGTACACCGCGTTTTGCTAATCCCTGGACTAGTTAAATAGCACGTACACTGCGTTTTGCTAATCCCTGGACTAGTTAAATAGCACGTACACCGCGTTTTGCTAATCCCTGGACTAGTTCAAAGCAATTATTTTCAGCTCATAACTCTATTTCCCCTGATGAACGAGAAGCTTTAAAATATATTTGTAACTGTCTGCAAGCTAAGATAAGATGCCGAGTTGCAAGATCCATTTTTCCAAATGTTAAAAAATAGCGTTGAAACTCGGGCAACACCGGCTGACAACCAAAACCATTATATTTTAAGTTTAAAGAAATTTACCTATGTTGGTAGCACTCTTGTGCGGTTTCACATTTAAAAAAAAAAATAAAAAATATATCATGTACCTTCGAGTAAGAACAATATTTTATTTATTTTAAGAATACAATTCTGACACTGAAACCCATTTTAGCAACACTAATAATTGGATTTAACACCTGAAATACTATAAATATAATCCCATCATAAATAATGATTTGACAATAAAATTAGGTCATTAATAATGCATATTACCTGTGAGGTTTTTTCCCTAATAAATATTGAAATGAGCTACAAACCCAAGGTAATTAGCTTACTGGAATTACCAAATATTTAGAAATTCGACAATCTTAAACGACTTAGTAACAAATAAAATTGATTAAAACCCTATAAACTACCCCTCTCCCCCCTCCCCAATATGTTGTGTATATAAACCGTAGACTAAGAATTTTGTGTACCAGTCTGAAGATGGCTTTGACGAGCTGAAACCGGTTACGGTCAAAATAAAATTAAGTGGAATAAAGTTTTTTATTTGTTTTATTATAATATATTATAATGGAATTCCACCACGAATTATCGGTCTCAAAAATAGAAATATTAAATACTTTGTTTTTATACGACACCTCACATTTACTGGCGTGAAAGAAATTATATTAAACTTAATGTTCAAAACTTTTATATTTAATTTCAGAGGATTCATCGCCGTGAAAACAAATTAATGGGATGGTAATGTTATGAGTCTGAAGGAAGTTTTAAAGAGAAAGTGTTTGGAAAGTACCTACCTAGTTATTCATATCTGTTCACAAAACCTAGCTAAACAACTGGAGCTCCGGAAACGTGTTATGGTTCAGTAGCTATAAATTTCTGATCTGGGTGTCCTCTAGTTTGCTGCCTGGATTATTTTTTCGAGCTGATCCTTTCCGAGCCCTCCTTTAGGTTAAGGGCCTGGATCTTTCCGATCATTTACATAGGTTACCTGAAAACATTATGTCGAGTGTTAACTAACCTAACCTAACGTTAGTGCAGAACGTTTTAAGTGATCACACGCCATAACATGCCAATTCACGCATTAACAATTTTTGATTTTTGGTAATTACGATTACGCTAAATACGACTTTTTAAATAAATTTTGGTTGGAGTAGGGTAGTATGTTAGGTTTGTTAAGTCAGGTAAGGAGAGGTTAGCTTAGGTTAGGTTTTTTTACACACAAAATATTTTTAAAAAATTTTTAAAAAACTTGCCTTAGTACCATAATTTTATTTCCAGTGTTGAGCCAAAATAGTGCCTACCTAATATGCCTGAATTAAATGGTACTTAAGTTTCTTCTAGCCCCGGAAGTACTATCGGGAATATATGTTGGTAACATTTGAAAATATCGTTGACACTTTACAAATTTTTTTAGAAATAGTTGTCATCCCATGCGATTTTCATTTTAAGTGATTAAAAATTAAATTGCCAAAATGAAAAATTTCCCAAATGCAGGCAGTTTCTTTTTATGGTTATTAGGGTAAATCAAAAGTTCATTCGCTATATAGCACTAGAATCAGTTTATATGTCCCCGTATAAAAAATTCAGAGGGATGTTTTTTTTTAAATCAGGGTGAGAAATTTCCTCAATCTATCACTCAACTCATATTCCACGTTGTTTACGCGAGTACTCAAAAGCACTCTTAAAGGAAAAATTCATTGAAATACGTATTTATTCATAGCACACGTCAAACACGCGTTGATAGTAACAAAACATTTGAGATTCAGTCTAAACCCAAACAAACAAAGCCTAATCATCACTATAGATAAAATAGGTAAACAGCTTCTTCAGTATCGCAAATTCAGTTTGTGTTTGTAATTTAATTTAAATAAAATAAATCTTATCATTGAAACCACTATTCAAACTAAAAATTTACCTTCATAAGCTGTCAAACCCTTATATTAAATATACCATTCCTGAGAGAAAGTACAATTATATCCAATTTATATCCAACTATGTCCGAAATCCTATTTAAAAATTTCGCTAATAAACAATTAGTTAATGTTAGTACGGTAGTTAATCTCAAGTGACCTACCAGGTTAAGCATGGTACTGTATATTATCTCCATATACAGTTAGTAGATCATTGTAGAAGTGTATTATATATTTGTACAGAGCTCTTGAGGTGATTTTGCAAAAAACCGGCGCTATATAAATCTTCAATAATTTTAAAAGCATTTTACATATTTCTATTTATAAAACCAGTGAATTTCAGGTTAAATAAATAAATATTTCAGGATAAACAAATAAATATTTCAGAATAAACAAATATATAAAATTAGTAAGCATTTACGAAATAAAATATTACTATGAACGGTGATTCATTAACTGTGGTATAAGATATAATTAAACAACACAAATAAAATAGATAATTATTATATTTATGTAACAAAAAACCAATACAACCAAACCAAGGATAAAAAACTTGAATTGTAAAAAATATTGTACCTAATAAAAAAAAATAAAAAAATATGCACCCAGTAAGGTGTCAAAATAACAAAAAAAAATTATTGAATTATTATAAATAAATGCTTTTATAAAATATTAGAATAACAAATTATTATAATAAATAATTAGTCGCTTGAAATATCCACACAAATTGAAAATATCTCCCTAAATGCCACTGACAGGAATTGAACCCGCACCGTCTGATGTCCGGTCAGCTGCTCTGGACCGTCAGCTTATTCCCAACCCGCCAAATAATTCAATATATACTAGTACTTTATCTAGCTTAATATTTTTCAATTATTCTTATACCAATCTCAGTCAGAAAGTCTTAAGTTACTCGTTAAAGAGCATTATTTAATTTATTTGGCGTATAATGTGTCTTTTATATGTGGCTATATCACATTTCATCAATGTTCAGCGTACAAAAAATGTCCGGAATAAATTTGAATTAAAATATACAAAAAAATAAGAAGGCTACTGTTGGAACGTCTAACGCTTTCAGAGACTGGAGAACAGAGACCTGAGGAGGGTCAGGTTAAGTGGAATGGAAGGCATTTCCACAAGTGTCTCTCCTTGAAAGCCTTAATGTCAAGTGTTGGAAATCCGAAATGTCGACTTACAAATATAGCGGTGTTGATCGCTTATAAGGTGTCGGCTCCTTTCTAATTCGGCTCGAAGGACCACTTGAAAAATCCTGGTCAATAAAAATATGTGCAAACAATATTTTTAATAGCAACTGAAAATTTATAGTGATGATTCTTCTTTCATAATTAAACAAATATATATTTGTTTTTTATTTGAGAAAACGCAGATACAGACAGTAATAAACAACACAATAAAAAAACACTAATTAGAGAAATACAAAAAGAGAAAAATGTAAACATATTTTTTATAAATAACTTTAATAGCATTCTTTTATTCCCTATGTTTTAAAAAAAAGTTATATTTACATATGTTTTCAAACGGGATAGAATAACTGAAAGAAGTACATATGTTGTGTCTAGTGTACCCCGATAAAGGTTATTTTTCACTAATTGAACAATATTTATGAAATATTTAAATTCCCTGTTGAATAGATATTTAAATTCTTCGGCCTCTTTAGGGCCTGGGAGTCGAGAGCTATTATATTTTCTTGCAACTCTATAAAAAATACGGTTCTAGGGATTTTTTGTTCGGTGCGAGTTTATATTAGTACCTATTATAGGAATTACATAGTTTTAATTAAAATACATCTACCTTCATTAATACAAATAATCACAGGTAGGTAGGTACCTATTGGATATTGATCAACGTCGAAATTTTGGGAATTGGATTGAGTAAATTGTCGCCCCAACACATGTTTTTTTGAAAATATGATTTTTTTCGTAACTATATTTTAGTGTAGTTCCTTATGTAGGATTATAGGGCTAATTTATTTTAGCATAGACAGTAAACGGATAGCTCCCGTGAGCACTCATGTCATGGGCCCATTTTGTCATCTCCCATTTCACCTCATTCCTTTGAGATTGTTTCCAGATTCCGCGAGGGTCTCTTTTTCCCGCATTTGGATCCACTTCAGGATCTTGGTCCTCCTCCGCTCCACCCAGGATCCCCAAACGACCCTTTTTTGTTGTTGTTGGAATGGTCCTTTTTGATCCCATAAATGGTAATAGAAGGTTCATCCCAGAGTAGGTACTGGGTTAAGGTCTAAATTACTCTAAATACTCCAAGATGCGACCGTGTATCTCGGTGGGAACCGTTCACGACTCTGTTCCCCAGTGTGATTCAGCCTGAGCAAGGTACAAGTATCTCACACATTGGCTTGGGATGGCTATTACAGGTCGTGTGGGTTTGCCATATACCCGACTCTATTACAGGGCATAATAAGGAATCGTTTAGTTTTTTTCTGACGGCTGCACCAATCTATTCATGGACTACCTAATTACAATTCTATGAATTTCACATTGAGAAGTATTTTTTCCGTCCCACCTCAGATGTTTGAAGTGTGTTTCCACACAATTGAAAATTGAATTGCAAATCTGCTCATGTAAAAGATGTAATTTTTAATTGAAAGTACCTACTCAAATCTTCAATATTTTGAGACGATTACATATGGATATATGGGTTTTATAATAAGGATTTCTATCATTATTCACCATTTAATG
The DNA here is from genome assembly GCF_061612785.1 of Hesperophylax consimilis. Taxonomy (NCBI): domain Eukaryota; kingdom Metazoa; phylum Arthropoda; class Insecta; order Trichoptera; family Limnephilidae; genus Hesperophylax; species Hesperophylax consimilis. The sequence goes on along the minus strand of NC_142837.1, from coordinate 19,728,664 downwards.
TAGTAGGTAATAGAACGGTGAATCCTGGGAGCATGTTGATGAGTTCGTGTAATTTGACAGTGATGTCTCAGGGTGGGGTCGAACACTGATAACGTTAAGCTATTAAAATTGTAGTACTGTGAATGACCTGGCGTCCAAAAAAGTGTGTTTCTACTTTTCTTTTATTTAGTAAACCACAACCTTAATATCCTTTGAAATCATAAGATTTGTAAGAAAGTAAATCATTACCTACTTACTTAATTAATAATCATATCAAATTTGCAAAAAGATTCTTTACTGCCGACGCTAAATTATCGCCGTCCGCCAGTTTTTTTGCATAATAATGTATTTTTGTAAATCTTACCGTCTGTCAGATAATTTTTTATTCATTTTTTTTAATGAAAGTAGTACATAATCTACCGCAAGTATTTTCCTAAGAACCCTGATCGTGCCTATTGGCTACCTTAAACGGCCAGTTTACGGTCCTGTTAAAACATGAAACTTTTGAACATTTTGCTATGTTCAGGCAAAAATTCTCCATGTTACGTATTGTCAAAGTGTCAAAAATTCGGGTGTTTTTTTTACTCCATAATAATTAATTGCGAACAAAAATACATTGTAACACTTCATAACCCAGCCACAACCACTTACCTAAAATGTATTAGTATTTGTCTTTTTAGTGGGTTTAAACCATCGATCATGTTACGTCAATGGTTCGAACCCATTTTTTTAGGTAACTTTTAAAAGTAGCCTGCAAATAGAGCTTTTTTGTGGAACCATTGGAAACTTAATTGTTTTAACTCAACAATCTGCCGCAAATTTTAATTATATGTAGGTAGCTACCTATCAAAATATTGTTATTAATTAAATTTTTATGGTAAAGTTGTATGTAGTATGATTTTTATTTACATTATAACATAATGTAACCATTGTGCATACTAATAAATATGTAAGTGAATACCTCAATATTTCATTTCTAAATGCTGTTCTTAGACCAGGGCAATACTGAGAGTATATTCTACTCTGGAACTTGCCACAAATATACTTTAAATTATTAAAATGATAACATTCCGAGATAACACAAATTAATCAAAAAAATATATTAGCGCACGCTGGTATTTAAATCTTCGACCTCCGGCCTGCTAGTCGCGAGCTTTACTCCTCGACCACGGAGGCTGTCAAAAGAGCAATAAATTCTGAAAATATTATAATCTAAATAGTCACCTGCATGTTTCAGACCCTTGGTAAAACAATATCTCCACTTTCGAAAACCCCCGTATATTGACGGACCACCCTAATGTAATGTTGGTATGTTTGCGAGAGACGGGGGGGAGGGGTTGATTGGACTAGTGGAGGACATTGACATATGGGAAATGCACAAAGTTCAATCAATGTTGAACTGAACACAGCAGTAGTCGCTAATAAAATGATCTCAAAGGAAGTGACTTTAACAGTTCATAAAGAAGTTCTATTGGTTCGCCATGCACTGATTCAAAATATGTACCTACATAGTCAATGGCCATAGAAATGAATTCCAGATTCCAGATTTAATTCTACGACACCAAGGGCGTATAAATAGGATGTTTTCACAAACGATGAATAACATTAAAATGTGCGAAAGACATAATGTTAATTTTTATGATTCTAATCGTGGTAAAAAAATGTGTAATTTAATTATTATCATTCATTGTTATTGATTTGAAAACGATTTAAGATGACACAATCCAAAACGATTCCAGCAGTGAATTGTTTCGACAGTGAATTGTTTGTTACATTCAGAATGAATTCGACAGTACATATTGAACATAGTTTACTGTTAAGATTTATTTTTCCACCGTTTCTTACTTTAAGATTAACAAAACATAATATATCAGCCTGGTATTTATGATCGCAATGTCCTTCAACGATGTCACGAATTTTCGAAATAAATTCTCACTGTAAATTTAAGGGTACGCTTGCATTGACCAATACTCTTAAGCACCTACTTTCCGAAGCCCTTGGTTATTAATATTCTCTTTTTAAAATATCCCAAAATGTATTCCATTCAGCCCTAAAGAAAGTGTCCCACTTTATTGCCCAACTGGAGTATAATTTATGTGAGACTTCTTAACATTTTTACTAATGTATCTTATTTTATTATATGCTTTTGTTGTAACATTTAATTTTTTTTCGTTGTGTTATGTTTCATTATGTTTCCTTTATTGTTTTAATTTTGTAGAATTTATAATAACTGTGATACTCTACTATTAAACTTTGTAGTGTGTAAAAGCCCATTAGGGCGTGTAATAATAATAATAATGAAAATGTTTGTGTAGAAAATGTTTGGCTTTTCCGGAAACTATAGAACATATTATATCGGGATGTTCTATATTAGCACCGTCCGAGTATACATTTAGGCAAAATCAAGTTTTTAAAATAATTCACCAAAATTTGGTAATTAAACATAACTTGATTGACTGCCGTAATATAGTGCCATATTATGAATACGAACCAAATTCATTTTTAGAAAACGAATTTTATAAAATATATTATGATAAAACCATACTAACAGACCGAACGATTAGTCATAATAGACCCGATATAGTTTTACATAACAAAATTTAAAAAATAACTTATATCATTGATGTCGCTATTCCAAATTCCTGTAATATTCAAAAATGTGTTAATGAAAAAATAAGAAAATACACAGATTTAGGAAATTAAATAAAAAGAATTTGGCGTTCTCAGACTATAAAAATATTACCATTCGTTATTTTGGCTACTGGCATTATACCTAGCTCTCTCATTAAAAATTTAGGCGTATAAGATCTATCAAAAAAATTATATATAAAGATGCAAAAGTCGGTCATTTTGAATACATGTAGGATAACGAAAGATTTTTTAAATATTTATGTTGAGGGATCAGTAGGATTTATAGTCCATGTTAGAAGTTCTACCGAGCCGAACCCTCTGATATGAAAATATCTGGAGTCGGTGAATTATTTTCCCATTTGATCTCTGGTGAGTTGACGTGTTGTTCTTGTATTGTTTTGTATTTATTTTGCTTATATAATGCACTTGCATAATGTTGATTGACTAGATGATCATTTGTGGAAAAGTGTGTGGAAGGGTTTAGTTTTTCCTATGGGGAAGATTTAACCCGGACAATAAAATCGGAAGTTTAAAATAATAATAATAATAATAATTGCAAGGATTAACTGTTTCAATAAGGGCAACACTAATATTGAGCCATAATAAAGATCCCAAAATAAAAATTACAAATTTCAAAGGAATTCCTAAGATTCACTGTACATATATTTATATTGTTATATCATGTTCGTTTGATTGTTAGTTTAAGAAAAAAAAATAGTTTTGCACGCCAGGTAAAGCGTGAGAGAAAATGGTCACACTAAGGTCAACTTTCTTAGTTTGTTTATATCATTTCTTTGTATGTTTTAGTTTGAAAGAGGATATAGCCGAGTATCAGAAAGATTTTTGCCTGGGGTGTTAGGTTTAGGATTACCTACAAATTAGACCCTTAATTGAGTTTGTGATCGTGAAACCTCTCAGAAGAACTAAGGTAAATTCGACCCTTATTTGAGCTCAGTGATTTTGGAGATTACAGTACATTTCAGCTATGGTTGATAGTAAGTTCCCTTTGAATTTATATTTCATTATAATAACTAGATGTGAAGAAAAATCGAAGAAAGTGTTTTCTTGCCTACTATTGGGTGTTATCGTACAACGATTTTGGAAACAAGTAATGTTAATCGAAATTACCATAGCTATCTAATTTAGTAATAGGTTTGATTAAATATCTACACATAAACTAATTTGCCGACCATTTGCTTTTGTCTAAGCACGTACGATAAGAAATCACAATAATTCGCTTATTGATTTGTCATTATCAAATGGGAGAATAGGATTTGCGTGATACTTGAGAATAATAAACTATTTAGTGTTAATCTCTAGCCTGTAGAGGAAAGGAAGGAAGGAAAGGAAAGGAAATAGGGGAACGCGAGGGAAAGCGGGGGAAGGATTTCTCGGGAGTGATACCCCAAAGTTTTATCCTCAGTCGGCGGAAGTGTAGCCACATAAATCAATGATTTCTGGCAATTTTGGTTTTGCCTCCGACTAATTCAGGTATAATTATGGCCGTTCTCAATCCCAGAGGATGTTTCCATTGTGCTTCGTATTGCAAAATTATCTTTATCGGATTTTCATACATTTTCGACTCTGATTTATTGACGATTTAGTGCCCCTGTTGCGAATTTGTGAAAACTGTAATCAAATTACATCGCGCAGGTTATAATATTAATGAATTTAATATGACTTATTGCTTTCAGATTATGTATTTGCTTTGTTCGCTAAGAGACTAGGAGAGGCAGTTAAGGTTAAAGAAATACATAAAAATGATTCAAGATTTCAGGTCTGATACACTGGCTTTACATTTTTCCTACGTACGTCTTCACAAATCGTATAAATAAATTTTTATTTTCATTAATCTACCTACTACCACATAAAGAGAAACTTTTTCAAACAAAACTTAATTTAGTATTTTAGGCCAAGATACTAAACCAAACTCAATTACCCTTTTTAATTCAAAATTTATAGCAAAAAATCTAAGAAGAACTGTTCAGAATTAATTAACTTTTTTTTCAAATGATTTATTATAGGCCATTAAAGAAATCTAATTTTCATGAGTACTGAGGCAACTTTGGCAAGGAAGAGTTAATGAATTTTTTTTAATATTTAGTAAATATGATAAAATAAAAATTAAAGAACGATGTTAAATAACATAATTTAAAATATCGACCTATAGTCATCATATTTACATAAAAGACAGGACAAAAATATGTATTTCCCCACAAAACTCTACTCTAAATCTTCCAATTCATTTCCGGATTGCTTCTGAAACATCGATTGTGTAAAAAATGTATTTCTTTAAAGGCGTTTTAATCTGCTTTTATTTTTTATTTTAATCAATTAATAAATATAAAATACTGCTGAGCGGTTCTAGATATTATTTGATTCCTTTTTATTTAATTTTTTTATGTGAAACCACATAAGGGTCCCAATTACTCCCAACCGATTCAGGAAGACTTTGGAATCCCCAATTGGGGTATATTGTGAGGCTGATGGAGATCGGGATGAAGGTTGGGAATTGCGAACTTTGTTTACTTATAAGTTGAAATATATAGCTAAAGGCAGAAAGGTATAAAACTTTATAACTACACGTAAGCTCAAATGTAAAGCGAGCATTAAACATTTCGGTGCAGATATCTCTACCCATTAAGTATTAAGTACCTATCGCTTTAGTAAAGCTTCCCCTAAAATCCCATCAAAACACATCAAACGTGCTTACATGCCTACGTATTTAAAATTCCTTTTTCCAATTACATACATTTACGCTAATCGTCTCCTCCTCTGTGGATCGAACTCACACGGATAAAGTTCGCTTTTTTCGTGGTTCGGATTTGCAAATAATTGCTTTAATGGGAATATAAGGCCAACATTTTGCGCTGTTTTTAGACTTAATTGCAAAAGAACTATTTTTGCACACGCTTTAAAATGTTGTATGCTAAACTTGATTTTTAAACAAGTTTTATGGATCAAATTGAAAATTTCAAATTTGCTGTGAAATAGAATGACTAGTGTACTTAAAAGAAAGTTAATCGCTTAGTCGCAAATAGCAATGTGGCATATTGAGTGATTATGTTAGAAGTATAAGTAAATAAAACTGTTATACGTGTCTCTAGCCAGAAGCCAAATCGAATACAACTCACTCAATACAACACATGTAGTTTGATCTCCCTCTTACAAAATTCATATTAATAACAATAAGCGAATACGAATAAAATTTCTACTTTTCATAAATTTTAAATTAAATTACCCGCTACAGTTCATAAATTATCCTTTCCTATTAAAAAAAATACACACATTAGAAGAAAGACGCAAAATAAACGATTTAAATTTCTTATTTAAAATACTAAGCTCTAAATTAAACAGTTCTGAACTCCTACAACTTTTAAACTTAAACATAACCACTAGAATTAGATCAACAAGACACAATACTCAATTGCACCGCAGTGTGCAGAAGCGCAACTACATTAATTCTCCGACACTGAGGTTTCACACTATCGGAAATCAATACTTAAGTGATATTGACAAGTATAATATTGACTTGGTGAATTTTGTGGATTATATTAAAAAACCTATTCCATCCCTTTTCTAGAACTTTTGGTTGACTCTTTGCTAACCTGTCACTATCAGTGAATCTTTATAAAAAAACGTGTTTCTTGTATTTATATTTCATATACGTAGGTACGTATTTTATGTTTATTGAAATCTTATTTTTATTATTTCTTCTATTTGTTCTAAATTATGAATCGTGTCAAAATTATACCACTTATACGTCTGTAAAAACCCTACGGGCGCAAAATAAACTAAATAAAAAAAATATAAATAATAAGTACAGGGTGAGACAAAAGTAATCACCATATTTAAAAACGCTTTAACTTTTGTAAATGGCGCCAAATGTCAATTCGGTTTTGACATTTGTGAAGTAAACAAACGCAGAATACAAATCAACAAACATGAATCGGTTGACAGGAAAAAAAAAACAAATTTCACAAGCAGTATCTACCAAAGTTCATTATAAAAAAAATACAGCAAAAGAACATCGGGTGATTACTTTTGCCCAACCATGTAAAATAAAAATTATTATGTTGTTGGTAATGTTATATTTACATGTATTTTTTTAAATATTTTTTTATATTTTTTATTTTTATTTATTCTTTTTATTTTTTTTTACTTTATTTTATTGTTTCCCTGTTTTATTTCATGTAATATGGCAGACTGGGATTGCACTATCCTCCCAGTCCTGCTGGATTAAAACTTAAAAAAATAAATAAAAAATAAAAATAAAATAACATTTTTCGGGTGAGCTCTTGAAATAATAGCTAAGGAAATAAAATAAAAATTGGGGAAGTTCGGTGAAAAATATTATATTTTTACCAATTAAATAATATTTATGTAAGAACCAAAAAAATACAAATTACCCACTTTCGTAAAATGAAGTTAAAAGAAATATTAATTTAATTTAAACCACAAATCTCAAAAAAAAAATAATTAGATTTCGAACAGAACTTTTTATCTTCTGCCTTACCAGAAATAAAATAAAACATTTTATAGAACAACACTTAGGTGTAATAAATTGAAAAGAAATTTTGCCAAAAACTTTTTTACGATTTTTATTTTGGTATCATAAGTCTTGTTTAGTTCACTATTGTAGGTACGATTGACGAGGAGCGGGGTCCCTAGATCCCGGCGTACTGCCTCAAGACCTTGGCCCACTCCTTGGGGTAGTGTCGCTGGATGTGACTCAGGGTCTTTTGGATCTGCTTGGTCTCCGAGGGGGAGCATTGGGGACAAGCGCCGCGGAGCACTAAGGGCGCAAGACCTGAAAATATGTTATTACACATTATTACTTTTATGTTTGTTTTAGTTCCATTTTCTGTTATTTGTTATATTTTATAACTTTTGATTCGGTTAGATGTTGATACTTTTTGGTTACAATTTAATATATTAAATTTATAATATTATTTTCACATTTTGGCTTGCAAAAAGATTTGAAGTGTCAGTCTTGTGTTAATATACATTGCATTACCGGTTTGAATCTTGGTTGGAATATTAATAGGTGTCACTGGTATGTATGGATGAACAATATAAAATTCAGGGGTTCCACGATAACACAATGACAATTCACAACACCTTCAAAATGATATCATAATCATATAAAGCGATCAAAAAAATTTACCTGAAAACCTAACCTATGTAATGTAATTAACCTAGTTTAATGGATCATCACTTTTTTATTACTTTGTATAATTTTTAAATGTGTGCTTAGTTCTTATTGTATTGAGTTATCCGTCATCAATATTCAACCAGGCCTATTTAAATGTCTAGTGTAAAATTCAAGCTATCGTAAAAATATATTTTTTTAGTTAATTTTCTACGATTTTATGACTTCGTTACTTGAATCGTTTCGTGTATAGCAGAAAGCTAAGGCTTCAATGCGTATTTAACGAAGTAATAATTGTATTAATCTTGGCCATTAAATTAATCTAAGCAGCGGACCATGAACATTTGACGGCTCTTCTTACTCTTCAATTCTTCTTTCAATTCAATGCGGGGGTTCCACAAGGATCTGTACTGTCAACGACGCTGTTTTTGTTGCACATCAACAATCTTGTTGAATGTTCACCAATTCATTGCTACGCTGATGACAGAACCGTTACCGGGGGTTATCTTTTGACTAGCCCCTTTCCACGTATGACGTCCGAACAGCTCGGGAAGTTTTGAGACAAAAAGTTAACCACTACCTCGAGAAGGTCCGTGCCTAGGGTAAGGCCAACCTGGTCAGTTTCAACGCCTCACAAACCGAAGCGTGTCTGATTTCGGTAAAGGGGGAGATCAATGACTAGTCGAATTTGATGGAAGCACCCTTCTCAATAAAGACTCCATTGAAATGGTTGGAGTAAGTATATCAGACCGGCTCAAGAATTGGGGATCCATAGAAGCACTAGTAAATCTGGCTGGAAGAAACTGGACGTCTTATATAAGGCTAGCAGATTCTTCAATAGTAACCAGCTGCTAACTCTATGCAAATTTTAAGTATGCTCAACAATTAAATTTGGAAGCCACCTCTGGGCTGGAGCCCCACAATACTTGTTAATAATAATCCATTGTTAATAGACCGATTGCTATATCTAATGCACAGACGCAATGTGGGCATACTGAGTCTGTTCTGCAGGTATTTTAATGGAGCCTGCTCTATGGAGCTGGCAGCATATATTCCCGGTGCATCGGTTCACGTGCATGAAACTCTACGTACACGAGCGGAACACTCGTTCACAGTTGATGTTGACTTTATGACAACCGGACCCCTGTATGTGAACAAAACACATAGGTACATTTTTAAAATATATAAATTAACTCTGTTGGTTGAGTCAAAGCAAATAATCTAAAAACTAACGCACCGCAAAAGTACATTACCCGCAATAAGTACCTACTCTAATCCAAGTAAACGTAAAATGATAAAACGTCCTTAATAAATGATCATAAAAGTTACCACAAAAGAGATACAAGCTTTATGGGTCGTTATTCTGTTTCATACGAAACTCAGCAAACCTTAAGACGTTCCTTATATTTCTTGGGCCATCTAATGGCGCAATTGCGCACTACACGTCAACAATAATAATAATTTACATTGTCAGTTCATACGCGTTCCCCAATGTTGATTTTATTCATCCAAAGCCGAGATATCTCCTTCGCACGTTTTGGCATTTTCACACTTATTTCGAAATAATGTAACTTGTAACTACATGGGTATTTGGGATTTGATATCGTCAAAACTATTAATTTTCATGATTTAAACCAAAACTTAATCAAATAGTTATGTGCGTATATCAATTAAAGTCTAGTGATGATCATAAAAGCATGTCCCTTTTATTGAATTCCGTCAAAAGCTTCCATCAAATATTCAGTACCATTGCCATTGATTACTGAAGTGAATTAGATTGAGAGATATTTTTACCTTGCATAGCAGTCTTCATAGGTTTTCCACGCGCCCTGTTTTGACAATAGTATCCATATAAAAAACACCATTCACTTGTATTAAATATCTAAAAAAATGATGGTAACCAACACTGAAAAGCCTTTTGTACGTTAAGTTTTTTTTTTCACATATAACAACGATTTTCCGTTGAACCAGTTTTTTTTGCTGCATTAATAAGTACACATAGGTGTTCCCAAAGTCAACGTAAGGGATCTTAATAAAATGTCCTTTGTTTAAGAGATTTTTGCACTTTTGAATAGATCAGATTTTCGAGTGCACACGGAGAAAACTTCCTGATAAAAAATATTTCAAATTTATTAAGAATCTCTTAAAATTATTCGTATTACTGTTAAAAACGGGAATGTAGGCCATTAACGAATTCATTGATAGGTATCCTTATAAATTTCAAAGATTTTTATATCCTTATAAAAATCTTTGAAATTTAATAATATCAATATTTTATCACGATGTCCGAACACATGTTCAGAAAAACCCTAACATTTTTGCATTTCGTCATGATATACTATTAAGACAAACGCAGGTGGATGAACACATATTCCGATATTATTATGACATTACTAAAACTTTATTAGGACGCGGCTTGCAGTCACCTTTTTAACATGATTCTCAATAAATCAGGATTATTTGATAAACCTGCCATTGATTAAAGACCAAGACAAAGGTAACGATGCCGAATTATGGGGTTTCAATCCTTTTATTTAAGTTCAGGGCTGTTCTGGGTTGTGTAGTAAAAAATTTATTCTTAGAATATTACGAAATTTTGTAACTGTGGCACTCAAAAAACCGATCGAAGGTGTCGATTTTAATGAAATACTAATATCTTGGAAAGTAAGGACATTTTAGTATGGTCTCATTATAATATTCTGGTTCGCCAGGAGTTGACCTATCAGCCTTTCAAGGGGTAACGTTGACTTTTAGGACAGCTGTGTATATTGTTATTGTTGTGCATTGTTGCTTTATTTAGTGACATTGAACGAAATTCTAAATATTGTTGTATGATATTCACTGCAAATAAATTATGTGTGGTTTCTCTTTATCTTACTTTTGAGTCTTCTTCCGACTGAGTCGCAGGGTCCCTCGCTCAGGGCACACTTGAGTTGCCTCATGAGGTATCTTTTGTCACTCAGGGCGCCCTCCAGGACGTCATCGGTGACCTGGGGCCTGCTGGTGCTCTGAGTGGCAGCTAGAGTCACGGTGACTGCACTCAAGAAAAGGACAACTGTGGCTACCTAGAAATAATGCATAAATTATGATAATGATAACCAAAAACTTAGGGCAGTGGTCCCAAACTGCGGTATGCAAGCCACACGCCGCTCTTTTTTTTCTACTTGAGTGCTGCTCTTCGACGAATTACGTATTTTAAATTGATGTTATTTTACAAATTAGGAATAATTAATTAAGAAAATAAAAATGAAAGAAAGTAGGTACAAAATAAGTCAAAATATTTCTGATACAAAGGTACTCTGGTAGGTATGCTTGATTTCCGAGGTTTCCAATATATTCTTTTCTATGGGTAGACGTTTGGATTTCTTTAATGTTGAGAGTTTTTAAAGACATTTTAAATAGTGGTTAACGTTTATTGCAAGCCGTTTATTTGTAGAGAATTAATTCAAAATCTCTAATATTTGCGCGTCAGCATTTTTTAAATTTTAATAAGTACTTCGATTTACAATTTAAACGTCAGTCGGTTAAAAGAATTATCCTATTGAAACTTTTGTGATACAAAAATAGTTTTATTCAGCAAACCTAGTTTCAACCAACTTTGAAAAAACATATTTTTTTAAAAAACACAGGTTCTTGTAAAAAAACTTGGCGCTCAAAAGAAATCCAAATCGTTATATTTTTGTTTTTTTTGACTTTTCAGTTTGCCGACCACTGACCTTGGGTAGGTCTATTACTAACCATTGGAAAGCTACTTCAATAATTTATAACTTACGGCATGACTAACAATTTTTTTCCACCAAGCAATTAGGTACTACGTAACAAAATTAGAAAACCATAATAAATATAAATTATGCAGGGTTGTCCAAAAAGATGTTACCACTTACATGGCATTGACTTTTATTTTAAAAACATAATAGTACACACAACGTGCACAAGCCCAAATAATAACTAATATGGTAACTATTTAAATAATATTGTAGTACCATAATTACGATAATTACCCAAAGATTAATATCGTTATTTGTATGTATTTTTTTAATTTTTTTTTTATATAAAACCATGTGAGTGGAAACATAATTTTTAGACAATTCTGTATTTCATTGAATGAAGAGTGCGATGCTGATGTGACCAACAAATTTCATTGATAAAATATTTACATATAGGCCTAAATTACATTAATTATATAATATTTAGATACACAGGTTGTTATCGGATATACTTTAAATAGTGGTTGTCGTAATTCCTGTCGTTATTTGGCGTAAAAAATTGTTCATGAAATTTTGGCCTCCGGTGATATTTTTCAATGTTTTTGTCTTAAATTTTTTTTCAATAACATTATTTATTTTCTTTCATACTTCGGCACTGGTCACTGAGCCGAGTAATCGCCTAACCCCCAACCCAGACCCTAACTGTCCAATACCTTATTTTGTAATGATAAACTAATAATATTTGACAAATGAAAATATTTCACCAACAAATGTAGATATAATATGTCTTGACGCCATCTAGTGGGAAATTTAGAACTGTCAAAGCCTTTCCTACAAAAACAAAGTTGGTTGTTTGCAGGTAAAAAAATATTATACGCAGTAATTGTTGATTGTCGTTTGTTGAATTGTTGAAGTACTAGTACATATTGAATTATTTGGCGGGTTGGGAATAAGCCGACGTAGCTCAGTTGTCCAGAGCACTTGACCGGACATAAGAAGGTGCGGGTTTAATTCCCGTGGGCATCATTTATTTTTACTCGGGAGATATTTTCTATTTGTATGAATATTCCAGGCGACTAATTATTGCTTATAAATAGTCCAATATCTGATACTGATTTTATGTTTTTGGTTAGAAAAAAAGTAAGTTGAGGATGTCTCACAGAATCTAACAGAATTTAATAGGAATACGGGTTTGTTAATGATGGAAAAAACCATTTCCAATATTCATATTAGCAATTATTTACCGATCAAGTAGGTCAAACAGTAGTACTTTAAAATATGATACAGCATTCAAAGGCGTTCAAATTGCTAATTCGCTTCTGATTTGAGTGAAAGTTACTACGAAATATTTTACATAATGTGCTATATGCACGTAATATTATTAACTGATGATTTTAAATATTATAACACTAACACTCAAAACTTTGCAGTACATCCTATTTCATATAGTTATAGCTAGTCTTGTTTGGTACACTGTTACTATCGAAATCTTAAATATTCTTGAATACTTTTGAATGTAAGTTACTTCTAAATTATTTCCAGAAAGTACTATGTCTAATTAGAATGAAATTTTGTATGGGCCATATATTGATGTGATATTCATCCGTTCAGGACCACTATAAAAATGGCAAAACCAAAAACGTACTCATCTCTCACACTTTTATAGGCTATTTGAGTATAAGGAAATCGTAGCCATGTTCCATAAATTAATAATAACTACAAATTAGTGTCATGTATTCGCAAATGTATACGTACCATAATGGTACCATTATCGGCAGTTCCGCTCGCGTATGTATACGTAGCAAAATAATCTTTTAACACTTTTATAGGGAAGAAGAAATTATATGACCAGGTTTTTGGTAGCCCATCAAAGGACGTTTTCTTTAAACAAGAATGATTTACAAAATGAAACAAACACCCTTCCTTTGGTCCCCCCCAACCCCTCCCCCTACCCCTCCCCCTCCACCAACCCGTCTCTGATGTTCTCTCCCTCTACTACATACTTTCTCTTTCTTTTATGTTTCCCTTATACCTTGCTCTGTATTATAATTTAGTATTACATTTTATTGTCCTGAAGAAGATTGAGTCCAATCAAAACCGGTCGACGAATATACCTCAAAATAAAGTGGTTTAAAACTAAGTGTTTGTTTCATTTTGTATAATGTCAAGCCACAAAGTGTTTGCTTTCTTCGATAATAAAGATTTATTTAACAGGTTTCAAAAAAATGTTTAACTTTTTTCACATGGTTACTAAAAATCAAAATAATGAATTAATTATGCAAATTAGTTGCATACAAAATAAATAAATTGCTACAATTAGGTAGGTTCATCTGAAATTGATTGATTTATTGTAACCGAAATAATAATGATTTTATATGCAATCATTGATATAATAACCTATTATCATTAATTCACTATTTGTTTTGATTGTTACTTTAATCAAACAGACAAACGTAAAAATGATGATAATTTATTTGATTATTCGCTTACTGAGGGTTTCATTATATTCATTGATGTGAAAAATTAGTTTGCTAAATGAGTGATATTAATTAGTTACAGATCCACTGGGAGAAAATAATTATAGAGCATTAATTTATGTAATTTGATTTCTTACAAAATTATGAGAAAAGTAGTTTTATGGATTGAGATCTTTAATCATTTCGGCAAATGCTTTGTCAGCCATCTAAATAGTTATAAAACTTAAAAAAAATAGGTTTCAAATCGCAATACGCATTAGGGCCCCTAAATAGAAGAATGATCTCGAAATATAAAGAGTGCAAAATAGGTTTATGGGTTAACTACACACGAGGGAATATACACACTATCCATCCCTTTATCCATTCTTTGATTTTAAGACCTTAAAAGCCCGCCGATAAAATTTATTTTTAGGTAATATATTTTAATAACATATTTTAACTTATAACTTGAGCGACAACTCCTGCCTAATATTAGTATAATACACAGGGTGAAACATTTTCAAAGACAAATATATTTTTACAGCGCCCTTGAGGTGATTTTGTCCAAAAACAGCGCTATACAAATCATCCAAATATTAATATTGTGTATCATTATCTCTTGCAAGCGTGTTTGTTACAGATTATTGTCTTACCTACCATTTGTTTTAAATCGATTTGTTTAAAAGACTCAAATGTTAATTCATTCCGACGAATTAACTATAATATTATTATATTGGTATTTCAAACCGATACCCATCGATGTAAGTTATTTATATTTAAGCGTAATGAAACAGTGCCATAAGATTTTTTTTTCTTGATTTGAATAATTTATACAACGTTTTTCGACTATAAAATTACCGGTAAACACCAAATTTTATTTTTCTAGATGATGAATTGATGACTTCCCGAGGTTATTAAAAAACATCTAAGATTTTTGCAATATGTTTATCGGAATTACTTAAAAATAAACCCCGCGAAAATATCAATTTTCTAGGTATGCTGGGGCAAATTCGACCATAGGCGTTTGTCCGTCCAATACGCCTGGCCGAATATTTTAAAAACGTCTTCTTCACTTATGTCGTTAAGATTTCGACTTTATTTTAGGGTATTGTGTCATTTTATTTACTTCTACTATTTGTTATTGCCACAACTTTTTATGCCTTTATTTTTTACCATTCCTCACTCTCTGTATGTGTTTTACATCTGTAATATCTGTAATCCATTGTTGTAGGTAATGGTTGTTAAAAATCTCTGCGTAGCCTGAGTGTGAACCTGACGCACAATAGTTCCTGCGACGACCTGACTTGAAAACATGCGTGTCTACCATTGTCAAAACAATAAACTATTCAAATCATTTGTATCCATTTGTTCCTTAAGATACTCCAACGAAGCAGAAAATCCCTTAGAAACGTAATCGGTTTGAACGGAAACTGATGTCGTCAGTTTAAACTGAACCTTTCGGCACCTGTAGAACCCAGGCCGGAGGTTTTCTCACAGAATATTTTTTGAAGTGAAACTACCTTACGCGCGTTATGCATTTTCGAGGACCGGAGTAAAACCGACTCATGACCGTCACGAAAAACCGTGATCATTTCGCTATAGGAGCTTAGCTAATATTATATACCTAGTTTAGGTCACTCTCCAAACTCAGCTTTGCGGTCTAGAGGCATAGCGCCCGACTCTCGTCGTGAAGAACCGAGGTTCGATCCCCGCTTTAACTATTTTTTTTTTCTTTTTGTGATTTTTTTAATACGAGGAAAAGTGATAAAATGCTCTCGTGCTGCGACTTTGTCAGGCATACATATAAGAAGATATCTACATGATTGTTGTCAAAAATGCACATTTATATTTTTTTATTGAGTAATTTATTTTTAGAATTTTTGCGATCGAACCTTCTAATTCTGTTTGAAACGATCGATTGAAGGAAGCGAATTTTGTATCGTAATATAATATCATATACAAACTCCGTTATAAAAATAAGCGCGGGACAAGTCAATTGAGGAGTACACGTTGTATACGCGGTTCTCGTCGCGCAAGATACCTCTCCTCGCGGTCTAGAGGCAGAGCATTCGACACTCCTTATGCAGGACCCGGGTTCCATATTTGTATAACTTTTAATTTTTTTTATCACATGCTACTTATAAATATGTCAATATTAGGAATCTAGTTAAACGTTCATTTGTTAACAACACGCCTATAAATAAATTTATGCTTTTTAAAACTATAATATACAGCATTCTGAATAATAATAATATGAAATGAAAAGAGAGAGAGAAGAATACTAAAAGTTTCACTTCCGTCGTGCGTAGGCTTGCCACACACTGTATTTTTTTGTAAATTGTATGACAAGCAATAAGGTATATTGTCTCATTTTTTGACGTTAAATAGATTTTTCACAACTCCATAGCACCTGATGGAAATAACTTGCAAACTGAAAATACAAATTTTGACAAAGAAATTCATTACCTACACCAGGTCTTCCTTTTGCGAGTTCAACGAGACATACTCATCCAGGGTAAAGTGAAGTACCTGGCTTACTTTAACCAGTCATTTCTGACATTTTGGATTTTAAAAATTTGATGATATTTTGGTCTCCGGTGATATTTTTGATTGTTATTTTTCAACTAAAATAAATTAAAAATTCGTAGGTGTTGGAAGGTTATGGTGGGAATGCGCCCTTGAGGTGATTTCTCACGAAAACGGCGGTATATAAATTAGCCAAATATTCAATATTATGGGGCCAGTGAGACGATACAAAGAAAAAAATCCTAAAAAAAAAAACAACAACTATACATGTCACCGCAGACCAAAATTTAATGTACACTATTGGTCCAAATAATGTCAGGAATCACTGGTTAGTAAATCAAGTACGTCCCTTAATATACTGTATAAATAAACTGTAAACATATTTACAGTATAAAAATTATAGTAAGAAAAAAAAAATTACCTTCATTTTTATATCTTCTTTTGCACTTCTCAAAACTTGTAAATACCACAGAGCACCTCTTCAAGTCAGCTCCTCTCAACAGTAGCAATGCACAATATTAATTAAATAATAAAACTGGATCACGCACTACCTATCAACGAGGAAATTCTTTAACAAGATTTCTATCGTCCCGTACTTCAGTAAATTCACTACTTATTTAATTTAAGTTCCTAATGCAATATCCAAAACAAATCACCGGTTATTTTGTGGATTTAAATTTTGAACGATTCAGTATCGATTTCGTTGTTAGTTTTAAAAGCAAATCGTTGTATTTCTGTTGGTTGTTCTGCAACGACCTGTTGTGGTTGCCTGTGAATGTATGTATTGCGTCTGCAGCGCTCAACAGCCGAGTTTAAACTAAATGTTGTCGTCTTATTTCGTAACAGATAAAAGTGAAGTGATTTTGTTAGTTGTTTGGCATAAGGAATAATATAAGAAAATTCGAGAAATGGTTACAATTTAACAATTGTTTCTAAATAGGTAGATAAATTAACGGTGCAGTCGGTGGTTTTTACTAGAAGAGTAACTTTGCTGTTACGGTTCACCATAAGATGACATAATATTTATTTGAGATTTTACAAGTTTTGTATATCTTACTTGGTCATAAAAAACTAAAAGATAAATTTACTCCAAGAAAGAAACCCGCACGATTCGGTGGTTTGAATTTATCCATGTGTTATGATGCATTATATTGAATAATGCATCATAAACATCGTAAAACATTACACTCTCGCTACTTAGAAAACATGAAGTATTGTCAGCAATTTATGTTGTTTTTTTTTTATTGATAGAACATAAATGTTTCATTCTAATCTCAAAAGTATTATGGGTTCCGCGGCCCGTCATCCGGAAGGTAATAAAAGAGCTATCAATGACAACAAGAAAAAAAATGTCAGCTAGGTTAGGTTAGGTACGATAAAATTCAGCTACACGCTTTATTTTAGAAACTGTTATTTTCATTGGGGGAGATTGTAAAGGATGCTTTAAAGTTCCATTTTTTGTCAATCAACGTTCAAAATTTCACATGTTTTGATCGGTGATTTGGCCATGCATTTTTCTCGTTTGATGTTTGCTGTAAAGTTATATTACAATCTAAATATGTATAAATTATAAATATTTCAATCTAAGAACCTGTTTTGGGGATGTTTTTCCATTTCCCCGATGTAAATAATTATTTCTCGGGTTAATTCAACTTAAACGGGGTTTAATTTTTATAATTTGTGCAGAATTCTGCCATTTTATTGTCAGAAATAATAATAAAAGATTAAAATATTACATACATAAAGATTTTAATTAAATAAACATTATTTAATAATTTTTTTTGAATTATTGGATGTCATTGCATTCATGTACATTTTACTTGTTTATTATTTATTACTTTCTAAATTCAATTCATATTCATGATCGAGCTGCATCCTCGTTAGGATTATGGAAGTCAGAAGGTACTACATGATTCGAGTCTTACTTTCTTTCACCGTTTTAAGGAAACCCGACGGCCGTATGATTTCTAATGCACCGGCTCTTGAGTCATCGTCTCGTCATTCCGATTTGAATGTGGCTTTGGTTTTACCGGAAACTATTGAAATCCCAGCACTGCAAATACAGCAAATAATGTTTTGGGTAATTATTAACAGTTCGCTTTCACTTCTTAGAGATATTATTTAACAGTTTGTTGTCCGATACACAAATGAGTCATACAACTTTACAGCCATTACAAAATAGAGAACCGGTCAAAAGGCTGGTTTTATAAAGTTAGCTTCTACGAGATATGGTTTGTGAATACCTTTTAAAAGGTAAATTTCGTACGTTATTTTGTTTAACATATAACTAGTATATATGATGTGTGTGTACGTGTGATTGGTTAGTAGGTGAGAGAAGTGGTGATCAGTGAAGGGATTTGTAAGCGCAAATTTATTAATTAATTAAAATCATGTTTTTCTGAACAGAATTTAAATTCAACACATTTTTTTTGAAATTTAATTAAAATCAAATTTCAGGAAGTGTTTTTTGTTTTTGTGATTTACGAATTAAACACAAAAATTAAATGGAGTTCTACGAATTAAACACAAAAACAATAAATATCCATACATTTTGTTTCGGCTGCCTAGACACGTTTATAAAAACCCTATCAGATTTTATGTATGATCTTCGAGAAGTTTTTTGAAATGTGGTTATGGCAAACAAAGCAATCGTTGCATTTCATCCATATTAATTAGATCTCACAATGTACATATGTACGAGCAATGTCCCAATTCTGACCTCGTGATCACGGATATTAATTGTCATTACATAATGGACGTCTCCGCCATGGATAGGCTACCGGTGGAATGGAGAATGTAGAATTTATAAAAAAAAGTTATATTAAATGAGGCACGCACATTAAAACTTGTGTTCATTTAGGCGTGCATTGCATAAAGGCTTGAGAGCTGTGTCTTCCATAAAGGCATAAGAGCTGTACCTTCCATAAAGTCTTGAGAGCTGTACCTTCCATAAAAGCTTAAGAGCTGTACCTTCCATAAAGGCTTGAGATCTGTACCTTCCACAAAGGCTTGAGAGCTGTGCCTTCCATAAAGGCTTAAGAGCTGTACCTTCCATAAAGTCTTGAGAGCTGTATCTTCCATAAAATCTTGAGAGCTGTGTCTTCCATAAAGGCTTGAGAGCTGTACCTTCCATAAAGGCTTGAGAGCTGTGCCTTCCATAAAGGCTTGAGAGCTGTGCCTTCCATAAAGGCTTGAGAGCTGTACCTTCCATAAAGGCTTGAGAGCTGTGCCTTCCGTAAAGGCTTGAAAGCTGTGTCTTCCATACAGACTTGAGAGCTGTACCTTTCATAGAGGTTTGAGAGCTGTACCTTCCATAAAGTCTTGAGAGCTGTGCCTTCCATAAAGGCTTAAGAGCTGTACCTTCCATAAAGTCTTGAGAGCTGTATCTTCATAAAGGCTTGAGAGCTGTGTCTTCCATAAAGGCTTGAGAGCTGTACCTTCCATAAAGGCTTGAGAGCTGTGCCTTCCAAAAAGGCTTGAGAGCTGTGCCTTCCATAAAGGCTTGAAAGCTGTGTCTTCCATAAAGACTTGAGAGCTGTACCTTCCATAGAGGTTTGAGAGCTGTACCTTTCATAAAGGCCTGAGAGCTATGCCTACCTTAAGAAAATAAAAATTGTTTTTTATTAAAACATTTTTTCCCTAAAATTTGTGATATTTTCCTTAATACAGTACATAGGTATTTAAAATAATGGACAGCATTGACTTAAGTATTAAATAATTATAATAATTAAATACAAAAGGTATACAGGGGTAGTTCAATGCAATATATCCCAAAAATATGATTCAGAGTACAACAATATAATGAAATAAAAAAATAAATAAAATAATGAGAGATTACAAATTATTCGAATAGCGGTTTATGAAGAATATTTGACCATCGCGCGTCTCTGAAGAGCCATCGGTGGAGCAGGCAGTGATTGGCAACTTAGGTTTATAATTAGTTAAATCACAAAACATACAAACATTTTTACTTGGTAGGTACCTAAAAAATCTACCTGAAATCGAAACACAATGTAAGCGCCTTTTGCAGGCCCCGTCTTTTTGTCAGAGTTTGCGATAGTAAATAAATAAAATATGTGTAAAAACGAGAAAATCGTAAAATCAACATATTTAAAATAAATATTTGCTGTTTGATGTGTATTGGTATTGCTTTTTCTGGCATATTAATTTTCATAAAAATATTTTATATTTGTTCCCTACATTAATATTTACACATTAGCAAGAGTTCACTAGACTAAATACATAACTCTAGGTGTTTTGGTAAAATTCATAAAAAAAGCAGATTTGTTTCGGTGTACAAATCGTATATATTTTAATTATTACCTTAATAAATATAAAAAATATGGACAAAATATTGAAAAGGTCAGAGAAGATCATCCTTTCTGCCTGCCGCTGTGAAAAATGTCATGATGGTTGGCAAGTTAGTTTAATAAAATAAATTAATATTATAACGAAAAAAGGTTCCTTATACCTGCTTCTGTATTATGCAACACGGAGCCAATAAACCGGATATAATGTAATCGTATGCATTTCCATGACCCGTATAAATTATACTCATTATTTTAAAAGGTGTTTATTCATGTACCACAGCCTCCCGGCATTACGCAAGCAAGTCTTTTGTTAGAATTATTGTATTGGAAATGAAACAAATCTGTTTTTGGAGACATATTTTATTACGGTACGGTTGTCAGTTTTATGGACAAATCTGAGAACTAATAAAATCAGCAGACCGTATTTTTAGCTGCCAAGTTTTTCAATATAAGTTTGCCGTAATCGATATTATAAGAAAAATTCTGAAAGCGTTGTGAAACGAAGCTTTATCTGATTTAAGTTATAACTTTAGAGGACATAAATCGTTTTACTTTATTCGCCTTACAAAAATGGAATAGAAAAATTTAAAAAAAATCGATTCAAAAGTAGGTCATTTTTAAGATTGTTTAACCCCAATAAAAAACAAGACCACATCAGATATTTTGAATTAGAACAGTTATAAGCAGGTACTAATACATTGTGTTACTTAACTAACTGACTTACTAACAAGAATTTTCTTGTAAATTCAAGGTCATTTTATACGAAGATAGTATCTACACAAATTTTATAAACTAACTAACCATCACGCCGTTTCCCCGCAGGGGTAGGCAGAGAGGACGGACCGCCAAACAACTCGGTCTTGGCACACACTCCTTGCCTCATTCACATTCATACATCGTCTCATACATACTCTTCTATTGTTCTGACTCTTGACATGGCCCGACTCAAGTATCTGATTCACTTGGTCGTGCCATGTCTTCCTCGGGCGTCCCCGACTTCTGCTACCATTCACATTTGCATCGTATATTCTCCTTACACTCCTTTCTTCGCTTATTCGCTCTTCATGCCCAAACCATCTAAGCGTCCCTTTCTTGATCTTACTCATTACGCTTACATCAGCCTTGCACTCTTTGCGGATATCCACATTCCTCACACGATCATACATGGTTTTACCACACATACGCCTCAGGGATCTCATTTCAACAGCATTCAATCTACTTTCATCCTTTTTTTGCCAGTTCCATGCCTCACTTCCATACATCAGGGTAGGTACCAGCACTCCATTGTGGACTGCAAACTTCACTTCTTTGGACAATTTTTTGTTAGCGCCAACTGCGTTCAGTCCTCCATTGGAGTTACCTGCATTTACTCTTCTTTCAATATCTCTGTCAGCCTTTCCATCTCTCGTAAACATGCTTCCTAAATACACAAATTCATCCACCTGCTCCAAATATTCCTCATTCACAGCTATATTGCACACTGTGTTCGTACTTTCTCTTTCAAACACCATTACTTTAGACTTACTTACATTCATCATTAACTCATTCTTCACACATACTTCGTTCATCCTAGACACGAGATACTGCAGATCATCCATACTATTAGCAATCAGCACCGCATCATCAGCATACAACAGGCAACATACTTTCAGATTACCCAAATTCGCGCCCAATCCCACCTCTTTCAATTCTTGCATACAATTATCCATGTATAGATTGAATAACCATGGTGACATTACGCAGCCTTGTTTAACACCTTTTGTGATATCAAACCACCCCGTAAAACCACCGTTCACCCTAACACATGCAACGCTTCCCTCATACAGAGACGCAATTGACACAAATTTTCCTTCCTGTTTTTAACATAAATTATTATAAATCAAATAAAAAAGTATTGTGTTTTCCGATTGAAAAATGAACAATTTTAAACAAACAATTCGGAATTTTGAAGTTAAAAAAACGAAAACTTCAATTTTGAATTGCAAAGCACAATAGTTCACGATGAAATCCAAGTGAATCAAACACTAGATTTAGCTCGGTATAAAACAAAAATACATACTGTTCCATTACACCGATGCATGAGAAGTTTAGTGGATGCATGTAAACTAAACAAGTATTGTGTTATACGAGTAAGTATAAGACGTTCCAGAAAGCATTGTTCAATCAAATGCAACATTTACTTGAATCTGGTAATTTTAAGATTCAGAAAAACATTTTAAGAGGCCGTACTCCTTTAAAATAATTTCATTAATTCCCTTGAAATTTAATTAACTTAATATTATTTTATTTAACTTCGTTTGAATTTCAATGCAGTCCATTTTATTTAAACACATTTGTTTCATCTTATAAAAATTGTAAAATGGGGACATCAGAGAGCCACGTGTTAAAAAATAATGTTTTTTTTAAATAGTAGGTATTGATGTCAACAGGAAAAATAAATGTGAATAAAGCAAGGAGTGTGTGTGCAAATGCATCGAGAGCTGGCCTTCAATCCTCGTTACCGACGCGCGACATGCTGGTTATTAAACAGACATTAAAATGTGAATAAAGCAAGGAATGTGTGTGCAAAGGCAGGGAGAGTTGGGTGGCCTTCAATCCACGTTACCGACGCGCGACATACTGGTTACTAAACAGACATTGAAATGTGAATAAAACAAGGAGTGTGTGTGCAAAGGCAGGGAGAGTTGGGTGGCCTTCAATCCACGTTACCGACGCGCGACATGCTGGTTACTAAACAGACATTAAAATGTGAATAAAACAAGGAGTGTGTGTGCAAAGGCAGGGAGAGTTAGGTGGCCTTCAATTCTCGGTACCGACGCGCGACATGCTGGTTATTAAAATAGACATTCAAATAATATCTTTATTTCGATTTGACTTTATTTAAAATATTTGATGGAAGATTCGTCGACTTTCAAATTACCACGATTTATTATATAAGTACATTTTTGTTTATTTGTTACAATATATGATCAAATATTTCAAGACCCCTCTTCCATAGAAGCATTAGCTTGTGGCTGGAAATGGAGTGTACATTGTTTTATTACAGTATGTAGGTAATTAAAAATAAAATGATTTTAAACTTATTTGAAGAATGAAATGTTACTTAAGGAAACTAATTGAGATGAGTTATTCTTAAGATTAATTCAATTGGAAACATTTTTATTTTTTGTAAGTTTGTCTTTAAAATATTTTTTCACAGTGTTTATTATTTGGATGTTATCATTAATGTTTCTAATTTCTTCAGGTAGTCGATTGAAAAAAATTCTTGCCCGATAAGTGTAATAATTTTTTGCAAAGGAAGTGTTTAATTTTGGGCATGGAAAAATATATTTAAGTCGAGTACGGTTTTCAGTTAGAAACTGATACTTGTCTTTTTCTTTTATGATTTGAATTAATGCATTTTTAGTATAAATATCTTTAAATGAAGGCACTTTATATTTACATAAAATCGATAAACTATGCCTACCCGCATTTGTAATCTTGAATACACTTTCTTTTTACGCTGTCGGTCGCAAAGTTGTTGCCGCAACATCTGAGATGGTCGCATGTCTACTGAATTACTGTCCCACCTGTTATTATGACATGGCATATTATGTCGCGAATAAATTTGCGAGCCGAAACATGAGCTGAGTCTCGAATTATGGGAAAGGAACGATGCAACAGCAAAAGGCAAGAAACGCCGCTTAAGGTAGCTTTGTTCCTTTCTATAATTCGAGGGTCGGCTCGCGTTTCAGCTCGAAAATGGATACGCAGCATTACATACACCATGGCGCAATTAAACATTATTCAATAATCGTAATATTTGTAACCTGTCCTCTTGTGGGAAGTGTCACGACTTCTATTTGGGTTGGTGGCTCTTTTATTAAGCATAGTAAAACACATAAAACGTCCATTCACAAAAAATTAATTTTTTTTCAGAACCAATTATGAACGGCAACAGCTTGCTTTTGCTGCTGTTCCTCGAGTTCAGTTTAAAAATGAAACTTGAAAACGCTGTTCATAATACTCGTACACCTCGAGTTGCTCAGCAACCGCGGCAACCGCAGCGACTCGAAATTCTCGGCGCACAATGGGCTGAAAATCGCCTTTCATAGACATAGAGACTTGAATTTTCAAGGGTATTTTTTTTGGCTAGAAATGGATTCTGCTGATCATTACTATGCTATGAAATTTCGTATGAAGCAATTGCGTGTACAAATGAAGGAGTTATCATTTTTTTTTAAATAATTTGTATGGCACTGACATTAAAAATGAGGCTATCTCTGGAATCATAAGGTTGGCCATTATATCCTTACACACAGATATACTACTATTTATTTGTATTTTTTTGACATACTTCGTATTGTGGCGCAACTTGCGATTTTTTTTTAAATCCTCAAAGTTGAAAAAAAACTTTTTTTATGTTGATGATTCATTTTAATGCTTAAATGCTTTACATATTATGCTTTGTCTAGTTTACAATATAAGGCGATTTTCAGCCCACTGTGTGGCGGTGGCTCGGCGTCAACCGCTTTGTTTCAAAACCGAGCAGTACGCGAATGCCAATATACACCTCGACTACCAATTCAAACCACTCGGTTCAAACCACTCGGTTCATACCGCTCGGTTCAAACCGCTCGGTTCAAATTACCCTGTCGGAAACAGCATTTATTCTGAAAACGGTACGTCTTGCTGAAATATGGTGAAAATGTGTATTGGATAATAATTGACGATATATAATTTAAACATAATATGTTGTAATATTATACACAGGGTGTAACAGCATAATATTTGATATGATGTGATGACTTTTTTTTAAAAATTAAAACAAACAAATTTTTTTAAATTAAATATGTGTTTAATATGTTAAAACTTATGCGCAAAAACATAGTAAATTCAGATAGTGATAATATTTGTATATTGAAATCCAGATTATAAATGAACATGTATTTTATAAACAGCCTTCAATAATCACGGGTCGATATAATCTGGATCCTAGCTTCCACCACTCCCAGGTCCCAAGACCACTGCATTATTCAACATCCACGAGCACAAAGCATCGGAAAGAAAAGGTAAAGTTGTTTGGTAGTGACGCAGCAAAGTAACTCAATCGCCGCTGGGACAAAAGGCTGGTTACCATAGACATGAATATTAACTGGTTACGCAATATGCACGATGTAGGTACTGTGTAGTGTTGTAGGTACTAACTGTAAAGTGCAACGACACCAATATCTTTTCACTTTCTGCTCACCTTGAAACGCACTCCCGCCTACTCGATCTCCAATGCACTTCACGTAATAATGCTACCATACTTACCTATTACTTAAGAGCGAAAAAAATCTAAATGAAACAAATATGTTGTAATATTTGTAAAAGTAGCAAGATTTATGTTATTTTTTAATTGATTTTTAAAGTAAAAATAATGAATTATGCCAATTTCTATGTTTTAGCGAAGTAATTTAAATGGAAGCTAACATTCATAGCAAATTTCATTGATAAATGCAAAAATAATTTCTAAAAAAAGAAAAAAGTTCATGAAAAAAAAATAAAAAAAACACTGTAATCAGAACAGAAAGAAGTAGTGACACATTAAATTCAAATTATGCTTTACTTTATTAATAATAACTAAGTATTTTCAAAATTTTCAGGTGGAAATTATATCTTTTGTCAATAAACAATATTTACATGTGCTCTTTTAATCATTAGCATAAATTAAACCTTCATCAAGCCGTGTGCCCCGAGAAGTTATGGGGGTAACGATGGGGATGATATGGGGATGATTTAGAAAATTGTTTACTTTTTGTTTAATTGAACGCGAATTTTAATCGAATCTTTTATTGAATATGCATTGATATTTTTTTAATTGGAGCTTTAAGAAATACTCTTTTACACTGTTAATAAGGTCATATACCACGGAAAACCGCTGTTTTTAGCGGAAAATGCAAAGTGCTAATCGTGCAATAAATACACCTTTCACGAAAAACGGTGAAAAATGAAAAAAATTGCATTTTCAACGGTCTCTACCTAATTCCGTATCTCAAGCGACAATATTACCACAAACATTGAACCAAATGTTTGTGCAAACGTGAAACATTGGGGCAGGGACACAATGTTTTTGTTTTCCGTGGCCGATGGAAAATAAAAATACAAAAACACCCGGAGCGGACTGCTCCAATTGCGCCAGCAAAGGGCCGGCCCTGGATGGACGGACGGACGCCGGATTTGAACTCACTCGCAGAAACGATGCGTTATTAATCCCGATTCGGAAAAAGAGACGTATCGTCGCTGTATGCACGGGCCTCTATTAATTTTGGAGTATTTATTATTAATCTACTAGGTTCCACTTTACTCTTCTTGGATATTACACTGTTTAAAATACGATGTGCAAATACATACCTACATGGATAATAGTGTTCTGTAAACGTCTGCTGTGCAAATTGGTAACTTTGCGTAAAAACTATTTTTGTTTGACTTATACGTGATAATGACACATTTTTTTTTTTTTAAAGAAAGACAAACATTCCCGGGTTACGAATAACCTGACAATATTTGAAAATCTCCTACTTCCACCACAGTAAGCTGAAAATGTTGCTTGTGTTGTGATTGTGGGAGGACTTAGCCAGCCGAGGAATTGAACACACTACGCCTGGGTGGGACCCAAACGCGATGTCAACTCGGCCACCGACCGGTCATAATGAAATCATAATATCTACAAACTTTTCAAATGTTATTTTACATGGATTTAAAACCATTTTTTTAAACACTTTTTTATTCGATCTTTTTTTGTTTTAAATAATCTCAGAACACGTCATGAATTCAATAAATTCACATTGCATACATAATGTAAAAAATAGAGCGAAAACATCGTAAATATGAATCTCTGGTAGAACCTTGAAGATAAATAGTGTTTTTTTGTACAATTTTGAGATTGTGAATGTTTGTAATTTTTTAGAAGGCTGTGCTGTCCACATACAAGAGGTATTCATAATTTTACGGTTGCTATAATAATAAAAGAAAAAAATCGCTTTGTTTGCTAAAATTGTCATTGGCAAACTAGGTACCGTAGCAAATCTTTCGAAACGGTTATCCATTCGAAGGTCTGCAAAATGAACCATTGTCCAACTTTTGTTAAGGCCCAGAAGTCTTTTACGTGTTATTGAGTAGTAGGTATACCGACTGTATTTATGTAAAACTCTTAAAACCACTATTTACGAATTATTTATTTTTATTTTATTTATTTATTTAGATTTACACACAGTACAATATGATACAAGATATAATTAAAATAGTTTGTGATTATTGATTATTGTACCTTATCAAGTCGAAATTATTGGTTCCTAACTAGGCAAATTGCCCGTTCCAAGAAACCAAAAAATATGTGAAAGTAAGTGTGTGATTTGTCTATGTCTATAATATATCTCATTAATGTATTAATTTGTGACTAGCAGTTAAAAACCCGCTCCGCGGGTTTTTTTCTGCTAGGCCCTTCGGGCGGCACTTGGTTGGGCTTCGCCCAGTTTAAGTGATACTAACAACAATTATATTTAATAGGTAGATATTAGGTCATTCACAGAGAGAGGGTGAGTATATATTGTTAAATCACGGAACAGGAAGGAGTTTAGGCATATAAGAATGACAGTTGTTCGGCTAAAACTTTACCTTTCCAGAATAATTGCCTAAATGGCTAAATGTAAATTAATATAGGTAATTATTCGGAATCGCTGGACACGGAAAAATACGAAATATTTTTAAATAATACCTTCTGATTTACCTTAATTACTATAAAAGGAATCGAACAGCATTTGGGAAATTTTTAATTTTAGCTTTTTAATTTTTAATTACGTAAAATGAAAATTCGCTTTCGCTGTATGGGATAACAGCCTAAATAATTTATGTTGATAACATTTTCTTTTGTCGGTATTCCTGAAATGAACGGCTAGAGACAATTGAAAAACGTAAATTAAAAAGTTATAATGTAATACAATATTCCGGCAAAATAGTGCCTACTTAAAAAACACAAATGATTTATTTCGCTATTATTATCATTATTATTTTATTTAACCTCACCTATAATAACCTAACCTAACCTACAATAATCCAGCCTAACCTATAAAAATCCAACCTAACCTATAATAACCCAACCTAACCTAACCCGTCATAACCTAACTAACGTTACCTAACCTAACATAACCTGACTAATCCTAACCTATAATAATCCAACTTAATCTAACCTAACCTATAAACTAACTTGAACTATACTAATCCAACCTAACCTAACCTAACCTAGCATAACCCAACCTAACCTATCCTAACCTATAATAACCTTTTTTTTAAATATTTCCTTACTTGTAAAAGAAACCAAAATACCTTTATTTTATTTTTCGAGCTTGGCTAAAATAGTACCACCTACCTAGTATTTGCATAGAGTAAATGGTAAAAATTCTAGCCACTCATATCAGGAATACCAAAAAAAGAAAATATCATCAATAGAAATTATTCCGGCTGTCATCCAATACAACGAAAGCGAATTTTAATTTTACGTAATTAAAAATTAAAATGCTAAAATTAAAAAATTCCCAAATGCATTCAGATTCCTTTTATATTAATTAAGGTAAATCCGAAGAATTATGTCCAGCGATTCCGAATAATACCTTAATATAATGTATATTATATACCTGGCAAAATGATTGTTTTATTAAACATATAAGTACATGTCAGATTAGAGATTTGTTGACTAATTTTACAATCAACGAAGCGTTTCTATCTTCCGATTGTCTTTCATGTTATTTTATTGAGTTGGCAGTGCCTATACTTCCGCGTATTGTTAACTTCATGTCGGTGTTCTGTCAAATAGTGCGAAATTATTATTTACGTAAATAATATTAAATATCAATATTTTTCAAAATCGTACATGCAAAGACTTGTTGTTTATTGTCATTAAGTTGAATCAAATGTTTGTTTTATTTGTAAATGCGTATTAAAACTGTAGTTTCACGTAAATAATTACCGTTGTTTGAATAAATGAAATTGTACGTATTTGTATATCGCTCTTATGCGCTCTGTCGGCCAATAGCAAAACTACTCCAGCGGCCGGTAAAGGAGGGATTGACATTTTTAAGGAACCCTGGAATGTCTGATTCTTGACAGACGTCAAATATATAAAACGCAATTGTGGATAATTTTTACTGTAATGTAATTAATCCAATGCATTGTGAACTTTCTAAAACATATTTTCTTCGATATTATCTAAAAATTATTTGAGCAGAAAAGATGCTTTTGAAGAAATCTGCGGATCCTATTTTAGTATTAAATCGGGTCATAATTTTGAAGTTAGCGGAATTTAACCGAAACAAAAAATTTAAATTTGACCAATCAGAGGGCCTACATCGTCCAGACGCTAGAACAATAATACTATCAGATGTTTAATCGTTACAATCTTACGATAGAATCGAACTTGAGCTGTTGTGTGTATGTTTCAATTGTGTATGAGCAATAATTAGAATAATGGAAGATATATATAGTGTGTGATTAGTCTATGTCTATTTATTACGTGACATTTTTTAACATTTTTTCAGATGTTCTTTTGCATTTATTCGGATTTTTTTTTTGCATTTATTCAGATTACAATGGGAATTAAAAATGCACAAGAGTGTGCAAAATACAGGGAAAAGAAACTATAAATAACATAAATACAGGTACTCTGCCTTCAAATCAACCTTAAATTGTTAAAAAAAATATTATTTATAAACAAGCTGAAGTTTCCGGCATTGCCCGGGCTTTAAGCAGTTTTCTTTCGAAATTATATATAGACTGTAATTATTTTCCTCTTATTTTAAAACTTGACCGCCAAGTGTGCGAAATTTCATAAAGACGTATCAAAATCCTGCTTTGAGAGGTGGGAAAAGGGGGAAATATAAGTTTTTCGAAACCTCGTGTAGACATTGACCTTCCTCTTGTTTTGAAAGTCAAATGGGCAAAATAAATAAATCTCGGTATGAAACTGTAGATTTGTCTAAAAAAACAAACACGCGCCGCACCGGGACACTCTTATTTCTATATTATAATGCCTGTAAATAAAAACAAAGCCAGCTCTGACGTCGCGTCGACTTGCCAAGACACCAAGGAGTCAAGGAGCCAAAGCGCTGATAATTCCTAACACCTAAATACAGTGCCCTTGAAATTTTTACCTGCGCCAGTCGCTGTTTGGCTCAAGGGGGCTATCTCAGTGAAATCGATAACTTTACACTATCGTGTCGATAGGCGTAACTACCGATGATTTTATACCGATTTTCCGAGCACCGTCGTGCTGTTATATTGATAGTGATAATGAACATTGACATACGCTGGTAACACTGGTACACCTGTCTGAATTGACTTCCCTAAACGTTAGACGTAAAAGTTAAAAATACTAATAAAATTACAATATCGAATTGAAATAATCATTGTAATATACGTTGGCAGTCCTCATCTACTTTTGACACGAAAAGGGTAGTTAATTAGTTTATGAAGTATTTAATTACGATTATCAACTTTTATTTCTCCAAGTTGAAACAGAATCAATTGATCGCGCCTTAGATGAATCAATTTTATTATTTTGTATTTATTGAGTTAGTTTATACAATATTTGAATATAAACTAATATAAGCAAGAAAATATTTCATTTTTGAACTTTAAATATTTTTACAATAAACATAACGTTTATTTTAAATACATTCATTCTTCAGACTTTCAGGCATTTCACCATACATCTTTAGTCTTTTGTACATTAGGCAGTTCTGTGATTTTGATTTCTTCATATTTGGTAGTTAGTTCATTTGAATTCATTAATAGTCATTTATTTTGCATAACGAACGATACTATCCAAAAAGTTGTGCATTTTGACAGATTATCGGACACCTTGGAGGTCGCGCTAAAAACACTGATTCTGACCGTCCTCACAAATATCACTATCTGACCAAAGATGACGAATTTTATCAATATCGTAATGACATGTGGCTTTATCGGTCGTCCGTGATAGACATCTAGGGTCGGCCATGGATAAATATACTAGTCCTGGTTCGATCGTGAATGACCTGCTCGTTGAAACCGGCTCACGAGCTTCCAAAGAGCGAGCCAGCACCCGGGTCTCGCGAGCTACTCTCGCGACCTGGATGACTGGTGCCGGTGTGGCAAGGCGAACACCCATAGAATGTCAGCACCCGGGTCTCGCGAGCTACTCTCGCGACCTGGATGACTGGTGCCGGTGTGGCAAGGCGAACACCCATAGAATGTCAGCACCCGGGTCTCGCGAGCTACTCTCGCGACCTGGATGACTGGTGCCGGTGTGGCAAGGCGAACACCCATAGAATGTCAGCACACGTTTGCCGCGACCTACTCTCGCGACCTGGATGACTGGTGCCGGTGTGGCAAGGCCCATAGAATGTCAGCACACGTTTGCCGCGACCTACTCTCGCGACCCGGTTGCCGGCTGCCGGATATGCCGTGGCGAACTATCATAGAAGATATAATAGGCAATGCGTGTGTATGAATGTAGAAAAAGCCCCACAAGTAGATTTTAAATCATATTTTACAATTAAAATAATATCACTAGAACGTTACACAAAATTTTACGTACTTCCGTGTATATGGAAATGTTTATATTATTTTTACAACAGAAATAATTTAACTGTAAAATAAATTATAAACTCTTTTATTATTTAGTAGAAATTCCTGCAGCTTTCTGTCGTTGACGTTTTATTCGTGTAGTTATTATTTTTTTTGCTAATTTTGCAATGAGTTTATGAAACGTTAAATGTTGGTGAACATTTATCCATTATCTCTTTGGAATTTCCCATATTAGTTACTGTGTGTTTCGCAACAATCAATTTCTAATTATTAGGTTTATACTTAAGCATGTAGGTAAATTCACAATGATTTGATAAACAATTAATTTAATTAGAAAATAACACACATAGGCTGCTTCCAAATGTTTTTCTTCTTTTCCACGGGGCACCTTTTCATATGTTTCCATAAGTCTAAAAAATTTTTTTTTCAAATTTTTTAAAAGTTAGGATTTTTTTCCTAGCTAAGCTCAGAAACTCCCTTCCAAGAATAGAATGGTGTGGAGACTGATGCATGTGTAGTGGTTTTAGGGATGAATAAAATAAATACAAAATAACTTCTAATATCGCTCACTATATTGAGCATCAAGAAACAGAGAAAGAAAGGTAATTACTAACGCGAGTTCCAGTGAATTGAAGGTAGTATTGACTTCCACCTGAGGCCCCGACAAAGGTGTCCCCCCAACAACTTTTTCCCTCCTTAAGTGAGTATGAAGGTCATTTACTTGAAGTTAGAGCCCCTTTCTGTGTCCATCCAGCAAGATAACAATCAAATCAGTTGATCTGTTGCCAATCGCTAGTGATCACGACAAACGAACTTCCCCCAAAGGTTCCGGGCGTGGGTAGGCAAGTTGGGTGCTCTCAGAACGTCGCGCAGGTGTTTCAAACTTAACCTTGTGCCAGCGTAGGAACAAAGTTCATGAATTAAATTGGCCCCAGCGACACTCCACAATTATACCTCCAAAATCACTGCCACTATGCCAGACGCTTGGAGTTATTAACTCTCTCGGCCCACAAACTGTCGCGCACCATCCCGACAGGGAACCAAAATTAAATCAAAAAAACACCTCGCAATACATAATACGGCCTTACACGTCTAAAAACCTAAGACTCTTCTAGTAGAACCCACTAGGCGATCTTGCAACTTCAACACTCCTAACTCCCACAAGAGCGAAAAATCCAAAAACTCCTCTCCACTGCTCGATCGTAAACCGTCCACAGCCATCTTTACTTTGTCGATTTCCGCCTCTGCAGGGCTGCCAACCGCCTTGCGTTTACATATAAAAGGAAGCACCCTAACACACATATAATATTGATGTGTCTTGTGAGTAGTTTCATTGAGTTATTTTTTTGTGTCTTCTGTGTGCACTATTATTTTTCAGGTATTGTAGAGTTTAAAAAAGTCGCTACAGGTCTAAGACAGTTGTCGCATCCGAATTCCAATTATTTAGTCATTAGTGTAATTAATTAAAATAACCTATTTCGTTTTTTTTAGAAAAACGTTTAAAATTAGAGTTCCCATTAACCGTTCAATGGGGTATTTCCACGTTTTTCTTATTGCTTAAAAAAATTAAGCAAAAAAATTACGATGGTTACGGAATTTTTATTTTATTTTTATGTTGATGAATAAATTTTCTAGAGCGAGTCTAAAATCCCATTTTCGAAATACCGCCAAAACGAAATTTTGGGGCGGGGCTATCGTGTGACGTCATATGGGTATGGCCATTTTCTAGCCGGCTTCTGACAGTACGTGATAGTGGTTGTATTTAACGTTGTTGTCTGTTTACGAGTATATTTGCTTGAGTTTTTGTCGTTATATTTCTTAGAATGTCTCCCCATTTGAAATACAAATGTTGCATGGTTCCCATGTGTACAAATTCGAAATATAAAACTCAAAATAAAGTGTTTTTGTACTTTCCGAAGAACATCGAAATGAGGAAAAAATGGTGTCATGTTATGAAAAGAGACCCGGTTAAAAACAAAACCATTTCTCTCAAAAGCAAGCTTCATTGTTGCGAAGATCATTTTAATGTAAGTTTCTGTTTTATTAATACTAAGAAAATGATTTAATGCAATATAAAACGCCATTAATATACAACAATTGATTTTAAAATATGACGTTTAATGTTGATTTCTTTATATTATTTCTTTATTTTACTATCGACCATCATAAGACTTGGGCGTTGCCTAGTTCTGTGGGTCAAAATATTACATGTAATGTAATAATGTTATTGTATAAATAAATCTTTATCTGTACCTATATAAAAAAACCTTCGGAAACGCTTTTTGTCATCACTACATATGTAAAAATAATATTTGAAATGTTAGTATGTATTAATGTAAAGAAAATTAAATAAATATACACATATTGTTTTATTGTTAAAATGGACAACTATACACTAGTAAGAAATTACTACATTCGTAAGGTCAATATTGTAATTTAAAAATGCTAATTATTATGGTGACAATTGCATAGCGTGTTGTGAGAAACAGGTTATGTGACAGACACTTCGATTGTATTTACGTGAAATAATGTAAAAAAAAACTAATATTTTGGGTGCATGTAACTAAAATATTGAAAATTATATATTATGAGAGAGTATACAATATTTTTTCATAATTTGATGCTTTCGAACCTTTAAATTCAGCACTAAAAAATTAGCGTTGTTGGCAAAAAAAGAACCCATCATCAGAACATCGATTCTAGGCAAGTTATCAGCCTATCCTTTTACAAAACCACGGTCAGTCATAATAATAATGTAAAATATATGAATAAGTTCACAAAATATCACAATTATCTTAAAAAATAAGAAAAAAACGGTAAAAATCACGAGCTTTACATAAACATCAGTTCTCAAAGGAATGTTTGGTAGTTTGGTTGAGTAGTGGTCCGCGCGTGGCATTCGCATGTGACGTCAAAATACAATCAGCCAATCACGGGCCGTTTTCATTTTGTCAGTATTTGATCGTTTTTAAAATCAATAATTTTGAATGAAAACATAAAAAGAAACATTTTTAGTACGATGATTAAAATCAGAAAAATGATCTTTGAATATTCCATACATTTTCAACAGAATCGTGGAATTTGTGGAAATACCCCATTATATTATTTTATATTTATAACTACTGTATTCATGTCCTCTCTTTTTGCTTTTATTATATTCTGTTACTTTCTTTGGTTTATATTCTTTCATTTCTTTTGAATATTTTCCGTACTATGTAGGTACATTGTTTTTCTTTAATATGATTAAGATGTTCTCACTAACGTACGAACACTGTTAGCAAAATCTAAATGAAACCTTCATAATATATCATGTAACCTAACAGTAAAATGATGAAACATTAAAATAAAACAAAAATCGTTCGTATATTAGAAACATAATTAATTTAGACACCCTCTCTTACTATACCAGTATCTAAAAGAATCAGAGGAATCATAATAATCCATGTGCATGTACCTGCGGAAATTGAAAACTGAAACTACAGTGATGATTAATTTTAGTTTTAGAGTTACCGTCTTACCTTCTGTTTTGCGAATATGAGACAATTTCACATCTATAGCCTGGTATAACAGTTACAGTACCTAATACCTACCTATACGTCAAACAAAAGTAGCCGGGTGACGAGTAATCGAGTTCCGGATCGTGATTGACCTCGTACGGTGGCCGGCGGCGCGCCCGTAAAATCCGCTCTTTGAGCGGGTTTTCGCGACCCACTCACAACGCCAGTGGGTCGTTAGCAACCCAGGTCATGTAAAACGATCGATTGACCCAGCTCTAAAATATACCACACATGTATAGTTCACGCATATGGTTATTAATGTTTTGTAAGTTTAAATTATTGTCAAATTCGTCTACATGAGAAAACTCTAATATTTTGACATGGCGGCCAAGGAATGTTCCTAATGTATCTAATCTTCCTTCGTCTAGATCTAGATCGCACACCGCTGACACCTACGACCTCCGTAATGTTTATTTTAAATGTTCAATCTACTCCTTGATGCATTTCTCTTCGCATTGACTTACGTCTCTCAAAGTCCAAGTCCAAATTCGGCAAAAAAATTCGGTTCTATTTTCAGAGTCGAATATTTCGTTTTAGTATTTAGTTTACAGGACACTTTTATAAATGTTCATAATTTACTTCCCAGCAACCAACCAGCTTTGTGTTTCGCGTCCAGACGTTTCTCGATGTGATAGTAACAACTGATTCATATTATAAGATGTGAATATGCTTAAAATAAAGTAAAATAATGCTTTTATATGGAATGTAATACGACAGTTGGGTTTATTCTCTTTTTCACATCTATTTTTATAAGTTTTCATAGTACAAGTCCACATTTTGCCGTGTTATTTCGTAAAATGAACCGATGATGCCTCGACCATAGTTCGCACAAGAATGATGACGTCACATTTTCAAATTTCACTTGAGGCCATACGCGAGCACAGCCGGCTCCAATGGAACCGGTATGGGGAGTGGGGATAATACGCTTTTAATCACTTAGAGCAGGTCTACTAATATTCATTGTCTGTGGAATAATTGCAACAAGCCACTTTCACCGATCGAAAGTTATTTAAAATAGGTAATAATATTATGAAGCAATGGCTAATCTATGTAAGAAATAGTTACATATTATAAAATTAATGTATGTAAGACAAAGAAATTATATATTTTGTTCTAATTTGTTTTCTAACAAAATTTATTTAACCTATCGAGACCCCATTTATTTATCCTACAGTAAATTTCAAAACACAAATTGAAACTCAATTTATTTTTCTACAATGCAAATTTCAGAACATGGTTGTACAATTTTCAAAACACCCTGCATACAAGATGAATATTGATTATTTTGTTTTACAACGTCTACTCTAGTAATACCTGGAACACACAGGTATGTTAGTATATGCGTCATATTTTAATATATCACTATAAATTCTTACAGCAGTGAATATTTCTTATTCTACTTTAAACATTATGCATTCGTCGCGCTCGTACCAACATTTGCACAACCTTTGTTGTGTTCTTAACATTATTATCTAAGATCAGCGTATTTCAAAGATCTTCAATATCACAAAAGAGCTATGAAAAGATCTTCATGGGTCCATGGATTTCTATTGCAAAAATATCGAATAATAAACACAGCTTGAAATAATATTTGTTAAACAAACATCCGCATACATAAATATATTCCTTTGTTGGAGTTAAAGGGCAATAACACGAATGGGTTTCTGAGAATAAAGAATAGTTCGGGAGATATAATTCCAGGTAGGAAACGATTATTAACTGAGGAATTCTGATCATCGGAATGGAAATACTATGAAGAAGGGCATAGAAGAGATTGCAAATAATTTCGATTGATACCAACATATTTTAAACACGACTATGCGACGTGACGTCATCACCATTTTGGGATTGTATTTTTTGGTGTTGAAAAACTTACATTTCCGGATTATGTGAA
This sequence comes from Hesperophylax consimilis, assembly GCF_061612785.1. Classification (NCBI taxonomy): domain Eukaryota; kingdom Metazoa; phylum Arthropoda; class Insecta; order Trichoptera; family Limnephilidae; genus Hesperophylax; species Hesperophylax consimilis. Next base: position 19,690,869 of record NC_142837.1, on the reverse strand, counting down.
TGTTGAAAAAAGTAAGCATTTTCTGCGATATATTGCAAATAAATTAAATTGCGAATTTTTGCTAAACACTCTTCATATAAAATGTACATTTACAATCGTACGACTTGCTTAATATGTAAGTGCTAAGGCAATAAAAAAAACTATTTGCAGGAAATCACTTGTAACTGAAATACTTTATTCAATGGCAAACAAATTACGTTCATTTTTCCTGCCCTAATGGCGGGACATTCGAGGAGATTATCTCGGGCGAATCTCCGAGGACACGGATTTCCACTTGGAAATTACTAAAAAAAGTAATTGTTCTGTTTCACAATTTAAAAGACCATTTGCTAAAGCAGTGACAACCCCTCGGGAGCACAAAGAACGCGACAGATACAAGGGAAACTTCACTAAAAAGGCCAGGCTAAATTAAGGGAGAAAACGTTTCAGTGAAGAATGTCACTACCTATATAAAGTTTAATAGTCGATGGTTGTAGGTAAGCAGTCTTCTCATTCATGGTGCAGAATTTGAATATCGACTGTAACTATCTATCTCCGACCTTTTTTAAACTGTCTATTTAATGGACACATTCTAGTAGATATTACAATCTGTACTTATTCACTAGCTTTTAAGGGATGAGACATATTTGTTTACTGATTTTTATCTCTAGCTTTGCTAGACATCTTTTGTTTAAGTCAAGGGGTTGCGGGATTTAACATAAGCAGTGGAAAGAGTTGGAAAACGTTCAATCATTTCAGTTTACCCCTTGGGAGAAATAGAAAGAGTTGTGAAGCGTTCAATTCTATGAGCCTACCCCTCGGAGGATATCAGCGTTATGAAAAAAACGTTATTGTGAGACCCAAACGGTTGCACTGGACATTTCCAAGGGCTTTGGCCGGTTCCTCACCGAGGATTTGTCAACAAAGTGCCTTGTTACGGACTTCCTGCATCCTTGTGTACGTGAATTGCTGACTTTTTGAGGAAAAGGTCGATTCAGGCGGTATCCGATGGTTTCACCTCTTCCTCACACTCAATAAATGCTGGCTTTTCACAAGGATCGGTTCTGTCTCTGAATTTATTTTTGATGTACATCAAATACCTTTTGCCATGTGTATCAATTCATTACTACACGGATGACAGTTCAGTACATGATTTTCCAAGTCAGGGTTTCCTCTTGGGGTAAGAAAAACCTGGTCGAATTTAATGTTTCAAAGACCTAATCATGTCTGATTACGTCTAAAAGGGACCGAAATGACAATCTAGTCTCCAACGTAAGCAATCTTACGAAAAATGCCTTCCATTGACAAGCTTGGTGTAACTGTAAAGTCACCAGCTCAGACACGGTGGCTCCATCGGAGTCAGGGTCAAGTTAGCTTCACAGAAGCTAGGTGTACTAGGTGTACAGGGCCCGGAGATAATGGAATAGTACAAAACTGCTGACCTTGTACAAATCGCAAGTGTGCCGCACTGTTGAAATCGGCAGCCACCTCTGGTCTGGAGCCCCAAAATAACTGAAAAAACCCTTGACTATGTGCAGAAATGGGTAGTCCGTTTGATAGATTTCTCTATCTTAACATGCGGATCGCAATCTTTAGAGCACAGGCGTCAGGTAGGTATGCGGTCCTTGTTCTACCGATATTAGAATGGAAGATGCTCCGAGGAACTAGCGTCATTGATTTCTTCGGAACCAGTGCATAATCGAGAAACATGCCAAACGCGGGCCCAACACATGTACACGGTTGACCTTTGTCATATATAAGAACTCGTGTCTTCTACGACTTATTCTTGAATTCAAGAGCTCGGCTGCGGAATGATTTGCCGGCCTCTGTGTTTCCTCCCTCCTACAACATGGATCTCTTCAAGACCCATTTTCACTCCTTCCTCTCCTCAAAAAGACCCTCCACACAGCACCCCCAGAGATGACATAGGCTCTGACGGAAAATATTTTCCCCAGGGCCTTCTGTGTGGAGTTAATATTTAAAGAAAGCAAAAACTTATCTACCTTATTTGCATGAACATTGAATACTGTTACCAAACTTTAATACGACTGGCATTATTTTTCTTCCAGAATTTGTAAATTATTTATATGCCCCTTTGACATCGACAAATTATATGATTCTTTTCACCGAGAGATTAACGTGACGTGTAGGTACTGAACAAAGCGGGCTCGTAAAATGAGAGCAGATTTATCTTGAGAACACTAACTTGGTGTGGTCCGAATCCTCAAAAACACGCCAACATTTGAATAGTCACCGCAAATAAACAAAACTCTAAGGACGGGTTGTTTCGGAGAATTTGATGAATTCATCAAAGTTCATTTTCAAGTTCTGTGAAATATTTTTTCAAGTTCTGTTTTCATTTCAGTTCTGTCAAGTAACTAGCCTATAATGATATAATTACAGAACTTGAATAGGACTTTCACAGAACCCGGAAAAGAACGTTGAAATTTGATGAATCTTTCAAATTCTCCGAAATAACCCGTCCTAAGTGCCAAAAGGCTGAAGCGAAGAAATTATAAGTTTTTGAATGAATGACAAATAATAAGAACGTTTTGTTTTCTTTAAAAATTGGTTGGATTCACAGACATAGGAATTAATAGACGAGAAGATAATGGCGAGGGGTAAAATCAACTGTTGAAGAACGAAGGGGGTTAAGCTGACTGTGATTCGTCAATAAATCAATCTGACAGTAAATAGGCATCTCGCATTATAATATCACCATTTAGTTCTTAAAAGTAAAATCTGCTTTTGAATGAATAGACATTTTTACATGGGAGCGCAAATTACTCGCCACGTTATGAACTAATTTGCGAAGTCCAAATTCGGCAAAGTAAATTTCTTCTGTTTGCAGAGTCGTAGTTAGTTTCAGAGTATTTAGTTAAGACACTTTTACAAATGTTTCATAATTTACTTACCCCAGTAAACAACGATGAGCACACTTGAGAATCGCTGCATTGTGATGTGATAGTATATGTTTCTAAAACTGATCCATATAATACGGTGTGAATAAGCTTAAAATAAAGTAAAATAATGCTTACTTATGGAATGTAATACGACAATTGGGTTTATTCTCTTTTTCACATCTATTTTTACAAGTTTTCATATCACAAGTCAACATTTTGCCGTGTTATTTCGTAAAATGAACCGATGATGCCTCGACCATAGTTCGCACAAGAATGATGACGTCACGTTTTCAAATTTCACTTGAGGCCATACGCGAGCCCAGCCGGCTCCAATGGAACCGGTATGGGGAGTGGGGATAATACGCTTTTAATCACTTAGGGCAGGTCTACTAATATTCATATGTCTATGGTTGGATTTCAATTCTTGCTAAGTAATTTGACCGGTCAGTGGTTGAGTGGGCATAGCGCTTGGGTCTCACCCGAGCGTCGCGTGTTCGATTCCTCGGCTGGCTAAGTCCTCCATCACAACACAAGCAACATTTTCGGCTTTCTGTGGTGGTAGTAGGAGATTTTCAAACATTGTTGGGTTATTCGTAACCTGGGAATGTTTGTCTTTCTTTTAAAGTAAAAAAAAAAATAAAAAAAAAAAAAAAATTAATAAAAAGATTATGAATAACAACCAAAAGACAAACAAGAAAAAACAAAAAAAATGAAAAAAAACACACGCACACTTGAACTTTTATGATAGTTTTAGATAATTTTCAATTTAAGCTGAAATTCATTAATCTTTTCGATAATTTTTAGATTTAATAGGAGGTTGTTACGGTAAGATAAACCTAAATAGAGATATGTATTTTGAACGTGTTTCGTTTTAAATTTTGGAATTTTATTATCATTTTGATATCTTGCCGATTCAACTGTAAGTTTTTTTACTGTATTTCTTTAAAAAATTGTAGTATTGAATTTTAATAAATTTTGTCTTTTGTTACATTAAATATTAATAAGAGAATTTCAGTAGAAAATTTAGAAGTTTTTTTAAGATTATCTTAATTATCAATCTTTGAACTATTTTAAGTGGATTTAAAATATTATCATATGACTCTCCCCTGCCAATATTACCATATTGTAATATAGATTGAATAATTTCATAGTGCACTCTTTTGGCTGTCTGGTCTATATATTAATACATATCCTAATTATTTTGACAAGTTCATAAATATTTGTTTTCTTTTTTATATAGACACAGAATGTTTATTATGATTATATTATACTCTTTTTAGGGGCAAGCAAGTAGGAAATAGTATGTAACTTCTATAAATAAAGACCTGCATACCTTCCTGTAACAATAGCAACAATTGTAATTAAATATTATTTTGTCGCCAAGATGATTAATGAGCCTTGCGTAATTCGATTGTTAGTACTTTAATAGTCGTTCAATTAGATTCTTACTAGGAGCTATGTGATCCGCGCGGAAGTCTGTTACATTTGGTTCATACACAATCAAATCACAATAAAGTACCCTCAAAAAACATCTAACAAGGTTCTCCAACTAACAACATCCAAATTAAAAATCCTCGTTGATTGAAATTTCGCTTGAATCAAATCCGCGACATCTCGACTAATAACAAATGCATAGGGTTCTAGGCATGCAACTACGTCTATGCTCGTCGGTTCTAGGCTATGGGACGTGTGAGGTCGAACTAACCTTCCCATTTTCCGGAATAAATACATAATCATTATTGAGATCGTCTCAGTGATAATGATTAGTTTGTATCCACTTTGCCCCTGTAAATTATTTAGAAGGTTTCGTAGCTTACCTAATAAATTATTAGTTTTTAGTTGAAAAGTATACATTTTCGATAGTAATAATAGTCGTGTAATTATTATGTATCTATGTTGTGCTGTCCGCTATGATCTGTCCTTGTTCCCAATGCGAAGAGACACAGTTCGGAGGATATCTGCATAGGTATAATCAAGAATAAAAATAAATTTATTCGCTGGTTTTATTCAACGGACCTTAGACCCAGACCCAGATTTAGCTTGGTAGCATGAAATGCTGTCATCATCAAATGCTGTATTTTCACGGTTTTCTGTCCAGGGTTGCCTAAAATGAACATTCGCCTAGAGATTAGATATTCGGAGTCATTGGTCAGCGTTGGATTTTAGAATTTCTAAATCTCAAGCTCTACCAATCGGATTTTATGAGTAATTTAACATTTACGTAACAAATAATGTTACCAGGTGTACCAGGTTCCGTAGTATTCGTAAGTTGGTTGGAAGTAGTACAAGAACTGGCTGAGTTCAAAAACATATACCGCGTACTTAGCTCTGTCGCGAATAATGAAAGGGAAGCCGATAGTGTGCAGTGTGCACGCAAGGTTGATTGCGTAATTGGTACAAAATAATTCGCGAGTGGAATAACCAATGACACCCGTGTTGCGTAGGTACCTACTCGGTACTCGACTACTTAGTTGTAATGTGCAGGTACTACAGCAGTGTTCTCAATGTGGGGTGTACGCTAGGGCGGAACGAAAATTTTTTTTTTCTAATTTTGATTTGGAATAGTTGTAATAAGTTGCCAATTGCCATCAATTACCTCAATTAAAAATATAAATAATATCAGACAACGGTAAAAGCCCCCGCCAAGACATCAAACATTTACAAAAACGACAGTTTAGGGGCTATTTGCGCGGCCTACAAAATAGTTCAGAATTTTTTTAAATAGGTTTATTTTATTTAATAACATTTTCAAATATAGTTAACTAGCGGTTGCAATCAAATATTTCTTTATTTTAATATACTTTGGCGCTGTGACAGAGGTGCAAAGTGCGGGACGAAGCGGGGGGCGGCACTTGACAATCTACGAAATGCAGTGTTTTGTTTAAACTACACTGTCGATAATTGTCTCAAAGTGAAAGGTCGCGCGTCAGTTATATTCACGAGTACTTATTGATAAACGTTTTTTAAATGAATTAACATGACTTCTAGAAGACAAAATTTAAAATGTCCGATATTTGGTGTAAGTGCAGAGTTGAGAGAGAAAATCCTACCTACGTATGAAAAAGTGATGAAATTCTACGAATGTGTTCGACAAGACTTAAAAGTAAGGAATAACACAACAAAAAAACCTACGTTTTTGGAAATTGCCGAAGTAGTTTGAACGAAAATTGAAGAATTGTGGATAAAATCTTCTATTCCAATTGTCACATACAAAAGAATCTTACAGTTACTAAAAATTTATCACTCGAAGTGTTAATTTGAAAAAGTCTTTGAAGAAACTCAAGGATGAAAAGTTTGAAGACTTCAGAGTACAGATTAGAAAGATTTTTGACATAGCTGCAAGTAAATGTCAAGAATTTGTACGCTGTACTTGTTTGAGAGAAAACAAAGTGCCAAAAGAGGAACAAATGTTTTTAGAAGACCAACGCACTAACTGACTAATGGCTTTAGGAAGAACGGATCTTATCCATAGTAAAAAAATTCTGAATAGAAGATTACGTACTCTCAAACAAGAAATGAGGCACAATAGATAGGATGAAACTAAGAAGAATAAGACAGAATGAGACGCGAGCAAATTTTAACCGAAGAAAGAGTAACAGAAATTCCTTAATTATATTTCGATGGAAGGAAAGACAAGACGGCTAAAACTGTTTTAAAAAGATCGAAGAGGCTTAGAGTGATTGTACAGGAGGAACATATTTCGATTATCAAAGAACCAGGTACTGTTTATGTTGGGTATGGGGTTCCAACATCGGGCAGTGTAAGAAATATTGAAAGAGCTATCCACAGATTTTTAACGACTGAAAAGATATCACATCATGGTTTAATGGCTGTTGGCTCTGATGGAAAAAACACAAATACGGGGAAAACAGACTATCTCGACAATTGCAATGGATAATTTGTTTCTTACACGCCAATGAGTTACCATTGAGGCATTTGTTTACCTATTTGGATGGCCCTACTGCAGGACCTAAATCATTTGCAGGTAAAATTGGTAAAGCATTAGAAATATGCAAGACGCTGCCGTAGGCCAATTTTGAGAAGGTAGGCGGTGAACTACCTCCACAAATATCCACAGATCTCAGTACAGACCAGAAATATTTACAAGAAATTACTACTGCTGTCATAAATGGATCCTGGTCTCCTGGATTTATTAAAGAGAAGCCCAGGTAAACTACCCCATGCCGGCTGGTTGACAAGAGCTAATCGCATACTGCATTTGTATATTTTTACAGAAAATCCACAACAAAATCTTGTGACTTTAGCAACGTTTGTCGTATAATCATACACTCCTGTCTGGTTTGCTATCAAAACACATTCATCCTGCAAAAATGGTTCAAATCATTTATGGAAGCTCATTAACAGCACTAAATATTTGTCCACGAGTTTTTAGCGATAGTGGAGCCTGTTATAATTCTAAACAGTTACTTTGCTCATCCAGAAAACTTGTTGTTGAGTATGATAACAGATTCACGTAAGCACATTAGAGAACTCGCTGCAAGACGCATTTTAAGGCTCGTCAAGTTAATAAAAATTCTGTTTCGCGCATTTTTGAGGTGCCAAAGTGGACTTAAATGTATGTTCTTACATAGACATGATTGACTGGTAACAAAGAATATACGAACCCTCAATACCAATACTGATGAATATTTCCGATGATCACTTTCAAGATCTTATTGAAAATAGAGAAGATACAGTGTTGAAGTTTATGAGACTGCCTTGCCACACCCAGGCTGTGGAAAGATTTGTAAAAGTTGTGACAGAAGCAGTTCTAAGTATATTCGACAAGACAAGACGAGAGGGATTTATAAAATCTAAATTAGCATCTCGAAAACTCATGCCAAAGTTTGAGCCTAAAAAGGATTTTTGCTATAAAAAATGATTTTATTCAAATCAACATAACTTTCTGAATCTGTTTTTAATTTTGAAAAAAATATTTTTATTAATTAAAATCTACTTTTATTTTATCATTTCATGCATAACATACTATATTTACTTATTATTTTGTTTATAGGGTGTTTAATACAAAACGTCTATAAAACCTAAAAAAATAAAATTTCAAGTCTATGGCGGGACCTCAAGATGTCGAGCTAGAACTTCCAAATTGAGAAGTATTAGTTAGAATTACATAAAGCAACTTTTACCTGGTATTCCAATTCGAATTTCGAAAAAAAAAAATTGTCATATAAAAGTGTTCCACCCTAGTGTACGCCTCACCAGGGGGAAGTGTTTAAGTAGATCTTCTTGGGCTCAACAAAACAAAATAGTAAAACGTCCGATACAGCATTAGTAAACGAAATCAGAAATGCATTTTCACATTTATCAGTTAATAGTCAACCGAATTTCAGGTTACAATCAAAAAATTTAACCGTTTCCGTTATATTTTACAAAATACAAAAGGGTTTCGCGACAAACAATTCTGTATTCAATGTTTTGAACAGCTTTTTAAAAATACAAGCTTTTTCAACTGCGTTCAATTGAAATATTTTCGACTGCTGGGCATTTTTTAAGTCTGCGTTTTGATATGTTAAGGGTCTTCGTTTTTTATTACATTTTCGGGACATAACTTTCTACATGACATTTTTAATGGAAACTTAAACGGAGCAAAATTTTAGCATAATGCATAGTAATATCCCAACTCCCAACCCCTTTAACTTCAAACCATCCCCAGTTTGTGATGTTGTAGTGAATAATTGTTAGTAGAGATAGCACAAATAATTTTGAGAAACACTGCTCTATAAATTTGATGGGTTTTTCATTTTTTTAAATCTAGGTATTTGGCAACAATGATTTAAGTCATGGAGAGTTATTTTTCTTAGAAAAGTTGCCAGGTATCGAATCGTAATAAAGGTACTTGCCCCAATAATTTCATATCGTACCTCGTATAAAAAGATAATTTTAAACATGCAAAAAAACTGCTTCTTGCAACACTTCGCGTGGGTTTTCAAATTTGTATTGCTTTATCATAAAAATAAAAAGAATTATGTTTGAAGATATTTTGACAGCCGAATAACAAAAAACATAGTGTGTTTGTATTTAGTTCCCCTTCTGACGGCAAAAAAACTATACAGATATCATTGACGAGCTATATGGGCCGGCTCTGGGCCAAACGCTGTCCGGCGCTACTAAAAACTTCAATGGCGCTATATTAGGCGTCTAGCACAACGCCTTGGCTCCTTGACGCTTTGGCGCCTTGGATAGTCCGACTCAAATAAACCGCTCACTAGATCGATATCTTCGGACTTTTTGTATGAAACAAACTAGACCTAAAAACCATAGATATTCCAATTTATATACAGTAAAATTCACATTCGGAGCCTACTTATTATAGGTACCTACTATTAACCAACGAAAAAATCTGAAAGTTTATTCCATCGAATTTCAGAGTTTTTCATTGGTGGATATAGTTAGGCATCCATATGACGTCACAATATTTCGGTTTTAATTTTAGATCCGAGTTATACATCCCTGGTCGGACTCATAAATAAACCACTCTCTAGATCGATATCTTCTGGATTTTTGCACGAAACAAGTTGGTTTATTTAACAATAGATATGTCAATATTTAGACAAATTTTACGTGTATAACAAAACTACATCACACACCATTGACGAGGGTGAGGAAACTCAAAAAAGGTGCGATCACAGACAATACAGATAATTTTCGTTTGGAGCCTACTTGGCCTAAAATATGTAAAAATAAAAATGTTCTAGAGGAAAATTAAAAACTTAGTTACATAAATAAAATAAATAAATTATACGTAGATACAGGTTAAATCATTAATGAATAAGGTAGAAAGATGGAATTCTACCTAGCATTATATAATCACGATCCAGTATGGCCTCACAATATCCCTATTCCTAGCAAGATCACGGATACTGTCTGAAAAAGCAAATAGATTCATTTTTGCGGTGAAGTTGAATTAAGGAACTACAAATTCGCAAATTAGCAACAAAACGAATATAGATTCTCACATGTTTTTTAGTTACAAACACGTGTTCTATTTTGTGTTCGAGATGTCAAGATTAAGCGTTGGCAACGCGTAATTTCATATTGAACCACTCGGCCTTTTGCTTCCGATTGAGAAATGAGAGTCACAATAATATATTAAAATCCTCCAAAACTACACGACAACGGCGTAGTTCGAAATCAAAATTACAAACTACCATAGATGTACAACTCAGCCATTACTCAGTTGTCTACAGTTTTTTTTCAAAGACATTTAGAGTTTTTCATAGGTGGATATAGTTGCAACAATATGACTACAACAACAATAAGTACATTGGTGTCCAATTTGGGAAAATTTGTGATTCATTTAAAAAAGGTGTTGAAAGCTATTCGAGGTTGTGGTGAATGTAAATCATCTTACATTCGTGATTCATAATATATGATCCCATGAATTCTTTCATACATAATTCTCTCGCGAGTACTGTGCCACAAATAGGCTTTGCCTGAATTATCCGACTAAAAACTTTGCTCTACTCTTTTTTACTTTCTCGACATTATAATGAATATCTTTCAACACCTTTTTAAAACAGGAAATACAAGAATATATAAGTGCAAAACACATTTTAAGTATTTTTAAATTGTCTTGGTACACCTTCTAAATGTCTTTCGTGTTTATATATTATTATATTTCCTGTTTGTGTAATATCTACATATATAATTAATATACAATATATATTGATCATTTTATGCAATACAACCAAAGTAAAAATCGTGGCTCCCTTATCAAGACAAAAAAATTCTCTTTTCTGATAAGAAATACATGACCAATAATGATAACCTTAAATATAATATCTTGTAAAATATATATATATGTATAAATGTAACGAAATACAAACATCTACTGTGTTTTTAATTTTTCTGTTAAAAGCAGAAAATGTAAAAATTCGATACTGTCGTAAAAAGCACAAATTCACATTTCATGTTTGATAATCTTATAAATGTTTCAATTCATTTTAGTTTATTTTTACGACAGATTGACTGTTCATCTCAGCAAACAAATTTCACCTGACATGCGCTGTCCTGAAAAAATCTGATCTTTCTTGTTGTGAGGGAATATTTCGACATTTCAAACATTTTCATTCAGGCTAGTGAATGGGGTAGGCTCCAAATGAGAATTATATTGTCTATGGTTGCGCCTTTTTTAGTTTCCCCTATCCTCATCAATGGTGTGTGACGTATTTATGTAGCACGCATAAAATTTGTCTTTCATATTGGCATATCTATGGTTAAATAGAGGACCAATTTGCTACGTACAAAAAGCCCGAAGATATCGATCTAGTGAGTGGTTTATTTATGGCTGCTACTAAATAATAACGTAATTAATGTGGAACACCTCGACTTTAAACAGGTACCTACCTACTACCTTGTAGGTAATAATATTATGTAGATTGTAGATCGAAACGCTTTTTAAATTTACTGGATCTGAGAACCAATAGAGAGGTTTTTTATTTTTAGATGTGCAATAAATTTACAGTAAAGTAATAATATTATTTTTGTACGAAAAAGTGACATACATATTTTTTTAAAGAATTCATTATTTTGAAAAAAGAGCCCTCTGGTGATATTTGTTTGAAATACTTTCTATTTAGTCCATCCATTATCCAAACCACTCATTCGCTTTTAGAGAAATCTGTAACTGCCATCTATGTAATAATGTTAACATTTTTGTCTAAACCTTTGTACAGATTACTATGACACCGACGGATTTGAATAGTTCGAGCTCGAATCTCCAATTGCGCGCTTCAGTTTTTCCGTATTCATCAAAAAGTCACTTTAGTCAGTGGTATGTTAAATTACTTCAATAGTAATGTAGAGTAACTTTATAGTATGCTTGTACGGATATTAGTTTTAAAACTCGGAGGTTTTTATCCAGCAATCCAATAGTTCCAACAGGAACCAAGATTATCAAGAAGTAGGAACATGAAAGTATATTCGCCGGAATCGATACGAAGAGATTTTACTTTACTTATTATAATAAAACGACAATCGAAATAGTTTTTTATTGAATTAATAATGTGTGTATAAATATTTATAATGATTCTCTTCTCATTTAGTGATACATACCGAGTGAAAATCTTGTTGTTATTAGTTAGAGATACTTGGCTGATTAATTAGTACCTGTCACTGATTGACAGATCAAAAGAAATTTGTTTATTTTCATCGAGGGATATTTTTTATAATTTTTAACCCTGTTCCTGACAAAGGTAGTGTCAAGTCGTGATGGAAAACAGTGATATTGGTGAATCATCTTGTAGGCGAAAACCCAACATCGACAAAATGTCCGATTCAGAGCGTCCTCTGAAAAAGGCAAAGTTTGCTTGGCAAGTCAAAGGCAGATATCACCTGAAAGATCAAGAAGAAGTTGCTGAGAATAACGTGGGAGAAAATAATCCACAGATTTCTCCCGCTCCTAATATTGTTAATGTTGAGCAAATTGAGAGCATCACTGAGGGAATTGAAATGACTTCAAAGGCTGAAGAAAACTTGGAATTACTCGGAGATTATCTTTTGAGGCAACAAGATTTTAGTATAGCGCCAATCATTAATAATTCACCTGGTCAAAGCAGTGCTACTGAGGTGAAATCTCTTATAATTCCTCAAGAGGAAATAAGTGGTCCATCAAGTGAGATTGTTTCCGCAGCTGTTGTTCCTTTAGAGTCCAAAAGTGAAGTCGAAGTTCCTGTTAAAAATTATACGTTTAAAGGTTCAGCGCCAAGTTCATATTATAAATCGTTTGCTGATGATTTCAAATATACACAGCCAATTACAATGCAGCCGAGGCCAGTGAAGTCAGAGGATCAGTACTTGGCTAGATGGCAAGCCCGACAGGTAAATTAAACAATAGAATTATCTTGCCATTTCACAATTGAAACTGATTTTCCAAATCGAGAGGAGCGATAAAGTGTAAGCAACTGATAATATTGACGGTTGTTTTGCATTACAGCTGTTTATAGTTTAGTTTCTGCACTTTTACTTTTTCAATAATATATTTCTCCAGTTATGCAAAATATCAAACAACAATATTTCTCAAAAACAGTAAAAATTCTGAAACAAAACTTTACATAGCTCCTCTGCCAAACTACAAATTTGCACGTCTGACATTGTTCTTGGAGACAATCGATGTATTTTACAAGACAATATTTTTTTATTCTATATTTGATATTTGTAACATTTTTTGATTCTTAAGAAACAAATATTCTGTGTTTTCACCTTAGCAAGTCAAGGTACATTGTGATTTTTCACTGGTAATAACCTAATAGTATATAATGAAATTGAGTATAACACGATTTCTTATAACTTTTTTCTACTGAGATAATTTGATAAGCGATTTGTCGTTCATTTTCCTTATTCAAATTGAGCATACAACAGAGTTTCTATTATTTCTAGAATAAACTGCGACACTTTGCACACCGAAGCGTTGTTTTGTATTTTGTTCTAAATTTTATATCACGGCCTTCTACTACTAGACGTATTATATTTCTCAATGATTTACGCAAACTTTACCTTCTATTGTAGATTGCAAAAGGATTTGTGGATAACACCATCAACAGAGTTCTGGATTCCTGGCTGGTTGCCCCACTCCCCACAACATATGGAGATAGCCAGAACATCGCCATTGACGTTGCGGAGTTCTTCGACAACCTTCCGGCAAACAATGCTGTCGAGAACGAGGGCATCTTGATGGCAATATCAGCTCACGGACTGCAAAACAATCAAAATGGATCTCAGAGCAATGATCCGACACTGCTAAACAGATCTTTTGGTTCTAGGACTCAAAGAATTGAATTATCCGAACCTGATTTTCCAATTCACGACCAGAATTTTCTGAGTAGAGACTCATCGACGCAATATTTATTTTGTACAGACATTGATGGAAATGATGACAGTTTATTTCCTCTGTGTAAGGGTTACCTAAGTAACCCCTCCTCTTTTTCTAAATCGACTAATCTTCCAAATAACGAAAACGATTCTTTAAATCTTAATTATAATTCCAATAAAGATAAATCAGATTCGTCAAACAGTTGTAAAAGTGCTGAGAGTTCTGATAAATGTAATGAAACGTCTTCGTCATCGGAACCTTCTGCGTGGAGGCATTTAACGGAACCTTGTAACTGTTCACACACCCCACGACGGACAAATGTCACTCCCAACATTCCATTTCATCGAAGAGATAATATCGATCTCTTATCAAATCTCACGCCAATTCAGGGTGAAAGTATCTCCGTGGAAGAAGAAGTGTCCGCTGAAAGTTCATCAATCATTGAATCGAAGAAAGAAGATAGTCTTGCAGATGACAAGTCTTCTGATGACAGTACTAATGAAGAGGACTGCCAAAGCAGTAACAATCAATCCTCCAGCAGTGTCTACCCAATGACTGAACCCAGCGATCAACCATTTGATGAGACTTTTGACTTCATGGAAGCTGCTGTTGCATTCGCTATTCAAAATAAAGGGCTCACATCTTTTAGTAGTGTCGACTATGGATAAATGATGCATCCAATTGTGCTACTTTTGTATAACTGTACATAACATACTACATATATATTATTCTGTGTGAATCAATGCACAAATTTTTTTTTAATTTTTTTATTTCATCGTAGTAATTATAGAATACATGATATTCTTGTGCCATTCTTTCAATAAACACAGTATCATATCACATTCCACTATACATGTCAACATATTTTTAGTTTATTAGACTTATCGACCCTGCCTAGTGGAAAATGTTATTAACCAGAAATATTATTGCATATTAGATATTTTTTTAAAGCATGAAAATGTATGCTTATACAGTTTTTTTTAAACATTAAACCCACACAGGAGGCCCAGTATGGGTTTACATTCAAAACAAGATATTTGTATCTTGTGAGTCAATTACTTTTAAGAAAAGCTCTTGTGTGAATTCCTATTGCAAGCGCCCTCGATGTGTGTATGGATCTATACTGGAACATTAAATTATCCCAACCGTTCCTCTTTATTTAATAACCTAATTAGTTTCTTAATAACAGTGGATACCCGAGCTATTTTAAGTTGAACCTGTAATATTTTGTATGAGTTTAATCTAATAAATTGGTGTTCTGTTTCAGGAATCACATTTCACGTCATTAAATACTAACCTGACATTAAATTTATTGTTACAGCAATTTATTGTATGCAAACAAAACAAATGCATATTAAATTGTGCATACATATTAATATATCTGTGCTGTGTCATAATCTTTTTCTAAATGAGATTCTTGAATGGTCAATACATAACATGTCTTGAAATGCGACTAAGTAAAAGTCTGCAGTGCATTCCATTGTGGGTCTTTTCTGCGCAGGATCTTACAACTTTCTGTTTATTTCAATTCCTTTCTGACCCATGGGATGACGAGCTTAATCTAAATGCTAACAAAGGTAGGGATGTTCCACCCTCTGTCACATTTGATTGCCAATCAATTCGATGATCAGCGCCAATCTAAATTTTTAACATTGTGGTGATTGTCGATTCGATTGTCAATTAAATATGCTGAAAGTTGAAACACCCTTACCGAAGTCAGCAATAAATTAATATCCTCTTAGTGCTGCCATAATAATGAATCACATGTCATACTCTACATATGACATTAATTTCTGACATTTTAAAAGTAGGCGCCTGAATCATCTGTTGTACTGTGATTTTAACTTGCAAAAAATAAATTTCTCTAAAAACCTTATTTCAAATTACTAATAAATAAAAAATGGTAACTTATTTTATCCGAACAGGTATATGTTTATCATAACTCTGTAATTTTAATATTTAAAATTCCTAATAAATTAAAAATGGGCAGTTTTTTTAATCCAAATAGGTACCTATTCATGATACCTCTGTTCTGGCAGAATATGCTAACTAGTTAGATTTACAATAGACTAATATAGAATTTATATTTATTTCAAATTTTTTTCCACTAATTGTCTAATTGTATAAATACTTTATGACAATGTTATGTATAATATTATGCGTAATGAATTTGTTCACATATTTTTGTCCACTAATTGTCTAATTGTATAGATACTTAATGACAATATTATGTATAATAGTATGCATAGTGAAAGTGTTCACATATTTTTGTCCACTAATTGTCTAATTGTATAGATACTTTATGACAATATTATGCGTAATGAATGTATTCACCTATTTTTATTGAACTAAATTTTATATTTTATTCCCGTACAATGTTACTAACTCATTAATGTGAAAATTCATGAGTAATAAATTTCCTATTATGAGCCATTCTTTTCGCTATAATTTTTATGACAATGCTTAATTTTTTTTGAAAATAATGGTTAATTTTGAATGATGAATACAATGCTTTACTTGAATTGACAAAATTAAGGGCCAGTTGTTTGACCATCAACTTAATATTTGACATTATCACAAATCGACAATCAATGCCATTTTGAATATTTTCACTTTGTATGATACCTGTTAACTGTCGATCCTCGGTAAAATAGCAGTTTGAAAAATTTATTTTAGGTTATTTGATCAGCCGTTGATTAAACCGTCAAGCACAATGGTCATCATAAATTAACCAAACGCTGACAGGCCGACAATCGGCGGTTATTGAAAACTCTTCAAATATCATAATATTCAAAATAGTGCTGTCAAACAACTGGCCCTAAGACAAAGATTATTACAGTCTGATTTGTCTTCTTTACTCTACTTTGTAGCAGACTACATACATACATATATGATATTATATTATTTCTTGTACTTCAGATACCCACCTTCTGCATTCTATATGGCATAAACACTATTAATTCATGCATCATATAATTTAATTGTTTAAAGGATGCATTAATTAGATGTTTCGATGCTGAGTTCTGTAAGTTGCATTTTTGATTGATATTTTTTCAAGGTTATAAACTTACAAAAGAGAGTGTTTGAAATAATCTGTGTATTTGGTTTTGATGATTTATAAACTAAGGTTATTATTTCATACCAAAAGTGTTCCAAACATGAGTGTTTATGACAATAAAAGATGAACAAAGATCTCAGTATAAACAAACTAACATTTTAAGCCACCATCTTCCCTAAGTTTTGTTACACTTTGAGCGAGTGTGGACATCTCGTCGATTTACTATTTCACCTACACTTTAACAGATCACAAAATATAAACCATGACCAACAATATCTCTTTATAACACTACATACTATAAACAAAATCTAGTTTTGAATAATAAACAACTCCTTAATGTGAATAAACGACTGCTCGGAAGAATTCGGTGGATATACTGCGCAGGTGCTTGAGTGACGAGGGAATTGGCGTTATAAATATTTATACGAAAGGGATCCATGACACCGCTTATGGACAATTATGATTTAGGAAAATAAACAGAATAAAAATCTTGCAGATGTCGCTAGCACAATGAAAGTATTTCGATTTGTTTGAAGATTTTACAAAAGTAGACTACAGGATTCTGACTTAGTCAACACCAAAAAACCCAAGTGTTACAATGTTTACGTACGGGGCACGGCCACTCGCAACCCAACTACTGTGACATCCATACATTTTGCTTTTATTAATTCTCCGATATTAATCTATCTTTTATGATTTATTGCTTTAATTGTATCTCTTTAATTGCACTTTTGCACAATGTACCTATACAATTCAAAGTTGTATTCTCAAATTTATTTATTACTGCAGGTTTGGTCTATTTATGTATTCACTCACTACATAATAATTGATAATTTCTGGCATATATCTTATGATATAACTTCCATAATATTATACGGTATGACTGTCAAAAATTGAAAATAACAACACAAAACAACTTTCAACGCCTGAGAATTTATTATGACCATTTGAATATTTTTGTGAAAAAAATTTGTACGTTGGAATCATGTATTTTATTTTATTCATTAAATTCGTTGTATTCTACATTCATAATGTTAATTTATTTACATATATTATTATTAATTAATGCGAGGGTTTCACAATATGTTTACAGTAATTGAGTTGTTTTAAATTTAGAAATTAGTTACTTCTTTCTTCTCTTCAAATAAGAATCCAGTCTAGCTTTAAATTGGTTTATATTAATAGCATCATTGAGGTGTATATTATAAGTACATACATATTGCATCTCAGATTTATAATTTTTATAACAACTCAGTTCATGTTTACTTGATGACAATATTAAATATTTATGGTACTAAATCATATTCGTACAATGTAAAATTGAAGTGCCGGTTGACGAATAATATCTTAGTTGAAGAACATTCAACATGGTGAAGTTGTAGTACTACTACATTTTTTTTAAATGACTCTTAGTCCTGGAATACCAATCTATTGGCGCATATAGACTTATAAAGACAATATGCGTACATAGACTCCTAAAGTGCTTGAAGTAAGGCAAGGCGCATGGATGACTTTTGTCACCACAACAGTTTCATCACTGTTTGAAAACACATTGCAGTATATTATGTAGTGCCGTGACATTAGAGTGACTTTTCAGTTATCAGTATTGATTTTGAAACAGTATAACACTAGCTTGACAAAAGTCATCCGTGCGCATCTGTTCTAACCACTTGTCATTGAAATAATTCTATGTGTGGACAGGCCAATTAAATTTTACAGATTTTTTTCATGTTATGAAAAGCTAATTTGTTTTCTTTTGAATAACACCAACTAATTCAATGTTTAAACTTTGTAAATAGTGCATTTTCTAATGTGTAGTGATTTTAATGAGTAATCTAGTGATAATAATCATGTGTCACTGTTCTAGCAGAAAAAACACTTGACTCTGGGCAGAAATAGATTGACCTATTTCAACAAACGAATTGCAATCTTTGGAGCACCAAAGTCAGGTGAGAATGCTGTCATTGTTCTACCAGTATTTCAATGGAAGATGGTCATAGGAACTTACGTTATTGATCCCTTCGGCACCGGTGCCTAGTCTGGAAACACACCAAACATCACATGAGAACAGACAGCTCGGCTGTGTAATGATTTACCGGCTTCTGTGGTTCTTCCCTCCTACCAAATAGGTCTCTTCATGAACCATGTTAATTATTTTCCTCAGGGCCTACTGTGTGGAATTCTTGTAAAAAAAATTAAACAGGATTCTCTCAGTATGTATTGCATTGGTTGTTACCATTCAGAATCAAAAAGTTGCTTAAAATGACCTTCAAGAATGTTCAGTTTGTAGATCTGAATATCTAGATACGCAACCTTTCCCCTCCATTTCATTCTGACTCACGACATTCCCTAAATGGGGGTGACCTGGGCTCCGATTTGAACTCTTGTGCGGTGTAAAAAATATATATGAAAGGTTTTCTGCTAGAGTGTGGACAGTGTGACGTGGCAACAATACTATTTTAAATTAAAAATTCATGTAAATCATTACATTATACATTTTTCTGATATCGTTGGTCATAGACTAAAATTGGGATCCCACCTCATCTATTCTACGATGTATTTCATAGAATCTATGAAATAGATCAGTGACAACACGCTTTCTATAGCAGTTCCGTAGAGAGGTTGTATGTGATGTCATTGCTCTAATGTCTTTTGTCTTTTCGTTTTCGTACAAGACGTGTGACAAGAAAGATTGTTCGTCCATGAAATACCTACCTACAATCTCTCTCTGGGACTACCATATACGATAGAAACCCAAAGTTGAATGGACTTCAACTTTGGTTCAATGAAATAGATGTAATAAGGTGGGAATCCAGCATTCTATTTTATTCCAATATGATAGATTGTCTCGTATTTCCTAGTTAGTGGTCAAATATATTAACATATTCTTATCTTAGGCAATGAAATAATAATTATTACAAAAGTTCAGTGTTTCGTGGGAATTATTATTCTTAGAGAAAAATGTGTGTTAATTTAGATACCCTTTTACTAGGAAAGTTAATTCCATGCATAATGTTGATAATATATTTTAATTAAACGATTTTTATTTTACTATAGTGGCTCCACTGATAGATTGTCCGTGGTGAAATCATGAACTACAGATGTCTACACACATTTTAAAATTATCATAATATTTTTCATACTAAAATATGTACTTCCTGATTTTACCAGGTTCAATCGCTCAGTTGCCGAAGTATATGCTTTTGATAGAATGTGACTGTTTTGTAATAATTCTGTATTGAATTAATGATTAAAACATCTTCATGCCTACTCCTACTTATTCTTTTAATGAAAATTAGGTATAGTGTGTCTTTTTTTAATACCTTGTGGCTTTCCCATAATTCATTCTTCAACTGTACTTCCTGTAGGAGGTTTGATATCATCAGTAAATTCAGATTGGTCGAGAACATCACGGAACTGACTGTCCAAAAAACCTATATTAAAATAAGTACAGTCAAACTTGGTTATAACGAGCACGAGGGGACCAACTAAATTTGCTCCTTATAGCCGTTAATATTTATATCCAAATAGGTTTTTTTTTAAGTCGTATGTACCTACCTAAATGCCTCTGCTATCAATATATTCGAAAATGTGCAGTATATTTTCAAAATACGAGTAGGTATTACCTATTAACAAAATAAATTTGAAAAATACACTTATATTACTCAAATTTATTATTAATGATTTTTTTAAAGATTTTGCTTTCATGTTTCTCAATTTCCTCTTCAAAACAATCAATCAAGAAAAATATCACTAAATTGTGTATCTTTTTATCACTAGTTTGTGCGTGCTGTACCTACTACCTACCGCTTGTAAAATCGCACTTGTCATAAATGCGGGATTGTTTTAGTTTTCGGCTGTAAAACATTATTTGTCACAAACCAGTGATGCATTCTTGCGGCCCGCATGTCAATTTCATATGGCCCACTTGGCTGTAGAGAAATGTCTAAATGTTTGGGGTAATTCTTGAACACCCTTGCTGAGAACATTTTTTATAGAGTTTTGGTTAATTTACGCTGTATTTCCTAAATGGAACCAAATTTGAAGAACCGGTTTGTATAACAGAAAATTCAACAGAAACCTAACTCTTGAAATTCGCTGTCAACCCCCTCCCCCTCAATGAAATTAAAAAAATCCCTTTGTAAATTCGCAACCTGTTCACGAAAATAGACAAAGCGGCCCCTCTGTTGAAAAAGTTGTGCATCACTGGTATAAATTTACCCCGTGCAGGGATGTACTCGTAACTAGGTACCTTCACAAACATATTTATTGGTTTTTAAAACAAAATTGACGATGAGTTGTAATACAAAAGAAGATGTAAAAAGGGAACCAACGCGCGAAGCTCAAATTTCGCAGATTTTATGACAATTTTACATTGTGCCCGATGGATAGCAAACGGTTCACATAACCGACAATCTTACACAGGTAGTGCCATAAAAAATATGAATCCGTCCCTAACGGGATAGGAAATTCCCGCCCCTTTGTTTGTTACTACTTACTTCCAGAATAATTCTTGAATAATTAACCCATTCCTGTATTTAAAAATTGTGTTGATATAATTATTTGCTCAGTATATCAGTGAATCCACCTCGTTATAACATTTAACAATTATATGAAGATAAGCCTGAACTAAAATATGGTTTTGCAATTGCTCATTATAGCCGTGAACTCGCTATTGCCGTGATCGTTATAACCAAGTTCGACTGTATATAATATTTTTTCTGAGTTAGGAATTGAATCCGCAACCTCCCTATTTAATGTTGGTGTATACATGCCGAGAGTCCACCAATATTTTTCAAGAATAATAATTTTATTATGAACTAGCTGAAGACCCCGGTGTTGCCAGGGCTAGAGCTACGCAGAGTTTTTCGAACTCAGATGTAGACAATTGTCCTCTTATTTTTAGAGCATGAAGAAAAATCAAACTTCTGCTCTAAAGGTAAACATAATGTGCGTTATAATCTACACATCATAGATGGCGTAAATTTAATTATTTATGAAAATACACATTTATATTATACTAGTGGGCCCGGTCAGACGTTGTCCTGCCACAGACCGCCTTCTACGTAAACCGCATATTATATGGACCTCATTCTATGTAGACCTCCTTTTATCTGGTGGCGCTGTTGTCGGATATTTTATGCGTTTGACATACATAGAATACATGCGTAAGTCACATGCGTCCTAGATATTGTTTTGAGGTTTCATTTGATATTGAGTTTTATTAAATGTCTTTGGTTCCTCCTGTTGCATCAATGATTCCTTCCTTCCATACAACATATTATTGTCTTATGTGTAAGGATTTCATTTGAACATAAAATATTTTATTAAACCCTCATTCTCATTGTTTTATTGAGTGTTAAGAATAAAATGTTTAACAAAACACTTTTTTAGTTTTAATACAAATCACATGAGGCACTCAAAAAAACTAAGTAGTTAAATTATTTCGATTTCATTAGCAGGCTCAACTTGATCCTTTACATCGACATTACTACCGAGTCCGTTGTACCATCCATGTTATTCTTCAAGTATAACTAACTCCCCTGTGACATAGTTTCAGTAGGTCATTTTTCTTGGCATAACTTATCGCCAGTAGTTCATCATAGAGTTGTTTCAAGACCCGGAGAATAATATGGGAAACGTATTTTTATCTGTAGGCTAGGTGAAGTAAGATATGATCTTGTAATTAACTTTCTATTAGAGTAAGGGGGTATTTCACCATCCTGCTCCTAAGCTGTCAGAAGCACTATGCATAGAAGAAAGTATTCTTTCCCAACGCTCAAAAACGCTTATGTGTAAGATAAAGTCCCTCTTTACTATAGGGTACTTGAATCAGCTAATAGTGGTTATTTGTCGGATATGTTAGTCGAGTGTTCTACCTATTGCCTTTCAGTACGTTTTGACTAGACACTGGACACTTTTGACTGCTGTGAAGTTTACACTTTTATTTAGAGTTCAGTGTTTATTTTACTTTAATGTGGATTAATTGAGGATTTTGCCAGATTTTAAGATGCAGAAGCACATGACGGGTTGCGGGCGTCAGTAATGCGAATACCAAGAGTGAACAATAAGCTTGTGAAAAAAATTTGGAAGTCTTGAATGAGGTAGATTTCCATTCCGCTTTTGACTTATGAAAAATGCTGTTAAGTAATCCACAACCGAATCATCGACAAAATATCTTGGAGAACCACCACCCGGTATGTTATTTTAGTACAAATACATAACGAAATGGCTGTACTTAACAAAAATAATAACAGTCTATGCACCCAGTGACGTTAGTTACTGTGTGTAATGTTATTTTGTGTGCCCACATAATATATCGACGGGTTCCGGGCTATTTGTATTAACCGACATTTTTTAAACTTTACACAAGAGCAGTTTAAAGTTTCGATTTTTAGAAAAAAAAATATAACTTTAGCAAATCGCATTATTTTTTTTAAAAAGAAGGATATTACTGTTTTTATAACATATTCCCCATATTCGGATTCATTTTTTTTTTAATACATATTCCTATTTTTAACGAAGATAAATGTCGCTTAATACAAAATGACCTATATTTTACTTTTTTTTGTTCCAGGCTAAATGACTTAACCGCCTATGATTATTGTTTCTTATTCTAGGCTAAATGACTAAACCGCCTAGGTTTATTATTTCTTGTTCCAAGCTAAATGACTTAACCGCCTAGGCATGCAAATAATGGCTCTAAGCTAAGTGCTTTAATCAAAGAGTTGGTCATATTTCAAACCTAAGCTAATTGATTTAAATACCATATCTTAAACTTATTAATGTATGGCTAATTAGTTTATGCGACTGATATTTTTTTAATAAATTGTTTGTAATCATACTTGAAAAATGAAGTTTGTAGAAATTGGCGGTTAAAACATTGATAAATTAAAAGGTAGGTATACATAGGGCCCGTTCCCACTTCCGTTTTAAAAACGGAGGCGGGTCCCGTTTTAAAAACGGATCTAAACGGCGGCTGTATGGAGCTGTTCACACTTGTCCGACACGATTTGAAAACGGATCCGACATTTTTTGTCGGATGGATCGCCAGCGCAGCACGTCCGTTTTCAAATCGTGTCGGAACTCGCTCGCTCATAGTTTTGTATGGAGCTGTTCACACTTGTCGCCTAGTCGTTCTGGCAGAGTCCCCACCACACCCCGACCGCTCACAGTCGCAATGAAGCAGGCACGCTGCGTGCTTGTATTTGGTTATTTTGTTAAGTAAATAAATTAAAACGTATTTTTATCCTAGCAATCTAGCTCGCTAAAAACTCACGGACCGCCACTGGAAGACCCAGTAGCCAACAAACTACAATATTTTATTTTTGATTAAATAAAAACAAAACGCTTGGTGTACACTACTTTTTTATATCAAAATTATCAACATGTTTCAAAATTTATTTTTTAAACCTTACTTATTTTTCTTTATTTTAAAGCTTAAATGGACAAACTTTCTTAAGACAAACGCTTTCTTAGGACAAACGCACTTATTTTTCTTTATTCTTTATTCTCTCAATTTTGTATTTTGATGCGTTAAGCTCTCTGAAATTCGTTCCAGTAGATGGTTAAAGGAAGTGATAGACATTCTAAAATAATTAAAGAACTTTAGTTAACAGGTTCGCTGCCGCCTATGCACAATATAACTGATCCTAGGTGCCAAGCGGCACCACGGTTGAAAATCACTTAGCAGGTGCCGGCGGTTTCGTCCGTTTAGTCGCACTCTTTTTACTCTCTTCTTATTATTTTGATAAAACAAAAATAGACAATTTTTTTGTCTTTTGTTCAAATAATAACTAAAATACAAGTAGCAATTCAAATAAGATAACGAAAGTAACACACATCTCATGAAGAAAAAATATTTATAAAATTTGGTGGTACTCATTGACGCACTCAAGTTCATTTTCTAACTCCCTCTCAATGTCTTCAACTTGCAGAAATTTACGTAAGGGACGAGACTTTTTAGGACGAGATGGTCCAGCATCATCACTCATTATGACAATAAGAAAAATTTTACACAAAAAAATTAAAAAACACAAACTTATCGATTACTTTTTTAAATGGCCCTTTACAAAAATAACCTAATTTTTTCTTGAAAACCAATTGCTACAAAATGTTGATACAATTGTCAACAACAACGCCAGCTACAGAAACAATCATTCGCCGCGAGTGCCGGCAGGAAAATGATGTTTGTGCAGACATACTACTCATGGCTCCGGCCGGAGCCGCCGGCACCCAGTGCCAGACGCCGAATGGCTCCGACCGGAGTCGGCGGCAGCGAACCTGTTAATCACTTCTCAACTCACCAATTAACACTTGGAAAGTTCCTACAAAAATCTTTCACCCAAAATTTTCATTTTTTTCCTTCTTTTTAATAAGTACCTACCACATGACAACAAGTACTTCATCATCATCCATTGCGCACGATCATCTACTGAAAAATGAGCAAATAAAATGTTTTGGTTGAATTGACAATTATTTGTTTTCGTAGAGTATGGTCCGATTTTAAAACGGATCCGTTTTTAAAACGGAAGTGTGAACAGGGCCGTAGAGCACCCGTTTTTAAAACAGGACCCGCCTCCGATTTGAAAACGGAAGTGGGAACGGGCCCATAGGGTGTACCTATCTTGTTAATAATAATGAAATGAGAAATAAAACACACATTATAAATTGTTCAAAGATAAGTTTTTTATTTAAAATGACAATCACCTAGGAACAGCAGTAACTTCTTAGCTTACCAAGGTAACAACTAAAGTTTTTATCACAATTGTATAGGAATCAGAAGTTAAACAGTCTTTTTATCACGTAGCCTACAGTCTTATTACCTGAAATAATTATTCTCATTCTTCTTCATTTCTAAACTTTAACATTTAAGTATTTAAGAACTGTACCTACTTTTTAAAAAACAAAAGAAAAATCTCTTCAATTACAAAAAAAGGTTCTATAGAACCAAACGAAAATAATTTCTTAAATAATCACAATAAAAATGAAAATATTTACGAGCGTTTCTTTGGTTTTCATTTCATTACTTATTTTCTTCTATATTTTTTTCTAACTTTCTCAGTAATCAAATCAAAAACATCTCTCGTTAAAAAAAAAGTTTAGAAGTTTTCTTATCTATTATAGATACTATCCCTAGTTTCTCTTCAATAACAAAAATAATTTTTATCTCCTATGACAATAATTGTAGTTCACTACAGTAACAAAAAAATTGTTATACATAATAATCAAAATTATAAAAAATATCATCTTAGTTAAAATTCAACCAATCTTTTCCTTCTTACTTTCTAATTTATTTTTCTTCTTCTTTATACTTAAACACTTGTTATTTTCCCATCAGACATAATGAAAATTGCTTAATTTGGCAGGTCTGTTTCGTCTTCAATATCAGTATCGATCAGTGTATCTTTGCCAGTATTGCTGGATGGTAGGTTGATATATTCTAAATGAAATATTCTTGGGATAGTCACTGCAAATCAAATATTGAATAACAGAAATGTGTTTAGCCATAATCTTTAAATGTTTACTGTTGAAATCCTAAATAGTTAATGCGACCGACATAATCATTATCTACTGCAAGCTAAATGGTTGAAGTGACAACATCTAACATTTCATGTACAGAGCTAAATGTATGGGTCGACACTGGGTATGAATTTGACAATGAGGCTAAATGTATCAAACGATATTCTTGTATATTTATAAGGTAAAGCTAATTGTATTAAGCGACATTTCTATATATTTATAAGGTCAGGCTAAATGCTTTAACGTACGTTGCCTGTAAATTGTTGCTCCAGGAAAAAAAGTTACGATTGTCTGGTATTTGGTAGTGAGCTTAAGTACACAGTTCCTAAATTTGTCAATATTTTGTGTCGCTTCATACATTGCAGTCCAAAATGGGCCCAAAAATGTGGTTGTATTAAGCGACAAAAAAGTGCTCCGATTGTCACCAAACACAGCTCAAACGACGCAGAAAAATTCGTTGATTCCAAATATATATAAAAGTCTATATCGCCCAAAGTGTCGCTTAATACAATTAGCCCGGAACCCGTCGATATTATTTTACCAACATTATTCTGCTAATAGATACACCATTATATAATTGTTTTCAGGAATAATGCTGCACCAAAAAGGAGTGTTTGGAGGCAATTGTACACCTTCGTCCAGTGTACGTTCACTTCCCTGAGGACCTGGCTCCCAAAATAGGTTTATTTATAATTTGGCTCGGTTCCTAAAAGCTATCCTACAAACATGTTGCAAATCGCAATGTCACCAAGTAAAAACCTCTGCTACTTCAATAACACACTACAGTAGTACATACTATAGCGATAAATAGTAATTCCAATCAATGGAGACTATTAAAATAATGAAAGCGCAAGCCAACTTCATTCACAAGACTCATCGGACAAGTGACAAGCACAGTGTTGTCGCCTGATGGCATTGCCATTGCACTGAAATAATAATTTTGATTACTGAAATTACTTTCCCTTATTTCAGGTGAAAAAATGCTGAAATACACCTCAAAAGAAATGGTGTGTTCTGCATGAACACGCAAGTAATCTGCGATGCCAATTTAATTATTGGATACAATTGTTTCCAGGAGAGATGGCTTGGATCCAGTCAGGAGATCATTGAATAATATTTCTTGTTTAATAATCCTATATAATTTAAGTTCCATATTTGTAAATAATTATCTTTAAAAAGGCAATGGAAATAAAAACAACGAGACGGCGGCTTATTTGAGACAGTGACTGCTTCACACCTAGGGTTGCCAGATGGTATCCAAAAGGAGGACATGTCCTCCTTTTCCATGTTTTGTCCTCCCGTCCTCCCTTACCTACTGTAAGTCCTCCTTTTTGCTAAAAATCAGGCGGGACTGACGGGAGGCGAAAAAGAGGATAGGGCGGCTGAGCGGTGAGTCACCGCTCACGCCTCCACGCAGACCACGCACCAGTCCGGTACGGTGCGTTACGGCGCGTGGTCACGCAGCATGTGCAGAGGCGGTGTTTGTTATTACAATTAGATATTTGTTTGAAACAATTGGTTTTTATTATATTAGATATTGCGCTCACGCGAGGAGAATCTTAGTGATTAATTACTAAATATTTGAGTATATTTAACTTAGTCATTATGAGTAAGCGGAAGTGTAAATTTACTGAAGTATTAAGAGCCAAATACCCGTGTTTTACTAGCGGGCGAGACGACTTCGACGCCAAATGTTCTATTTGCGACTGCCATTTGGATGTGGGCAACGAGCCTTTCCTAAGGCTCAGTAAAACAAGGTGGCTTAGCCTGTTTCCATGCGTAGAAAGAATTTTGAAGCTCTATCCAGCATTAAATGAATAGTGAAGAATATTTCTTAAGCCAAAGAAAAACACCATACATAATAAAAACATTTTTCGAAAACACAACTTCAGAAGCATATTTATGGTTCACACATTCTCTGTATGTCTATTTACGAAGCAAATTTGGCAAAAGTCGAAGAGGAACATAATTTCGTTCTGGAAATTTCAAAGATACTTCAATTCGTACTTCATATGCTTCGTAATTGAAGAAACAACAATTTTTTGCCTCTAAGCGTAAGAGAACAGCTTCGTGATAATGACGAAGTCGAGTCCACTTCCAACGAATTTGTCAGAGTTTACAAGGCTTGTGAAGATTACTTGATGGAATGAATAAAACCCTTGGAAGATTTCAGATGTTTTAAGTTGACATGACATTGCTGAAAGATAACGAAAACCTAAAATATGATTTAGTTTCATTCATTGAGTTCTTGAGCATCAGAGGTGTAAAGATTGACGATGTTAAGCTACACGATCAATTTTGTAACTTGATTTCATTTCTTAAATCAAAATCAGATGAAGATGAAGCATATTATGATTTGAATTTGCACGAGCAGTGAACAATCTTCAACAAAGTGTTAAAAACATTGAATGTTTCTAATAACTGCTCAAGATCTGCGAGTTTTATTTTTGTATAAGCGCACATAACGCAAATATGGAAAGAGTTTTTTGACTGATTAATACTCAGTGGAGCGAAAAGAGGAATAGACTAAGTGTGCAGTTAGTTAAATCTTTAATTCTTACTCAATTCAGCTTCAAAAACATGCCATGTGAAGATTTTTATAATTATTTGTTAAAAACCAAGAACTTCTTTCCAAAATTGGCAGCTCAGCTAAATATGATTAAAATAAAGTAAAATAACATACAAAATTCGTTTAATTTCTGAATATCCTCATTTTTTACAGAAAATCCTCCTTTTTAGACCCATCTGCCCTCCTTTATCAAATTATCATCTGGCAACCCTACTCACACCAGACACCGGCTGCGGCTGCCTGTTCGTTAAGGCGTGCGCAGCAGGGGGATGGTCCAACTATCCCACGGCAGAAGGTCTGAGGCGGGGGCTTCGGGAGCGGAGACTGCGTACCCAGCAATAGCCCTGGAAGTGGACGGCTATTGAGGAATGCTTCGTCTTCATCTCCTTCTATGAAGAACACCTCTTCTGCAGTGGAATTCGGATTATCTGGAAGTAAAAGAGAGAATACTGCACTTTCAGTTTGCATTTGATAATTTACTATAAACGCTCCCGAAATAATTCAATTAATTCTATGAAACAACATTAAGCGTTTGAAAAATATTGGTCAAGGTTTGCAAATTTTTATATTATGAAAAAAATTTAAGGGACAGTAAATTTTGTAATACCTTTGTCTAATTAAATACATTTTTTTTGTTTTGTGTAAAGTAGTAATTACAGTTTGTACGGTAAAAAAATATTTTTTAAGCGACTTTAAAAACATTGTCAATTTTATATTTTTAAGTGCATAAGTCAATTTCAAACACTTTTTATTTTATTTTGAAATACATTAAAACATAGCGAATTTATATGGAATATGGAATCTGAATTCTGACAGTTCGAGATGCACTTTGCAAGGCTTTAGGGAGGGAAATTAAATTTAAAGATTAATTTTTTTTTTATTTTTATATTAACTCCACACAGGAGACCCTGAAGAAAATAATTTCCCTCAGGGCCTATGACATCTTTGGGGATGCTGTGTGGAGGGTCTTTTTGTGGAGAGGAAGGAGTGAACATGGGTCTTGAAGAGTCCCATGTTGTAGGAGGGAGGAAACACAGAGGCCGGCAGTTCGTTCCACAGCCGAGCTGTTGAACTTAAGAACGAATCGTAGAAGCGACCCGTTCTCATGTGACAAATGTCAACCGTGTACAAATGTTGGGCGCGCGTTTGGCGTGTATTCCGACTACGCACCGGTGCCGAAGGGATCAATGACGCTAGTTCCTCAGAGCATTTTCCATTGTAATACCGATAGAACAAGGACAGCATACCTACCCGACGCCTGTGCTCTAAAGATTGCAGTCCGTTTGTTAAGATTGGGGAATCTATCAAACGGACCGCCCGTTTCTGCACAGAGTCAAGAAGTTTAGGGATTAACAGAAAGAAAAATAATTCACAAGAATCATTGCGAAAACATTGTGTGACTTTGAAATTAACGTTATCTCCTAAGGACATTCCCGAGTCGCTTTTTTATTTTCAAGTAGTTTGTTTACACTGTCACTCGTGTTTCGTAAAATCAATGCTTCGATCTCGTTTATTCACCCTGAAAAATAAGACAAATCTATTAATTCGACTCAAATCTCTAGTAAGATCGCATTATAATTAACGAAACCAAAAACCAATGTAATTACCAATAATTAATTAGCAAAAATGTCGTCTGCATAAATAAACCACGTCTGTTTACCGTTTTGACGTTTGCAATTCCATAGAAACAATCGCATTTTAAAGACAGGCGTTGCATTAGACATTATAAAAGCGTTGTTGCCAGACAAATTCGTGTAATACCTATGTAGCGATCGACACTCCTAGAAGGTATATATAACGACAATTATATATACCGATATAGAATGCATGGGTCGCGAACTTTCCGAGACATTTTGCAAGGCACAATTAATTGCGTAACGTAAATAATACCGGCTACCTGCTGTCTACGAGCACCTACTTGCGACGTCTGAGCGAACTACCTACGTCAATACAATAAATTGCGAGTTTGACTAGGTACATTACGCGCATCCGCCAGAAGGTTCTAGGCAATTGCCTAGGCATAATTCTAGCGTCACCAAAACATCTAGATCCAGCGAGGTCAGTCGTTTACCAACGGTCTCGCGTAGCTGCTGCCGACATCGGCTTGGCTATATAAATAGACCCGATGCAGTGAGTCAGTCAGTCAGTCATTAGTCGTTCAACAATTTGCAGTCTCGCGAGTGACAACCTGCGCGCCACCCCGCGCACCGGACCTCCGATACATACACCCGGCTTTGCACGGTTCACCAATGGACTCCTACGGGATCATCACAGCGCCCTGGCCTCAGCATTCCTGGCCAGCGCAACATCCATGCGCCTATACCCCGCGGCATCCTCGCTGGCCTAGATCTCCCGTTCAACCGCCGACAGGTCCATCGTATACGTATATAGTATATACAAACTAACAAAATAGAATAGATCTTATTAACAAGTTACTAATACGCAACACTTGCATTCTGCAAATAACATTGTATGCATGGACATTTTGGAGGTCTTGTTTTGAAATTTTAAATGTAGACTCGTTGTATCAAAAAAATTAGCGTCCTTGCGAGAGCTCTGAAGGGGTACCATCAGTACCTAAAACAGGGCGGGGAAGTGGTGGGCCTCCTCTAGGTCCATCGTATCTTCAGCTACCTTTTTCAGCACTGGAGCACCCGGAATACCCATGGTTTTCACCAGTTTCATCACATCCAACACATCCACGAGTCCGGTCTCAGCGCGCCGTCGCCAACTACCACCTAGACCACTTAACCTCCTGCATCCGGTGTCATCGCTATCGTCCTGAAGTCATCTCCCATGCTGCATTCTGACTCAACAATAAAAACACTGTGACCTTCACAACCTCTTTCGTTGTGTCATCAGATCCCCAAAGCTATATGGGACCAATGGGACCTTGTTTTCTGTGGTGGAACGCACCACAGTTTATAAGCTTGTTTATACTGTTCATAATGTTATGTGACACATAGTTATAGTCAACTTTATAAGAGTTTTGTGAAAAAGCACCTAAGCATTAAATCGTCTGCAATATTTATGTGATGAAATGTGTCCGACATGTTATAATCAAAGAAGATATTGTTAGTTTCTCCTTTCACATACCGTATACTTTTTATTTTCAACCATTTAACTTGGTTACCTTGGTCGTCCTATGTTATATATATCATAAATTTGCTAGCGTGGTCTTTCACATAGATGAATTCGTAATGTTTGAACTATTTAACTTTGTATGGGCTGACGATAACTGGTCAATTCAGCGTTCGTTCATGTTCTATGCTACCATGCATTGAATCTGCTTCCATATGCGTGTGACCAGATTCAAGAAATTTCTGCTCAGGTATGTGGATGTGCTCAAAGTGTTGTACAACCCAAAGTAATATTATTGCTACATATTGGTTCCGGTTCTGCCCCCACATGTATCAGGGAAAAGGCTTATTTCCCTAATATTGTTTGGCAAGTCATTTTTAAGTAGTAGTTCAGGATTGTGCCTATTTCGCAACTTCCACGCTTTCCATTTATTTCGGACCATGGAAAATAGTATGCAAAAAAAGGTGTATACATGAGCCAAATGGGAAGCATTAAAAAGTTAGAACAAATGTTTAAATACAATGATGTGATGTACCGAGGTCAAGGTTACAATTGACACTTATTGTACCTTGTTGTTATTGTACATTGGACGGGAGTCCGCACAAGACTGTAGATTTGGGCGCCGGGTCCAAACCGTGTCTTCAACCGATGCGAATGCTCTTTAACGGCCGATGATGATGACGGTTGTATGAATTATTGCAATCTGCCTCCCGCACCCGGTGCTCGGTGAATGTTGGGCACTGGGTGTGCTGTTGTCTCTGCTCGCTTCTGGCGTTGGCGGTTTTCCTAGGCAGGGCCAGTTGGTCTTGAAGAGGTAACACCAGAAGATTTGGAGCAGAAGACTAGGCGAGGTGAGGCAGTTGGAAGGCAGGAGTCGCTTGTTGAAATAAAAACACTTGTTTTTTATGGTAAAGTTGAACTGATTTAATTATTTTAATGTCGCTGCGTATATTCTATAAGGTTGACTAGCAGCCGACATTTGGCTGGCGACCGAAAAAGGGTGGGGATTTTACCCGCGCCACACACGCGTACATAAGCCACCGTAAAACGTTACATATTCATTTTGCCGGTGGATTAGCTGAAGGCAGACACTTGAATTAGAAATTTTGCAAAGATTTTGCAAGCTCACCTATATTACAATTATATAGTTTTATTACATAGTAGCTATAACAATGTGTATCAAAAAATAAGAAATGTTTGTAAAATAAAATTGTAAAAATGATCTTGAAGCGATCAAATTTTTAAAATGTTTATTGCAGTATTTTTCGCAGGTCCCCCGTAACATAGCGCTCCGAAAAAGGAAAGATTCACTATGCTACGAGGTTCCTGGATTTTTGTAGAGGCAAATATGTAAAATAATTATAAAAAATGGTTACCCTATCTCCTCTGAGGAGATGTACAAGTTAAAATAGGCATGAGTAACATTTTGTAAATTATAATTTTGTTGGTAGAATTTTTTAGAGAAAAATCTGAACATCGTACCGCTCGGCCGGGGTACGTGCAAGATACGGTATTGATGCTTTTCGGGGTCAGAATTTTTGGGCAATTTTGGCTGAAACGGGATACAAATGAGCAGTGTCGGAGAGTGAGGAATTTGTCAGTGGCGTGGAGTTGGCACATTTTATAAATGTAAACATATTTTTTTTAAATGAAAAATGTGGCCAACAACGTCCATTACACCTTGTTGTGTAAGACTGGTTGATTAACTTTTTTGAGAATCAAGAACATAAATGGGTAAAAGGCTAATGATTTCAACTAAAACCGAATCACACTATAGAAATCGGCTTGTGAGATCAATGGTAAGAATCATAATTTGTAGATTTCGCAAAGTTTGTAGTGTATGACAGTAGTTGATTCTGCCAATGGGGTACAAACGTAGGAACAGGAGTGATGATTTCTATTGTTTCTATACTTCCAGCCTTAACAATGTCCTTTATGTGGTAGTTGCCTATGTGTTTTCCAGAAATGTCGGACAGGGTGTACAGTACACCAGATCTGAGATTTTTCTCAAAACTTTTGCCTTGATAAAGCGGGGTGCCAATTTGGCAGAGAAGTATATAGCACCTTGTGACAATGTGTTATTTCTTCTCCGAATAATATCTTCTTTATTGAAAGTGATATGTTTCCTGCGTAGGTTATATCTATCCGAACTTTTTTGGTGGGCCAGTAATAAAGCGTCTGTTACTTTGCTGTGGATAGAAGAAAGTTCTTCTAAACGGCGGGCATACTCTTCTATACGGTCTTCAGACGAGGGGACCGATGAAGGAAAATCAATATTCCGATGTAGAGAGCCGTGAAAAATTTGTTCCATGCCGTGATTGAGGAAGAATGGGGTGTAACCGGTTGTAAGATTTACCATGTTCATAGCTGCTTGAATTTTTTCCAAGTTTTTACACCAAGTACGCTGGTCTTTATCAACTAGGATAGCCAGGGCAGTATTGATTTTTTGGTTTGTACTGGACGGGAGTCCGCACAAGACTGTAGATTTAGGCGCCGGTTCCAAACCGTGTCTTCAACCGATGAGAATGCTCCTTTACGGCCGATGATGATGATAGTAGAAATATTTGATGATGAAATCTGCCTCCCGCACCCAGGCTTGTGAATGTTGGGCACTGGGTGTGCTGTCGTCTCTGCTCGCTTCTGGCGTTGGCGGTTTTCCAGAGGAGGGCCGGCTGGTCTTGAAGAGGTAACACCAGAAGGTTTGGAGCAGAAGACTTGGCGAGGTGAGGCAGATGGTGGGCAGGAGTCACTTGTAGATAATAAAACGCTTGGTTTCGGTGGTAAAGATGAACTAATTTTATTTTATTATGTGGTTGCTTATATGCAATAAGCATGACTCGCACCTGACATTGGGCTGTGAGTAGAAAAGTGGTGGGGGATTCTATCCGCGCCAGTAATGTGTTTATATGCCCCGGCAAAATGTTGCATATTCATTTTGCCGGTAGCATGGTCGAAGGTAGTCGCTTGAATTTGCGAGTTAGAAAAGATTTTGAAGGCTTACATGAATAACAATTACATAGTTTAAATGCATAGTAGTTATAAGAATGTGTATCTTGACAACAGGATTTTTTGTTTGTCAAGATACGACAAAAAATAAGAAATGTTTGTAAATAAATGTGTAAAAATGATCTTAAAGCGATCAAATTTGTAAAATATTGTTAAGTTAGCATTTTTCCCAGGTCCCCCGTAACATAGCGCTCAGAAAGAGATAAGATTCACTATGCTACGAGGTT
Organism: Hesperophylax consimilis; assembly: GCF_061612785.1. Lineage (NCBI taxonomy): Eukaryota > Metazoa > Arthropoda > Insecta > Trichoptera > Limnephilidae > Hesperophylax > Hesperophylax consimilis. Next base: position 19,655,696 of record NC_142837.1, on the reverse strand, counting down.
CCTGGATTTTTGTACACGCAAAAAAGGTAAAAAATATTGTTCAAAAATGGTTATACATATATGTGAAAAACAGCTTTTTTAGTATCTCCTCAGCGGTAATACATAGCAAATAGTATTTATTTAACTACCGCCGAGGGGATGTACAAGTAAAATACAGTCATTTGCAACATTTAAAATTTGATTTTTCCTAGTAAATTTTGAATAGAAAAAATGGAACATCGATCCGCTCGGCAATGGTAGACGCGCGATGCGGTATCAATGCCGTTCGGGGTCAAAGTTTTCAGGCCGCCTGGGCCAAAAATTGGAACAAAATGACCCCAGTGGCGTGGGGTAGGCACATTTTATAAATGTAAAACATTTTGTTATGAAATAAAATGATGTGGCCAACTACGTCCGTTACACTCCCCCCGTTTAGCTATGCTGAACTAAAAAATAGGTTTGTTGGTACGGCGCAGTCCGTGGCGGCCAGTTCCTCTGGGATGGTGCTGGGCTGGTGGCACAGTTGAGTTGGTAGGTGGGGCCGGCAAGATTATAGCGAGCTTCACAGCGGGGCGGACGTAAATTCCGGTGCTCGTCTGGATCCTGGCGGTCCTCACTTGGCCGTCTGCAGCAGGGGTGGCATCAAGGACTCGACCGCGTGGCCAGCTGTTGCGGGGCATAGCGGGGTCCATGATGATCACGAGGTCATCCTTCTTGATGGGGATAACTGGCTGTTGCCATTTTTGGCGAGCAGCCAGGGTGGGGAGATATTCGCGGAGCCACCGTCTCCAGAACATATCAGCGAGTTATTGACTGATACGCCACTGGCGACGGAGGCATACCTCCTCATCCTGCCTGTCGTATAGTGACAGATGAGGCCGGTTTCCGGCTCTTCCCAGTAAAAAGTGGTTGGGGGTGAGGGGCTCTTCGTCCCTGGGATCAACCGAGACGTGTGTGAGGGGGCGGTTGTTTACGGTCCACTCGGCCTCGGCAAACGCTGTCCTCAAGGTCTCTTCGCGTGGAGCTTGTTCCAGCAAGATGGCCTTTAGGGCGTTTTTTACTGATCGCACCAGGCGCTCCCAAGCTCCCCCCATATGAGGAGACATTGGAGGGATGAATTTCCATTCGATCCCCTTTGTTGTCAAATGATCCCTCATCCGGGTATCATTTTTGAGTGATTCGATGGCATCCTTCAGCTCGTTATCAGCACCGTGGAAGTTCGTACCATTGTCTGAGTACAGAGCTTTTGGTTGGCCTCGGCGCGCCGTCATGCGTTGTAAAGCCATGATGGCGGAGTCCGTGGTCAGTGAAGTTGTCAGCTCAAGGTGAATGGCACGAGTAGATAGACATGTGAAGATTGCTCCATATCTTTTCTCCCGATGTCTGCATACGGTGACTTCCATCGGCCCAAAGTAATCGAGTCCACAGTTTGTGAATGGAGGAACATGGTGGGCTAGCCTTGATGGCGGCAAGGGCCCCATCAGTGGGGGGGCTGGCTTGCTCCTGCGCATCTTGCAGGTGGGGCAGTTGTGGGCGATCATCCGAATATTTGTTCGCAGTCGCAGCACAAGGTAGCTGCCTCGCACCTCAGCCATCGTTCTCTCCGTACTTGGGTGATCGGCTTCCTGGTGATGATGTCTCACCAGAAGTCGTGTATAGGCGTGATCACCATCTAATATAATAGGTGTCCGCACTGCTTGGGGCACTTTACTGAGGGCTTGTAATCTGGAGTTCATCCTCAGTAGGCCGTCAGGTCCAAGAAAGGGGCTCAAGGCTTTGAGCCGACTGTCACTTGTCGCTAATGTGGCCAACTACGTCCGTTACATGGTTATAACCACGGAGGAAGGAAAAGAGTGGAGGTGGTCATAGAAACTATTTCTACGACAATTTTGTAGCCAGTTTGCGGTAAGAAGTAAGGTCCGCGCGGTAAGTATGGGTGGGAGTTAAAATGGACACACCCATCCATCTAGCCAGAATGGGGTAAAATCCCCAGTTTTAACCACTTAACACTATTATTTCTTATATTATTTAATTTTTGTAAATTAATTACAAGGATTTTTAATGACAATATATAAAATATCACATATTAATAAACTTTCTTTTATTAGATATCTTATTGGTAAAATACACAACAACAAAATAAGCATTGGAGTCAGTGGCCAGGGACCCCTGATGAAGTCATGGAGGAATGATTTTTTTAAGAACTATCAAAAATAATTTTGATACTTAAAATCTGTTTCAATTTCATTACAAAAATATGTGTAAAATTACAGACCGATGGAAAAAATGCAAAAACCCGTTGGATAACAATACAACGTTCCTTAGCCTTAATATTCACTGATGATAATGTATTTACATCCGATTCCAAAAGCAAACTCTTTTTTTGAAGAGTATTCAGTATTGACTGAATGCTGGATATCTGGAAAAAATGATTAAATCAGATAACTTCTTTACTGCTGAGAACACAATTTATTAAATATTGTTTCTAAACTTCCACGAAGTCACAGATAAAGTGTATCAAAATCGTTTCTGGAGTTCAGCGTCTGCATTGGTTCTAAAGAAAGAGGTTCCTACAAAAAAACGAATTATATTAATTACGATAGTACTACAATATACGTTATCCTATGGATAAGCTATAAAGAGTATGGTGAAATACTCCCTCATTATTGTAATAGAATTGTTTAACCCATGGAACTAGGATCAATGGAAGCGGCATAATTTGTCGAGATGTATTAAATAATACGCAAAACCAATGAAGCTCCCATGATTGTCAACGCCCTTGTGGGAGGGGATAGAGACGGGGAAGAGCGGTAAGCGAGCGCGGAGGGGGTCATGGGTCAGAGATAAGGGCCGAACTGTGAACGGGCTGCACATTATTTTATTTATTTTTTATTAAAAAAACATCCTTAATTTTTTATCACATTTTGGGCATACAGCGCATTACGCATTATTTGCCAAACAAAGAATGGTGGTAAAAATATAAAATTAACTAGTTCGGAAAGGGAAGTAACAAAAGACATACATATTGTTTATTTTACCATACATGTTATTGTACCATACATGTTATTGTAAATTACCTAAATCTGATTTCACGTAACTCTTTTTTTGCCAAATCAAGATTATGATCGAATCGTGTAGTGCGCGTCCAAATAAATCGGTATCAATCTTCAGGAAATGTATAGCAAGTGCAATTGGGTGAAAAACTAATGTTATGAACTTGCTGAAACTCGCAGCGCCATTCCTCGGTGCTAACATTGCGCAATTCATCAGTTTGAATAGGATTTTTTTTTGTATTAGGTAGAATTATTTTAAATAATCAATAGATTTGCAGAGTACAATTTTGTGCATTATTATATTCTTTCCTAATGTAAACTGGTGCTTGACTTTTAGGAAAGGAGTTGTCGTTAATAATATAAGAAAAAAACTTAAAACTTATCCATCACACTAGATGAATCAAAAAGACAGAAAACATTGCAAGTTATAAACCCATATTGCGATGAAGAAACTTAATTTATTTTGTAACAAAAATTGACAACATCCTTCCTCCAGATAAAAAAATATTGGAAAAGTTTCATGAATACAAATCAAAAATAAAAATCTGGCTGAAAGAGTTCGATGAAAAAACTCTAATAAAAACACTAAAAACGATATAAAAGTCAAATTAAATAACTTTACAGTTTTACAGTATATCAACTATATATATATACTAGCTGACCCGGAAACGTTGTTCTGCCATATAAATTATTTTTAGATAGGGACACCCCATTTTTTCTGAATAGGGACACATAATCACCTATTGGTAAGAAATATACTTTACGACCTATTCTCATACCTAAAAAATATACATCCAAAATTTAATAAAAATCGGTCGAGCCGTTTCGGAAGAGTGCGACCACAAACACCATGACACGAGATTTCTTATATATACATATATAAAGATTTATTTTCAAAGAAAGACAAAAATTCCCAGATTACGAATAACTTGATAATATAGAGTTAGGTAGTATTATTTTATTTAATCAACAGATTTGCATAGTACAATTTTGTGCATTATTATATTATTTCCCTATGGAAGCTGGTGCTTGGCTTTAAGGAAAGGAGTGGTCGTAAATAATATAAGAAAAAAACTCTACAGTTGTACAGTGAAAACAAAAAAAAAAACAAAAAAATCAAATTAAAGATAAGTACAGGAGACATGAATAACAATTTTAAATAATTAATAAAATATTATGTTATAAACACAATTTATAGGCATGATACAAAATGAATAAATATAAACATCAAGCTATGGTTCCAAAAATACGATTAAAAAACACGGAATATCTTAGAATATTTATCTACACCGGAAAAAAATAAAACGTGATACAAGTGAACTTTAAAGAGTTATTTATCGAAAACCTAAAATAGTGACACACATCTCGTCGTACCGACGCGCGCACATGCGCGATTGTTCACAAAAATAGGATTTAAAGTACGACCTAGGTATATATATATAGGTACGACGGTTCCCTGATAAATCAACACATCGACAATTCAACACACATTTTAAAAGTACATTATAAAGTCATTAAAAACGAAGGAAAAAAAACCTAACCTAACCTACTTAACCCAGTTAATAAAGTTTTTGTTTTATCACTTTCCATGACTTTATACCACTTTTAAAATTCGTGTTGAATCGTCGATGTGTTGATTTATCAGGTCACCATACAAGACAAATCATTATAAACGTGTGTTATAATTAATAAAAAATAAAGGTTTGTTGGTAATTTTTAATTATTATAAAATAAGTTGACTGATTCGGCCCATTGACATTCGTCAGCCGCGTGATTCCGAGATCGCGTGCTGGCGTGATGGCGGTTGAAATGAACTCGTCAAAAAATTAACTATAAAATGTCTATTTGAGCGGTGTTTAAATACTTTCATGTGAAAGGTAAGACCGTCTTTCTTCTTAATTTTCTTCACAGAATTGCTTTTACACCATTTAACGGCGCAGTTGACCATTTTTCTATGTTTTATCAACGTTTTACTAGGAGCTCAATACGCGACCGAGGTGTAAAAGCTAATGTCAGCCGTCTCCGTAAAATTCCACAAAATTCACACTTGGAGCGCGCGGGCACACTTCACATGCTGTCTCTCTAGTATCCATACTCTTTGGTTTAACCTATCTTTAAAATACTTTTAATGATACACGCCTTTTAATGATACACGCCCAAGTACAAATCAGGGATAGTTCCGGTCGCAGTTTTCTATTTCCGTTTTTGGTGGTATAAAAGTCGTCCTCTTTAAAGTGGTTAGAGCAAATTGTTGAATATTTTGTTGGATTTCAACCATTTTTATCTACAAGCTTTTTCCACTGCTCTCTTACCACTGAATCTACCGGAAACCTGTTAAAATCAAAATATCAATAATATACCCGCAGCGAAAAATGGCCATAACTGGTAATCATACCTACTCTTTGGAATAAGAACGTCCCATCTCACAAATCAATGCTGTGCGATTCTAAGCTCTAAAGTAAGTTTCTTCAAAGCCCAGTATCGCATAACTTTGCCATCATCTATTCCGTCAAGTCGGCTACCTGTGACAAAAGCGTGCGGAAAAGAGCAATTTATTATAAAAAACAACAGTAAAAATACTTACAGGTGAAAATTAATGTCATCTGTAGTTTTTAACTGTTTTTCTGAAGGGTTTTTACATAAATTCACGCTGCACTTCATCGCTTAAAAATAACAAAAGCACTTTACAGATTATAAAGGAAATGTCTGCTCAAGCCGAGCGGTGAAATTATACTGGCCTAGTAAGCCCGGTAAGCCGCGCCCATTCCACGCCCATTTGGGCTTAGTTCATCTTGTTTGATGCGCTGGGACTTAGTTGCCCTAGTGCCAGCTCCACTCTCTTCCTTCTTCCGTGGTTATAACTCTCTACAGTGTTGTTCTGTTGCGAATAAAGAGTGTTATAAAAATGTCCTTTATGCCATATTTGGACAAGAATTCCTTAAATTCTATTGCGATGAATTATTTTCCGTTATCTACGATAATTGCACGGGGGGTTCCGTAAAGTATAAATATGTGTTTTTCCAAAAGGTTTACGACTGCAGTTGCGGCAGCTCTTTTTAAAGGAAAAATCCAACAATATTAGGTGAACAATTCCACTACACTGAGTGTATGCAATGCATGTGTCCAGCATAACTTTTAGGAAAATGTCCAATAAGATCTATTGATAATGATTGCAGTGGTCTATCGGCACGTTTATTTTTACCCATAAGACCAGCAAGGGGTACAGTGCTGTGTTTATAAGCATTAAAAATGTCGCATTTAGAAATGTACTTACGCACTTGTTTGAAAAGTCCGTGCCAATAATATTTCAAGGTTATTTTCTTATAAGTCTAGAAAGTTCTGGGGTGTATGCATTCGGGAGCACTGTGATTATTGAATATTATTTGTTCTCTCTCTACAAGGGGAACAACCACTTTCCACGCATGGTCTTCGAGAATAGAGAAAGGAGGTTTGCAATTCCGGTATAGTTGTCCTTCTTTTATGATAAAATTGGGAAACTGTTGAGGTGAGTTTTTGCAACCGTTAAAAATCTTATATTCCAGGTGTCTTTTATGGAAGGTGTTAGGATTTTGGTATCAGTGTTTAATGCTGCTACTTTAATTCTTGAGAGGGCGTCTGGTACAATTTTGTCAGCGCCTTTACGGTGGATAACGTCAAAAGTGTATTGTGACAGCCGTGATGACCAACGGGCGAGTCTACCGGATGGATTATTTAAAGAGATTTGCCATTTTAGGCCACTATGGTCAGTAACCACAGTAAATTTGCTACCGTCCATATATCCTCGAAAGTGGTGAATAGATTCCATTACTGCCAAATCTTTTTCGGTTATTCTGTAGTTCTTTTCGTGTTTTTTTAAATTTCGGGAAAAGTATGCTACAGTGTGTTCGTCGGGGAATTCTTGGGTTAGGACTCCGCCGATTCCGACATTAAATGCGTCCGTATGGAGCGTGAGAGAAAGTGTGAAATCGGGACAATTCAGCACAGGTGCCGTTTGTAGTGCAGATTTCAAGGTGGTGAAGGCTTCTTCAGTTTCGGGGGACCATAAGAAGTTACTGATGCCTTTGTTGAGGAGTGCTGTTATGCTGGAGAAGTCTTTGATAAACCTTCTATAGTAAACGGCCTTACTATAGAAGATTTAGGTTAGGTCCTAAAAAACCTTTGACTTCTTTTGCGTTCCTGGGTCTGGGGAAATTTGCCATAGCTTCGACTTTAGCTGGGTCTGTTCTCAGACCTTTTTCGTTGACAACAAAGCCTAAGTAACGCAAGTGGGACTTGCGAAATTCCGATTTCTTCATGTTGATGGTCAGACCGGCGAGCTTGAGTTGTTGGAAGACTTTTTCCAACATTGCGATGTGTTTTTATAACGTATCGGTGATGATGATGAGGTCGTCTAGGAAATAGAATAGGTTGGTATCTGATTCTGGACAGAATAATTTGTCCATTAATATTTGTAGTTCAGCGGGGCTGTTTTTGAGACCGAATGGTAATATTTTAAAATGAAACATACCTCTACCCGGTACGACAAATGGAGTTTTTTCACGTATTTTTTGTTAAAGAGGATTGCATATACCATCAGTGATCTGGTAGTTTTCTTTGCTGGTGATAACCCTCAGTTTCTCAAAGCATTGAGTAGGTACAAAAAATCTAATGTATAAACTTATATTACCCACGCACAGGCTGCGCCTTAGTAGGTTCCCTTTCTTATTATTATAAAACTGTAATGTCAAATATATAAATTGGGAAAAATAAAGGAAATATAAAAAAAAAAAAAAAACAACACCTTATAGTTTGATTCCGGTTGCCGGCAGTGAAACTGATTTGTGGATATTAGGTATTATACCCAGGTTTGGTGGAGTGAGAATGCTTGTTATTTTGATACAACCGTTATGTGTACGTATTAAGGGTGAGTTTTTGTGTCTAGAGGAAACCTTGTTAAAAAATTGCTAATTTTTGTAAGGATCTGGAAAAAAAATCCAGATCCTTACAAAAATGTAAGTACGATTAAAAGATTCTACTATTTTAAAGAAGACCTGAAAACAATTGCTTTCTTCGCAGATTCCGAAAACATTTTATACATATACACATAAAAGAATTAGCATTAAGAAGAATTCTTAAAGCCCGACAAAATGCAAAGGGGAAGAAAGTAAGAATATTCTCGACTCTGAAATTAAACTTCGAAGCCCAATGATTATTATGAGATGATAGACTGGAGAACAGAACAAATATTCGAGCCACCATTCACAAAAAAATACCGTGACAGTGAATTATGGGACAAAATTATGAGCGAAGATACAAATATCCGTATTGAAAATTTTCCCTGTCACACACAAGCTGTAGAGAGAGGTGTGCAACTGGTCACTGAAGCTAGTTTGGCTGTTTTCGGAAGTACAGCACGCGATGGATACATTCGAGCAAGAGTAAAATGGAGAAGAAAAATGCCGCAATTCGAAACAAAATAAAATTTTTCTTTTAAATTTCAGGGACCTACCCCGGATGCGATGATAAGACTGAATGCAAAAATTATTTAAAAAAAGTATTAGATTCTTGTTATTCTTTATATTTTAATGCAGATAATAATGTGCGTTTAATTTTTTAAAATTTTCCAAAATGTCCTTCTTTTCCACTGCGCCACCTTAAGATCATATGTGAAAAAATAAAAAAAATATATATTTCAACAGCTATTTATCCATAGCAACATTAAGTAATATAGGGTTGACGAAAATCTAATAATAATTTTTTTCTACCTCTTTCACTCTACTATTTCCTACTGCCCGTAGGGCTTTTTCAGACATGTTTTAAGTAATGCTGAAAAATAATGTATATTATACACATCGGTAGGAACAATAAATACTTATCATGTTGCAAACATGATACGTATTTATTATAATTAATAATAATTATAAATTTTTAAAAATATCAAACATCTGACAGTGACGGACATATATATAATGGAGTTATGCCTGTTAGTTCGATCATCTCCAGAAAAGTTCCCACAAAAAAACTCAACACATAAACACGCTACAAGGTTCACAGAAAACTTATTAATCCCAAAAGCAAACAAAACTATATTTCAAAAAGGACCACACTACATGGCCATTGAAGTATATAACAACCTTCCACGTAGCATCAAACAAATAACCGACATACTTAAATTTAAATCAACACTAAAACATTTTTTTAAACAAATGTCAATACACCTTAAATGAATACCTTACATAAATTAAATACCTCTTTTTTTATTTATTATTTACAAACATTTGTTAACATGTAATTGTTGGGTTATGTAATATAATGTGTATTTGTTGGGTTAGCTGAAAGAAATAGGATGTAACCTATAAGCTATACCCTTTGTACTCTTTTTGTGCAATAAATATTTTTTTGAATTTTGAATTTGAATTTATAGTTTCTTTCACAACCAATTATTATTTTTTGATACCTATTTGATTATATCACAAAGGTCTGTAGATATAGATACTTATTGGCCGTTAGACGAAACAGCGCTAGTGGTGAGTGACATAAATTATTAATTTATAGTTAGTGTTATGGTTGTCATAGTGGAAAAGATAGTGGAGTCGAGTACCTACTTAAAAATAATATCAAAACCAGATTCAATCGGCAATATGTTTTTCTAATATTTTAAGGAAGATGGGCCTAACTTCTGACGCAAATATCTGAACGAATATGTACAAAATATATAAACACTTAGAAAAAAGTGCACATGTTATATAATGTATTCATAAAAATAAAACTACAACAAATAAAACTAAACTAAACTATACAAGAATCCATTTATTTTTTAATTAAACTTACATTTTAATTTGTAGGGTCAACTATTGGATATGGGAAAAAAATAGCAACTGCATGTTGGTAAACAAAAATGCAATAACAATGTATCTTGAACGCAATAACTGTAATTACTATTAAATTTGTTTTACTATTTAAAGATCTCGGCTTAGATTATCAACAAGCATGGCAATAAGTAGAAAATCGGCGATAAATAAATGTCGACTATACAGGGTGTATCGGCACATACCCGACAAACTTTAACCAGCTATTCCTTAGCATATTTGGAGTAAAAAATCTTATGTGCACTTTGCTGTCCGGTAACGTTTTTTTAATAAAAAAATTACTATTCATATTTTCACCACATGTCACCACTGTTTTATCCTTTGTCAAAGTTTGAAAATCCATCTGGCAATATTTTATTCGAATTCCGTTGAATAATGTACGTGTGTACCTATATTGGCGCGCTTTTACAATCACAACGAAATGGCACGGCACCATTCGTCTCATTTTTAACTATTATTATTTAGTGTGTGCGAAAGAGCGAAGACGCTTTTCGACATACTTGCTTATAACAGCTGTTGAACACGAAAAGCAATGCCAATGACAGTGATGGATTGTGGAAATTTTTAATTTTGTTTTTAATTGAAAAAAAATGCTACCAGACAGCAAAGTGCCCATAACATTTTTTACTCCAAATGTGCTAAGGAATAGCTGGTTAAAGTTTGTCGGGTTAGTGCCGATACACCCTGTATAATTAAAGAGACCACAGATATAAATAAAATAACTTAAACTATTTTGGAGCTCGAACCATAATATTATTGAATTTATTCTAGACATACAAAAATGGATATTTTTGTTTATGGGTAAAAAATTAAGATATCTTGTAGCGTCTTCACTGTCACTCGAGTATATAATCCTTAGATTTCGATTTATTCTTACTTCAAAATCACTGCACTCAGATTTATTATTGTCACTGTCTTCATATTCGTATATTATAGAAAACCGTGGCATTACTTTTTTTTCAGAAACCAAAAATAAACAAAATAATATTATGTAGCACTGAGATTTGGGATAACTGTTTGGTAATTTAACAATATATATTTTTTTAATTAACGAAGATAATTAAAATATATTTTTATATATTATATGTTAATAAATTTGTCTCAAGATTTATGTATAACGGTCACCGTACATTTGTTCTAATATCTCGAGCAGGTAGGTAAACATACCGGGTAGAACGCTAAGCACAGAATGGTTCATAACTCTATTACGAGTGAGTAAAAGATAAAATATGAGATTAAATACACGTATGTTTGAGTTAAAGTGTCATTAACATTGGGTAATTTGCGTTTCTGAAGACTTTGCACACCTCGTATAATCATATTTAAAAGAAAATTTCCTCATGATTTCTGATAAAATGTATTCAAGCAGGCTGGACACTTTCCAACCATTCTGACTAAATAAGCTTCCCGAGCAGTGCGCGGGATTTGACCGGTAAGGATTAAATATTTCCTATACTTATTTTAATTACAAAAAACCAATGTTAAAATTTCCGCGATCAAGCTTATCGCCTATATCACCAGCAATTCGGTATTCAACTTTATCAAATACAATTTGTTTCTCTTTATTTCAGAATGTACATCTGGACAAGAAAAAAACTTCAGGAGAATGCATGAAGCTCAAGTGGATGGAAGAATAATTTGATAACGCCCCGGATTTCCAGGAAGACACGAAACGATCGGGATACTTAACCAATTACCTGGGTCGGATCACGTTTGAGACATTGGGTTGTGTGAAGGCGAATGAAACAAGGAGTGCGTGACAATAAAGAGTTGTGTCTTTCCATATTTTTTGGCTACTCATGTGGAGAAATGGCTCGATGGTTGGTCATATGACAAATATGCATTTTCATAAAATGCGTGGTTCACTGCTTGGAAATTCTATCGCTGTGCCCGTTGTGGAGACAAACTACTTGTGATCCATATCAAAGTAGTCGTAAACTCCGTATCAAATTCTAAACAGCAACTTTATCTACCCCTAAAAAAATACAGCACACCCGGTATTTCACGTGCATGGTTTTATTTTATATTTATATATATTATTCAAAGTTCAAAAGGTTTTTTCCTACATCGGAAAGCCGCCAATTGTCTGAATTTTTGGAGTCAAAACATAATATTTGTAGTGAACCACTTCTGCTATAAAAAATAATGATGACATAATCACCCCAATGAACAAAAAGATAAATGCTCCAGTTAAATGACTTATTTGTAGGACAATCGGGTCGTTTTCTGAAGCACTTTGCAGTAGATCAAATTCGTCCACCCACTTGTCTATTAACCCCGCTTCAATTATTCGATATATCCACTTGTCGAAGGCTTCGCGCAATGGTGAAAACTTCTGTATTGCCATTGTTATTATTTGTGAGCCATATGTCTGTTTCAATACGTTCAGTTTCCCTTTGAGTAAATTTTTCCTGTTGAACCGTGCTACCCAATCCCTTAAGTGGAGAACAGTCGAACGGTCACCTTTAAACGCTATTCTTTCCACGAGTGCATTGAATTGTTCAATAGAGTCGAGTACATACAACTTTTGTCGAATTTGTTGGACAATTTCTTCATCTACATCATTGAGAATATCTACTGTCTTTGTTGTCCCGGAAAAACGTAATCCTAAATCCAGCATATCTCTCATCGTTGTTACTTTATCGTCATAATCTATCCTTGTCAAGAAACTAACAAGTGATCCTTGATAACTATTTCGGAGGACCATTGCAATCCACATCCAGAATGCTAGAATATAACAAGCAAATCTCCCTACAGTCTCAAACTCTATAGGCATGCCGAGAGTGGCTGCCCATACAGCCATACCGAGGCCTTTGACGTTTACGGTCTTGTTTATAATAACGAATTTCAAAATAATAAACATGATTAGCAGACCAACAACTGTTACAATTGAAAGATACCAAACCGTGTCTGAAAATGGTTGGAACACTTTGGCAATTGAACTTGTTTTTTCGAATCTAGGTAACACCCACACCAGATCAACAGTCAAGTATACGTTTGATATATCAACAAATTTTACATTATCTACACTGGGTAGGAAAACGCCCAGGCCAACATCAGTCCTATTTGATATTAAATCACCCATTACTCCCGACCAAGTACTTTCTGTCCGAATGCCCCATCTTTCTTTTTCGGAAGCGAGCATCACAACAAGAGAAAAGTTCAATAACTCTGATAAAGAGGTTATTAAATTTCCTTCTATTCCCTCCAGAGCCAATTGTCCATTCGGTTGATTGAGAATCGTGACGTAAGTTTCGCGTGGAACAGCAGTCACTCGCACTTGACATCCGTTCATGTTCAGGGACTTTGGAGGGTAAAGATAAGTGTTATTCACCAAGGAATTGTTCACACACACTCCTATCTCTACCATTGTCGATTGCCCGCAATTACCCGGGAGGTATGGATAGTAAGAATACACTCGTGGATATCCTCGCAAGTAGATGACCACAACTACGTTCACCATGTAAAATGACCAACAAATGTTTAAAATATCTTGTACCACTATTTTCATTTCACTTTCAATATCAAATTCCGTTTTGATAACAAATATCACTCTACCGTTGTAGGAGAAGTAATCTGCTGGTAGAAGAAAAATGTTATATTTGAACGAAGCAGCATCGTCAGTTAAAACGACGAAGTTTTCAACTGTATTTTTGGAGACGAATGGATTACTGTGGATGATGGCTATAGCCGAAAAACCTCTCATGTGGTACACCAGCTGATTTACAGTTCCTTGCAACTCCGGGTTTTCTGTTATCGGCAAGTTATCATCTAAAGTATTTGTGGCTACGATGATGGGAACTCTCTCCTTGCGAATGAAGTATGCTTTAGAAATGTAGCCAACACACGTTCCAATAGCTACGTTTTTGAGGTATCGTTGATTGTGCTTCGTCAGCGAACTTTGTAAATGGTTGATTGCGTAGGTCTGCGTGAATATTGCGAAATTCAAAAGCCACATAGCAACGTTTTTATTCATCGTAAAATATGTAAATTCGAATAGTTACGGTCCCAAGTGTCGTGATGGTTGGATTATTTACCGTCCTGAATGAACCAGTATATGAATCGAAATACAATACCACAACGGTAAAAGTAAATTAAATATAGGTTCCTACTCACCTTCATACACAAGTGATATATACGATGTGATTGAGATCACATAATATGATATTTTAGTCCGAAAGCTTTATAGCCGCAATTTTCGATCAACCATCCATTTTTATAAAAGGTTTTTAAGTTGTGCGATTACTTTTTTAAGACGGTACGTTCAATGCCCAATAAATTTTATCGTTACTCTGAATGAACATGATATCAGGAATTTATCTATTGATTAAAAAAAATATATACCCATATATTTTTGTCTTTCGATAATAATTTGTTTTACCTCCGATTTGTAACATTTTAAAAAGTGTTTAATTTGTAACATTTTAAAAAATAAAAGCGTTTTCGGAAATGATAATTAAAGTCTGATTGGATTTCAATAGTTTTTCAGTAGAACATTGCACAGCATAACAGAGCGCCGTTGAGGTGATTTTTCACAAAAACGGCGCTCTAAAAATTATCCAATTATTATTATTATTATTAACATTAAAAGTGCAAGTTGATGAACGAACATGTCTGTCTGCCCCCTCTAATAAATGATGTGATGGTTACGAGTTAGTTATTGACAACCATCGTTGAAAATGGAAGAGTTGCTTGATTTAACTTTTGCTACGAGTATGTATCAGATCTATCAGATTGTAAGTGCCTTTAATTTAATTAATTTGCCCATTTAATTTTACCTCCCAACATTTCCAAAATGGGGATAACGGATGATATAGTTCTACTGTCTTCAATCAGTTTTAATCTTCGTTCATTATCACAACAAATGAAAGTGTTTAGACTAAAGTAGCAAGAATAAACCTTTTGTTGGAGAATCCTTTGAATAGTGCATGATATACAATGTATTTAATCATCTATTAGTGAATAAAAAATGCACTAATGATTGACGATTTCCATCATAACATGTCGCATGTTACAACAAATGCATTTTATGTGTGACCCTTTTACTAAACCAGAATCAACTATGGTAAGTTGGGGTTAATGCATGCTGTTTCACAGATACCTTTGATAAATATATCTAATGGTTTTTGAATAATAATTAAATCCTAAAAATCGTCTACAAAATAGCCTTCCTAAACAACGATACCGCCTTATCGGTTTTTTAAAATACTTTGACACATTGATTTTTTAAGTATTGTTAAATATTTCGTTATCTTAATCCATTCATGAATGATAGATTGTGAATTGTGAACTACCATGGCGATGTCATCTGATGCAACTTCGTATGGACCCAATTAAAGATTTATGAGTGAAAAATCAAAATGATTACGGTTTAAGTAAGACGGTAAGTACCTAATGTAAGAAATGTTGTCTGGATTTCTTCACTACGTCGATTCAAAATACTTTATTCCATTGATATTCTAAATAACTATACGAAGTGACATATAATTTAGTGTATGGAAGACGCATATTTTGATAATAATTTTTAAGGTTTAATAAAAAAAATGTTTGGCGCAATAACCCCCAAAGACGTTTTTACCCCAACTGACCTTATATCACAATTAATGCACTTATTCCACGAAGCTATCCACGCTATCTTTTACCTATAAAAAACAAAAGCAAATTAAACTAAATAACTATATGTGTTTCAATGTTTATTTGGTTGATTCAATATGTGCGTATACTCACTATGTAATAGTATGGGTCGAGGGAGACCAGCCGGAGAAGTCAAAGGGTCTCCCCAACCGGCCTCTTCCGATCTGCAGGCGCTACCCATCGGCTATATTATGGATGGATTTTAAAAAAGAGAATAAAGAACAGCTCATTTAACAACACACATGAAGATTTTGATGTTTAGGCTTTACAGGAGATGGCTGTGTATATTTTGGAATATTGATTTGAAAGATAGAAAAACAAAACGCTCTGAAGTTATTTTGATACCGAAGATTTGTCTTTTCTGTCACCTAAAATTCTACGTTTTAAGAATCCGAGCTACATTTGTATACACTATAGAAAAATACAGCTTCAGTTTCAATTACACCATTACATGGATCAAAAACAATATTTGATGGTACTCGATACAATACAAAAAAAAACATAAAAAAAGTTGTTTAAGATGAAAATCGCTCTGTTAATTTACTTGACAATGCAAGAGTCAAATACGTTATTCCCTGCAACTTGTGTTATTAATTTATACTCACGAGTCTATTGTTTGTGAGTTTCATCAAATGTCATCCTACCCAATTTCTCTAGGGATTCGCTATAATAACTACCAGTAGATAAATGTATAAAGTGTACATTGAAAAAGCACATACACCCATTTGCATTAAAATTTTATGTAACTCATTAGGTACGTTTTTTTAAATATTTATACCATTTTCAAGATATATTTTATGAGCGTAGAATACCACATCAACAAACCTCAACATCCCTATAGTATTATTATCCACTTTCCAACAATCGAATGAAATATTTTTTTTAACCGTCAAGACAGCAAATAGGGTATTTATCATAAATGGTTTTTAATGACTGAGAAAGAAGTGAAAAGGAATAATAAAAAAGTTGGATTAAAAGCGTTTGAAGATAATTTGAATAAATAAAATATTGTCTCCTGTCCATTGGCTTAATTGCATTTTGATGAAAATTTTAACATTTAATTGACGAATTAGTATTTTACAAATGGCGTACCAACACTTCTCGGTATATTTTTATTTTTCGTGTTGCACAGCCCAGGCAGAACTATTTAGATCTGCAAAGTAAAAAATCTAAATATAAAATTACTAGAATCTTTTCGCTTTAGATTGCATATCACAGGAAAATGCTTGGATTCCAATACATAATCTATTTGTCGTCAAGTTGCCAACCAAAATACACATTGTGTTTTTTCTACCATAAACCTTGAAACTCAAAAGACTTTTCCAAGACTTTCGAATACGCTTGTGTATATCAAAAAGAATTTCAAAATTCTACAAAAAATCACAAACTAGAAACAAGGCAGAAAGTAACAACATATTACTACAGTTCGAAGTACTTGCTTTCTCGTCTAGTATACACGTATTTATATTACTGTCCTGTTAACAATACTTTAAAATCGTTCGGAGCTGGAAACAAACTTATATTATAAAAGGGTAGATATCGGAGTGATGAGGTGACGTAAGCAGTTAATTAGGATCTAGTGTGTATTTGCACTTAACATAAAAAAAGTAATTTAATCTTATGTTATATATCATCGAAGAAGTAAATAATACCAATAAAAATGAAACAGAACAAAACACAGTAAAAATAAAAAGAAAACGGTCACAACTAGGAAAAGAGATCCTGGTTTCAATTCCTAGTTGTGTTGTTCGGTTTCATGTTTCGTTAAGATTTAATAGTATTATCTTTTTATTCCGTGATATTATACATTGATGGGTATAAACTTCAAAATAAGTTAAAGAAAAAGCTGTTCCACCAATGTTCAAAGTTCAGTATAGCGGTGGGCTATGATTTTATTGAGAGCGGGCGCCACGGTACCAGCTCAATATTTTCGTACGGCTCAAAGAGTCGACTCAATTAAACGGAAGCCGTGAGCTCAGAACTTACGATCAATGAGAATACTGTGCTCGCTCAGTACGACTCACCCGATACAGCTCCTGATATGACTCGCCCGATACAGTTCCCCGATACGACTTCCGAGGTACGGCTCCCTGGTACGGTTCCCCCGCTACGGCTCCCGGCTCACTGCTCCCAGCATATGAATGATCGTGCGACTCTTGGTACCTGTACGCCACCTCGAACCAAGAGAAATATAAGATGCATTGTACTTAGTAGGTGTAGGTACATATTTCCAAGTCCAGGTGTCGGACTGTAAGATGCCGTTCAGCATGTTACAACAATTAATACTAGGATAATTTTAATGAATATTTTTCTAAAACATCTCTTGATAAAAATACTTCAACTGAGCAGTGGTACGGTTAACGGTTTAAGTCGTACACACACTGCTCATCAAAAATACTTAGCTCAATTGAGCGATTAGCTCATGAACAACTTCAGCTAGTGCTAGTTCAGTGTGACGGAAGAATTCAACAAAAATAACGATATTCTAGCAAAAAAGGTAAAGGTAAGTTTTTTTTACAGAAAATCTGTATCTAAAATAAATATAAAATATATTTTCTTTCATCCTGATCTATTATCGAGGACTTAGAAAACTACATCATCTTTTGGTGTAAGACAATAAAAAGAACGAAATAATAATATTTTCATCTTGGCCTTGTATTGAATTTTGATAACTGATTAAAATGACTATTGTATATACAGGGTTTTCCAATAAGATGTGTTATTTTGAATAGCCCGCTATTTCGGTAGATGTGACTTTTGAAGCTGTCATTTTTTGACATTTGTCAAGTAGAAACTACGACATTAAGAAAAATTGAACGATACACGCTTCAACAACGCATTGAAATTATTAAAATTCACTTGAGTGAATCAAATGCAAATCATCTTGAGTGATGAGGCCCATTTCCTCCTCGGTGGCTTCGTCAACAAGCAAAATTGTCTCATCTGGGGCTTGGAAAACCCAAGAGTTATTGTTGAAAAGTCTCTCTATCTTAAACGTGTGACTGTTTGGTGCGGTTTACGGTCCGGCGGAGTCATTGGACCTTACTTTTTCGAAAATGAGGCTGGAGCAACAGTTACGGTGAATGGATTGCGCTATCGAGAGATGATTAATGATTTTTTATGGCCTGGATGGTATTGATCTGGACAACGTTTACTTTCAACGAGACGGTGCTACGTGCCACACAAGCAACGAAACCATTGATCTTTTACGATTGAATATCAAAATAACACCTCTTATTGGAAAACCCGTATAAATTAAAATGATGTGTCTGTAGCACGATAAACATTAATAAACTACTACAAATGTTGAAAGTACATTTTTTGTTCTTTATATTCCTTATTTGTATATTATATAACCGATGAGTTTTTTCTGAAAAGGAAAATGAAGACTTGGTTGATAATTCTACTACTACGCCTATGGCTGAAGTTTCTTTTACAATTCAAATGCTTGCTTGAAAGCCGTGCTTTCTTTTCTAAACAAATGTTTACCGATTTCAATGCCAGTGAAAGTTTGGCTGCTGCGGGAGAAGTAATACGTTTAAAAAAAATACTACTAAAGTAATACAATTTTTTCTTTCTTAAAATATAAGCACTAGTATTTTAAGGACGGGTTGTTTTAAAGAATTTAAATAATTTATCAAATTTTTACGTTAATTTTCATGTTCTGTGAAAGTCCTATTTAAGTTCTGTTATTATGTCATTAGGGGTCAGTTTCTTCACAGACCTGAAATAATAACAGAGCTTGAATAGAACTATTACGGAACTCGAAAATTATCTTTGAAATTTTATGAATTGTTTAAATTTCGTGAAATAACCCATCCTTAGAAAAATAGTTGACAATATTTCGAAATCACAATATTTAAGAGAATCACTGCAATTTTTTCTTGGATCACGTCAATGTTTTGGTGTCTATGATAGATTTAGACAAGGTTAAAACATACAAAAGCCCCGTATATCAGTCAGTCCGTATCCTCGCTATGTGCGACATCCTTCGCGTAAATTTAAGCGGGCTAAATCGGCCGCTTGAGCCTAGGTAAGGCGCAGATTAGTAACTCCAATCTCACCAAAATATAAGTAAATTGCATAATTTTATCAGTATGAACTGTTAAGTTCATTGAGCGTTGGGGTTTTTTGATTTTATTAGATAATAATCAATTAAAAATGGACAAATAGTTTTGAAAAGTATTGTACGAGAAATTTTTCAACGTCAGGACAGTGTTTTCGTCGGTTTGTTTGTCATAATTTCACGAATAGTGCATTGACTACAACAAAAAATACTATTTAAAATTATTATCCTCGAGTATAGCGCCATGCTGATTGAAGTGGGGAACTTTATCAAAATATCAACTGAATCAACTAAATTAGCTCGCCTAATACATTTGAAATTTTGAAAGCTCTCGATCTCCGATGACGTAGGAGCATTTGTACATAATGTACATACGCAACTCACGCAGCATAGAAAATCAAGTACTGTCCTCTTACAAAAACATAAAAAATACGTGTAATATTGCTGATATCTAGGCTTCCGACCTATATACGGATTATGTTCCAAGCCGCGCTAACCCAACCAAGCCAAGCTTTAAATCAACCGATATACCGGGCCTATGTAGCATATTATTTTAATTAGGTTTCTAATTACTACGTCATCAAATTTAAAATTTATGTTACTGTTTGATCAAGTATCTCAGTACTTAAATCTGGTCATATTATTGTTTTGTTCAATTTTTTGTCTTTTCTACTAAATTAACAATATATATTTTTTGATTACGCCGTAACAACTAACGCACTGTGATATTATTTCTTTTAACTCAGATTTCAGAATGAATTCAATTCAGTGGCTCGGATACCGTTACTTGGAAACCTCTTGCTGAACTTTGGGGAAACGCAATATCATTTGTGGCATCGGATAATATTTTGTTAATATTCAAAATTAAAAAAATATATTCAGTTTAGCAGATATGCTGTAAGAAACATGAATATTTTGTTATTACATGTTGGGTATTCTCAGTAAGTCATTCTGGCTTATTTCTGTCAATTCCATAAAAAAATTAATTAATTAAATTAAAAAAAATCATAAATATTTTTCTCTACTTTATACAGCATTTATAAAATAATCTAAGAAAACTTCAAGTAAAGCTGTTTTTTCGTCGTGTTGAAAACTTTAATACATTTGAATATAATTATACAAATTTACAATATCTTAAAAGTGGCACGTCTTAAACTATTTTTCGCTCTTGCAACTCATTCTAGTGACTTCCGTTAAGACAATACACTAAAATAAAGTCGGAATCTTGACGGAAGTGAAAAAAAACCATGTACAAAAATATGCGACGCACGGCCCTGGTGTATTGGACAGACCTGCGGTTGAATTTGCCCTGGCAAATCTCTAAATTAAAGTGGGAATCTTAACTACAAAGTGATGAAATCATGTAAAAACAATATTCGGCATGCGGCCTGACGTAATGCGGACGGAAGTTTCGTCGAATTTGGTTTTGGTTTATTTTAATTATTTCTGATTAACATACTACTAAAACATCTGATATATCTAGAGGAATCCCTCGAGAACTTAATAATTCATCGTCTAGAAAAATAAAATTGGTGCTTACCGCTAATTTACCTATAGTTAAAAAACTTCCTATAAAATTTTAAAATTGTTTTACATTAAATATTTTAATGTTAAGGTACTGTTTTTTATTAATCTTAAAAATCTATAAAAATTATGTATTATCGATACTAATTCGCCGGAATTAATAAAAATGTGAGCCTCGAGCAAACCCCCGTTATTAAAGTCTTGTAGCGTCTTAAAAAATACTCTTGTTTTAATGCTTTTACATTTATTATTGAATTGTTCTACTATTTGATGATGGTTTACAACAGTAATAGAAGCTTTTCACCACCACATTTTGCGCTGATATTTCACATACTTCTCTAATCGGAAACACTTTTTCCGTTTTCACGAATAATAAATCGTTTTTCAGCCACAAATGGTACTTTATAACATCACAACATGTCGGTAAGGGCCCGTTCCCACTTCCGTTTTCAAATCGGGGGCGGGTCCCGTTTTCAAAACGGATGCCCTAGTGGCTGTAGTGGATGTATGGAGCTGTTCACACTTGTCCGACACGATTTGAAAACGGATCCGACATTTTTTGTCGGATGGCTCGCCTACGCAGCGCGTCCGTTTTCAAATCGTGTCGGAACACGCTCGCTCATAGTGTTGTATGGAGCTGTTCACACTTGTCGTCCAGTCGTTCCGGCAGAGTCCCCGCCAAACCCCGACCCCTCCCCGCCCGCTCCCTGTCGCAAGGAAGCAGGCACGCTGCGTGCTTGTATTTGGTTATTTTGTTAAGTAAATAAATCAAAACTACAATAATGGATAAGGAAAAAAATCCCGAAAATTTAATACCACTGGTCGAAGAAAGAGTATGGTAATATTTTATCTTTAACTAAATAAAAACAAAACACTCGGTGTACACAACTTTTGTACATCAAAATTTTTATTTTTATTTTTTTAAGTTTACTTTTTTAAAATTTTAAATCTTTACTGAGATGCACGGAAGAGCGTATTAGTTTAATAAACACATAATAAAAAATATTTGAGTTGTTATTGTTTTCTTACTTTAAAATATCGATAGCCTTTCTTCAGGACAAATGCACTTTCTCAATTTTGTATTTTGATATGTTAAGCTCTCTGAAACTCATTCCAGTAGATGGTTAAAGGAAGTGATAGACATTCTCTTAAGCCATTAAGCGCCCTTGAGATGATTTTTCATGGTGAAAACGGCGCTATATAAATAATCCAATCATTATTATTCTAAAATAATTAAAGAACTTTAGTTCATCACTTCTCAACTCACCAATTAACACTTGGAAAATTCCTACAGAAAATCATTCGGCTATGATTGGGTGTACCCAAAATTTTCTTTTCACTTTTTTTTCTTCTTTTTAATAAGTACAACATGACAACAAGAGCTTCATCGTCGTCCATTGCGCACCATTACTGAAGAATGAGCAAATAACATGTTTTTGTTGAATCGATAATTATTTTTTTTCGTAGAGTATGGTCCGTTTTTAAAACGGTAGTGTGAACAGGGCCATTGGCCATCCGTTTTTAAAACGGGACCCGCCCCCGATTTGAAAACGGAAGTGGGAACGGGCCCTAACACGTTGCATTTAAACTGTTTTGGTTCACCAAAGACAGAATAGGAAAAATCTTTTTTTGTGTTGGGTATTTTTTAGTTAATAAGTGAGGCATTAAGAAATCGATGCGCGTGAGTAATTTTGAGTTTCATGCGCTTCGCGTCTTAATTAGACGAGTTTTTCGCGAGCCGAGCCGCGAATTATGGGAAACGAGCAAAGTAACCGCAAGTAGCGTTTCGCTTACCTTCTTATTTCACGAAATGCGCGTAACTTCTACCGTTTAGCCGGAATATGCAATTTTTATAACATTTCAAACCGATAAAATTAGGAAAGTGAAGCTAGAACGAAGACTCTCAATGCAGCCGGAGATTGTAGACAAGTGTCAAGTAGTGTCATTAGTTCGGGATTTACGGGACCTCTTCAACGAAGGATATCTGCCTATAAAACAGATAAGCCTTATTTTATTTAATATTTTTGTTTTTTTCTGATGACAAACATACATTATCTTCACTTTGATTTTGGTTCAAGATTTTTGTGTATGATGGATGGTCTGCGTAAGCGAGCCCTCTGGGTCTGATACAGAGGTATGAAATCGTTGGACCACGACACAATAGAAGAAATAGTAATTTTTATTTTTTTTGTCGGATTTTTATTTTATTTAGGTATTAGAGCCAGGAAGAGGCAAAATAGGCTAGAAGAGATAGGAATAGACTAGAAGACAAACCTAAAAGGGTCGAAAAGATGCAGTAAGTGGTATGAATAGCTAAGATGTGACTAGAAGTGACTAAAATAGACTAGGATATATGAGGTGATTTTGCAGTATTTTTATTATTATTATTAATAGAGACTAGAATGATGGACTCGCCGAACGTCACAGCGGTGCTGCCAAGGTCTGGTATCTATGTGAGGATATTCTGTGAGCGCTTTATTAGCAGCAGGCACAAAACCTGGACGGATGACGAAACTCGTGCTGGCAATGTTGGTGAACGCGGTGGACTCTCTCGCAGCAGCAGCTGGTCCAGTTTCTTCACCACCTAAGATTCTTGCTGCGGAGTCTCCATCTTCTATCTTCGTCGAACGTCACAGCGGTGCTCCCAAGGTCTGGTACCTGGACGGATGACGAACCTCGTGTTGACACTGTTGGTGGACGCGGTGGACTCTCTTGCTGCAGCAGCTGGTCCAGTTTCTTCACCTCCTAGGATTCTTGCTGCAGAGTCTCCATCTTCTATCTTTGTCGAACGTCATAGCGGTGCTCCCAAGGTCTGGTACCTGGACGGATGACGAACCTCGTGCTGACACTGTTGGTGGACGCGGTGGACTCTCTTGCTGCAGCAGCTGGTCCAGTTTCTTCACCTCCTAGGATTCTTGCTGCAGAGTCTCCATCTTCTATCTTTGTCGAACGTCATAGCGGTGCTCCCAAGGTCTGGTACCTGGACGGATGACGAACCTCGTGCTGACACTGTTGATGGACGCGGTGGACTCTCTTGCTGCAGCAGCTGGTCCAGTTTCTTCACCACCTAGGATTCTTGCTGCAGAGTCTCCATCTTCTATCTTCGTGTCACCTGTGTTTTTCTTCATTTTCCTAACTTAACTTCACTTTATTTTTGTAATATTTATATTTTTTGTAATACCTGAATCAACTGTAAAGCGCCCCTGAGGTGATATCTCACAAAAGCGGCACAACACAAATTGTCCAGTAAATTAATTAATTAATTAATCATTTAAACAAAATATTTTATTTGTAAGTTTAAGGTTAAACGCGCTACCTGAAGATGTCATTGTAGGCCAAAAAAAATTAAACATATAGGGTTTTTTGAAATTCTAGCAATATCAAAATCACTCCGCCCTATTATGCAGTATATGCAACCTTTACCAATATCTGCTCTTCTTGAGATAAGATTTATTATACGCCACAATATTTCATGCAAATATTTAAATTTACGAATTTTCCTAGAAATTAATTTTTCTCTGTGGTTATATATTTTTAAATCTGTATTTAAATAATGTAGTAATAATTTCAGCTATCTACATGAAATAATGACTTGAGAAAAAAGTTGTGCTCAAAAGTTCCTCCTAGTCCTAATTCTAAAGTTTCTGAAAGCAAAAGTGTTTGTAAAAACTTTTCCTTTAATTTATAATTATTTCTTACTGATTATAAGCAGGCCTTCAAAAAATGTTTATTTATTTATTCAAGCCAGAAAAAAGCAAATGGTGAAATCAGGTTCAATTGATGTTAGGAAGTTTTCCGTATTTGTTTTTTAAAACAACCGTAATATATTTTAATAGAGAGAGGGAGAGAAAGAGAGAGAGGGAGAGAGAGTCTCTCTCTCAAGTAAGTAATGAATATTCTAATTTCGAATTTTATTATAAGGAAATAGAATACTACTTCAATTCCAATTAGGAAGAGTATTTACTTAGGGTGATTATATTAGAGTTTACGCTTGAGTTAATTTAGGGGTTGATTACATACTAAATTAGTGCTGGGTTTATATTTCTGTCGAAAAAATGAAGCAGTAATACTTGTATGGTTGGTACCAAGCCACTCTGGCATTTGGCATTGGGTGAAGTTAACATTAGTTGAAGTTAGGTTAGTGGAACAGAATTTCTGGGGAAGTATAATCTATATCAATTTTAAATATACCGGTCGTCAATTCACATATTGTGGCATTTCGACTTTTAGGCCCAAGAGAAAAAAATGATTTTCTGTCTAAGAAATAATTTTGTGTATGAATAAGTAAAATTAAACAATCTAAAATTCTTCACCCGAAGTAAAGAAAAAATAAAGTTGACCTTACTCTGGAATTACCGACACGCCTACAATATACGTCTATCGACATATCTCTTCAGTGATTATTAACATAAATTCAATCTAGATTCGGACTTTTTGCTTAAAAGTCAAATAAATAGGACTGTGAGCACCGTTTTTTTTCACCTAAGACGACTCAAGTCGGTCCGAAGAAATCTTCCTACAGAGGCAACAAAACTACTTAATAGTTGGTTACAAGGCAGAATGGTGATTTGCTGGAAAACGGCTCTCTAAAACGGCTTAATACTACCTTTCGTATGTCATTCTCAGACTTTTTCATATTTTTTGTTACCAAATAATGGACTATTATTTTTCAGTCAGCTTATTTTTATTTGTAGTTGATATAGGCATTCGACCATAAAAATTTAAAATAAAAACATTGATACACCACACAACCCACTTTTAAAACTTCGATCTATGATTATCGCATTAATAACGATTTTACACAATATTTTTAATTTAAAATATGTTTATAATACACAAATCTGTAGAAGTACGGCTTCTTATTATCGTTATGCTATCTGTGGATATTAACATTTAAATAAATACATCTTGCACCAAATTTAAACACAATTCACAGTTTTTGTACTTGTTCCGGGAGAGTAGCCCCCGTTAACAGTGGTGAAACTATACGCTCCGTGTTTGACAGCGTATATATTTCGAGGTGACCGGATACATCATCACATCTTTAAAAAGTTATATAAAGTCATGGAAAGTGATGAAAGAAAAACTTTATTAACTGGGTTAAGTAGGTTAGGTAAGATTAGTTTAGGTTAGGTTAGGTTAAAAAAGTTTTTTTTTGTCATCGTTTCTAATGACGTTGTATCATTTTTTAAAAGTGCGTTGAATTGTCACTGTGTTGAGTTATCATGGAACCATATTTCGAAAATGCAATCAAAATGTTTCATGAATGGGTCTAAAAGTAGAATACCGACTCACTTGAAGCATTGCAATAATCTAAGGAAGCTACAAAAACAGTAAATAATCACAAATTCTCTATTTTCATGTAAATTTGTCGTAGTGAATTTTTTCAAGTGTCAAATTCTTTGAAACGAGTAAAATACAACATTCAATATGCGTGCGTATGCTGTGTGTGAGAATTCATTGTCTTTACACGATCTGACAAAGTTGTGAGGGTGAACTTTTTATATGGCGCGTTTGGTAATAAAACCAAAAATTACCATCTCACGCCGGATCATTGTTGGTTTGGTAAAATTGGCGGTTTTAAGTGATAACAAGTCAAGTTTTTCACTGTTCCGACTTTACATGGTAAGGGGTATTAATATAAGGAGTAAACAAGCTTATTACCGTTTTTTTATTTTTATCTCTAGATTAAACAGAAAAAAAAAACTTTTTAAGGAAATTTACAATAATATCGCCTTTCTGCGTTTAAACACGTAACCATTCACACGTTGTCAAATCAAAGATATTCTATCTATGTGTTGTGTTGCAAACTTCCAAATAATAGTATTTTTTTCTCTTTGTGGATCAATATATGTTTTATTCATGGCAGCCAAATAAGGTATGCTTCAAGTAACGAATGGATGAAAAAAGATTATTGTTTAGTTGTACTATAAATAACACGAAATGATTTAAGAAAAATATAAATAAATAAAATAAACATTATTTTATTTCTCGAGGTCAATATTATTATTAACGATGTTATTAATAGGTATAGATATTCGATCAAATATAAAATTTAGAAATTTACCAAAAAAATCCTCCTTCGATTTTCTCGAAAACGAAAGCTCAAATAAAAAAAAAGTCATAACCCAAAATTGACTTTAAATGAAAGGTAAATTCATTCACAAGTTATACCGTTTATACCATGAGTTTCCGAACACCGTGTAAAACAAACTTTCTTTGTATTGGAAATGTTCCTCAAATGCGAGTCGTAAAGCCAATTATTTTTAAATCTAATTAGATTTGACAACAGCGAGTGAATGATGAAACATTTATAAAAAATGTCAAATTAAATGCTTTACCAAAATAGTAAGTTCTGCAAAATAAGTCATACCTTTTTACTAAGTTGTTTGTTTTACTTAATATTTCCGGTTGCGTACGTTCATTGCTGTACGACATGATGAACGCACTTCTTAAGTTGTATTTTAACAATTTTTTTAATGTACAACTACAGCCCTATAGTTACAAAAAAATGAAGACATTTTGACAGTTTGAGATAATTCGCTGGCGTATAACAAGCGCTTAACAACTCTTACATAGTCTCACGTCCCGATTACTGCAACGGCATTTATGCCAGCCTTCAAACTTCAATCAGTGTTTGATGCAGCGGCACGGCTCATACACGGAATCTATAAATATTCGCACATTTCAGAACACCTTCGAAACCTTCACTGGCGCAAGTGTCCCGAAAGAATCGAGTACAAATTGTGCTCGATGGTGTTTAAATCAATATATATGAAATGGTCCACCTTACATCTTTGAACTATGAGTCCCGGAAAACACTGATCCAAGGCAGTCAACTCTCAGATCGGCAACATCATCAGCTATAGGCAGACTGATGGAACCTTAGCGCAAGCTAAATACTAACTTTGGAGATCGCGCTTTCGGAGTATCTCGACCAAGGGCTTGGAGTAAACTCCCTCCGGAAATATGAAGTATATTATATAACAAGCCAAACAGAATTCAGGTCCAAACTAAAAATTTCCTCTTTTCGGCTCTTACCCTTAAACTAAATATACCTGTCTGAGATTAGCATTCTTGTATTGCCTACAATATATCCTTTTCAGACTTATTCATTTTATTATTTGAAGTCTATTATAAACTTATACATCTGTCTTATACCAGAGACGAATCACATTGAAATTTTAGTCGAATCCTTGTACTTTTGTACTGCCCAACATAAGAGTTGCTTTTCCTCTTCTGAACACGCTGATTAAAGAACATAAATATGCATTAGTAAAATAAACACCAGAATTTAATAAAAGCATTTCCAATTATATCCTCTACGTGTGGACTATATATAAATTTCTCTAATAGACAATGAACAGTGATAATCTCAAGTGACCTCCCAGGTAAGTATGGTCCAGTATCTATATTATCTGCATGTACAGAATGTAAATAAATTGTAATATTTATCCATTAGCAGCATCACGTTCCTTAATCAAATGCACTGTACATATAGTTTTGTATTAGTGATCGACGAACCAGTGGATGCAATCTGTTGCCATAAGTTGATAATAGTCTGTCTAGTCTATGGTTAGTAATAGGATAGATTATTGAAGAAATATATAAATTGTACCCTTGAGGTACAATTTATCTTTATCTATTTATCTATTTGCGCCCTTGAGGTAATTTTTCACAAAAGCGGCTCCATAATATATATGATATTATATAATTTTAGTATATATATAATATAATTTTAATAAAATTCATCCAAATATTATTTTTATTCAAAGAAATTGAAAATGTCCGTTGCTAAAATATTGAGCTAATAGAAAACCCTCGTTTATTACAGATATATTTGAAAAGGTTTAAAGGGTTACACGATAAATTACCACAAAAACCTGAGAAAGATTGTTTTTGCATCCAATATGGTGATTGTACCAGCAGCCGACACCCAGCCGGAAAGATTCATCTCAGTGCACAAGTTTTGGTTGAAGTTCTTCGGCCAGTGGTACAACAGCTACCCCATGTTGACTGTCATCTTTTGGCTGCATCTCGCCTACAGG
The DNA here is from genome assembly GCF_061612785.1 of Hesperophylax consimilis. Classification (NCBI taxonomy): domain Eukaryota; kingdom Metazoa; phylum Arthropoda; class Insecta; order Trichoptera; family Limnephilidae; genus Hesperophylax; species Hesperophylax consimilis. The sequence continues at coordinate 19,626,544 of NC_142837.1, read as the reverse complement.
ATGCTGATATGGTGGATGCTGTCAGTGTTTCCCGTTGGAGGGGAGATAATGTACCTGTACCATACCGGGGATGATGTTGGAAAGGTGGCGGAAGGGTTGGTTTTTACTCGTTTATATTTTTTCACAGTAATGCAATAAGACTTGATCCTTTCAATGTACCCTGCGGCACGCCGGTGCATTGTCAAAGTGTTTGGTTCCTTTTAAATTAAAGGAATGCTCTATAAAGCGGAAGCAAATTTTAATTTAGCAGCGTTCGCTCTGATTTATTTTGTGAAAATGACCACTCAGATCAAATATTTTTATATTTTGGACATTAATACATATACATAATTAATGATGTCATACATCTATAATTATACATTTTAGTAACATAAATATTTGTAACTTATTTATATATTTATACGAGCCAAATTATTTTTTTTTACACTCACCCCACACAGGAAGCACTGAGGAAAATAATTTACCTCAGGGCCTATATCATCTTTCGGGATGCTATGTGGAGGGTTTTTTTTAAGAAAAGAATTCTGGTAAGGGAAAAGGTATAAGTGGTGGGTAGGAATCTAGGGATCAGTGTGTCCAGGAGTGACGGAGGTTTGAACCAATCCCTCTGGGCAGTCCAACAGTCCCTCTGGGCAGGCGCATCCTGAACAATCCTTACCCGATGAACCCGGGCACCCATGCATAGTCATCAACTACTTGGGGTGACCTATAGCAGAGGTATTAGTTATCCAATAAATGGTTCCCGGGGCGGCGGTACCCAAACCCGCCTCCCAAATAAACTTTAACAATATAGCTTTTACTTTTATCACACATTTTTATACTAAACACATTACTTTTAACATTGTATACGATTCAGAATAAATAGTAATTCAAGCAAATTAATAAACTAAGCTCAATCATCCAGTTATTCCCGTTTCTCTGAAAATATTGATTCGTTCTGTAAATATATAGGTTGTCCCATAAAATAGTGTCATGCGGAAGTCCAGATGTAGAGGACCCCCCGGGGTTCCCAAATCACCCCTCATAAATGTTCCGCGAATTTTTGTAGTTTTCGAGTTTTGATTTTTTTCGTATTTTTTGGGAAACCTTTACTTGACTTGACATGAGATTATCGGTCACAGAGACATGCATTATTGACATGCATGCTTGATTTCTTCATCTAGGGAAACGCCCCCAAAAAATAACCGTAAGTTTTCTCTAAACAAAAAGGGAACTTAGCGGAATAGGCCACTTGCATACAATTTAAGGCGAAATAGGAGACTTGACCTAAAACTTGTCGTTTTTTAGGCCAATTTTAGACGTATGGACACCTTTCTTCAAAAAAACACAAATTGATTTCGAAATATCGTTATTTTATCTAGTAAAGCAAAACGTAAAATTTTGAAAAATTATGTTATTTTCATATCATAATAAAGTGTTACCGTTGGTCGATGCGCAGATTTGTTGTATTTTCAAAGGTGAATTTGTACTATACAACAAATATGTAAAATTTTATAATTATACAGTATAAACAATCAATAAATTATCTACCAAAACTATGTATAAAAAAATTGTTTTTATTTAAAATAAAATAAATAATAAATAAATCCGAGCACGCGTTTTGTGATGAAAAACCTTCAATTTGAATATTTATTTATGGTCTTAAAAATTGGTATAGTTCAGATTTTGTTACAAAAATAATTTACCTATACATTATTGAAACATTAGAAATAATTTATGACCAAAAAATATATTCTTAAAGTATATAATAGTAATTAATTTCGATTCGCGTTTGTGCATTTTTATTAACTCGGCGCAAGACAAAATTTTGTCACTCGCCGCGCCCGGGCGGCGAGCGTACGCGTAGTCTATGCCGGTCTAGTTAATAACATTTAAGAAAAAATCCTCGCTTAAAAACGGGAAGGAAAATACCCTTGGAAAAAAGTTTTATTAGAAAACACAAATTACGATATCAAAAACGTACGTAGGAGATATATTTTTAGAAAAAACAAGGGTTAGTGATGTTTAATTATCCGTGTACATTGTACATACTTTTATGCTACAGGGTGGTTTGAACGAATCACTCAGAATACGCATATATTTTTTATAACATTAAGCGATAATTTTCTGTTGTTTAATTTCCAGGGTAAAAAACCAACTATGGACTATCAGGAGTTTATGTTTATCATCGATGTTCCATGTATAAATGTTAAAACTTATGCCAAACTACATGAAACTGTTTGTGATTGGTGGTCAAAAAGTGCCACGAACCAAAAAATTTTTGATTTGTGATGTGCGATTCAAATCATGTTTTTGTTCATAATTTCCATTTTATTGTCCAATTCACTATTGCATGGGATTGTTAAGTTTTGAATGGAAGGAACTTCTAAATGATAACACATCAAAAACTTTAAAAGGACTCTTGACTTTTATTTGCTCTATTCCCAATTACATTGTGAATATCAGGAGGTCCAAACTACCCAAGACAGACCAAGGAGTGATGTTTACTATTAGAAGCGTTGGCGAAAGAAGAGAACGGTAGAATGAAAAACTGATCCTTTATAATCTTACTTGGGAGTTTGCACCTACCGACATCTATGCATAATTTCTACAACTAATTATCTTGGTTGCATACAATTCAATTTTATTTACTTGGAGAGGTGTGAGTCCTAGATAAAAACTGCATTATTCAATTTTAAACAGGTATAATTCAACATATATTTCATATTTTTGTGTTCGTTTTTGTCAGTTTCATAATGTCATATTGTGAATTGAGCCTCTTGTTTTAGGAAAAAAACGAGGTTATTTTTGACATCCTTACCTATGATATTTCAATTCAAATTTACCTCTGAATTTAATAACTTAAAAAATTAAGCAATAATTAGGTCATTTTACCTCCGTTAAGACCGATTGTAGACATGACAAAATCAACTATTTTCGACACACACGAACTCTGTTGTTCATTTCCAAAACAATATTTTTTCTAACTAGAATTTATTTTAAAAACGTTTGCCTGAAAACAGTAAGATGGCGGTAATGTAAATCTTCGTTATAAAAGTTATGAATTTCAGTTACCAGATGGCACTATTTTTTTGTATTATTTATTTAATTAGTTTATACTACGTTAGAATATAAACGAATATATACAAGGTAACATTTAATTTAATTGTATGTATTTTAATATTTTTACAGAAAGCCTGACATTTCATTTTATATTATTATTATTTCTTCATATATCTTTAGTCCTGATTTTCCATATTATGACATGTATGATGATGTATGTGCCAATTTCTTAATTATGTATATCTCTATTAAAAACATTTTGGCATTTGGTTTTTCATAGTATTTTTATAGTGAATAGCTCACAAGAGTCCCAACTGCTCCGGTCTGGAGCCAGTGAGACTATGGCATCCCCAATTGGGGTATGTTGTTTGGCTGAAGGTAAGTGGGTAAGGGAAGGAGATGGGGAAGAGGAAGGTGGGGAAGTACCTGGCCATTTAGATCTAGTCACTAAACACGGCTAAAGCCATTTGGAGAAACGTTTCAATTCTGAATGGTGGTCTTACACCAAGGCGATACTGGGAGTATCTTCCACTCTGGAACGTGCCGCATATATAGTATTTATTATTTTAATTAATCAATTGTGAAATAACACAAATCAATCAAATAAAATTTATTTGCGTACACAGGGTTCGAACCCGCGACCTTCGGAATGGGAGTCCAAAGCCTTACCACCCGGACTACGCCGGCCGGCATTGTAAAAAATATACCTACATCTGGTCAAAAAACAGAGAACCTGTGTTCGTTCTCTCTCGGTCAACAAAACCGTTATAAATAACATTATTGTTTTCTAAGGCCCACAGAAATAAAAAAAACATTGCGGCTCCGACCGAATGTTTCAGTTTGTAGTATGTAGACCTCAGAACAGGTATAAAACTTATTGAGGACTATGGAAATGGAACAAAAATAAATACAAATAAACTTTTTCAAAGTAATATATTTTAAAAAAAGAATCGGAATGTGGCCTGAAACGGCTTTAGCCGTATTAGGTGACCGAATCTGTATAGCCAGGTATTTTCCCATATTCCTCTTCCTAGCATCCCATATTTGTATTGACATAAAAAAAGATAGTGCTATGTATTTGTCTTTGAGAAAGGAATGAAGGAACCGCAAACAACGCATAACGCTGCTTGCGGTTGCTTCGTTCCTTTCGTTTCAATGTGTTTATAAATTACACTACTACAGCTACACTACTCGCGAAGTTGATCGAAGTTGACCGAATACGATAGTGTGGGCACGAACTTCGCTTCGCTTCGGGCAACTTCGCTTCGCTTCGCCCGACTTCCGATTGTTGTCGGTAAATGCGCCCGAGTCAAAGGACTCGAAGCGTCACGGCATAAATAAACCAATCACTGACTGGTTGGACTGAGTTACTCGCGAAGTTGCACGAGTGTGTGGGCACGCACTTCGAACTTCGGCTAACTTCGTCGAGGACTTCGTCGAAGCGTCGAAGCGTCGAAGCGAGTAGTGTAGCGGCCGCTTTATTCGTCTACTATAATAATATTGCTATTGTTACAATAATATTGCAATTTTGCCATTTTGCCGTGCTTAAAACACTTTATTCAACTTCTCGAAATTAGATGTATATTTGTAGGAAATATAATTGGCATCTGATTATAATATTTACAATATTGTTTTCATTTTAAAAAATTTTTTTGAATACCACACCAGAGTCCCAACTGCTCCCGTCTGGAGCCAGTGAGACTATGGCATCCCCAATTGGGGTTGTTGTGAGACTGAAGGTATTGTGGACCTCGAAGGAGATGACGGGTGTATGATGATGTATATATATATATTTATATTTTATTTTTATTTTTTTAGAACATTTAAACATTAAATTATATGTTAAAATATATAATGTTACATTACATATTATAATTTATAATACTTTATCTTGTCTTCAAATCTTGAACCACTATTATTTATTTTTATTTTATAATATTTTCATAAAATGAGAATTTGTACCCGCTAATCCGATGTCAGCGTCACTGAGCATTATTTTTTTGACAAAACATATTTATGTTGTAACTTGAAAACCAATACCCATATATTCAAACGTAGCGACACTTTTTGAGGATGAGGTTTGTTTGAGTTGCCTTTATGAGCGTTGACTCACACGTGCACCATAATTACGTGGCACTAGTAATTACGCTTGCTCGCTTCAAAATACTCTAACCACAACATATGGCAGTCAGGTTATTTGTGTTTGGTCTTTTCATTCATGTTTTTTGAGAATAATTTACAAAAACAATAATAAATCGATATAGGACCGCTGACCTCTTAGAGTAATAATATACATAGCTGACCTTCTGTCTCTTGAAACGAACATGCACATAAGTATTATATTTGCGGCATTTTTCAGAGCATTAGATACTGTCAGTATCGCCCTGATGAAAGACCAAAAATCATTATTTAAATTTAGACCGTAGAACGGGTATTATTTATTGAATAAGTGAATTTACCTGGCTATTCAGATTTGGTCACCAAACACGGCTAAAGCCATTTCAAGCAACGTTTCAATTCTGAATGGTGGTCTTACACCAGGCGATACTGAGAGTATCTTTCACTATGGAACGTACCGCGAATATACCATACGTATATTAATTCATTAATTGTGAATAACACAAATTAACCAAATAAAATTTACTTGCCCACTTCGGGATTCGATCCCGCAAACTTCGAGTCGAGAGTTTTACAGTATAATGTACAGAATAGCATAACTCATGCTAACACAAACTCGATACTCAAGTCGGGCCATGTCAAGAGTCAGAATAATAGAAGAGTATGTATGAGACGATGTATGAATGTGAATGAGGCAAGGAGTGTGTGCCAAGACCGAGTTGTTTGGCGGTCCGTCCTCTCTGCCTACCCCTGCGGGGAAACGGCGTGATGGTTAGTTAGTAGTAACACAAACTCACACACCTAATAGGTTAGATTTTTTTTCTCTTTTTCTTTTTGTACTTATTTAGTACTTTGATATAAAAAAAAACAAATTCCTGTAATATCGAAAAATCTGTTTTTGAAAAAATAATAAAATACACAGATTTAGGAAATGAGTTCAAAAGAATTTGACATTCTCAGACTATAAAAATATTACCATTTGTAATTTCGGCTACTGGCATTATACCTAGCTCTCTTATAAAAAATTTAGGCGTATTAGATCTATCAAAAAATTTATATATAGAAATGCAAAAGTCAGTCATTTTAAATACATGTAGGATTACAAAATATTATCATATTATTGATATTTAATTTTTTAAAAATATGGTATAATATCATATAATTTAATAATAATAATATTTTAATATATTTTAATTATAATATATATTTTAGTAATTATCATATAATTTAATAAATAATAACTTAATAATATAATCGGTTTGAAAAATGAACAATAACCAAGACTCCGACCATGATAGCGCCATCTGTTGGGATATTTAAAAGAAGCTTTTAGTTCGATGTTCTACCGTATTAAAATTTTCAAATAGGCGCCACCAGACGGCCAATTTTAAAGGTAATTTAAAAATATAAGTTTTCTTTCTTAAATTATAGTATAAAAAATATTAAATTAACTTTAAAAAATGGAAAAATATAATACCAATAATTTATCGTTTAGTTTTGTTAAATAAACGTATCCAAAGTTTTATAATCTGCATTTTAAAAACAAGAACAATTAGTGTTTATGAAAAAATTAAACTACGAACCTATTTTATTTATTTTTTAGTTTTTTTTTTCGTACGTTTAAAGAAAACCCCTTCAGGTATTTTTTGACGATATTCAGCCTTTAATAGTATTTTTTTAAACGCACGTATTACGGTCTGAAAAAGGTCATATTTTCGATTTGATTTTGATAATTACTAAGCCTATGTTAATTTAAAAAATGTATAAAAAAAGTTTTACTTGTTGAAAACACTATCATTATCGATTTGCTTAATAATATTATCATTATTTTAAATTAATAAAAAACTACACTCGGCCTTAACCATGAAAAAAAATACACAAAATCGATACAATATTATGCAATCGTATAACAATATATATAGGTAGGTACCGTAGAAAATAGTTGGAAATAAAACATAGTTTTAATACATATACTACTTCAGTTGTAAGGAATAAAACCTATTTTCAATATCATACGTATCAAATCAAGTAATACTTTAAAGATGAGTATTAGAAATAAAACTTACTTGAAATAGTACATTCATATACCTACCTATTTTGTATCTACTAGGTCAACGCACTGCATTTGTATTTATTTATGTTTACGCACTCCGACGTATAATTTACAAATATGTATTTAAGTACTTATTAGGAAGAAAGCTACAACCGAGAATTCAACAAAAATAATTGTAATTTCATCGGAACCATGCTGTAGTTTTCGTCAGCCGCGCGGGAGTACGGCTCGCAGTGGAATAAATTCGGTATTTCTATTTCTTTCTAAAAAAACCTCCGATCGCGAGACCGTCTTTTAACGAAATTTGAATTCTCGGCCGCTGGTTAAGACGCCTTAAAGAAAAATCGGTTTACGCTAAATTCGAGATAATAAGCGTTTTTTTTAATCGTATTTTCGAAACAATGGCTATTATTTTATATTTCAATTTACGAAATCGGACCATTTTTTATAAACCAGAAAAACGGGACATAATTTATGGGTGTGAATTTTTTAAAAATGAAATTGCCTAAAATCATTTTTTTTTAAACCAGCCGGTACGGAAAAAGATGCTGCATGGTGGATATTTGTGCGAATATCCCCAGATTGCGGGGAATTTCTGAGAATTTAAACTGATTGGGTATTTTGTGGATGTGTGGAAAATGCAGGGATTTTACAATATGAGAACTGACGTAACTATTACCAATTACGAGAGCATTTCCTGGTTATCTAACCATATTGAAAAATAATGTTTACAATTACAATCGAGAATAACCTATAATTTCGTTTCCTTTTGAAGCAAATTTAAAAAAAAAATCTATTTTGAATGAAGGAAAAAGTAAATCTTAAAATAACTAGATAATAAAAAAAAATGTGGACTTACGTATAAAAAATCATTATTCGTAAACTACTAAAAATCGCAGAACATACATGGAAGTGATTTAGGTACCCCCGAGGGTGCTCTATCGCTGGACTTCCGCTTGGCACTATTTTTGGGACATCCTGTATAAATATTGTTCATTTTTGTAGGACCTATTCACGTTTTTCTCAAATCATTTAATAACTCGTTTATTTGCAGATCGTTGTTCTGAGTAACACGACCTCAAATCGGATTTTTCGATATCAAGAATTACTTGAAAAATATTTCAATAAAATATTTTGGAAAACAAATCCTCTATTATAGGAATATATTACAAAGCCGTGGATGAGAATCAATTAATTTATTTGTGTGCTTTCGTCAAAATTATATATTGTTGGTTAAATTACGGAGCGGAAGCTTTCGGGAACAAAGGACACTAGACTTTTCATATCGAATTTCTGCGAAAAACCCATTCGTGCGGAATTGAAGATTTGATTATTCCATATTTAACCCTTAATTCAGTCTTCTGTTAAGGCAGACTTTTACGAGGAAAATTACCTCCATATATATTCAAGAGGCACTGAGATAACCGCGTGTACTGGAAGCTATCCATTTCATTACATGTTATTTTAATAAATTAGAAATGGATAAAAAACAACTAACGCTTCGATGAATTTAAAGATTTTATATTAAAATTGCACGTGTCTGTGCTATAAACAATCAGTTAACTACTTAACTCTTTTTTAATTTAACTTATGTTATTCTATCCTTTGGAAATGTACTAGTTTTGGAGAAACGTTTCAATCAATTAAAAACATATTTGTGACTTGGACTGTGCCATAAGCTTTCAGCTACTATTTTACCTAGGTAAATAATTAACCAGCTATGGTACGAATCTTTTAATAATTTCGGACTTTTGAAATCCAATAAAATGTTAAATTCTTCTTTTTATATATTAGTCTTCTGCAGTCCGGTTTTGGATAAACCAAGTTTTACTTCAAATATCTCAATTTTACCAATTCTTGACGGAATCATTGATCACCCATCTGAAGCCAGCTAAACTAATTAGGTTAGGCCATCAGCCCATCTCACGTCTAACCGATCTTTTTAAGAACTAAGGAAGCCATCCGATCATATTGAAATACCAACAGTCATGAAAATAATATTTATATTAGTCGTTCTAAATGCCAAGCACATTTTCACTTGAATGTGGAGTTTAAAACGGTAATCTCGGCAATTCTGATCAAAGATTTTAAATGAAATACTTGTAGTGAGGTTATAATGGGAAACCATTTATGAGAGCTTTCCCACTTCGGAACCTGACAAATATTCAGATGATCGTATGTCGTGTAATATGGGTTCAAATAAGTATGCCAATTTCAGATGCACCCACATAGTACCTATAGGGAAATTCTTCCCACGTAAGCGGAACAGCGCGATTGTGTCGCCTTTGTTGCAGGATTTCGGTATTGCCTTGTTCCGTTAGATCTCTAGGACGCAGAATAATTTTGTAAATCTCTTATGTTAACATTTTTATCGTCTTAAAACTACATTTATCACAAAAGATCCCCTGAAAAACTCCATTGCAATACCCGTCAAACATTGTCAGTGTACGAAGTAATACTTACACAACGTACATGATAAGGAAATCAACAAACATAGTCAACAAATACGAATATTAGGAAATAAACAAACATGAGGATTAAGATATCATGGTGCGATACTAAAACATCGGTTCAATTCTTGCTCGTTATTCTCACCACCCATAGACATTACTAAATTATGTAACTAATTAATTATTAATTATGTTAATTAAAACTAAGACGCTATGTCCCAACTTCAATAAAGCCAATTACGTCAGAATACACGATTATTTATATGAAATTGACTGGTATATATTGGAATGAGGTTAACTTTGATGAAAATATTGAAGCCTTTTATGAAAATTTGTATAAGGAATTGAAAATTTTGTTACATTTAGCTTAAAGTTACCTTCAAATTTATCTATCTGTCTTAAAAAAGCCCTCAATAACTTAGTAATTGAAAAGGAAAAAAACTCATAATATTTACAAAGAAAATAAAATATTTTTTTGAATTTTTGAATTTTCAACAAGTTTGCATCTTTGTCAAATATTATTTATTCTCTTTGTAAATTATGTCACTTCCGTTCTCTCTGAGGTTGACATAATACTATTATTAGCTGATGACATTAAAATACATCAAATCATTTAAAATATCTACGACTTTTTGTACCTTCAATCGAATTATATAAAATTAGCAACGACCCATACCATTCAAACTCACACTTAATCTTAAACATGAGTTTATTTATTCTGAAATATCACATTTATCAAATATAGTTATACACTGAACAACCATAGCTTATTGTCTGTACCTGATCAGAGAGACTTTGGAATAACCTTTGATACTAAATTATCATATCAATATCATTACTAGTAAAGCAATGAAAATGTTGGGTATCATTATAATAGTATCTAAAGATTTCCAAAATATTCATAAATTCAAAATACTTTATACAACTCTCGTTAGAAATCATTTACATCAATACGTGCAATTTCCATTGCGAGGATCCAATGTAAATTTCTCAAAATAATTAATTTCTTAGTAAGAATTCCCGCAGATGACATTAATTATAATTCTCTCTTACAATCAATTCGACTCTTATCGTTAACAGATTACTTAATATGATAACTTAATTATGAATTTTCTCCTTTGAATTAGTCTCATTAATAAATTATCGTTTGCCTAGTAGTCCAGAGGTTCCCAAAGTGGTCTATATAGACCCCCAAGGGTCGATATCGGCTTGCTGGGGGTCTATGTCAGCGAGAAAAAATTTGGAGGTCCACGAGAGTCAAATGGGGGTACATACGAGCGGACCCCCATTTACCTCAACTCAATATTTAGGAGTTCCGTAAATGACACAATACACCTAACACAAATAAAACAGTTTACGTAATACTATTAATAGACTGAAAAATTACTTATTTGATATTTGTATGCTTATATCTCGTAAAGTTGTTCATTGAGGTACATAAATAGTCAGAATTAATATAATGAACCAAAACATTGCACATTGAAAGTCGCGAATTTTCCTAGTTCCCCAACGTGTTTTTGAAAAATGTCCAGGGTAATAATGACATTCAACATTTAGATGTACTTCATACAGACATCAAAACTAAGTTTGAGTACATTTTGACTGAGGAAATGTAATGTTTAAGAATCGGATATCATATAACAAGAAGAACTGATAGAAAGAATTTAAGGGGCAGTTCTGTATGGCCAGCTACAGAAAGAAATTCCCGTTGGGTTGAACCTGACAAATTTTCAGATAATCGTATGTCGTGTAATATGGGTTCAAATAAGTATGCCAATGCTACTTCATATATATATATGTATAGATTTCTGAAGAAATTCTTATGATAATGAAAACCCTATCAACATCTGTTGCGTTGTTTAGAAGAACTAAGCGCACACACAGACAGACACAAATAGCGACTTTATTTTATAATATTAAGAGATTATCAATAAATAATACAATAGTATTTATTATTAGACTTTATTCTTGTAACAATACGTCTGTTAATGAAACATGTTGTGCCGTATGTATTAAAATAAATAAATAAACATGATTACCTACACTATACCTCGGAACAGAAATCCCTATTGAGAAGGACTGTAGATAAACTACTTTTATTTGTATGTAAATAGTCATTAATGATAAATAAACAGAGTTAATATCCAGATTCAATTTTACTATTTATAATAACAATAAAACTGTTCTTACTGTTTAATTTATTATATACACTGGAAAAATTCATAATTAGATATACTAAATAATGAAAGAAAGATTGTGGCTTATTAATTTATTTAGTAGATCAACTTTAAACAAATACAGCACCTAGCCCCAGATATATAGTTATTTCTTTTTTACTTATTCTACTGATTTATTATGAGTTTTTGCAATACCAAGGCTATTATTATAATATTAGAGTCAGCTGCTTTCAATTTCTACAAATTTATAACCAATAATTATGAATTTTTTGTTTTCTTAAGATCGTTGTTGATCTACAAAAACAGCGTAAAATATATTTTTAATAAAAGCTGTGTTTAATTTTAACTGATTAAAATGGATTTATTTTGTTTTTAACAGTCCAGATTTTAACGTTCTCTTCGGTTCTTTCATCTCGGTATTGCCAGATGTGTGGAAAAAGAAATAATACAATTCAATATTATCTTTTCCCGGAACTGTTCCAGGTTATGGGAAGCAGAGCCTGCATTCATAGCGATAAATGAAGTGTGTGATTCTGGCCAATTTAAACCCATTTTCGTGTATGATATAAACCTGTTTTTTAATCCATGCCTCTACGCCTGAAACAAAACTATCATTTCAACATTTCGTTTTCACATCTTTTTTTTCCACGGATCGACAAACTTTTATACGAAGTAAAGAGGAAGTGAAAAACGAAAGATTTTTAAAAAAAATCATGCATTATTGTCTACAGTAGTGGCGCGCGACAACCCGACTGCATAGGTAAATCTATGTATTTTGATATGTAAGCCTCGAAGAATGTAGCCTGACTTATTTCATCAGTGACCATTTTTATTATAAAGTTCTAAGGCTGTAATAGTGACACGCGTACGTTCGTCGCGTACGTCGGTTGCTTGCGGTAATATGTATGATAATGAAGAGCTGTAGCGCAACGTGATTCTGCGCGCTACGTACGAGGACCATTGGTCTAGCTCGTCAATGCAACGTCGTAGGTCAAACGAGGGTGCACGTAGTACTATTTACAGACTAGATAAGAGTCGACTTAAGCGATCCAATCCATAGTGTTGGCAGAGTGCATTTATTAAATACGGTATTCGGAAGAGTAAAGGCAACAAATTATATTTTAGACAAATATTCCTGGGTTACGATCGACCTGGAAATGTTTTAAAAACTCTAATCACTACTAACGTAAATCACTACTACAGTTAAATTATAGATACGCGTTTAACACAATAACGCGTATAATATTTGTGGAACGTTTAATAACATCATTTTGAGATAAAATTCGGTTAACCTTTTGAACATCAAAGGCACTCCTTAGGCACACCGACATTGTGTGGAGATATTTCAAAATTGTTGTACAACTTCGGGATGTTATTAAATATTTGCGGCTTATTCGTATGTGGGCTGATGAATAACACGAACACTTTCAAAAAGTTACAAGTGGGACGATTTGTGGAATCTATCAAATTTCAACTCCGCCGCAGAAAAATATTGTATTGGGATTTTCGATTTCTTTTACTATTAGGACTACTATTCTGGAAACTGTTTTTGAGGATAATTGTTGAGTTTGAGACTAACCAAGAAATGTATATTTTTTTAATATATTAACACAACTTGAAGAAAAAGTTTTTTGAGAAAAATGAAAATCGTACGAGACTTTCTTGCCAGCAATCAAAATCCTAATCAATAGGAGAGATTGTTACAAATTTCCGTCACGTTTAGTGACGATCAGCGCCATTTTGATATTTTTAATTGTCCCCATCAAACGTCCGTTCTTAACCTATTTCTACTATTGATTACGTTGTGATCAGAGGTTAAGCATAACGATCATGTGGTTCTCCTTGTCAGCTGAACGCACGTTGATCAACAGCTAAAACGGACCTAAAATCGGCGTTTAATGCGGACCACTTAAAATGTCAAAAATCAAAATGGCGCCGATCGCCGATGTGATGGTCATCAACTGTGAAGAGAGTGTGAAAGAACCTAAGAACACAAACCAAATTGTGGTCTTCGTCAGTTGGTTGTCGTTCGATCCGCTTAGCAACTAATTTATCAAAGTAGGTTTTTTGTATCGCAAGGGAACATCTAGAATACAATTGTTCTTTCTACGAATCTGATATACATGTCTTTCAGTCTTGTTAGAAAGTTCTCAATAAGATTTTAATTTTGAGTTTCAAACGTTGAGTACCCACACACTCTTTGTACAAATTGATTGAATACGCTTGAATTGATGATTTTCGGAGCTATCGGATATTGACTGAAGCATATTCTTGTTTTTGAGAAAGTTCATTTTTACTTTTATGTTAATAGCGTGGAGTCAGGGGGACTATGGCATCTCAATTGGGTTTCGTTGAGGGGTGAAGAGATTAGGGAGGAAAATGAGAGAGGGTAGATGATGGTTGGCCAGTACTTGGCTTATCAGATCTGTATACTTAAAATGGCTAAATCTTTTTATATGTCCACTTAATATTTTTCAGTATTATGTATCTTTTACATTTGGAACAATCAATGTACCTGCATATCTGATTTCGAACGCATGGTCATCACAGATCGCTAAATTACTTTCGTTGGATTTTTACTAATATTCTAACATTTTGTTTCAGATTGTACCTAATGCTGAGCGAAGCCTATATGGCTTTCAAGTTGATAGCCTTTATGTACAACCGGAAGAAGGTTCTGTTGCTGATAAACCACCTGAAGAGCGAGGCGTTTTACGCGACGGAACCGGAACACACGACCTTCATCAAAATGTCCATACGGAAGGCGCGCTTCGTGTCCAAGGGATATCTCTACATGTGCTTAAGTGCTATAGTAGGTAGGTAAAACATCTTTATTTATTTAAACGCTGAACATATTACACAGTTTTTTATAAATTTTTATTTATGTGAATTTATATTAAAGTTTCATTTTCGTATCAGTAGCTTTCACGGACCTACGTTTTAAAATGTTGAGTTACCTATTTTCTTGATTTTACGTCCAATCCGTTTTTTCTTTTCGTTTCACATGTTATATAGGCAACGTCTTCAAAATGAGTGCGCACACGAGAGACTTTAATAACTATCTCCAGGTGGCGTTAATTTCTGAAATGGATTTAAAAGAGACAACAGCGGTTTATGTTCTTTTAATCAAACGTAGAACAAATGACCGTTTTGTTGTTCCTGTGACAATAGAAATCGTTGAAAACCATCACAGGATCTCCTAGGGAGGAGGACTAAGAAAATATTCTATGTATCGTTTATAATTATTTTTCTTAATTTATATCTTCCTAAAATGTCAATACTACGAGTAATACAACAAAAAAAAATATTCACTCCAATTTATATTCCTTACTTATTTTAACCAGCGATTCCTGAGCATTTTTATGTACCGAATTTCACCAAGAGCTTTGAACCTCTCTGTTTATAATATTTGGCTGATTTATATAGCACCATTTTAGTAAAAAAATCACCTCAAGGGGTAGTTTATCTTCTGTTAAATGAAAATTATTCGGAATTAAGCCCGGATTCTCCCCGTAGTTTAATGCATATACTAAAATAGTTCAAGTGCCGCCTCTTAAACCAATGCATCAGAACATCGCCGATTCCGAATGAAAAACCTTATTCATCTACATTCAAAGGAATAAATCACTATTTTGATGACGTTTTGTTATCTTTCGTTTTCATCTCCTAGTGTAATGTAAATAAAAAATGGTCCGGATTTTATCGTGAATATTTCACGGCTTTCTGGATCGGACTATGGAAGATTTTGGGTTGTGATTTAAAGATTTCGGATAGTGATTTAGTGCGATCCCCGACAGAATAGCCGGACATGAAAACCATATGGTTTCACAAAATATATGTATAATATAGGGTCTGCACAGTATGAGAACTGTATCGCTACCCGTTTGGGCAGCGTTGAGAGGCGGGTGACGGTAGGGGCAGTTAGAAGGGATTTATTATTGTGGGTCTTCAATAGGCCCAGATTATATAATTGAGGAAAAACAGATGCCGGTAGCTCGTTCCACATGTGAGCCGACTTACACAAAAATGAGTCAAAGAAACGACCTGTTCTCCTAGAGCCAACATCAATTGTGAATGGGTGTTTCGCTCGTATCCGTCGAGTTTCAAGTGCTTATAGGCGGTGTCAGACACTGCCGAAGTTAATTTCGTAAAAACGTGAATCGTATGTACAATGTTTAGTACATGTGTTGGAATTAAGGTTTTGAATTGAACTGTCTAATTTTCATAATGTGCAGATTAAATTTATTGAATTCAGGATAGTGGTTTGAGAAGAAGGTGGCTTTGAAACTATAAATATGTGGTTTTTTCTTTTTCGTGGTTGGTTTGTCCAAATCATTTATTAGTACAAATTTAATGAGTATGCGTTGGTTTTGGGTTCGGGCTTAGAATTGTCGGTGTTATTCTCTTCGGAATTTTGTATTTTACGTTGCTTTTTTAATTCTGGTTTTACTTTGCCCTATTTATCGCAACATTTGAAGAAAATATGGAAATATTATTTTTAAAATTTACAGCCTCATGTCTTTTAGATTTAAACACTTGGAACCCTGGATGAGTTTTAGTTCACTCGGATCGGAAAATTAGTCTATGAAATGTAATCCCGTTTATTCACTCTTGTCGAATAATGAAAGTCGGCAATCATAGGTTAATTTTTGTGTTTGCGATAGCATTACTGGCTCACACTTCTTCTTTAATCTCGTTTTAAGATGGCGGCGCTATGTCTATTTTTTGCCGAGCTATTGGAGTTAGAAATTATCCCGACAGGGTTAACTGTGTAAACTATCTGTCTGAGTTAACTAATAGGTAACGGGTTAAAATGTAATTTGGGTAAAATAAGGGGTGACGGGGTATACTCTTCCTCATTTAGGCGCGATTGCTTACCCACACTCGGCATTCATTACGACGGTTTAACTCAAAAGTTTATTATATCTTCTTTGATGTTTTCTTTGGTGCCAGAATCGAACCAAATTCCTTTGATGGTGTTCGATATCTCCGAGTCGTACATCAAGAAAATAATAAATGAGGAGATATAAAATAATACAAGACGGATTTGTAATAAATATGGCTAAAATTGACGCTTATACGATTTGAGTATACCGGATGGAGTCGGGTTTTTATGTTTTTAGTTTATTTTATTATTTTACATTTGATACGGAAAGTGTATTTGTAACCCATTATGCAAAATAATAATATAGGATATTGGATATGTGCACAAAGACATTATTAAATGAAAAGTACAACTACGACGAAGATATGTTGTAATACTGGCGTGAATACATGCCCAGTCAACATTAGTTTCTAACTAGGCAGTGCCTGTTCTAAGATACTAATGAATTTAATTTTTGCTGTTTAATACGTACCTAATGTCAAATTGTAAATTTCAAAAGCACATTATATTTATTTACATACAAAAGTAATATACCAAAGACAGAAGAAAAGAAGGAAAAATTGAGAAAAAAAAATTAAAAGAAAGAATAAAATTTTGAAAGTAATTAATTAAAAGCGAAAAGTTGTCGATATAAACTACCACGCCGCCATTTTAGTTGATGTGTGATATTCCCCATATAAAAAATTAAAATACACACTTTTTTGAAGAACCCTATTGTATACACTTAATGAATATAAATGTGATTGAAGCAAGGTGTACTTGCCAAACGTTCTTTACCGATTGCTATGAAATTTTGACACAACGTTGCATACGAATACGCCTGTCTTTTTATATTAATATATTATATAGACATGTGAAAGGTAAAAACATGATTTTTTTTAAACAGAACCATCTGTTGAACGTTAACGCAACACGCGCTATTGTTTCTTTATCTGCACAGACATACTGAGTCACAGCAACACGTGGCGGGGTACAGCTAGCATATTTAGGTCTAATATGAGCGTAGTATGAGAATTTTATACTGAAAATAGTCAACGCAGGTGGGCCTGCTGAGTCTGTTCTACAAGTATTTGAATGGAGTATGCTCTAAGGAGCTAGCAGCATTGATCCCCGGTGCACCAGTGCTCGTGCGGGAAACTCAACATACACGAGCGGAACACCCGTTCACAGTTGATATTGGCTTCATGAGAACGGACCAATTTTTGACTCGTTTTTGTGTAAGACGGCTCATATGTAGAACGAGTTACCGGCATCTGATTTTCCTCCTTCATATAATCCGGGCCTTTTCAAAACCCGCATTAATAATCCTTTCCTACAGTCCTTACTTTAACCCGCCTCACAACGCTGCCCAACTGTTTGGCGACATAGCTCATCTGTCTTTACACTATACAGACAGGTACCTTTTGTGAGGTGTCACATAAAGATAAAAAATAAAATAAACACAATTTATTATTCAACAATGAATAAAAATTATTGAACAACTCAATAAATAAAATGATCTACGTCTCGTTATTCTTTCGCACAGCTGAATTGATACAGGGTTTTCCAATAAGAGGTGTTATTTTGATATTCAATCGTAAAAGATCAATGCTTCCGTTGCTTGTGTGGCACGTAGCGCCGTCTTGTTGAAAGTAAACGTTGTCTTGATCAATACTATCCAGGCCATAAAAAATCATTAATCATCTCTCGATAGCGCAATCCATTCACCGTAACTGTTGCTCCAGCCTAATTTTCGAAAAAGTAATGTCCAATGACTCCGCCGGACCATAAAACGCACCAAACAGTCACACGTTGAGGAAAGAGAGGCTTTTCAACAATAACTCTTGGGTTTTCCGAGCCCCAGATGCGACAATTTTGCTTGTTGACGAACCCACCGAGGTGGGAATGGGCCTCATCACTCAAGATGATTTGCATTTGATTGACTCAAGTGAATTTTAATAATTTCAATGCGTTGTTAAAGCGTGTATCGTTCCATTTTTATCAATGACGTAGTTTTTACTTGTCAAATGTCAAAAAATGACAGCTTCAAAAGTAACATGTACCGAAATAGCGGGATATTTAAAATAACATCTCTTATTGGAACACCCTGTATTTCTGAGCTGGGAATTGATATCTAATGCTAGAGGTGATATTTTCAGCTAAAAACTAACTAAAATATTATTCTACAAATTCCAGACAAACATTTTGATGATTTTCACAGCTCTTCCTCGGGTCACCATTTCCTACACAATAGTTACGGTCATCTGTATTATTATTACACAACCACATTTTTAAATATTTGCATAGATTTTGATGCACTTACAAAATAAATTCCTTTCGTGTTTTTAATGAGCATAAATTTATTTTTTTCTTTTATGTTTACCTTTCCTTCAACTTCTAAAATATATCAATATAATGATGTTAAGTCCTTTGTATTTCTGATCAAGATATTTTGCAAAATATCAGCAATTTATCATATCCATGAGCTCGTAAAGCTTTCGTTGAATATTTATTTTTGTACGAATTTGATTTATTTTAATGGTTGAATAAATGTCTTTTCTATTCTCTTTCTTTGCGATGGAACAATTTCCGCCATATGTGAAAATGTATCGAGTAAGGTTCTTTGTCAATGGGCCGACTGATAAATATTCGGTCTTATGCATCCCATTAAAGGATTTATTGCTTTGAAAAAATGTGTGGAAAGTTGGCTATAAAATGTATTAAAAACCCTAATTTTATATGGTGTTAATTTTTTAGATTTTGGTTCAGATCTATTTCAAACAACCTCGTTGTGTCATTTTTATTTAATAAAATAAATTACTTTGTAAATACCACTAATTAATTAAACATCGTTGGACATGTTTCAAAACCAATGATTTCTTAGACAGGATAAACAAATTTCCCGACGAAGAAACCATTGGTTTTGATACAAGTTATTTATTTTATTTAAATTAATTTTTCTATTTATAAAAGACACACGCACACATTGTTGCTTTCAAATTATTTTTAATGAGATTTCATAAAATATGACGATATATTATATTTTCTTTACAACACTAATATACCTATATACCTACCTACCTACCTGCCAATCTGCTAGCCTGAAATCTTTTCAAAACGGTGGTAACGTTTTACTATTTAGCTTTATATTTTGACAGGAAATAAGTCTACCATACCCTTAAAAATGATCTCACTCAATTACAAAAAAACGTTCCAAACGTTCTCTTGTCTGAATTCAGAAACTCCTAATTCCAATTAGGAAAAATTGAAAGCAAATTTGAGTCCATTACGCAGGAATATTTCACAGCACAGATAATCTAAATGAATTTTAATTTTATTTTATTTAGGAAATTTTTATTTTTATTTAACAGTCATTTATATATTAAGCATAAACAATAATTATTTACAATATAAGACCACTAATGTTCTATTAATTCTAGTCGTCGATTCAATATTTGCACCTATACAATATATTTATAAATGAAAAAGAAATATCAAGAATAAACATTATAAGGAATTACAAAATGTTATAAAAACAATTGAAGACAGTTAGTAGTAATACAGTTTTACATGAGTATAATAAAAAACAGAAAAATAAACTAAGAAGATAGGATTATTTCACAAAATAAAAAATTAAGTTATCAGTTTAGTAAGTTGCATTTTATATGTTTAAGAGTGAAGAAGTTTTCACACAGCTTAAAAATAGTTATTGACGTATAACGAATATTAATGTGGCTAATAACAAAAATTAGAAATGTATGTACATAATTAACGATCATATTTATCATCACCAATAATATACGGATAAGACATAATATTAATATTTCCAGAATTGCCTACAATACAAAAACATCTTACTTACGTCATTTACGCCCTTTTCCACCCAAAGCCCGATTCGGGCAGCACGATAAATCGAGAGACGAACACAATCGACTAAATCTATTATTTTCACTTCGCCTAATGACACCCCTGACAGGGTAATGGACATCAATATTCTTTCACTAGACTCGGCCCAAATTTCCTGAGAGAATAGCACAAAGCAGTCCGCTCGAGAATTAGGCGTGTAATTGCTTTGGGACAAAAGAGTTTCTCCATATTTTTTATGTTTTAATTTTTTAATTTCCAAGTGCAACAAGATTTGTATTTTTAAATGTGTCGCCTACCGGTTTCATTTTTTACTAATCAGGGCCTCTAAATATTCAAACATAAATTAAAATAATAGTTTGTTTTTTAGGCTTGTCTAATTATATAAAATAGGGGTTTTATACCAATAATCTTAACACACCGCACTACTATTGTAAAAAGGTTAGCCTTTTTCAAATTCAAAATCTGTTTTAGCAGATGACATTTTTTAAAAATTGCGTTATTGCAAAAGCATTATAAATTTGGCTTTAACCTAACTTTAACCCACCTAACACAACGTAACCTATATTGGTAACTTACATCTGTAGTGATGTCAGAACATCAGGGTATTTTCAGTTATTACATACAAAAAATACCATCATTTTAAATTTGTTGAGTTCATGTCTTAAGTAGACCGGAAACGATCAACAATTGACAATATAAATTGAAGTGCGATTGATGGAACTTCAATAGACCCTTAAATACGTTCTCTCCAGTTGCTTTGTAAACGTCTGCAGAAACATTTCCCGAAGTGTGCGAATAATGGTAATCCTTGCATTTTTCTTTCCATAATCCTGGACAATCGCGAAATAATGCAATGTAAGTAGAAAAATCTTGTTCGCCCAAGAAACTTAATTCCAAAGAGCTCCATAGATAAATCAATAGTATGAAAGATTTTCAATTGCATTGCGAAATGATCATTCCGCTGCGTCAATGTCAAATAAAATACACATCATTCCCCATCGTCAAAAGGCAGACTCAATAAAATGTCAATCGCTTCAATTGCCTCAGTAAACGATCAATTAGTAATGGTCAGTCACATCCAAGACGTAGATTAAGGCGATGCACTACGTCGTGTAATATTTTAAATTGAGCCACTATCAATAACAACCCTTACGTAGATAGCGATAAGATTTAAATTCCCGATTAACACCATTCGCCCGTTTTGATTTATGCAAGAAAAAAACATGGCCAAAAAGTGCCTTTTATTTTATTTTTTGGATGTTCAGTCATAAATATTTAATTTTTTTTCGATCATTTTATAAATAACTTAATTTGCCACATTATACAATAAAATCACAACCGAAAATGGGTTTGTAAGTAAGAGATTTTAAACTTTAAAGCAGTTTTCATAGGCCTTTACATTATTTTTTTCTGGGCTTATAAAAAGACTTATCTAAAAAATGCTCGATTATTTCAAAGGCCAAGATGTATTCTACTCGCAGTATTTAATTAAAGTATCTGAAACATTTCTAGGCGACCAAATTTTCAAACCAAAAACACATGATTTTGCATTACTACGTATGGCATCGCCTTAACTCAACTATCGACAGTTGAAATTGATCGTTTTCGGGGCGCTTTACCTGCATACATCTTCTTATAGCTGGAGAATGATTGTGGCTACAAAGAGATTCGTCAAATATCAGAATTCTTTACACTTTTGCTAAATCCTAACAGTTTGCGACAACTGCCTTACGAACTCATGTTCTGTATTGCTCAACTCTGCCACAATATTTCGTAAAATCCCACTATTCACAAAGGGAAAGACACAATCACGTTACGTATATCCATTTTCGTAAACCTATTTATAACCCCAAATAAAAGTGATCTCCCGGCTTTGAAAGGAGATCGGAATCAGCCAACTTATACACGTAACATTATTATTTTAACCCACACATCTAGAATTCTATAATTGGTAGTTTTATATTGCAATGAAATATAAAACTACGAATTATAGAATGTCTAAATTTTTAACTTTTAAGGTAAAATGCCGAAATCAGAGACGCATCACCAGCGACAATTTGAACGGATCGAAACGAACTACGGCCGTATTGCGGAAGCGTTACCTTCGAAATTCAAAAATTTGTTTGGTAAAAAAAGGTTACTTTGATAACTCGCAGTGAGATGTCAGTGTTGAAACACACAAAAGTGGTTTGAATTTTTCCATACGATTTCACTGGTCAACACATTTTTGTCCCTTTAACGAAAGTAGCCAAATCTGACAGGAAATTTCACGCTGATTTCAGATATGTGATTAGTTTTTTTTCTATTCAGGGTTTTTATGGGGTTTTAAGTTTTACAAAAATGTGTATTATTCACATTTATTCGTGAGTTATCATTGATTTTTTGATTTTTTGACCATCCATTACACTTGGTCATGCTGCAAACATGAAAGAGAACTATGACAACATGAAGCTGCTGTTAACAAAAAATAAATATGTAAAATACGAATGGAAAATATGTGGTGATCTAAAAATAATAGGGCTCCTACTAGGACTGCAAGCGGGATACACAAAGTATTGTTGTTTTCTGTGCGAGTGGGACAACAGAGACAGGAAAAACCATTATGCCAAGAAGGTCTGGCCTACTAGAAAGCACCTTAAACCTAGCACGAAGAATGTTCAACATGCTCCCTTGGTAAAATCTTAAGATAGTACTTACACCCTTACACGTTAAATTGGGTTTGTGAAAATTTTTGTAAAAGGATGGAAATGGCATGATTTACTTACAGCAAAAGTTTCCTAAGATCAGCGACGCAAAAATCAAAGAAGCATATTTGTGGGACCATAAATAAGGGAGGTCTTGACTGATTCGAATTTTATAACAGTGTTGAGACCAGTCGAGCTAGCCGCTTGGTCAGTCTTCAAGAATGTTGTCGAGAACTTTCTTGGAAGTCATAAAAGTGAAGACTATATCAGCATTGTGTCTGAAATGCTCATGGCCTATAAAATATGGGATGTAACATGTCACTAAAAATACACTTCCTTCACTCTCATTTGAATTTTTTCCCCGAAAATATGGGAGATGTCAGTGACGAGCACGGCGAACGATTTCACCAGGACATTGCGGCTATGGAAAAACGATACCAAGGAAAGTGGAGTCCATCTATGCTAGCAGACTATTGCTGGACCCTGCAGAGAGACTCTCAAGATACTCACAAGCGCAAATCAGGAGCAAAAAAATTTAAATTGAATTAGTTTTGAAATTTTGTTAAATAATAAAAAAACCTGATATATAATTTTTTTTTGTTTCATTTCGTGTTTATGGATACTAAATACATATAAAAAATTTAGCTATTCTTAAGGGACTGCACTTAAAAAAATAAATGTCGACCAGTGTTTTTGGGGAGAATTTTTTCATACGAAATGGGTATTTACTCACTGCAATGTAGTGACTGTCCCGCGTTTTACATAGGCAAAACAGCGCGTTATATCAACACGCGAGTCAAAGAACACCTAAGATGCTTAAACAGTAATGGGTTCTCCGAATTTGCAAATCATCTCATAGCAACCAACCATACGTTTGACAAAAATACTGGCATCAGTCTATTACATAAAAAAGGAATAGGTCTTAGGTTGCATAACTTAGAGGCGCTAGAGTTAAGGAAAGCCAAAAATGTCAATAGCAAAGTCAAAAACAACCAAATAAACCTAAATAAAAGTCCTATACTCAGATTGTTCCCTATTGACAAAGAGCACTCGCCTCTCAATCTCCCACCTATCCCTACCTCTTCCACTGTAGTTCAGACTGTCCACTTACCGTGATATCAACACATGTTAATTTAAATTTTAGATGTTTAGTATTATACTGCCCTGATGAAGCTACGGTTGTAGCGAAATCCGTTCGGCATTAAGTATTTACCTATAAGTGATGTTTACAAAGTTATTATTTAATTTTAAATTATAATGTCACATCGCAAAGTAACCGCTTCACATGAAGAAAAAATTAAACATTTTTTTCATTGCGTATTATTAATAAATAGGCCCTAAGCCGTGAGGTGAACTAACTGACATTTTAACAAAAACTAAGTTTTTGTATTCTATATTCCTTAATTAAAAAAAAAAAATTTACTAATATAATTATAAATAAGTATATTTTTATGGTAATTACAATCACATAATTCTTTTAAACAAAACGAGAAATGATTGCTAAATTAAAAAAAAAAAAAAACATTTTTTAATATACCTAAATAATGAACTTATTGTTAAACGTGATCTTCGTTATAATATACGTTTTCATATATGGTGTACTGGACACCTACGCCAGTGACATTGACTGTAAATGCTGGTTTCCTCTGGGGGGTACCTTGGGTAAGGATTCGAATAGAAACACAACATGCGAAAGTCGTCGGACAACTAACTGGTTGGGCCAGTTGTTTGCGTATTTATTGGGTTCGAATTCATAATATCTACACGTGTTAATGTGGAGCAATTATTCTTAAATCTAAACAGAAATATGATAAGCGTCACAGCGCCGAATTAATTACTAAGGTCCCACGGTGTGTCGTGTGAGTAATTCATCCTTGAACTGTTGATATGACACTTGTGCAGTGATTAAAAATCTTATCATCGTACGAGACAAGACTCAAAGGAGTCGGCATCGTAAAATGTGTGACATGAGACAAACATTTATTTTCTTGGTTATTCAATAATTATTTATGTATATCCATCTGCTGTCCGGTACATATGGCGTTAATTTAAATATTTTATCAAAATGCGACATCCACAATTTATGCTTATTTACTTGCAAAATCGTAATTTAAAAAAATATTTAAATTACCGTCATTTATGAACATTTAGATTTTAACTAACATTGTGTTTAACCTTAAAGCATACAATAAACCTAAATAATCTTCCTAGGTCATCATTTCATATTATGGAGAGGGGGAATGTGAATTTATACATGTATTAATTTAATTTTAATGGGCAAATTTCATAATTGTACGGAAGATTGAAGTGGAGTTCAGACTTAGAGGAGATTAAATGCTGAACGGAGGGAAGGCAATTTTAGATAAGGCTTGATAGAAAGAAGAGAGGATATTCGCTTAGATAGAGACAACCAAAAAATATGTGATCTAAAGTTTCCACTACTAGACCACATAAAGTACAATCAAGGAAGTCAAGCACATGAATTTTAAAAAGGTGAGAAGGAACAGAGCAATGTATAATTCTCAGTCGAATAAGTGAGGAAATTTCTTTTTTGGAAAAATGGGGGTAATGTTGAAACCACGGTTTCAATGGAATGGCCCTTTATAATGATCGACTAGTAATGTGTCAATACTCTGCCTAAATATATCTTTGAGGATAGATAAAATGTCAGATAGGAGAATGTGGTTTATGAAGGTAAAAATGGGGTTGGATGCACCTTGTTTTGCCACGAGATCTAAAATATCGTTACGAACGATGCCAACATGTTCAGGAATCCAAATCAGAGTTACGGTTTTTACAGAGCTTTTAATGGAGGCTATCATCACTCCAATGAGGCTTACAAAGTTATTATCAGGTTGAAGAAGAGAACTGGATTTAATATAGGCTTAAATAACACAATAGTAACTAAACTATAAAAAGCAGAAAGATGATACCAAACTAAAATCTATCTTATTTGTAATAAGCATTTACTTTGTGGCTCGTCGCAATTTACAATAAAAGATATGCATTTGTTTTAGACCACTTTAATTTTAATTGCACTCTACCGGTTTTGGAAGCATCTTCCTTTGTCAGGAGAGTATTAAAACTAACCCATGATACAAAATATTGACAGATATATACACAAAAAATATTATTTAAATACAATTTACAATTTAAAGATCATAAATTGTCCATCATTCTACAAAGGTAAGACAACCAGAAATATAAATATTAGAATCACGCAACATTTAAGATGTTTAAATAATAATATTTTTTGTTTGCCAATCATCTTATTTCCATCAATCGTACTTTTAATAAGGACACAGGGGTTAGAATTCTTCACCGTAATAATACAAGCAAAAGATTAGATAACTTAGAAGCCCTTGAAATCAAAAAATTCCTAAATAATAACGCTAGTATATTAAATAACCAAATTAATTTATCGTTTAGTCCCATTCTAGATATATTTCCAGTAAACCGCTCTGTTATTGCCGGAATTCCCGCAATTACCCGTCCCCCTTTGTTAACCTCCCAATCAAACACCTAAATTATATTTTCTTGTCAATATTTGGTATCATAGGTTAGTTTTAATATTCTCCTGACGAAGGAAGGGTGCTTCCGAAACCGGTAGAGGGCAATTAAAATTAAAGTGGTCTAAAACAAATTTATATCTTTTATTGTAAAATATTTCTGTACAAAAATTGGAATACATAAACTATTCAGGAACAACCTTTTCTTTAACTTATTTTGAAGGTTATACTCATCAATGTAATATATCATTGAAGATCAATCTGGACGAAAGACGAAACAGAACAAGACATAAAAAATACGGTCATAACTAGGAATATTAAAATTTTAAAATGTTGCTGCCAAAAATATGGGAAAAATTTGTTGAAGGATGATATTGTTAATTCTGAATTTGAAATATGAGATCGAAAAATATGACGCTTAATAAATAGGTCCAAATGATCTATTGCTTTAAGACACCTGTCTCAGTAATATAAGAGATCCTGGGCTCGATTCCTGGTTGTGACCGTTATCTTTTTAGTGTTTTGTTTAGATTTATCAAAATCATCTTTTTCTTCAATGACATAAACAATTGTTCAATAAGGTCAAAAATCCAGATAATGTGTTGATATTTACTGAATAAATAAAATGGTTAACTTCTACGCAAAACTGGGCAGTACATCATACAATTTACAGAACAAGCTGAAGTATCCGACTTTCCTCGGGCTTTCCACAGAGTTTTTGAAATCAGATGTGTACTGTAATTTTCCTCTTATTTTGAACGGCCAGTGTGAAAAGTTTAAACAAAAAGTATCAAAATTCTGTTTTAAGGTGAGGGAAAGGGAGTTGGGCGTAGTTTTCCAAAATCTCATTCAGACAATGACCTTCTGACTGTTTTGAAGGTCAAGTTTTGTTTTTTTTTTCGTTACCCGGTACGCAATCTAAAAAAACCCGGTACGCAATCAAACAAAAAGTTTTCGTGTTTTTTTTTGTTCTAAACATGCCGTTAAATGATGTGTCTATCTAATGATATTATTTTTATGATATTCCTATCCATATTACTATAGTAAATCTGTTTTTTTTAGTAATATTATTTACTTCTTTGAAAATAAAACCTAGCTTTCGAATGAAGCTGACACAAAAAAATATGTAGGTACAATACAAAGTAGAACAGCAACTAAAAAACTTTTGCAGCTTATTCTGATTCTAGTAGTTCATGCTATTCTAGCAGTTTATTCTATTCTAGCAGTTTATACTGATTCTAGCAGTTTATGCTATTCACGCAGTTTATGCTATTCTAGCAGTTTATGCTGATTCTAGCAAGGTAAATTAATTGCTAACTCTATTATAATTTATTTTTTTAATGAATATCTTTGAAGCGTTTGAACTTTAATTCCATTTCACTACAACTTTTCAAGCTCAGTTTCTTATATGTTTGGAGGTGGTTAACATTTTTAAATTAAAAAGGGGAGGTTATTTGAAATCAAAATGACCGGATATGTGTTGTTTCAAATAATAACCCTTTTAATTTATATCAATTATCAATTTTAATTTTTTCAATTGACTATCATAAAAAATATTCACCAAAAAGTATCTACCTCGGATATTTTCAGATTCATTTTTTATTTTTCACTGACTCTTAAATGATGTATCTATATAATAAGTATTTTCATGAAGGCACTCCGTATCCATATTACAATAGTAAATATCTTGTAAGTTTTAATTTCATTTTACTACTTCTGCTTTCTCTAAATACGAGTAGTATAAAATAAAGTCGCTTCCCGTGTCTGTCTGTTTGTGCGCTTAGTTCTCCTAAACTACGCAACAGATTGTAATACGGTTTTCACTAACGTGTTGAAAATTTTTTCAGGAAGGTTTATGTATAAAATACAAGCATATTCAAGTCAAAAAATATATATTCGGGCGCTTACATTGCTAACGCTGGCTAAACCTTAGAAGATACAACAAAATAATGTACTACGGAATATTGTACATCTTTAAAAGGCCTACAGAAAAGTTCACAGTGGTATACGTCTTTCTTCTAAAGATAATCCACAGTAATCATTTTTATTTTTTACATTTATTATGTGCTATTTGCGACGCTATTTTAATAAATAAAATATTAATACTTATCCAATTAAACGTGTTAGTTATGTTGAGCATTTAATTTATACTAAAATTTTTCTTCACAAAATATAATTTAAATCGACATCTTAAAAGATATCGCAATTTGAAAAATCACTTGCAACTAAACTATTTGCCGCACGCACAAAAGCCGCCGCAGCAAACTACCTACCTATCTTTCTCGCGTTAACAAGTATATCGAAGCTCTCCGTGTTGGGTTGTTTACTGAGAATATTATTTGGTTTTCAAAGATGAAACACAACTTATTCTTATTTTAATATTTTTATTTTGTGAATATTAATTCTTTTGTTATTTGTCGTTTATTTTCCTGGTCACAGTTTTGTATTTAAATTATGTCTTTGAAACGTAGTAATAATAATAATAATAATTGGACAATTTTTATAGCGCCGCTTTTGTGAGTTATCACCTCAGGGGCGCTTAGTAGTTTGAATATACATCGTAGTACCTACAAGGAATGCAAAAATAATGCGTTTGGTAGGTTTTAATGACGCAAACGAAGAAGAAAGGGAAATCCGGCTGTCGAATAGCAGAGAAAGTACTTCTTCGCGAAGAGATAGATAATGGTCTGTTGAACGTGAGGCTCGCCTTAGTCTTGATCGGGTTAGGCTAATATAGATCTCAGATAGCCAGAAAATCTTCCGTACAAAGAAACAATCGATTACTCACTGATCGAAATATGCAAAAAAATCCCTGGTCAATGAATGTTACTAATTTGTGTTCAAATAAAGTTAATGACGTTATGAATTACGATTTTTTCATTGATTACAAGAATGATGCTGTCGTTTCAATTGATACAATTTCTGTTGTCTGTGAACATTGCTCTGCTCTGAAATGGAAAGATGAATCTGAAGGTATGTGTTGCTTACAGGAAAAAGTAAAATAAAATGAAGTTCTTCCTCCACCCGAACCTCTTACACCTCTTACTCTACACTCTCTTCTGACGGGTGATCATAAATCTAAACAATTCATGCGCAATATACGCCGATATAACAACGCGTTTCAAATGTCCTCTTTTAGAAATACAAAAGTTAATAGAATACTCGTATATATATTATCATATTTTTTAAGAGTTCGCACGTTGTTGAGCGGGATTTTATGCCTACATTTCAAATTCAGGGGCAAGTATATCATTTAGCAGATCAGTCCGATGATCACAAATCTTTGCAAATCTATTTTATCTCAGATCCAGAAACACAAGCATCAACGCGGAATAACAGTGTCGCACAACCAATTGATAGTAATTTGGTAAGGTCTCTACAAAATATGTTTCATTCCCATAGCAACTACATGCAGTCTTTCAAAACTGCTATTAAGAGCGTTCCACCAGGCACACCCGACTTCAATGTCGTAATCCATGCAAACAAAGTACCTTTCAGAGAACACAGCGGCCGTTATAATGCCCAATCCATAAGTGAAGTAGCAGTATTGATATAGCTGGACAACAATTTGCAAAAAATCTCAGAGCTGCATAGATCTTATGACAGCTTACAGTATCCTTTGGTGCTATGTCGGGGAGAAGACGGATACGCCATTAATGTTTCTCAAGTTTTACGTAGTGGAGAACCTCTACGTAAAACGGTTTCATGTATGAAATACTATTACTATGACAAGACATAATATTTTTAACCCCTTACTTAAATATGGGATGGTAAAAAACTAACACTTGGTCGATCAATATGCAAAAAATTGAATCAGAGCCATTAGCTCACACTTTCAGGATGCTTTATGGTCGAATGAACACAGCAGCGAGATTGGTTAAACTACCTTCATCGTTCACGGGTGAGCCTCGATATTTGCATGAAAAATCGCAGGGAGCAATGATTTATTCCAGACATCACGGTAAATCTGATCTCTTTATAACTGCAACATGTAACCTGAACTGAACAGAAATCAAGGAAAATATCAACATCAATTTATCTCCACAAGACAGATACGATGTAGTGATCAAATATTTCCAGTGAAACTGTATTTTTCAATGACCATTAACAAGTCACACGGCTCAAACATTCAATGTTGCAGGTTTGAGCGTTGAGTGTTTTTCACATGGACAACTGTATTTAGCCCTTTCGCGTGTAATTTTCAAGCAAAATCTCTTAGTGCTGTCTACTGCAAGAACAACTGTAAACATTGCACATAAAGACATTCTGTAGTTACTGGCAGTATAGTCTGATTCAAGAAAAAAAAATATTTACTGCTTATATAATCTAAAAAAGATCTGCAAAAAAATGTGTGTTTACAACAAAATATTAATTAAAAATATAGCACATCACGCAAAGTAAATTTATTTTTAAAATTACTGGTAAATGCACTTTTTGGAACTTTAGCGATGCTACGAGGTTTATCTAGAATACTCCAGACGCAATGCAAAACGTTCCTACATTCCTACCTACGGCCTACGAGTACTTGTAGCTGAGAAAACTACCTTCGGCAACACGTTGCGAGTTTGACCAGGTACATTTCACGCATTCGCTAGAAAGGTCTACCAGAAGAAACTACCAGAAGTATCCAGACTGAGCGAGTTGTCTCCAGCTTACCAGAGGTCTCGCGTAGTTACCACCGTCGTCGGTTGGACTATATAAATAGGCCCGAGGCAGCGAGCAGTCAGTCAGTCAGTCATTAGTCAGCCAACAATCTACTAGTCTCGTGAGTGACAACGAGCACGCCTCGCGCAGGACGATACACCCGGCATTGCACGGTTCATCCATGGACTCCAATGGGATCATCACAGCGCCCTAGTCCGAGCATTCCTGGCCAGCGCTACACCAGATCATCACAGCCCCCTGGTGCCAGCATATCTGACCAGCGCTATATCCATGCACCTAGACCCCGTGGCATCCTCGCCGGTCTATGCATCTGCTGCACAACCGCTGACCAGGTCCACCGCATCTTCGGCTTCCCTGTTCAGCACTGGAGCACCCAGAAGACCCATTATCTTCACCAGTACCTGACACCTCCACGAGTCCGGTCACCAGTAGTGGCGACGACTCAAAGGCCCGCACTTTGACCAACACTTTACCGATTGCGTCCGGAGTCTTTGCCATCGGTTCTGAAGTCAACTCATAAACTGCATCCTGACTCAATAAAAACACTGTGACCTTCACAACCTCTTTTATTTCGTGTCTCCTCACCAGATCCCCAAAGAACTATAAACTGTCAATGTCAAAGCGCTAACAATGGATCTGATAGTTCATGTGTTGCTTGGACTCTTATGATGCCACATTAGTGCATGGCACCCGTGCGAAGCAGTAGGCGGGTCGCTAGTTCGACATAAAAATACTTTCTTTGATATACCATATAATAACACCATTTATATTGGAAAAAATTCTGTCATTTTTCGACGATTTTTTTAGATGGCATACCGGGTTTAAAAAAATACAAAAAAATTATATAACATTGTAAGGATTTAGAGTTCGAGCAACGTATGTTTGGTCAATTTGATTACAAATAACTATCCCTTTTACTGTACAAATTTTAACCACCCCCTAAACTTGTAAGAAGCTTCAAACTTGAAAGTTATAATAAAGTGAAATTAAACTCTAAATACACTATATTTATTGTTTTGGTGTTTAATTCGTAGAACTCCATTTAATTTTTTAAATAAATTTAAAATAAATCAAATTTAATAATGTTATAATAATTATTAAGTTCTGCAAGTATTTCTGTTATTTTTACAGTTTTTAATGTGACAGCTGTTTCGGCTTTTGAGGCCATTATCAAACTGTCCAAATTAAAAAACTGTCCTAAATACACTACTGGAAAAAGACCAATGAGTTACACCAAGCTGAAGTCAGAATAAACCGTAGGAGTTTTTTTTAGTTGTAATTCAATTTTCTACTCTCTATACTTTTGTGTTATCTTCAATGCTAGGTTTTATTTAAACAAAAATGTATAATATTACACAAAACTGGATTTACTATTGTAACATGAATACGGAGTTCATTAATGTACCTTAATTATATTGATACATCACTTAACAATATAACTAGGAAAAAATCTGTACTTTTTTTATGAATGTTTTTGCAAATTAGTTACCAAAAAAATATATAGCATTGAAAAAGTTGAGAATTGGACAAAATTGGACAAATTTTTGTACATTTTGATTGCAAATAACCTTGCTATCACTTCATTTCATTTAATCTATAGCTTACGGGTCATCCAGTACACAGACGTAACTCTTAAATGTCTGTGTTATTACTTAATCGTTCATTTTGTGCTTGAGATGAGATTTAAGTCAGGGAACCAATATTAAGTATCTAAATACGCAACTCGATAAGCTTAGCCAAATTCAACTGGACATGGATTGGTTCTGTCAATATTTACCATTGTTCAAATTGAAAAGGAACCTTTCTGGGTACTTAAATAAAACAAACCGAAAGGTCTATTCAATTGCTCAATTTTTTTTTATATATATCTGACTGACTTAATTAAAACAAGGCCGAAAACAAACTTTAAATGGTTACATCCAAAGTTAACATTACTTTTGGAGGAGAACTGTTTTTTTCATCATATTTTAAAAGATGTTTTTCCGTCACAAGAGTGCAACATGACCATTTAAGTTTTTCGTCTTAGTTTAAAAGATTTATTTATTTTAATATCAACGGTATAAAATATACCATATACAGTAAATTACAAACATTGACATCTGAAAATATACAATTAACAGAAATTCTGGATGGATATAAAAAGTTAGAGATACAAGTATATGCAACACTTATAGGTAGACTAGGTTAGATTAGTATTGATTGAAATATATGATAGTATAGATACATATTATAGATTCATTATATAGATTCGACGGCCGGCATAGTCCAGTGGTAACGCATTGGACTGCCATTCCGAAGGTCGCGGGTTCGAACCCGGCGTGCGCAAATAAATTTTATTTGATTAATTTGTGTTATTTCACAATTAATTAATTAAAATAATATATAGTATATTTGCGGCACGTTCCAGAGTGGAAGATACTACCAGTATCGCCCTGGTGTAAGACCACCATTCAGAATTGAAACGTTGCTCCAAATGGCTTTAGCCGTGTTTAGTGACTAGATCTGAATAGCCAGGTACTTCCCCACCTTCCTCTTTCCCTTCCCCACTTACCTTCAGCCTCACAAAATCCCCCAATTGGGGATGCCATAGTCTCACTGGCTCCAGACGGGAGCAGTTGGGACTCTTGTGAGGTATTCACTATAAAAAAAATAAAAAAAACATGATATAATATCTTACAATAGCTAATATAAAGATGTTCACGTCACAAGTATACAACATAACCATTTTAGTTTTCAAGACAACAGTTATTTAAAATATGGCGCATTTTGGCAGTGTATAAAAAAATTGTGTTTAAATGGCAAGATATCGTACAAACCGTGCTATGAACGCTTGTTTGTATCTTCTTGTTTTAATTATTATAATAATATCACCAGTTAATACAGTCCGTCAGACCCTGCACAGAAAAGTTCCACATTGGCTGCGCTGCAAGTCGTAGTTAATTTTACTTTTCTGTACAGGCTCATCGGTTTTTGTCGATTCCTTACCGTTACTGAGTCTTTGGGACGATGGTTTTAGTGTCATAAAATGTCACGCAAAATCTTGTGTATATTTTTTATTTGTGAACACGCTCTAAGAAAACAATTAACACTTTTTTTTATTTATTTAAAGTAATAGATAATAATAATAATGTATTTTTAAAATCAATATATATTTTATACATGTGTTGTATCTACGTAATGCTACTCGACTTAAACTAACCAACATAAATGTTTTAACAATCTGGATTTGTTCATAATTTTATCGATGTGTATTTTCTCGAATCTAGGAGAATACGCCTTATTGTGTCACATTATATTCTGTAATACTTCACTGACTGATATCTAGAACCGAAACCGATAAAAATTATATCAAAGTTACTGTTGTTTGGTGGTTTCCTGGTATTTATTTAGCTATTTTGGTTTGTGTAATAACATTCTATTTAAATAGAGTTTTACGAACCTTGAGCCCGCAAGACGTTAAAGTTTATAGGTTACTATATATTAAAAGCCTCTTCCACTTAATAGTGGGCAACCTCTATAAAAATTTTAATTAACAAAAGTATGCAAGAACACACTCATGCTCGTTCCAACATTTATATTTTTTATGAAGGAAATGTTTTGCCATGTATAATTTATGTCATCACAAAACATAATGCCCATAAAAATTTTATTAAGACGGGCAGATAAAATATTATAAATGTTGGTATGTACCTTTTGTCTAAAAGTATACCCCATTATCTTTCTTAATTTTTAACTATAAAGCAGTAAAGTTCCCCAACACTGTCGAATGATGATGATAATACTTAATAATAATTTTCTTGGTAGGTTAAACCATTGATTTGGGATGATGTAAATACCTTACGAGTGTATCTGAATTAATTCAGAATTTTAAATTAATTACGGACTTTAAAAAGATAAAAAAAAAAAAACAGATCTTACGAAAAAATGGGGAAGGAATCTCGAGTGCCGGGCACTATTGTATTCCAACAGAATGTACAGTCTAAGCGAGGGAGATATCTTTTGGATACGTCTTCGAATTTTGAAAGATGTTTTTGGAAGAAATAATACGGAATATGAAATTTAAATAATAGTCCACTACAACTTTCGATGATTTTATTTTAAATATTGGATGACCTGGTGACTAATTTAAAGTTCCTATAAAATGAAATTAAAATTTAAAACACTTTAAGTATTTTAAATAAATAGAATTTCTTTAAAATAAATGCGTTAAAAAGAGACCAATGAGTTACACCTCGCCATAGTCAGAATAAACTGTAAGAATTTTTATTAGTTGTAGTTCAATTTTCCAGGCACTATTGTTTTCCAACAGAATGTACAGTCTAAACGATGGAGATGCATGATCCATTTGAAAGAGATGCCAAATCATCAATCAATGACAAACTACTACGTTATCTCTTCTGCGATTCAGATGTTCTTAGGGATCATCCAGTGAAGAAATTGTTTTTTTTTTAATCTGATCTAAACTCGTGTATTAACGTGTCGTGCGTCGCCGTAGCCGATAGACACGATTAAATTTCATACATTAACCTGTCGTGCGCCGCAATAGCCGATATACACGATCAAACTTCATACATTAACCTGACGTGTGCCCCAGTAGCCGATAGACACGATCAAACTTCATACATTAGCCTGTCGTGCACCGTAGTAGCCGACAAACACAATCGAACTTCATACATTAACCTGTCGTGCGCCGCAGTAGTCGATAGACACGATCGAACTTCATACATTAACCTGTCGTGCACCGTAGTAGCCGACAGACACAATCAAATTTCAAACTTTAACCTGTCCTGCGCCGTAGTAGACGATAGACACAATCAAACTTTATACATTAACATGTCCTGCGCCGCACAGAGGGCTGAAAATCGCCTTTCTTAGACAAAGAGACCTGAATTTTCAAGGTTATTTTTTGGCTAGAAATGGATTCTGCTGATCATTAATATGCTATAAAATTTCGTATGAAGCAATTGCGTGTACAAATGAAGGAGTTATCATTTTTTTAAGAAAAGATTGTATGGCACTGACATTAAAAATGAGGCTATCTCTGGAATCATTAGGTTGGCCATTCTATCCTTACACACAGATATACTACTATTTATTTGTATTTTTTTGACATACTTCGTATTGTGGCGCAACTTGCGATTTTTTTTTTTAAATCGTCAAAGTTGAAAAAAAAACATTTTTAAGTTGATGACTCATTTAAATGCTTAAATGCTTTACATATGAGTATGCTTTGTCTAGTTTACAATATTTTATTTACACTGAAAGCCAATAAATTTTTCTTAAAAAATGATAACTCCTTTATTTGTACACGCAATTGCTTCATACGAAATTGTATAGCATAGTAATGATCAGAAAAATCAATTTCTAGCCAAAAAAAATACTGTTGAAAATTCAAGTCTCTGTCTCTATGAAAGGCGATTTTAAGCCCACTGTGCGCCGTAGTAGACGATAGGCACAATCAAATTTCATACATTAACCTGTCCTGCGCCGTAGTAGACAATAGACACAATCAAACTTCATACATTAACCTGTCCTGCACCGTAGTAGACGATAGACACAATCAAACTTCATACACTAACCTGTCGTGCGCCGCAGTAGCCGCAGTTATTACGTCCGCTTCGGCACTCAATATTTATTGATGTATCTCGTTTAGCTTTATATACGATACAAATTTGGTAAAAGTAAATCTTAAAGAAATTTTAATTGATAGGTATTTATTGTGAAGAATTTTCAAGAAAAATACCCTGTAACATTATCGATTTACATCTCCGCACTTTCTTCTGCTCACGTCCAGTTTACCTCGCCAAGCGGAGAAGCATGAATTTAAAACTTAACTGCAGTTCTTCATCTACCACAGCATGTTCATGTTATGTCATCAGCATTGAGAATAGTATATGACATTTAAAAAAACATGAAATCTAATTATAGGACACGACCTCACTTTACGAACTACCGATGTTTTTTTTCCAATTTGATTTTAAAGTTAAAAAAACCGATTTACAAAATTCCCTTTAAAATCATAGAAAAATTCTGTAAATTCAATTCTTTCAACATTTAATCTTTATGTGAAAATGTATTTTGGAAGTTTACTCAATGAAAACTCATTCTCTCTGTGGCTTTGTAAACACTTCGGGTGTACAACAATTTTGGTATGTTTATGCTGAAAGTATTTGAGATTTCCTTAAGTTTATGAGAAGAGGAGAATAAATATTGTTCTTCTTTATGCGCACCGCCTGAAACCAAAGTTGAGTGAAATATTAACTTGTTTAAATATTTATTGTACGACGAACAAGAAACCCGAAGGTAAAAGTGAACCAGGAACTCTGTGAGACACCTTTGTATATTAATTCCTCTCCTGACAGGTTAAAACACAACATGTCTCAGTTTATTATCTCGAGTTGAATGTTTGTTATCTGGCATAGAATTTTTTTTTGTTACGAGTTATCAAAAATGGAAAGCTGGGAAGATAATGTAGATTTCCTGTCTTAAAACATTATTTTCACTTAAATAAAATTTAAAATCTATTACGCTAGATATAAAGAGTATAAGTAAAACAAAATCATTATTTAATTTTTTTCAATTTCCGGGACAATATTTTCACGTGACACCGAAAAAAAAACTCCATTTAAAAAATAGGCATTTGTTATTTAATCACCCAACAAGTAATCACAGTTTATACATTTGAAATCGCTCTCCTGAAAAATTGTTGTTATTGACTTGTACTCTTTATGCTTAGCACGATAGAAATTTAAATCAACACAAATATTCCAAGTTACAAGTAAACTGACGACATCTGAATTCCTCACAAAATAATATTTTCTGAGCTGAACATATTGCTTGTACAATGGGCTTAGCTGGCAGAACCCATTACACTTTGGTGAGAACCCAAAGTTTTGGACAATATGTCTGTCTGTTACCAGACTCAATTTCTAATATTAAAGCTTTAGGACAAATTTAGCATTATGACGACCAAAGGGGGAATATTTAATTATTATTTTTTTAGCTTCTTGTACACGGAGAAAAATGAGTATTGCTGATTTATTTAAATCCTGTTAAAACGGAACTGCAGGCCTTTAACTAAAATTTTGTACATTCGTAATATATCGGAACACTTGTTCATGCACCTGCGTTTATCCAGATATTATACATAGTAATACCAGGTAAAATTCTCTCTTTTGCCGATGATACTGCAATAACAGTACAAGGTAAAACATGGGAAGATACAATAAGTAAATCCAACAAATGCATTGCAATAGTCAAAGATTGGCTAGATAGAAATCTTCTTAGTCTAAATTATGAGAAAACCGTTTTTATTCCCTTCTATAATTCCCAAAAGGCATCCCCTAAAAACAATCTTAACCTGAAGTTCCATAATGTTAATTGTAACCCTGAGACATGCTCAAACTGCGAAGATGTAAAATTAGGAAATTATATCAAATACTTAGGTGTAACTATTGACTGTCAACTCAAATGGACTTATCACATAGAAAAAACTGTCAATAAACTGAGGCACCTAATTTACATATTCAAACGCATGAGCAATATCGTTAACATAAGAACTATGAGGCTCGTTTATGATGCATTGGTACTTTCATCCATTTCCTACGGAATAATCGCCTGGGGAGGAACATTCAATAACCATGTGAAACCTCTAGAAATTATTCAGAAGTCTATCATTAAGATAATGCACCAGAAGACCAAGACATATCCCACCGATAAATTGTTTAAGGAAACTGACATTATGGAACTAAGGCAGATCTACTGTGTCCAATGTCTTAAATTTGTATACACTCGTCCTTATAATTTCTGTAAAAATCCAAATCGTTCTAGCCAGAGACACAACATATGCATGTACACAGTGCTTCACTGCAAAACTAGGCTAGCCCAAAGACACATTCACTATATTGGCCCAAAATTGTTTAATTCCTTGCCGAGTTCCATCAAGATATGCCAAAACCTAAACTCGTATAAAATAAATGTCAAAAGCTGGGTAAAAAAGTATCTGGAAGTGAGAGAATTTTTTCTATAAGTTATACAAATATGATACCTATATATGATAATATGTTACCATCTAAATTTAAAAAAAAAAAGTTTAACTTCTTTTGAACTCTTTTTTTATTAAAATAACCAAATGTACTATATGATTCTTTATTTTATTTTTTTCTTTATTCTTATCTCTTTTTTCATTTAAACCATAGATAATATAACCACCACTGTTTTAATTTTCACCTTATAATGCCCACGCACAGGCTTCGCCTTTGTGGGATTTTTTTGTTACTCCTTGTATTTTGTATAATTGTATATGTAACTGTATGTATCAAAAAAATTGACAATAAATAAAAAAAAAATTATATAATGTCGAAATGCAAAAATTGCACATTCGTGTTTAACTGAAAGTTTATTACGAAATATGTTACATCATTCGTCAAAGGCCTGCATTCCCGTTTTTAACCCTATTACGAATAAATTGAAGTTTTTTTTTAAAATATTAAAAATATTTTATTTCAGTAAGTTCTCTCCGTGTACATCATCCCCATCTCCTCCCCCCATTCCCTTCAGACTCACAATATACCTCATTTGGGTACCATAATCCCACTTGCTCCGCACATTTGTGACTGTTGTGCGGTATTGACAAAAATAGCCCATCTAAATAAAAGCACTATTCATATACATTCTTCGATTTCAGTTGGCTGTCTAATGCCCATAACTGAGAGGTTTGCGGTCCTCCCAACGAATGTGAAGTACCCCTATTTTGACGTAATGACCAAGCCTGCATACCCGCTAGTATACCTGCTGCAGATTTACTCCAAGACCTCTGTGGTTCTTCTGGATGGGGCTTTAGATACAATAATACCAGCTTTCATTGCAGCAGCACGTAAGTAAAAAAACACTCGAAGTTTTTCTTATTATTAAGCTGATGGATGATTTTACTGATAATATTCGTAATATTTTTGATCTTTTTTTTATTTATTTTTTATTTGAAATACATACATATGACAATTTACAGAAGAAAATCATATGATTCTAAAAACTAATTACAATAAAATATTTTCTATTAAACGTAACTACCCAATTCAATAGAGAAAAACGTTGCTCCTGTTTTGATCTTCAATGATTTTGTTCATTCTTAGTCAGGAAATCAGTTCTTTGCCCACTTGAGCGTTCTTATATATAATGAAGAGAAAATGGTGTTCGTTTGTTTGCTAGCTGTTCTCTCTTTCTAAATCTGTTAAAATAACATGTCTGACGATAATAGAAAAAATAAGATGTTTATGAGTCACGCACTGTGCACAAAGGGCACAAAAAACTCTACTGCGATCGATGCACTGTGCACAAAGGGTACAAAAAACTATACTGCCATCGATGCACTGTGCACTAAAATGACCAAAAATCTACTGCGATTGATGCACTGTACACGAAAGGGCACAAAAACTCTACTGCCATCGATGAACTGTGTATGAAAGAGCACAAAAAACTCTACTGAGATCGATGCACTGTGCGCGAAAGGGCACAAAAACTCTACTGCGATCGATGCACTATGCACGAAAGGGTACAAAAATACACTAGAGATTAAATTTAATTATTTATTTATTTCATTTTATCACTAACTTGTAAATTCCCAGGATTGTAACAATACCACAAGAAAATAGTGAACGGTTTTGTTTCTGCTCCAGTTTAAAACATAAATAAGAATACTTATTTTTGTACCTGTGCGCATAGGAAGTACAAAATTACAAGTGCAAATCGAGTTTTAGTGTAGTGATAGAATTCTAAGTAATTCCAGCTTGCAGTTAAGAGGGCGCCTTCCGTGTAAAGAATTTAGATTTGGGTAACCACCACAAAAGAAACAATATTTAGTTTTAAAAGAATCCGATAGAGGTGTCATTGTCTGAATTCGTATTAGGAATAAATGTGGGGATTTAATAATTTAAATGACACCGACATCTATTGCCATTTTAGAAAAACAAACCCATTTTTAGTTAGCACCAAGCAAATTAGAACGAAAGATGAAATGAAGATGGTTCTCAAAATATGGGTTTATTTCGGATTTAATTACTAAATTTTTTTTTTTAATTTTACAAAAAAGTAATTTGTATAGGTATAAAAAATTACTTTACTTTACTAAAATACTACATAAAATACTTTAAAAAAAGTTAATTTATAACTTTTATAAAATCAATTAAACCAAAAGTAATTAAGTCTAAGTGATTAATGCATAAATTAAGTTGTTAAGCGCCCTTGAGGTGATTTTGTCACGAAAACGGCGTTATATAAATAGTCCAATCATTATTATTATTATTATAAATAAGGTTTTTCTTATATGGTTATCTTTACAGGGTGTCCGGGGGTAAAGTGCTCAAACTTCAGGAGGTTATTCTAAATGCTAGTAGAAGTAAAAAAGAAATGGAAATTTTTCGAATTTCAAAATTTTTTCCACAAAAAATTATTTTCCGTAGAAGAAATTGTTTTTTCTATACAAAAAATAAACCTTTTTACCCGAAAACTATCTTAAAACGTTGGAATTCCAAAAAAGTTAATTTTTCTTTTTTTACTTGTACTATCAAGTAGAATCACCTCCCGAAGTTTGTGCTCTTTACCCCGACATCTTGTATAATATGCGTAATATAATATTTATACACATGTAATATCTACTTTTGTACATTTATATAAATTATATAGACGTTTACATTTTTATGCTCATCCAATTTATTATATTATAAAGATAGATAGAAAGACCCTTAGTGCCTCCTAAGGACTTGCAAATCAGAAGACTAATTGCCGATAATTGCTGCCGCACCGGAGAGGGCGGTATAATTTTTCTATATGATCGCTTCGACCAACAGCCATCCGCGATCACGTCTATCACTGCCACTCCGTCCTACTAACACATTTTTCTTATTGAACAATTTTTGGGACATCGGGGTCATCGGGGTATGTTAACAGCCGTCAAAAGCTCGGACAGTTGAGCAAGTCCAATTCCTGCAGGAGTCATCCCCGATACTGTTGCTACATTGACATCCGGCAAAAATATCGATTTGACGGCCGGCATAGTCCAGTGGTAACGCATTGGACTGCCATTCCAAAGGTCGCGGGTTCGAACCCGGCGTGCGCAAATAAATTTTATTTGATTAATTTGTGTTATTTCACAATTAATTAATTAAAATAATATATAGTATATTTGCGGCACGTTCCAGAGTGGAAGATACTACCAGTATCGCCCTGGTGTAAGACCACCATTCAGAATTGAAACGTTGCTGCAAATGGCTTTAGCCGTGTTTAGTGACTAGATCTGAATAGCCAGGTACTTCCCCACCTTCCTCTTTCCCTTCCCCAGTTACCTTCAGCCTCACAACATTCCCTAATTGGGGATGCCATAGTCTCACTGGCTCCAGACGGGAGCAGTTGGGACTCTTGTGAGGTATTCACTATAAAAAAAAAATAAAAAAAAATCCATTGTATGTTTAGGTTTTGGGTCGCATGTGTTGACTGTAAATTTGGCGCGACACATGTTACATTGAAACAGTATTTTGGACATAAGGCCAAATCTTTTCTCAGATATGACAACAAGATTTCCAAATCCGCATCCAAAAGGAGGATGGTCCAATATGGATTTCAATTGGTCAATAAAATAAAAAATGTCGACCATACGTCTTTCTTGTCCTCCTTTGGCTGTATCATTTTTATCTAACCTAGAAAAGCAAAATCAGCGTTAAAAATGGAAACCGATTTATGAAAAAATACATCGATTTGGATGCCAATATAAGACTATTATAAACTTTTGAATGCTTGTATTACTGAAGATTATTTTTTTCTTATGAAGCAGTTATTCTTTTTTCCCATGAAGCAGATAGTTTGTAGATTAATAATTTATCTCTTTGGAACATATCGTTTATCGATGGTAAAATAACAAACATTAGTAAAATAGATCACTATAACATACATTTTGTCAATGCATTGCGAAAGACCACTTCGGTCGATAAGTTTCTTGTTTATGGCTTTGTTTTGGTTCTTGTTTACGTAGACACGTTCATCAGATAAACTGTAAAAAAAATAAAGTAATAAATAACTAAATAAATATTTCAAAACACAATAATTTCATCGAAAATCTTAAATCCGTTTCACCTTTTTACATTTTCTATATTCTCCTTAAGAGTATAATCCTTAGGTAATGCCTTTTCAGATTGTTCGTGGAAGCTAGAAAAAAATAAAATCATTGATTATAACTGCACTTCAAGTGACCTTTTAAATAACAGTAAAGGGCTCAAATGATTTTATTATTACCTCCGTGCTTTAACATCTTTACAAGACTCGGGCAAAACATTTTGTAGCGGAGTATAGATTTCACATCTGAAACATAATTAAAGAGTTTATTGAAAATAGAACACCTAGCTACGGTTAATCAAAAAACGTACAATAAAGCCAATTCTGGGTAGAAATTGTACAGTCAAAAAAGACCCTCTATACAGCATTCTCAAGGATGACACAGGCTTTGAGAGAAATTATTTTCTTTAGGGCCTCCTTCCGACATAAAAAAATAACATCATTGAACTAAATTAAATTCCCCACAGTTTCAGAACTTTCAATAACTGTTTTCGCTCGCACGTTCATTATTTTTCTGGATTCCACGTTCGAATATTGTTTTTTGAAACAGATGGCCCACATATTATTATTACATATTATATTATATTTCGAATATCGTTGCAGTGTCAATCATTAGAGAAGATGTAAAGTGACGTATGTGTTTTTGTACGTAGAAAGTTAATTCACAAATAAATCACTATCATATGGTAATCCTCA
This sequence comes from Hesperophylax consimilis, assembly GCF_061612785.1. Lineage (NCBI taxonomy): Eukaryota > Metazoa > Arthropoda > Insecta > Trichoptera > Limnephilidae > Hesperophylax > Hesperophylax consimilis. Next base: position 19,582,317 of record NC_142837.1, on the reverse strand, counting down.
ACAAGCAAACTAAATTAATAAAAACTTACCCAGTAATTTCTAATGCATTAGAATTAGTTTTATTTCCCAAAGTACGTATTCTGAAAAAAATAAAATAAAAATTTTTATAACTTTTTACTACACAATACATACATAAAAGTATTAATTAATTTTTATAATAAATTATCGTTTATCGTATTCTGAAAAAAAATAAAATATAAATTTTAATAACTTTTTACTACACAATACATAAATAAAAATATCAATTAATTTTTATAATAAATTATCGTTTATCGTATTCTGAAAAAAATAAAATAATAATTTTTATAACTTTTTACTACACAATACATAAATAAAAATATGAATTACAAATGTTTATAATAAATTATCGTTTATAATAAATATCATTTCTTACCTATTAGCTTGCATCATGCGTTGCATCCTTTGGAATATATTGTTTTCTTTGAAATACGAGATGTCTTTCGCTTTTTTCCCATCTTTGAAAAAACAATATTTATGAACTGATATACTTTACACGCTTAAAATTATCTTTATAGGTTCAAATATTTGCACGTAATTGCACGTCTGTAGATCATAGAACGTTGAACTATACGTCTGCCCCCAAAGCCCTCGAGTTGGCGAATGAAATTTTGCAATGAAAGATATGTTAATCTTCATGTCGGAGCGAGCGCGCTATAATAAATGTGATTTAAAAGCAATAAACGTAAGCGACAGTTGTGAAAATATTTAATTAAACACGATTTATTAACAATATAGCAAAAATTTATTTAAAAATATCTTAAGTAGCATTTAAAGAAGCAATGTGAATTTTTTCATACCTGTAACTTGTAATATAACAGAAACAAATGTGTAAATAATAATTTTTGGAGCATACTTTGAAATTTTTTTCTATCGAGTAAATTTTATGTAATTAACGTTTCGGCCCTAAATATATTCAGATAATATCTTGAAAAATAGCATATATTTTTTTAAGAACTTAGAAACTTAAAGTGTTTAAGGGAAATATGATATAAATCGGTAGAATATCGGAATTCCGGCCTTTAAAAGATATATCAAAAACAAAATTATTATAAATCTGTCATCAGAACTGTCAATTCGTCAGTTCGAACTTGTTTCTAGTGTGTGTGTACGTAAAGCTAGTGTGGAATGAAATCGTCCGAAAAAAGACACCTGAACACGACAATGCCTCGGATTAATGGAGAATAGCGTCTCGATTGAGGATGAAAACGAAAACGGTTGCGTCATACAAAGGCTCCGACGACACCACAGACATATGAATATATAGACTAGAAATTAAAGGTGAGGGGTAAAATCAACTGTTGAAGAACGAAGTGGGTAAAGCTGACTGTGATTCGTCAATAAATCAATCTGACAGTATATAGGCATCTCGCATTATAATATCACCATTTAGTTCTTAAAAGTAAAATCTGCTTTTGAATGAATAGACATTTTTACATGGGAGCGCAAATTACTCGCCACGTTATGAACAAATTTGCGAAGTCCAAATTCGCAAAAAAAAATTTCTTCTATTTTCAGAGTCGAATATTTTGTTTACGTATTTAGTTAAGACACTTTTATAAGTGTTCATAATTTACTTCCCAGTAACAACGATGCGCACACTTGAGAATCGCTACATTCGACCAATGTTGGCTCGATGTGATAGTATATGTTTCTACAACTGATTCATATTATACGACGTGAATAAGCGTAAAATGATGCTTACATATGGAATGTAATACGACAATTGGGTTTATTCTCTTTTTCACATCTATTTTTACAAGTTTTCATATCACAAGCCACTATTTTGGCGTGTTATTTCATAAAATGCCTAGACCATAGCTCGACGCTAGTTCGAACAAGAATGATGACGTCACATTCTCAAGATTCACGGGAAGCCATACGCGAGCCCAGCCGGCTCCAATGGAACCGGTATGGGGAGTGGGGAATAATACGCTTTTAATCACTTAGGGCAGGTCTACTAATATTCATATGTCTATGGACGACACCAAAGCAGAATATCCTTGCGCCTCAGAGGTAGATGTGCTCAATGAAGCTCAAACACATCTAAAAGTTCTACAAGATGTCTCAGCAGAGAACCAGTCAAAGGTCTCAAAAGACCAGCAGCTGAGGATCTCCAGAAACGTATCGGAATTTTAGATCTGTATCTAAGCTGTTGTTAGAGCGCGAGACCATGCGTGCTGATCTGGCTACAGTGACAGCCCAACTGAGAATAACAGAAATACAAAGTACGCCACGAGAAGAGCGAAAAAAGACAGCTTGAGCAAAAAATCATTCAAAAAATGGACCTGTAATGTGGAGAGTTGGGGTGGCAACGGAGGCAAGCCTTTCATTTGCTGACATCGCCCGCAAACAGCCTTATGATTCTCACCAACCCCCACCACTTACCCAATATGAGCACCAAAACCTGCCGTATGCATATTTCCAAGAGATGCAGACGCCAACAAGGATAGTGAAGGTACTAAAAAAATTATCTAAGACATAATTCGGCCATCTGAGCAAAGCTTTCGGGTCACGGGAATAAAAAAGATAAGAAATAAAGGTATCTTAATAAACACGGCAACCGCAGGCGAGCAACGAAAACTATAAAGGGCACCAAGCGATCTCAGAGACTAATATTTTTTTGGTGTACCGCGGGACCTGACTGACGAAGAGGACCGCCTATATAGGACCTTTTATAGGACCGCCTTAACTGGTGTTCCCAAATTCAAGACATTGGAGGAACTATTGCGTGCTGTAAATTAAGTCACTTGGCTGGTGCTCGCACAATAAAAACTTGTCATCGTATTTATGAAATGCCCGCTATCGTGCGTAAATTACTTATTGAACAGGAGAAAATATTTGTAAACTGGACTGTCTGCACTAAATTTCATATGATTAGACGCTCATATAAATATTGCAGAGATACTAAACCTACATGTGAACATTGTGCTAAAAAAAAACACACCCGTGAGTCTTGCCCAAATGCAACTATCAAACCAGTTTGCGCGACATGCACCAAATTTGGTAAGCCTGCTGACCATTAAACCGGAGATGGGAACAACTGCCCAGCCTACATAGCTCATGTAGGCTGGGCTCAAGCTGCTCTTAAAAAAGACCTAGCTACAATAGACTATGCAATGTAAAATACAAGAACACAAAGGCTTGACCATCGATGACTATACTCACATGAAGAACTGTCTGCGAATAATGTATATGAACGCTTGAAGTATACGAAACAAGTTTGAGGAAATTGAGGAAAAGGTGAAAAGATTATGCGATAGTGTTCATGTGCTTGTCATCACTGAAACGGTGCTTGATGTTGGAGAAGAAAAGTTCTTTGGCTTATATGGTTTTCAAGGTGCTTTTTCTTCTCGCCCAAATGAAGAAGAGGAGGTTTCACCATATATGTTCTGGATTCTATGAAGTGCTTTATCATTGAATCAATTTTTTAATAGGCTCGAGAATATTTCCAAACCTGTTAAAGCTAGCGAAAATTATACCGACTTGTAAAGAAGACTGTAAGAAGTGTATTTTTAACTATCGTCCAATATCGAGTTAATCGGTATTTTCAAAGGTGTTTGAGACAATTATCAAAGATAGACTGATAAAATACATCTCTAGTAACGATATCCTAACACCACAGCAATATGGCTATCGGAAAAACTCCAGTACCCAATGTGCCACTTTCGATTTCATTTCTAATACTCAGCAGTATATAGACCAAGGCGAATATCCATAAATGATAATCTAACAGTCATTACTAACCACGTGAATAATTTTTTTTGTGATATAGGTCAAAATTTTGCTAATCTTTTGTGTAGTGCAAATAACACCAGTGAAGAATCTTTAGTAAAAAATTATAATCCAACACAATCTTTGCAAAATGCTTGCTTTGAATTCAAACCAACGAATTGTAATGAAGTTTTAAATGTGATTAATGAGCTAAAATCAGGTTTTTCGAGTGGAAATGACAGTATAAGTGCAATGGTCTACAAACAAAATGCTTCTGAACTAGTTATACCTATTACACACATTGTAAATGTTAGTTTTGAGAATGGCTTGTTCCCTAATCATTGCAAAAATTCCAAAGTTATTCCTTTATTTAAAGTAGGAGATAACAAAGATGTAAATAACTATCGACCTATCTCCTTGCTAAATACGTTATCAAAAATAATAGAGAAATTAGCTAAAATTAGGTTGATGTCTTATGTAAAAAGATATGAAATTCTCTCAGATAATCAATTTGGCTTCCGAGAAAACATGGGAACAAGTGATGCTGCATTAAAAATGATCACCACAGTCGTAGAAGCTCTTGATACTGGCAATAAAGCAATGGCCGTCTTTTTAGACTTGTCTAAGGCATTTGATACCGTATCCCACGGTTTACTCTTAAAAAAACTCAGTTCAATGGGTATTGTTAATAAATCTTTAGATCGGTTCAGAACATATCTTGAAAATAGAACACAGAGAGTATAATTAATGATCACATTAGCTGAAATAAATCAATTGTATATGATGTTCCTCAAGGTAGTGTTCTGGGTCCAATTCTATTTATGTTATATATTAACGACCTCTGTAAACTGAAATTTTCTGGATCTTCAATTGTATTTGCAGATGACACTGTCTTGGTGTTTGCTGCTGACACATGGCATGAAACGTATGCTAAGTGCGAGGCAGGATTAATGGCAGTCAAAAATTGGCTTGATCAAAACTTGTTAACCTTAAACATGAACAAAACTAAATATATTACTTTTAGCATTTCCTCTGTAAATCAACCATCTTTGGAACGTTCATTAAAAATACATTGTTGTGTGCAGGAGTGTAACTGTCAATTTTTGGAAAGAGTAGACAACATCAAATACCTGGGTTTAATTATTGATAAAAATTTAAAATGGAACAATCACATTACTATATAAAGAAACAAAATAATAAGGCTAGCCTACATTTTCAAAAATCTAAGAAACATATTGGACAAAGTTACATTAAAAACTGTATATTATGCTCTTGTTCAATCAATGCTTTCATATAATGTTGTCTGTTGGGGTTCTTGTAACAAAACTACCTTAGATCCTTTGAATGTTGCGCAAAAATTAATTTTAAAAATAATGTTTAAGAGAAATTTTATGTATCCATCAAAGTTATTATATAGTGAAAGAGAAATTATGACAATAAGGCAGTTGTACATAATACAGGCTCTCTGTAAATTTTTCAACAACACTATTACTGCTAAAAGATCTCAACAAGTGCGCAGCACTAGAATGGGTTCTTCTTTAATGTATCAGCCGGTGTATACCAGAACATCCTTGGGACAAAGGAGTTTTTCATATAAAGCTCCGTTGCTATATAATATGCTTGGAGAAAATATAAAAACTATAGGTACGTTAAATTCATTCAAGAAAATGGTCAAAATCTCCGTACTAGCTGAGAGTGATGATTTTGGATCACCCATGTTGTCGCTTATATCATAATTCCTTGTGGAAGCTCTGTTTCGATACAATCCTTATTTACTCACTGTGCATGTACTTATTTACTTCTAAAATAACTTTTGGTTATATATTATTATTATGTTACTTATTATTATCTACTTAATTATCGTATTAATATTTACTTTAATTATTGTCCAGCTAAATTATTTACTTACTTACTTTTTATTATAATATTATCTACTTACCTATCGGTTATTATTTACCTATTTTTATTTAGTTATTTTTATTTTTTCTTATAATCTATTATTCATACTATCCATGTTGTAATTGTTAGTATGGTCACCCTATGCTTGTGTCTGATAAGCCAGCACAGGTACCTTGTACTTTAGTTAACAGAAGAATATTATTGTTGCCAACTTACTTACTAATGCTTCTTTTGTTGACATTTTGTTTTTATTTTTTTCATACATTTGTTACTAAAATTTTGTTTTATTTTTGTCTACCGGTCTCGAAACGTCCGTGTCATAAACTTTTCTTTTTTGGTTTAAATTTAATTTAATTTATTGTTGTTATTATTTTAAATTTACATATATGTATTTTTTTAAATGATATTATTGTAAAGCTGCACATCTTGATACAGGAATGCCCTAGTGAGATGTGCAGAGCATTCTTTTTATGTAAAAACTGTTTTTTGAATGAAATAAATAAATAAATAAAAATCTGTGGCAACTTTAATTATAGATCTGAAAAAAAGCATTTGATACAGTAGATCATGAAATACTTCTACAGAAAATGGAACATTTCGGCATAGTCGGGAAATTTTTAAATCTGCTCCGAAGTTACCTAGATAATAGATTTTGCCTTGTCGATAATGGAGGAAACCTAAGCGGCTTTGGAAAAATTGAATGTGGAGTGCCACAGGGCTCGATTTTAGGACCTTTGCTTTTCTTCCTATACATTAGGGCGTTCCAAAAAATTAAATTTGTTACTTTTCAACGCATACCCTCTAATTTTGTTTTAATAATGACAAAAAACATAAAATTTCGTTAACTTGGGACCACTGCAACCCGTGCTGACTTGCATCGAAACATGTTAGTACTTTTATATTAAGACGCCCGCGAGCAAACGTGTTGATGAGCTTGAATTTACTTACTTTTTTGTTAGTAAACGAATATCACTCATTCAGGCAAGATTTCGTCTGATTTACGCAGTTCTAAAAATTTTTATTTTTAATAGGAGTCGTAAAATACCAAATATCGGATTTTAAACTGCCATCTAATGGACAAGTTCTTGAAATTTTGCTCTACAATATCCCGGAAATGAATTTAACTGTCAATCAAAGTGCTAATCTCACTATTCTCGAGTTTGTTATCTATTGGGACAAGGCGCGTATACCAAACCAAAACTTTACCAACTAACCAACCAACCAAATCTTTGAATTAATAAAAATAAATGAAGATAGAATCTTCTTGCAGCGGCAAAGAGAGCCAGGTCGTCCTGGCTACTTAGGGGGGGTTGACAAAAAACTGACAGATAAAAAGAGAGAGCGCGTCTTAGAACAATTGAGAAAGAAAATCGGCATACTCAATTAGTTTATCTGCGCCAACTCCTTCAACATCGTCTTACGAACCGTTACAAGAACGTATTCCAATTGTTATATCATATGGGGATAACGAACAACTTATTGCTGTACCACGATTGGAAAGTTTTCGGTAAGCAAACAAGCGCAGGCTGTATGGAATGGATTGTAGACTGGAATCTGGAAGATAAAGTGCCAATTCTGTGTTGTTATACTACAGCTTTAAATACAGATCACTTCAATGGTGCTTGTGTGCTTCTTGAACAAAAATTTAATAGAGAAATGTTTATTTTGCTTGCCGCCATCATGTGTATGAGTTGGTATTAAAAGCTGTGTTTGAAGTAAAAATCAGTCAAGTGACTACAAGCCCTGACATCCTACTCTTCCAAAAATTTCGAAATAACTGGAAAAATGTTGATCCCGATAAAATTTAGTGCTATGGAAAAAATCTCACATTGCACCTAACCGCTTCCGAAATCGATGATTTGCTAGGCTTTTACCGTACTGCACTGACAACAAAAATACTTGCAGATGACTATCGAGAGTTGTTAGATCTCTCTGTGATATTTTTAGGCGGAGATACAGCGAAAAAATTAAAGATTCGGCCTTCAGGTGCTCGATGGATGGCAAGGGCGCTTTATTCGTTGAAAATATCATTACTTTGTGCGCAGTTTAAAATTAGTCAAATAATGCTTCGTATAAAGAATCCAGAAAGAAGGTGTCGTCACTGAGGGTAGTGAATGATACAGCTAAAAGAGCTCAATCACGGTCGAAGAGGAACAAAAACAATTTTTGTTCCGATGTGTTCAGGAACACCGAGAGATTTATCCTGAATGTAAAAAACAAACTTTGATGAGAAAATTTAATCAATATACCATTTTTAAATATAAAATACTACATAATTGAACATTTGTGCATAATTAAATTTTATTTATCAGACAAAAATAAAAGTTTAAAATCCTTCCATATTAACTCTGTACAAATGTTTGAACCATATGCTTGGCATCAAGTTGGCACGGGTTGCCGGCGTTTAGTGAAAATAATATTTATTATATGAGTTGTTGAAATCAAATGAAAAAAAATAAGAGGGTATGCGTATTTAAATTCATTAAAAAAATTCTTCCTTCTGTCCTGGTACACCCTACTATACATAAATGATATAACTGAATCGAACATGAAAAAATTAATTGCATTTAATATTATAAAATTTACGAGTCGAAAAATGAACCAAAATAATCGCCTACTAGGCAAATCAAGCCGGAGAAAAGTTAAAATATTGACAAACCAGTCTGAAAACACCACCTAAAAACACCTACGTCTGAAATGTAGAAAGATATTGACGTCACAAGAAGGCTTGCTAGAGAAATAATAAATAGCTAAAAACACCACAATATTTGGCAGTCAAAATTCAAAAATTAACACGAGTGGACGGAACACCTCCAGTTAAAACGGGATCTGTTAATTATAATTATAAATTCCTGAGTGTCAACTAAAATCTGAAGTCGCTTCTGTTCCTCCATCACAGTACAATCATTTTAAAGATTACAACTATTTCTAACGAGCTGTTTACGACCGGCACTCTATCAGCTGAGCCAGACGCATCTGTCATCATTACAATAATGGGGCGTCTCCGAGTGCCGGCTCTTATAATCAAATGACCATGCTGCCAACCTAGAGGCTGATGAATTCCTCCTGGCTACCGACTGAACCAGCCACAGATGCTGACAATCTAAAAGCTGACGAATACCTGCTGGCTACCGACTGAACTGCCCACTGCCAGTGATCGCCTAGGTCCTAGAGGCTGGCCAATCCCTGCTGCATTGATGCTGAAAACCTAGAAGCCGGCCAATTCTTCCTGGCTACCGACTGAATTAGCCATTGATGCTGAAAACATAGAAGCCGGCCAATTCTTCCTGGCTACCAACTGAATTAGCCATTGATGCTGAAAACCTAGAGGCTGGCCAATTCTTCCTGGCTACCGACTGAATTAGCTATTGATGCTGAAAACCTAGAAGCTAGCCAATCCTTCCTGGCTACCAACTGAATAAGCCATTGATGCTGAAACCTAGAAGCCGGCCAATTCTTCCTGGCTACCAACTGAATTAGCCATTGATGCTGAAAACCTAGAAGCCGGCCAATTTTTCCTGGCTACTGACTGAATTAGCCATTGATGCTGAAAACCTGAAGCCGACCAATTCTTCCTGGCTACCGACTGAATTAGCCATTGATGTTGAAAACCTAGAAGGCGGCCAATTTTTCCTGGCTACCAACTGAATTAGCCATTGATGCTGAAAACCTAGAGGCTGGCCAATTCTTCCTGGCTACCGACTAAATTAGCCATTGATGCTGAAAACTTAGAGGCTGGCCAATTATTCCTGGCTACCGACTGAATTGGCCATTGATGCTGAAGCCTAGAGGCTGGCCGATTCCTGCTGGCTAGCAATTGAACTGGCCACTGCTCCAGCAGTCGCCTACGCCATTTGCTGTATCGTATGGCGCGATGTTGCATAATGTGCTCCAATCTGAAATTATCGCTGAAAGAATTCCGATTGTCTCAGTTTTGTATCTGTGTTTAAATCCCAGTTGTATTGAAATACATATAACTATTTTTTGTGAATTGGGTTGGCTGTAAAAAATATGAAGTACATATAAGCTACACCCCTTTGTACGTTCTGTATACCAGTACAATACTTGTTATTAAAATGTGAATTTCGATTCGAATCGTCTTTCTTTTATGATGGTTTGGATAGAACACCTCACGGTGTTTTACTTAAATCATTACCCAGGCTGAGGACTGATGTGTGCCAGTGCTTATTATTTACAGTCTTTTCTTGTGCAGGCAAACACGTCCCGTACAATAACTGAATGTGAAATCTCGGGAAAGCTTCAACTTTACGCTGATAATACTGTGATTTACTATCATTGTAAAAATCTGAAGGAACTTGAAGCTCTAATGAATAAAGATCTCGCAAAGCTGGCTATATGGCAGCGATTAAACAAATTAAGCTCCAATGTTAAAAAAACCCATTACATTACTTTCGGGAAAAAAGATAACATAATCATAATATTATTCTTGAAAATGAAAGGTACAAAATTTTCAATTACCGAAATATTTGGGGTTACTCAGAGACTCTAACCTATTGTGGAACTCCCATGTTGAGAATGTAAAATCCAACATTTCAACGATAACCGGTGTACTCTTTTGACTCCAAGGTGTGCTCCCCACATCTCTACTGCGTGCCACATATTATGCTATGATCTACTCCCACCTGAGTTATCTAGTTAGTATCTGGGGCACCATTACAAAAAAAAGTACCGAAATACAAGTCATACAAAATAGAGCCTTACGGAATATATATCATCTACCATGGGATAAACATGTCAAAGATAATATACTTCATATACTCACAGTCACCAATACTTCCTTTTACGATTCTGCCTAAGTATAAATAGACATACCCACCCCCGAATATACTCCTAATTTATCTCAATTTAAACGGATAACTGAATCTGAAATTATAAAACACATTGACAATCTTAAAACAAATACAGCCAATGGTCCAGATGAATTAAGCTGTATCACAATCAAGTCTATTAAACAACACATTTCTATGCCCTTACAACACATTTTTAATTCCTGCCTTGAAAAAAACATTTTCCCAAATGCATTTAAACTCTCAATTATTGTACCCATACATAAATCTGGATCGATCTCTAAACTTGACAACTACAGACCAATATCGCTGATATCCCAACTTGCAAAGATATTAGAAAAAATCATAAAGATACAAGTACTAGAGTTTCTAGAATCTAATGCACTCTTGTCACCACACCAATATGGTTTCAGATCAGGTCTTAGTACTGATGATGCTTTATTTAATCTAACAAAAAAATTATACACCAATCTAGATTCGAATATGAAAAGTTTAACAATATTCTTAGACCTAAAAAAGGCTTTTGATACCGTCAATCATAATAAACTGCTTGGAAAACTTAATAATATGGGAATCAAAAATAATTGTCTGTCACTTTTAACAAATTATTTACTTGATCGCAGACAATCCACAAAAATTGGCGTAAATATTAGTAAACCAGCATCTATGAGACATGGGGTTCCACAAGGAACAGTTATAGGTCCGCTTTTGTTTCTAATTTATATTAATGACCTATGTAATATTAGTATTCCGGGAAAACTTTTCTCGTATGCTGACGATACTGCAATCACAGTTCATGGTAAATCCTGGGACGAGGTCTCTAAAAATGCAAATAAGTGCACAATTATTGTCAAAGAATGGCTCAATCAAAACCTTCTAACTCTGAACTGTGAAAAAACTATATATATTCCTTTTTATAATACCAAAAAAGCGACACCCTTAACTCATCTAAGTATAAGGTTTCACAAAAATACTTGCAATCCTGTCTTATGCACTAACTGTACAGAAATGAAATCGGGGAATACAGTTAAATATTTAGGAATTATAATAGACAGCCAACTCAAATGGACAAATCATATAGAAAAGCTTGTAAATAAACTTAGATATTTAACTTATATTTTTAAACGTTTAAATAACATAGTAGATATCAAAAGAATCAAATTGGTGTATCATGCATTGGTGCAATCATCAGTATCTTATGGAATAATTGCATGGGGGGGGGATTTATAACACCCATATTAAGCCACTAGAAATAACACAAAAACTAATACTAAAAATAATGTTGCATAAAGATATGACCTACCCCTCCTTGCAATTATTCGAAGAGGCTAAATTGTTAGAGATAAGAAAAATTTACTGTACACAATGTTTAAAATATATATTTGCTCGAAATTTTCTTTTTATAAAAAATGAAAATCGGTCTAGTAATAGGGTAAATAATGTATTTAAAGTTCCACTGTGCAAAACAAGGCTTGCGCAAAGACATGCTTATTTTATTACACCAAAAATTTATAATGCACTCTATACCAATACAGAAATCAAATGTGAAAATATATCATCCTACAGGAAACATAAAAATGTAATAAAGTCTTGGATAAATACCATAGATATTAATATTTACCTGCTGTAACATCTGATCTTAATCTCTATTAACTTTTAACAAATCCTTATTAACTTTTATTTTTCATATTTAATCCCGTAAATACAGTAAATAATGATTTTACTATAAATATTTTCATTCTTTTCTTTTCAATTTTCTACAAAGATAAAATATGTATATTTAGAGTAATTTTAACTGAACTGCCTTAAAGAAACACAAGTATACCCACGAACTGGCGATGCCTATGTGGGATTTTTTTGCTATCATACATTTATGCATATTATTATTTTTATGTATATGCTGTTTATGAACTCGTGTGTGTGTACGTGTATTGTGTGTGTATGTTATGTATGGTGTGTAATACACTATATATGTATACATATGTGCATGTGTACATACACTTTTCTGTAATTCGCATTGTTTCTTTCTTTTTTTAATATGTATGTAAAAAACATAATTTGTATTTTAAAACCATGTATGTAACAAAAAAAAAAAAAAAAAAAATAACATCACAACTGCCATTCTACAAATATTTCTACACTCCTCACACACTAACACTTAACCAGTCTTTAATTCCAATATACTCCAGCATAAAACACGACCACAAAATCAAATACACATAGAGTTATTTACTTACACGACTTAATTTGGATTTAAATCCTTACAATACATTGCACATAAGCAATACAACGCATTTCCTAGTAATCTAAAACTTCCGGCAACGAACAAAAAAACATTGGCAAAAGCTCTTAAAAGCCTTAAAAGTCTTATTTCCTCAACAGTTTTATTAATCACTGACAAATTCTTTCTTTGGAACTCCAAAATAACTTCTGCGTTTATTTATTTTAATGTATTTATGTTGTCTCGCCTTTCATTTTATGTTGTTTTTCCCGAAATGAGTTTTGTAAACTCATTTTTGTAATGTATTATCTTGTAATAAATAAAATAAATTAGTATAAAGAGACAAAAATATAATATGAGATATGAGAATTGCATAAGTAATAAAGGGCCCTGAGGAGCGGGTAAAAAAACAAAGGAGAATAAATTCATGTTAAGAATATACGTATAAATAACAAAGCCAACAATGATATCCTGTGATTGTAAATGAAATATATATAATGAATTTGTTTAATTATTTTTACTCCGAAGAAGGCAGGCTTGTTTTCAAAATGGAACGTTGAATCTAATCTCAAAGTATTGTTAACAATTATTGACTTTTAATTTCATGATATTTCACTAACAGAGTAATTAATTTACTGATATCTTGTTATTCCGGAAAATACTCAATGCGATGAAAATGCAATCAACCCCTGGCTCAATTTAAATTAAATTTTCCTAAGGGGAGATTATATTATTGCTGATCAAAAAGTACGATGTAATTATACTAGTGCTATTTGTTACAGCGATGAAAAAATTAATCAAAAGCTGTTTCTGCTTGAAAAAAGTAGTACCCATCTGGCTTTGCTCAAGTTTCATCACTCAAAAATTTATTCGACATCATATTTCTTGTTGAACCATATGGAACAAATATTAAAGGTGACTTTATTGAACAAATTTATTTTCAAAACTCCATAGCTAATAATGGAAATAGAGATCGATGGTAACTGTTAATTAATGCATCTACCTAGCGAAAGGCAAACTTAACGGTGCCCTTTTCATGATGCCAGAACTGGTAAAAAAACTGATTAACTGGTAAAATAAATTGCAACTACCTACTTTAAATTTATTGCAAACTAACAAATTGAGACTTGATTGAGTGATCCATGCAAATTATATGTGTAAAATTGTTGGTGAAGTTTAAATGGAGTTCGATATAGAAATTAACAGTTTTACAGTACCATGTACAAATTAAAATTACAGGGAAGATACTTTTTCTTCACTTTGGCAATACCGATTAACTTCGTTTCGAAAATATTCCAGTACAATCAGATGAGAGGTTTTTCTAGGGACAGATGGGCGTTTTGTAAGATAAGTAGCAAAACCAATTTATTGGTTTTGTTATTATTCGTTCAAAAAGCGAGTTTCTTTAATATGCTATTTAAATTAATTAAAAAGAAATACTATTCCACAAATTTATCTTGCTTACAAAGCGTTTGACGAAAAAACGATTAAATTTAGTTCGAGAAGAATCTTGCGATCATACATAATGATAAATAGCCAATAAAAATGTACGTTGAGAAAACGAAGATAATGTTGGTAGTTCTTACTCGAAATATAATAAAGTTAAATATAACAATTATTTTACAAGCAATAATTATTCGCCTGAAACACTCATCCACATACAAAAATCTCCTGATAAAAGATACATGACGCCAACGGGACTCGAACCCGTGTCCCTTAGATTTCCGGTCGACAGCTCTGACCACTGAGCTATGGCGGCTTATCTCTTACCCGCGAAATTATTCAATATATACTAGTGTTTCATTCAACAATTACTGCTTGTTACATTTTTCACCTGAAAACAACCAACTTTGTCTTAAAAACATTAGTTTACCAAAAAAAAAATAATAAAGTTAAATATGACCGAAGAAATTAAGGTCCCATTAGCTCAGTTGGTAGAGCCGCGCACCCGGCAAGGTCCTTGGTTCAAGTATCTTTTCCTGATTTTTTGGTTTCAAATTTGTCTTCAATAATTAAATATTACAGTTTGAGGTTTTACTCATAAGGTTATTAAAAAAAAAATCTATCTAGAATCGTACTTTCAGAAAGTGTAGGTAGGTACCTACTACTAATTTCTGCATGCACCGTGTACACATAGTGTGAAAAATATGCATTTATGCAAGCAGCGTTTTGTAAAGATACATATTTTTAACACTTTCGTCAAATGTGTATATTTATTTTTCACACGGTTAAGCAAAAAAAATAATCGCAGTTATGAAATTGTTTTATTAGAAAGCATTGCACCCATACAAGGAAGACGCTGTTAGTTGTCGGGGAATGTATATTCTTTATTAGAAAGCATTGCACCCATACAAGAAAGACGCTGTTAGTTGTCGGGGAATGTATATTCTTTCCAAGAGTGCGTAAATCTCCGCAGAGAAACGTGCTTAAGCTACGGTTCCCTTAAGCGTTTTAACTTACCTAATGGATTCCCTGAAAGAAAGCAAAAGAAAAAATGCACGTAATTTTTTCCCCTGAGGCACATACATAATTCACAATGTTATATGAATACCCCATTAATATTAGGGTATTTTTCATACAAATATAAGTTTTAAATATCATTTAGATTATCAACTCAGAAAAACCTCTTTTGTAAAACGAAATTCTTTTAGGATTTTTATGTGCCTTTTTTTACGCACGTAGAGTTTATATTTGTCTTTGAATCGAGTATTTTATTGGTTTATATGAGCATTTCTACGCATTCCGCAAACGATCAATTTGTGTGAAGTGAAGTGGAAAACAGAGATAAAGGAAAGATTCATTGATATTCCAACAGTCGCATCTTACTAATAAAAAATAGGTGCGGTTCAATAGTGTGTAATTTTTTGGTTCACTTTATTTCTATTATTTTGTGGCGTATTCGTACGTACTAAATACGTGATATTTAACCGCGATAAATATGGAGTGTCAGTTACAGCAATATTAATTAAGCAAGTAAGTAATGATTTTTTTTTTTTTTACTTTTTTACGATTTTTGGGTGTGTTAAGACCAACAAACTAGGCACATGTCAGTGATGTGGTGGTTGATTATGTATACATATTTTTTATAAGATATAATAACTTTACATATTATGTTATATTATTTTATGATGTGGGCCTAACTAGGTGCTTTACCCGTGCCGAGGTACCCATTTTAAATTTAATTATTCAACAAAAGGATAATATATTTGCTACAAATATAAAACTGAGATGAAATAAAATAAAATACAATAATGTGTGGTGAAAAAAAACCCGAAAATGTTATGAGGTACGGTTAAATAATAATATTGAAATACGTAATAATAATTTGTGTTTCTTTATATTTTATTACACTGGTATTGTGAATTACTTAAATAATATGTTATGTTCGTTTAAGTAATAATTTTTTTATAATATTGCTTTTTTTGTTCTTTAATCCATGTTTAAAATCTGTATTTGAAATGTTTTTTAGTTTCCCTTATTTTTAGAATCAAGTTGCAAAAGTGGCATGGTGGGCTAAAATGAAATTCGAAATCATATATTTTTAATTCTCTTCAAAGTAAAAGTTGCATTTACTATTATTAGCTATTATGTTAAAGAAATGCTAAATTAAATCATTTAAGAAGAAGAAGAGTTCATTCACAATTCTAACCATACTTTAAAAGTGGCTTTAATAATAATAGGAAAATAAGAGGTAAGTAATAATTATTTTTCTAAAATTGATTATGAAAAAATAAAAATTGGTAAGTATATGGTTTTACATAAAGCATAAAATCTATAAAAAAAGAACGAAAATAATTTTGTTTAGATTTATCACGGATTACAATGTTTGGATTTATCTCGCATTAAAATGTTTCTAAATGTACCGCCGAACGAAATTAGCTTAACCCTGTTGAAAACCTAGACATTGAATTTGCCCTTACTCGATACGATAAGTAACTGTAGGATAGTTTTCAGTCAAAGAAACTGTTCCACATGTTTGTGTTTTTTTCCATGTCATTATTTGACACATTTGGACCATTTTCTGATATTTCTGTTTAATGTGTCCCAATAAGATAAAATTCTGCTGATAGCAAATGGCACTTTTATTTCTGCATTTCTAGCTCCATATTTCACATCCAATTATAACGAGCAGCTTCCTACTTGTCGTAGCCCATTTTCCAGCTTCGATGTTATTTCACAGTTTTGGCAACGATAGTTTAGCGCTTGCGAAAATTCTAGCCTTAGCAGTTTTAAAGGTAGAGCCTGGTTGGATTCAGGCACTGAACATTTCCGATTCGAAAGAACTTTTTTTCGTAAATGTATTTTAGTTTTTTTTTTGTTTTCTATTAGCTTCTTTAAGTTAACTTACGTTCATAATTACTACATTGTAATTTTTAAATTTAATTTAGTGATTTTGGAAATTACTTTTTTTATTCCTTTATAGAATAAACTGTTTTGTGAGTTCAATTCGTTGTTTGTTGTTGATGATAATCTAATTTTTTGCGATGTGTATAAATGTTCTTCTCGCATATTATTTTTATAAGAAAAAAATGGTGTACAATACAAGGTATTTTTTTAAGAAAATTAATCTTGTCAACATCAGATCTTTCTACTGTCGTTAGAAGGAAGAATTTCGATGTTAAAAAATTTCGCCATTTGGTCAATTAAGTAAGGAAATATTGAGATTACTACGGCACACAGACAATGCTCACATCGCAATTCTACCAGTTTTTCTGTTCAGTTTGTCGAGGATGTGGATGGAAAGGAGCCAATTTTTACATTTAAATAAAATAAACATTTGTCAGTATCACGACTTCCAGTCATTCATTCATTCAGTTTTTCTCAGTCTTACGGGGTCTTATGATAAAAAGGTATCCTACGGATTTTTTTTATAAAGTGTACTTATATGCCGTTATAAGGAATAACTTCTGATAATAGATTAATAGAAAATACAATGTTCGTGTAGAAATATAAACAGAGGTACAGAACGACAAGGATCACTTTGCTGAGGTGTCAGAGGTCAGAAGTGGAACTAAAATAACAAAGTCAGTTTAATAAATTTATTTTTTTAATTTGCTTTCTTCAAACATATTTGTTTTTATAATGTCTAAGCGATATAAATGGGAAAACTTTATGGAACTCTAAAAACCTATAAAAAGTCCTGATAATGTCGAATATAGTTTTTCTTGCGTGTTATTTTTGTATGAAACATTGAAACGAAAATTAAGATTACGTCGAACGTTCTAAATCTCATGGTTTCTATTTCTGAAACATAATTTTTTTTTATTTTAAATAAATTATGTTTTACTCACCGCTTCATGCCTAATTTTCACTTTTTGCAATCAAATTGCTTCTTTCCCTTATTATTTTAAACTACTCTTTAAATTAAATTCGATTTTACAGACTCTACACCTTTCAAAATTTTATATCACGAGGAAACCTTACAGAAGTGAATAAAATAAAAGCGATTTGCCGGCATTCATGTTTCATCTATTTATTTCCAGGTCTCTGCAAGATCCGGATTACCAAATCCCTGCAATCAGACTTTTTCACTGACCCACTCCAACTCATCACCCAAAAGTGACATGTTTTGTAGAATTCAGATAAAAATAATTCGACCGGTCAGTGGTTGAGTGGGCATAGCGCTTGGGTCTCACCCGAGCGTCGCGTGTTCGATTCCTCGGCTGGCTAAGTCCTCCATCACAACACAAGCAACATTTTCGGCTTTCTGTGGTGGTAGTAGGAGATTTTCAAACATTGTTGGGTTATTCGTAACCCGGGAATGTTTGTCTTTCTTTTAAAAAAAAAAAAAAAAAATAGAACACGTCAAAATTTTTGGGCGAACTTTTTTCAATTAGTGGAAAACTTCGAACACATCAAACACCCGCACGACCGAAAATTCACTAATATTTTATTCTATCTAAACAAGCCGTTTAGTTTTTCATTGTTTTATTTCCCGTAGTCGGCCAACTGGACATATTGACATTCAACCTAGAAAATATTCAAATGTTGTCGGAGCGGCACCACGGAAAACAGAAGGCCCGGAGGACAAATGATGGTCACAGGATAGGAATACTAACCAAGGGGGACTGCAGTTTGAAAGCGGTGATCAGGCAGAAGCTGGGAGAAAACATCAACCACCATATTAGCATTATAAGGTAGGTAGGCCGGCATAGTCCAGTGGTAACGCATTGGACTGCCATTCCGAAGGTCGCGGGTTCGAACCCGGCGTGCGCAAATAAATTTTATTTGATTAATTTGTGTTATTTCACAACTAATTAATTAAAATAATATATAGTATATTTGCGGCACGTTCCAGAGTGGAAGATACTACCAGTATCGCCCTGGTGTAAGACCACCATTCAGAATTGAAACGTTGCTCCAAATGGCTTTAGCCGTGTTTAGTGACTAGATCTGAATAGCCAGGTACTTCCCCACCTTCCTCTTTCCCTTCCCCACTTACCTTCAGCCTCACAACATCCCCCAATTGGGAATGCCATAGTCTCACTGGCTCCAGGCGGGAGCAGTTGGGACTCTTGTGAGGTATTCACTATAAAAAAAAAAAAGGTGGTGTAGGTTGTTTATTTGAGGGGCAATATGAAATTATTATTTTAATTGAAAATGTTGAGATTTTAAAAACATTTTAATATTTTCCAGCTTTTTGATGATTTCCAATACAGACAGCACCTATAAAATGTCTTACCCCTACAACCTTTAATATTATTAAGTAATCCATTTTAGGCATTAGCCTAGTACAAACGTACCGCACAACGCAAACAGCAAATAAATAATTAAACAGTCCAAAAAGCAAATAAATTATAGAAAACAATTGTAACTCTAAGTGGTCTATTGAGTTAGTTAAAAATAATGTTCTCACAATTTTAGATAACTTAAAAAAGGTTTCAAAATTCACACATACTTTCAGTGTGGACAAAATGAGATAAAAGCTGAAGAGATATAAGATGTTTCAAAATCCGACTTGAATAAGTATGTACGCCTTTTTTCTTGCGACTCACAATACTTCCAATGTTTGCCGATTTTTTCACATCAAACAATTACTTTACTAAAGATTTTTCTCTCTAACGAGCTCAAATATTTCAGTGTATAAAACGTATGTTTTATATTAAAAACGCAAATGACACGCAGGTATAAGTAAGTACCTATATCGTTAAATGATTATAAATTTCCTAATTATATTCTTACTAAAGATTCTAAGCACCCTGTGAATCCCTTCCACCATTGTGCGGTACCTCCTCCTTTCTTTTTGGAAAATCTTCTCACGTTCACGTGAAGTTGGTATGGACAAGTGGAAACATGAATTTCGAGACGGAACTACGGGTTTCAAGGCTTTAATACCAAAAAAACTCGACAGATGGTACCTTCACATTATTATGTTAATGTGCATACTCACTGATTACTCTTACGTGTCATATATTACGTTTGCACGTGATTAAATTATAAAATATCTTATCTGTATGGGATACCAATGACAGTAAAAACAGGAGATGGTTAAAACAAAATATGAAACCACTTAAA
Source organism: Hesperophylax consimilis (assembly GCF_061612785.1). Classification (NCBI taxonomy): domain Eukaryota; kingdom Metazoa; phylum Arthropoda; class Insecta; order Trichoptera; family Limnephilidae; genus Hesperophylax; species Hesperophylax consimilis. The sequence goes on along the minus strand of NC_142837.1, from coordinate 19,562,142 downwards.
AGTCAAAATAACGAGGGTTGGGTAGGAATCTAGGGATCCGTGTGTACAGGAGTGACGGATATATTCCCCCCACTGCAGCGCAAAGCGTTGGGTCGAGAAACCAGTTGGAGAGGTCTAAGGGTCTCCCCAAACCAGACTTTTCCAATCTGAACACATCTCACCCGATGAACCTGGGTAACCACTTAGGACCTATAGGTGTTGGTTATCTAATAGATGGTTCTCAGGGCGACGGTAACCAAGCCCGCATCCCAAATTTAATTTAATATTTTTTATACAAATGAAGTAAGGAAAATTGCACATAAAGGATGGAAAGACAATATTACTATCTATTTGATTCATAATGACGTCCCATGCCAGTCGCTTCGTACAACGATGCGTTCAATGCATCGATAGTCATAATTGGTCCCTTGGAACGTAACTGCATAATTTAATAACAGATTGGTTCCGTAGTAACCTAGTACATTTTTTCAATCAGTGTTTTTACTCTTTAATATTTAAATTTGTGGTATTCTTACTCAAGTAAACACATTAAATATTGTGTATAAAATGAGTTGACCACTTTTAATAATCAACCTTCCGTACAACACCACCTTTTGGATATTTTAAATTATAAATTTAAATACTAAAAATCTGAATTATGATACAATATTCACCTCATTTTTATTTCACTGGTAGAAAAAGCTGCTTATTGAAGATGTAATATTAACATTTTTTTGTAATTTAAAAAAAAAATGTTGATTGGTGATACAAAAATGTTTTATAAATTAGAAAAAAAGAATCTATCCATGTTTTGAAACGTTGTTGATGTTTGTAATATCCCCAGAAAAAATATTTTTGATTATTTTATCGTGATTAAATTTTCTCCGATCTTCCCTATTATAAGATATTCGTAATAAATGGAAAGCTCTTTTTCAAATATTTCATAAATTACATGCAAGGCGATGGTGAAAATAATATAATATGTGCCTAGGATAATGTACTCGTGCGAATGCCTTATGCTTACTGAATTATAACTAGACTCGTGAGATGGGAGTAAAGAGTACGTTCAAGAAAATCACATCTACGTATTTCGACGGAAAAATATTAATTATTTATTTTTAAGAATGGGTGGTAAAATAATAAACGTAAGAAATAATAGTTTTTTTTTTAAAAGAAATAATGATCAATTAACAAAAAAACATAATCAATTTTTAAATATTTTTAATGACATTTATCTTACCTCGAGTCCGGGACATTGCCTTAAATTTTATGTCAATACCGCACAAGAGCCCCAATTGATCCCAACTGCTTGGAATTTGTACGTCTAAAGCTGGGGAATATTGTGACGCTGAATGTGGTGAGCAAGGAAAGGAGATGAGAATGAGGAATATGTGAAATTATTTAGTTTTTTTCTTCCCGTACCATCGAAAAATTTCCCGATTGGAGATGCCAAAGGTTGCTTTGTATGCAATAAAAGAAAGAGATTTTCAGGGGTTGCGACTTTTACAATATGTTTCATCTGTGTTTTTTATAACGAAAAAGATTTCTCAGCGGAGATGTGGGTCTAAATGGGGATGACACAGTTCTCATAGTATCTCCATTTTAGGATTCTGTGAGATTGAAAGATGTAGGAATGAAGGAAACAGAAAAAATAAAGTTTGGACAGTGCGTAGCTATTTAAGTTCAAAACGGATTCATAGTTTATACCTATTGTCAAACTGATTCAGAACGATGTTTTAACTATTTGATTTTATTCTTCAATTTTAATTTCATATTCGCTTTGTGGCTTCATTTTAAGGTAAATAACTTTGTATACTCCACATACAATCAAAAAAATCGACAAGTTTCAAAACTAATGGTTTCTTCATCGGGATAAACTTATAATGAAAAATATATAACATATCAATTTATAAGTGTTTTATTATATTTAGTAAAAACATAATTCCATTATTTACATTCTATGAAATTTTCACATTGTGAGCTTTGTGCCTCGAAGCAAAGATTTTATCTCTCCAAAAAATTGACTATGAATTTTCTCAATTTTTTAATGTTTCAGTTATATTTCAAAAGTTGAAGATGCATTCAGTGCAGCGGCAGCCATTCAGTTCATGTTAAGTGGCCTCGTCATCTGTCTCATTGGAATACAAATTCTATCGGTAAGATCAATACAATATGGGAATTTGTCAAATAGGATACTTTCATTATTGATTCAATTATGCCATCTTATTCTTATAAATTATCACATAATTAGTTAATTGAAACTTGTGGTGGATACTTATCATAAAAAAATTGTCAATAAAGGTCACTTAGTTATCTATGCTTAGTTATCAGGAACAGATGAGTATATTGAAACCTTTTCTAAACATAATTCTCTACCTACATATGGACAACAGTTTACGGTATCAATAAATACATTATTAAAAGCATATAAAATAATATAATGCATTGCCTTAATTACAGAATGAGCGCACCTAATTTAAATATACTTTAAAAATATAACGTCTCCACTCTAACCGGGGAACTTGCCTTTACCTCATGACCCTATATAAACTCTGCAACAATGCTATCAATTGTCCCATTTTACCAAAACTAATAACAAGACGCGCACAAATCAGTAGAATGTGCGAATCGTTTAATCAAAATCATAACTTGAAGGATCCCGATATATTTTTTGATACGTGCAGTACATTTGGTATAAAATTGAAGGCTGTTTTCCTGTAAAAACAACAACAACAAAAACGTCATAGACATACTTCGTTTATGCTTTTTATGTAATTTGAAACAATTTCTTTACACCACCATTTTTTATTAAATTTTATCATTAAAGAAAATGTTAAAAGTTGGTTGCAAGATGATATTGTCAATTCTGAAATTGAAATGTGAGATCGACAAATATGATAATAAGTAGGTCACAATGGTCGAGTGGTTTAAGACTGTAATGTTTTCGCCTTTTCGCCATTCTTTTATTTTGTTTCAAACAATATAGAATTTTCTTCTCTCTTGGCTATGACCGATGTTTAATTTTTTTTTTTTTCTAAGGCTTTGCATATGTGTTCGCTGGGATGGAAAATTCCTCCCCTACAACACATAAGCCTCCATGAAAATTGGACCCTCTTCTTTGATATCTACAGAAAGCTACTTAAAGCTCTCTTGTACTATATATCTTTATAGACATATGTACTTAACTAATTAATACGTTATTTACGATCTTGAACGCAAATATACCCGTATTTATATTGTAATTAAATTCCATCAAACGTTGTGTAATTTTTTTGATTTATGATATAGGATTTTAATTACTTTCATTTTTGTGGTAACCCTCTTGGTTCTGATCGAGGTGTTGAGTTCAAAGTTGAATTAGTCTTTCTATTGCAAACCTAGACTTAAATGAATTTTCTGAATGAGCTAACTTTCCTATTGTAATTATTCTGATTCCCTGCACCCTAACAAAGTCGTAGTTAAACGCTGATAAAAGATATTATACATGTTTATTTGGACAGGTAATTTAATATAACTCAAATGGTTAATTGTTAGTAAATTTGATTTTGGTGAACTTTTGTGTCTGTGTGGCACCACTCCTTTATGATTCTGCTGCTATAAGGTACATGTAAAGATTGATTTAGTAGGTTAATGTAATTAGTTAATTGCATATTTGACGAACTCGGAATAGCCCATTTGCTGGCATAATTTGGCTCCAATCCTCCATCAAGTAAACGAGATGATCGGGAGTGGACTAGAAATTTGCACAATCCTTTGACACGGCTCCTTGATTGATACCTAAGTTATCGTGTCCCAAGAAGCCTTCCACGTCATCATGTACTGCATTCAAGTTTCCCCCCGGGTCCCGATACCCCCAAATTCCGACACCTCCTTGGACTACAATTTACTTAGGGCGAACCGGTTTCGTCCTACATACAATCATATACTCACGGTTTGTGTGGACTTACGGGTCGTGAATCCTCATTCCACGTCTAAGAGAAGATGCGAGAGTAGTCCATAGGACCTAAAATGCAAGCTGTATGCAGGTCCGCATCCTCCAATAGACAGTACATACGAATAAATATATGTATACATACAGTTTGGGAAAGGTTTATAACTCGCAATACGAGGCTATCTACCTCGCATCCCGAGCTCGGATCTCGCGCCAAGAACTCTGCGAAGCTCTAGGTCTGGTAACCGAATATATACGTAAGAATAAGGTTATACTAATAAATACTAGTAAAATAAGATCATATTTGATAGTTTGTTTTGGAGAGCTATCGAACTCCAGGCTTTTGTTTGTTTGGTTTTGACGTTTTTATTTAAGAGAATCGCCATCTCTATTGGATTTGGTTAATGGTCTTGTTATAGGAGCGACCACTGCCTCCTATTGATGCACTGTATTTGTTTTAAATTTTACCTCCAGGGTTCAACATTAATTTTTGTTCATCCTATCCCGTGATTTTCCAATTGTTTCAAGTAGTTGATTGCCACATTAGAGAGTACTCGACCCTCAAATATCTCAGGCAACTGATGGGGTTTCGTATGAGCACCCAATCAATAAAATTCAAATGTTTCGTATAATTATTCGATATAAATCTGGCTAACCCGTGATTTTTCAATTGTCGATTGTGAATGATAAGTATTTGTAAGCACGCAGCTTCCAGCTGTTTCAGGTAACCAATAAAAACTGTGCGATTATCTAATCAATAGTATTCAAATGTTTCATGTAATTTTTTGATATAAATCTGGCTAACCCGTGATTTTTCAATTGTCGTTTGTGATTGATAAGTATTTGAGAACACGCATCTTCCAGCTGTTTCGGGTAATTAATAAAATCCTTTGTGACTAACTAATTATGGCCAAGGTCGTTTTCAAACTATGCGGTTGACCCAATTCTCCAGTGATCCTTTGTTTTGTAAACAAATAATATAAACATCTCCTGACACACTAACCTAAATGTGAGATTTGTTTATTTTAAAATTCCTTAGAAGTCATTTGTGCCTCTTTACTGATTCAGTTATGATACCGTTTATTGTGCATAGTTAATTTAAATATTTTTAATTCCTTTATTGAAGTTAAACTATTTATTTCATTTTCCGAATTTAGTAAATTTACTAGGTTAAATGAAGAATAAATATAAATATATATTTAAGTACACATATCTCTATTGTCAAAATATGTTAAAAAAAGAGTACATATATTAATAAATAAATATAAAATATATGATTCTACATAGTCTGGAATATTAATAAATACATATTTTCTTTTTCAATAATATAGATATGTTCTCGGGTAGGTATTAAAAATCGCTACCATTTCGATGCTTCGATTAATAAATAAAATACATATATATAATTACAATACTCATATATATATTCTTTATATACAATATTTTATTTTATATTTATAAATATATATACAAATATACAATATACATATATTAATGTGTAATTCTTTGTTTTGTTGTTTTAATTTAATATTCAATTGATATACTTCCACTTCACAGCCCTTCTGTGTCTCCTGGGACCTGAAAATTATTTATAAAAGGAAAACTCACCCACGTCAAGGTATTTCCGGTCGGGTAGTACACAACAACCTTGATGAAGAAATCCTACCTAATTAATTGTATTTTTCAACTAATTTCAAAATAAATCTTTTCGACTATTTATTCCTATTTAATATTTTATTCTCGCTTGAATCGTATAAATTAGCTGATATTTAATTTTTCTTCCGAACGAAATCCTAATCCAGAAAACCCGTTGATTTAATAACACCTTTCTAGTTTAGGCTTTTGAATGATAGCTGTTTCAAATTCTTTTTCGAAATGATAGACTGATGATTAAAATTCCGGTTAAAACGACAAACACTTTTAACACTGTCGCTATACGCACGATGGATTTTAATTGAACAATTTATTAATTCTAAATTTCTTTTTATATATTTTTAAAAGAAAATTTTTTCGAATTGCGCAGACTTTTAATTATCTCGATTCTTAAAATTAATTTCTTTTCCGAACTGTTAATTTTAGAACAAAGGTTTGAGCATTTGTCATTATTTCTTTTCGAACTGTCTAGATTGTGTTTATTTTAAACTAAGACGTAACTATTTATTACTATTATTATTTTTACACAAAATTATAATCTATTTTTAAATATCAATACGCGATCACGTTCACTTTAGATTAACGATAACAAACTCTTAAATTTAATTTGAATGTTTTCACTTTGAATGAAATAATTATTTTTAAATTTTTAATTAATTCACAATTCACTTTTTGCACTTCACTTAACACTTTTAAGCACTGAGTTTAAATTATATTTATTTCCACTGTTTAACCAAATTAAACTGATTTAACAAAACTTCACTGGTGGGGTTTTCAGAATTTAGAAACTGAATTTAAGACTTCTTACAAAACTTTCTAAGTCCAGGTACTTGTTCAGAATTTAACACTTAGATTATTTCACTAGAATTTTACCAATAGACGTAGTACTGCCACGTAACAACTTTTCAAACCCTCGGCGCGACTCACCTCCTGACTGATGAGTTCCATCTTTTATACCCCTCTCAGGTTCCAAAAGACGTATCTGAATTTCTCTTGATGCTTAATTCTATCTCCTATCAACTCGTAAATCCAAACACCCCTTCCATCAATATCGATCGTTCCTACATACGATCTTCTGTTTTCCGGCTCAAGGCGGTGTTCAGTTTCCATCTCACAATTCTAAATCGATAGGGTCCGAATCAGGTAAGTCTGCGTTAATCGCCCAAGCTCCCTTTGTCCTCTGTTCATACAAAAATGTAGTTAAAATCTCATGATTTTGCGTTCCTTTTTTTTCTCAATCCGCGATAGGTCCGTCCTCAATAACATATATATAGATCTCAATTTTATGCATCTCGTGCGAAATTGTTTAAATCCATGCTGAAATCTTTACTACGCATTTTTGAATTTCGATTTGTTTAAATTCTACTTAATTTTATTGTTACTTATATGAGCTTTTCCATTTCCACTCGTACTTTCTATCTCCATGACGCAGATTTGAGTTTTTCCTTTATCTTTGAATTTTATTTTTATCCGCGACGTTTTCTTGCACAAATTCTTCTTGATTCTTATGTCATTTCTCATAACTCTTATAATTACTCATTTTCCAAGTCGTATTTATTAATTTCACGGATAAATTCGAATTGTATCACTTTTTTCCACTTGGATTATTCTTTATCTCCGTTCTTTACCCTTCCTTTTATCTTTTCTCCACTTTTCCCGATGTGTGTAGTCTGCTGGGAAATTTCATACTTCATTTATTATTAATTAATATATAGTTTTCCACACTTCTATGGGAGATATACCTAATTAGACTCTGGGATATCTGTCATTTTTATTGCCTGACCCAATCTCCGCCCAATTTTCTATCTTTCTCATACCAGGATTCACATAAAACATATGCATTGACATCTGTTTATGTTTAAAATTTTGGTACTAGACTCGTAAATTTAGTTTAATTTCAAACCTATTAGTTTTAATCTCTTTTGACTAATCTAAATACTTCCATAAGGTCCACGTTAAAGTTAATCGCTTTTCTAATCGTTTATTACCTTAACGTAAATAAAAATCATGTTCGGATTTCGATTGTTTACCCTTCAAAATATACATGAGACCGCCAACCTTTTGTCTTGTTTCGATCCCTCCGTAATATTGGGTAACTCTAATATATATCTAACCTAATAATTATGTAAAATGTCTACTTTTCCTAAATCTAATCTATCGCTATATGTTTAATTTTACTGTCTTCTTCTAATACTCAATTTTCATTTTCCTAGAACCTTCGTAGCAGTCCAAAATCTCTGTATTATCCTTCCATTCGGTCGCCGCACTTTTCTAAAATGTCTATTTTTTTTGCGAGATTTTCATTCAAAATTGATTTACCAATATGTCCGTTTCATCTTAAATTGATAACGATTAATTTCCATTGTTTCCAAAACTCTCATCTCTCTTTAGTACGATTTTTATCGAACATGACACCCTCCTTCTATCATAAATAATTGTACTACAGTTGAAAATTCTGCCAGTGATTTTCCTTCGCTTTTCCCGTCCTTTTTTATACTATCACGTTTATAGTTTTTCCATTGCATTTTCGTGTGTGTGTTTTTCAACTTGTAAAATCTTCAAAGCACTCGATTTTCTATGGTTCGCCATCACCTAAATGTCTCGGTTATTGTAAACATTTCCTAGAGTTTGTCGCCTTGAACGTCAGTGTTTATACCATAGTGCGTTCACCTCTAATTTTTGTGGGAACGGAAATGCAATTAATTATCTTTTTTAATGTCGGGTCCAAGGTTCAATCCTTTGTCTTTCGTAGACACACCCCCCTTCGTTCACTGATTGGTTACTCAAAATTTTATAGCTCTTTGTTCAGATCTATTGGTTGACAAAATTCAATATTTATTTATAGGCCTAGGAAAAGGGGAAGTACCAGTCGTCCTAGACGATTTTACGACCTCTCTGCTTTCGTCTTAGAACCTCGATATAATTTCAACTATTACAGGAGTCTACTGCAAGCAAGCTGGATCAATTCTTTCTCCGCCAGATGTCGTTAGCATGTCCGTTTTCATAAATAATTTGCATATTTTCTTGCAGCTATGGTTTATCTGTTTTTTCTTTCACTGTGATTTAAAGCCTTTCATCACAAGACACCTGTCCCGGTAAGACAAGATATTCTGTGTTCGTTTCCTACTTGTGACCGTTATTTTTTTTATTTTCCTGTTACATGTATCTTTTTTGATTTATTAGTACTTTCTTCTTCTTCAATGATATATTACATTGAAGGGTACAACCTTTAAAATAAGTTAATAGAAAAAGTTGTTGATGAATAAAATATTTTAATTGGACAGATTGAAAATCCCACGGACCACCCCCTGCAGTTACTATGGATGCTGTTTTACTTCTCGTGCATGATGTCTGAAGTGTTCATGCTCTGCTGGTTTGGAGACGAACTCATTCATAAAGTATGATTTTATTAATCGAGTTACGTTTTTAACGTTGAATTTTACTAACCACAATAGGTTTTTATAAAACTCAATGTTAACAAAAGAATACAGTTTAAAGACCAAATTATATTAGTTTGACAACAAAATTTAAGTCTATACGAGTAAAATACCTCAATCTACCAATAACATTAGATATTACTTCTCTCGCGAGTACCTAAAACCCACAATATTTGAATCCCAAAAATATTAACATAATAGAAATATGACTATATTAAAAGAAAAAAAAACACACTTTGTATTCGTCATTGTACATGGTTTTTGCAAAAAGTGAATTCAAAATCAATGGGTTATGCTAATGTCTCAGACCAAGAACTAAATCCATATAACATTGTTCAAGCACATAATTTTATTGCAATATATATATATACCAAAATCTTCAACTAGATTTGTCAACCCCAATAAATAAAATTGTAAAGAGAGTGAAAAATGGGACCTTATTATGAACTATACATAAATATCTGCTTATTTTACACCGCTCTGTCCAGCTGAAATAAACATTATTATTATTATAAGATTCATCTGGAGGTGAGAGAGAATTAAATTAATTATAATTAACAAATTACTCAAAGCAAAGAGTACGTAGTTAATAAAATCAATAAATATTATGTTTTGTTGCAAAAAATTGTTATTACCCTGTATGCTAAGCCAGATAACCGTTTATGTTTTGCATTTTCGTAGGGCAGACCACATCGTTGGGGTTCCCACTCCCTCTTTCTGTAAAAAATCATTTCTATGAAATTTTCTGATATTGGATTCTCACTATTACTATTTAAAATTATATAAGCCAAACTGTAAAACTTTTCACTATGCCAGTTCTTAAAGTTTAATAAAATTTCAAGATTACCGGAAATTTTCGAACTTGTTTTGTAAGCAACAAGTAGAATTTTTATTGTTGTTTGCGTCATCCACGTGTTTCTCAAATAAATGCCTTGAATACCATGAATTGAACTGATTAAAAAAATAATTGCAAATTTGGAAATGTTATACAAGAATGGCAAGAATCATACGAATCATAAGATTATAAGATTTACAAGAATCACTAGAATCAGTATCAAATGAAAAAAAAGAGTCGCGAGAAACACATAATCACAAAAATAAAAAGAGCCAAAAGAGCTAAAAGAATCACAAGAATAACGTGAATCATATGAATACCACGAATCTCCTGGATAACGTGAATCACGAAAATCACATAATTATAAAAATAACAAGAGTGTCAATAATCAAGAGAATCACGGGAATCACATAATCACAAAAGTTACAAGAATCGCATGAATTACACGAATCTCTAGATTAACATAATCACAAAAGTAATCATAAGAATCATTAAGAAGCACAAGAATCACAATCAGTTAAATAACAGTTGGTATAAAGGCCCCTTTGTGAATACTGTTTCAGAGCAATGACTTGCAGCGAGCTGCCTTCAACAGCAACTGGCCCGACTGCACTGAGGATGTTAAGAGAAGTATTCAAATATTCGCGGAGAGGTCCAAGAAACCCCTGAGGCTTACGGCTGGGAAAATATTCATACTTTCGCTTGACACTTTTACAAATGTAGGTGTTTAGTATTGAAACAGCTTTTGAATATTACCTACTATTTTCCTTACTATCCATCTCCTTCCCTAAAAACAGCCCTACCCACATTGGACCTTATGAAGATTTATGTTGCACTTATTGTCGCAAATATCAGTCGAGCTCGTGTCGTACATCAAGAAGGTGCCACCTTTAATTTTGTCGTCGTATCATATGTGGAAATACCAAAATAAATTCGTTTTTTTTCGTTCGTCTCGTTGTGAAGGAAAATTCACCAGTGCAAAGTGCATCGAGAGCCCGTATTTTTGCCCGGATTCATGGGAGTTCAGGTAGGCTGTTTTCCTTCTTCCACTTATTCCCGTGCTATTCACAAACCAATTGAATGAGCTTTAGTTATCGTTTTTTTACAGTTCACTCAAAGTGTAATAGAACACGCTACAGTAAGTAACCTATAATATAATATTATCCACTTTAAATTTTGCCACAAATTGATTATTGTCACTGAACAGACAAAAACAAATTTGTATTTTCTCAAACAGAACAATGCATATTTATGTCATGAATTCATCAGAAGTAAGGACACATTGTATTTACTTCGACTAACGCGTCCACAATACATTGGATCGGTAGTTTTTCCAGTCATTTTAGTGAATTTGTTGAATGTTGACTGTTTTTGCGTGAACGAATCCCCTATAGCCACAGACTTAAAAAGGTAAATAATCAGTGTGTTACTACTTTCTGATACCACAAATTTATTTTGCCTTGTTAGTTTTTCCAGACACGTAAACAACGAATAACAATACTTCTTGGGATTTTATACTTTTTGCTATATTTCAAGTTGAAACACATTAACTTAATAAGGCAACAAAGTAACTCAAGGGATTTTTCCAAATATTGTGTCAATTAAAATCGGAATATTTTGGAGCCTATGTTGGTAACACGGATTATTAAATAGTTAATGTATGTATTATTATCTCAAAAAGCGGCTGTTATTATCGGGAGATATGACGGGGGGAATATTTTATGGAAAAACTAATTGAAATTTCTTTTGAAAATAATTTCCTAAGTGTGTTATTAAATTACCTATTGAAACGTACTAGGATAAATTCCGTACGTTTATTAAGTTTATTTTTACCCCGAAAACGTAAATTATCATAGTAGGTAATCTTCATTCACCGAACACAACTTTTCAACGACGATGTTTTCTCGATAATCCACATTTTCATATTCATTATATTAGATTTCCAATTTTATTCTCATCGAATACTGAAACGCGTAGGTACTATATTTTTGTAAATTCTCGCGATTGGTGATTTTACCTAATTCCAGATATTATTCTGAAATCAACACATTTTAAATTAATATCTGATTTTGTTATAAAATACTCGTACCATGAATAGCAACTAAATTTAATTATTACTCGTATATCTTCTTAAAATAATTTTAATTTTGTAATTATGACGGACGCGTATTTCTATTTGAAACTTTAGTCACTAATATGAACTGGAAATATTTGTCTATTGTATATAATATATTGTATCTACTGTAATGTAAATATTAATTTATTAAATAAAAAAAACACACTTCGTAATATATCACTTTTTTATTGAACATAACTGACAGCCAACTAGGTTTCGCCTATCTCAAGCATCATCTCTTATAATATTTTGTCTCGCTCCTTTCTATTTGTATCTCTTTCTGTCACCAATAAGAAGTCTTCTTCTCTCATTGTAATTATAAAATAATTATAAATAAATATAATAATTTTTTAAAAGTGGTGTATTATAAAAGTGTGTTTTTTTATTTAATATATATGATGTCATACCCCAAAGTATTTGCTTCCTTCAAAAACAAAAGTATTATTGATTTTTCTCGGCGTATAGTTAAATTGTTTGTATTTTTATAAAAAAATGAGAGTACGTGTGGAAAAAAGTTATGTATGCTCATTAAGATGGTATTGAAAGAAAACCATGTTAAAAGGTTAAGAGCTTCGTAAATAATCTGTATGAGATGTGGAAAGATTAAAAGTAGTAAAAAAACTGAAATTTTTGGAGATGACGAAAAAACTTACACACAATATATGTGTGTGATGCGCATTAGAACATATTTACATTAATCAAGGCGGAAAGGAGGAGAAAGGTTGTAAATGTTGATTATAAAAATTAAAGGGACATTTATAAATATGTATACACAATACCAACGTTTTCGTGATCTATATCTACAAGTGCATCCGTTTCCAACAATATTTTTTCAATAATTCTTTAGAATCTAAATAGAGATTTCTTACCAAGGTGACAGTGATTGCATTACCTCCTCGGAACGAGGCGATATTTAGATTTCTTACCAAGGTGACAATGATCGCATTACCTCCCCGGAACGAGGCGATATTTAGATTTCTTACCCAGGTGACAGTGATCGCATTACCTCCCCGGAACGAGGCGATATTTAGATTTCTTACCCAGGTGACAGTGATCGCATTACCTCCCCGGAACGAGGCGATATTTAGATTTCTTACCAAGGTGACAGTGATCGCATTACCTCCCCGGAACGAGGCGATATTTAGATTTCTTACCCAGGTGACAGTGATCACATTACCTCCCCGGAACGAGGTGATATTTAGATTTCTTACCAAGGTGACAGTGATCACATTACCTCCCCGGAACGAGGTGATATTTAGATTTCTTACCCAGGTGACAGTGATCACATTACCTCCCCGGAACGAGGTGATATTTAGATTTCTTACCAAGGCGACAGTGGTAATATTACCTCCCTGGGACGAAGTGATATTTATTTTATTTTATTTTTTACCTTAGCTCTACACAAGAGGCCAGGAAAAAAATAATTTCCCTCAGGGCCTATATCATGCCTATATAGCGAAGGATGGTCTATGGAGGGTCTTTTTAAGAAAGGGAAGGAGAGGACGTTCTGAAAAGGAAAAATGTATGATGGGTGGGTAGGAAAATGGGGGTGTGTGTTTCCAAGTGTCTTCAACTGCGGTACAAGAGTCGAGAGAGTCCGGCCAATAAGGTCGAAAGGCCTCTCTCAACCAGTCTCTATCAATCCGCCGCCCAGACCTAGACAATCCTCACCCCATGAACCTGAACACCCCTTCTAAGTTACCACACGAAGCGAACCACTTGGGGTGACATATGGCAGAGACGTTGGTTATCGAATAAATGGTTCCCGTGGAGGCGGTATTCAAGTGATTTTTATAAAAATCCACTCTTCTCCCAAAGTAAATCACAAAAAGAAAGTGACATAATTATATCCATCCCACGAGGCTACAGTTTTAATTAAAACACGTTAATGCTTCAACAAAATACTCAAACAAGTATGCTATAATCACCAAAAAAGTGCTTCACGATTCGACAAGTATTTATTGAATTTCACATGAAGAGAAAAGTACTCTTTTACTCATTATCAATAAAAAAATCTTTCTGCCTTGTTCGATTACCAATGTTCATTTTTCTGGTTGTATTCCATCGTCTGGGCGGACGTTAATCGCGATAGGCCCATCACTCTATTCTCCGCTGTTCTACAACGTGGCTTTCCATACAAATAACTAAATGATCGGTGGCTAAGTTTATTGTTAGCCGGACGGGATTTTGCCTTTTTATGCCCCGCTGTCTCAATTTATATCCGAGCTTTTGTGTCACAGTGGGAAAGGAACAAACTTGAGACATAATTACCCGTGTTTTCATTTTTGCATATTTTATGTTACGTGACCATTTTCTGGGTTCAACCTGATTTAAAAAAAAATTATCAATGTAACTTTGTGACATCAATTTCTTAAATAACATGTTAACTTGTTCTACGTGTCTTGAAACTAATTAATTGTGTAGCATTACAACGTTACTAATAATTACTGAAATGTTATGATTTTATTTGGGTTATTGAGTCTTGCTATTAAATGATATTAACATTGTATACTTTATTTTATTTTATATGTATATTTTTTTACAATACTCTATTCTTAACGATTTTGATAACTCATTCAACATTTTACAATTAAAAGGAAATTAATTTTACATAAGAATACAAATTTAAAATAGAGTTCAATGAATAGTGTATATAGATTTTAAAACAGACTTAATTAACAATGTTATTAAAACACTTTAAGCCATAACTTTTGGAAATGTTACTTTTCAATGGTTTCATGCAGAATATTCTTCAAAGTAAAGAATGGTGAAGAAACTTTTGTTGATTGAGGTATTTTTGAATACTAAAAACTAAGTTCATGCGTAAGTACATATTTTTAGGTTATTTTAAGAAAACAATTGATGAAATTAGTCAATTCTCAATTTTTTCATAATTATGAAAAGAATTGCAATATTTTACATCAAAATTTTGAAAAACAAATAACCGCTTTCATTTAAACTTCAAGATTTTACGATGGTTTTACGAATTCGTAAATATTTGTTTTTATTGTCCTCCGTAATCTTTTCATTTTGTGGCTTGAAGGGTTTACCAAACAACAGTCAATTTTATTTATTTGTGCAAGGGTTGGTGAAAGAAATTACAGACAAATATAATTGTAACATCACTTAGAGGGTCTAAATGAGTAATTGCTAGTTAGTAAATATTTTTTCCAGCCGACGCCGACGTAGCAATAATAAGTATTTTTTTAAATTATTAATGTTTAATTTTAAAGTTTCTGTTGCATTACATTTATTTATTAATAATTTTTCAAATCAAAGCGTTAGTAACCTTCCTTTAGATATTAAACCTGCCTTTTATACAAACAATACCCTAGGAAAATTTTTGATTAATACTAAGGACAATGATGACATACTAAGCCATTCGGGTATTTATAAACTCAACTGTAGTGATTGTCCCGTCTTTTACATAGGTAAAACATCGCACAATGTAAACACCAGAGTGAAGGAACATGTACGGTGTTTAAATGGTAAAGGTTTTTTGGAACTCGCCAACCATTTAATATCAGCAGACCATAGATTTAATAAAATAACAGGTACTAGCCTCTTGCATAAAAATAGTATAGGCATTAGGTTAGACAATTTAGAATCACTAGAAATCAGGAAATCTATAAACAGTAACTTGTCAGACCTTTTATTAAATACACAAATTAATTTATCTAATCAAAAAAACACATTCTATAGTCCTTTATTTAACTTGTTTCCCACAATCTATTCCACTCCTTAATAATATGTTTATGTTTTTTCTTATGTCTTTAAAATGTATTATTATATGTATAATAGCCCGGAGTGAAAGAGGTCGAAAAAATTTTTTTTTCGAATTTCAAAAACCCTATATCATTTAATGTTGCTGTAGATGAATAGCTGTTGAAAAATATTTTTTATTTTTTTTGACATATATTATGATCTTCAGGTGGCGCAGAGGACCTGAAATTTTGAAAAAATGATCGATTCTAGAAATTCTTTAAAAATTTAAGACAAAATTATTATCATATTTAACTTTATTATTTGCATTAAAATATAAGGAACATTAAGAAAATATATATTTTTTAATCATTTCAGCCTTCAGTCGTGTCATATGCGTATGGGGTAGCTCCCTGAATTCCAGAGGAAAAGTGTAATTTTGTTCCGAATTTCGGCATTTCTTTTCTCGATTTTATTCTTGCTTGAATATATCCATCGTGTGCTGTACTTCCGCAAACAGCCAAGCTAGCTTCAGTGACCAGCTTCACACCTCTCTCAACAGCCTGTGTGTGACAGGGAAAATTTTCAATCCGGATATTTATATGTTCGCTCATAATTTTGTCCCATAATTCACTGTCACCGTATTTTTTTTTGAATGGTGGCAAGAATATTTTTTCTGTCTTCCAGTTTATCAAATCATAATAATCGTTGGCTTCGAAGTTTAGTTTTGGAGTCAAGAATGTCCTTACTTTTTTCTCCTTTGTATTTTGTCGGGCTTTAAGAATTCTTCTTACTGCTAATTCTTTTATATGCTGTCTTTCGTCTTGTAGCATCGCTAATAAAATATTTTCAGAATGAGCAAAGAAAGAGTTCCGCTCGATTATTCGAAAAAAAATTGTTTTCAGTTCATATTTTAAATAGGAGCATCTTTTTATCATACTAAGGACATTTTTAGGACAATCTTTACATGAAGGTTTTGTTTTTATGGTGAACCATATTGGCGCATACACTTTTATCACAAACGTAGCAATCTCAACCAGACTATGAGTTGGAAACTTTGTTGCTACATATAGTCTCAATATTCTATTTGCACAGGTTAGCCAACGAGAGTGTGCCAGCTTTCCTGGTTGCTTATTAGCCAAATCAGTTTTTACGCTGCCTTGTGTTACAGCTTGACAAATTTCATACAGATATTTTTGATCATTGCTTAGAATTTTCGATATCGGGTAAGACTGTCGTAATTTTATCAATTTTCACCACAGGGAGGTCTTCACAGTGCTGTAACATCTTGCCAATGACTCCTGCGAACGTATTGGGACCTGAAGTACTGCCATCCAAAGTATTAAAAAGATGAGAGAGACGCAGTGGTAATTCGTTGGCATGCAACAAACATATAAACCAGTGTAATGGTCTATTTAAATGTCTTTCAATCAATGCGATTGCTTCATTCTTGAAGCCCGTGTTTACAGCCGCTCCATCGCATCCAATGGCTACAATGGTTGATAAATCTCCGAAGTGCAAATTTAAAAATTCTAAAATTGAATCCTTATTAGAATTAGCGGGTCCAGAAGGAGGCGCGACGTGGCCAATGTACTGAGAATCTGGCTCGGAGAGCAAAACAATATGTTCTTCAGTAATGGTTCTCTTGTGGTACTTGTTATCATGTTTTTCCTGCACAATGGTCTTGTCTTTCCGGCCATCAAAATATAACCCACTTATTTTACCGTCAGAACTCCCGAAGCTCGAAATCTGCCTTCTTTGCAACTCTTCTCGAACTTTTCGGCGCTCGCGTCGTAATTTACTTCTATTTATTACTTTTGAGAAATCTTGTTTACAAATAAAACCAATATCTTGAAGAACTGCACTGACAATGGTTGATGCTGATCTGTCGGAGACACCAGTCCTGTCACAGGCAGTGGCAAGATTTTTTAATCGATGCCTCATCTGATTTGTTTGTGATTTCGATGTGGATGGCGTGGAGTATATCGGAAAAAGTGTATAAAAGTCTGGATCTTGATTGTTGTCTGATAATCTTACACTATCATCCGAGGTCTCTGAAGTCTCTGGTGAGGGGCTCAGAGGTTTCTCAACAGTCTGTTTTTGAAGTAATTTATTTTTCCTCATCAGTCGTAATTGCCTACGCTCCAAAGCCTTGGATGCCACTATATCTTTTGAGCCGATATACATTTTGCGGGTACTTCTCTGATCTTGCAGGAATTCTAAGCTCCTTCTTGAGTATTTTCACTAAACATTTACAAAAATCGACACAAATGCACTTGCAAACAGCAATATCAAAGAGTTTTTTTGTTGCATCTTCATAAAATTCAGTTTTCTTTTTAGGTACTCGACATTTCAAGCATTTGTACTTGTGATAATACCGGGTTAGTTTAGTTACAGTTTGACGTTCAGTTACAATAGGAATAGACGCTTTATTCCACAACGTAATTAGATCAATTGCAATTATTTCACATATATCTTTCACAGAAGGATCTTTTCCATTTGATAACCACTGCAAGTCATTTCTAATCCACAAATAATACTTTATTACATCCGAATAAGTTGGCAACACATTGTCTTTTAATTTTTCTGGGCCACCAAACATAGAACACATTGAATTTTTTCTTGTTTTAGGCATATTACAAAGAAATCACAATCAAGTTTTCGCAGCTGTTCCAACGAACGTGCTAATGTCAGTTAATTACTGATTAACTGCAGCTGTTGTTACGCAAAATAGTGTCAAAGGGTGGGGGGAAGAGGAGTAAGTTAGATGGCTAAAACTAAAATACATTTTGTGACGTTTAAGCTGGATTAGATGATGCGCTTATTTACTAACAAAATCTGAAAAAACAACATTTTTTGTAGAACTTTAGGGTCAGTGCGCCACCTGAAGATGAAGTTGGAATTTGATGATATTTTGTGTACTTTATAGGGTACTACCAAGGCACCCATTGGTAATATAGGAAACACGAAATTTGAAAAAAAGTTTTTTCACTCCGCCCTAATGTATAATTCATGTAAAATTGCTTTTTTGTACTTTGTTATTATATATCTTTAATTCACTATGCCTTTGTAATATTTGACTCCTCCCGCTTTTATAATGTGTTATATTCTGTCTGCCTCTGCTTTCTTATAAATATGCATGACCTCTGTCTTAGTTTTTAGTTATATTTCACATCCTGATGAAGCTCGACTGTAGCGAAACCGGTAGATGTAATAATAAAAAAGTCGTGGTTAATAAACAAAGTGTTTTATTTGATTTAATATAAAATGTCTAACCACAAAGTGATTGCTTCATACGAAAAAATAAATATTTTTTAAGACTTGTTCCATAAAGTTTTATATTAAATTGTATTAAATCAATAATTGCCTTTACTGTTGTCTCTGTCTTACCATGATGTGACTATATTAGAAGCATGTCATGACTAGTATGCCATTGTAAGTGCATCATCAGATTGCGTCCTGTGTAAGAATAAGTTCCCTGTACATGGGCTAGACTGACGACTTAATTAAGACAAAAACTGCCACTTTTAAATGGGTAAGAGCAATACAAACAGGTGTATATTTGCAAAAGGCCTGTGCCCAGAGCTGGAGACCAAAAGATGCAGATTAATTTTTTAAAAGCTCAGTGACTTTATTGTACTTACCAAAACATATACAAGTATGATGAATTAAAATTTTGACTAATTTCTTAGTTAAAATAACTTTCGACTCCAGCTAGTACATAACTTTAGAATAGAACTTATTATTACCCACTACATATTAACTACTTGTATTGTTAAAAATGAATTAATTTAGTAGCTTATTTGAAAGTTGCTGTAATGTGTAGCATAATTATGTTATTAGGTAATTTCCCATCCAAACAAAATGAGGCATTATTAAAATATTTAAGCTGACCGGGAAAGCTCTGGCATTGAAGTGACGCCATTAAGGTATAATTTGTAGAATCAAAAGCTTGTTAGTCCTGTAGTAGCAATGGCGTGCGGGAAAGTCTAATTTCGGTCATGCTAAGTAGATATTATGCGACACATTTGAAAATGAATTAATTATTTTGCTGCTTTGCATGTTGTTTTGTAGACAGTACAAATCATGACTACATACTAATCATGGTGAAAGTAACACAAATAAGAGATTTTGTTTTTACATTCTTGCATGTACTATCGTAAATTGTTTAACACAACATTCAATCCACTTCGTTCGTTGATGGGTTCTTAGGTCATTTTTTACAAATTGTTCGTTCAGTCGATTGTGGAATAGTTGGCCGGCTTTTGGTTTTTCTTTTTCTTTCAATAAGCTTCTTCATGACCTATGTTCATTATTTCCTATGACTGTCACACATCATCCATAAGCATCATACACACATTATGATTCAAAATCTATTGAAAACACAATTTTATGTTCAATAGTTTAGTAATTTCGTATACACACACAAAATTATTCTTCTAGCGACCTTCATTAAAGCAATTTCATCCGTCTATCATCAAAAATGGTGTCACTTTCTCTTTCTAAGATTGATGAGTCTAGACCTGTCGCATGACCTGACCGGACTGTAAAAAACAAAGGAGGTTCAATGACTTAATCATTATTCCACGGTCACCGCAACTGCCAAATGAGGAGATTGAGAGAGAAAGAGAAGGGCGGGAAAATATATTTATCCGTCGTAAATTTTTTTTTAAATTAAAAAAATCTCTAAATAGTATAAAATAAAGTCGCTATACGCGTCTGTCTGTTTATGCGCTTAGTTCTTCTAAACTACGCAACAGATTTTAGTAGGGTTTTCACTATGATTTAGAAAATTTCTTCCAGAAGGTTTATATATACAAAACATGATTATTATATATACTTTTTTTATTTTTTAAAGTGAATACCTCACAAGAGTCCCAACTGCTCCCGTCTGGAGCCAGTGAGACTATGGCATCCCCAAATTGGGGGATGTTGTGAGGCTGAAGGTAAGTGGGGAAGGGAAAGAGGAAGGTGGGGAAGTACCTGGCTATTCAGATCTAGTCACTAAACACGGCTAAAGCCATTTGGAGCAACGTTTCAATTCTGAATGGTGGTCTTACACCAGGGCGATACTGGTAGTATCTTCCACTCTGGAACGTGCCGCAAATATACTATATATTATTTTAATTAATTAATTGTGAAATAACACAAATTAATCAAATAAAATTTATTTGCGCACGCCGGGTTCGAACACGCGACCTTCGGAATGGCAGTCCAATGCGTTACCACTGGACTATGCCGGCCGTCAATATTTAAAGAAAGTAGAGAATATCGATGTTTTGTGTAATAAGTCGTAAAAAAAATATTTTCGGGCCCTTACATTGGTAACAGCTAAACCTTATGAGATACCTTAAAATTATGTTCAACGGAATTGTATGTCTTAATAAGGCCTACAGAAAAGTCCCGTGTAGTATATAGCTATCTCTTAATGATAATCCACGGTAATTATTTTTATCTTTAACATATATAATGGGTTATTTGCGAAGCTATTTTGACAAACATAATATTGATCTTAATCTAATTAAGTATGTTAGTTACGTTGGGTGTTTATTGTAGATTGAAATTGCCCTTTAGAGCAAATCATTTAATTTAATGCCTGAGAAGATTTCATTGATTTAAAATCACACATATCAAAAAAAAAATTCAAGAAGCTTCTTTGACCGATATAGTTTCAAACTTTTACCAATTCCTCATATTGGTTACATTTGGCTTTAAATATAAATAAAAAATTGTTTTGTTAATATCTTAGAAGATTTAAATTTTTTAAAATCACTCACAATCATTGATGTATTATACTAGATTAGCCCTGTGTAGTTAAATTCATTTTAAAAATAACGCCACGTAGCGTACGTCACAAATATGTAGATGAACTTAACAACCCAACTCTGTTTAAACTCCTAGTTCAAGCGTTCAAACTCGTAAGCGAAACCACGGAGAATTTGTTGTCAGAGGTGTTGTAATATGGACATAATTCAAATTTAAATATTTGGAACTCTGTTATTTTTGTGATTGAAAGAATGAACTTGCCCAGCATAGGTGAGAAGCAAAATAGACCAACAAAAGGTAAAACGCAATGCACAGTGCCCATTTCGCATTGCGACATAATGCGTGGGCCTTTTCATAAATGTGCATGTGAACCAAACCAAAATTGTGTTGGGGTTATTTTTAAATGAATATGCCGTGTCTAGTCTAATTTAGTCTATGCTCACAATAGAACGGCCGGCCTCTTTCACAAATTTAGGCTCGTCTACTAAGGTGGACATTTAGGCTCGTCTACTAAGGTGAACATTTAGGCTCGTCTACTAAGGTGGACATTTAGGATCGTCTACTAAGGTGGACATTTAGGCTCGTCTACTAAGGTGAACATTTAGGCTCGTCTACTAAGGTGAACATTTAGGCTCGTCTACTAAGGTGGACATTTAGGATCGTCTACTAAGGTGGACATTTAGGCTCGTCTACTAAGGTGGACAATTTGCCACTGAGATAACCGGTGGGTCGTTCAAAAAATAAAGTAATTGAAAAGAGAGGGGCGTCCGTTCCTTCCACTCCCTTTACAAAGTAGTTCTAAATATCACCGCTACCGTTAGAAATGGCTAAATTAAGAAAAATTTTCTATTTTTTTAGCCCCTCGAGTGTTGACAATATAACATCACGTTTTGTAAAAAATAAATGAAAAAAAAGTTTTGTGTTCTCTCTTTCTAATGTCACGTGACTGACCATAAGAGAGAGGCACATATAGCGATTTTCATGACGATGTGTCAATCGGTGGCAGATGTGACTCTACTGCTATTAATGCTTCGTAGCAAATTTCTGAGATGTTAAACAATCTTCCATTCAATTATTTAAAAATGCATCGCACGACACTGGAAAGTAGTTAAATATGTTCACTCCGGGACTCCGGGACTCCAGTACTTACAAATGTCATAACAATTACGTGGGTAATGTATTACGTCAAGCCGCAGGAGTATTACAGGAATCCCATAATGTTGTGTTAAATTACAACAAGAACGTGTGCCACTACTTATTTATATAGTTTATGCTAAATAAATATAATGCGCTGGGTGCTAAAGTAACACATTTGAATGATAGACAATTAGGATTGAAATTTAATGGTAATTGAATAATTATTAGGGATCAGCTTGAGCATCAAGGATTATACGAGTTAAATGATTTAAGAACTATAACAATTTTGTTAAAACATCCGGCGACTTCCGAGTCAGAGAAGTTAGCACTTTTGTTCTATCGGACGTAGATTCTAAACTTGACGTGAGCAAATAAAATATTTCTGTTACATTAAATTTATGTTCACGACAATCGTGAGATGTCTTATTATTTCAAGCCTTTATTTTTTTTTTTTTGATTCCGCATTATAATTGGGGTTATTATAAAATTTTAACCCAGGTACCGCTTTACAACATATTTAAAAAAAATCCTAAAACCTTTCACATTTTTTCCGGATAATAAATAAAGGTGACAAAGTGACAAGATACTAGCAAGGGTGAGCCCTAACCGTATTATACAGAGTTTATATTTATTATCGCAAAAAGGTCCCTCGAAATATCGTCTGTTAAACCTTACACCACTAGGGGAGCTTTTTATTATTCTTTTTAGTTTTTTTATTGAATCTGTTATTGTTAAAAAATGTTATAAAATAATTTACATGTCATTTCTGAAATAAAGCGCTTTACACCACGTTGAAACACAAACTACTAAACTTTCACAAACAGGGTTATCGCGAGACGAGTGATAGATTTGACTTATCCAATGGAAGGAAGCTTAGAATAGTTAGTAATCTTACTAAAAAATCATTCCTTCAAATTAGCCAGACGTTAATTTGATCAAATTCATTTTAGTAAAACGTGTAAATTTACCATTTTCTTGGTAAGGACGGCAACTCAAAAGGTACAACACTAAAAAAAACCAATGATTTTCACCAAGTTCAACTTTAGTAAAATGCTAGATGTAGAACGAAGCCTTTAACTTGGTTTCGTAACGCCCGTGTAAGTTCATGGTTGACAGACTTTCGGGGTTTACAAAGGAGTGGTTTTACAAAGGAGTATTGAAGTCGTGCCAACTTGTTACAATTTAGACAATTTTTTAGACAATCGGGTTTGTAGCAATCGTAAAAACTGATACAGTTTGGTAAAAATACAGTTTTTGTTTCTTTTTGATTGAACATGAACAATGCGTATCAAAAAACGTATTTTAATATATAGTAAAATCATATATTGATTACGTATTAACAATACTAAATGCATACAGTTTAATATATAACATGAAACTAATTTCCATACGTGTGTCGTAGTTTTTTTATACACACTCATATACAACATGGTTAGTTCATAGTATATCCATTTATTAAACGAGATAAAACTTGGCATTCACCCAAATGGAAATTTTTTTACTGGAGAAGGAAGCATAATGATGTAGGCCTAGCAAATGCAAGGGGTGTTATCTCCGTTTTATTTGCATTTCGAACTATCGCTAACGATGGTCGATATGTTAAATTTAAGGTAACTAAACTAATTAAAAAGTTTATCGAAGGTTCACATGATTTTTTTATATCTTTTACAGTTGCTGAAGTGGTCGTACAACGCTTTTGCTGTTATTCGTAACATGAATAATTGAAGACAGATTGAATCGCATTGTTTTTTTCTTTCTCTAGGCTTTGATGTAAAAGTTGTAATAAATATAGTCAGATAAAATTTACGTAATAATGTTAATGTTTTACTTTGCAGCAAAACTAAAAAGAGTAATAGTACCTACACAGTTTTTTTTTAAATTTGTAGTTATGTATTGTATAATGAGCAGAGTAGGTGTGCACTAGAATAATTTTGAAATCGAAAAACTTGTTGTATTGAAACTTAAATATCTTGCCTGTGCAGGCCTTACTATTGGACAAACTATTGATTCAGCATATATTTGACTGTGAATTTAAAAATAAATTGGAATATGAACATGACACTAGGTTCACAAATAATGATTGTTCCAAAATATAACAATAAATACGGAAAGCGAAGCCTAGAACGTAACGAACCCAAAATGTTCAAAATGTTGGAAAGTAACATTAAAAATTGTAAATTCCCAAATAGATTCAGATATTTGCTGAAAACATGGCTCATCAGTAGAAACACTTTACACTAGTCATCACTATTAATCGATAGTTGTTATTAATTTATTAGCATGTAGATTTACCGTTATTTTAGATAATGGTAATCTGAATATCTTTTAAGTAATATAGTTATATAAATTTATAATTAGTAATAATATTATGTATGCATATTTACATTGTAATTCGACATGGGCATCCTATTGACAAGCTGTTTAATTGTAGTTTAACGGGATAATACATTAAAGAACAATAACACAATAAAAAGCATTTGAATTTAGAAACTGCTTCATCAAATGAAAAAAAAGTACCTAGGTCACAAAAATAAAAATATAGAAAAAATAAGAACACTAGAAGTGCCTTCCATTTGTTTGCATTCCATTGTCCTTGAATGGAAACAAATGACGCTACTGACTTTGCAACTTTTTGTTCTAGAACATTCAGCATGCACTTTGTCTCTTTTGCATTTGCGTGACATCGTATATCGCCAAACAATTTGAATTTCATAATCATGGTGAAACACAGTTTTGTATTGAAAATTTAAGGCCGGATTGGCTAGATTTTCGGATCACGAACACGCCCACGTGGCATTTCTTCTTAATTCTATTGACGATGATAAATCAAAGCAGTGGACTTCCCATTATAATAGTTATTTATTTCAAAATGTGAAAAATGTGTTATTTTCACTGCAAAATATTTGCTCCTTATTCAAAAAATTATGTCACGAATATTAATATTTTCTAGGTTGTTAGAAAAGCATGGATAAAACTGCCGTTGAAATTCGTTTTGCTACCTAAAAAATATTTTGAAAATACATGATTTTTTTCTATATATTTAACGACTTTGATCTCAAAGCGGCAGACAATCATTCATAAAGTATTAAAAAACATGTAATAATAATAACGTATGCCTGTATGTTTGGCTTAGCAAGACCTTAAAGTATCTGTGTATATTTGAATAAAATGTTTTTCAACCCCTTTTACATGATCATCAAAATGAAATCTCGCATTTTGAATTTGAATTCTTAAAATGGGCGGAAGAGTTGTTTTAATTTTATTACTCTTTTTTTCATCGTTGTATTTATTTATTATTTTAAATTTTGGAGAGAAATTCCAGGGTTTGTTGAACTAAAATAATTAAAACATATACAGTGATGTATGCGATAGAATTTGGTAGCAACAGACAATGCTCAAAAATGAAAGACATTGACTTTACCGATGCTGGTGGCGTTGCCATATTTTTTGATGCATTTTGTTTATAATGTATAACTAATACTTATCTATTATAGCGGCATTGGCTGCCCGTACTTGCAAACATAACCCCGCCAAATATTGGGCGAGAGTTGCAAAATAGCTCAATACGTTTGCAGGATGATGTCGACTCTCACCCTACATGCCGCCTTAAGCTCTGAAAACCATTCTTAATGAAAGAAAAGAGGTTCTGCCAATTACCTCTCACCATAGAAGATAGGTGAAAGCTTGAGTGGCAATCAGCCGATATGGAAAATGCCCATATCGTACATGACCCCACTGAGAGACAGCTTGGATTCGTACTGCCTCGTAAACTGTAGTACGCCATCAAGGGGATAATGTGCTCCCATCGCCGCTGTGCCCACATAATAAAGAGTCAGACTGATTGACCAGCAAATATGTGGTTAACATAAATATCATTCATCCACACAGGGCTTATGAGGTCCACAGGGCGACGCCGGAGGCCCTAGACTGGCTCACAGACCGACATTTGTATTCCTAGTTGATATGACAATTCTATTTTAGGCACAAATGGTTCACCAAACTAAATAATCAGAATAAATTTACAGATGAAATTTTAAGCTTCAAAGTGTTCTCCTGAGAAACCTCATGCATGCCCTTTTCATATTATTATATTTACCAAATCCCACAGAGCTCCACTGACATTTATGTACCTACTCTATTTCATATTTGTATACTAAACAGATAAAATGCCCTGTTGTTTTTTTTATTAAATAGATAATCTGGCAAATATGTTTGTTTTATTTATTTTTATCAAGTTTCATTTGTAGAGCTCAAATTTTAATCTCAAGTTTTAATTTTTTATAATATTATTATTAACTCGATAACAACAAAAATAGCCTATTTATAGATGAGTTTTAATGTTTTATTTACTGTTATATCCCGATGCTGCGATCATATTATGTAGATGCTTGCAAAAGTAATTCACAAGCGCCGACTAACACTAACAACGACGTGAATAATCCGTACACACACAACAAGCGAGCTGCGCACACAAACTCACCTACCGCTGAACGCCGAAAATAAGCAGGCAGGTAACATGCAAGGGCCGCAAACAGGCGCTGCCAACCACAATGGGTTCAAACTAGTCATGCGTAAGAAGAAACATATTCATAACATGAGAGGGAAGGCGCAATCAATTGCATTAAAATCTGCGGATATAACCGCATCAGTATACGTATCGAGGTTTGCGATTGATACGACAGAGAATGACGTTATAACTTACCTAAAAGACAAAGGCCTAGATGGAGTCAGGGTAGAACTAATAAAGCCCTTCCACACAACTCCATTTATTTCATTCAAACTTGCGGTGAAATTATATGAATTAAAGAAATATCTAGAAGAGGAACTGTGGCCGGAGGGAATTGTTTTCAGAAGATATAAAGAATCACGCTGTTAACTTTACAATAGTGTACTCAGTAATATAGCACCACTTTGGTCGCCAGTGTTAACTTTTAAAGTTATAAAGTAGTAACTATAGATAGTTATAAGTTACAAGATTAGTGTGTAAAAGTGTAATATACGCTCGCTGCACAAGAGTTCCGGCAGAGGATAGAAATCCATCTCTGAGGGTGGGTTGTGTAGCACAGTGTCCAATGAAACATGTAATTCTGGGATGACAGGTTTATTAACACATAAAATGGGAATGTAGACAGTTACAATAACAGTTTAAGACCTGTAGTTTACTAGGACAATCTATGGAATCTAAAGGCTCTGATAGAATTAAGTACATTAGTAGCTCACGTGTTAATCAACGAAGAAGGCCATGGGCGGAGGCGCCTAGGGCTGTAGTAGGCGGCATGACGCCTACGAGGGACGGCAAGGCGGCATAGCGGTAGGGCGGCAGGGGCCTGGAGTATTGGGCAGCGTGGGCGGCTGTTGTAGGCGGGATACGGACGGCGTGGGCTGATGCACAGCACTGAGCGGGGATCTACAAGTTCACCGCCTCAGTCTGGCGTGGACAGGTGGAGACAAGGCACAGCGGTATAACCATGGTCGGTGTGGCGGCGGGTGAGGGCCTCAGGCGGGGATATGACTCAGCTGTACAATGTAATGTCTCTGGGGTTGGCGGATCCGGACAGCATGGGCGGAGGCACAGCACTGGGCGGGGGTCTACAAGTTCACCGCCTCAGTCTGGTGTGAATAGGTGCAAATTAGAGACATAACACATTTATATAATGTAATGTCTCTGTAGTGGCTGGTGATGGTCCGGGAATCGTGGACTTGGAGACACGACACAGTTATATAACGTAATGAGGCCGGGAATCGGCGGCAAACCGAGGACTGGAGACAAAACCCATTGTGTTATTCTCAACGGGGTTGGCGGGCAACTGCTGAGGGAACGGACCGCGTGGCTCTCGTTCGTCCCGCTCGCGTGAAGAGGCGAATGGAGGGGGGTGTTCCATATATGGTCATGTTTCTAATCCGGACATCTGATTGGACGTAAGTACGTGTAGATACTCGCTGACCACGCAGCGGCCGCATGATCTTATGTCTGTATGGGTAACTCTAACAGTGTTGACATGCTATGGGCGCATGCTTTACATCCGGCCACGTGCATAGCTGTATCCAAAATTAGATGCGTAGGTAGGTCTACTAGTATATGGACAACCATAACAACGCGTGCATAACAATCACCACAATGCATAATAAAAATTTAAAAATCGTATCGGTGAACTGCAGATCCGTCCGCAGCTCAGAAAAATTCATCCATGATCTGTGTGATACACATGATATTGTTCTAATTCAGGAAACGTAGCTACTCCCGTCGGACTTAGAATTCTTATCCCACATACACCCTGAATACAACAGCTTGAGAACCTCTGCCGTCAATACATCGATAGGGCCAGTGTTGGGTAGGCCGCACGGAGGAGTGGGGGTGCTGTACAGGCTAAGTCTCAGGGCTGCCACGATCCCGTTGAGTAACTGACGATTGGCGAGTATCGAAGTAAGCCTAACTTCCGAAACTTTATGCATCTTCACCTTGTACATGCCAACTTGCACAGCAGATCACTTCGGAGAGTACGTTGACTGTCTTGCCACCTTGCAAGAAACTATTAACGAAAAGGATTACACCAACTCCATAATTATCGGAGATTTAAATGCAAATCCAGATTCACTTTTTGGAATAGAACTTAAATCCTTCTGTCAAGGATATGATCTCATATGTGCTGATACCGAAATGTTACCAGAAAATTCATATACATATATTAGTGACGCACATCACACCACTAAGTGGCTGGACCACTGGTGGACCAAGCAGATTCTAGACATGAAAATATATTACGACGTGGACTGGACAGACCATAGGCCTCTCGAACTTATCCTACAAACGGAAGGAATACCAACTACCGAAATATATACATGTATGAAAACTGATCGAGCAACTTGGAATCCAAAGAATGAATACGACATTCAGAGTTATAATATAACCTCACAAGTTTTTCTACAAAATATTCATCAAGATTTATATCGAACGAGAGAATTGGCAACCCTGCAATTGCGAACATTGAGGCACTATATACCCACATAGTAGACGCACTACGACACGCTGCGATTGAAGCATTTGACAATCGTAAACAAAGATCACAACGGCATAAGCAAATATGTGGTTGAAATGACTTCGTCGCGCAAAAATACGCAGAATTGAGACGCGCTATGATGATCTGGATTGAAAATGGTAGAAAGAAAGTTAAAGCGTGCAGCGTTCGAACTAGCATTGAAAAAATGTCAAAACGACTCCGAACAAATTCAAATGGATAAAATAGCTGGAGCTTTACATAGCCGTGACTTTAAACAGTTTTGGAATAAGACAAATAAACACTGCAACATACGATGTAAAATTCCGCGCAATATAAATGGAGAAATGAACACTAAAGCTATTGCTAACATTTTTGCAGAACACTTCGCCACCTCTTCTCCGACCTCTCCAATCCCCGCAAGCAAACCACCACTGAGTCGTTTAACAAACGAAGACAGCGGCTTATTGATCACAGCAGACATAGTCATTACCGCCTTGAGACAAATGAAAACTGGGAAATCAGCGGGTCATGACGGACTGAGTACCGAACACATCAAACACGCTGGAGAACCGATTCTTTTACTGCTGGCGAGTTTGTTAACCGACATTTTGAAGAACGGATACTTACCAACAAATATGACAAAAACTATAATAACACCTGTTCTCAAATCTTAATCGTTGAACTCTACCTCCCAAGACAGCTATAGACCGATCTCAATTGCCACCACCATCGCACGATTATTCGAACGTCTATTATTAAACAGTATCGGACCCAGTTTGGAAACTTATGACAACCAAATGGGATTCAAAAAGTAAACTGCTACCGATACTGCTATATTTACGGTAAAAAGAACCCTGGAATACTACAGGAATAAAAATACCACCTCATATGCATGTTTCTTAGACCTGAGTAAGGCCTTCGACAGGGTTTCACACCCTCTGCTATGGGCTAAACTCAGAGAAAGAGGCATATCATCGGAGGTCATACATATCCTCGACTCGTAGCACAGACAGCAGGAAAACCTAATAAGATGGAAGGATGATTTTTCCGAACCTTTCCTCCTAAAGAGTGGCGTCAGACAGGGAGGATGCATGTCACCGATACTGTTCAATCTGTACATGGACAAACTCACCGAAAGGCTAAACAATGCAGGAGTAGGCTGCCACATCGGAAAACAGTGTCTTAATAACGTCTGTTATGCGGACGATATGGTCCTGATGGCACCATCTATAAGGGGACTGCGCATTCTTCTGAAAATCTGTGAAGAGTATGCTGAAGAAACAAATATGTTATATAACCCCGCTAAAACGGCTCTATTGGTCATAAGACATGGGCAATTGGGCAAGGCCCGAAAAATATTCCTCTAGCCACCTTGAACGGTGTGAACTTGAAGGTGACCGAAGGAACTAAATACCTTGGACACATAATCACCAGTAATCTGATGGACGACGATGATATCCATAGATAAAGGCATGGGGCGAGTTCCCGGATATGCAGCCCTTATTAGGTCCAGGGTATCAGGAATGAGGGAAAGGATAAGAAGCTCTGGAAATATCCTCACTAGCCCGCCTCACTCCATCCTCCAGTATTGACGCACACTGGAGAAAAATACTAGCGCCTTATATAGTCACGGCTCCCTAAAGGCTTCAAATTTCTATTATTCTATTTATTTTATCATTTTATTCTATTTTATTTTCAATTGTTGTTTTTTTTCTGTTCTATCTTTTTGTTTTTGATCATATTTTTTTTGTTTTTCTATATGGAATGTGTGGGACTGCACTAACCTCCTCACATACCGGAATAAACAGTTTATTATTATTATTATTTACTTTTAAACATAAATTTATAACCACTCGGAGCGATCTTATATAACCTAAAAATATGGGATGAACGGTGAAATGTTGGTGAATTCATTGACTTTAGGCCTCGGTCAGTAGTTCATGTATATTACCATATTAATATTGTGGGAATGATATTAATTAAATCGAATGGCTATATCGAAAACCAAACACCATCGCTCGAGTGGATAAAGATGAGTATTAAATCAGTCTTTCATGGATCATGCCGCACGTCTACATTTGATGCTGGAATAAAGGTTTTTATTTAAATAATACAATGCTTTCGTTTAGCAAAACAAAGCATCTTGACCAAACCAGTAACTTCCTGTATGTACAACTTTGTCAAATAAAACAATACATCTTCCAATATATTTTTATTAACCCTGATGAAGGTTCGTGTTGAACTGAAACCGGTTGGATATAAATATATACAATAAAGTGGTATTCAAAAAAAGTTATTTTATTTTAATCATTAAATGAAAATCTCTTTAAGTACAAAAATGATTTTTAAATCAGAAGGACGCACTGGGTATATCTCCTACATAATAATTTTATGTTAAATTCAATATTATTTTATATATATTCTGGGCTAACATTAGTTTTCAGGAGTATAATCTTGTTAGATTGAAGTAATTAAACGAATTGTTTTGATAAGTGTGTATTAACATCTGATATTTGTAAGACGTTATGGGGACTACTTTAACTCGTCCCACATATGATAACACTAAATAATTACTCCGCCGTCTGAAGCCCCGGGAGAGCC
This sequence comes from Hesperophylax consimilis, assembly GCF_061612785.1. Taxonomy (NCBI): domain Eukaryota; kingdom Metazoa; phylum Arthropoda; class Insecta; order Trichoptera; family Limnephilidae; genus Hesperophylax; species Hesperophylax consimilis. Next base: position 19,529,987 of record NC_142837.1, on the reverse strand, counting down.
AAGCGCGGACGGGAACGCAACTCTCTGCCATTCTAGTTTCAACTTTCGACCAAACCACCACTCTCTACTACCACCGTCTCTGCGTTCACTTAACTTGTAAATTCATTCTCGCAAATAAATTCAACAAAGATCGCAGACCTTTATCTTTCAATCATCAGAATTCCTTGAACACAGATTTACGATACCGGCAGCCATCGTAAATTACATTTATCCTGCCATACTGGTGATCCCGACTTTACACTGCCATACTGGTGATCCCGACGTTCACGCTGCCACAACGTAAAGGAAAATATAAATAATTCCATCTCGACATAAATTCCAAAATATTTTGTGGCGAGAATCTCAGAATGAACCGGTTATTGATTTCGAGTTACAAAATGTAACGAATGGTTTGTCTAGCTCACCATTCTTGGCAATCCGTACCCTGCCAGCTAGCACAAGATGAAGAATCAAAGTATCTTTACGCTGCCAATTTATTATGCAATTATTTTTATGTAGATGGTTTGGTAACAGGGACAGAAACGATTAGCACAGCCCTCAGGCTCAAACAAGATATCATTGCATTGTTGAATATTGGAAAATTAGACCTTAGTAAATGTCAATCTAATACACCCTCACCTTTGGATCAGATTTCTCAAGAGCACTAGCAAGATGGTCATTCTTTTGATAACGCAAGAACTGATCAGACTGTGGAAATATTAGACATTCAGTGGAGTCAGACTACTGATAATTTTACCTACAAGGTGATGAAATGAGATATGCACAAAAATAAGTATTTTATAAACGAAAGTTCGTTTATTCGATCCTCTCAGGGTCTATTACAGGAAGTATGGAAGTTAAGTGTTAATTGGGACGATCGTGGCGTTTCCCAGTATTCATAATACGTAAGTAAATTTGTAACTCAGCTTTCATTACTTCGAACATTGAATTTCCCTAGATGTTATGACACCGTGACCACAAGTCGTCTGTTCTTCGTAGGATGCCTCACAGTTAGGTTATACTGTAGTGGTATATTTATTAGAGCGTAGTAACACTACCACTCACATTTTAATGGAGAAATCGAAGGTAAATCCTTTGAAAACCTTGTCAATTCCACGATTAGGATCAGTAAAGTTTGTCGAACAGATAGAAAACGTTTTTCTATTTACAGATTCGACAATTGTACTAGCGTGGCTAAAAACCCCACCCTATCTATGGAAAACATTTGTCATAGGATTGTACAAAAACTGGAAAATACTGCGAGTGCTATTTGGAAGCATGTTGTCTCGGAGAAACATTTTGACGATTCTGGTTAAAGAGGGCTTTTCCAAGCAGACATTATTTCACACCCTCTGTGGTTAACGATACTACGGTGGATTCGTCAACCACTAGCAATTTGGCCATATTAAACTGTGTTCAATTAATCTGTTGAAGAAATAACAGAAGTCAAGACCTTGAGACGTTTGTATCGTCTTAAATAGCATCTAATTCGATTATTTGTAAATATTCTTCATTTTATAAATTGCGACTCGTTGTTGCTTAAATAATGCGTTTCGTAAATAATTGTTACAAACGTCCTGGTATGGGGAAAACAAACTCGACTTATCTTAGTTCTCGCAAATTAAATGATTAGCTTATGAAAATTGTACGCATCGCAAAATAGCATTCCATATTTGACGCAAATTCAAAGCATGAAACCGTTTCTTGATAGCCACGGTATTATCAGCGTGGACGGTCGACTAAAATTTTTGGATTTGTCATACGAAAGTAAGTTTCTGATCTTTTTTCCAAAAGTCTGTCATTTAGCTTATTTAATTATGTATTATTATCATAAACTATATCTTCATGTTGGCCCACGAAGCCTTCAATTCACTATTCAGTGTAAGTTTTGGATAGTGTGCTGCGCGAGACCTTCAATTCACTATTCAGTGTAAGTATGGGATATTGTGGTGCACGAAATAAGATTTGCTCAGAACTATCGAAAAGTATGTCTGCTGTAAAAATAAATCTTTGCGTTACCTCCATTAACGGGTGATTTTTCGCCCTGTCGAGTGCAACAAAGCCCTACTTTTTCTCGAGTCGGTGTTGATTTCGGAGGCCCTTTCACTTTGAAGATCACAAATGCAGGGAAACAAAAACGCGAAAGGGTTATTTATGTTTGTTTGTATGTATGGCGACAAAGGTAATTCATTTGGAAATCGTATCTGATGCAATGATCATTAAGGGTTATATTCTGAAAATATAAGCGAAGACGGAACCAATTTCGTCGGTGCAATTCGTTACCTACTGGGTATAAATACATTATTGGCATCACAGCGTGATGTTATATATAATCACCTAACTCAGAGCGTCATTATTTGATCTTTAATCCTCTAGCTAATGCTTATTTTGGAGGCTTATTTGAGGGAGGAATAAAATCTGTAAAATACCATTTGAAACGGGTGATAGCTGGTGAGACCGTTCTAACTTATAATGACAGTTCTCATTAGAAATTAGGGATTTAAAATATAGGTACCTCACGGAATGATCGATATTCAAGGCCTGCTAGGGAAAAGTCGACCGTAAGTCCGTGCATTATACCAAGCCGCATGCCGAATATTGTTTTTACACGACTTCATCACTTTATAATTAGAAATCCAAAATCCACAACATTTTTGAGATTCGATATGGCAAATTGAACCGCAGGATCGTTAAATACACCAGGGTCGGAGATTTTTGTGCACGGCTGCTTCACTTACGTCGTTTAGATTCTGGCTTTATTTTAGGGTATTGTTTCGCCTTAAGGATCTTTTGTCTGAACCAATTTTGTTATCGCTCTTTTTCCCCGTATAGTTTTAGTCCGGTGGGACCGAAAAGATGCTCAATAAAAGTGCTTCAGTCTAATACAATGGAAGAAAAAGAAAATATTGCTCGTTTGTTTGTTCGCTTCCGAGAAGACCTGCTGTAGGTAGTCTTTACGGGCGCATAGAGCAAATACATTTTATTTTTATGCCAAATTGTAAGTAAAATTTTAGTAAGGATACTCATCGATTCTTGGAGAGCAGTTTAATACGAAAACCAATTTTGAAATGTTAGTCAGTAACGGAGCAGATGAACAAAAAACGTTCCCGAGTCCCGAGGGAATTTATTTCGCGAAAGGGAATGGCGGAAGATGTGAGGGACATCCAAAAGATGCATGGCATGTTCAAGCAAATCTCCATAAAAAAACTCCACAAAACAAGCAGGATGGAGCGCCGCCTTAATGTGCCACAAGCAGAACAGAATTCTTGGCCGTTGGATTGGTAGAAATGGTCCTGTTTCTTGATTAGCAAGAAGCCCTGATCTACCTCCCGTGAAATTTTTCTTGTGGGATTATCGAACATTGCTTACGCAGAAAAAATCAAAGAGAGAATCCTTGCGGCAATTTGCGACTGTGACTTCTGATTTGATTTAGCGTACCTGGAGGGAGGTCGACTATCGCTTAGATTTTTGCCGTGCAATATGAGGAAATTATATAAAATTTGTCTAGTAATGTGAAAAAAAATATTTTTCACACGTAGTTATTTCATTTTAAAATCTCAGACACTTTTTTCGATGACCCGTCACTTGAGCCGGATCATGTCAAGTGTCAGAATAACATGATAGAATATAAAATACGATGCATGAATATAAATGTAGGAAGGAGTTGGGTGGTGATCCATCCTCTCTGGCCACACTACCAGAGAAATGGTTAAATCTCTTTTACATATAATGTAAAGAGGCATAAATTGTATGTAAATTTTATACACACTGTACTGCAAAGTAAAAACTGGCGTGTGCCCAGCGTGGTGGTTATAATTTTACAAATACCTGATACGAACTATATAATGTTAAATAAATACATAAATAAAATAGTAAAACATTTTTGTTTACGTATAATATTTAACAACCACACGCCATGGGTTCAGGGCCCTGAAAATTAAGTCTTCCTTCACAGCATAACTTGAATTCGTAACCCCTAAACCTCAAAACAACAACCAAGGCAACCATCCTCGTCCTAAGTACTATGTAAACGGGAATATCAGATTTATTTTCCTTCCTGGTCTTGTTTATTATTCTCAGATTACACTTGACACCATGCATAATACGCATTATTCTAACCTCCAACCAGTACCAATTCATCACCTAAACTCTCCTCCCCCCTTATATTTCCCCCCATAACTATGTTTTCTTCCAACCTTTCCAAACCTTTTGCCTTTGTTTAGTCATCTTTGATAATAAAATACTTTCAAATATTCAGAGATTTCTACCACAAAAGTACCTACCTACCTATCCCATTTTTGATACAAAAATATATTCATGCGATATACGTACGTAAGAAAAACTTTCGTATTTGGAATTGGTTGAATAGAGATATCGAATACACAAGTTGACATCTGTTGGGAACAGCTTCAAGCATTACCTAAGTCTGTTTGCTTTCTACCCGTGTTTAATCAGAAGGCTGGATACGGATAGTGTTCACACGCATAGTAAAAGAATTATAAAGGATATTTTTCATATCTACTGTGAATACCATACAGGAGTCGGGTGTCAGGATAGATGAGCTTTTTTTTTCTTCGTATGAAATAATATTAAGTAATAGGTATAAATTTTGTGGTAAGATCCACGATGTTTGCAGATATTGCCTTTGTGTAAGACCATCATTAATAAAAAAGAAACGATCCTGAAAATAGCCATGTTTAGCGACCAGATTAGGAAAGTCTATACTTTCCTCTTCCTTATTTCGTTTCCCTACCCACTTCCAATATTCCCCATTTAGGAGTGCCAAAGTCCCACTACTTCCGGACTTCAATTGTACGATATTCACAATTTAAATATAATAAGGTGTTTTATTCGTAACACTTTTCAAAGGTTACCAAAGGGATAATTTAAAAAAACGGAACGAATGACATTTATGTGTGAAAAATTGTTTCATAGAATTTGAAAAATTCATCATTAATTAAATTAATTTTCATGTTCTGTAAAGCTTTCATTCAGGTACTAGAATAATAGGCACTAGGTACGAGAATATTACATTTGAAATTTCATGAATTTTTTAAATTTTGTGAAACAAGTTCTGTTATAATCAAAGTTCTGTGAAACAACCGACCCATGATGAAATACTAACAGAATTTGAATGAAATAATCCGTCATTTTACTATATTTATTTATCCTCTACATTTGTGATATTACCGAAAGTAAACACTTACAAAGTGTTGAAAAAAATATGAGGGATAGTGATCTCATTTCCAAGGAAAACATTCTGCTCTACTACTAAACCACTACAGTTAAATTATAGGCCTAAGTACCTATTTTAAACCATTTCGCAGCAAGTATTTTCTCAAATAATCAATATTTTCACCAGTATAATTAAAATACATAATTTAAATTATGTATTTGCATTACAAGGGTTTTCTTTTCACATTTTAAAGTATAATTATTTACTTTTGATTAAAATTAAAATCAGTCCTTCGATGGGAAAAGTTTTTTTAACTTCGCATATTTTATTAAAATATGCAGAATTAAAAAAAAACAGTAGAATAATCTGAATAGTTTTACAAGGAAAAATATAGTTTGTTTTTAACCCATTACTTTCATGAATTTATTTTTATAAATTAAAATCATCTTTATAACTCGATAGTTTGGACTTCAAGGAGATCCAGCAATCAAATTTGGAATTTTCTACCCACCCACCCTCTCACCAGAGCGTCCATTTAAATACTATTTTTTAAATGGTTTAGCACGAGCTAAAAGTATGGGAACTAGTCTTTAGGTTTAGAGGGAATTTTAAGAGCAAATTTTCAAAGTAGGTCAAAATATATTGCATAAAAAGCTTAGGGACCGCTGAAATTCCCCCGAGTATTATAGTTTGGGATCCACTGTCTTCATTTATTTTACCTACCGCAACTTTTCAGTACTTTGCTAGCATGTGTTGTCTCACGTTTAAGGCACCTACCAATCAGAAATCCTTAAGGTTTCCTTTGTGTGAAGACATCCCTACTTCTTTTCTTTTCCATTCTTCTTTCTTTCTTAGTCAGCAAATAATAAAACTCAAGTTAGTAAACTCGGTAAAAACATTCCGCGTACACCTGTTCTTTATAAATCATAAAATCGCCTACGCGATACCAAAAAATATTCCCAGGGTTTACAGGCGTATCTCACTGTGAAGATTCCTTTTTATTTAAAATCACGTAGACTTTGCAAATATTATCGGAAAATATTAAGCAAAATAATATTATCTTTTTGAATATCATAAGTTGATAATATAGAAATCATTTGTTGATACGATATGTTGAAAAATTTTCTAACGTTTTTTCCACTTATTTAAAATTTGACCGTTACCTCGTAGTTTTAAGTTACAAAGCTGATGAGCTCCTCGAGGAGATTGTGTCTGGGGAAAGATAAACGTAGAAAACCCCTTCAATGACTATCTAGTACACTTTGATTGACATATCATCTACAATAAAGACCAAATTACTATAAACTTAATTATTAAAAAAAATTCTGTCAGTTTTTCCGTTTCTAGAACTCGGATTTGCTTTGAATTTAAGTGTAAATTTCAAAATTGGAACCCTTTATTGCAACATGTTCAGACGAGCAATATATTACCTCTCAACACTATAATATACATTAAAAAGCTCCTGCGGAAAGCAAAGGTTACAGCAAAAATTTACAACTTTTCAAGAATGAAGATACAAAAGGAATCAAAATCTAGGATGGAGATGACCTTGCTAAACTCCCAAATGAAAAAAACTGCAAACTAGATGAATAAAACCAACAATGCATCCTCTGAATCATCTTCTTAAAATCAAATCAAAATTTAAATGACATTATATTATTTCTCCCACAAAAATGGACAATGACCACATATAAAAAGTATTAAACTAAACTTTTCAATACTACTACACGAGATGAAAGTAAACTAAAACATTTTTATTTTAACCGAATGCTGGACCAACTTAATCTTTACATTATTCAAGATAGATGGCTACGAAAATCCCATTCCATACGCAGCTTAAATCAAAATGACGGTACAGTGATTTAGTGAAAAATTCCCAAAACGCTTGAATTACTTAAATCAACATTGAAGACGGTCGGATTGATCGATTGGTCAGATTGAATAAAAAAATATTGGTCAGATTGGATTACATAGTACAAAAAACCATTATAAATATAATACTTAAAAAACATAGAATGACTGAAACATGTAACTCACATATTCGACCGAAGCTTTAAAAAACGAATGTTTCCTTCGCATCAGTTTAAATTAATTTTTAACAATATCTCTAAAATACTTGAAAAGGTAGTAAAAAGATGCACTTCGAAATAACACAATCTTCTCTCAAACAGACAGTATGGATTCCGAGCTAAAATGGGAAAGCAAGACACAATCACAAAACGCACGAAATACATCTTAAACAATGTGGACAATGCTTCTAACGCTATGCGTATTTTCTCAACCTCGTCAAATCGTTCTACTCTATATCATTAAGCATCAGGGCCCAAAAATTTTAAAATATAAGAATTATTGGCAAATCACTCCAGTGGTTTAAAAGCTACATCGAAAATAGGACCCAAATTACCAAACGCTTGTTAGTATGCTAGGTTCAATTATATTCTTAATCTTATCAACGATCTTTCTAACCTTAAGGTTAGTGAAAGCACTGTTATAAGCTTTGCAAATGATACGGTAATATTAACAATGAAAAACTTGGAGCGATGTATAATATACATATACATATTATGTATCTATAATTACACGAATATACCATGAAAAAAATTAAATCATGGCTGGATCGTGATTTGCTCACCTTAAATGCAAGTGAAACCAAATATTTAAATTTCAGCAACAACATGAGTGGCCAGCCAAGATCCTACCCTGATATGGTAATGCACGCGTGCGACGCTAATAGAGTAAACCTGTGCAAATATGAGTCAAGTTCAGCACGCACATTCCATTAAGTACTTAGGCATAATAATTGAAGACAAACTCGCTGGGAAGCACAAATTGAATTTTTGACGGATAGTATTTTAATTTCCCTTTTCATGATTATTCATACATTTGATGATAGGTCAAAAGCAAGCATGAGGATATCTCATATCTATCGTTCAACTCGTTTGCGTTGGATGGAAATGATTGCTTTCCCTATACGTCACGAACACTGTAACAGTTTAGGTTTGACTAATCCGTTCTGCGCATTCATCCCAAACCATTCGGTCAATTATTATTCAACGGCCTTTCCAAAATTATTCTTACGGCATACTCTTATACTCGCTTTATAAATCTGTTTCCCTATTCGATCATCCGGCGTACGCTCCATATTCCATACGAAAGAAAGGAAAAACAGCTATAAATAACACCCCACCAACTGTATGCTCTCTTCCTATGACTGCAAACAAGTAAACTTTACTTTCTCTAACAAAATTGTTATGCCAGCCGCAACGGTTTTATCCCGAAATTCTGAAATAAAATTCTAACACATATTTATAAGTACCTACGCTTTTTTGTTAAATCTCTTTTTCTTACAACTTTATTTTTCTTCCAGATTCTTCCACAATTGATTGTGCGAATTTGGCAAGAATATAAATCTTATTTACAGCGACAGTATTGCGGTATAGATACAAGATAGTCCAATTCCAAGCTTTATTTTCTCATGTAGGGCAAACTCCGCTAGAGAATTAGGCCAGCATTTTTTTCTTTTCAGTCTCATTTCGGGCACGCTGCAGAATACTGACCTTTAATACAGATTCTTTTCAAAAAATATTAATTAAGCGGGTAAAGGGTTGAACACCAGGAATTCAGGTATTAAGATACGGTGCGTGTGTGGAAATGAGTAATACTTCTTTTAATTGAAATAGTATTTAAAAAATACTGAAAGAGTCTCTTGTGCTTTTTGAACTGACCTTTATTATGGAGTCTATGAACTCAAATACGTTTTTTGAGAAAAAAAATTTATTCGGCTTGCACACAGACTACGAAAACGAATAGGCATTATTTTGATAAATAATTTATGTAATGATCATGGATTGGCCGCATGTTAAGCTGGAGAGAAAGCTTGGGGAATGCTGGTTGAAATCAATTCAAATGAATTTTTTAACCGTTTAAATTATGAATGCTGGTCTTACTGCCGGTGATTTTCACTAATGAAATTTTAATTTATTACAAGTATCATTGGGATATAAGATTTTATTTTATTTTAAACGCATATGTAGTTGTCACGACTAAAATTATTATAATATGAATGTGTAATTGGACTGTCAAATTAATTAAGCGTTCATAAAAAATAATGATAATAATAATAGTATTTTTTACGCAGAAGGTAAAAGTAAACTGCATTGTTCAAAAACACTAATTCAAATTTGCGTGTACTTTTTTAGCTCGCTATACTGTAGGTACATGTAAAATATTTGGAATATTGTTTTTACGGTTGATAAAGTTCTTGATTTTGTTTTGAACTTAACGTTGAGGACCAATTAAGTGTGTGGTGTAATTAAAAAAACTGGTTACAAAAACATTAAAAAATAAAAGGTTATTTGTGAAAAGGATTTAAACCTCAAGAATATTCATTCCGACCAGCTATGATTCTCCAAAATATAGGGTTATTTGTGACAAGGATTTAAACCTCAAGAATATTCGTCCCGACCATCTATGATCTTCCAGAATATAGGGTTATTTGTGACAAGGATTTAAACCTTAAGAATATCCGTTCCGACCAGCTATGATCTTCCAAAATAAAATTAAATGATTATCCCGTTAGTGTCTTAACTTGTTTTTAAAAAACAAAACTATTTTTCTGGTGAAATTTATTCTTGTTCTTTTATAGACTTTCTTATTGTTACAATTGATAATGTTTTGCACCGTGAATTGAATAAACGAGTTCATAGAGCAAGGTTTTGTTATACGATAAATGCGATGCCTAAAATAATGCTAATTTCTGTTTAAACTTTCTGATTGTGAATTCGCTGGAAGTTTGGGATTTTCGGGGTTGTGGGAAAATCTTACATACATTGAAATAAATAATAATAAGCGCTTAAAATTTAAGCAGCGAATTCAAGATATTAATTTACCCTGTTAATTAGCGTATTTAGCCGGTTATCAAATATGTTATAAAAAATTAGAAAAGGTCAATATTATAGCCTTGTACATTCAAGTTTAAATAACTTACTTAAATGAACTACAGGTAACACAAAACAAAGTAAAAGCTATTTCACTTCAAACCTAGATCACCCACAAAAATTACCTATATATGGAAACAAAACTGTTAACATTAAGAAAACTATATGTATATTATATATACATGTCACCTTATTTACAAAATAAATAATAAACTCATACATAAAAATCATTGAAACGTCCCAAGTACACACATACTTTACGGGGCGACATAAAAACATACATTTAAACACCATAACATACATTTAAACACCATACATACTCACTATGGCAAGCAATCCATTGATTATAAGGGGGCAACATATATAATAACCTTCCATTAAACATTAAAAATTAAAAAAAGTGTAGTTACATTTTTTAAAATAAACTTAATTTTTATGCTCAATCAGCAAAATACTCGGGAGATATTTTCAATTTGTATTGATATTTCAGGCGACTAATTATTGCTTGTAATTATTTGTTATCCTGTATGCTATGCATGAAACCTTGTCTTATAAATATTAGTTTATCATTAAAAAAATAATAATATTTGACAAGTAAATATTTCACCAACAAATTTATTTTTATTTATTTATTTATTTATTTATTAGATACAAATAATTACATACATATTAAGGAAGCTTTGGCTGTCCATCTAGGAAATTTTCCCGTTTTAGGACAGCCAAATTGCCTTGTTTAGTTAACATTTGTACACGCTGCTGTTATGAATTATATTTCCATACTTTACATCAATAGTTACGCTAGTAATATAGTCTATATACATATATATTTATCAAAGTAATCAAAATAAAAACTTTTTCAGACATATTTGTACACCCGAATATTAGTTTTTTTTATGAAAACACCTGATAAATTTTATCAAGGTACATGTAATAATATGCAATTAAGGAACACTGTATCAGGGTACATGATAACATATTGGATTAATTCAATTTATAGTTACAATATAAGAAAAATCTTAGGTGGGTTTCTTAATTTGATCACTGTTACTGTGCTGTGTATTAATTTACATAATCAAGGTACATATAATATAATATACATAATCAAGAAACATATAAACAAGGTACATGAAAACATATTGTATAAACATTATCAATCACAAAAATTATCAATCGCATTGTATAAATCAGATGCATGGTAGGAATTTTTTATTTAACTGCCAATAGCAATGAATAAATGTGAGTAAATGTGAGTGAGTAAATGAATAAATGTGAGTAAATGTGAGTAAATGAATATATAATATGTCTCAAAGCCGTCAAGTGAGAAATTTAGCACTAACAAAGCCTTTCCTACAAAAATAAAGTTGGTTGTTTACAGGTGGAAAAAATATAATAAGCAGAAGTTGTTGATTGAGGTACTAGTACATATTGAATTATTTGACGGGTCGGAAATAAGCCGACATAGCTCAGTGGTTTCAGAGCACCTGACCAAACATCAGAAGGCACGGGTTTTATTCCCGTTGGCGGCATTAATTTTTACTCGGGAGATACTTTCAATTTGTTTTGATATTTCAGGCGACTAATTATTGCTTATAATTATTTACTAAAAATTTATTCAGTGATAATGCTGTGTCACATTTTAACCAAATTTTGAAGCGTCGGCAAAAAACGTCGTCTGTCTGTAGACAGATTTCTAGAAAAAAAAATAATGAATCATTTGTCCTAAATAATAAAAGAGTTGTTTCGATTTTTTTTTCTAATTCGAAATTGTATTCCAGGTTGTAACGCTCCTTCACAAATTATATGTAAATAATTTTATTTGAATAAACGTTGAAAAATAATAATAAATTGAGTATTTTTGGCATGGAACGCATTATAGTATTTTAACATTGATTTATATGAGAAAAATAGCTTCGCTGAACGAGTGTTTCACATGACAAGTAAGATTCTAGAACGAATTAAACTCGTTATGAAAGGTTCCACTGTAATACTTACGTGAAAGCTACCAAATGTAGCTTTGGTAGCTGGTATTTGAAATTTTAATGATACTATCTTATATTTTTTCTCCTGATATGTAGGCAAAGAAAGAATATATTTTTTTAATTTTATTCAATAACTTGATAAAGGTATTCGGATCTATCGCCAGGGGTTAGCGTGACTTTCTTCAAATGTATCTTTTCTTTGCAAAGAAAATTTAGTATAATATTGTTAATTTTATTACTTCCTTCGGGTCAAGCCAACTTATTTTAATACAGTAATGCTTTTTTCAAAGCAGTATAATGATTCCGTGTATAAAAGACAGAAGAGCACAGTAGAAAAAATAACGCTTCATAAGCATGCAAAGGCGCAAAATATAATATTCAACAAAACAATAATATTTCAACTAAAAAAAGTTAAAAAAATAATACAAAATACGATACCGACGATTCAGTATTTGAATAATAATAATATGAAAACGACAAAGTCAAATAAAAGGTTGAGTTACTCATTTCAACAGAGCTTATTTACTCGGTTCCATGATAACTCAACACAGTGACAATTCAACACACTTTTAAAAAGTGATATAAAGTCATAAGAAACGATGAAATTTTTTTTTTTAACCTAACCTAATCAAACCTTACCTAACCTAACCTACTTAACCCAGTTAATAAAGTTTTTGTTTCATCACTTTCCATGACTTTATATAACTTTTTAAAGATGTGATGAATTATCATTTTGATGATTTATCCGGTCACCTACTTACTCATCTCCTCATTTTCGCCGACAGTTTAGTTTCAATTTATATTCAACGTGGAATTTGGTTTACTTTTGTTTGATCCTGTGTTATTCTACAATAAATTCAATTTTCAATTTCAGTTTGGTAAAGACTATGGAACTGAAGCACTAATCTATAAGTATCATGTGCGTCATTCAGCACATGAATGATCGAAACCATATAAACATTAACCTTAAGTAGAAAAATTAAGTTAAAAAAGCATTTCACTCCTCAGAAGATGAATAATGATTTCGAAACTAAAACAACAACCTTGTTTTTACTTTTTTCATTCCTCGACATATGTTGAAATAATATTTTTTGATTGAGATTTTACTACTTGCTTCGTTAAGTCCTCACGTGGGCACTTGTGAATATATTTAATAGTATCTCAAAGGAAATCAAAACCGCCAGACGTTCTGGAGAGTTTAATATGCTGAAAAGTTGAAGCACACGTGGGAACTTTTGAACATTCATCGTATTTCAACCAATGTACAAAAAATAATTATTTAACAATTTAATAGAATATTTTCGACGTTTTTTATATAAAAAAACTGTCATCCATTTTCTTTTGGCATCTTCCATTGTCATTAATTTTGAAACGAAGCCTTAAAATCAATTAAATTGCAAAGAATACCTCAACCTTTTATTCTTAGATGGACCATAGAACGATACCTGTTGTTCACTTCGCTTACTTCAAAATTCGGCTTAAATTAAATTATTTCAGTCTTTTATAAAACATCCCTTTCATTCTGTTAGGGAAATTTTACCAAACCCACCGAATTTTTTGTCGTCCACCTTCGCTCGAAAAAGATAAAGGTTTCTCCTTCAATAAATCTACATAATTAAGGAAAGGTTATTCAATTTAAAGCCCAAAACTATCCTGTTTTCTTCTTGTCACTTTCAACGATTTTCCACGTTATTCTCGGGGACACATTTGAGATCAATGAAAAGTCCTTGTTTTTTTTTCTTTTATAGCAGAAGCAATATCTAGTATCTTAACTTACTCTTGGTATCTCAAGTATTTTAACCTCAACAGGTTCTTTTAGTCATGGGTTTATGAAACATGACAATGTAAGATGATTATATTTACAGTAATTCTTTTGAACCGCGTATTTCACAATCCAAATATACATATATTTTATTTTTGCTAGCATTACTGACGATAAATACTGTTGTTGCACACAATACAATCGAAAATTGATATGACCATTCGCATAAAAAAACAAATATTACCATATTTTAATAGTCGCTTTCTAGTTGAACCAAAGTTACTCCATTCGTCTTTATTTAAATTAATATTTCTTTCTTTCACACACATCGCTCCGCTCAACTTATCTTGGTACATATTCAAATGAGGAAATTTTATTTTGAGTGAAATGGTTCAAGGATTACGAATATTAAACAGAAATATTAATTTTCATTTTCATGTCGTATCTTTTTTAGGAACAAATTTTGATTATGAAGAAATCACTTTCTTTCGAAGAAATTCAAAATAAGTCTTCAAGAAATTTAAATTCCTTTAAAAATATCTGTTAAGCTAATTTAATGATGTTAAAATTTTATACAACATAAAAATATTTGAGTTTTCAATTCGTTTTAAAAATAAACAGTTGACTTACATCTTTTTTCTTTGTCATGGAAAATTAATTCTTTTAAGTTTTCAAATGAAATTCTTCTTTGTGTTTTCAGATAAACATTTTTTTTAGATTTACTAATAAAATGATATCGACCGAAAAACCTGTGAAACCACTTTTTTGTTCGGAAGCATGTTGGTACCTTTACAGCTTTTTCATGTTTCATAGAAATAAATTTAGAAAAAGCGACCAAAGCTTGTACTAATCCAATCCAAGCAACTTAGCGACGTGTTGTGTCAAGCTTAAAGTTCTGATACTTATATTTGAACCAATAAAATGTTCTATTGAAATAAAATATTTTTCGATCGATCTTCAAATCTTCAAATTTCAACGTTCATTTTCGGGTTCTGAAAGTATCATTCAAGTTCTGTAATTATATTATTATAGGCTAGCTGATTGAAAAAAAACTGAAATAATAACAGAACATGAAAAAATCTTTCACAGAACTTGAAAATTAAACTTGAAATTTGAAGAATTGTTCAAATTTCCCAAAACAACCCATGGGTAGAATTCATTGAATTTGAACAATACATCAAATTTTAAAGTTAATTTTCTAGTTTTTGGATAGTTCTTTTCATGTTCTGTTATTATATCATTGTTTTACAGTTGTCTCACAAAACTAAAATAATAACAGAACTTGAATAGTACTTTCACAGAACTTGAAAATCATTCTTGTAATTTAAGGAATTGTTCAAATTCCATAAAACTAGTCGTCCTAAGATATAAGTATTAGGATATGTAGGAGGTGTTCATTCTTTTCATATTGGCTGATATATGATTAAGATGGACACCATATAGAGCATATTGACGACGCTTAAGTGGATGGAATAAGCAATCGAGGTCGCTGCAGGATGACACTGCATGATCAAGTGAATAATATACTTGAGTTACGTTATGCGAAGAATCAGTAGGTACAGCAAATACAATAAGTACGATACAATGTATGAAATTGAATGAAGTATTTCAAAATATGTAAATATTATGAGGTCTACGTTTTATATTTTGAAAACCTAACCTAACATTAACTTCACAAAACGATGCTGTTAATCGCATGTGACTACCAAATACATCTTTAAAAAAGTTACGAACGTTGTGGAATACGAGCGTTTTTCGGGATTCCTGCGTATTTTGTCTGCTTTGTAACAAAACCCCGAGCGTTTGAAGAGAAATGTTAAACGTTGCAATATTACATTTCAAAAATACCAAAACTTATGCGGGAGAGAATTCATAAATTCGTTTTTATTGTTATGTTGGGCCTTTTAATATGCGAATAAGAATACATTTGAATAAATTCCTAACAAAGTTGCGAATAGTTTATGGCCAAATATTGAAATTAACATTGAGCGTAACTCTAACATAATGCCAATATAAATATATACACGGAAAAATTTAATTTTTAAATATGTTATTTTTGTATGCCATTAAATACATTAACGATATTCTACCTCTGTTATAATTATTATTTACACTTTGCGTGGTGGAAACAAAAAAAAAAAAAAAAAAATTTAAAGAAGCAAATGAACGAAGAAAGAGTGTAAGGATAATATATATATATATATATCGCAAATGTGAATGGTAGAAGTCAGGGAAGCCTGAGGAAGACATGGTACGATCAAGTGATCTAATTAAAAACGACATAGAAAACAAAAAAAAATAGAACTGAATAACTTTAGTCCGCCTCAACAAGGACAACACCTTAGCGAGGAGGACTAAGAAATACATTTTAATAAACATATATTCACTATCTTTTTTCTTTTGGTAATAATGATTAAATAGTCACCATAATTAAAAATAATCAAAAAGATATTTGCGTCGGGCCATGTCAAGAAGCAGAATAGTAGAAGAGCATGTATAAGACGATTTACAAGTGTAAATGAGGCAAGGAGTGTGTGCCAAGACCGAGTTGTTTGGCGGTCCGTCCACTGTGCCTACCCCTGCGGAGTATCGGAGTGATGATTAGTCAGTTAATAAAAAAGTTGAAAAGGGAGTAATTCGGTTACCAACTCTGAGAACCTATCGAACCCGGTCTATCTAACTGCCAGTCAAGAGTCCTTCCCACAAGGCATTCCATCTAGTTATGTTGATAATCTCTGTATAAATTATTATCTCTCCTCTGTCTACCATGGACGAAATCATCATTAGTTTTTACCTTACCTGTAAATGTTTTTCACGGGATCCAGTCAATGACATTGGTGGTCTTCTTAATTGTTTTGCCTTTTTCAATCATCTTCTTCGAACTCAGTCTACCTCTACTCGGATTGCCTACACTTCCTTGTCACGAGGGAACCGACTTTTTCGTGTTTTTTAGTGTCATGCTATCTAGCATTCTTGGTCATGGCCATTAGATTGTTATTATCATGCCAAAGGAATCTTATGATAGTTTCACTCTCTATCGAGTTCATTCTTTATTATAATTCTGCAGGATTCATTTTTTGGCACAGATCCAAAAATAAATTTCTTTCTTCGAATTAGGTTAGTCTTAGAAGCGTAGATAATGAAAAGAAAACATTTTATTTTGAATAATGTGAAATTATGTCCAACCGTACTAATAAAAATAGTAGGGTGGGTGGTTTCACAGAATTTTATCAATTCTTCATTTAAGTTAATATTAGATTTTGTTATTATCCAAGTACTGTAAAATAAGTGGCCCATGATGAAATAAAAACAGAAGTTGTTTAGAATTTTGACAGAACTTGAAATTTGATGTATTTTTCATGTTCTGTGAAACCACTCGTCTTAAGTCATTAGATTTTCAAAACAGATTCTTAAATTAAATCGAATTAATGATATTTAAAAGAAAGCATCACGATAATGGATTATTTATGCACGGACCTCCTCTGTATTAATTTGCTTACCCAGTCTTTAGCGAGGTTATTTCAGGGTCAAGGTTTCTCAACGTAAGAACAAGGTGTAAGATTTTTTTTTGTTCTTGAAGGAAAATTTAATAATAAATATTAATTTCTGAGCCATTGCTTAACAATGAAGAAACTGAAACAGTACCAGTGGCATATTATATATGTACATGTTCTTTTGCCAACATTCACATATTTTCGTTCATTAATAACTATATTTCAATATTAAATTACTTTTTTCAAATAAGTTTTTTTTAGTTCACACATAAACACTGCAAAGAAAAATCAGATTCAAATACCACGCCTTATTTAGTTCCGTTTAATAAACAAACAATAACTTCCCTTGTCGAATATCATTTGATAGAGCCCCACTTCTGAGGGGTGACCATAATAGCTTTGTTGAAGAAATGCTCAAACCTTTTCACGAAATGCGTTTCAAATGTGAAAAATTCAAAATAAAGGGAAAGTGCTTAGAGTTTTGTGTTTTTCTTCCCCGTTGATAAATGAGATGCCTGTTTATCATCGTTAACCCAAGGTGCTTGGTTCTCTTTCAGTCTTTCAGATTTATCCCTTCCTCTTTGTAACGTTACTTCGGATTAATAGAACGCTTCTCGACTCTTTGCAAATGGCGCGTTTCAACTTATATTAACTTAATTTTAAGACGTTTTTTTAAACTTAATTAAAATTGGTTGCAGAAAGTTTTTACAGTGGGGGTTAATTAGATCATGGTAAATGAGATACTTTAAGGAATGTTTAAGGGAGTTACACAGTATGATCTTAATTACGTAGTTACATGGAACTAATTTTAATACACTTTGGGATGTTTTTTATTATGCGTGAAATTATTGTTATGCGTATTGTGAAGCAATTAACAATACCGACATACTGATACTAGTTTCGGGGAAAATTTGTCATGTTAAACGAGATAGTGGTAGTCTGACTCATGTCTCGTAACAAGCTTTATGTTTTTCGCTATGAAACTTGCTACGTTTCAGAATGAACTCAGTTTATCCCAGAAACAAGTGAATATTTTATAATATCAGTACTCATCTCCTCCTGTCGCCTACCAAAATCACGCTGCCGCAATATTTTTTATTTGGTTATAATAAATCACATTCTATAATACGAGTTTACATATCTTCTCACTTTTGTTAAAGTGAGACAAAACGAGTCTATCGAGTCGGTTCGGAAAATAAAGAATCCTGTTTTAGGTAAGGCTGGCTTTTCAGCCTTTGTTTTTTATCCGTACCCAAATGGCACGGCAGGTTTTTAAACACTAGTTTTTTTTATGGAAAGTTTTGCATAGTTTTTAAGGGGTAAATTTAATTAATAAATAATGTTATATTTGATGTAAATATTATATTAATGATGATGATGATGCTTTTCTATTTGATGACGTTCGATACAATGTGTGATATTAATATTTACCCGCTGTAAGTTGAATTGTGAATGTATGTTTAAATAAATCATACGTATATAATATAATAAGATAAATTCCAGTTATGCAGCCAACTATTCCAGTTAAACCAACGAACTGGCATTGCCTATGTGGAGTTTTTTTAATTAATAACCTTTTAAAGATAAACTTAAGAAACTGGAATGAATTGACAATGCGGTTTCAGTATTAATTTGCTGGAGTTACATGCATGTGGATTATTAAGATTACTATGATTCTTTTGGATACTGTAATAGAAAAAAAGGTGTTCAAAATAAATAATGTTTACAAGATTTTTGTTTAATTTTAGTGTTTCATCATTTTTACTGGTAAGTTGTATTATATTATGAAGGTTATTTATAATTGGTTCGAAGTGTTTGCACGTAAGTGAAACATCTTAATCATATTAAATGTATATACATAATACGGAGAAGATTCAAAAGAAGTTCATAAATCAAATATTACGAAGAACAGAAACTAAAAAAAATAAAAATAAAAAACCAAGGAGAGAAGAGATCAAAATAGTAGTTAAAAATATTAAAAAAATACAATATAACGGTCAATGGGAAACAACAATAGTATTATTAACGTTTTTCCCTAAGTAAATAAATAGATTACTTTTAAAAGAGTATGTATATATATGATACCAATCACTACATTGAGTGATTGGTGTCAAATATATACATTTACCAAATTATTTAATTAATGACAATCTTCAAAATATCAATATGAAAATATCTGAAACTGTTTACTGCGGCTTAAAGCCCATAAATTCATTTAGATTCCACCGTTTATACCATATTTTTAGGTTCCATTCGTACTTTATCTAGAAAAAATATAAAAACAAAATAGTTGTATTATAATCATACAAAAAATATGTATGATTATAATATATCTATTACCACTTAACTGAATTAAAATAAGTAAATAATCTTAGTGATACCAATATAAATAAATCTAAAAACATTAATATGAGTCAAAGACGATTTCTCAATATCATACGATATTTTTTTCGAGAAAGACAATTTGTACTAAGAGACAGCCATCATGATTAATTCCCAACTAAAGCATCCATCAATCTTCAGGCTGGTCGCAGATTGCATGTCAGATTGACTTTTTGGGTATTTTCCCTCTTTTAGCCGAGACCCCAACGACGCAGATTTTCCGCTTTTCAGCAGCCCGGTTCCGAACCACGGATACATCCCGACATCTGAAATCTTTGTTCCTAACGTGAAATCGCTCTCATTAATCAGGGCTTTCAATACAATCACCAATTACATTGTGAATAGCGCAACAAATGAGATGATTTGCTAAAAGGAAACAGGATACAGAGTGAAACGTGATATTATGACCTGAAAACTTTTACGATTTTTTATTTATTTTCCGTCACAGCTAAGTGCCCACCAGTACTAGGTTATGAAGAAAATCACTCTCTCTGAGCCAGCCTTTCAGATTGCAAGCATAGGTTATACTAAATCACCCTGTCAAGTTCAATTAATAAATTCAACACTCTTTTGTATTGGATTACCGCCCAGAGTCCCAGTTTCCTGGATCCAGCGCAACTAATCTATCACCAAATAAAAAAATATTTTTTATGTAATAATAATGTATTTGTAACATTTATTTAACCCGTACCTTTTTGTTTTACGAACATGCAATTATGCTGTCGTGTTCCATCATCAATTAAAAGGTATTTAATTCATCTTTTGAAAATTAAAAAAGGGAAATGTTTACTTTTTTTTTATACACAATCTCAATCTAATGAACATGATTTCATTTATAATTTTTTTTTAAATAATTTATTACAGTGATTGAGAATGTTTTGAACACCAAGCTAGACACATGTCCGTGTTGTGGTGGTTGATTATATATAAAGTACATCGAAAAAATATATTAATTAAGAAATATAAAAAAAATGTAAACGAGGAGAACAGAATGAGGAGAACAGAATTGAAGAGAATATAAGAAGTTTTTTATTAAATATATATATATAACAACGTGAGTATGTATTACCAGGTAAGCAAAGCAGAAAAATATGATAAACTGTTGATATTTTGTATTTTCGATTAACAGTTACATAATATGTGGATGCATTATTCTTCAACATTTTTTGTATACATTCATGTTTGAACTCCGGCTAATAATACTAGAGTGAATTAGAGTAGAGTCACAATTTTGTTCTCAACAAATACTGACACGACTCTAAAGTACGTGAAACGCATGAATGGTGTCAAAGAATTTCGAATAATTAATCTTTCTACTAATATAATTGTAACTTAAATATGAAAACTTTTGATGGCGGTATACCGCAATTCTTATGTTGGTAAAGAAATTTTGCCCCTTTTAAGATATCCATTTTTGGACACCGGTTTTAGTGAGTAATTGATCTTGATTTTTTGATGACATTATTCAGTGCGTTAATAATTTAGGTGCGATATATGAGCATTGTCTCTGTGAAAATGTATTTTTTGTTAAAGGAATTTTGCAGTTTATATGCGTTGAATAGCGTGTATGTATATCTTCTTGTGTAGAATGTATCAAACCATTTATCCAAATATGGATGAGAATCGTATTGATGTTGGCAAATGTCTAGGATTCTAGTTTCTCAAAAAGAGGCTCAGATGGATGAGAAGGGAAACATTTGAAGATGATCCTTAGCAGAAGTTTTTGAACGGTCACTATAGGGTAGAGAATGGATGTTGTATAACTTCCCCATCCTATAATGAAATATGTTACCATCGATTGAAATAAAATTTAAAGTTTTTATATCAAGGATTGATCGAAAAGAGCAGAAAATATAGCGTGCATAACTTACGGAGTCTCTGTTATTTTTTAATTTTTTTTACAAAATATGAAATATTAAAGCATATTTTATACACTCTCCTACAAAAACTGATGCTTGTGGTTAGGAGAGGACAACTTATTATTAACTTAAAAAACTTAAAAATTTAATATATTAGAGATTTAGACATAATATATTTAAGATTATAAAGGTTCTCGTAATTAAAACAAGAAACGTATATAGGATGTACATAGAACATTAGGAATAACAAAACAGTCAAGAATATATCTAAGAAAAAGTTGTTGGGTAGTAATACGGTTTTTTAGGATAATATTTATAATTTTTTTTTGATTTCTTTCGACGTGGAGTTAGTTTGGAATTAGCTTTCTCTATTGAAGTTTTACATATTTTCCTTGTAAATTTTATAACAATGTAATCTGCGAAAGATATTTTATTACCGTCAATGTCCAAATTCGTTATGGAGTTCACATATACTAGAAATAGGAGCGAACCAATAACTCTTCCTTGGGGTACACCGTAAGAGATTGGTTAAAGTTTACTTCTAAATTCCTGATTGGAGTAGATGACAGTTTTTTGTAATCCGTGTATGATGTAGTTTTAAAAAAAAATCAGTGCAGTACCTTCTATCCCAATCTGTTGCACTTTTTTAGAAGACTGTGGTGTGAAGTTGTTACGAAGGCTTTAGACAGATTTAGAGGGACATCAAGTGGTTTATTGCCTCTATCGAGGTTTATTGCCTCTATCGAGGTTTATTGCCTCTATATCAGTTTGGTAGAGATTGCAATTGCATCTGCAAAAAACTACGATATTTGCAAAAAACATACTCGTTATTTGACAGGATATTATTGGCCTCGAGGAACTTGAGGATTCTTAGTATTAGTATCTGACAATATGTTTCAATTTTTTTCTAGTAAAGAAAACATTTATTTAATTTTCTTTATTAACGGTTCCATAGTCTGAAATATTTAAAAATCTAAAATATTATTTATATTTATTGTTGGGTGATATTAAATAGGCTCTAGATTCAGAAATTCAATAACTATATTATATATGCCTTCAACTTTATTCTAAAAATATTTTTTTTTATTGAAAGAATATTATTTTTCAAGAAAAAACACTATTCCATATTTATTTGTTATTCTTGAGTGAGCTCACATGGTCGTGTGTGCTAATAATTTTGGGGATGTGGTAATGTGAGGCGAATAAAAGATGTTGTCGTATCACAGCGTTTATTGAAGTCAGTATTGTTGTAGCAAAAACTCCGAAGAACCGATTGTCGACGTAATTGGTGAGCATGAATGGTGGTGATTTCCGCAGGCCAAAGATCGACACCGTGTCAATAGATGTAGTTGACGGCGAATCCTCCAGGTCGTTGGTCAACACCAGTTAAAGCGGATATGAACGGTGGTAAAGTGGTCTTGGCGATGAAGTCGGTTGCTTGGCACTTTGTTGGTGAAGACCGGTCTTGTGGGTGGTGTTCAGCACTGGTGAAGACCATGAGTCTTCCAGGTACTCCTGTGTGGAGCGAGAAAACTGAAGGAGCGGCGGACCTAGTCGACTGATGGTGTGAGCACGAGAGGCTCGCGGCACAAATAACGATGTGTACGTTAATACGTACCCACGAGTATGTGCAGAATCGGTGCGGCACGGAACGGTGGGCGGTCAGTAGTGGTTTGGCTTATATACAGACCCCGGGAACATTCTGGCTGCCTGCGTAATACGTTCTCGGGCGGTTGAAGTAGCTCGATGCGTTTACAAAATAATTCTCGTAGGTACAAGATGCGATTCTTCGCTGGGTAAATAGAAAATTGAAAATGTTCTATAACGAAAAACGAAAATGTTCTAACAGAATGCTGGATCCCAACCTCTTTTACTATAAAACACAAAAAAACTATTCCTCATATTTCACAACAAAATACCAAAACCAAAATGATGGAGTGGTTGGTTACATAAAATATAATCTTAACGTCTGTCTCAGAATTCACCCTAGAACACTCAAATTGTTTACAAATAATCGCTGACCCAGATACGTGCATGCTCGCTATTTACAGATCACCGTCATCACACAACATTACGCCCTTTCTAATAGCTCTCGACACTCACATAAAAAATTACCCACTTCAAAAAAAAAATCGTAACTGGAGACCTAAACATAAATATACTTCCACAAAGCCATACTCAGAATATTGATTACCAACTGATGCTCCTGAAATATGGCATAATAAGCGCCATCAACACTCCAACCAGAGTTACCAGAGACTCGGAATCATGTTAAGATCGCTTAGTGGTCAAATCCATATTCGAATTCATAATCACAGATCACTACACAACAATGATGGGACTGACCACACAGGCATTGAACAATTCAAAAAATTTTTACAAAATTTGAAACTGACTACGTAAACTTGAAAATTTGCCTAGAAAAACAAACGTGGGAACACCTTAAAAAAATGAACAACACTGAAGAAGCCTGGAATTACTTTTTAACATACTTACAAACGCTCATCACTCAAAACACCACAAAAACATTCAAATCTTTCACGAACCGCAAAATAAGACTTAAAAAATGGATTACTCAAAGCATAATAAATATCATTAAAAACGGGACAAACTGCACAAACAAGTCAAACGCAACCCAAATGATACTTTTCTGAACTCTTTCTATAAAAGATATAGAAATACTTGTTTTCTGATTATACGTAAAGCCAGAATTATATTACCAAAACAAACTGATAACTGCTAACTTTGACCCCAAAAGCGTTTGGTCTATTCTGAGAAAAAGTACAAATACACAAAAAAACAAATATGATGAAATAAAACCAATTATTTATCAACGACGAAGAAATCGACTTCATTGGTCGATTGACAATCGACTTCCACAAAAATCCTACACTTATCCTTAATTACATAAACAGACATAACACAAATATCGCAGCTAGCCTAGCCGAAAATATAGAACAAAAGTCGTCTAATAACGATAATCAAGAATCTCAAAAAATTCCGACTCAGTGCACTTGCAAAAATAGTGACAGTCTTTTCAAATTACATTGAGTAACTCTAGAAGACACCAAAAAATCAATACATTCCCTTTCCTATTTCCCAAAGAATAACACAATATCAGGTCCTGACGGAATAGACTCTAAAATAATAATGACACTTAGCCAACAACTACTTACTCTACTAACATACGTTATTAATCTTAATCTTTAAGAATGAATTTTTCTGAGCATCTTAAAAAGAGGTTTGGTTATTCCTATTCATAAATCAGGACCTATAAATAATGTAAGCAACTTTAAACCCATTACACTATTAAACACGTTGTCAAAAATTCTTGAAAAGGCAATAAAAGAACAGCTGCAACGTTATCTGGAAAACATGCAAATACTCTCAGTTAACCATGGCTGTAGAAAAAATAGGAACACAGAAAACGCAATTGCCACTTTAACCGAGTTTATTACTCACAATTCAGATGCAACAAAAAGTTATTTCAATCTATTTGTACTTATCTAAAGCTTTCGATACAATGTGGCACAAACAACTTTTCAAGAAGCTAAAAAACATTGGCATTAATGGAGTAGAATTTGAATTAATTAAAAGTTTAATGTCTGACAGAACAAAACAAGTTAAAATTGACAACAAGACAAATGAACCGCTTTTAATCACATACGGAGTCCCACAGGGGAGTGTACTTGGCCCACTAATATTCTTAATATACATAAACGAATTATATAACATTGAAATTGATGGTAAAATCGTGACCATTGCTGATGATACAGTTCTTTTGTGTCAAGGAGCCACATGGAAAGATTTATTCATAACAACTGCAAAAAGTTTGTCAATTGTCATAAAATGGCTAAACATAAATACTCTTACCGTTAACACTGTCAAAACAAAATATATCACACATAGTATTATAAATATATCACACATATATTACACAAAGAGGTCAACCTCCTTCTATCCTTCTAACTTAGACTTGTTTTTGCATGATTGTTAACAAACATCACCCAATTGCCAATGCGAACACATCGAAAGGGTAAAACAAATAAAATACCTAGGAGTTATTATTGATACACACCTTCAATGGACTGAACACATTACTTTCATTACTAATAAACTAAAAAGAGTCTTGCACCTAATAAAATCCATTAAAAACATTTTCCCACTAACAATACTCAGATCAATATATTTAACACTGTATTAATCCATTGCCACTTATGGAATATTAGCCTGGAGAAGCTACAAACACAAAAAATGACCCAACTCAAAAAGTTAAAAAGGCAATAACAAAAATCATACTGCAAGTACCATTCTACACAGACTCAACCCAAATCATCAAAACACTAGAAGTCATGTCAATAAGTCAATTTTACGCCAAAATGCTCTCCTACACCTCATTCATAATAATTTTCATATTACAAATCAACCAAAAGCCATAATAAAAATCTGGCCCTCAACAAATAAAACACTGAACATTCCAATAACACACACCACACACGGACATAGAAACTTTCAATACTACGCAACCAAACTTTTTAACAGTATGCCCATTACTTTGAAACAATTACTGACTGCAAATACATCTACAAACTTTCTCGAAAAACATATCGTAGCATGGATAAAAAATCAAGATATTCACTTTATTCAAAAGATTATAATTCCAAACCAAACATAACCAAAATACAACAAGTAAAATTAAATATTATACACGTTCTTCAAGAATTATCCAAAAATACATACACTCACATATAAATGTGTGTTTTCGTGTTTCAATATATGTCTGTGAAAAAAAAACGAAAAATTAACTTTCTACTACAACACATAAACACCTGTCACGTTAACACCTCAGTACAGGTTCTTCTAGTGAGGTGTTCACAAAACAAAAAATATCACCCACACACTGTTTTACCTTTATCAACCTACGTTCTTTATTTTTTACACCTTTTTTCTGTACTTTTTTCTCTATACTACAATATAAACCACTGTAATCATTTGTCAAATATGTTTTCAAGAATAGGCATAAATAAATAAACGTACTACAATGATCTCGTAGCATGCCGCTACAATTACATAAAAAATAAAATTATTTGGCAAACACAATATCTTAATTATTTTAAATAAAACACAAAAAACATCGAAATTTAAGGTGGACATACTTTCTTAATTTTTAAAATGAATAATTTTTTTTATATCAATAATGTCATTCGGATTTTATTGTAAGGTTGGACTGTTGGAATAGTATGATTGTAATTTATGTCATAGGCGCTAACTCATGCAAATAGGAAATAAATACATATTTTGAAAGCACGAAGGAACATTTCCTTTTTCGGAATAGATGTAACTCAAAAACATTGTTCTTTAAATTGACAGTAGGTAAAGATTAAAAATCGAAGAAGGGAAAAAATGCAAGGCACTAATATGGTGAAATTATTTAAAAAAGTTATATAATTAGAAGATTGAACAAATGATTTATTTTTCAGATGAACCCGTGGGCGACAAATAAGAAATATTAAACCATTTAGTTACTGTGCTACCGGGTCAAATATTTTTAATCTAAAAAGTTTCTTTGGAAGTATGAACAAATAAACTTCGCTATTTGAATTATATACTGAATAAAAAAACACCCTGTTTAATCACATCAAAGAGTCCACTGTAAGCGATGTTCATTAACGTTATTTGATTTAACTGTTTAAGGGTTAATTATCCTAAAAACCAAAAATAGGTTCCGACAGGAATAGCTGAATTTAGAATCTTACCTTCGTTATTCGTTGTTAATTAAATTAATGATTAATTTTCGTCATTATTATATAGTCTGTACTTGGAAATTGGAAAAAAATACCGTTAGTTTAAGCAGTATTTGAGTGATTCGATTATAAGCTTTTATATTTATTTGTGAAAAAATCCCAAAAATGTTTGGATACCCAAATATAATCTTACACACTGGTCCTATTGCAAGTAAAATAATGTTTTCTTTTCCTGAGAAGTGAGAAATTTTTGACTAGTAACTTCGAAGTTCATAATATTTGGAAATTCTGGAATTCCTAGGTCATCGCAACTATTTTGAACTCACAATTTTATTAGCGTATCTAATTGTCTATAAAGCTTTGAAAATTCAATTAATGTTTAATTTTGTAATACGATGTTTGCTGCATATTTCATTCACCCTAACCGAGTTTTGTATTTACCCTATGCTTATGGATGCATAAACATGAATCTGATTGCTATGCACAGAATTGATGACACATGATTTTCGCAATTTTTCCAAGGTATCTTAAAATTATTTCTACATTTTGAAAATATCTTAACAGATATCATTTTAGATTTTTGTATTTGAAATATACTTTAATATTTAAAAATTGCAAGATTTTAATTTCAAACATGAAAGAGTTGAAGAAAAGCGTGCCACAAAAATTATTACTGACGAAAATTAATATTTACGTCAAAAAAACTTTTATTTAAGAACTTTGCAAGAAAGAGTCACTTTGCTATTTATCTCGTTCATGCAGGCAAAAAATTATAATAATAATTTTCAGAGAATAACCAAAAAAACAGACATTTGGGATCCATTTTGCGACAATATAAATGTTATTTCTTAAGAATTTGTATAAACATACACGTGCATATTGCATTTAATTAAAAACATATTCTTTTTATGAAAGTTTTATTAAATTCTCTCGGTAAAAGTCATTTGTACGAACTATTCTCGCTTTTCCGATGACATGAAACTATATTCACTACATAACATTATTAATGGATTAAACTGACAAAAAATATCACAAATAATAGTAAATATACACATATAATAGTGAATATAATAGTGAATTGGTCATTAGAATAGAAATTAAGAACAAAACCATGATTTGAATCACACATCACAAATAACAAATAAAAACGGTAATTTTGCACGGAAACTTACGCGCATACGCATAAGTCTGCCAAACTGTGTAACAAAAACACCGTTTTACCGGTGTGAAGTTATTTTTTATGAGTAAGGCCGTTTTTTTTTAATATATTGTTCGTTTATTATATCTAAAATACTTATAACACAAAAAAAATCAAAATTCAAATTCTCGTCGTGATATCTTCACAATGAATATTTAATTATACAAACATTATTAAAGTGTTTAAAAATCTTCATAATTATTATAAACAATGACAGTTTGCTTGTTTATTGTTGGTGTTCTTCCCATCAAACTAATTACACATAAAATACCCTATATTGACAAATGACAGTAAAGGTATTTACGAGAGCGCATTTTGTGGACATAAAAAAATCATTTCAAAAAAATCATTCAAATGAACCAACAGACAAATCAAATTTTCGATAAAACTCGGGTAATAAAGCTAGTTCTATGTCAAAAAACTAATATTAAAACTTTATTATTTAGCTTAAATTAAAATCTGAAACTGATCGATAGTGCTTCATTACGCTAATAATTATTACTGAATTTAATGTTAGTTTGTTCAGCAACAATAAGGTACAATATTCATAATTTGAGGTAGTCTATAGTGACCGTTTATTTTAAATTATATTTTTTCCTTCACAAGAAGAATTCTCGTTTATTCACTTTTTTATATAACTATGCTCATATAAACAATGAATGTTACATCTTCAGGGATATAAAACATATATAATATCTATATCCAAATATAGTATTCATATTAATATCAATATTATATTCACAGTCACGCAAAGAATCACAAAAGGGTGAATTACGTATTGGATATTGTATGTATATATGAATCAGGTGTTCAGTGTCTAGTTTCAGGAAGGCTTTGTTCTCCTAAATCAAATAGCGCTTCGTGTGGCATGGGAAACTCAGCAAGCTAATGGCTCAAATGACAAAACACGTTTCCTTTACTTAAGGTTAAACGCAACGCTCGTTGTATTCTACGTGTTCACAGATGGCGTTAATTAATTAATTTTGTTTAAATACGCTTTTGCAATTTGTCATTATTGGTCTGATGACCTACATAAAAAAAATTGCCATGTCGTCATCACCATAGAAAACATAATAATATGTGTGTTTTTTTATTATAGTTTCGGTATTTTGTTATACTAAATATACATTTTTCGGTATTTTGTTGTATATACTAAAATACAATATACAGATGTTAAAAAGTAAAATACCGCACTGTGTCACTGGCACTGTGACTAGTCTGTATTTTTTCAGCATTTCATACAAGAAATAAGTAGGGTAGACATAAATTGTACCTATTTTTCTTCTTCTCCTTCTTATGGTGGAAGAGAGTTGGCGAAGGTTAAAGTCATAAATTCATCGAGATCGGGAGTCACTTTGTTCACTACAGAGGCCTGCGGGGAACATAAGAGGGGAACATCTTAGTACAGTGTGTTCTGTTGTATGAAAACGTTAACATTCACCCTATCCGGAATCTTAAGACCCTATTTATTAACCTTCCTTTTGTCAACAGTGGTACCCACAATTTATGAAATTACTTTCATTCATATGTAATATTACATAGAAACATTATGATTTTGAGATGTTTTGTATTCCTACGAATCCTATTAACATATAATCTACCTTTAAAAAACACTGTTGTAAAAAATTGAAACAAAAAACATGTCGGTATTATTATTTGCCACTGCTATGTAACCATACCACAGCTGTTACCGCCATTCTCCTCGCACGGTGTCTCCTTGGCAGTGAAGCGGGCCATCTCACTCGCTCGCGCTTTTACCAAATCTTTACGATGCTTGCCACACGCGGTAAACCAGTACAATCACAGCCATCGGCCAGAGACCGTCGTCATGATCTTCAATGAATGAATATTTTTTAAAAATAAAATTTACCAGATTGTTACAATTATATCATGAAAACACATTAAATGTGTAAGTCATTAGAATAACAAGCAATAAAATTTATGAAGAAATGGACACAATGTGGCATTAAAATTATAAAATGCATGGTAACTGAGCCGTCCCTCACGCCACTTCCATATTTTTGTAAACACATGCGAATTTTATTTAAACGGGACACCTATCGACTTTTTCAATAAAATTGAACAATCTTTTAGACGTTTATCTAGGTTACAATAAATTCCTTAGAATTTTATAATCATTAAGAAAGATAGTAGTCAATAATAATACAATAATAATGAAGATAATCAGTGACTTCTGAAATTGAAATATGAGATCGACGAAATGGCATAAAAAAATTCTGTCCGTATGGCCAAATGGTAAGTGAAATTTTCCCAGTAAGACAGAGATCCTGGTTTTGATTCTTCAATGACATATTAAATTGATGGGTATTACCTTTAAGAGTCAATAAATAAAGTTATTAAATAAAATTGACTGTTTAATTGATGAAAAGGACAATGATTTTTTCATAACCAATTTTGGCTCCAAATGTTGAAGAGATAAACCGA
Source organism: Hesperophylax consimilis (assembly GCF_061612785.1). NCBI lineage: Eukaryota > Metazoa > Arthropoda > Insecta > Trichoptera > Limnephilidae > Hesperophylax > Hesperophylax consimilis. The sequence goes on along the minus strand of NC_142837.1, from coordinate 19,499,032 downwards.
GAGAAATGTATTTCGTGGGTTTCCGTATGTCCAAAGAAAGCTCATTTTTTTAAATTCTTCTAGAGAAAATTTTAAATCATTTTCATATTGTGAAATTCGTACATGTGCAGAATATCAATTTCTTTGGCCTGTCTGGGGCTAGGAGTTGAAAATTTAACCTTCAAATATACGTTAATCACATTTCTGCCGACGAATCTTTTCGGCGGCAAAAGTATCTAATCTCTTCTTGTTGGGTGAATTTCAATTTTTGTCTGAGACGTGGAAATTACAAAACATATATGTACCCAGTATAAATATGTAATGAGTAAGATTGAAAAGGACGCTTAGATGGTTTGGGCATGTAGAGCGAATAAGTGAAAAAAGGAGTGTAATGAGGATATATGATGCAAATGCGAATGGTAGCAGAATTTGGAGATGCCCGAGGAAGACATGGCACGATCAAGTGAATCAGTCGGGCTATGTCAAGACTCAGAATAATAGAAGAGTTTGTATGAGACGATATATGAATGTGAATGAGGAAAGAAGTGTGTACCAAGACCAAGCTGTTTGACGGTCAGCCCTCTTTGCCTACCCCTGCGGAGAAACGGCGTGATGGTTAGTCAGTTATATGTATCCATATGGTATTATTGATATATGAGTATTTTTACAATAATATTGTAAAATAACCTCTCTCGGGACAATCGAATAATTATGTTGAGGCCACGTGCAAGCTTCATTAAAAATATCCAGATCTTTCAGAAGAATAATATACTTATTTCTGCCTGTTCTCTAGCCTAAAATTCAACATAATGAAGAGTTTGCTCTTAATAAATTCACTGTGAAAACTTTTGAAATTCTTAATCGAGGAAACTTTTTTACTTTCAATCCCACAAGGCGATACGGAAAATGGTCTACACGTAAAAAACACGATTTATTTATTTTATTGAGTAGAATTTCACTTCTAATATTCGAATTGCGAAAATTATTGAAATGTTGAATATAAGAAAATGTTGAACTTAAAACATACTAACGAATAAATCGTAAACTTTAAATTGTAATAAGTTAATAATCAATAAATAAATAATCTCACAAAAAGATGACTTGCAAAAATTTCATGAAATATTTTTTCAACATTTTTTCCTCTTTAGCTTGTTAAGTACAGTTATTGTCTTCTGACAGTTTAAGGGGTAGCTAGCCAAAAAAACATAGCCATTTGAGGTTATCACATTACATACATACATCCGTCTGAAATCAAACTTTGCCCTCTGTGCGCGCCAAAGTCAAATATAAACTTAGGTATGTCTCAAACCAGTTCGCAACTACTACAACTCCTCTCGGGCATGGGTAAAAAAATGTGTGCTTTTTATTAATATAGGTAGCTGGGGAACGGATTTCAAAAGAAAGAGTGTTTTCGAATAAACTTGTAATAGATTTTAAAGAACAAAATACACAATATATGTCAGGGAAATAAACCAAGGAGACTCACCCACTGACCGACATTGTTTTATATAAAATCTACTAACTAAACTACGATTTGATTCACCTATGAAGTCCACACCGGATAGCAGCGTGAAACTCATCATTCGCAGTTAATCTTTAAAACGGATGACGTGGCAGCAAAGGTGTATTACCTGGGGAATCAAAGGTGTACCCCCAGATCTCCTGACCTGAGGCTGATTAGACAATAGGATCGCACTCTATCAACAATAGTTGCTACTTCAAAACAACCGAGTCGCGAATTAGCATGTTATTATTTATAAATAGAATGAAAAATAAGGTGCTGAATCATAACAAGCTTATATAACGTATGCTGCCGTCGGGACTAAAAACATAGTTATTACTAATGTTAGCAAAAATGAGTTGAATAAGGCATTAAGGTAACGAGGAAGGTATTAAGTATTGAATTTATCATGTTTTACCAAAAATTTTATTTTTTTATTTCACGTTTTTTGTATTAAAAAAGATGATATTATGTTTGATGTTATCAACATTTAATCACTCTTGGTAAGTAAAGACGCTGTATTCCTATTTCTGTAAATAAATACACAGTTCCTAAGTTGAAAATACGGCTTGTTTACGAACCTACTGGGTTTTCATTTACCATGGAACGCGATGTGTTATCTTGAATTGCATACTCATGACCTAAATAATTTGTGTTATTTAGCATAATTATTAATACTAGATATTTGGGCTTACAACCACCAAAACTCCAAAACAACCACAACAACAACCACAAAAACAATCACCAAACAATTATCAGTACAATAAATACTACCACAACAAACAAACAACTACCACCACAATAACGACCACAACAACGACCACAATAACCATAACAAAAACCACCTAAATAGCCTCCACCACAACAGCCACCTCATCAATCACCACCGCAATCATCACAACAATCATCTTCACCACAACCACCAAAAAACTATGACAAAAATCAAAAAACCTCAACCACGTCAACCACCACATCAAAGTCCACTATAACCACTGCAACAATTATTACAATTACTAACAAAACACTTATCACTGTAACCACCAAAATAATCTCCACCACAACTACCAAAACAACCGGCCTTAGTACGTTTTCCACATTTTAAAGTATAAATGGATTTATTATGCACTGAGTGTCATAAGATTTTTTTTACGAAGCCGAAGGTCGGGGGTTGAAATCCCGCCGTGCCCAAGTAAATTTAATTTGTTTAATTTGTGTTATTTCACAATTTATTCATTTAAAATAAAATATACTATACTTGCGACGCGTTCAGAGTGGAAGATATCTTATCCACTATCAGTATCGCCCTGATGTGAGACCACAATTCAGAATTAAAACGTTGCTTTTAATGATTTTAGCCGTGTTTCTTGACCAGATCTGAATAACCATTTACTCCCCTCCTTTATCTTTGCCATTTCCTTCCCCTCCCCACAACCTTCAGCCTCATAATATACCCAAATAGGGGATGCCATAGTCTCACTGGCTCTAGACGGTTGGAAGCAGTTGGGACTTGTGCGGTATTCAGTATTCATATAAAAATATACGGTGATACGCCGCCGTTATTACGTTCCACAGGCACGATTCTGAGGATCGTGCCTACACAAAGGAAAGCCGCGGCGGGGCGCCGCCATCGCGTCCCAAGACAGTTCCCGATTCCGAGAATCGAACAGAAAGCAGGACCCGTGGGAGCCTGGGGCCACTGCCCGCGTCCTATAAAACGGGCACAAAGCCCTTAGAAAGAAAGATCTCCAGAAACCATCACCAGCTCTACAACTCTCTCTCTGCTCTGCCCTCTACCTCGCTCCGACTTCTGCCTCTGCTCGCCTTCTTTTACTCTGAACCCTGCCTCATCCTGGACCACGGACTTACCTACCCCTCTGGACTAGACCCGGGATTAGCAACAAGAACTAGCGACAAGCGATCGGAACAGCTCTACAGCGGCTTCAGAGACAGCCTCGTTCTACTCCCCCATGCCACTGAAGGACGACATCTCACGCCTCTGCGGATTGAGACCTCCGGCCTTTTTACAGTCTTGTGTATCTTACTTTGTCTGATAAATAAGTGGTCCTTTGAGCCGGATCTTTCTGCGGAGAAAGATCCCCATCGCAGCCCCCCACGGACGGATACGAGGCGGATACGACCGAGAGGATGAGACAGCGAGGCAGAAACGAGACTGGGTGAATCAATGGAGTGTCCCCCTCGCCCAGGTGACAGCCATGTTCGCTGACGCCCTCCGGCAGTCCTAGGCCGGTGGCACACCTTCCTATCATCCCAAAGATGAGCGGATGGCATTCCTCATCGCCCGACAGTCCAGCGCAAAGGACTTGCCGACCTACGCTGGCGACGCGGTAGAATGGCAAGCTTGGAAGGCGCAGTTCCTCCAATCGACGGCCACCTGTGGGATGACGGCTGCCAAAAACCTGATGCGGCTGCATCGTGTCCTGAAGGGAAAGGCACGAGAAGCCGTCAGCCCTATCCTCTTGGACCCGGCCCAGGTGCCGGAGATAATGGACGTCCTGAAGCATCGCTTTGGGGGCGCGCATTCTATTGCGTCGGTTATGTTCGACAAGATAAAGCGGCTGACCCGACTGCCAGAGGAAGCATCGACCGAGGCTCTGGCTTTGCTGGGGAACCTGCGGAGTGATTACCTCTCCAACCCGGCCCTCCTCAGCGAGATCGCCTCGAAATATGCCGTTAGCCCTACGCCTCTTGTGGTTGGGTAAGGTGGCCGACCAGACACACGCGGCTACCGTGGTGCAGATTGCCGCATTTTTAAAGCGGCTGACCAACGTGGTGCCGCGGTCGGGCCTCACCGACAAAAGCCGAGCAGCACGGCCGAGCAGCTTGGTCGAACATCAGCGGGCCGCCCGCCCGTATCGTGAAAATGTGTACGTGACCGACGAGCGGTCGGAATCCCGCAGGAAAGTTTGGTGCACACTGTGCAAAGACGACTGACACAAACTTTACGAGTGTCCCAAATTCGCCGAAGAAACAATCAGTGCGCGTTGGGAGCTTGTGAAAAGTGCACGGTTGTGCTTCAAGTGTTTGGACGGTGTGACCTAACCTAACCTAACCTACTTAACCCAGTTAATAAAGTTTTGGTTTCATCACTTTATATAACTTTTTAAGGATGTGATGAATTTTTATTGTGATGATTTATTCGGTTACCAAGAAGCAGATACCTTGTGATGTGATATTATAATTTTAAATAAAACAATAATTAAGTAAACACCGTTTTTATTTTTAATACATAATGCCGACCGGGTTTTGATGTAACCGTAGCTTTATCAGAGCTTTATAATGCTGTATTAAACATTAAAAATTTTAAATCTACAAACTACCGGTAACATGTGTTATCAATATCCATTAATAGTACAGCCTTAGAAAGTGTCACGGAAATTTATTCATTTATAAATGAGAGATCTCGGAATTATTTTGGATGAAAAACTAAATTTCATCAATCATATCCACCAAATTGTAAACAACTACAAATTTTAATTCCATATAACCCATTAAACTGTTATATATATCTCTTATTCGAAACACAACTGAATAAAACTCAGTAGTTTGGTCTCCCTCTTACAAAATTCACATTAATAACATTGAGCGAATACATAAAAAACTCTACGTTTTATAAATTTTAAATTGAATATCTCACTAGAAGACTTAAAATATCAATTCTTATTAAATACTCTAAAAATACACACATTGGAAGACAGGCTTAAAATAAACGATTTCACTTTTTTATTTAAAATTCTAAGCTCTAAATTCGACTGTTGCGAACTTCTGCAACTTATAAATTTACGAATACCTACAATAACAACTCGACAAAATACACTATTCCACTGCATTCCAATACAACGGTTTCACACTATGGGAAACCAATATTTAGGTTTTTAATATAATTATTAAGTTCTGCAAGTATTTTTTAGTTTTTGTTATTGTTACAGCTGTTTCGACTTTCAAGACCATTTTCAAACTTCTAAAGTTCTACAACTTAAACACAAAACAATAAATACAATATTTAGGTGATGTCGATATTTATTTATTAATCTTAAGTTAGCTCACATCTTCGTGTGTGCTAATAGTTTTATAAACATATAAACATGTACATTGTTTGGCAAACATAATCTTTCTTTAAATATTTCAATATCACAAAAAAAGAAATATTAAAAATTGAGATAGACATATTTTCTTAATTCATTTTTGAACTTATTAATATTTTCTATCACAGCAATTTCCTTTGGGATTTTGTTATAGAGTTGAACGGCCTGGTACATCAGAGATTTTTGGGTGCTTGTTTTTTTTCTTGTTGGCAATCTAATTTGCTTAGAATTTCTCGTCCCGTGTCCGTGTATCTCCTTATTGTAATTTATTTTTCTTTTCAGTTCCTTAGACATCATCCCTATGTTAATTTTATGTATAAAAATAAGTACATTCAAATACACAGTTTGCTTCACCGTCAAAATATTCAGCTCCTTTAACATGTCTCTTATCCGTGTGTATATGTTGCGCTTAAGTATTATTCGCATTGCTTTATTTTGCAGTATTTGCATTTTTTTCATTTTCTCTTTATTGCAGAGAAAAAGAATACTTGAACAGTAATTAAAGTGTGGTGATATAATTGTATTGTATATTATCTGGCATGTTTCATCTGAGATATATTTAATATTAACTTTGCAAATTTTGTGTATCACGTAAAAGATTTATTCCAACACTATTCCTAAATAGAAGTTGTATTTTTGTAAGCCAGTCAAATCGCAGTATTTTTAAATTTATGTTCTTCTTTACTTTCATTTAAATTTTTGTTTCTTGCATGTATTTTTTAATGAAAGGTTTTTTTTTATTTCTTTCTTATGTTTCAAAATTGTATGTCATCAAAATTGTACCACCTACATACATGTAAAAGCCCTCCGGGCGGTAAAAAAATAAAAAAATATATTATGCTTATATTGGTTGCAAGAAAGTAGGCTGAGTTCCAGTGGAAGAGGTTGTAGTAATAGTATATCAATTACCACTATATCAAGTGAGAATATAGTGGTCTTTGTCAATAGGGAACAACGTAAGTATTGGGCTTCTATTTAGGTTAATTTGATTGGTGATGACTTGGCCAGTAATGTTTTTGGATTTCCGTATCTCTAGTATCTCAATCGCCCAGTGGCGCGTTTGGAACTCGTCTCAACTAGTCTACATTTTAATTAATAAAATAGTCAAGCCAATCTCAGCACCGCGGAATCGTCCTCCAAACTAACCGCGCGGCCGTTCGTTTTTTCCCCGTATTGTCACCGGTCCTTTCTACCCGCGTTATCTCGCCGGCTCCGTGTAACCGATTGCAGGGCAGCCACCCGAAAAACTTTCAACAAAACAATAATCGGGCACTACTTAAGCAATTTAAATTTGCATTATTTTTTAACGTTACAAGTGAAAGAATTAAAAGGATAGTCCGAAGCTGCAACGATTTTAGGCTTCTTCGGACAAATTTATAGGTAACACAAAACAATATTTTTCAAAAAGGTTTAAAAATGTTCAATAAACACCCTTTAAATGTTCAGTAAGCCAAATGTCTTATGTCTGGGTTATATCTCAATGTTTTGAAGTCCGAATATTAGTACGTAGATAATAGAACATTTTTATAGTAGTTTTAAAATACATGTACACTATAGACAACTGTTAAATTTTATAACTAAACTATACATACTATACGTACTTAGTTTTTTTCATAGTGATAAAGCAGGATTAAGATATAAGAGTGCCGTCTTAAATACCGTATTTAAGTCAAAAGTAAGTAAGCATTTTCTACTCCCCAGCAATATATTTATATATTATGTAAAACGTATTTTCATTCTCATCACTACACTACAATGCATTCCTGCGGACTTTTATTTGATAAAATTTAGTTACCTTATATTTTATACAACACAGGGTGGTTGGAAGAAATCAATAAACTGAAATGAACTCACTTTCATAAACTTAATATGCAGCATTATTTAAATTTTTTTTAAGCTTCCCGACTTATTTTGATATTATTTGAATTTTTTCTTAGTCAATAGATACATAATATCAACATAAAAATACAAAATTGTATTATAAAAACTCTTTCAAATGACAAATTATATAAAGAGACACAAATAGAGTATAGTGATAAACAGTGTAATTAGCTCAACAGTGGCTACATATTTTGGAGCAATAGCAGAACTTTTTTTTTGAATCAATATAAATTATCGACAAAAATGTACTTCAGCACACTCTATCTTTTTATTTGGTCGACACATTTGGGTCGGAGGGCTAAAATCAGCGGTATTATTTTTAAATATGTTCAGGTGCAATATGCTATGGTGTCTTAAATAATAGGAATTGGGAACATTTATTTACAAATATACTGTGAAATAAATAATCTTAAATCTTGATGTCAAAATAAATTCAAATATACTCAACTTACATATGTTTAAATGATGAAAGAGTGATGTTTGTACATTGCTCCCAGTCAAATAATCATATTTAATTGTGAACCCTTTAATATAATTATTTCACAGAGTAACCCATTCCCTTCTACATCTGACCCAGAAATAGCCGCTAACATTATGCTCATTAAAATGTTGAATTTTAATTCAACCCTCCGAATATTCCAGGTTTAAATTTCATTCAGGATACTACAGAACCATTTGAAAAATTCCAATAATTGATACTCGACAGTGAAAAAAATAGTCGAGATTTTTTTTTTAATATTGTGTATTTAAAAAAAAATGAGTGACCTATTTCGAACCCCGTGAAAAAGGTGTGAAAATATTTCAGAAAAGCCTTGAAAGATGTGTAACATTGCTTCAGCACATATGGCTGACGAAGGTGTAAAAACAACGTTTTGATTAAAAAAACCTATCCCTGGGGACTCTGAACTTTGAAGAACGATTATTTATTGTGGCCAGAAAAGTCGTGACCAAAGACTTTGGCAGATCTAAAGCGGAAAAGCAGGAGAGAAAATCCTTGACCGAAAACTGGCCGGGAAAAAACGTGTCTGTGGGTTAACGGTTTATGCGTAGGATTGCAAACACAGCCAAAGTGTGTTGACACGGGGTTAACCCGCGGCCAGTTTTACTCCAAATAGTGAATTTATCGGACAAGCGGCTTAAAACCCGACCCGCCGCTTATTAATTATATTAAGAGGGCTTAAGGCAAATGTCGCACCATCTGGCGAATGCTGTTCAAGTATTAATACAGTCCTTGGGCGGTGGAAGAGTGTTGGCTTGTACGTTTTTAGTCGCTTCGTTTAATTACTTGTTAAAATCCAACTCGGAAAGTATTCGCTAGCAAAATGTTGCCGTAGCACAAAACCTTTTTTCCAAGAAACGTGAATCAATTTTTGTAGTGGTTATATTTTAATGTTTTATCCAATTACGATAAAAAAGTAAGGTTAGATCATTGTTATTAATAATTTGAATATATAAATAATACGGTCTGAGATTTAAATAATTCATTAAATATTTATGGGCCGATAAAATTCATAAACTGAGGAATCAAAATTGATCAAAATATTTAACACTATGAAGTGAAGTTTCAAATTAACAAAAAATTGCAAACGTAAAACATGCGATCATTCAAATTATTGTAAATAGATATGCGGACAAATGAAGTGTAATTTTATTTCATCAATGTATTTAAAAAAATGTATTTATTCATTATGAAGAGTGCTTAAACGTTTATTTATCTGTGAATTTGAGATGTATGTACCATGAAAACGATGTCACCGATGCACATTATGTTTTTAAGAAGTTGTAACAAGTTATAATATGACTTTTAACATCGATCAAATTTTTTTTAAATAGAAAAATGCCAAAAATTGCGATATTTGTCTTTGTTGTTCCATGAAATACATAATATTATAACTAGACGTAATATATGTATGATCGAATACACGTAACCTCTGAAAACATCTTTCAGCCTCATTTTCAAGGTCTGACTACTAATTTATGGTGAGACGATTCGAAATTTGCTTGATCCCTTCAAACGACTAGCTACTAGGTATATTGTGGTAAGGGATACAGGGGCGGTTCTAGGTAATCTCATCCTTACACAGGAGACATATTAGAACTCACCCGATTCCGTATCTAGATTAGGGAATGACTGACACTTTGCATAGGTTGGCCAGTTGCCAGAGTAAATTGAGATAAATTTAACAATATGTTCAAGTGCTTTATAGTGACGCACGTTTCATAATTGTTGAGCAATGGAAATTTGGCATCATCCTAGTCTTTAAAACTTTGTGGAACCTTAAACAATAAATTAATGGGGAGTTTAAAATAAAATGTTGGAGGACAGGATGATTTCAATTTGATTTTTTTTTTATAATGAATACCTCACAAGAGTCCCAACTGCTCCCGTCTGGAGCCAGTGAGACTATGGCATCCCCGATTGGGGGATGTTGTGAGGCTGAAGGTATGTGGGAAAGGGAAAGAGGAAGGTGGGGAAGTACCTGGCTATTCAGATCTAGTCACTAAACACGGCTAAAGCCATTTGGAGCAACGTTTCAATTCTGAATGGTGGTCTTACACCAGGGCGATACTGGTAGTATCTTCCACTCTGGAACGTGCCGCAAATATACTATATATTATTTTAATTAATTAATTGTGAAATAACACAAATTAATCAAATAAAATTTATTTGCGCACGCCGGGTTCGAACCCGCGACCTTCGGAATGGCAGTCCAATGCGTTACCACTGGACTATGCCGGCCGTCAAATAGTTTTAGATTAGTTTAAGCAAATACCCAAGTATATTAATAATGTGTATATTATATTAATAAAGTATATTAATCATCTGTCAACTAGCTTACCTACTTACAAGTCGACTGTCAAACGCTCTACATAAAAATCTAAAAAAACATCACCAAAATCACTGTAATAAAACCAAAAAAGTGTCAAACTCTACTCACAGTGTCATCGCTGCGTTTCGCGCTGCTAATATAAATGTGATAAACAAATTAAGTATAAAATAATCGAAATAGTCAAGTGATAAAATAGTGAAAGTAAAACTGCAATCGTGTGTAATACGGTGAAACATAACGGTCTAAAAATTACTCTGTGGCTACCCATATTGATAAGTGAAAAGTGAACACATATTAAAGTTTTAAGATTGTATCTAAGTGAAATTTAGGAGCATCTTATCAGTGTCCATAATTACTTTGACATTAAACAAAATCCAAAACAATATACCTATCTCGCTATTGGTCAAAAGTGAGGTCGCATCGTGCTAAAATTTTGCGGAAAACTATTATTTGGGCGTTGAGGATTATTAACCATAATGTTTAACTGTGAAGGTTGCCTCAACCCAATAAATAAAGATGAGTATATGTTCACGTGTACCAAGTGCAAAATAACATTTCACAATAATTGCCTCAATATCTCTGATTCCAAATACAAAAAAATGGCAGAAAAAAAATAAAACTTCTTGGAAATGCCCAAAATGCCTAATCAGACCAGGATCACCGTCTACATCCTCGGCTGCAAATACCGATGATGATGATATTCTCTTTATTCGTCTGACCAAACATTTTGACCAAAAGGTCACTGAACTTAAAAAAATGTTCGAAGATGAAATTAAGGAACTGAAGAGAAGCAACGAATTTATAAGTAATCAATATGAAGATCTGTTATCAAATTTTAAAGTACTACAAGACCTACAAAAAGATACACAATCCTTACGTGAAATAAATACTAAGAATGACTTAAGAATTTCAAGCCTGGAAACCAGACTAGCCACTATGGAACAAAATAATCTCTGCGACTGTGTGGAAATGGCGGGTGTTGAATTGCGGTCGGGAGAACAACCAGCTGAAGCCGTTCTTCGGGTAGCCAATTCCCTTGGTATGCCATTGTTGCAGCAGGATCTACGCCTTGTGACCAGGACCCAGGACCGCAGAACTAACGCCCCCGATAAACTGCAAGTAAATTTCTACAACCAGAAAACGAGAGATATGGTCTTATCTTTCAAAAATACAGCCAAAATACTTAACCCAAAATTACCTATTTATCTTAGTGAGGTGCTTACGCCTTATTATAAGAAATTGCTGTGGAAAGCAAAACAAAAGGCTAAAGAAACAAAATTCGAATTTGTGTGGTTTAAAGCCAATAAATTACTTGTTCGTAAGGGTCCAGGGGAAAAAATCATTCAAATCAAACATGAAAGTGACATTAAAAAAATGGTATTGTAGATTTTTAATTCTAGAGAAAACCCTTATTCTAATGGATATTATTAAAAATGGACTGTATTACCAATTATAGGACGTCAAATCCTAAATTCTGTAAAAATGTACTACAAACACACTCATCCTCTCTTCAAATCTTACAGCAAAATATTAGATCAATTTTCAAGAATTTTGACGAATTCTTGCTACAACTTGATAATATTGGAACCTCTTTTCATATAATTATTCTTACTGAATGCTGGATACCAAAAAATTATGCTCCTAAAATTTTGAAAGGGTATGATCACTACAGCACTTCAATACATACTAAACAAAATGATGGAGTTGTTGTCTATACCAGAACTGACCTGATTGGTTTATCTGTCAAGGAAATCCAAGTCAGCGGTGCAAACTGTTTGCAAATAACTCTCAATAATGACACATGTATCTTAGCAATATACCGTTCTCCATCCTCTTATAACATTTCACCATTCCTAAAATCAATTAATAACTGTTTAACTGAATTATGTAATATTAAAAATTGTATTATTGCTGGTGACCTCAACATAAATATTCTGCCCACAAACGAACATTCTCAGTGCCAAGAATACTTAAATACGCTCACATACCATGGATTCCAAAGCACCATAAACATTCCCACACGTGCTACATTAGACTCCATTTCATGCATTGACCACATCATGGTCAAATCCAACTGCCCAGTTATATCTATTGTATATGAATCTACACTTACCAACCACTACACCACTATTCTTTCCATACAAACATGCAACAGAAAAGACAAACATAAAAACACAACAAATAAGAAAAAAATCATTCAAATCAATTATGATTGTGTTCGTCAATCTCTGATGAGTAAATCGTGGTCAGAATTACTTAACACCACAAATCCAGAAGACGCCTAGACGTACTTTATCAATTACTTACAGACTACCAATAACGAACATACAAACATAATTATAAAACATATACCAAATAATATTTTACCAATTAAGCCATGGATTAACCACACTCTTATTAAATCTATCCGTAAACGTAACAAACTCCACAAAAACGTTATTAACAATCCTTATGATATACAACTTCGAAACTTTTATAAAAGATATAGAAACATTTGTACCCAAATAATAAGAAAGGCTAAAGAGATATATTACAAACAGAAAATAGAGAATTGTAATAATGATCCTAAAAAACTTTGGAAAACACTTAAAGAAGCCACTCACTCTCAACCTAATCCTACGAATGACTTAAAACAACTAAAAGTAAATGATAAAATATTTAGTTTTTCTAGTAATCCCGATATTATTGTTAATCATGCAAATAAATACTTCTCAAAAATAGGTGAACAACTAGCAAAAAATATCGTACCAATATACCAAATACCATACCAACTCCAATTCACTAAGCTGTAATACAAATTTGCCCAACAACTTGCATTTTAGTCTAAAACAAATTTCAAATGAAGATACTAGATTGATCATAAACTCATTAAAAAACTCGTCTTCAACTGGCTTGGACGATATATCAAATATTGCCTTAAAAAAACTTGTATCAGAAATAACCACTCCCTTAACATATCTTATTAACCTAAGCATCCTAAAAGGCCGATTCCCTGACAAACTAAAACACGGAATCATAATCCCAATACATAAAGGAGGCTCTAGAGCGGACATAACTAACTATCGTCCAATTACATAACTAAATTCACTATCTAAAGTCTTTGAAAAAACTATTAATAATCAACTAATCGAATACCTTGAACAAAATAACATACTATCACTCAACCAGTTTGGATTCAGGAAAAATAAAGGCACCTCCGAAGCCCTGGCAACAGTTACCTATTTTCTAAATGAAAACTTAGACAAGGGATCAAAATGCATATCAATATTCTTAGACCTGTGCAAAGCATTCGATACTATCTCTCACTCTAAACTTTTATAAAAACTATCTTATATTGGTATAAATGGTGATGAACTTACTATTATTAGCGATTACCTGTCAAACCGAAAGCAAAGTGTGAAAATCAACAACTGCAATAGCAATCAATTACCAATTAGCTACGGCGTGCCTCAAGGAAGTGTTTTAGGTCCTACCCTGTTCTTAATATACATAAATGAATTATGTAATCTTCAAATATGTTATGTATGGCCATGTTGGCAGTCCTGATGCGTCACGTGGGAGATTATAACGAGTGTGCGCGGTGTCAATAAACGTCATAGGTCTGAGTCAATAGTCTTTTATTTTTAATAATCCCCGATATAATAATTGGCGACGAGGATAATCGAAAAAGTTAAATTAATAACGAGTAATATTAAGTCCAGTGTAAAACAGTGATTTCGTCTTTGTTTTTTCAATCATTTTAACATGTCTACGAGTACTTTGCCAGTGCCGCAATACGAGTCGAGTTGTGAAACCTTCGGAATGTTTTTAGAACATGTTCAAATTTATTTAAAAGTAATTAATATTACGGACAAAGAGAAAATTGGATATCTTTGTATGATTATTGGTGCGGAAAAATATAAAATTTTAAAAGAAACAGTTCATCCGAAAAATATTGAAGAGTTAACTTATAACGAGATTGTAACAACACTTCAAAATAAATATGAAGAAAAAAATGTACGATCGCCCAAAGATATAAATTTTATAATCGTCAGCAACAGTCGAACGAGGGAATTGATGATTACATTTCAGAAATAAAAAGTCTGTCAATATCATGTAATTTTGGAGCATTTCTGGATGAAGCCTTGAGGGATAAATTGGTGTGCGGTGTGAAAAATGAAGCCATGACTATAAGATTACTGTCTGAAGATGAATCGCTGAGTTTCGAAAAAGCAAAAAAAATTGTGAAGAATATGGAGACAGTAAGTTGTTCTGCAGAAATATTACACAAAGAAGATCTTTCATCGGGAGTTTTCGAAGTAAAGCCGAAAACGTCACGTCAAAGGAGTACTAGTCCGCAACAAGGTCAAAGGAGTTCAATGTCATCAAGTCGTCTTTCATCTTCATCACGTGGAAATCCCAGAAAAAGATGCGAGAGGTGTTTTATCAGTCATCAACCAGAGTCATGTCCGTCAAGGAATTGGAAATGTTACAAGTGTAATACATACGGTCATACGTCAAAATTTTGTTCTAGTGTAAAATCAATTGTTATTAATCATGTAAAATGTGTGGGTAATATAAATGTTTTAAATATGTCCGTGTCTGAAACAGCTAATATTGATTTGTTTGTAAACGGTAGGAAAATGTCCTTCATGATTGACACAGGGAGTTCATCGACCTTGATAAGTCACAAAATGTACATAAAATTTTTCAAAACTTGTAAATTAAGTCAGTTCTATGGTAATTTGTTTACAGCAAATAGTCAAAATTTATATTGTTTTGGATTTTTTATTGCAAAAATAAGTGTAAAAGATGATTCTAAATTGGTCGTGGATTTACCAGTATTAGTTATTAAAAATCTATCGTCTGAAGCTATTCTTGGTAGGAATTGGATAAATGTTTTGAATCCGTCTTGGGAAAATACATTTATAAATTCTTTTATGTCAAATATTGGTAATGATAAAACTGTAAATTCAGTGTCTGTCAGTGGAAAAAATAAATCAAACATTGTCGAAAAATTGTCACAAAAATATTTAAATTCTTTTTCTAAAACGAATAACGACATACCAATTAAAGAGTTTTCAGTAAATTTAAGTTTAAAAAATAATTCAACTCCTGTTTTCCACAAAGCATATGAGGTCCCTTATGCACTGCGTGCAGAAGTATGCCAAGAGCTAGATCGTCTTGAAAGCGAAGGCATAATTTCTAAAGTTAAATATAGTACTTGGTCTTCTCCAATAGTTTGTGTACCAAAACAAAATGGAAAAATACGTTTATGTGCAGATTTAAAATCTACAGTCAATCCACAATTGAGAATTGATCAATATCCTATTCCACGTCCAGAGGACATTTTTAATAAATTTTCAGGTTGTCAAGTGTTTTGTAAATTAGACTTAACAAATGCATATTTTCAGTTGTCTGTGTCAGATTCTAGTAAAGAATTACTTACAATTAATACATGTAATGGTTTATATGTTTACAATCGTTTACCTTTTGGGTTGTCATCGGCTCCTGCCACATTTCAAATGGTCATTGATACAGTCTTGGGAGGCATAAAAAACTGTGCTGCATACATTAATGATATTTGTGTAGGTGGTAAAGATGAAACGGAGTGTTGTAATACTTTAGAAAAAGTTTTGTCAAAGTTAAATGAGTTTAATATAAAAATTAATGTGTCAAAAAGTGATTTTTTTGTATCTTCTTTTGAATTTTTAGGTTTTACTTTGTCAGGTCAAGGCAAAAGTCCGTCTTTGTCGAAAGTTGAGAAAATTAAGTCTACTGGGTGTCCAGAAAATGTTACTCAACTAAAATCGTATTTGTCAATGTTGAATTTTTATAGGAATTTTATTCCTATGTGTCCTACTGTACTAGAACCACTCCATAATTTATTAAGAAAGAATGTAGAATGGTGTTGGTCTGATGAATGCGAAAAAGCATTTATAAATAGTAAGTCTCTCTTGTAAGATAAAACTATGTTAGTTTTATTTGATCCGTCAAAACCATTGTGTCTTACAGTCGACTCCAGTGCATACGGTGTCGGATGTGTCTTAAGTCATGTCGTAAAGAATCAAGAATTTCCTATAGCTTTTGAGTCTGCAACGTTAAATTCATCTCAAAGAAATTATAGCCAATTTCACAAGGAAGCCCTTGCTGTTATTTTTGGAATCAAGAAATTTCATAAATATTTAATTGGTCGTCATTTTACTATATATACTGATCATGCTCCATTGTTGTCTTTATTTGCCGAAGATAAAAAAGTCCCCGTTTTAGCTGCATCACGTCTCATAAGATGGTCTATAATATTGTCCGCGTACAATTATAAATTAGTTTTTAAAAATGGACTGAAAATTCCTCAAGCTGATGTGATGTCACGTTTGCCAAGTGAACAACTGTAGAGGAATGTAATTTTGTATACATGTCAACACCCTTAATTCCATTTTCAGAAGTTGAAAGTCATTCTGAAAAAGATGAAATGTTATCTAAAGTCATTAAGTATGTTTCAATCGGTTGGATTGAAAACTTGTCAAGTCCAGAAATTAAAAAATATTTCAAGTTCAGAAATTTACTGTCGGTCAAGGGAAAATGTCTTTTATTTGGTGACAGAATTGTAATACCAGAATCTCTTAAGTCTAAAGTCTTAAATTTAATACATTATGGTCATCCTGGTATAGTCAGATCAAAAATTCTTGCTCGTTCTTATGTTTGGTGGTTAGGTATGAATCAAGATATTGAAGATATTATTTCTAGATGTGAAATGTGTCAGTCGGTACAAAAAGCTAACAAAAATGTGCGTCATAATTGGCCTATTGCTGAAAGTCCATGGGAAAGAGTCCATTTGGATTTTTTTGACTTAAAAGATTCCAAATACTTGTTAGTTTGTGATTCATATTCAAAGTGGATAGAATGTTTTTATATGAAAAATACTAAATATTCGGATTTGTTATCAAAATTAAGTGAAGTTTTTTCCAGATTTGCGTTTCCGAAAACTATTGTTTGTGATAACGGTCCTCCATTTTCATGTAAAGAATTTTCTATTTATTGTAAAGAAAAATCTATTAAATTATTATTTTCTCCACCATATAATCCCGAGTCAAATGGATTAGCAGAACGATCTGTTCAAACATTCAAAAAGATTTTAATTAAATTTATGTTCTCAAAAAATTCTAAATTTTTGTCACCAGCTCAACGTCTAATAGATTGTTTGTATACTTATCGTTCCACCCCTACTTCTGTCACGGGTTTGTCTCCTATGGCTAAAATATTTTCGTATGAGCCACGTACACTAGGGCGGAGTGAAAAAACTTTTTTTCAAATTTCGTGTTTCCTATATTACCAATGGGTGCCTTGGTAGTACCCTATAAAGTACACAAAATATCATCAAATTCCAACTTCATCTTCAAGTGGCGCACTGACCCTAAAGTTCTACAAAAAATGGTGTTTTTTCAGATTTTGTTAGTAAACAAGCACATCATCTAATCCAGCTTAAACGTCACAAAATGTATTTTAGTTTTAGCCATCTAACTTACCCTTCTTCCCCCCACCCTTTGAAACTATTTTGCGTAACAACAGCTGCAATCAATCAGTAATTAACAGACATTAGCACGTTCGTTGGAACAGCTGCAAAAACTTGATTGTGATTTCTTTGTAATATGCCTAAAACAAGAAAAAATTCAATGTGTTCTATGTTTGGTGGGCCAGAAAAATTAAAAGACAATGTGTTGCCAACTTATTCAGATGTAATAAAGTATTATTTGTGGATTACAAATGACTTGCAGTGGTTATCAAATGGAAAAGATCCTTCTGTGAAATAATTGCAATTGATCTAATTACGTTGAGGAATAAAGCGTCCATTCCTATTGTAACTGAAGGTCAAATTGAACTTCTAGAACTCAACTAACCCGGTATTATCACAAGTTCAAATGCTCAAAGAAATGTTGAGTACTGTGATGTTTTGTATATCCACATAAATAAACGAAATGAATGTACTCCAAAAATTTTTTGTTTGGGCTAACAGATGGGATTTGTTGACAGGCGGGCTAGAAGTGCCATGTTCCCACGGGAAAGGAGCAGAGATCGATGAAACAGTCGAGTCTTGAACTTAGATACGTTGACAGCTCCAAGAAATCAATACAAGTCAGAAGTGATATGTGAAATTACAGTTAATTATTGAATTCAAATGGTATTAGAGAATATTGTGGAATATTGAATTAAAGAGAAAGATTATTGATCCGGTGTTTGTGTGAAGTGAAAGTGTGTTAGATTAAACGTGATTTCGTAAATATGTAGTTCAAACTAAGTGACTTGTCTTAAAAACATGGAAATGATAAAAATAATGATTGCGTTTTTAAAACAGAGTGAACGTATAAAGGCAGGGAGTGTTTAATCGGGCTAGGTTATTGATTTGGCGAGATGGCATTCTATCCACGGAGACCGAAAACCAGAGAATCAAATAAATTATTAACTGTGGGTTCGAATCCTGACAGATTAGGGAGGTACAATTTTATTTACAGGAATATTTAATTACCCTTTTATAAGCGTAGGGAGGAGGTCGAAAATTAAAGTGATTTAGCTATATAGTGTAACCAGGTAAGCTTCACGCTGAGAATGAGAGGTGACTAACTGGGTGAGTTTTTTATATTATTTATTAAATTCCAGAGGACCCCTTTAAAAGACGGATACAACTAAGTTTACGACACCTGCCGCCCAAATGATGTTATCATTAAAAGGAATACCCTAGACGGATTGTCAATCAGCTGTGAGTGAGAGACAGGCCAATGACCTTTTCATATATTGGCCGAGAGGCGCGGTGTACAGTCAGTCAAAAGGGGAAGTTTTGCTAGCGTATGCCCTCCCGAATTGAAAGCGATCGGATGCAACCAGACGGAACAAAATGAAAACTTTTCTTCTGTTATTTGACTTTCTAATTTTATACTTTTCATCTATTGTTTGACTTTCTAAGTTACGAATTGGGATGCACAAAAACAAATCTAGAGTCAAAAGAGGGAGGTGGTAATCTCCGAAATAAAACTACCAACCGAACAACTTTTCTCAACAGGTACCTTTCGAGAGGTAGGCAGCCTCTTTAAATTAAATGCAAAAATCAAACCAATTATCCGGTTATACCTACCTGAGAGGATAGGTATCCAGTAGAAGTTACCCATACCTAATACACGAGGGTGCTAGTAACCTCATAAAATAAATACTGGAACCAAATATTAAAATACAGACAGTCCTCATCCTAAATTTGGCATTTCGAGTAGACCTAACATATATCTCACATGATAATTGGCTGAATGGCTAGGCACACAACCTATCGCTAAAAAGCAG
The DNA here is from genome assembly GCF_061612785.1 of Hesperophylax consimilis. NCBI lineage: Eukaryota > Metazoa > Arthropoda > Insecta > Trichoptera > Limnephilidae > Hesperophylax > Hesperophylax consimilis. Next base: position 19,479,431 of record NC_142837.1, on the reverse strand, counting down.
GCTAAATGTCGACAAGATTGTCGTGTGTTATCTATGTTATTGACCTAGAAAGGGATGTAAATCCCCGACGACGAGGGAGTTACAACGTTTTCTAGAGGTGGCACGTAACTTAGGACCTTACGTGTCACATTTTCGCGACTAGATTCGTGACAAGGGATGTCATGGTTTTCCCCTTCTACACTCAGTAAAGTAGATTATCCTGGAGGTGTTTGAGGTTGGGGCAATTCTGAAATTGGTGATGAGACCTGGTTTTCTTTATTCTGGCGTGACGGTTGCCGATTTGGAACAAGGGGAGACCCGGCCGGTTGTGATATCCAGACACGCAGATATCGATCGCCTTGCTCAAATTATCATCCATCGGTTTTGTTTGGTAAAGAGGAGGAGCCAATCTTAGCTTGAAAAAAAATTCATTCCCTTTCCTCTCCTTCCCCTCCCAAAATATATACATGGATGGCGCCGACAACTAACACCATAAATTTATCGTATGTATATCACATATATAAAATCTAACACTTTATTATACTCACATAATCCTATGACAGGTAGACTCACGTAGCTAGTTTGAAGAGCAGGCGACTCAGAAAATCAGGTTTATGAGATGGCTTTAAAACACAACGGTAATGAATTCAACTCATTCTATCTCAAAAGAACCAAGGCATACCACACATACATAGATAACTAGGTTTCTAAACCGAGAAACAAAAAACCAACACAACGTTCGGTGAAACCTTTTTATACTGATCCGTCACGTGAAATGAGTACGTTCAAGGTCGTACGTCACGTAGACAAACTAGGATGTACACACTTGAAGGGGTGTGTAATAAAGAGAGAGGCAAGGGATTGAAAGACGGCAGGGAGGACCTTCCTACCCCGGATATATACATAACCAAAGCCTTATGGAAAAGTTACCTATGGGACTTAAAGAAAATTTATCGTAAAAAGAAGAGAAGAAAAAGTTGAAGTAAGAAAGGGTAGATCATTACAGTACCTAAAAAGAAAACTGAATTTTATGAAGATGCAACAAAAAAAACTCTTTGATATTGCTGTTTGCAAGTGCATTTGTGTCGATTTTTGTAAATGTTTAGGGAAAATACCCAAGAAGGAGCTAGAATTCCTGCAAGATCAGAAAAGTAGCCACAAAATGTATATCGGCTCAAAAGATATAGTGGCAACTAAAGCTTTGGAGCGTAGGCAATACGACTGATGAGGCAAATAAATTACTTCAAAAACAGACTGTTGAGAAACCTCTGAGCCCCTCATCAGAGACTTCAGAGACCTCGGATGATGTGTAAAATTATCAGACAGCAATCAAGATCCAGACTTTTATACACTTTTTCCGGCATACTCCACGCCATCCACATCGAAATCACAAACAAATCAGATGAGGCATCGATTAAAAAATCTTGCCACTGCCTGTGACAGGACTGGTGTCTCCGACAGATCAGCATCAACCATCGCCAGTGCAGTTCTTCAAGATATTGGTTTTATTTCTAAGCAAGATTTCTCAAAAGTAATAGATAGAAGTAAATTACGACGCGAGCGCCGAAAAGTTCGAGAAGAGTTGCAAAGAAGGCAGATTCTGACGGTAAAATAAGTGGGTTATATTTTGACGGTCGGAAAGACAAGACCATTGTGCAGGAAAAACATGATAACAAGTACCACAGGAGAACCATTACTGAAGAACATATTGTTTTGCTCTCCGAGCCAGATTCTCACTACATTGGCCACGTCGCGCCTCCTTCTGCTAATTATATAAAGGATTCAATTTTAGAATTTTTAAATTTGCACTTCGGAGATTGATCAACCATTGTAGCCATTGGATGCGATGGAACGGCTGTAAACACGGGCTTCAAGAATGGAGCAATCGCATTGATTGAAAGACATTTAAATAGACCATTACACTAGTTTATATATTTGTTGCATGCCAACGAATTACCACTGCGTCATCTTTTTAATACTTTGGATGGCAGTACTTCAGGTCCCAATACGTTCGCAGGAGTCATTGACAAGATGTTACAGCACTGTGAAGACTTCCCTGTGGTGAAATTTGATAAAATTACGACAGTCTTGCCCGATATCGACGTGAAAATTCTAAGCAATGATAAAAAATATCTGTATGAAATTTGTCAAGCTGTAACACAAGGCAGCGTAGAAACTGATTTGGCTAATAAGCAACCAGGAAAGCTGGCACACTCTCGTTGGCTAACCTGTGCAAATAGAATATTGAGACTATATGTAGCAACAAAGTTTCCATTTCATAGTCTGGTTGAGATTGCTACGTTTGTAATAAAAGTGTATGCGCCAATATGGTTCACCATAAAAACAAAACCTTCATGTAAAGATGGTCCGAAACATGTCTTTAGTATGATAAAAAGATGCTCCTATTTAAAATTAGAGCTGAAAACAATTGTTTTTCGAATAATCGAGCGGAACTCTTTCTTCGCTCATTCTGAAAATATTTTATTAGCGATGCTACAAGACGAAAGACAGCATATAAAAGAATTAGCAGTAAGAAGAATTCTTAAAGCCCGACAAAATGCAAAGGAGAAAAAAGTAAGTAACTCCAAAACTAAACTTCGAAGCCAACAATTATTATGATTTGATAAACTGGAAGACAGAAAAATATTTGAGCCACCATTCACAAAAACATACGGTGACAGTGAATTATGGGACAAAATTATGAGCGAAGATATAAATGTCCGGATTGAAAATTTTCCCTGTCACACACAGGCTGTGGAGAGAGGTGTGAAGCTGGTCACTGAAGCTAGCTTGGCTGTTTGCGGAAGTACAGCACGCGATGGATATATTCGAGCAAGAATAAAATCGAGAAAAGAAATGCCGAAATTCGAAACAAAATTACACTTTTCCTCTGGAATTCAGGGAGCTACCCCATACGCATATGTCACGACTGAAGGTTGAAATGATTAAAAAAAATATATATTCTTAATGTTCCTTATATTTTAATGCAAATAATAAAGTTAAATATGACAATAATTTTGTTTTAAATTTTTAAAAAATTTCTAGAATCGATCATTTTTTCAAAATTTCAGGTCCTCTGCGCCACCTGAAGATCATATGTAAAAAAAAATAAAAAATATTTTTCAACAGCTATTTATCTACAGCAACATTAAATGATATAGGGTTTTTGAAATTCGAAGAAATTTTTTTTTCGACCTCTTTCACTCCGGGCTAACGTACACCTCTTCATGTTTTGACAGAAGAAAATAATGTAAATAAAAGTAATCAATCAAGTAAAAATGCATTGACAGAGTATGAGGAAAATGATAATGTATTGGTATACTTAAGACATTTGAAAGATCCTATGAAATGGGTTCAGGGAACTATTAAGTTAAAATTAAGTTCATGGGTGTATTTAATTCTTTTAATCGGAGGAGAGGTAAAAAAGGTCCATGTTAACCAAATAAAAAAAGTTGCATAAAGTTAAAATCAAATTATGAAAATCCCGATAAATGGTATGACTTGGGAAGTCAAGAAAGTAAAAATGATAGTGAGCCTTTACCCAGCACTAGTGGGAAAACTGATGTAGTAACTAGGGCTGGCAGATTGGTGAAACCTCCTGTCAGATTTAGTCATAGTGATTATGTTTAAATTTTATTTGGTATTGTAAATTGTTTGAAAATAAAAAAAAATAAAGGAGGAAAGGATGTTATGTATGGCCATGTTGGCAGTCCTGATGCGTCACGTGGGAGATTATAACGAGTGTGCGCGGTGTCAATAAACGTCATAGGTCCGAGTCAACAGTCTTTTATTTTTAATAATCCCCGATATAATAAAATAGATGCCAAAATTGTTAGTTTCGCTGATGATACGATTTTCCTCATAAAAGCTAACAGGGGCATAACTGTGGTTAAAAGATGGTTAAACAATAATTCACTAACAATGAGTGTGACCAAAACTAAATACATTGAATTTAGTATTAATCCTTCCTTAAGAAACCCAGAAAATCAAATTAAAATATGTGCTTGCAACATGACAAATACGATAATATGTGATTGCCCTTATTTAGAACAGGTAACTAAAATTAAATACTTAGGTATTATTTTTGACAGCAATTTAAAGTGGAAACAACATATAACCACTACAGCAAACAAACTTAAAAAATTCATTTACTTTTTTAGACAAACTCGCAACTTTCTCAACCTAAGCCAGCTCAAAACAATCAACTATGCACTTTGTCAATCTTTAATAGAATATGGTATCATAGCATGGGGAGGAGCAAACGCTGCCGCCATTGATCCAATATCTAAAGCTCAGAAACTTATAATAAAGATTATCCTCAAACTACCAATCACAAGCAGTTCGGATGAAATCTTTAGGAAAATCTGTGTTATGGACATTAGGCAACTTTATGCTAAAAACATACTAACATACCTCTTCAAACACAAAACTACTTTTGACAATATCCAAACTGCTCGTGATACTAGAACCAAAGGACATAATTTCTTACAAATCCCTTTCGCTAAAACAACTTTTGGCCAGAGAAATTTTAGATATTTTGCAACAAGGCTATATAATGCTCTCCCACTAGCCATTAGACTGAACGAATTTTTTTTAAAATATAAAACAGACATCAAGTCTTGGATCATCAGCCAAGACAGATCCATGATCAAAATTTTTATAAAAATCCCTACATAAGTATGTACTCCAACTAGATGCTGATTAACAAATTTTATTATTATTATTTATTATTATGTATCTTTTTCACAATGTCATTTAATGTAATGAAATATTTTATGTATCAAAAATATGTAAACATTAATTCATGTATCAAATACGTCTGTCTCGACACAGGTTTATCCTAGTGAGACAGACTTCGAAAAAAAAACCTGTAAAAAAACTTTATATTGATAATAAAAATAAAAAAATAAAAAAAAATGTATTCAACTCTAGTAAAATATTGGCAGAACTTACTTGTATTGGCTAGCAACTCTGGTCGCTAGAGGCGCTAGTGTAGAAGAGCATAATCAGGCGTAAAATCTATTAATGTATGAAAATAAACCAAACCTCATACCGCATCAGAATATATGGAAAATGTCAGAATAATAATAATAATAATAATAATTGGATAATTTGTATAGCGCCGTTTTTGTGAAAAATCACCTCAAGGGCGCTGTACAATTTATTTCCTAGGATCTACATTTGTTATTTAGACCAACTGTGCCAGCACGAGGTTCGTCATCCGTTCAGGCATGTGTCTGCCGCCAATATAGCGCTGACATGTATCTGCTGCCAATAAAGAGCGCTGACACAACATCCTCACATAGACAACAAACCTTGGCAGCACCGCTGTGACGCTCGACGAAGACAGAAGATGGAGACTCTGCTGCAAGAGTCCTAGGTAGCGAAGGAACTGTACCAGCTGCTGCAGGGAGAGAGACTACCCCGTCCACCAACTGTGCCAGCACGAGGCTCGTCATCCGTTCAGGCATGTGTCCGCCGCTAATATAGCGCTGACATGTGTCTGCTGCCAATAAAGAGCGCCGACACAATATCCTCACATAGATAACAGACCTTGGCAGCACCGCTGTGCAAAATCAATTTGATACTATAACTATTCTACAGTATTTAGTTTCAGGCTTATTTCATTTTGATTTTGAATGGTATTATTTTTGTGCTGTGCACTTATTTACGTACTTGCGTTGTGTTACATTTTTTAAATATTTAAATGAATTTTATTTTCTTTAAAGTAACGATAGTTTACATCATAAAAATAAAACTCTACAAAGAAAAAAAATGTAATCACTGGTTATGAGTCGTAAGTTATCTAGAACATGAATCACTGGGATATTTAAAAAATAAAAACAGCACTGGAGAAAATTTCCAATTTACCTGAAATGTTTGAACATTGCAGTTATTTATTTCCCCTATAATGTTTGATCGTATATACTTTGCAGGAATCTATATTAGACGTAGTTATTGGATAGAAACTGAGAAAATAGTGAAGGAAAGTGGAAAATAGTAAAATAGAGTGCGCCCATATTATGGCAATATGCCGTATCTATGGATACTGCATTTTGGCTTTACAGCTATCAATCGATTCCATTTATCGAGTTACACCATATTATGAACAATTTTTTTTTACTGTGGTTGCTTGATAAGGAATTGATAATAGAACAATGGTTTAACTGCAAAAGGGAACACTTCTGTAATGGTCGAATCGTCTTAAAATACATCATTATGCCAAGACAACCCCACAAATAAGCTATTTTACCATTACAGCGACGTTGCCCTGTGGGAGATGTTTTGGATGTTTGAGTTACAGCGCCTCACGTATTTGTAGCTTTTCGTGATATGTCAATATGCTGTATCTCTACACACCTAATTTTGCAATGAATGATTTTAATTGTTTTTTTGACATTTTATTATTTTCCTTGCTAATCAATAATAGAATAAATTTAAAATTTGGTGAAAGGTATGATTGAGAATTTTGAATGTTAAAACCAAATATATCATATTATTTGTATACTTTTTTAATTAAGCATCAGTCTAATTTTTCACCAAATCTGAAAATGTTACAACTATTAGTTTGCCAGGAAAGTAACAAAATGTACAAAAAAATGACTTAACCTAAAACTAGCTTTTTGGGGAAATAACATATTGCCAATAAACGGGCGCTTGGGATGTAGGTAACTGGCTCTAAAGAACATAACTTTATCTAATTAAAACAAAACTGTCTTCTGAATTGTGCTCTCTCTATACTAATCCCATATAGAGGTCGTACGTGACATCATCGTTCTAGTATTTTCTGATTATTTCTTTTTCATCTAAGAAGAGTGAGTAGTAAGTGGACGCTCGTCGATTATGTGCGTACGAACTCTCTCTGGGACTAGTATTATATTTTATATCAACTTTTCAAGGTGTCTTTTTTCTAATTACACACGGTAAAGAAAGAAAAATAAATATTCCCTCAGTACCGTGACTACATTTCCGCCGGGCCAAGTTTTCAACAGTACCTGCGTAATCTTTAAATGTAATAAAACTTATTTATAAATGCGCATTTCATTAAAGCTGACAATTTTGGCCATATTAACATCGGGTACATGAGGGTGAACATGGAGGATTCCTCATCACTAGTTCAGTGCTTTCGCACTGAAGGTGCAGATTTAAGGTTGCAGATTCGGGCATTCCTCTTCCAACTGCAATGATATAAAAGGCAGGTGTCTCCACTGCGCCGGCGAGCACAAATCGATGGTGTGCCCGAAATAGGACGATGATTCACCAACAAAGAATGACCATGATAAAGCAAATAGTGGACAGTGTCCTTTTCGGAAAAAAATGGAAGAGAGAACCCAGCAAAGAACTGACTATGGAAAATAAGGGACTTGAAGATTTGAATGAGGAAATTGAAGCCAAATTGATATAAGGAAATTCTATGTCATTTGAAAGTCCAGAACAGCGTGGTAGTAATTTACTAAAAATGTTCACAGAAAAAAAAATATTCTGAAATTGCTAACTTTAAATATATGAATTTAAACCGCCATTTCAATGGCTTTATTGTATTACTGAGTGCTGGCTAAAAGAAACATACCAACCAAAAGAAATTCCTAATTATAAAGTATATCAAACTGAAAGTAATTATAACAAAATAGACGGAGTTATCGTTTACGTTTTGGAAAAACTAAAAATTTTTGTTAAAGAGCCTAACTTCGTAGAAGGAAATTGCTTATTCATAAAAATAGTAAATGATATAAATATTGTAGCCATATAACGTTCACCATCTTTCAGAAAAGTGTGGACATTTTTAAGTTCTTTAAATTTAGTACTCTCAGAAGTAAATCACGTTCAAAATTCCATTGTAACAGGAGATATTATTATAGATTTGCTGAAAGGAAACCGTCCAAATACTGTAGACTACAATATATTCATGGCGGAAAAAGGTTTGAAAAGCGCAATTCTCCTACCAACACGGGAAAATTCCTGCCTACACCCACATTATGGTAAGATCTCGTAAACGAATCAATGCTATTGTCTGCAACACAGCTATCACAGATCATTTCCCTGTAATGCTGGCCATAGAGACGAAAATTGTAATAGAAAATAAAATTAAAAAAATATCGAAACTCTCCTAAATTTTGATAAAATTAATGAAGACATGTTGAAACAAAACTGGACATCAATATTGATATCATCAGACGCAAATCTTGCAATGGAAATTTTTGTTCAAACTCTTCAAAATACAATAAAAAAATATGGAACCACAAAACAAAAAAACAAAAAACTTTTCCTTCTACCAACAAACAAAGAAGAAATTAATAGGATCATCTCTGAACTGAAACCCAACTCAGCATATGGATTCCAACAGAAAAAATCTACTGAAAATGCGGTAACAGATATAACAGAATATCTGGCGAAGAATTTAGATGCAGTTAAAAAATGCGTGGGAATCTTTTTAGATTTACAAAAATTGAATTTTTTTCAATGACTCAATTTCACAAAAAAATTCTATTAAAAAAAATAGAAATGATGGGTGTGAGAGGCATTCCACTCGCATGATTTGATGACTACCTCTCGGAAAGAACTCAATTAAGAAAATTAAGTAACACGGAAAAAAAGTAATACGGAGTACCCCAGGGCAGTACCCTTGAACCAATACTCTTTCTTGCGTATATAAACGAACTATGCAAAATAGACCTAGAAAATGGAAAAATTAAATCATTTGCCGATGATACAGTTTTACTTTTCAAAGGAGAGACATTGGAGAAGATATAATCACAATCTGTAACAGGTCTAGTAAAAGTATCAAAATGGCTAGAATGCAATCTTTTGACATTAAATGCCGAAAAAACAAATTCAATGTTTTTTTCTATGAACAAAAGAGGCAAACCTGACAGTGACATAAATATCAAAGTACATTTAAATAACATGTGTGCCCCAGGAACACAAATACCTTACCCATGCGCATGCCAAGATCTTGAAAAGGTGGAATTAGTCTAATATCTGGGTATTTTAATAGATGACTCTTTGACCTGGAGAGCGCACATTGAAAATACGGCCAAACGAATACGCAAACTAATTTTCTTCTTGGAAGATATACGCAACATTGTTGATAAGAAAACCATTAAAATTGTGTACTATGTTTTGTGCCATTCAATTATCACGTATTGCATACTAAGCTGAGGCGTTGCAGCCAAGACTATATTAGATACGTTAGCCAAGGCACAAAAAGCTGTAATAAGAGTGATGTATAAAAAAACCTTATATATATATTCATCAACACCGTTATTTAAGGAAACAAAATTACTACACGTAAGGCAGGTTTATATTCATGCACTCATATTATACTATACGAACAATCCCAAGCTTTATAGTCTTGTAGATCACAGTTACACAACAAAACTAAGATCAGAACAAGGGATGATAGTACCAAAAATGAACACATCGTTTGGACAACGTTTCCATGTATTCCTGGCTCCTAAGGTGTATAATGGGTTCAAGCAGCAATGCAGTAAGGTTAAAACAGGCCCTCTTCAAAAGCAAATTACCGTATGGCTCATAGAATGTGGCAGAATGAAATTGGTAAGCTTCCTGAAAGAAATTATTGTCCGACTGAAGAAAGACCATCAAGTGAATTCATTCCGACTTTATCCATATTATCGTGTATATATTTATTATTTTTGTTTTTGTTTTTACCATTTGTATAATGATATATGTACAACATTGTTTAATTATTTTTATATGTTTTTATATTTTCTTATTTATGTTACCACCATGATACGGGCATTTGCCTAGTTTGGGTATTAATAAAAATCTTATCCTTGCTTTACCTGACGAAAAGGTTGGTGTGACGTTACTCTCGCCAAGTTTCTTAACGTTTCACACTATATGAAATTATTTTATTCTATTTTACTCATGCATTTAGGATACAAAAAGTCTTAAATTAAAGAATAAACATTCGTATGTTCTAGACCAGGGGTAGGAAACCTTTTCGCCGTTGGGGGCCATTTCGATATTTGTACTATCGCCCGCGGGCTGCACTTTAATTTTGTTGGTGGGAGTGGGGGTGGTGTCGGAATCTTCCACATATTTTTGTATAACCTCCTTTTACCAAGTACATACAGATTAAATTTTATTTTTGTTTTTCAAGCCGAATAATTAAATGGTTTTCCTCCAAATTTGGCAGCATATGCTAAAAAAAACTAGAATTCTGACTCCATTCGGAGCAAACAAACAGTTTTCTTTGAAATGAGTCGACAGATAAATTCGCAACTTGAATTAAAATTCAAAATTGTTAAAACACATCATTCGGAATACAAATCTGCTTTTATTTTAAGATTTAATATTTGTGCGTATCGCCTTTGATTAAAACTATATCCATTACATGAAAATAGTTTTCTCTAATTTTGGCAGCACGTCTGCATCTTTGATTTTATAACTGCACTTCAAATTCGATACTATTTTCCTTCAAAAAGCGCCTCCTTATGAACCAACAGCTGGATTTTAATCGTTACATTCTGAACACAAAACTGGCTTTAACTTAAGCGTTTGTCATAGTGCAAGTTTCTAACTTTAATTTAAATCACGCCCAGAACATGAACATAGTTTCCTTCGATTTTCGCAGCAACTAGAATTTTATAACCAGTTTAATTATCAGTTTATTTTTCTGAGGGCCTATGTCAAGCTAGTGTAAAAAAATTGTAATAATCGGGTAATGATGGCATTATTATAACAAAACAATAGAATTTTTATAATTAAATTGTAATAATGTAGTTTTAATATGTATTGCAATATCACATTATCGTTAGATATAAAAATATTTAATGATACGAAAATATCTACAAAAATTTTAATATTACACAAAAAATAATTAACACAAAATATTTGTTTCACATGAAAAAACAACAATATTACTTCCTTTAATGCATATCTTGTTACCAAATAATTCTAATAGCACTACCCAGGCAACGCCATTTGAGAGAGAATATCATTTTACATTATTAATATGACTATTATTTATTTAGACACTTGAAGTAATGGCATGACTTTGGCTTAAACCCGCCAAATGGATAATCAAGAATATCATTATTCGCTGTAATTTAACAAAATTTCATAATTTCATAAAAATTGAGGAAGTATCTAATTTTCTATAGGAAAAATTTAGAAAAGTTGACATTAGATGAAAATCATAGGAAGTGTATATTATTATCTTCCTGCATGGTGCAGGCGTGAAGTGATGCACATTCTTGCGTAATGTGTAAAATTATTCAATTATTATTCATTGTTTCAATGTTTGACAAATGTCGTAATTTTTTAAGTTCAATGACATTCGAAAATTAATCTATTTTTCTTTTGAAAGGCAATGACCCAGAAGCAAATATTTTTTATAAATACTTTCAGCTTCGCAAATTCGAAAATTATACTATCTCCTGTGTTCTCACGGATATTATATCTCACGGGTAGTATATTTTACAAAACCATATAAAGCTAGTATGTTTTTTGAATAAATTTAAAATCAGCCGCAATATTAGCTGTTTAATCTCTTTTGAAATTTTACGAAGAGTAGAAAAATCAACATTTCAATTCGCACAATTAATATATACATGTTATCAAATAAGTTATTTCAAAATGTCATCATCATAATTTTTGGCTTTACAACCCCTGGTGGGTCTTGGCCTCCTCAAGAGTCTTCCTCCACTCATCTCGGTCCCGCGCCAGCTCTCTCCAGTTTCGAAGCTCCAAGGCAGACAAATCTTTGAGGACGTTGTCGCTCCATCTTAACCTTGGCCTTCCCAGGCTCCTTCTCCCTATCGGTCTTGAGCTCAGCAGGGACTTTGGTTCTTGATGCTCGGTCATTCTCTCCACATGACCTAGCCACCGAAGTCTTCCCAGTTTTATGAAATTTGTGACGTTTAGCTCTTTAAACAGAGTAAAGAGCTCATTGTTATAAAGTCTGCGCCAAAATCCATTTTCTAGAACCGGTCCGAAGATGCCCCTCAAAATTTTCCTTTCAAAAACATCCAGTGCTCGCTCATTCTTCTTAGTTAGAACCCACGTCTCAACTGCGTACGTAAGCACTGGTCTAATTAGTGTTTTGTACACTAATACCTTGGTGGTTCTGGAAAACAGTCTGGATTTTATTTGTTTTTGTAGGCGGAAATAGCAGCGGTTTGCATTCAAGATGCGCTTCTGGATCTCCTCTGTAGTGTTGTTATTGTTTGTTATCAGGGAGCCCAGGTATGTGAATCTTGGTACGTTCAAAATGTAGGTAGTCGAAAAGTTTTTTTTAAATGTATGTATTATTATCATCGTTTTACGAACTTGAAAAATTATCTTTGTAAAGAAAGCGCCATATTTACATGCATACACACTTGGATGCAGCAATTACTCGTATATGCAGACATCAATCAAAGAGGTGAGAGTTTTCATTTACACAGGATATAACAGCACGTCCCAAGGGATTTTAACCACCGGTTCCTGTGCACATTTGGAGTAAGAAACGAACATGTTATTTTGCTGTCCAATGATTTTTTTTTCATTTACAAACAAATTAAAAATATATTTCTGTCACACCTCGCCTCTGATCACACCGCTATACGCGCAACGGTATCATGTGATACGCGCTCTCTCTCCTCCGTGTTGCTGGAATGAGACAGAGTGCGTATCATTTGACCCCCTTAACTGTTGGTGATAAATACATTTTTGTTTTCAATCAAAACAAATTTCATGGGACAGCAAAATGACATATACGATTTATACTCCAAATATGCTTAGAATGCTTCGGGTGCGTGAAATTACACCCTATATAGATATTTGTGTGTACTCAAATAATTGGATGTACACACATTAGAGGTGGGTGAGTTCTGCATTTTTCCGGAGGCATCCGAGGACTGCTTCCTTTTAAAAGAACTCGAGTTCTTGGAGTGGGTCCCGGGTCCGAGTTCTTGGGTGCGGACTGGGTACTGGGCGACTACCGGGACGCACGGGTCCGGCCAAGGACTCGGCACTCGGACTCGGATAGAACCCCCGAAAGAACTCGGACCCGTAGCAGGACAAGGACCCGCACAAGAACTCGGACCCACACGAGAACACGGAGTCAATCCCGTCACCTATCGCACCCGAGTCGCGAGTTGTGCAGTTTACATTTTGGCGAAGTTCAACGAAATCCATTCGTGTCTTGTCGTTTTCCAGCTGATTGGGCTACGGCTAATGCGAGGCCGTAACGGATGTAGTATTAGGTTCCAAGTTCCAGATGATAATTTTAGCACACGCGTAAGTAGTAATAAATCAAATGTAGTAACATAAATTTCGGTTGTCGTTGAGAATTTGTCGTTTTCATAATCTCTGTCCATCGATATAGATAAAGGTACTTGGTCGAAGCCTCTATCAAATGAAACTCAGTAAAGGCGAGATGTTTTAAAAACAAAGTCAGGAAGTAGTTAGGTACAGCATTGAACTATTAAAATTTTAACAATTAACAACATGTTTTAATATCTATTTATTCCAGTCCATTTTTTTTTTACTTTTACAATACATACCTACACACTTTGTTCAATATATTATTGTAGGATTTGTGTATATTATATACTTGATTTGTATATTTTTCCTTTTGGTTTCACAAATATATACATATATATGTCTCAGGATCATTAAAAATAAACATTTGCCAGAAATTTGCCTTTCGAATGAACACTATTACGACATAGCTAAAAAATTTTAACAAAAGATAGCCATTTTAAATAAACAATTATTGAATAAAATAATCTTGGTACCTAATTTATCGCTTGTCTGAATCTTTCCAATACCAGTTGACAATCAGTTCCAATTTTTAAAATCAAAGCAAATCCATATTCTAGAGTTCATTGAACCAGAGTTACGGATACACAGACAGACACCACTGAAATTTGTATTTTTAATAACACAAAAAATAAAAATAGTGAACGATAATTAAAATAAAACTTTAAAATAAAACAATAATTTTTACTTACAGTAGGTACCTAGCGCCTACAAATATGAGGGGCTAAAATAAAAATATAAAACATCAAAGAATTGCGATAAATCATTGAGATTTTACATAAAAACCGTTAAACTAATCGGCAATATCTCAAAATGCCTTGTGGCCTTAGTGGCTAGTGTTTTTTAGAAGATAAATAAAAACATCCACTGGAGCGCTTTTCGTCAAATTTTTGCAAGTATTGCAATATCTTAGTAGCACCTCTAGGTACATCCTAGAGTACTTAGTGAGTCTAAAAATATTGGAAAAATGGTAAAATCTAGGTGAATTCATTGGCTATAAGCCGCAATAATCATTTCTTATTGTTTCAATACTAATATTTTGAGGAATGCTGTTAATTGTATCGAATGGCAGAATTGATTGCTGAAACAGAATTGATTGATAAAACTATCGACAATACTAGGGTAAGAATCAATTTTTTTTAAAGTGAAAACCCCAGTCACAGCCTAATTTTTATACACCTAATTAAATTAAATATTACTTAACTTATTTTTTTTTACATCACTCAAATAATTTATTGCTATTATTGATTTATTAGTACATGTCAGTCGATATTATTATTTAACTAATTAGCTCATCGGTTTAGAAAAGCAACTCATAACCCCAAATAACTCCAATAAGTACTAGATATTAAACAATAAACAAAACATCCACTTACTGTAAAGCAGGTAAACAGAAGATGTCTTCACCACCAGAACTTACCACTCACTGCAGGACTCGCGAGGCCGGTGGTGGAGGGAGGCATTTGGGTTCGAGACCCCGAGTCCGAGTTTTCTGGGAGTTGTTGATTAGAGGCATTCGGGTCCGAGTCCAAGTCCTTAGAGGCATTCTCGGGTCCGGGTTCTCTGGGAGTCGTTGATTGGAGGCATTCGGGTCCGAGTCCCAGACCGAGTTCTCTGGGAGTGGTTGATTACGAAAAGGAGTGGGAGTAGGACCCGCTTCCCGCAAAGGACTCGGGCTCAAGGACTCAATCCGGCTGAACCTACACATCGCTAGTATTTCGAAGTTTTCGAAGACTTATTTTTCCGTATGCACAAATTTTGTGTCCCATTTTATGACCAACGATCGAATGTCGTAAAGCAATTATTCAAAACTTTTTTTTATGTCGTCTGAAATTTACAAAAAAATAACAAAACACACTCTGATAGGCTGAAGTGATTTTGAGTTTTAAGCGCTTCGCGCCTAAAACAATTTGAGACTGTATCTTTTAATAAAAGAGAGTAAAGAGTTGCAAGACCGAGAAATAATAGTCCAAAATATGCCACCATAAATAATAATTATGAAAAATGAAATTATGAAAGAGTTAGTATTATAAAAATTTAAGGTTTTCCACGCTACCTTGAGATGTCATCGCAGGTCAATATTATTTTGTGGTTTTATAGTGTGGTCCAATAGTGTAAGGTCATTCATTAAACATATAGGGATTTCTATAATTAAAACCACTCCTCCCCAGTGTGTACAAATTGGTTTTAGATTTTGTAGATCAACAGACATACTGCAAGGGTAAGTAAATTTACAGTAATTCACATGGGAGTTTTTTCCAGAAACAAGAGTCAAACTTTAGCTGTTTTTTTTACCTTTTAGGATATATATATATATTGATATATATATATATATATATATATATATATATATATATATATATATATATATATATATATATATATATATATATGTCAAAAGAAATGTTCTGTATTCTATTTTAAATAAACTGTACAATATATTAATATCTGTTGAAAGTTAGCGATTTACTGTTTTTACTTATCAACGGTAGTGCCTGTAAGTAAGTAAAAAGCAGTACGAGGAACATCAGTAGTACAAAGAGTCGCAACTACTCTCAGCCAGTAAGACTATGACATCGTCGAGTGGGGTATGTTGTGAGGCGTAAAAGTGGGAAAGGGAAGGATACGGGAAGAGAAATTTATTTCTTGACTATTCAGATCTTGCCACCATTTCATCTTTATTTCATATTTATGCCATCTTTATGAGAGATTATTTCATTATTGATTATTAACTTATTACAGTATTTATTTAAAGTTGACGATTTGTTTCTTATTGTGTTTTAAGTTCAACGTTATCTTTGAATCATTTTCACTTTTTTTGAAGAATAAATTTTTAAACAAAATTTCAGTTATTACAATATTTCGCTCATTTATTATAATTAATTTCTTTGAAAGCATTAAGGAAAATTAAAAGAATCAAGAATCCAAAACCACGGGTGAATTCGAATAGTAAAGCTACTCAATAAAATAATAAAATCATGCATTTTTTTTTCACCAAAAAAGTTAAATGTGTAGACCTTTTTGTAATTTTCCGTGTCGCCTTATGGAATTGAAAGTGAAAAACTTTTGATTAAGAATTTAAATGGTTTTCACGGCAAATTGATTGAGGGTAAACTTTTCATAATGTAGCGCTGATAATAAATCGCTAAAGGTTTAGGCTAGAGAACAGGCGGAAAGAAGTATATTATTCTTCTGAGAGTTCTTTTTTTAAAATAAAGCTTGAACGTGGCCCTGACATTATTTGAGTGCCTTGAGAGAGGTTATTTAACAATATTATAGTAGAAAAACATACGTTAATAATATTGAATATTATCACATGGGTACATATTTTTTTTTAATTTCCACGTCTCAGATTTGGATTGAAATTCACCCAACAAGAAGAAATGAGATACTTATACCCACTGAGAGGATTCTTCAGTAGAAGTGCTATCAACATATTTATTTTGTTTTCTAATAAAACCCAGTTAAGTTAATAGTAACAAAAAGAACAACAATAGAAACAAAAAGGACAACACACATATTACCATGTTATCTGTTGGGATGATGACGTGATAATTTGTCCAAATTTACATCAGCCCAGAACATCACAGAACCAGCATTTTTTGATAATATTCGGATTGAAATTGAAGATCGGTTCGAGATAAGCTTATTTTAAATAATGTATTATTTTGGTATATTTTAAAATATATCCTACTAATGATATTTTTTCCAGAGATAGAGATGTCTCCTTTTAACTAAGACATGATTAGGACAAATGAGTCGATATTTCTATCGAGTTAGACGAAGGATACACTCATTTTCGTTAAAATTTCCTGACTAACCCACTTACGTCTACGCTGAGCGTCGTACGACTGACAGATGATGTATATAAACACTTTATTTATAAAGAGTTTCCGCCGTGCAGTTATTATAACGCATCACAGCTGTTTAGCATTCTGAAGGCATTGTCAAGAGGTAAATATAATGCATTCGGAAGGCGAAAAAGCTGTCACGCGTACACAGCTTACACAGCAACACCGACGAACACTTAAGTTAATTATATTATATTATTATAATAACATTCTTTTAAAGGTTTTATATGTAACAAGCACAGTTTTGTTTGTTAAAACCCGAAGGGATTTCTCCTTCATAGTTGTGAGAATGTTTTAGATGTACTTACCTCCTTCACACAGACGTGCGGCGAGATTGCAACCATCCATGACTTGATAGTTTATTTTCGCATTGTATTCGCTGAGATAAAGTTGCAATTAAAAGCTGCAACCCAAACCTTAAGGTATTAGAGATACTAAACTTGTTTAGGAATAAACTTTTTTTATAAATGTAAAATCTAAATCTTGCTGTACAAATTAAACTTAGTAACAGATGATGACAAAAATGATTATATTTGAGAAGATTTTTTGAGTTGCAGCTTTGAAGACAAAAAATAGAACTAATCGTTAGAAAATCTGTGAGAAATTTCATATCACCAGAGACCGCCGTTCAAGAGTTGCTGCTACTCCAGACAAACAAACAGAAAATCTGATTTATATGTCAGGCAGTAGTAGAGGTAGGTAAAGAAAACATTTTTTTTTGTCATTTGAGCCATTAGTTTGCTTGGTTTCCAAAGCCACGCTTGAATTTAGGAGAACAAAGCCTTTCTGTAATTTGATACTGAACACCTGAGTCAAACATACATAAAATCTCCTACACTTAATTCACCCATTCGGGACTTTTTGGTTCTTTGCGTAACTGTAAATATAATATTGGTCTATTTTTAATGTGTCAAATTTTGAATATATGCTATAGATTATAGAAAGTATAAAAAAAGTCAATTTTCTTAGAAGATTAAGACATAAACTAAATGGAAACACTACAGAGCTCATTTATAAAACTATAGTTCACGTAGCACTCTTTTTAGGGTGAATTGCCTAATACAAAAAAAAAAAAAACTATAGTTGCTCCACATTTAGATTATTGCTCTACTATGTTATATTTGGCCAATGAAGGTAATTTGACTAGATGTTATACAGAATAGAGCTATGAAATGTATACTGTTTAAAAAAATACAGAATTCATCAAATAAGAGAGCAGCTTAATTGGATTCCAGTAAAAAAGACTCTGTTATTTAATGTGTTAATTTTTGTGCACAAAGTCATGAACAACCAAAATAAATGCCAAAATATTTTAAGGATGAAATTGTTTTTAATAGTGTTCATAATTTAGAAACCAGAAATGTAAATAGAATAAAATTGCCACATATGAAGAAATCACAGAACTGCCTAATGTACAAAGAACTAAAGATGTACGATGAAATGCCTGAAAGCCTGAAGAATGAATGTGTGTAAAAAGAAATGTTACGTTTATTGTAAAAATATTTAAAATTACAAAATGAAATATTATCTTATTTATATTAGATAATTTTCAAATGTTGTAGAAATTAACTCAATAAATAATAATAAAAAAATATCCCTGAAGTTGTAACTCTCGTCGTTTATATGAATCTATGTTCATTAACATTAAAAAAAGTGTATTACTGATAAATCTTCTCGTGAAAGAAAAAATATAATTTGAATCAAGTGGGCACTACAGACTACCTCAAATTATGAAACTCTATATAGCAGTGTCCCGGAAAGACAAGGGTCCTGGGTTCGAGTCCTAGATGTGACCGTATCCTTTTCTGATTTTTCTGTTTCAGATTTTCTTTTAGAAATCACTAATATTGTCTTCAATATTTAAATAAAGTGGTTTTAAACAAAGAACGCTTTTCGTTTGAAAATGTTTGAGTTTCAATCATTCTTACTCGAGAAATGCTTTATCAAATAATTAAGTAATCGTTAATTTAATCTAGTTTCTCGCAAACCGCTGAGACCTTGGCTCGTTAAAATAATGTTGAAGATTGACCGAATTCACGGAACATCTGCTACGCTCCACAGTAATGATTTTTACGTAGGCGAGGTAAAAGCTTTCGCAATGCCCTGTTAATCGCGTTTCTGGAAACTGTATTTCAGGCAGAGCTTTAAGCTGTCACCGATATTCAGGCGATGAAAACGATTGTAAATTTAATTTACAAAATACCGATTGTCTTACAGATCCATCTTGGTTTTTCAGCACAATATTGTCACAATGACCGTCCTTTTCCGTTGATTCTTTTTACTATTTTCTTTTTTGCTTTATCAATTCGCTTTGCTTTTCACTTTTGCTAGTAATTTTTAATATTTACTTCTTAGAAGAAGTTTACTTGTAAACGAAACTAGGATTGAAAATTGTTATGCACATAGCAATTGTTTTAAATTGTTCGTGAACACGTTTTTTAGTAAAATAAACATTTATATCTGATATTCTTCAGGCGGCAGCACAGCATGCCGCATTTTTAACTTTTTGCTATTTGCGTGAGGAAGCAATAGGTTAAATGTCTCGGGAGCTTAATTTAATCCTAGCTGATTGTATTTCCACTCTGGACGCACTAACCTCGCTCATCTAGTCATCGCCTGTCAGTCACAATAGTCCTTTAGTGTTTCGAAAATGAGAGGTCGAATATTATATGTTCCTGACACGTAAGTATATAATTCTTATTACCCTCCACTCCTAATTTTCGTTTTAGTCAACCTCTTCCTTGTGCTAAAAAACTTCATAAAAATGTTTTGTTTATTTTTAATTTATGTGAATAAATAAGGGCACGTTTTGTACAGTGAAGATGAAATCCTATGCTTTCTTCGTGAGTTGTCTGAATTGTGTCAAGCACGTTCGCAAAAATCATTCTGTTCGGGAAATAGTGCCACAAACCTGCATTGCCACAGTGAATTCTATTGATGAATGAAATGAGGATCAAAAATTAATGGAGAAAACAAAGAATGTAATCCCAATTTTTAAAATGTACTACTTATTTCATTTTTACTCAATTTCAATTTTGTTTCAATAATGCTGTTAAGAGTATTCAAAGTAATTTTTTTTTTCAACGTAAGACAAACATTCTCCAGTTATGACTAACCTGGGAATATTTGATAATATTCTACTACCGTCACAGTAAAAGGAAAATATTGCTTATATCGTGATGGAGAACTTAGCCAGTCGAGGAATTCAAACCCGATGCCAACTCAGACACTGACCGGTCATTTGTTCTCCGTTGTTTTTTTTTTCATCACCGAAGTGTTTGCATTATGTATTTCATGCTTTTATGACATTACGTTATACTTTATGATTTTTTAAATAAATGAGAATTATACAGAACAGCTTTATCAGTCTTAAACTTTTATTTTCCAGTTATATTTGCCAACATTTTGATGAAACCATTGGATTTTTGATAACTCACACGCAGTGGGGCACGCGCCGGGTCGTGTGACTTACCATGGCGCGCCCGACGGCAGGTTAAACTATCTATTCTCAGATACAAATAGTTCTCAAGTTAAGATATATATTTATAACTATTTACCAAGGAGCACAAACTCAAATTTTACTCAATTAATTTGTAATCAAATTTATGATGAAATTTATGTGACTACCACTTGAAAGCACGTGTTCTCCAACTCCTCGAACCAATATCATTTTTTTTCCATTTTTCAAACACACAAGATACTCCCGAATATTGATAAGGTCACTATCCCGTTTGTTCTGTGTATCTGAAACAACTGTGCGGTGATCATGCAAAAATGCTTAAAATCATTATCATTCTTCAAAAAATCCACTACTTCGTTTCATGTTCACATAGAATTTCTATATTTTCCACCATTTTAAGTTCGCAGGTAGTCTTATAACGAAATAAGATGTAAATTTTTCCATTTTATTCGTGAACAGAAAGAACAGGATAATCCAACGGTATTTTTCCTTCAGTTCGTTCCCAGGGGAAACATACACATTTGAAATTATCCACATACAAATACAGTTGATATACATGGTATAGAGGTGACTCAAAGCGTAACTACATAGGACAGACATGTATAGATAAGAATAAAAATGCCTTCATATAGTATAAAAGTAACAAGGAAGAAGTTATGCAAGATGTTTTCAGTAATACCCAGTTTATCTAGTTGCAAGAGATATATGCAATTTGGATACAAATGTAGCTACTCGTGCACATTCACCATGTAGTTTAAAATCATATTAGCTTAGTTTTGTGTCATATAAATAACTAAATGCATTTCTTCGATAAACTAGTTTTAATAATAACAGGTTTAAATTTATTATACTAAAATATATTATTAATCAGTTCCAAGCTAGTTAGAAAAAAGTTTTGGAACTTTCGGTAATATTAGTGTGCACAAATATATTCAAATTTGCCCTCCTTAAAATTAATGTTTTACGATAAAATTGTTTAACTGTGTAAAATTATAACAAAACTCCTGTTTTTTTATCATTCATTCTTTGTATGAAAATTTCATGGATACAGATCACACATTTATATATGAGTGACTTTGCAGGATATTTTTTTTTTGGTTTTATATTCCCAGTTTATATAGATAGATAAGTTTTTTATATTCCCAGGTTCCGAATAATCTGAAAATATTTAACTTCTGCCTAGTTTTCTAGAAACAAAATTATAAGCGGAAAATGTAGTTTGTGCGTTTATTTATTTATTTGTAAGAAACAAACAGCTTTTACATAATTTAAAATGATAAATATAAATATAAATATACAAGTTAACTGAAGTCAAGCCACAGAAGTTTTTTATGCTAAAGTTCATTGGAAATAAAGTTTTAACAACTTAAAATTAATTTTGGGTTAAAGGAAGGGGAGAGAAAGAGAAAATAGGAAGAGGATAGGAGATGCTCCCGATACATTTCATACTTTCATATTAATAATCTATCGAACGCATTACTTCATATCGATATTTCTTTAGGTTATTACCAAAAATGTCAATGCCGTAAAATTTTGTAATATATTTTGCACATATACGAGGAATTGTAGAATTTTTTCGAATATTTGTTCCACACGAGGGTAAATAAAATAAATCAGATTGTCGGGTTAATCTAGACGGAATATGAAGATTTATTAAATTGGTAAGTTCTGGTGAGTCCAGACCATTATTTAGGATTAAACAATAAGATTTAATCAAAGATTAGACGTCGTGTTTGCAGGGAGTTAAAATTATGAAAATTAATGGATTCAGTATAATTTAAGAAGTGTAAGTTTAGTTTATAATTTATGTGTTTAATTTTTTTTTTTTGGATTCTTTCTATTCATTCAATATGGGTTTGGTATAGAAGAGTCCAAAAAGGTGTGCAGTGTTCCAAGTACGGGCGAATATATGAGGTGTAAAGGGAATATATAGTGTTTATGTTGTGGAAGGGTTTTGCTATGCGAATTATAAATTTCAGCATTTTATTGGCTTTGTTAATGATTTCAACAGTGTGTTGGATAAAGTTTAATTGAACATCCAGTGTTACTCCAAGGTCCCTGATATATTTTACTTCATTGATGTGTGTACCGTTTAGTGTTTACACAAAGGATATTTTATTTTTATTACGTGTTAATGTTAATTTATTGCATTTTGCGATGTTAATAACATCTTTGTTTAATTCGTGACAGACAAAAATACGACTGAGGTCCTCTTGAAGTCGTTGATAACTAAGTATATTTTTTATCATCTACATATGCTAGGTAATAAGCATATAAAAAAACATTTGTGAATATCGTATATATACACATTAAATAATAGTGGGCCTAAATAAGAACCTTGGGGTACACCGGAAGGCACAGAGAAGAAGCTGAACTTTGTTCCCTCAACTAAGACACTTTGAAGTCTACTCCAAAGGTATGAAGTGAACCACCGGAGTAAGTCACCATGGATGCCTAATTGTTTTAATTTTTTAATTAGAATGAAATGGTTTACTTTATCGAAGGCCTTAGAGTAATCAGTGTAGATTACACCTACTTGATTTCTATTGTCCATATTGCACGTTAAATATTCCATAAAATTTACCAACTTAGTACTAATCTTTTTTGAAGAAATCCGTGTTTTTGATTTTGTATATTACGAACAATTGTTGTGTAAATTTGATCGTAGACAATGCGCTCAAAAAGTTTACTAAATACCGTGAGTATTGAGATTGGGCGGGAATTTTAATGTTCATTTTTGAGCCTGTTTTATGAATAGGGAAAGTAATAGCTTCTTTAAACTTTGTGTTTAAGTTACCTTCTTTTAGTAAAATTGTAAATATGTTAGTTAAAAGGAAAGAGAGATTTTTGGCACATTTTTTGATGAAATATGGCAAGATACCGTCACTACCAGCACCCTTACTAACATCTAAATTTTTCAGGTATTTATTGAGCATTAGATTGTGAATATTTATGTAACCAATCGAAGAATCATTATTTACATAAGTAGAACTATTGATTGTGCTGATATTGTTCGTACCCATATCGCTTACGTAGGTTGACTGAAAGTGTTTAGAGAATAATTGACATACTTGATGAGCGCCGGTGCCTGACTCGTCTTTAAGGTGCATGATTCGTGGGATGCCAGTTGTTTTACCTTTGTTTTTAGCGTAATTCCAGAGTTGTTTATTATTATTCTGAATATTAGATTCAACTGAACTTATATATATTGATTATAGCAATGCTTCTGTAGGTGTTTTTGTTGTGTACGTTTGATAGCGAACTCTATGTAATCTATTGGATTAGTATAGGATTTCCTTTTTTTATATGAACTTTTCGTTTTTCTTTGATGATTTTGATTAGAGGAGCTGAATACCAGTTTGGATTTTTTTCTTTTTGACGAGGCGTTTGGGGACAAAGTGGTTGATGGTATTATTTAAGATATTGTAAAAGGAATCAACTTCTTCGTCAATGTTATGAAGGACTTAGCGAGCAGAAGATTAAACCCCAAGTGGACCACTCATTGAAAATGTACCCATATTGAGCTCGAGACATCATTTGTCCCTTTTGTGTGTTCCCTTCCATATTGTTAAATTGCTCAAAATGAAGGAAATAAAGGAGACATGTCGAAATAAACACTGGAAAATCAATAATGCAGTATTTGTAAGCTTTATACTAACTTACGGAGAAACTATAAAAATTATTGTTTTAAAAAGTTGATAAAAAATCATCCCATAAAAATCAAAAAAACAGATTTTTTTTTTTGGTTTGACTGAGGATTGAACTTTCTTACTCAGGGACAGGAATCGATAACTCTACCCACTGATTAAATCCCGATTGGATAAGACAGACATTTATTACGTACATTAACTACTGAAATTTCATCGAATTTCAGGGAAATGCGTAAATGTCTGCAGATTGTGATGGTTTGAACAATCACATAAATAAACGAAATGAATGTACTCCAAAATTTTTTGTTTGGGCTAACAGATAAGATTTATTGACAGGCGGGCTTGAAGAAACACATTCCCACGGGAAGGGAGAGATCGGAGGGGCAGTCAGTTCTTGAACGTGGATACGTTGACAGCTCCGAGAAATCAATACAAATCAGAAGTGTTGTGTGAAATTACAGTTAATTAGTGAATTCAAATGGTGTTAGAAAGCTTTGTTGTATATTGAATTAAAGTGAAATATTATTGAACCGGTGTTTGTGTAAAGTGAAAGTGGTTGTACTCAGTGGAGATAGGGACAATTGGATAATTTGTAGAGCGCCGTTTTGTGAAAAATCACCCCAGGGGCGCTAAGAGTTGGGTGATCGCGATTATAATATAAAATGTGTTAAATTAAACGTGACTTCGTAAATATGTAGTTCAAACTAAATTACTTGTTTTAAAAACATGAAAATAATAATAATAATGATTGCGTTGTAAAACAGAGATTAGGGAGGTACAATTTTATTTACAGAATTATTTAATTACCCTTTTAAAGGCGTAGGGAGGGGACCAAACTTGAACAAGTTGCAAGGATTTCGCTAAAAGGAGGAAAGAAGACGATAGGGAGGTGACCGAAAATTAAACTGATTTAGCTATGTAGTGTGTAACCAGGTAAGTTTCACACTAGGATTTAGAGGTGACTAACAGGGTGAGTTTTTTTATATTATTTATTAAATAACAGAAGTCCCTTTAAAGGACGGATACAGCATCCAAGTTTACAACCCCTGCAGCCCAAATAATGTTTCAGAAAGGGAATGTGTCAATCAGACTATCTATCAGCTGAAAAAGGGAGACGGGCCAATGACCCTTTCATATATAGGACAAGACGCAGGTACAGTCAGTCAAAGGGGAAGTTTTGCTAGCGTATGACCGCCAGAATAGAAAGCGATCGGATGCAACCAGACGGAACAAAATGAATACTTTTCTTCTGTTATTTGACTTTCTAATTAAGTATTTTTCATCTATTGTTTGACTTTCTAATTTACGAATTGGGATGCACAAAAACAAATGTAGAGTCAAAAGAGGGAGATGGTAATCTCCGAAATAAAACTACCAACCGAAGAACTTTTCTCAACAGGTACCTTTCGAGAGGTAGGCAGCCTCTTTAAATTAAATGCAAAAATCAAACCAATTATCCGTTTATACCTACTTGAGAGGATAGGTATTCAATAGAAGTTACCCACACCTAATACACGAGGATGCTAGTAACCTCATAAAATAATTACTAGAACCAAATATTAAAATACAGACAGTCATCATCCTAAATTTGGCATTTCGAGTAGACCTTACATATATCTCACATGATAATTGGCTGAATGGGTAGGCACACAACCTATCGCTAAAAAGCAGGCTAAATGTCGACGACGAGGGAGTTACAACGTTTTCTAGAGGTGGCACGTAACTTAGGACCTTACGTGTCACATTTTCGCGACTAGATTCGTGACAAGGGATGTCATGGTTTTCCCCTTCTACACTCAATAAAGTAGATTTTCCTGGAGGTTTATGAGGTTGGGGCAATTCTGAAATTGGTGATGAGACCTGGTTTTCTTTATTCTGGCGTGACGGTTGCCGATTTGGAACAAGGGGAGACCCGGCCGGTTGTGATATCCAGACACGCAGATATCGATCGCCTTGCTCAAATTATCATCCATCGGTTTTGTTTGGTAAAGAGGAGGAGCCAATCTTAACTTGAAAAAAATTCATTTCCTTTCCTCTCCTTCCCCTCCCAAAATATATACATGGATGGCGCCGACAACTAACACCATTAATTTATCGTATGTATATCACATATATAAAATCTAACACTTTATTATGTTCACATTACCCTACGATAGATAGAATCGCGTAGCTAGTTGGGGGAGCAGGCGACTTAGAAGATAAGGTTTATGAAATGGCTTTAAAACACAGCGGTAATGGATTCAACTCACTCTATCTCAAAAGAACCGAGGGATACCACACATACATAGATAACTAGGTTTCTAAACCGAGAAACAAAAAACCAACACAACGTTCGGTGAATCCTTTTTATACTGAACCGTCACGTGAAATGAGTACGTTCAAGGTCGTACGTCACGTAGACAAACTAGGATGTACACACTTGAAGGGGTGTGTAATAAGGAGAGGGACAAACGCTTGAAAGACGGAAGGGAGGACATTCCTACCCCGGATATATACATAACCAAAGCCTTATGGAAAAGTTACCTATGTGACTTAAGGAAAATTTATCGTAGAAAGAAGAGAAGGAAAAGTTTGAAGAAGAAAGGGCAGATCATTACAAGATGTGTACGTTTTGGAATAAAAAGTTGATATTTTCATCGACAACGTCTATCTTTTGAGTTTCAGTTCGATCGGATGTTTTAAAGTGTGTTAATTTCCACTTCTAAGGATTACCTTTAATCATTCACAAAAACCATTTCCAAATTCAAATAAATTTAACAAAAAATAATTTAAATTTATTTGATAATTTGAATTATTATTATTTGGAAATGAATCGCAAGTCTAAATTAAAACGGAATTGATAAACATCGCTATGCACCCAGTATTCTAACACGAACAGATTTATTCTTCACGTACTGTTGCGATGTCCATCGGTTTACGCCAAACTGAATTACGGTATACTTGTGAATTAATTTCGATGGTTCGATCAATAGCTTCGTCTCCAATCCACATACATAAATCGAACATACCAGGTATCTACGTATACACTGTTTTAATATCACTTATTAATACTCCAATCATCGAGTGGCATGAAAGCAAAGAAAGCATTTCAACCAAGATCAACAACTATTTTTGCTGAATTATTTTATTTATATTTTAACAATTTTTTTTTATCTTGAATTTATTATTTCAAAAAGCTCTTAATTTTGTATGATATCACGTAGGTTCTTATAATATTTTATATATTTTAAATATTTATTTACAAAAAATAATTTTACACAATTTACAGAAAATTTAGTCATTATTTCACCTAATTTTATAGATAAGACGTAGGTACCACCATAATAAAGCTAGGCTTGTGTGTATGGGGGATGTGTCGTTTTGTTTTTATTTTTATTTTTAAGTAATATGCCTAAGTATTCAGTTTATATTTTAAGTACAATTTTTAACGTTAAGTTTAAAATCATTGTTTTTATTTATATTTCAGATACTTTCTAGTAATGAATTAAATAAATACTTCAAGATGTTGATAGTTGAATGGAATATAATCATTAAAATTTTTATACACTGTAAATAATTTTTTTCTAGCATTTAGTTATTTAAAAACGACATAAACACGAAATGATAACTTTATTTATTTTTGTTCGGTTAACAAAGCATTCGCAAAAACACGCATAATAAATAATAATCATGGTATCTGAGTACTTACCCCAGCTTCCAGATGCCATGTGAATACGTTATAATACAGCCAACCTTAGCAAGTTACAAGTAAAAAAAGTATTAACTCGCCTAGCTGTATTTGTTATTTCATTGTTTATTCAATTTTAGTTTGTTCCTTCCATGTTTGATTTATTCCTGTTATTTATATTCTATTATGTTACAGTTAATTCCTTGCATTAAAAAAGTGTAACTAATTTTAAAAATATCTCTACCTACTATCTAAACATGAGATTTATATACTATGTGTGTGGAATACGATATTTTTCTGTGTACCTATTATTATGCTCTGTTATTATTCGAATTAACTACCTAATGTTGGGTGGCTGTAATAAGTGGCTATGCTATTGGAGAACATAATAATAACATCGAATCTCCTTCCATTGAATTCCCAGGCTCTCGGTCGAGCTTCGCAAATAATTTAATGGAATCAAATGTATTCTGCGAATGTTTTAAATCATTCAAATATATTCTTGTTCACTGTTTGTAATACAGTTATATATGTTGAATTATATATATTTTAATGCGTAATCAAATAACGTACAGAATAATCATTTTAAAGAGGACACGTTTGAATGTTTTGGTACACATAATATGTATTTAAAGATTCAAAAAAGTTCTTTCAACTGGTTTGGAACACATGTCAGTAGTCCTCGCAAATGCCAACAGGTTCAAACAACCCCATCATGCAGTAAAGCATACAGCTAAGAACAAATTTATTTTTCGTATTATTTTATCTACGCGTTAGTTTACTGACCTGGTGGTCCGAAAGATAGCGTTGCAAATGAAAAGTCATAGTAAGCCGGCTAATTTTGACATCGATAGTTGATCTCGTACTACTTGACTGTCCCGAAGAACAATGTCGTATGCGCAAATGTGCAGTTCTACAGAAGAGCTGTTTAAGGTATCGTTTCTTCACTTCTACTTAATCAGATACAGTTCCCATTTATGAATCGAACCGTCCCATCAGCTCAGTTGGTAGACAAACGCCCCGGTAAGACGACGGCCCTGGATTCAAGTCCTAGATGCGACCGTAACTTTTTCTGATTTTTATGTTTAAAATTTTCGTTCATAAATTGCAAAGATTGTCTTTAATTATTCAAAAAAGTATTTAGGTATACTCAATTCATAACATACGCATATTATAATGTTAAGGTTTGTAAATAATAGTTATAACATTTGTAATTCCAGAGTGTGGGGAGGAAAGTAAAATCCCACACATCCCACAAAAAATGTTAACACATATTTTATGCATTATGCAAGTGATATCATGACATTTATAGAGTAAAAAAATTGAAATTAAGAGACTAGTCTAAACAAGCAGTTAAAAACCCGCCCCGCGGGTTTTTGCTGCTAGGCCCTGCGGGCGGCACTTGGTTAGGCTGCGCCCAGTTTAAGTGATACTAACAACAGTTACATTTTATAGATAGATATTAGGTCATTCACAGAGAGAGGGTGAGTATATATTGTTAAAACACGGAACAGGAAGGAGTTAATGAATAATAACATGCTCAATTTAGTCATAATAAGAATGACAGTTGTTTGAATAAATGAAATTTTACGTATTTGTGATGGATTATTTCAAATGAAACACTATTATTGACTACATGTCTACAACTGATATTAACTGTTATAATACCTAATATAATTTGCTCATAAGAGACTTGCAGTGCTTAAATATGTGTTACAACCGTCAATGTCTATAAGTTGAATCAATATCGTATATTTTGTCACAACAATTAAAGATAGTTATAACAAAGTTGACTGAAATAATAGATTATTACATATTGATTAATTATACCCGTGTTTATGGATAAAAGGAGGGTAATTGTGCGATGTGATTAGCAGTCCTTTTAACTAAAAGGTGTGAATTTTACTCCAACTGTTGGTAATTCTTTACCTAAAACTGTTACTGTATCTAATAAAGTTTAAAGTTAGATTATATATACACCTTCATCAGGAGAGTAAAAATCTATATATAAAGGTAGATTATTACAATATAGCGCCCCTGAGGTGTTATCTCACATAAGCGGCGCTATGTAAATTGTCCAATTAATAAATAAATATAATGTTTACATTTTATTATGTACGTATGCATTAATATACAGTGGAAATAGATAAAATAATGTTATCCGATTAAACTTTATTTTATTAAAAAACAAATAACTTTTTTAACTTCACTTTATTATATACAACCAATACATGTTTCATGAACGAAGTATACACCGAAGTCAAAAATCAAACATAGATTACAATTGGAAAAAAGAAGTGGAAGGAGGGGGGAGGGGTAAGAGTAGGCTGGGTTTATAAGAATTAGGAATTACAATATGAAAGACCAGTTAAGTGTGAAAATTTAGAGAGTGTTTAGAGAGTTTAGAAAAAAAAAATCTTGTTAATTACATCTTCTTTTATAAACATGTTCTCTTATTTCTAAAATTTCGAAATTATTTATTTGTGACGCTTTATATCCTGTATGAAGTATTTAAAGACCTGAAAAAAAATTGCATATAACCATAAAACAATATATTCATAAGACAAATAACATTTAATAACGGTTATTCTAATAAATTGATAGTTGAAATACTAAATAGAATAATTAAACATATTATTTTCAAACGGTATTTTTTCCCTATTTCTTGAGATATAAATAAACAATGGCGTAGAATTCTGTTTGTGGATAACGACACTTCTAAAATTATATATATATAAACATTCCTGGTACTATTCAACCGGCGTTTTACACTAATAACAGAATGAATAAATATATTCTTAATAATAAAGATGGCGAACATCAAACAAAAAAAATCAGGAGATTATAAACTCAATTGGGCTGGATTGTAATTTATTTTACAAAGGTAGAACCAATAGAAACTTTGAAGTCAGAACTAAAAAACATCTCAGGGTTCTACATGGAAATAGTGAATCTGAGTTTGCAAATCATCTTTTGAATCACACTTTCGATAAAAATTCAGGTCTTAAAATACTTCACTCAGGATAAAAGCATCGCAAATAAATAATTTTGAAATTTTAGAAATTAGAAAACATGTCAATATAAAATCAGATATAATTAATAAGCAAAAAAAAAAATAAATAATAATGAAAAATGCCATTGCAAAGTTGAAATAAACTTCCAGAAGAAATCTTATTATTAAACGCTTGATGTTCAAGTAATTTTGCATATTTAAATATACGCGCCAGTCATTTGATTCGTTCTTACACCGCCAGAGGTGCGCTCTGTCGGCCACCTATTGCCGCGGTGCTTATCGGGTATCGGCCATATTGAATTAACGCGTGCTTTTTTCGTCAAACGTCAAACGTAATCACGTAATTGTGGATAATTTTCACTGTAATGTAATTAATCCAATGGATTATGAACTTTCTAAGACATATTTTCTTCGATATTATCCAAAAATTGTATGAGCAGAAACGATATTTTTGAAGAAATATCGTATTACATGTGGCGATTCTATTTCAGTTTGAAATCGTGTCTTAATTTTTAATGTCTTATTTAAACACAATTTGAATTTGACCAATCACAGGGCCTACATCGTCCAGACGCAAGCGTATTAATACTATCAGATAATGAATAACCAATATAAATTTAATTAATGTAAATGAGGAATCATCGTAGATATAGCTTTTGTTTTTCGCTATTGATCCATCGAATTGAAGATTATTGGGGCCAATTTGCTTCAATACTCGAAGCTGAACTCTGACAGGATTCCATGATGACAACACTAAATTTGTGGAGCCATTGATTTTTCCCATTATTCATTCACACTAAAAAAAAGTATTTTCTTTCTTCATATGAAGCGGTTACTTTGTGATGTGACATTATAATTTAAAATTAAACAGTAACTTTGTAAACATCACTTATGGGTAAATACTTAATGCCGACCGGGTTTCGCTACAACCGTAGCCAAGCAGTATTATACTGCCCTGATGAGGCTACGGTTGTAGCGAAACCCGGTCGGCATTAAGTATTTACCCATAAGTGATGTTTACAAAGTTACTGTTTAATTTTTAAAAAGTATTTTCATTTATTCTTCCCGTTTTAGTTATGTACATAGGATAAACCAGCTATGCTTACACGTATGTGTAATTTATATTATCATTGTTACTTACGTGGTAATTATAAATACATTATATATTAATTTATATTATGTTGTTGTACTAGTGTAGTATGCATACAATTAGCACCTACCCGAAGAATACATAAAATCTGCAATTTCATAGCAGTGTGTATGTTAATGTTCTGACATATTACTTTAAGTTAGTTCGGAATTGTGGGAAGCATGACACGAGTTGGCTAATATGCATACGAGTAAATACAGCTTTACGAGCACATTTGGTAGGTGAAGAGAAGTGTGATGGGTGCGCCACTGCACTTCCATACTGCAGTTCACACTTATGCACTTGTGCGCTAGAAGCTCACAACTCGGAAATCTGCCACGTGCGGTATTGAAGCGAGCAGTGGCATGCCGTAGGAATTAAATTTGGAAACATAAAATTAGAATAAAAAAAACCTTTTTATCACTTGTAGAAATGGCCAATCCGCTTGATAAATTAAAACCAATGTGTAAACGGTTAGATTGGAGTCCTTACGATGTATAAAGCCTTACGTTCATTTGTTTTTATTTATTACACTTAAAATAGATCCATTTATGTGGTCTAATATAAACATAAATACGTTTTACATTTTATTTTCCACCTACCCTTTTAAGTACATTATTTAATTATTAAGTACCTACTTATTAAGTTTATAATTTTAATTTTTTCTTTGAATTCGTGTAAGCTAAAGCTACTCATCTGGATTCCTTTATACAGTCAATTATTTTATTAAGGACCAAGCGTAGTGAACTCCTGTTTTAACTCGACCGTTTTGTATTTCATCAGTCTGTATGTTCCGTTTTCGTTTCAAGATGGTGACCGTTTTAATGATTTAATAAAGATTATTTTTCAAAATGAGAAGAAGTGTTTATTTATTTATTTATTTTATGACCTTTGCATTTTTTCAATATTTTGATACCAACCTGCACGAAGTAAGTAAAAATTAAATAATTGTAATTGAGATAGTGATGTTTCTCTGGATAAATGGTCAAATTTATTATTTGAAAAATAAAAATGTATACATAATATGTATGGATAGTAATTAAGGTATTTAAGTATTTACCTTCTGATTAACGTTATGATTTATTCAATTAATTTATGATTCGTAGGCCAAGATCTCACTCCACGACTAAAAAGTCCGTAATTTAATCATATTTCTACAGTAAGTACCAGTACTTACCTTTTCATTTCTCAACTTGTAACTTTTGCTGTCCTGCTTAATTTTTTATGTTGTATTTGATAGCCCAATCAGTTATACGTTTATAAGTAATGAGTCTTCCGACGAAACGAGATAGACTCTTAAAGCAGATACCAAACTAAATTCTCAATTTCAAAAGTTATAACATTTAGGTAACTCCGTGTGTTTGTTTTGAAATGACGATATGTATAATTCTTACTGGAATGTCATTAATCGAGTTCCTACTCAGACTTGCTGGAAAAGGATTTGAAATTTAGAACAAAACCAAGAACACTAAATTTGAGTGGATTTGTTTTGGAAAAAAAATAAGTTTTGAAGTATTGGATGCAAGTTGTTTATGTATCGCGGTGGAATTATATTGTGTTTTGTGCTGCTTTTTGGTACTCGTAAGTGACAGGTTTTCCTTTTTTTTCTTTTTTCCATACCTTGTTTCACCCCTACCTTACACGTATGATCACCCAATTCCAAAACACATAAATTATTTCGTATCATTTAAAATTCATTTACGGTCCATAATACGTCTTCATCTGAAGATGTAACACCGTGAGTTTATGGCAACTAAAAAAAACACATTTTTAAGCCTGATAAAAATGGCACCCCACTGAGTTGAATCAATGTTCCGTACATGCAGTAAGGCAGTAAGATAGTTAGAACCATACGGTTGTTAGTTGCTGCTTCTTGTTAGGAAGTATTAGCCATTGAGCCGAACAAGAAGAAAGCTCCCACGGCACACTACAACAGGCTGTCGCCAATAGTTCCGCTAGAGAGCTACCCTAACTAACCGGAGGTTGCACTGGGTAGAACATGTTTTCACTTCACTTGACTAATTTATTTTAATACGATGGAATTGACAAGCGGAAATGTTTCTTAAAATTGCTAGGATTTTGGAACCCGCGTTTTGAACTGAATGGGTGGCTTGGATCTATTACATAAACATGTTTTTCTTACTCTCTAAAACAGTTTTTTTTAATTTTTTTTTATTATTATATCTGTTTATGTTGCGTAATGATCTAAACATACATGATTGCAGTGAAAGTTATTCAAAATTCATTCGACTTCTTGTTGTTATCCGGGTATTTAAGATATCCGGAAACTCGTGCAGCAATCAACAACCTTCTACATAATTTATATAAAATTTCAAAACGCAATTCCCAGGAAACGCAACGTTGAGCATATTACAGATGCAGTATTAAATTTCTTGCAGTGAAAGCTCGCTCACAGGATTTTAGTGTCAAATTTTACAGCATTCCAGCGCTTGGAGAGCGCACATCTTCCGGAAGTACAAAGATCTCATCCCGCGAACTACGTAAGATTACGGTGAAACTGTAAACATTGACGACATAATGTAGTAGTTGGAAATTTCTCGCCTCCTTGGAATTTAAGTAAGTACAACAGTTGTAGTTCCAAGATTTTCTTGTTGCATCTGAATAGCTTAGGACGAAATCATTTTTTTTAATTTGATTTGTTTCGTTTTACGCCTAGCTGGGCTTTTACATGGATTTTAAGAACATAATAACGTAGTGAGCTATTGAAAATTTTACACATAGTTTTTAAAGAATGAAATAATGTTAAACTGATAAACTGAATATGAAACAATATTAGTAAAACATGTAACAGAAACATATAATAATATAGAAACTAGAAAAATACAACAAATAAGACAAGTCACTAAAACTACATTATTTATTTATAATATTACATTAGCCATTAAATTTTAAGTGACATTATTTAATAGTTTTTTAGACTCTACCCTCCTTAAGCCAATCAACCATTTAGTTATTATTGAACCGATGAAGGACATTTTACATGTTTTAATATTTAATTATTTAGGGATTTTATTATTTAATTTCGATCCCAGATATGTATACGACTTTTGTTACTTTTCCGTATTGCTCCCTGGGACCCCGAGATCCTTTCGGGTGTGACTTCTTGTGATAAATTTGTGGTCAATTTTATTAAGATTTTCTAGATTTTTGTGTACCTGAATAGTAACCCTTTTTTTGTAATTTTGACGAATATCAATTAAATTAAATTTATAGTTGAGCTGAATCCTATGTATTTTGTTTTTGTTATATTCAGTGTAAGTAGATTTTTGTCAAGCCACTGTTTTATCGCATTGATTCCACTTTCAGCGTGTTTATGAGTTTGAGTTCAATCATAACTACTGTATCGTCTGCGATTGTAGATTGGTATTACTAAAAACTTTTTAAGATGGTCGGGAAAAACTCCCGAAGAGAAATTTTTATTGAAAATGTTCGATAAAGGTGATGCAATATTGTGTTTAATGATTTTTAGTGTATGAGTGTTAAAACCATCAGGACCTTTCGAATGTGTATTGTAAAGATTGTCAATAATTTTTAAAACCTCTTCATTTATTGACTCTGTGTAACACACAAAGATAATATAACGACCACCGGTCGGTGGCCGAGTTGACATCGCGTTTGGGTCCCACCGAGGCGTAGTGTGTTCAATTCCTCGGCTGGCTAAGTCCTCCATCACAACACAAGCAACATTTTCCGCTTACTGTGGTGGTAGTAGGAGATTTTCAAATATTGTCAGGTTATTCGTAACCCGGGAATGTTTGTCTTTCTTTTAAAAAAAAATAAATAAAAAATAATATCTTTGATAACACTGACATACTCGTAATTCGCCTGTCCGACAGCGTTAATAGATGCAATTGATTAATTAAATTTGATGAATTGTTAAAATTTTTTGAAACAACCCATCTTTAAAGTTAATGAAATCATTACCATCAATATTATTTCCTATCCATTTATTGCTTAAAACAGTGTAATTATGGTTTCACATTTCCCCGGAAATGTTCGTATTTCAGTTGCATTCGATCAACCCTTTGCCGTGAGCTGTTGCATTTACCGATTCGAGTTGTGTTTCTAAATTATCCGGTAGTGGTTGCTTTATCTGTATTATCAGATCATTAGCGTTGTGTTCTGCGAGCTGGCACAGATGTTTGTTTTATAACGTGGTTTCAATTTCAACCGCAATTAATGTCAGTGCAGTGTGTTTGGGTGTAGGTGTGATTGCACTAAATGTATTTACTCACTATTGCGAAAGTAAATTTTGTTCGTATAAGATGCAGTTTTTGCTATGGGTAAACATAAAGAAATATGGAAGCCGGTTTATCAGTTGACATCAGTGAGGAAAAAATATTTCAGTAACCGAAAATAATGTATTCTAATAGCTATAATTTGACGTCGCCTTCCCCTCCCCACTACCTTCAACCAATAATTTACCCCAATTAGGGATGCCATAGTCTCACTGGTTCCAGACTGGTAGAAGCAGTTGGAATTCTTATGTGGTTTCACATTAAATAAAATATCTTTGATTCCTAGAATATGTTAGAAGAATATCATTTAATGTATTTGACAAATTACCCAAAATTATATCAAAATTGTTGAGAATAAGCACGGTATATTGGACTCCCGTATTTATATAATTTAGATAATGTTTGAATTATAATTTTTCTTGGAGCAAAAAAGGGCATCCACCGTTTATGCGTTAAATTAAATTGGGCTTCAGTGGTTTTGTAACTAGTTAAATCAGTTAATTTATTGTTTATGGACATCAGTGTTTCACCAACTAACGTAATAAAATTGAGAAAAAAAATCTGCATATTTAACTCAAAAGCACCAAAAAGTGGACTTCGTGGTTTATCCTATAAGGTACAGAATTTATTTCACCTTCTTCTATTCTCCAGCAAAATTCAAAGTTTGCATTCCGTAAACCGGCAACATATTTGTACTGCGTAAGAGAACATTTCGAAAAGTATTAAGCGGTCACATTTTCCAGTTGTCAGAAGCTAAGATGTTATGCGTCCGACGTTATGAATTACCTTAAACTTTCAACATCCTTTTAGAACCCTTCTCAAAATTTGTCAAGTAGTTGTATTATTAATGCACTAGATACGAAAACGGAAACTTAGAAAGACTAGAATCAAGATTCTAGATGGTTTCTTCCCTTACTTACATTCATCTTCAAATCTCTTGGGACCATATTTCATTTAGTAAGCCAGATGTGACAGAAGAACTATGTTCGCATGTAAATTTGCATAGTTATACCTGTAAATATGGTTATTGTCAAGAAAACAAACCTTGTAAATGTTAGCGAGGTTGTGGTTAGATTCCAAGGTAGAAACTCGGTGAACTAATCAATCCTACTTGAGCTGTACAACGGTAATAGATTGCTCACTGGATCTTGGTCCCTCGCCAACAGCTAGCGCGGAATAAGTTGGCAGGTGATAAACTGTCATATTCGCTGAGCACGTACTACGTGAGACGTGCAACATCTTAATAGAAGCCACCACCAGAGCAAATGTACACTAAATTACACAACAGATCAAGATTTCTTTCACTTTACTATTAATTGTACACGTATTAAGTCAGTATTCAGCTCACATACATGAAACCATAATACAGGAGTTGTTTTATCAGTGAAACTCGAAAGTAACTGATTTATCATGACATCAATAATTCATAATTATTTTCAAATAGATAGGCAGAGATGATGGGAGCGTTCTGAACTCTGCTGGATTGGACTTTTGTGTGAAGGATTAATAAAGACATAATTCTGGCATATCTCATTATTATACGCTAATATTTGTCCTTCTCTAGGTTTTCCCCAACTTGTTATAATTAATTAATTTATAATTATTTTCAAATAGATAGGCAGAGATGACGGGAGAGTTCTGAACTATGCTAGATCGGACTTTTGTATGAAGGATTAATAAAGACATAATTCTTGCAAATCTCATTATTATACGCTAATATTTGTCCTTCTCAAGGTATTCCCCAACTTGTTGATCATAGTACTTATTTATTCCAACTACGCTAAGAACACATTTCAGAGAACTCTGTTTAATAAGTGGTTGAAAATACAAATTAAACTCTTTAATTAATTTGAACTGCGCATTATTCTTTAACAAAATAGTGAAGCAACTACTCCCTCTAGGTAATAATTATATGCACCGCGCAAATTAAAATCCTGCTAAAAATTATAATAAACAAAATATACAGATTCACAAAGAAACTTAAAAAATTTTTGGGACCCACGTTTTATATTATATTTGTATCATGAATGAAAAAAAAACATTCATATGTTAAACAATTTGTATTTGCTGAAGATATGGCTCTTGTTATATATGATAAAAAATTATCTGCTTGTTGTTAAAATTTGTTGTAAAAATTGTTTCTATTAAATGTATGCAACAAAACTTTACGTCCCAAATAAAATGGTCACATGATGCAGGCCTAATCATAAATGCAAGAGAAACCACATGGATGCACATACTATCTCATGCTTCAGTTTGATTACACCTGAAATAATATCTCACAACTTTATATATATTCATCAAAACATTTTGCAGCCCTGCAAATACGATAAAATTGAACTAGTTAATAAATATGTTTATTTGGTAGTGATTTTTGTTTTTTTTTGTGCCGTTTTAAATGAGACATTCAAATAAACAATAATTATAAAAGACTGAGAGCGATTGTGGATAGATTACATAAATTGAAGTGTTTCGTTCCTGTGAATATTTTAAAAATTATTTACCTATTCCTCGTCCAATCAACTCTGCAATATGGAATAACCACTTGGGGACATTCTCGTAAAACTAACATAAATTACTACAATCAGTGCAAAATTCTATGATTAAATTACTACTTTGAATAAATATTTTTTCACAGAGTCATAAAATTTCATTGTTTAATCGAAACATAAATATCTTGCCTATGCAGACCCCATTATAGGAAAAAATATCGATTCAGCATATATTTGACTCTGAATATAAAAATAAATTGAAACATGAACACAACACTAGGATCACAAAAATGAAAGCATACTTGTTCCAAAATATAACCAAAAACCTAGAATATAACGTATCCAAAATATTCACCATATTGCCAAGTAACATAAAAAATTGTAAATTCCTAAATAGATTCATATATATGCTGAAAAAATGGCTACTAAGTAGAATTTAGTACTTTATATTAATCATCACTATCAATCAATAGTTGTTATTTATTAGTATGTAGATTAAGTGTTATTTTAGACTATGTATGTCAATAATAATAATCTGAATATCTTATAATTAGCAACAATATTATGTTTATTTATTAATATTAATAATACATATTTACATTGAAATTGAACATTTTTCATCCTGTTGACAAACTGCCTAATTATGGTATAGCGAGATAAAACTTTAAAGAATAATAAAAGAAAAAAAAACTTACTGGTTAAACTTTTGAAATAGAAAATTGTAAAAAAATATAGATATTAACAATTATTACCTGCGGGTCATAATTTTACTTAAATTATTTATTAATTCACGCCCGGATGGGCTTTTACATGTAATATGTATGTATACATGTAATGTATTTTCTTACTTTTTTACAAAGATAATCTAAATAAACACAACAAAAAAAAACATAATCAAAGTATAATCAAAAAGAAAATAGAAGACATAATAAAACACAACCTCTTAAACAAAAAACAATATCAAAACGAAATAATGTGAAAACTATACACTCCACCATGCAAGATGGAAAAATACAATATTGGGAAACTTACAAAACAAATCGAAACACTTAATTTAAGCTCGCAAATTTTTTTTTTTTAAATCTAGAAAAGTTAACTGGGCGCAATGGCATGTTTTTGTGATAGTTCGATCTACGTTGCAGAGATGGCTCTAGTGCTATTCGCTCAAAGAGTGTATATACTGTATATAGATCTCCGAGAAATGTCTCTAGTATATACATAGGTTTGCCCATTCAGTTCAGAAGCGAAGCGAGCTGGCAGTTAGATCCCTACGAATATATAGATTTTGAGATGCATGCGAATCTTCTCGAATGCATTTG
Organism: Hesperophylax consimilis; assembly: GCF_061612785.1. Taxonomy (NCBI): domain Eukaryota; kingdom Metazoa; phylum Arthropoda; class Insecta; order Trichoptera; family Limnephilidae; genus Hesperophylax; species Hesperophylax consimilis. The sequence continues at coordinate 19,439,340 of NC_142837.1, read as the reverse complement.
GAGTGTTCTTTGATCGAGTTTAATTCCTTTCAGGTAATTTGGATTCCGTGGATTGGGCTATTACCCTCGGGAGGACCTGATTGATTTCAGTAACTTTTGGTGTGTGTGTGTGAACGTGTGAAAGACATTATCTACAAGTATTGTGTTTAAATTGCTGTGTATGTGTTGCGTTTCAAATACTCAATTCAGTTTATAATGTGATAATTATTAGCGATACTTCAAAAGATATTAATGTTCCTCTTCTATAGAAGCTGGCGCTTGTGTCTAGGAACTCTATAACGAGGGTCTAGCGCACAGATGGGTACAAATATAATTTGTAATTTCAATTTTAAAAAAACTATTCCAGGTTAATTGAAAAATATAAAACAACAAATTAATGTAAAAATCCCTTTTCATCCATTTTATTTGAAATAAGTTATGTAAATTTCTCACGAAACATCTATTGAGTATGTAATCTTGTTAAATAAATGCTTTACAGAATATTTAATTATTTTTACTTAAAACTGCACTTCACACATGTGTGCGCTGTCATCGTTTAATTCAAATACTAAACATAACTAAGTGAGTTGAGCTCGAGATTGAGTTCATTCCAACTTGGGCTTTTAATTTAGTTTTGGGAGAGTGTGTTAGTTCGAGCTAAGTAGCACGGCTATAGTGCTAGTAGCTTGAACAGTTTGTATAGTTCTCCAGGAGAGGTCTCTTCTGTTTGCCCGTCAAGTTCAGAATTGGGACTTTTGCAGGTTTTTACCAACGGAGAGATTTTAAGAACCAGACAGCAAGAACGCTGAACTCCAGGCCGTTCTGTACACTCTTTCCCGATTAGAAGAGTTTTAGTCTAAATACCGACAGTTTTTTGCTGTGAAGAAAGCGTAATTATTTTCAATAAACATATATATCGACATTCCCTACGTATACTATTGAGTTTTCATTTTGAGAGGTTTATAGGGAAGTCAAAACAACTACAAAAATAAATAAAAATGAATTACAAAACTTTGGTTTTTATATCAAATATATTTAGCAATGTTAGTGCTAGTGTTGGTTTCTGGATATTTTATACGGTTTTGGATTTATATCACATTAGACGGTTCACCCTAACAAAAGTCAAATATGGTAATTTCGACGTTATAAAACATATTATAAACACACGGTAAATTTTTATTTACCAACAACTTTAAAAAGAAATTGTTTTGATGCTTTGTGTCAATACGGCATAATTCTAGTAATAAAATTGGTCGGAAATACCTACCACATTCGATGATTGTTATCATGGCAATACGTAGCTATGTAAGAAGGCATTAAAACACGTAATTAGGTAAACGTATTTTTAACCAAAAAAACCTTTGTGCCAAAAAAAAACCTTCAAGAGAAAAACCAATAAACATCATCTTTTTCTTCCAATGAGTTATTAGAAACTCTGTATTTTATATCAGAATAAAAAAAAAAATGTTTAGTTATAATATTGGGTGAACACAGCGATTGTAGATATTTATTTTTAGAGGCTTGAATTGGCAATGGCTCGGAGTACAGTTCATTTAATTGCGTATTGACAGTCGTATTTCTCTTTCCTCGCTTTGTTTCTATAGTTGTATTCAAACACTGGTGGTAGTCATCCTGGAATTCGTATAGTTGAATTGGTATAATTTAAGAAAAAAGGAGTTATTATTTTATAGAAAAACTGAACACTCGTAAAATTATGAACAAAAATCAATAACTTCATTTCAAACGATATTTATATTTTTGATGTTACCACATCCTATACTTAAATATATTATATCATGTACACTCTATAATACTATTTAGAATCCTACACCAAACTAAAGAGATAGTTTTCTTCATTGACGTAGAAATACTTATTTCATTATTTCTTATTTCTTGTGCCATTGTATTATGTATTATTGTGACAATATTAAAATAAAAATAAATACATATTTAAAACCCATCGAATTAGACTATTCTTTTTCTTGTGTACCGTTTGTATCTCTTTCACCTTGTTCCTTTTAACATTTTGATTTTCTTTACATCGATCAGTTGCTTGAAGTCAAATACTTTGAGATAATGCTATAACGTTAATGTTTGCCCATCTAACCGGGACATACCGTTGATCAGGCGTATATATTAATTTTCCTTTTGATTGTTTTTCCATAAGTGCATGCACATTATTACCTTCAGATTAGGAGTGTCCACATTCCAATAAAACTGCGTTATGTCGGTATTTAATAGTTTTGATGGGTATATGAACGTCTCGTTATTTCGATTTTGGCCTGCAGTTATCAGACGAAAATTTGAATTCACAGGCACCATTGTGTTGCACTTTATCTTGCTTGCATGGATATCAGACAGACAACAACTTACGTCATTAGCACCTCTTTTGGCTACGCATTCTGCTAGATAAAACAAAAGCTTTGAGTCATCTTAAATACTTCATTTGTTGTTTGTTTCCGCTTATTATAAAATAATTCGACGTCTCCACGCACCACTTGAAAGATTTTTCAAAAATCAATGATGCGCAAACTATTTTAAGTGACTGATTTTGAGCATATAATTTATCAGTGGCTTTGATTTGCCGAGTAGAATTTTTATTAAAAATGTGAATATCATGATTTGACTGTGTTTGATCTTTCGAAGGACTTCATTCATTTTAAAACCGATGGCATTTATTTCATAAATCTTTTTTGGGTTCAATGAAAGCTATATTCACTTCATCATTAGCCATATTACGATACTGCCAAATGATTTCGGCCGTTTTATTATATTTTTTCAGGACATCCCAGATTTCACAAAAAGAAAACATCTTAGAAATTAATATCTAAGTATAATTTATTTTTGTCATTACTGATTCCACGGGCTGGAATGACAAACGTAGTCACAAGCACTTTATTCATACTTCCTTTTTGGTTCAATTTGACATGAACAGTGAGGATAAATGTGTGGCTGATTGATTGAGCGTAATCGCTCGTACCATTTTGAATTTTCAATTGGTAAAGGTAAAAAATATTGTGTAGGGAAATATTTATTACAATCCTTACATACCTAATATTAACAAATTTTCACAACTTACCCGATAGCAAATATCCACCAACACACTCTTTGAAAATCTAATTTTTTATTATAATTTTTTTTTATTGGCAATTTTTTCGATACATACAGGTACATATATAATTATACAAAATATAAGGCAGTAACAAAAATTCCCACAAATACGCAGCCTGTGCGTGGGCATTATAAGGTATGTATTCAAAACAGTGGTGGTTACATTGTCTATGGATTAAATGAAAAAAGAAATATGAATAAAGAAAAAAATAATAATAAAAAATTAGATTTTCAAAGAGTGTATTGGTAGATATTTGATAATACAGTAGGTACATATAGTTATTTTTGCGTATTTAATAAAAAAAAACAGTTTAAAAAGAAGTTAAACTTTTTTTTTTAAATTTAGATGGTAACATATTATCATATTCGTAGAAAAAAATTTCTCACTTCCTTTCTCACTTTTTTACCCAGATTTTGACATTTGTTTTGTACGAGTTTAGGTTTTGGCTCATCTTGATGGAACTCGGCAAGGAATTAAAAAAATTTGGGCCAATAAAGTTAATGTGTCTTTAGGCTAGCCTAGTTTTGCAGTGAGGCACTGTGTACACGCATATGTTGTGTCTCTGGCTAGAACTATTTGGATTTTTACAGAAATTATAAGGACGAGTGTATATAAATTTAAGACATGTACCTACTTCAAGGTATTACGGCGACCAATCTCTCAGCGAGAAAACTGTAATTTAGAATTTAATTAGAGTCATTCGACCATATTTGAAATGTATTAAAAATTATGTGTCACACTCCCAGGTATGGTATTCACGTCAGGCAAATACCTAGTAGAACCAATATTATGGCCTCAAATGATGGGGTCGTGTTAACGTTTTTGAAAAGCAACAACGTTCAATAGAACGTTAAATATAATTACGGTTCGCAGGTTTATCTTAATTAGTCCGAAGTCTGGAATAAAATGTGTGACAATCTTATTACGAAACTTGGTCTAGACATTTCAGGAAATGCTTTAGATGAAGGTGAAGAATGCATAAAATGAGAAAAATAAAAGCTTTGTACTTCCAGTAACTTAATTTCTGGGGTTAGAAGGCTCAAATTCATACTAGCCGGAGCTGGTGAAGATAAAATCTTTAGCATGAATGTCTTTTCTAGTCGTTCTATTACAGTACACCTCTGCACGCAAAAATTCCTGAATATTTCATGTGTAAGGGCTTTTGTTTGTATGTGGAAACGCTCCGTGAGACATAAAATTTCTATATATTTTTCATAACGACTCTAATCTCCGTAGAAATGGACCAAATGCAACATTGTTGCGGATAAAAACTAAACCAAAATCAGAGATTCCTTCGATAAGATATTTTCGGCAAGGAAATGGAGGAAAATTTACATAATTTCAAACAGTAAAAATAGATGACTTCAACCAAGTAGATCTCTACAGTTCTCCACACAGTTGCCAAAGAAACTAAAGTTTCATTTCTAAATTGAAAAAAAAGACTTCTAAAACAATGTTTTTTACAAATGCAAACGGTTTCAAACCCTGTTTGTCTTGATTGTTATGTACTGATAATTAAATACTGCCGCCATGGGAACCATTGGATGACCAACACCTCCACGATAAGTCACCCCAACCGGTTCGCTACGTTCGGTGACTTGGCAGGAGTGCCCGGGTTCGTGGGGTGAGGATTCTGTAGATCTTGGTGGCGGACGTGTCTGCCCACTTAATGCGTGGAGAGCCAGATTTAGAGAGACGGGTTGAACGAGATCTTTTTAGCTCTCCAGACTCTCTCGACCTATCGCTTTGTACCGCAGTGGGTGAGATGAATTGAAACGTACGCAACTCCTGGACACACTACCTCTCAGATTTCTATCCATCCCTCACACCTTTTTCCATTCCAGGTTTTCATCTCTTTCTTTTCCTTAAAAAAACCATCCACACAGCATCGCCAAACATGACCGAAGCCCTGAAGGAAATAATTTTCCTCACTACCTCCTGTTTGGGGCTAGGTCAAAAAAATCGGGCAATTGTTTGTCATGTTTTCAGTTTGTTGATGGTTGACTTGAGAATCACAAGAATGAAAAGATAGGTACATAAAGTACAGGAATAATTATACGATCTCTTTTGAATGTCTTCTGGAAGATCTCTATGGTAGCAAATGATTCTACTCTTATAGGAAAAGCTTGAATCTCTTTGGGGACGAATCTTGAGGTAAATGTACTGGTTTTAGTTCTATTTCAGCTGTGATGAAACAAAACTTATAAACAAAAATAAATTTACGTTACACATCAAACTATCGAAAATCACTGAATGCATTACTTACCAAATTAACTTTGATTCTATTTTCAAACACGCTTTCAGAATATCAGTTAAACTAAAATGATTTAAACTCAAAAACACAGGTGTGTCTTTGAATTCAACTTGTTTAACGCTAAAAAACCTGAGAGCCGTCGAAGGGCTCACGAGTGCTCAACTGCTCGTTGCAACTCCCTCCCTCAAAACTTTCGACAAATGAAAATGCACGTCAGTGTTGCGACTTTTCGACTAGAAAATATTAAATATTCAGTTAATATTCGGTTGAATGTTAATTTTTTCAGGAAATTAATTTCTTGGCATTTTAGACGCCAAATTTCATCTGCACAGTAGGCAACAATCAAATCTGTGGTTATTTTTACAGTTTGAAATAGCTTCGTAAAAATAATTCGTATTATTTGTCCCTGATTTACAAGTGACACATGTTTTATCCCCGAAATGGTCCCAGAGTACGGTTTTGATGGAAATAGTAGAATTAAATGAAAGACATGCGTCATACAACGTGTTATTTCTTGTCAGCTAACACATCAACGTACGAAAAACGAAGCTTGTAAAGCTTAAAACCTATCATTTTTGCATTTTTTAAAGTATAGAAATGCAATATGTCTCTCGTTTTTTAATAAAAGATATGTAATGGGAAATCGTCGATATCATAAATAGATCAAGACATTTTAAAACCGTATTTCCTAGGAAACTTTCCGAAGGCTCCCAAAAAAACAAAATCACAGAACTAATAATCCAACAACACATTAATGGAAGATCATGTGAAAGAAAACGACGTAACTCCCGACATAGTAACTAACTAACTAACCATCACGACGTTTTCCCGCAGGGGTAGGCAGAGAGGACGGACCGCCAAACAACTCATAGTAACTAGCTAGTGGAAATTTTATTTACGGTTCGTCGACTTCAGCTGTAATCATCTTATCATGTTCTTTATATCATAATCGGTATTTCTGACTTTTTTTTTTAAAGAGTTTACCGACAATATTTTTTTGAAACAACCCATCTAAAATACGAGATTCAAGCAAAGGCAGAGGCTTACTTATTTACCCAAATCAATACTAAATTAATGCAAACACACGGAAGTTTTAATGGTCCTCGTACATTTAATCTTCTTGCAAAACAAATACAAATGATTGAATGAATAAAATATCCTACTATGTAAAAGACTTAAAATTATGACTGGATGATTTAAATGAAAATCAAATTTTCATTACATACTTACTTGTTATTGCAGTAAAAAAAATCATGAACCTTTATGTCTCACTTCTTTGTAACTTTAAAATTTACATTATAGCTTGCTTGATGTTAGATTTTATGTTATTTAAATAGTATATTTCTATTCTTATTTTATAAATAAATATTTGTTATATTACTCACACACAAGCAGGGACTTTTTAGGTACCGCCGACTCGGGAACCATTTATTCGATAACCAACACCTCTGCCATAGGTCACCCCAAGTAGGCGGGTCGCGTGCTGCCCGCACATATGCACATTTTTTTTCTTTAAAACCACCAAAAGAACATTCTAACGTGCGTAATTCGTATCATATATCATACATGGAAGTATCTCAATACATTGATTTAACTATCGTGACAATTTTTTCTATGATATATTCGCGTTATAAACTATTACTAGGCGTGTCGACGACATTTGAAAACATATATAAAATAATTTGAAAAATTGAACATCAAAGTTCATATTTTATGCTTTAGCATTGGATGAAAGCACAGACCTAAGAGATACCGCCCAAGTGGCGATTTTTATCAGTGGTGTTGATGTCCATTTTAACAAAATAGAAGCATTAGTAGCACTGTATCCACTTAGACGGACACTACTTCCTCACGAGATTTGTTAGGAGCTTTTAAATCAACATTCAATCGGTTTTCGTTACAAATTAACAACCTATCGGGTTTAACAATAGATGATGCTCCAGGAATGGTTGGAAAACACGAAGGTTTAGTAAAATTGATTGAAAATGTGGCCTGCAGAGTTGGTAATTCTTCGATGCTAAATTTTCATTGCATTAATAATCAGGAGAATTTTTGTTTCAAGTTCCTTAAAAAAGATCATATTATGAAGGTGGTCATAGCATTGAAATCAAAACAGTGAAATTTATTAAGTCAAAGGATCAACCTGTTCGTCAGTTCCAAGAGTTTCTCAATTTTTATTTATTTTTAATTCCTTTATTTTTCCCAATTTTTACATTAATTACATTCAATATTATATAAATCAATACGAATAATGGGAACCCACTAAGGCGCAGCCTGTGCGTGGGTAATATATTTAAGTTATTATTTTACTGTACCTAGAAATAAACAAATTGTGAGCATATAAAATAAAAAAAAGATTACATTTTGTCTAAGCGGTTTGTATAAAAAGTGTTTACAATAGTGTATAGTGAAGTTATAAGTGTTAAGTGTAATATATGGTGGATATTTTATGAGAAACATAAATTGATACAAATTAAATAAAAAAAAGTTTCAACTGCTGTATCGAAAAGCCATAATTTTAATTCTTTTAAGTATTGAGGAAGTTTAGTAATCACTTTAATATTTTTCGGTAAAAGATTGAAAGTCCGAGGTCCAATGAAACTGCAGTGTGTTTGCATTTGTTTTGTGTTCGTTTGGGGGGTATAAAATACATTATTATTTCTAATGTTGGTTCTGTTTTCATTTATTACGAATTTATTTTTGTTTTTAAAGATGTATTTCATAGTTTGCAAAATAAATAGCTTACGGATACAGAATAGTTTAGATTCTTTGAATAACTCATCTGTTGAAAATATTCTTTTCTGACTATACATAACTTTTTTATGATATAATTTTGAATTATTTGTAAAGGTTTGATATGTGCATGAAGCGCACCGCCCCATCCTATTATTCCATATATGAGTGAAGATTGCACCAAAGAAAAATAAATAATTTTCAGTTTATCAACATTGAGCACTTCTTTTAGTCTATAAAATGTGTATGTAAGATATCTTTATTTACCGACGGTATTATTAATTTGTGACTGCCAATTTAATTTTGTATCAATAACAATACTTAAATATTTAATCTTTTCAACTTTTCCGAGTTCAAAGCAAGATGAGCATATTTCTTGATTACAGTAAACAATATGTATTCTCATTTTAAGGTTATTGGGGGGTTTATTTTTACTATTTTTAAAAAAGGTTAGATAAAATGTTTTATTATAGTTTAAGAAGAGTCTATTACTTTTTAGCCATGATGAGACATATGTAATACATTTTGTTGCCTTCAAAAAAGTTTCAGGCCAGGATTTTCCATTCACTATTATTACTGTATCATCAGCGTAAGATACGATTTTACCAGGGATTATAACATCACATAAATCATTTATGTATATTAGAAAGAAAATTGAGCCAAGCACAGTTCCTTGTAGTACTCCATTTTTTATTCCTGTTTCAGTACTATAAAAATCCCCTATTTTTGTTTTTTGTTTTCTGTCTTTGAGATAGCTAGTAAGAATTTTTAGTGTATTATTTTTCAAACCTATTTGATTATTTTTTTTTATAAATAGATTATGTTTTACCGTATCAAAAGCTTTTCTTAAGTATAGAAATATAGCTAAACTCTTTTTATTTTGATTAACAGATGTGTATAATTTTTTAGTCAGATCGAATATTGCATCTTCAGTGCTTAGTTTTGTTCTGAAGCCATATTGATTTTGGGACAGAATTTTGTTTCGTTTTAGGTAATTCATTATTCTATTTTTGATACATTTTTCAAATATTTTTGAGAGGTTTGAGACCAAGTATATAGGTCTGTAGTTGTCTAATATGTGCGTTTCTCCCGATTTGTGAATTGGTATTATGATAGAGGTTTTCAATTGTTCGGGAAAATGTCCCTCTTTTAAGGATATATTAAAAATATGTAGCAATGGAGTTAAAATGTAATTTTTTATTTTTTTTGTGTGTTACCTGATAAACCATCAATTCCTGTAGAATTTGTTGATTTTAGACCGCCAATGTGTTTATCAATTTCATCTTTTGTGATGGGTGAAAAATATTCTAAGGAGTTAATTGAATCGTTAGTTGAGTCTAAGTGTAAAGATGAGTCTACGGGTATTGTAATATCAATTTTACCAGAAGATTCAAGTACTTGATCTACTACATTTGTAAAAAAGTTGTTAAAGTTTTCTGCAATAGCCGATTTGTCAGTTATAATATTTTCATTTATTTTAATCTCATTGACATCGGTTCATACTTTTTTTTTTGTTCGTGATTTCGTTAATAATATTCCACGTTTTTTTGGTATCATTTTTTCCACTATCAATTTGTTCACAATAATACTTCTTTTTGCAATTTCTTATTAACCTATTTAGTAAATTTCTATACATTAAATATTTCATTTTCATGAAAGGCATAATTCATGTGTTATTTTTTTGACAGGCTTTTTGATAATTTAACATCTCTTTGTATAATTTATCTCTTTGTTTAATAGAGACTATTAGTCCTACAGTGATCCAAGGCTAATTTTTTTATAATTTCTCTTAGCGATGACAATTTTATTTGAACTCTTCGAAATATAAGTTTCTAGAGTTTTATGGCAGCGAGGTGTCGCCAGTATGGTAGCGATGTGTGGAGTGTAATTTACGGTGGCTGCCGGTACCGTAAATCAGTGTGCAAGGAATTTGAATGATTGAAAGATAAAGGTCTGCGATCTTTGTTGAATTTATTTGCGATAATGAATTTACAAGTTATGCGAACGCGGAGACGGTGGTAGTGGAGAGTGGTGGTCTGGTCGAAAGTTGAAACTAGAATGACGGAGAGTTGTCTTCCCGTTCGCGCCTAGCTTTTCCGGGGCTTCAGGCGGCGGAGTAATTATACAAGTGTTATCATATTTGGGATGAGTTAAAGTAGTCCTACATACCTCTCCACCAGCGTCTCTACGCGATACAAAGACATATAGTATATATTTACAACAACGAATATTTTATAATGTCAATAATATTTTACAAAAACACAAGTCCATTTATAATGTAAGGTACATAATGTAAGGTACATACTGTTGTAATACTATTGCGCACAGTTTGCGACAGGAAAACAATAACAATGGTAAAATATAGCAGCAATGGTAAAAAATAATAATAATAATACGTTGCACGATGCCGCCGCTGCATAGTAACTGCGTACCTATGAGTGGCCTGACTAATATCAGTAGGTAGCAACATAAATAAAGGTAAACATGATTGTGCTGTACATAGTATGGGCATGCTTGTTGGTTACCGGCTAGCACTAGTCGCAATGTACTTAGAGTAGTACCGAGCTACCTGTGTTTACCATGATTCTATTGTTGTTTTTATTAATGCACTTTTGATAGAGTACATAGTATTGTGAATATTTACATAATAAAGAGTTTATTGTAGGATGCTTATCTATGCGTATTATTGATTGTAATTTTTATATTGTTTTTTTTTTTTGTTTTTAAGTAACAGTAATTTATTAGATTGTCTGACATTTGCGATATGATAGTTGCAAAATAATTTATGAAATTTATGGATACGTCAATATAAGGTTTCTGGTTAGTTTTTTTTACAAATTACTGTGCCTTAATTGTGGTATTGCCAAATTGTTACTGCGCTTGATATCTGTCCGGGAAATGAACATGTCTTCCGGATCGAGTTGTCATTTTTGTTATTGGAGGCTGTGTGACGGTTCCTTTTGATGGAATTTCTTCTGTGCTTTGAAAGAATGCAGGTTTCAGTCGATCTATTGAGACTCTTTTTGGTTTACCGTTGACCATGATAACATAAGTTTTATCGTCACGTTCTTTGACTTCGAAAGGTCCTTCGTAGGGGTTTTGAAGTGGTTTCCTTACGGCGTCGGTGCGTAGAAAAACGTGTGATGAATGTGGTAAATCCTTGTGGATGAAAAATTTTCCAGCGCTGTGGTTACTAGCGGGATTGGGTTTCATCTCATCAAACCTTTTTTGTAGGCGTCCGACGTAGGTGTCGGGTTCTTCGCGGTGGGTTGTGGTGAAGAATTCAGATGGTAGCCTAAGTGTTCTTCCGTACTTGATCTCAGCGGGTGAGCATTTTATGTCTTCGTGGACTGTTGATCTCAAACCGAGTAGGATGATCGGGAGATTTTCCAACCAGTCCGAGTTATCGTTTATAGTTGAGATGACCGGAGATGTGTTTGACGTTGTTTCTTGCTGAACGCAAACGTAATCGGTTTGTGATTGGTGTAGATCGGTTTTCCATTGTCGTTTCCCGACTTGTTATTAATAAAATTACATGGTTTAATGCAATTATGTGATTTGTTACCGAATTTTGCGTGGTACCTGCAGTAGCCGTGTGCGGTATTATTGGTGTGTAACGGTCTACCGCATGACCTGGAACGAGGTCGGTGCGCGGAATTTGGGTACGATGTCGATGGATGACGCCATTCGTGGCGGGTGCTGGGATTTCGGTTTTCGAAATTAATGTTTGCCTGTCCATGATCATCTCTCCGAGTCGTTTTAAGTCGACTGACTTCTAGAGTGAGTGCCGAAATTTGTTCTTGTAAATTTTGTAATATAGCACTTATGTTTGGATCCGAGTTCGGGATGCCATTGCATTGTTTATTGTCCATAGTTTCACATTCAGATTTTTGATAAACTTCCGAGATTTTATCTGCTGCAGATGCTAGTTGCAACAGATTGTCGTCGGGTAGTGCGGTAAGTATAGCCTGAATGTGTTGCGGGAGTCTTTGCAGCCAAAGTACGCGTACGATTGGGCTCTCCGATAGCCCGGGACCAGAGAGTTCATGGATGAGTCGAAGCAGTCCAGAAAGTTTCATGTCCTTGAACTGTAGTCCGTGGATTTCGTTCGATGTCTGGTTATTCTCGAATGACATATTGTTTTGATAATACGGCAAGCAATTGGCAGTATAAAATAGGCAGATGTATGTGTAAAAATAGCAAGGAAACAAAAGCAATGACGACAGTAAATTTAGATTTTGAAAAAAATTTTAAAAATTCAAAAATGTTAGATTGATGGTATCCAAAAATTTCAAAAATCCCTTAATCTAGAGTGCATACAATGTAAATAATGTGGATGTACTGTGACGAGTTCAACTTGTCTGGTCACTTAATTTAATAGAAATGTAACAATATTGTAAACTTGCAAAAAAATTTTTTTTTAAAGTTATTTTAGAATGTTCGTATTCGGAAATTTAGCTGTAAAATCACTGTATGTAGGATAAATTATGGTTCGTTACTTGGTGTTGATTACTGGGCATTGATGTATGATTGGATGTTACGAGGTCCGGAACTGGAGTCCTGCCTGCGTAGTAAATCCGGTAGATTCTTGATCTGCGATGAAATTGATGTTGGTCTGCAGAAATTGTTGCGTTCTGCGGTGAATTTGATGCTTGGTCTGCAGCTGCTGGTGCGGTGTTTCACTGAAATTGAGATTTTTTGGCACTATACTATTCGAATATACGAGTTTTTTGGTTCAGATTAGTGGGTATATTTGATATACTTAAGTATCAGAATTGGTGGGACAATAATGTTTTTTTTTTTATATGTGCTTTATGATTCGACAATCAGACTCTAATAAATATACTGGACTTGAAAATGTAGAAAATGAGATTGAAAGTAATGAGATTGGAAGTTACTTACTCAATTGTCCAGGATTCCAGCTTCAACGTTCGACCTACCGTGTCCACTAAATATTATTATCACCCAAAGAAATGTCGAGGGTCACCAGTATGGCAGCGAGGTGTCGCCAGTATGGTAGCAATGTGTGGAGTGTAATTTACGGTGGCTGCCGGTACCGTAAATCATTGTTCAAGGAATTTGGGTGATTGAAAGATAAAGGTCTGCGATCTTTGTTGAATTTATTTGCGAGAATGAATTTACAAGTTATGCGAACGCGGAGACGGTGGTAGTGGAGAGTGGTGGTCTGGTCGAAAGTTGAAACTAGAATGACGGAGAGTTGTCTTCCCGTTCGCGCCTAGCTCTTCCGGGGCTTCAAGCGGCGGAGTAATTATACAAGTGTTATCATATGTGGGATGAGTTAAAGTAGTCCCACAGTTTTATAAAATAATTCTAATGCTGAATTTGGGTTAGCTATTGATAGTATGATGTCCCATTTTTCTGAACGAAGTAAATTGTTTAATGTGATGTAATTAATGTCATTTATTTCAACAATGTTAGAGTATACTTTTGAATTTGTGGTTAAGATGTTGTGTCCGTAGAATGTTGGGTAGTGGTCAGTAATGTTTGTTTTTAGAGTTGAAGGTTTAGTTATAACGTGTTTGTGTGTTTTGATAAATATGTGATCTAGAGTCGTTTAATTATTTAGATTTTCTCTTGTTGGTGTGTTTATGTATGATTGGTATCCTGCATGTGACAAACAATCTAAGTATTCATTTATACATTTTGTTCTTTTGTTGTTTTCATTTATGTTTATATTAACATCACCAGTTAATATTGCAAAGTTAAAGTTATTTTTGTTTGTTATTTTTATAAGTGAATTAAGTTCATTAATGAATAGAGATTCATTTAAGAAAGGTGATCTATAGATAGCTAATAGCAAATAAGTACAATTACTATGGGTAAATGTTAATTTAATTGCGTTAGCTGTTTTAAAGTGTCGAATTTCGAAGGCAGGTTTTTTAAGACAATTTTTTATAAATAAAGTGATTCCATCGTGACCAGTAACATTCGGATGAAATAGTTACATATCCTGGCAAGTTATAGGGAATTACTTCTTTCATTTGCGTTTCTGTTAAAATAACAATACTAGGAGAAAAATCAAGACTATCGAGAAGAATACAAAGTTCATCAAAGTGCCTTTTTAAGCTTCTAATATTCATATTAAGAATTGAAAATTTAACATCCTTATAGTGAATATTTAGTTCACTTGTGTTTTTACAAATGTAATTTTCATACAATAGATTTTCATCAGACATTTTGATAGATATAAGTTATTTTCACGTGCAATGCGGTTAGATGGTCCTTTATTCTGAAGGAATGTCATTCGGCTGCCTTATATGGATGATTGGAGCTGTTTCATCTTTTCTCTTCATAAAGTTACCGGTTTTCGCCCAGATGAATTTGTAGCCGAGTCTTGAGGATTTCGCCAGAAACAGAAGGTGTTTATTTAGTTGTGTCAATTGTTCGTTTATGAAAATTTTGTTATCTTCCGGGAAATTTATATTTTTAGTGTACAAGATACCATATTTTCTTTTTTGGTCGATGATTTTGTCCTTTGTTTCTTTGTTTTGGAATGATACAATTAAGGCTGGATATTTGTTTAAAGGGTTTCTGTTTCTGATACAATATATATTTGTTATTTTTGATGATTCCGTTTCGCATTTGATGGTTTTCATTATATTATTGACTATTTTTGGTAAGTTTTCATTTTCTTTCAAAGGAATTCCTTGTATCTCAATGTTATTTTGTTTGTGTAATTGTTCCAGTTTGTTTATTTGCTGTTTTATTTTGTTGTTTTCTGATTGCAGTTGTTTGATCAGTGTATCTTTCTTTTTATTATTTTCTTCATATTCATCAATTTTATTGCAACAAAATTCTACAGATTTTTGAAGATCTCTTAATTCATTTTTAATTTGTTCTCTAAAAGATTTCATCAATTGTTCCGATAAATCTTCAAACTTTTTTTTCATGAATAAATATTTTATTTGTGTTGTACTCATCATTAGAGTCGCTAGATGGTATTTTTTTGGTGGTTTTCTTTTGCTTGCTAATTTTAATGTATTTGATAAAATTCACTAGATGGCGTTACACTTATATTATTATACTTTTTAATTATTATTATTTTTTTTATTTAAAAACAAAAAGTTGCTCTAACCAGGGAGCGAACTCAGCTCCTCCGCGACAATAGTGAGCGACGCTAAAGTTGCTGTCCTCTACGCCACGGCCTATTTATTGACAACCGTGATAATATTGGTACTTATATGTGTTATTTGCCTGACAGTACATTATTCTGTTTGCGCTTAAATGCGACAACACTTTCACTGAAGCACTACACAGATCCAAAATCACCGTAAGACACTAATCAGCGGGCGCTCTAACACCAGTAAGCAATAAAAATTTCACCACTGTTCTACAGTTATATATTCACCAATATTTTTGGATGATTTTGGCAAATTAACCATAAATACTGACTATTAATGCAGAGCAACTCTCAGCGTGCACGCACAGTTCAAATGTAGGTATATGAAAAAAAAATGGATTTGGATTCACAGTATAATGACACAAACATTACAAAATCAGAAGTTTCACTAAAATTTATTATATTTTTATATTATAAGCAATAATTATTAGCCTGAAACACTCATCCACATTGAAAAATCTCCTGATAAAAGATACATGACGCCAACGGGACTTTAACCCGTGTCCTTTCGATTTCCGGTCGACAGCTCTGACCACTGAGCTATGGCGGCTTATCTCTTATCCGCGAAATAATTCAATATATACTAGTGTTTCATTCAACAATTACTGCTTGTTACATTTTTTTTCTCATAAAACATTAGTTTACCAAAAAAGAAATAATAATTAATATTTGACAAGTTCTAGTATTTTCACCAAAAAATGTAGACAAATTTGTCTCGACGCCATCTAGTGAGAGAGTTAGCACTTACAATGCCTTTCACATATAAAATAAAGTTGGTTGTTTTCAGGTGAAAAAATGTAACAAGCAGTAATTGTTGAATGAAACACTAGTATATATTGAATTATTTCGCGGATAAGAGATAAGCCGCCATAGCTCAGTGGTCAGAGCTGTTGACCGGAAATCGAAAAGACACGGGTTCAAGTCCCGTTGGCGTCATGTATCTTTTATCAGGAGATTTTTCAATGTGGATGAGTGTTTCAGGTTAATAATTATTGCTTATAAAATAATTGTTACCCTTTGTGCTATGCATAAAAAATCTTGTCTTAAAACATTAGTTTACCAAAAAAGAAATAATAATTATCATATTTTGTTAATTTTTTATTATTATTTTTTGTATTGCCTAACTCTCATCTAATAAATATGCTTGATTCTCATTTTTGCCATATCTTATAAATAAAAACAATATATTTCTTGTTTGCTTTGAATAATAAAAGAAATTTTGTTGTACGGCCGGTAGGAAATAGCATTTCTAAAATCTGGCCCAGCTGCTGAAAAGGTTGGCCACCTATAATCTAAACGCTCCTGTTTTACTGTTGTTTCGCTTAAAAGTTTGTCCCCTGTTTTCGCCGAATGCAGTGGCGATTTCCGCTGCGGCCAAACCTCATTACAGTTACCTAGTTTTCTTTCTATGACTTTTTTCTAACGAGGGTATATTGGATGACCCAAGTAATTCAATTGGATGGCCTTGTTTATTTGATATTGCAGGTAGGTATTCATTATTATCTGGAGTTAAATTATTTACTGGCGAATAGCTAAAATAATATTTTTTTTTTTTTTTTTTAGTTTTTTTTATTAGTAAAAAAAAGATACACGAATTACATAATATAACAATTACATAATATAATTACACAATATATATATAATGTTTTTTATTTTAGCTGAACAGAGCGGTGAGTGCAAAACTCAATAAAATAAAATATACTTCACTTCTACTACGGTGGCTTGAAGGAAATTCCCCATCTATGGTACGGGGGCACGCCCTGCCACTGGGCGATGGCCTGGTCAAGAGGGTATTCCGATCTCCAGTAGCACTGACTCCCCTCTGCGAATATCTGTGAGGCGCCGCATCGCAAAGGGAGGATGAACATTATGTCATTGACTCCGCTGAGACATATTTATTTATTTATATATAATTTGTACATTTATTTATAACAATTACAGGTAATAAAGCCTAAGACGTTATAATTGTACCATTTATGCAGTGTATATGCAATGCCAAAAATCTCGCAAATGCGCTATAGGACACAAAAAATAAATCTAATTTCTTATCTACCGCATTCAAAAAGCACGTAGCTCTCCCCACAGGTGAGTTCATTAATAAATTAGTGCGGCTTGCTCTACTATATAGAAGATTGTGATGACGTCTTCGAGAGTGAGACTCTGGTACAAAAAAATTTAATTGGGCCAGTATCTCATTATTAGATAAGTGACCGTTTATTAGTTGGAAAAAATATTTAAGCAAAGCAATACCTCTACGTGTCTCTAGGGAGTGGTAATTGGTCATGCCTAATATATAAATCGATGGGTAAAGCCAAGGGTAACGTCCATAGAGCCGCGAGAATAAAAACCTTAAAAATTTTTTATGGACTCTTTCAATGCGTAAGGTGTATGTTAATTCATGTGGAGCCCAGATGATCGAGTTTGATTCAAGTACACTTAGGACTAGTGTGTTATATAATAACGTCAGTGTTTTTGTATGACGAAACGGATATGAGTTTCTAATTACGAAGCCGAGAAGCCTGTATCCTCTGCTTATTAAATCATCGATGTGTTGGTGAAAGGTTAGTTTGCTGTCGTAAATAACTCCTAGATCTTTTATTTGATTTAGGTGTTGGAGAATAATTTCATTGATTGTATATTCAAATACATGCGGTTTCTTTGATCTTGTATACGAGACGATATTGCACTTGGGTGTACTGAAGTTTAAGCCATTTATTTTGGCCCAGTTTGAGACGCAGTCGATATCACGTTGAAGGAGAATACAGTCAAGATGGTTTTTTATTGAACGATATAGTTTCAAGTCATCTGCAAATAGTAAATACAGCGAATGTGTGATGACTGAACCAATATCGTTGATAAAAATCAGAAACAGAAGTGGTCCAAGGATAGACCCCTGAGGAACTCCAGAAAAAAACTGTGAATTCCAAAGAACTGGAACCCTCATAATAAACAAACTGTCTACGATTTCGAAAATATGAAGCAAAAAAACAGAGTAGTCTTTTGGAAAAACCAAATGAAGCTAGCTTATTTAGAAGAATGTCGATGTCGACCTTGTCGAATGCTTTTTCCAGGTCGAAATAAGCAACATCCACCTGTCCCCGATTGTCGAGAGTTTGTGATAAGAAATCTGAGATGCATAAGAGGTTTGATGTTACTGACATCTGGGGTCTAAAACCATATTGACGGTCATCAAGAATTGGATTAACGTGATTAAGTATATATTTATGTAGAATTTTCTCGAATATTTTCATGATGGAACATAGAACGGCAACTGGTCGATAATTCCGGATATCGCGTTTGTATATGGGTGGAATGACAGCTGGATCAGTATTTGCTTTAAATATAGACAGTGATTACTTTTTAGCATCGTATATTGGCCGGTGACTATGAACATATGCTTCACATATTGCCAGAAGTTTCCTCATTGCTCTTGCCGATGGGTCTAGTGTGATCATGTCGTCTGCATAACTAATATTGTTCATACATACTCCTGGAATATGACATTCAATTCTTCTTTTATCAATAATTTATTAAGCTAATCCATATACACGTTGAACAGCACTGGGGACTTTGATAAACCTTGTCTAAAGCCGCACTTTACTTAACCCTTTCGTCCCGGAAAGAAAAAAATCACATTGGATCCGAAGCGGGGTCACTCAGTCCCCCAATTTGTTTTGCTTATTAAAAGGTGTTAATGACATAATTCGATGAAATTTGTTTTGGTTATAATTAGAGGGAAGTATATATTACATATTTCAGTAGTCATTATCAAAATCGTTTCATAAATAAAGTCATAATTAATGTTCTAATGAATTTAGACCATAACGCATATGTTTTCAAAGAAAACGGAGAAGGCGGGTACGTAGCAAGCATCGCGCCTCGTTTCCGAATCTCGACTGCCGATTGGCGATTAAGCGTCGACGTGGGTGGCTAGTTTCTTGCATAGGGTGGTCTGTAAATGATGGATATGTATTTTTTACTTTTATAGTTTATGAAAACTACTACGTACTACTAAACTAGGTACGGATGTTAAATATTTTGAAACAAATGTTGTATGTTGATATTTAATGTAGGTATTAAATTATTTTATTTCTACAATTATTCTTATTATTATTATGTATCTTTTCTCGGGAGATTTTTCAATGTGGATGAGTGTTTCAAGCTAATAATTATTGCTTATAAATAAATGTTACCCTTTGTGCTATGAAAAAAAATTCTTGTCTTAAACATTAGTTTACAAAAAAAAAAATAATTAATATCTTATTTCTGATTGTTTTTATTATAATTTCATTTAGAGTATCATCTAGCATCGTGCCGCAGTTAACCTGTAATCATAAATGATGCGTTTGCTTGAATAGGTATATATTGAGTTTATAGTTTTTCACTGATCCATTTATGTAGGTATGTTTTACATTTTTAACGGTGAATGGTTTTGTTTTGTAATGTTTTATCAAATAAAATTGTAAAAAATAAGGTATTTTTAATAACTTCAAATTGTTAAAAATAAGGTATTTTTAAAGTATTGAAATCCAATCTTGAAATAAATATTTTTTTATTGTAGCCTGAGAATTCCCCGTTTTTGATAAACAATATTTATGAGAGATCTGGAAACGGTATTTATAAACTCGTAATAGGATACATATGAGAAACCGGAGAATTTCTCTCTTTTTCTTAGTAATGACGGCCCCCATGGTCAAATGGTTGAGATTCTGGGTCGCGGGTTCAAAATCCCAGCAAGCGCAAATTAATTCAATAATTATGTGATATTTCATAAATAATTCATAAAATATAATGCATTTAATATAATATATTTTCCGCACGGCCAAGGATGGGAAATGCGTTCAGTATTGCCCTGAACAAAAACCACCATTTAGAATAGAAACGTCATCATACTAGGAGGCTATCTCTTTTATGGTGACCATTTATAGGGATTGATTAAATAAACTGAAAATTGCAAAATTATAATAGAAAATAGAAAAAGACATTCGTAATATAAAACATAATTTTAATATAATTTTAAAATATCTTACACACATAATATCGTAGTAAAATGAAGAAATTTACAAAAAGACAAAAAACACACCTCAAAATATTATATTTTTACAAAAATACACCTCAACATTTTGGAAACACATAAGGTAGGTACCTACTTTATAATAAATGAGTTTTATGAAACAAACATTAGATATTAGCAAAAATTATTACACATATAGTATAATGAACATACCTATTACTGGTAAACAAGACATGTCGATCATCCAGTTGATTAGTCAGACATCTCTAAATACAAAGTTTTGAGATAATGAGGAAAGCAATGTTCGAATGCTCGCCATAAACCAAATATTATTTACATGTGTCTGTATTTTATAAATTAAATATGCTATAAAAAAATAACACCGGGAAGTATAACGGTTCGGTACATTAGTACGACATTTTTAAATTTTCTACAAATAACCCAGAAAACATATATTTTGTTTGTTTTTTCATTTTACATATAACTGTATACTCAACTCAAATTCCGATTCTTCGGAGATGTCTGACTAATCAACTGGACGATCGTTATATTTACATATTATACACAAATCGCGTGATGAAAATCACAACTTGAAATGTAAGATATTTACTCTTTATCGTATTATTACAAAGAATTTTTTTTCTTGAGCAAGTGGAATGTAACATATACACACGGCACGAGTTCCCAAAATTGAAGATGAAATAAACGAAAATTATAACCTAGCTAGAAGACAATAACTTTTTAAATAAAAATTCACAATTTAGAAAAACACACACAACACGATGAAAGTTAAACCCAAACAACATGGAATAAAATCAGCATTATTAAATAGCGAATAATTCTGTCAGCTATTAATTTTGGTACATACATATCCCAAACTTTAATTTATTGGTAAATCGAATAAATATACTCCAGAATAAATTGTATGAAAAAATGAAATGCAAAGTGATTACCAAGAAATAATCTAATCTAAAATTGGGATCATATTTATAAAAGAAGACAAAACAAAAACAAGCTGACGTTAACAACACAATTTTTGCGTAATTTGATGGAAAAACATAAAATATAATGTTATAAGAAGGTACAGTAACTATTGGATATTATGTCCGGTTTTTGACAACATTTCACTTGTAAGATATTATAGCGTAATGACTCCTGGATATATACTTATTGCACAAGACTGCAAAAGTGAACTAGATGTTCTGGAAAACATTGTAAAATTGATATCAAGTTATCAATAAACAATCGCATAAATTAACAATTTCCAAATGACCACTATGCTTTGAGCAATTGAAACCTTTATACATAAATTTAAATGGAAAATGAGAAAAGTGCACCACGTCTAAAACAGTAGAGGGACTTCTTATAAAAAAGTGATAAACAGAGAAATGATTAAAAGCACAAAAGATATGGTCGAAAAATGTTTGTTTTCTTATAGAAAAATATGTTGTTCATTTACCAAATGTTAGTAAGTGACTACATGCACTATCATGAATGCTTTAATTATTTAAAATACACGTAATTTATTATTAAAAACTATAATATTAATATGAAATAAACAAAACGGATTTTTATGCAAAATATTTTCCAACGTGATCATTTTAAAAATGAAACAATTCGACTGAGAATACACCAAGATAACACAAACAACCAGTACACTAATTGAGTTTGTGTAATCAAATGAACGTGAACAAATTCTAAAATACTAGACAAACCTAAAATTGCAGATCATGGCACCATTAGTATAGTGATGACTTGAAAAGAAACAGCAAAAATACTAGAAAAAGTGAATAATAGAAGAAATTTCTAAAGGTCGGATATGCTTATTACAAAAATGACAGATTGTTTGTTAATTTTAAAGTTCTATGAAATTTCTATTCAAGTTCTGTTATGATATCAGTATAGGCCAGGTACTTCACAGAACTGAAATAATATCGGAACTTGAATAGAACTTTCGCAGAACCTGAAAATTAACATCAAAATTTGATGAATTGTTTAAAATCTGTCAAAAGATCCGTCCTAAGCAACTTTTATTATTTTAACAACATTCATTATTGGCATTGTCCTTGATAGTTTTACAGTTAGTACAAAAATTTTCTTGGACCCTGTGCAGAACACAAATAGATTTCCTGCAAGTATAACAACACAGCTTAGTTTTTCTATCAATGTTGCGCGGGCAAAGATAACACCGTCTTCGTATTGCCTTGGTAGGTAAAACTTGTACTTCATTTAATACAATATCGTCGCTTGTGCTCGGCATAACTTTTTCAAATAATTCGAAGCCGTATTGCTGCGCTTTGTGAAATTTTACACCGCTTTCTTTTCTACTTTTAATGTTGTTTTTCACTAAGTCCATGGCCAACTCCCTGATAAAGATTTTTCGTCTGCTTCGGTCATTTGAATGCCATTCTGGATATTTAGTGATCCAAATAACATAAGCATTCAAGGCAGCCATATCTAAAATCTCCATGAAAATACGAAATGGCCACCTTCTTGTCGACCTAACGCAGGAATATTCCCTTGTCATTTTGTCCCCGGTGTCTACAGCCCCCTTTGTTGAGTTGTAATGTAATATTATATCTGGCTTTTTTGACTCTGACGCTGATGAAATTTTGTCGTCGTGGAATTCGGTTGAAAGAAGAGCCACTGCACTCTTCTTTTTCGGCACATAAGAAACAATTGTAAGTGCATCGGTAAAACCAAAAAGGCTTGTATGTAATTCCCTTTGCGGAGAAGGTAAAAATTCTTTTGGAATTTCTCTTTTATTCGACCTCAATGTACCAGTCAGCGTCAAATTATTATCCAATAATTTATTGGCAAGAGGTATTGACGTGAAAAAGTTGTCTGTCGTAACACCTCTTCCAGAACCGTAATATGGTGCTACTAAGTCAGTTACGACTCGTAACCCCTGATTTACTTCTCGGGCATTGCCAATTTTGCCCGTGTATACTTGAGTATTTAAAATATAGGCTGTTTTGGCATCAGCTGCCACCCATATTTTAATTCCGTATCGTCCAGGTTTGCTTTTCATGTATACACGGAAAGGACATGATCCCCGGTACGTCGCCAAACGTTCGTCTACGGTGATGTGGGAATCCGGGGAGTAATTTCTAGTGCAAGCTGCGTTAAAATTTTCATAAATTGATTTTATCGCCTCCAGTTTTGTCCCACTTTGTGCGATTCTTTCGTGCCTAGTCACTCTATCATCAAATCGTAGAGTACTAAATAAGAATGCAAATCTATCTCTAGACATAGCTGCTGTATAAAAAAATTGCCTAAATAGATCATTCGTTGTCCACAACTCTTTCAACTGCATCTTTCTGCAACGGTTTCTCCCAGCAGCAAGCAATATGCCGATAAAGGATTTAATTTCATCCGTAGAAATTGATGCATCATCGGCTGTGCCCTTGTTTTCCCTCACACAAAAACGTTGGGTTTCAGTAACTATTTCTTTGAGAATATCGTCAGTAATAAACAATGAAAATGCGTCTCCAATAGATGAAATATTTTTGCTTTCATTTGTCAGGCCAGGACGAGAGTAAACAATATTGTGTTGCCTACTACGGGATTGTGTCGGAGGAACGGAACTCCACTTAAATCCAGATTTGGAAGTAAAAGATTTTTCTTCCGTTTCATCAGTAATCTTTTCGGCATCTTCGTCAGAGGTGTCGGATTCACTTTCAGAAGAACTTTCAAAAGAAACATGATCTTCAATGTCCGATGTGTTTTGAATGTTTTCAAATTCAAAATCACTGTTTGACTCATCACTACCAGAGTCTTTCTCTAATAACGCTCGCACCTGCTCAGCGTTTAAAAATTTTTTGGGCATTTTTTTAGAATTGTGTAAATTTAAAAAGTAAGTAGGTAAACTTGATATCGTAACTGAATCTGCAATCAGAGCCTGCAATCTGTAATCAGAAAAAAGTAATTATGTAGCATCAACCCACTTACTTTTCAATAATAACTAACTAAATATCTAATCATCACGTCGTTTCCCGCAGGGGTACCTAGGCAGAGAGGACAGACCGCCAAAAACTCGGTCTTGGTACACACTCTTTGCCTCATTCACATTCATATATCGTCTCATATATATATATATATATATGAGACGATATATGAATATATATATACAGTCAAACTTGGTTATAGCGAGCACAAAAAACTAAATTTTCTCCTTAGAGCGATTACTCGTTTTATCCAAAATAGGTTTTCTAAAAGTCGTAAGTACCTACCTACCTGCCCCTACTATTAATATATGTGTAGTGTATTAGAAAACAACACTTTTATTCATAAAATTTATAATCAATGATTGTTTTTAATTTTTCGTTTTCCCGCTCCACAATTCCTTTCTCAAAACAATCAACACATTATAACTACCTTCACCTGGTTCGAGGCTTCCAAGAAAAATAACATTAAATTGCCAGTCGTAATATAATCAATAGCATGGGCATATTGTAATTTTACTCATTGCACTTACATCAGCCTTGCATTCTTTGCAGATTTCCACATTTCTCATACGATCAAATATGGTTTTACCACACATACTCCTCAGGGATCTCATATCAACAGCATTCAGTCTACTTTCATCATCATCATCTGCCAGTTCCATGCCTCACTGCCATACATCAGGGTAGGTACAAGCATTCCACTGTGGACTACTAGCTTCGCTTCTTTAGACAGCTTTTTGTTGGCGCCAACGGAATTCAGTCCTCCATTAATGGAGTTACCTGCATTTACCCATCTTTCAATATCTCTATCAGCCTTCCCATCTGAGATTGATATTCTCAAAATATCTCAAATCGAAAATTTATGCATCCAAAAAATAACCATGGGTGCCTTCCGTTGATTATGTGTTTACATTTTTATGTTTTTAATGATCTATCAAATAACGAAGATAAAATAAAATAAATAACAAAAACATCTTGAAATTATTATTTCACATAAAGAAAAGAATTAAATGATACCTTTTTGTTAATTATAATTAATGTAAGACTAAATTTAACGCTTCTTGAGGTGAATTTTCACAAAAACGGCGCTATTTAAATCATATGGTCATATTCTAATGCGTGAAAAACTAGTAGGTACTATTAGTACTACTAGTAGTACGATTATTCTATAAATTGTATGGTTTGAGCAATGGAATACATAATGTTTACATGAAAATAAATTTAGAATTAATATAATAATTTTTATCATAAAATAAAAGAATATGGGAACCAAATGAACATTTTGAGTAAAAGCGCAAAAACAAGCTGCAATAATATGCAGTTATAATAATAATACACCGAGAAATTTTGACACTGATACCATCAATAAAAGCAAACTATTAAAATGCAATATTTTAATATTGTGGAGAATAAATAATGTTTATGAATGTAAGTAAGTCCAAAGTCATGGTATTTGAAAGAGAGAGTATGAAAACAGTGTGCAATATAGTTGTGAATGATGAATACTTGGAGCAAGTGGATGAGTTTGTGTATTTGGGAAGTATGTTTACGAGAGATGGGAAGGCTGATAGGGATATTGAAAGAAGGGTGAATGCAGGTAACTCCATAAATGGTGGGTTAAATGCCGTAGGCGCCAACAAAAAGCTGTCCAAAGAAGCAAAGCTGGCAGTCCACAATGGAGTGCTGGTACCTACCCTGATGTATGGCAGTGAAGCATGGAACTGGCAGAGGAAGGATGAAAGTAGGCTGAATGCTGTAGAGATGAGATCCCTGAGGCGTACGTGTGGTAAAACCATGTATGATCGTGTGAGTAATGTGGATATCCGCAAAGAATGCAAGGCTGATGTGAGCGTAATGAGTAAAATTAAGAAAGGGACCCTCAGATGGTTTGGGCATGTAGAGCGAATGAATGAAGAAAGGAGCGTAAGGAGAATATATGACGCAAGTGTGAATGGTGTAAGAAGTAGGGGACGCCCGAGGAAGACATGGCACGATCAAGTGAATCAGATACTTGAGTCGGGTCATGTCAAGAGTCAGAAAAATAGAAGAGTATGTATGAGACGATGTATGAATGTGAATGAGGCAAAGAGTGTGTGCCAAGACCGAGTTGTTTGGCGGTCCGTCCTCTCTGCCTACCCCTGCGGGGAAACGGCGTGATGGTTAGTTAGTTAGTTAACACCCCTGAAACATATACTTTTATACGCCATTGCATAAGATAAATGTACTTACCAATCTGAAGACGCCCCACTATGGTCCCCTTAGAGGAAACTAGCTAGACAAAAAGATTTCAACGATGTTTTTATTTATGTACAAAAATATTCTCACAACATTGAAAAATGTCCATAGTATTATGTTCACAACGATAAAAAATTTAAAACAATACGCGCAATACGTAGCAACGTTGTAAACAAGACACTTCGGATGTGCCGATCTTTCGCCCAGCGGTCAGTCGCTTTCGGGTGTGCACGCTGTTCGATCGTTAGTGTTGTTATTTGAAATTGGAGAGAAATTACAAACAGCTAAAAATTGAAGTATATTGTATGTTCTTTAACATTGATTTAATTATTTTATAATTTGCCTATTCAACATTACTTTCATTATTAATTAAAAATCGTGAAAAAGATATCAATATTTACAATTATTTGGCAAAGTTTGATTAAACTTTCAAAATCGTGTACCGAGTTGTACTACCAAACGAAACTAGTTTCAAATAAAACCATTATTTATGTATAATATCTTATAAAATTTGTTTGCTCAAACTTGCTCTTTTGTCTTTTACATAGCCTCTACCTACAATCTATTGTTTGGATATTTTGGAGATTCTAGAAGTAAAGGGCACGTCAAAGTTGAATTGTGCTGCAATACGGCAGTGTGTTTATGAACATATAAAATATTTATTGAAAAAAAAACAGTTTTAAAAGTCTCGAGGATAGTTTACTTAAGAAAAAAATCCCTTCGTTTATATTAATATTTTGAAAATGGTTTGGAGTCGGAAGAAGTACTTTAAAATTGAAGTTTAAACACGCAAAATGGCTTAACACAGTTTTTATTCATCCTGTAGAGACGCGTGATGAGGGACTACGTAGTAGACCAGAAAAAAGAATTTGGTTAATGTTCGTCAAAAAGCAAAAGAAGAAAAATTAAATGTCTTCTGAACTCTCAAAGTCCACAAGAACTCTCTCATACTACTCAAATTAGCTTGAGGTCACATCGAAAACAGGATGCTGCCAAAATATCAACAACACATTGCGATGTCTTACCTAGTGGTGTCTTAAAATTATTATCGATTCCAGAAGTTCTAGCGAAGAAAATACAGAAGTCTGTTAACAAAGCCAATGTTGGAACATTAGCATTTAATAGTAGTGACGATAGTGACTCGGCCAGTAATTCATAAACAAAAAATGTCATTCGGTTTTGTTCTTATATTATGTTAAAAAAATATTTTAAACTAATAACTTAAAATAAGTGCTTCGTTTTGATTTAACCGAACCATTATACTATAGGCATTTTATTATTAATTAATTTTGTTTTAAAAAATCTGTAACAATGGCTAAAATAAATATATATTTTTTTAAGTATTTTTTTTATTGCATTGTGACCCTTTTGAATCAAATGCCATGAAAAAATATTTTTGTCTAGCTAGATCGGGATTTGGGACCACTGTGGCCCGTAGCACTGTGAAACTGGTCCGTTCCCAAAGAGAATTATTTAACACCAAAACACAAGTTAGCAATAACCGAAAACACTATTTATTCGCTGCAGTCTTCAATCATACTGTACTTTAAACTTTTGAGCAAGTTCTATCTTCCAAATTCCAACAAATTTAAAAAAATAATTGTCTCTTTCTGGTCTATTTGTATTTCATACGACAAACAGAGACAGATGCAATTTTAATTGTGTTCCTAAAATGTGTTGCTCATAGAATGTATAAGGACACCTGCGCCGGATGTTACCCAGACGAAATGGTCTGGGACCGCCAAGTGAATATCTTAGTATTTCAAAAGGACATATGAGAAGCGCTGTGTCACCGATTCGGATTAAGTCCTTTTCATTAATAACTAAGAAATTACTTACTATCCCTTAAAAATTGTCCAGTTACCGCCTCTCCCATTTCAATTCCGGTCAATCATTAGGTAAAGCAAAATGGTAAAGTGATAATAAGAATACTAGCGTGACTCAATTATAACGGTGTAGCCCTTTTTATTACAATGCAAAATTTATCTTTCGGCTACCGGCTTCGGCAGGATCTTCGTCCAGTTCGTGGAAACGTTTATAAAGTCCCGCCCCGTAAAAAATATTCTATCAGATTTAGATGTAATTTATTTAATATCTTAAAAAGTAGTAATGCGATATAAATTTTTTAAATGCAGATCGATAGCTGAATAGTTTTTCTAAGATTACCTAAATTATTTGTTATATGGTGTAAAAAACCATCTAGATACAGCTTAAAACTCTAGTTAGTGTAGAATTATAACCCCGGTCCGGGGTGGAAGTGTTAAGCTGCTTCTGATAGGCTATCATTCCAACTAACAAACTTTTTTTGCTGGTTGTACCATGTACTTAATGTATTGACAATTTGCTGAGGTACTTGTTGATTTGGTTAGTTTTATCCACAACTTATTATGATTAACTCTGTAAAAAGATTTGCTTAAATGTAGGAAGGATTCGGATACCGCATTTTTTCTTGTGACCTGCAGTTTTACCTCCTGCCATGTTGCGTATTGCTCGCTGGATCATCTCAGGTAAGATGACGATGGAAGGCTGTCGTTCTGATTAATGCGTTGGTGTATCAATTTATTTTTCCATTGTTTGCGGTTCAACTCGTGCGGAGCAAAAATTATTCCTGAAAACTTCAGTTATATCCATAATTTCAAATGTTCCATCAATATTGCTAAGTGAGGTATGTTTTGCTTTAAATACAGCATTGGTTTATAAAATATAAATAAAAAAAATTACTGGCTATCAGCAAAAAACTGAAGTTAACTGGTCCCAGGTTCCAGTTTAAGGGTCTAAAGGTTAATTTCCCTTAACCAGTAATGGTACTACCTACTACTTCTGACAGACTACTGTCACAGAGTGTTCTACGAGACTAACCATCCCAGACTGACTCTCGATACTCGGGATATCTGTTCTTTTAAAGTAAAACTACGAGGATTTTTTCTAAGGTTGACCTTCATAAGGTTTTTTTCTCCCACGACTTGGTCGCTTAGACTAACAATAATTTCAAGGAAACGTGACATGAAAAATATTATTATACTTACAGTATCTTAGGAAAGCATTTGCTATCTCTTATTTTATTATTGGTTTATAATAATAGGCTTGACTTTGTCAAAAGCATCTTATCAATCATTACACCCCAGTGAGTCATAAAATCGGCATTTTCTTAAGAGCTTGGGGCAGTAAGATTTGAGAGATCTTTAAATAAACAAACAATATTCAAGGGCGTCAGAAGTTAAATACTTTAGAGTATCATGTGTGAAGTATTTTGAGACCTGAAAAAAACAAAAAGCATATAAACATAAAACAATATATTCATAAGACAAATAGCATTTAATAACGGTTATTCTAATAAATTGATAGTTGAAATACCAAATCAAAAAATTAAACATATTCTCTTCAAACGGTATATTTACCTTATTTATAAAGATAGAAATAAACAATGGCGTTAAATTCTGTTTGTGGATAACGATTCTTCTAAAATTATATTTAAAAACATTCCGATACTATTTAATAACAATGAAAAAATATATTTTTAATAATAAAAATAGCGAAAATCATCCAAAAAAATCAGGAGCTTATAAACTCAATTGGGATGATTGTAATTTCTTTTACAAAGGTAGAACCAATAGAAACTTTGAAGTCAGAACTAAAGAACATCTCAGGGCTCTAAATGGAAATAGTGAATCTTAGTTTGCAAATGATCTTTTGAATAATGATTACACTTTCGATAAAAATGCAGGTCTTAAAATACTTCACAAAGGATATTAAGCATCGCAAAAAAATAATTTTGTTATTTTAAAAATTAGAAAACATGTCAAAATAAAATTGGATATAATTAATAAGCAAAAAAAAAAATTAATTATGCCATTACAAAGTGATAAGCTTCCAGAAGAAATCTTCTTATTAAACGCTTGTTAATGGTCAAGTAATTTTGCATAACTATGTGTATTGTGAGCTGCATATTTAAATATTCGCGCCAGTCATTTGGTTCGTTCTTATACCGCCAGAGGTGCGCTCTGTCGGCCATCTATAGCCGCTGTGCGTATCGTCCATATTGAAGTAACGCGTGATTTTTTATAAACGTCAAACATAATCACGTAATTGTGGATAATTTTCATTGTAATGTAATTAATCCAATGGATGATGAACTTTTTAAAACATATTTTCTTCGATATTATTCAAAAATTATATTAGCAGAAACGATATTTTTGAAGTTATATCGTAATACATGTGGCGATCCTATTATAGTATGAAACCGGGTCTTAATTTTAAGGTACAATTTTTTTGAATCCGGTCGCCTGCAAACCGAAATGAACCTTACGGTTGCTTAAAATTGAGGAGCAGAGTGGTATTTTTTTGCCCGCAGACCCTCTATGCGGAATTTACCCGAAACAAACGATTTGAATTGGACCAATCATCGACCCTACACCGTTCAGACGCTAGCGTTATAATATTACAGATGCTTATGTTAAAAATTATGGGAAATTAAATCTTATTTCTAAATTATTTACAATGGGTATTGTCGCATTCATGACGGAATGAACAATAGTGGTGTTTTGTTATGTCACATAAAATACAAACATTTTATATCAACTCTGTTCTCGTCATCTGCAGATGACAGCAGCAATGATTCTTCCAGTATATTTTTTTTGTAAACAATCAATGTTATTTTAGCAAACAATTGCTTTTTTCTAATAGTATGGAATATAAAAAATAATAATTGTTAAAATTGACAATTTCAGGAACACATTTTGTTTAGTGACAAGAATCCACAAAAAGCATAGTGTGAGATTTAATGGCTAATAATGAGTTATATGTGATGGAAAAATAATTACTTTACATAGTCACAGAAAAATAGCTAGATACGGTTTACGTTAAAAAGTTTAGAAAAATTAAACTTAACCGGGGAAGTTATTTCAAAAATTTCTCTCCGTAGGTCCCAGGAGTAGGTAGGCGGCAGGTATAGCCGCAACGTAAAAGTGTCGTCACCTGGGTTTACTCACTTTATGGTCCATAATAATCTAACCTACATCTGCAGATTGTGCCAGGGATGGACTCGAATATGCAAACTACTTTGATTCTATGGCGACAGTAAAAAAAGGTGATGGATCACGCAGGAGTCCCAACGACGCAGTTGGGTAATGTAAATAGTTATGAAGGGGGGGGGGGATTAAAGCGGGGGTAACACGTATGTGGTTGTTAAGTGCCAGGTGCCGAGACCTAGAATACGTGAACCACCCGCATAAGAAATATTGCATATCCAATTATGGACCGCGCAGAAGTCTCAACGAGGCAGTTGGGTAATGTCAATAGTTATGGGGGGAATTTAGCAAGATAGACGTATTTCAGTAAGGGGGAGATAAAAGCGGGGGTAACACAAATGTGGTGGTTAAGTGCTAAGTGCCGAGACCTGAAATACGGGAACCACCCGCATAAGAAATATTGCATATTCAGTTAATAGTCTTACCTACACAACCTTAAAAATCTTAAAAAAATAATATTAATAGTCAAGAGTACTTTGTAGTGTACGATTATTTGAAAAATATTTTACTTAGCATTGTCGCAACGTTCATCCATGACATTTTTTTTTTGGAAAAAATGTGGTTTTTCAAAGGATCATAAAAACGTGGTACGTGGTTATCATTTTTTAATAAAATGTGGATTCTAGACTGTTGACCCGTACTCAAGAAAGTTACGGATTGAGGAATTAAAAATAATTATAAAGCTGTTAAAGTTCTTGAACAGTTTGATTTGGAAGCTGGGTTGGGGTACCGCCGCCCCGAGAACAATTTATTGGATAACCAACACCTAGCCATAGGTCGCCTTAAGTGGTTCGCTACGTTTTAGCGAGGGTGCCCGGCTTCATCGGGTGAGATGTGTTCAGGATGCGCCTGCCCATCAGCTGCGTAGTATGCCAGATCGGGGAACGCTGATTTGGGGAGAACCTTTGACGTTTCCAACTGTCTTTATATCCGTCTCTCCTGAACACTGATCCCTAGATTCTTATCCAACTTTCATACATTAGAACTTCCTCTCTTCGTTTTATTTAAAAAGACCCTCCACACATCATCCCGAAAGACAACATAGGCACTGAGGGATGTTGTTTTTTTTACGACCTCCTGTGTGTGTTTAATGTTAAAAAAATATGTATATATATATATATATATATGTTTCCACTTTACCGGTCGGTTGCTGAGATGACAAATGCGTTGGGTTTTCACCCAGTCGTTGTGGGTTCAGTTCCTCAGCTGGCTCTGTCCCCCCATTAATTTGTAATTAAGAGATTTTCAAATATTGTCATGTTTGTCTTTCTTTAAATAAAATAAAAACTGTTAAGATAAAATGTTTAAATGTTTCATACCGAATGGTTCTCTCATACCCATGTGACTTTGAGAGGATCTTCCACCCTCAAACAGAGTGCAAATGTACAAACCAAGCAAAACTGTACGTAGGTACCTAAGTACTTAAATACTTTACATAAATAATAATATCATATTATTTTATTTTATACCCTTAGATCATTAAAGAAAGTTAAATATTTGAGAATAATCATGGATTCCCAACTACGTTGGAAAACACATATCAGTGACACAGTAAAAATACTTCGTTGGCTCTGCCATATATTTTGGTTTCTTACATAGATCCATCTTCAATCTAACCTACAAACTCTGAAAAGTGTATATTTTCCACTCAGAACATTAGAACGTCAAAAGACGTAAATATGATAATAGCGGTCAAGACATTAGAACGTCTTTTCACAAAAACGCGCGAGATTTTACAAAAATCTATTTATTTCCATCACTAGTATACGGATTGCCATGATTTAAAAAACAGAGTATTGATAATGAATAACGCTACGCGTCTGTATTCAACAATATCTATGGAACGTAGAACTTCATTATCTAAACCGATTGAATCTGTCATCTTGTTCGTTCATAATTTATTGCGTTTCTAAATAATTTATTAAAAATATTTTAGTTTGGACGGTTAACATTTTGAGGTGACTAATAGTTTAAAATTATATTTTTTCAATATATAAAGTGTTATTTCTTTATGATACTCAGAAAAAAGTACATTTTTCACGGCTTTGAAATAATGGTTATCGATTCTTACATATTTTTGACTTTTTCATAAAATATATATATTTAGAAACGCAAATATTTACTTATAACAACACAATTCGATAGTGGATTTTATAATCTTTCCAAAACATTTTTTAGAATTAGGCTACGTTTCCCAAG
Organism: Hesperophylax consimilis; assembly: GCF_061612785.1. Classification (NCBI taxonomy): domain Eukaryota; kingdom Metazoa; phylum Arthropoda; class Insecta; order Trichoptera; family Limnephilidae; genus Hesperophylax; species Hesperophylax consimilis. The sequence goes on along the minus strand of NC_142837.1, from coordinate 19,405,699 downwards.
ACGTGAGTTATGATGTTTTTAGCAAAACTCGTAAATAACACAAAAATTATCACGTTTTGACAGTTTTCAAAGGAACACATAGTATATGAATGTCTTTGTCTGAGAGGAATTCATTGAAACGTATGGTATTTTGGGATGGGGTAGTTGCGCTGAATCCGTCATTAATCCAATAATTACAGTACAAAAACTAATACTGAGAATTATATTTAAATGCCAACCTAACCACCCCTCCAATGTGCTATTTGCTAAAATCAGGGTCTTAGATATTCACCAACTCTTTACTAAGACAAACTTATGGTGGCTCCACAACATCAAGTAAACACACGCTTTTCATCAAACCTGTGATGCGAGTTCCCAAAAACTAGAACCACATTGGCTCAACGACAATTCTGGTTCATCGCCCCTAAAATATACAACTCATTGACCACCGACATAAAATCAACTAATAATATATCACTTTTTAATAAAGGTGTTCAACTTTGGATATTTGAAAGAGGGCGGGAATTTTTTAAAGAATTTCTAAAGACTTCCTAAAACTATTTCAAAAAATTAATTTAAAAAATATACCTATATTGTATCTTCACCTTTTTTAACCCTTTTTATTATTTAATTATAATTTTTTTCACATTGTATAATTTGTATGACTACCATAAGACGGGCATTAGCCAAGTATTGTAGTTGAAAATTGTAATGTTTAAAAATCTATAAAATAAAAATAAAATAATCAAAATATCAATGGTGATATTACCGTTGGCGGGTCGTAGAATGCCGTAGGTAATTTATAATTTCTAAATATAATATATATATATATATCTAAATAAGTTTTTAGTTTTTTTATCTCAGTTCAACCCTGCTTGAGTGCGCCGTGATAAAAATCTCCGATTTATTTGCTAGGCTTCGATAATCTGAATAAAAAACGTTGTGGAAAATTACGACCCCCCAGCCCGCTGTGTGTCGTATTGTCTTTTTACTACCGAGCCCAACCAACCTTTGTTTCACAATCTGTAGGAAAAGAGATTGCCAATGCCTTTTGTGCTTTCGACAAATTATTATCATGGCCAAACACTTTAGATTTATACATTTATCGGAAATTATGTCACTAGGATAAAAAATATGGTAATTTTTTTTTTTTTGAAATAACATTACTCTAAAATTATTAACTAAGTGATAATTATACGAACAGATGCACGTCACAATAATAATTGATCAAGATATAATTGCAAAAGTTTCTTATCGATACTATTCGATATTTTGCACAGAATGGAATGTGGGTGGATTACACTGCAACCCATTGCCTGGATTACATTGCCTGGATGGAATCCCCCTTCATGGTCCTCTGGAGACGGGAGATGTCCAAATATCCTCTATAAACGGCTGCTTACACTCATTTTTGTTTTTATCTTTTCTCTTTTTTCACTTAAATTCCGTTTTTTTGTGCCTATCGAAAATATGATATATTTCGAAGATTTTCACAGTCGGAAACGTACTTTTAGTAAACCAGTGAAAAATCGCGGGATGAATGAAATACCTGACAAAAATATATTATAAAATAATATAATAAACTAGCAGTTAAAAACCCGCTCCGCGGGTTTTTTTCTGCTAGGCCCTGTGGGCGGCTCTTCGTTGGGCTTCGCCCATTTTAAGTGATATTAACAACAGTTAAATTTAATAGATAGATACTAGGACATTCACAGAGAGAAGGTGAGTATATATATTGTTAAAACACGGAACAGGAAGGAGTTAATTAATAATAACATGCTAAATTTACGCATAATAAGTATGACAGTTGTTTGAATAAATGAAATTTTACGTATTTGGGATGGATTATTTCAAACTAAACAATATTATTGACTACATGTATACAACTGATATTAACTGTTATCTTAGGTACCTAATATAGTTAGCTCATAAGAGACTTGCAGTGCTTAAATATGTGTTACAACCGTCAATGTCTATAAGTTGAATCAATATCGTTTAGTTTGTCACAATTAAAGATAGTTATAACAAAGTTTACTTACAGTGGGTTGCCATATTAATAGGGACAGTTTCAATATTTCGTGATTTCTTTTACAAAGGTAGAACCAATAGAAACATTGAAGTCAGAACTAAAGAATATCGCAGGGCTTTAAATGGAAATAGTGAATCTGAGTTTGCAAATCATCTTTTGAATAATGATCACCCTTTTGATAAAAAGTTCAGGTCTTAAAATACTTCACTCTGGATATAAAGCGTTGCAAATAAATAATTTTGAAATTAGAAAACATGTCAATATAAAATCAAATATAATTAATAAACAAAAAAAATATAAATAATTATGAAAAATGCCATTACAAAGTGATAAGCTTCCAGAAGAAATCTTCTTATTAAACGCTTGTTAATCGTAAGTAATCAAATATTGTGAGCTGCATATTTAAATATTCGCGCCATTCATTTGGTTCGTTTTTATACCACCAGAGGTATTTAGCCATCTAATCTATAGCCGTGCGTATCGACCATTGAAGGAACGCGTGATTTTTTTATAAACGTCAAACATAATCACGTAACTGTGGGTAATTTTCACTGTAATGTAATTAATCCAATGGATTATGAACTTTCTAAAACATATTTTCTTCGATATTATCCAAAAATTATATGAGCAGAAACGATGCTTTTGAAGAAATCTCGTATTATTATGAGGCGATCCTATTTTAGTATGAAATCGTGTCTTAATTTTCAAGTAAGCTGAATTTACCCGAAACAGACCATTTTAATTTGACCAATCAGAGGGCCTACATCGTCCAGACGCTAGGACATTAATACTATCAGATTATAAACCCCAATCAACTGCTTGGAAATGCTGACCATTTCTCCACCAACACAGTGGAACACCACCAACAATATGAACGGTGGCATAAACTTATTTATATGGTACCTAAAATTAAAGATATACTTTTTTTATTTTAGTATGCTACTTGCATCACATTCAAAATTATTGTTTATTTTACATATGTTGCTTACATCACATCCAAAATTAAATTGTTCATTTTAGTATGTTGCTTACATCACATTCAAATTATATTTTTCATTTTAGTATATTACTTAACATCCAAAATGTTATTGTTTATTTCAGTATGTTGCTTACAAAACAACCAATTTTTTTTTAAAATAAGTATATTACTAACATCACACCCAAAATTAAATTGTTCATTTTAGTATGTTGCTTACATCACATTCAAAATTATATTTTTCATTTTAGTATAACATCCAAAATTATATTATACCTAAAGTTTAAGATATACTTTTTTATTTTAGTATGCTACTTGCATCACATTCAAAATTATTGTTTATTTTAGTATGTTGCTTACATCACAACCAAAATTAAAGTGCTTATTTTATTATATTACTTACATCACATTCAAAATTATATTTAATAAAATAAAATACTTTTTTGTTTTAAAAGCACGATATTTATTAATTTAAGAACCGACCGGTTTCGCTTTACTTAAGCATCATCAGGGTACAAATTAATACTAAACAAGAAGTACATAATGTGTGTATATATATAACAAAATATAGAGGGAGACAACGTGATACAAATGTAAGCAACACAAAGACGGTCATAAAATACATTAACATAAGTGCACAAGTAATGGAAAAACCTCAATCTTCCTCAATCTTCCATGTATAAAGCTAACTTGTAACTAAAATTTGTAACTAAAAATCCCAAAACTCCTAAATTATATGGGTTCCTTAAAATACACAAGAATAATTGCCCCGTCAGGCCAGTAGTTTCATGTTTTATTGCCCCAAATTTTAAAATATCATCCTTTATTACTAATATGTTTCAAAATACCAATGTTTTTTCACCTAAACATACCCTTAAAAACTCTTTTTCATTAGTAGAAGAATTGAAAGCCATGATTCTCCCTAGTAATTCTGCACTAATTTCTTTTGACGTTGTAAATTTGTTCCCCAATGTTCCCATAGAAGAGAGTAAATGTTTAATTTCTGATTTATTAAATAGTTCCGATCTCTCTATAGATTTTATAAAAGATTTAACTTCCTTGTTTAATATATGCCTGAATCAAAATTATTTTCAATTTAATAATGTTATATATCAGCGACGTGACGGCTTAGCTATGGGGAGCCCTACCAGTCCTCTGATTGCTGATATATTCATGGATAACTTAGAGAATAAAATTTTATCTAGTACCTCACATCTTATTAAAAATGTATTGTACTGGAAAAGATACGTTGATGATGTTTTGTGTATATGGACAGGGACTAAGCGTCAACTGAATTCCTTCCTCAATCTTATAAACTCTTTTCATAATAAGATTAAATTCACATTAGAAATAGGCATAAATTCAACCTTAAATTTTTTAGACCTTACCTTATCGATCGTTAATAATAGAATTAATTTTAACATTTTTCGTAAACCCTCCTATACTGACGTTGTCATACACAGCACCTCCAATCACCCTATTTCACATAAGCACTCCGCATTCCATTCAATGGTCCATCGTTTAGTCACAATTCCAATGTCCGATAGTAATTTTGATAGTGAACTAAAACTAATTAAAAACATAGCAGTAAATAATGGCTATAAATCAAATTTTATAGATTTAATCTTAAATAAAAAGCTAAAATAAATAGCCATTAATCGCTTCCTCTTTGCTAGTCATTGTCCTCAAATCAATGATAATAATATTAATTATCAATGGCGGCGAATTTTATTCATTAATCCCTTTTCTACCTTAAGTGTAAAAAACCTTCCTTCTGAAGTCGAACCGGCCTTTTATACCAATAACAATATAGGTAAATTTCTAATTAATTCTAAAGATAAGGACGATAAATTAAGTCATTCGGAGATTTATTAATTAAATTGCAATAATTGTTCGGCTTTCTATATCGGTAAGACATCACGTAATGTTAATATTAGGATAAAGGAGCATCTTTGTTGCCTCAATAATAACGGTTTTTCCGAATTCGCAAATAATTTGATCGATAAAGATCATACATTCTGTCATAGCACCGGTGCTAAGATCTTACATAAAAACGGGCATGGTAACAGACTAAACAACTTAGAGGCACTAGAAATTAAAAAAGCTGTAAAAACCAAAAGTCAGATACTTAATAATCAATTAGACATATCAAGTAGTCCAATATTAGGTCTGTTTCCAATAAACCCATAAAAAAAATTCCCAGTTCTCCTTACCACAATGCCAGTTGATGCTTTGTTTCTCCCGATTTATTTATATAACCCATTAGTCTACATAATTATCTAGCGGTTTTTCCATTACTTGTGCACTTATGTTAATGTATTTTATGACCGCTTTTGTGTTGCTTATATTTGTATCACGTTGTCTCCCTCTATATTTTGTTATATATATATACACACATTATGTACTTCTTGTTTAGTATTAATTTGTACCCTGATGATGCTTAAGTAAAGCGAAACCGGTCGGTTCTTAAATTAATAAATATCGTGGTTTTAAAACAAAAAAGTATTTATATGTCAAACCACAAAGTGATAACTTTCTACAATAATACAAAATTATATTGTTTATTTTTATGATGCAATCAAATCGTGAAGTAGTAAACACAAACTGAATAGCTTTTTAATGTATTTTTTATTAAAAATAATATTAAAATAAACAGATCACCGTCTCCCGGCACCACGAAGAGAAACCTCCCCCTTAATATGTTCATCATAAGTTATTTAACGAATATAAATTAAAAGTTACTTAAAAATATATATGAGGTATTGTTTTTTTTCGACATTGCGGATTTTTTAGTAACCCTTTAACGAGTAGGACTTATTTATAGTTGACGGTCCTCAACTCTAAGGATTTTTTTTAATAATATAGAAACATTTCAAAATTCATGAGAAAAAACTTTATTTTTTTCCAGATATCGTCTTCAGATATCTTCTATCTAGAAGATTACATATAATTGCAAATTACAGCACGCCGAGGTGATTTTTCTCAAAAACGGCGCTGTACAAGTTATCCTATTATTATTATTAATTGCAATTGTTAATATGTGCTATCGTATGATTTTTCTATTACAATTTAATCAAAGGTATGTGTTGAAAAACCACTAGACTGAATGTTGTTGAAATGAGATTCCTGAGCCGTATGTGTGGTAAAACTATATATCATCGTGTGAGAAATGTGAAGATCCGCAAAGAATGCAAGGCTGATGTAAGCATAATGAGTAAGATTAAGAAAGGGACGCTTGGATGGTTTGGGCATGTTAAGCAAAAGAGTGACGAAAAGAGTGTAAGGAGAATATATGAGCAAATGCGAATGGTAGCAGAATTCGAAGACGCCCGAGGAAGACATGGCACAATTAAGCGAATCAGATACTTGAGTCTGGCCATGTATGAGACGATGTATGAATATGAGGCAAAGAGTGTGTGCCAAGACCGAGTTGTTTGGCCTCTCTGGCCTACCCCTACGGAAGCCGCGTTAGTTAGTTCACAATAGTAAATTCTTAAATGATGGAAGTGCGAAGCACCATGCAGGTAATAGGATCCACACATATTTTTAGAAAATCTTTTACCTAACAGATTGCATGTAATTGCAAACAAATTTTCGCTAGAGGCTGTGTTTGCTTGGAAATTGACTGATAAAAAATAGTTTCAATTTAACTTTCACGTTTCCGTTCTGGATCAATGATTTATTTTTAAATGTAATATACTATCAATGCTTTGTTTCCTTCAATGAACGCATTATTTTTTTATAAAATTTATGTATAAGAAATATGAAAAATTACGCATAAAATTAAAAAGGGTACTTTATTTCACTACGGATCGGAATTGCAGAGGTTCATTCAAAAGGTTCAGAAGAAATATGTAATGCAATCAATTCAATCGACCGCCTTAATAATCATTCCTTTGACCATGTTTGATTCCAAACTTAACACAATTGTTTGGTTTTTTTATGTCTTTCTAGTCACTCAAATTATCGTATTTGTGTGCCTGTTGACTTTAATTACATTTTTCATTGGTTTTCATGGTTCATTCAAGATATTTGTATTATATGTAGCCAGATTTTGTAATTGTTGCAAAAGTTTTAAAAAGTTACTAATGCGATGAATGGTTTTATTATTTCAACTAATAATTATTTAATCACGCCATATTATAATTGTAGAATTAGCCAAGCCGAAAGTATTTATTAAATATTTGCCTAAGGATCTTTATATTTCAAAAAAAAAATTGTCTTTATTTTATTTTATTTTTATTTTTTTATTTATTAACTTTCAAAAATACATTTTTTACAATTAAGTCCCGTTAAACTGATTGATATCATTTTCTCAACGGGTTCTTTTAACAATTACTTTTTTAATGCACATACAATTTTTACATGTACATAAAATATACACATAATTACATTAGTACAAAAAAATTCTTTCATATAACCATTTTTTTAACATACATTTCCTTCTGTGAGTCAGTTCACAGCTTTTTATTGAGTTTGGTAACATGTTGTAAATTATTGGAACGAGGTATTCTAGAGTTCTTTGACCATATTTATTCAGGTATCTGGGAACTACAAGTCCATCGTTTGCAATTAGTCTTGTATTATGAACATGTGTCACTATTTTATTATGTTCAGATTGAAATTTATGCTGACTCGCAATTTTAAGCCACAATAAAGCACGAACAGATAATACATTTACAGAGTTGTATAGTAATGACTTTGGTACGTTATTTCTTTGTTCGTATTTAGTTTTGTTCAATAATAATTTTACCAAAGAATATTGTACATTTTGGACTGAAAGAAGATTTGTTTTTGTTGAATGTCCCCAAGAAGTTATTTCGTATCTTATAGTATATTATCTTAATAGTATAATTGACTGAGCAAAGTGAATATCCTGTTTTGGCTTGACCAATTTACATTTAGTCAGTCATTAAATTTGTTTGTGATTTTGCTAGAGCGCATGAGCATTGCGACTGTCGCGAGCTGTCAAGTCAGAGTAATCAATAATACGCGAAGTCTACTATTAAAAAACCACTAGTTATATTTTTGTTGCCAAATTAAAGAGACCTTTTTTAATGAACACCGTTAATAAAATAACGCTTTCTTTGAAGTGGAAAAAGAGCAAACCCTTAAAAAATCCCTTAATCTGTCGAAAATTGAAACTAAAGATAAAAACAATAATTTAAATGTTAGAATTTTTAATAATTTATCAATTGAAGTAAAAAAAAATCTGATTATGTAAAAACGGTGAGTTGGTTACTTTATCACTCGTTTGAATTCTTCAAACAATCAGAACAAATTTGAGATCATTGAACCAGCTTTTAATTTTTTATCGCTTTTAAAATGCAGGCAATGGAAGATGCTCTGAGGAACTAGCGTCATTGATCCCTTCGGCACCGGTGCGTAGTCGGGATACACGCCAACTGCGCGCCCAAAATTTGTACACGGTTGATATTTGTCACATGAGAACGGGTCGCTTCTACGATTCGTTCTTAAGTTCAACAGCTCGGCTGTGAAACGAACTGCCAGCCTCTGTGTTTCCTCCCTCCTACAACATGGGACTCTTCAAGACCCATGTTCACTCCTTTCTCTCCTCAAAAAGACCCTCCAAACAGCATCCCCAAAGATGACATAGGCCCTGAGGGAAATTATTTTCTTCACGGCCTCCTGTGTGGTGTTAATATAAAAAAAGTTATATTTTCTTAAAAAAATGTTTTATGTTATTATCTTTGTGAAAGTTTAAATCAATAATTCCTAAGGTGGGCGATATTGCCCCCTCGGGGCATTCGTGAATTCCGGTAGGGCGGTGGTGGCCTCGAGGACAAATAGGAGAAGGTGAAAAGCTCCAGTGGGGCGGTGAAATTAATTAATAAGTGGTATTAAAAAATAATTTTCCTGATGAAATCAACTAGGTCAGTCGTAGGTTCCTTGTAGGAATTGTGCATGTGAACAGTGTAATTAGTGATTAGGTTTTCGTTTATAACTGCAACAATATACCACTAAGAGCACAGAACGTTAACATTCCAAATATCACACGAACCGACATAACGGCGGCTGTTACAAAAACTAAAAGCCAAAACGTCTATTGGACCGATCTAATTCATTCATTCGTATTAAAAGGCTGTATTGAACCATTAATAACACATCTTGTTTATATTTATAATCTTTCACTTAATCCGGAACGGTTGAAGGTTTTATAATTGACCAGGTCTGAGAGATCTAGTGTGTTTTATGGTTTTTACAGAGTACGTATCTCAAGCTCTTGACTTTAATAATCAAGTAAACGTATCACACAACAACTTTGCAAAGGACTTTGACTCGGTAGATCCGCTTATTCTCCTGAATAAACTCGATCAATTTGGATTTTCGTGAAACTTTTATATCTATTTCTCAAATAAACAACAATATGAGTCACACTAACGAATTTGGCTCAACTGCGATTCGTGTACTATACTATTGTTTAGTACAATAAAATGTACAGTAAAAAAATTAAAAAAATGGACTAGGCAAAGAAACTAATGGGAAGACAGTGTAACCCCGTTTGATGGTACTAATATTTATCAAAAACATATTCCTTCAATGCTAAATAGTATTTTCTTAGGGATTACAAAAAATATGCAAAAAAAATTGTGCCATTTACTATCGAGATGTCGTGTATGACCGTGGGGATTTAGAATAGTCCCTCTTCGGGCAGGGTGAGATATTGTTATGCTTTTTTAATGAAAGTGTGGAGGGCGTTGAAGAAAATGTACTTGGAAAGTGGGCGATGAGTCAGTTTTGGTAAGAAACCTCCAGTTTACATTAATGATCAATTAACCACTTATCAACTTACTCTCAGCTTCTTTTAGCCACTCGAACGATCGCGCGTCAAAAAACTTTTTTCTCCGATTGCTCGCGGTTTTTTGGCGACGATTTGGAATATTTTCCGCCAACATTAAAAAAATCAAACCTCCGAATTTTAATACGGAGACATAAAACTAATTACAGTGCTATACAGCCAATGAATTCACCTATATTTTAATAATTATTCTATATTTTTAGAATTGATAGATAAATTATTAAAAAATCTTAAACTTTATAAATGCGCGAAATTAGCGTTTTTGTGATTTGAAATTGCCGCCAGTGGCAGTTTTAAATATCTTTATAGAATATTTTCTACGTTTTTATGTTCTTTATGGCCTGTTTGATAACCACAGATGCAAGAATATAATAGAAAAATAATTTTTGTACGTTATGCTCTCTTCAAAAGTTTGGTTGGAAAATAATTTTTTAAAATTTGAGTGCGTGACGTGTCAAAATTGAAATCACTGTATTATACTATATAATAAATTTACCACAAAAACTGGTATAACGTTAGGAAGATACATCAACTGTCTACAATTATTAATAAGCATAGTTGCCGTGTTGGCTTTATTTTATTCATTTGATGAATTATACAGAGAGCCTATTTCACGATGTCAAAATCATGGTGCTACTTTTTAAATAATTGTAAATTAGAACTGGAGATTTGTAACCATGTTTTTATATAACGTGCAAAAAAAGGAAATAAGGCTTAAAATGAGATATATATCATAGATTGCCAATATTTCAGGGGGATACTTTGAAAGTTGATGAAATTCACCAATATTTGACGAAAAATCACTTCTGACAGCTACCTTAAGGTCAATCTACATAGGGTAAATCGGAATATGTAAAATGATGATAAATTTGTATATATATATCAAACCTTTGTATGACCGTAGAATGGCAAATAAAATCATAGTGATAATTTTATATCTAAACGCAAAGGTATCGAAAAAAAATGGGGGAGGGAAAATAATTGATGGAAACAATAATTGATTTATTTATTAAGCCCTAATATCCTTTTAAATCAATATTACAGTTGTATGGTTACAATGAAAGAGCACTATATTGATTTAAACATTGTTTACACACTTTGTCACAATAAAAATGTATTCAGTTTATTGGTTTATTCATAATTTAATAAAATCAATACATAATAATATCATTGTGCCTCGCTATAGAGTGAGATTCTGAGTATCGCTCTGGTGAGGGACCACCATTCAGAATTGAACATTGCTTGAATTGGCTTAGTAATGTTTAGTGACTAGTTCTTGAAAAGCCTCTTTACAGAAATATTGACAAAATATAATTAAGACATAAAAATAAAACGAGTTATTTAATGTGTACAATAAACAGGGAAAATGAGAATACCTGTGCATTTGTTAACATGCATATTTCAATGATCAGAATTGAAATATACATATTAAATGTCCACCGAACCTTATCATATAGAACCTTTGAGGACAACATAACATGAGACGTGAGTATGCGGAAAGAAATGATTAAGTCCAGCCATCCAGGCCATCATAATTGATGTTCAAACAAATTTAATTAAATTTATAAATTTGAATTTCATAACTAAAAAACCAAAAAAGAAAAAAAATGAAATAAAAAAAACCCTCAGCAAATCTATATTGTAGTGTGATATGGCTTCATGCAATCATAGCATAATGCCACATCACACACATCACACTTTGTAAGGGTCCTTTTGAAAATGTTATTTATGTTGCACCACGCACATTTCACCTTTTTCCCGCTACGGACCACGAAGTGGTTGCCTTTCAGGATAGGTCGCAGAGTCTTTCCTTCAGCTATTAGGCCAATGGTCCGCACAGTCGTGTCAATTTGACTACGACAGAACAGCAGAAGGAGTTCATCCGCAACCTCACTCCTGAAGTTTCGGTACAAAATGCGTTTATTTTCCTTGCGGAGCTTTGAGCCGTACAATATATACGCATTCTGCACCGAAACGCTTAGTACTCTCCTGAAAAGCTTCTTGTACCAGACCAGGTTTCGCTGTCGTTCAATGGGGAAGCCTGACAAAAGCTGATCTTTTCGGTCAACCCCCCCCATTACCTTGTTATAGTCTAGTACGAGTTGAGGTTTGTAAGTCTGATTGATCTGCATACCTGTTGGTCTCTTTCGCGATCAGTTCAACGAAATCTGCATCAAAGATTTTAAGAAAAGGTTTGCCAATTTCGTCGGTATTGAAAATTGGTCCTGGCGTGCCTGTGAAATTCTCCCTTATCCCAGTAAAACGTAAGATATCATTAGACCAATCGAAAGAGTAACCTTCAGGCGGCAGAATCGAACGCATTGCCTCACTATCTACCTGGTCTTGTCTACTAAAGTCTATGGCCATAGCGGAGTTAGGTGAAACGTTGATAATATTATGATAAGGTATTGGTGGCATGTATCCTCATCGCTCTCTTCGTGGTCGACGTCGCTCGCTTCGTCATCCTCGTCGCTCGATCTGTCCATTTCTGAAACAACAGAAAACCCAAATTACTTTAATGTATCTATATTACGATAACCCACTGCCTCTGGTACGGCTTATGACTCGCAATACGATGGTCGCGGGATCAAATCAAATAAATTATATTTGAATAATTTGTGTTATTTTCACACAAAATTCATTAAAAATAATATATATTATATTTGCGGCACGTTCCAGAGTGGAAGATACCCATAGTATCGCCCTGGTGTAAGACCCCATTCAGAATTGAAACGTTGCTTGAATTGGCTTTAGCCGTGTTTGGTGACCAGTTCTGAATAGCCAGGTACTTTTCCACCTCCCTCTTTCACACCTCCTTCCCCTACCCGCTACCTTCAGCCTCACAACATACCCCGATTGGGGATGCCATAGTCTCACTGGCTCCAGCTGAGGCTCTTGTGAGGTATTCATATAAAAAAAAAATAAAAAGTTAATCAAATACTTGAGGCGGGCAATGTCAGGAGTCAGAATAGCACAGTCAGGTAGGTATGGAATGAAGAAAAGAGTGTGTGTGCCAAGATCAAGTTGCATGGTGGTTCATCCTCTCTGCCTACCGAAATGGCGTGAAGGTAAGTAAGTTAGTTTTATAACTCACGGTTTCCAAGTACAGGCTCTTCTAGTACAGCTGCCTCGTCCACGTTACTGTTTCTGCCCATGTCTGACTCTGAAATAAAAGAAAACACAAATTTACAGTAGAATTTGGATATAATGACTTTGCATTTAACGGTCTACTGTTTTAAGTGACGATAATGTAAACTCTAGTAAGGTTTCATAGCTTTTAGTAGGAAAACGTATCCGTTTAAAGTGACCAACTACGTAAAGCGACCTATTTTAATGATAATTTGTCCGGTTACAAAACCCAACTACCAATACAGCCTCGCTTTTGACTAGGAAGCTCAACACAATGAGTCCCGTGAAACGAAAGTGTTTTTTCAATTTAAGAAAAAAGTGCTGTATTACACCGTTTAGAAGCTGGTGAATGAAATGTAATCCTCGCAAAGAAGTTCGGCATGTCTCATTTCTCACTCTGCAATACCCGTTACAGAAAAAAAAGATGTGTAATGATGCATCCACGTCATAACAACAATACATTTTGTATGTTTGTTATGTGGAATTTTTAAGTACTATGCTTATTTCCTGCCAATATACCAACAGTGAAACTGTGTTAGGGATATCAATATAAAATATAGATAATTGATTTTATATTGAGCCCCTGGTATGACATTTCAAAAAATAAACTCACCGTTCCCAAACGCCGACAATTTTTCGTAGAATGGCACGTCCACCCACAGCTCGCTGTGGTAGCCGGCCTCCGGAGAGAAGAGTTCCCCACACTGGAGTTCCCCACTCCGCGATGTCCCAGGTAACGGCTCCGAAGATGCTGCACGGATTGGCATAATTGGTGCATTGGGAGCCGTTGATTGGGTCTGTGCGGGAGTGGACATCCACGGTGGTGGAACGGGTCGTGGCAACGGTGAACGTGTCCTTTGTGAAAAGGGACACGTTGTTCTCTCCGGAGATGGAATTCTGAAAACATTTACATAAATCATACAAATTGTTCTCATTCACGTGTGAAACAGTAAGTACAGTATGTAAATAAACAATAAAATTAGAACTCTGTAAAATATGCACTGAATGTGCCAAATGCACAGAGCGCTGATCTTACCAACTATCACTGTAAGAGTGGAACACTGTCGGAAAAAAAACAATAATATTGTATCAAGCATCTAAATACGATTACTTACTTTTGTTTAGTTTTTCTTGGAGGTGCGGTAGGGAGCAAAATGCGCGCCGCCTGCTTCTTGAATTTTCGGCTTTCCAGCTCTAGCCGGAAGGAAGCAGGCAGGGCCCTAACAGCCTTTAGGGCCTTGACGCGATCCTCTCGCACCAGTAGCAAAGCAGGGTCGCTGTTTAAATAAATACAAATATATGATGAGTTCAACGGCCACAGCAAAGTACTTTCATAAAAAACATTAAAAAATACTCACACTCCAGACGAGGCTGCAATTGCAGCTCTGCGTTGACGTCCACATGCAGGTAGTCTGGCACCAGCTCGTACCCCACCTCTCCCTCTTCCTCTGCCTCCTCTTGCAGTCAGCACCACTTTATATATTTTAAATTGAAAACACTTAATGTAAGTACTGCTAAGTGTTGGTTAAAACCAGCTGGAATCGAACCAGGTTATGTATTGGCTAGCTCAGTAAAAAGGTAAGCAGATGAAACTCGTGTACTATCAGGGGTGAGCAGCTTCTTTAATCATCAGCTCGTCCATCGGTTAGGAGGTTGGAAAGGCTGACACACAATAATAACACATGGGTAAAAAGGCACAAGGTATATTAATCATCTCGAGAAATTACAGGGTTGACATAGATCTCCACTCTCTCTCTATAACTTGACGACCGGATGAAACGAGGATTTTACATGAATTTATATGGTTTGAACACAAGAAAGGGGTATACTGGAAGCTTACGATATGCCTTGAGATGAGAAATGGTGCATCAGGCCGAGCTGGACTTTCCCGCGCCAAAAAGGCCCGGCGGTACTGTCGAGGTGAAGTTGGAACACAAGATGCTTCGACGGAAGCGTGGTCTCGGCGAACAAGGGTTAATCTCGGGATGTAGAATCATGTTTTCGAATGATGCGGCAAACTATTGAATACAATAATTGAGATGGTTTAAACACGCGAGAACTACGTGAGGTTTGGGTGAATTGATAATTGCCAACTGTGAGAGCGCGTGGCTAATTACAAGCCGGAACAAGGTCGCGTCTAATATCGCGTAATTATGCGCGCCAGCCATCGCGAGTGTTTGGGTCCGCGAGAGACACAGTTACTACGACCAAGGTCGCTTCTAGACTGCCGGGGGGGGCCGAAAGCGGCCAGCGTTGAACCGAAGACGCTGTGTGTGGTCCGTGTTGAACACGCCGCGACTAGCTGCGAGAGGAAGTTGGGGTAACTAAGCCCCATTTAATTTAATAGGAAGACTGTATTACGTAACACATTCCCTCTCCGCCAGTAAAAGGCGACGTGGTAATGAAGCTTTAGGCGCAAAAAATCCTCTTCACCTTGTCGTGAGGGAAGTAGAGAGAGAAAAAAAGGGTGTTGATTTACAGAAAACAAAGAAGAAAAAAAATACATGGTTATGCAATGGTGAAAAGACAACATACAAGGTTATGCAGTGATGACAAGAACAACATACAAGGTTATGCAGTGATGAAAAGACAACATACAAGTTTATGCAGTGATGATAAGACAAACATACAAGGTTATGCAGTGATGAAAAGACAACATACAAGTTTATGCAGTGATGAAAAAAAACAACCTGACTCTAAAATTTCATTGGTCTGTAAGCTAAGTTTGAAGAGCGTAGTGTTTCGTTGAGTACCAAATAGATGTAATTTCACTAAAATTATTGAAGTTACATTTTCACTGTAACTTGATTCATTTGAGATTGCACTCAAGTATCACTAGGGCCATAGAAATTGAACTGTGCTTCTTGGTTGTGGTTGAGAGATGGTGATGCTGAGGGCCAGAAGTATCCGGGCTCTGTTGTTGTTGTACCAGCGTGGATTCCATTGTGCTGATGTGGTGGAGCAGTGGTTGTCAAGGTGAAATGAAGTTGGTAATAACATGGAGTAATACCAGTGAGTTGATTGATGATTGATGCGTGTAATGACTATTATGTTGAGTTTGCGCATCGGCAAGTAGTTGATTTGCCCAACGGCAAGTGGTTGATTGTACAATGGCAAGTAGTTGATTGCACAAACGGCAGGTAGTTGATTGCACAGTGGCAAGTAGTTGATTGCACAAACGGCAAGTAGTTGATTGCACAAACGGCAAATAGTTGATTGCACAATGGCAAGTAGTTGATTGCACAAACGGCAAGTGCTTGATTTGCAGGAACGGCAAGTGGTTGATTTGCAGGAACATATACAACTAACCTTGAGCTGGCATGCTCTGAGGTTGGTTCTTTTGAATGTGGTTTGAATGATGAGACAACTTGATTTGCTACTGCACGCACGACTCACACCTAATTTGGGTGCGGTCGGGTGTTTTTGGTACGCAGAGATTAGAGAGAAGTGAGTGATGGAAGTGAAGGCGGCAAAGAAGTGAAGCTCAGCTTGTAGGTGATGAGGAGGGCTGCTGGTCTTCTTTTTAATCCGGAGACAGGTTATTATTAGAGCCAAAATTCTTGAAGCTTACCTGCCTGGTAGACCAATGATGAAAAAAAACGTTTGGAGAGAAACAAATTGTGTTCAAGAGGAAAGACAAAAAGACAAAAAAAAACGTTGTTGGTTAGAGAGGAGAGAGTAGAGAGATCTAATGTGCTGACTATACCATGAGTATCCCGAGATTGGGGAGACAAAAAACTATCACGACTGGCGTGAGGATACCTATTTGATATACCAGGTATAGGTAGGTGGTTGTACAGTAGTAACACCAAGTTTCTGAAAGAAGTTGGCCTTCCATGGCCGGTGTTAGCGCTTGAGCGATAACAACTTACGACTTTCAAAATTACAAGAAATGTGTTGATTACCTAGGAATGGGGTGAAAAAAG
This sequence comes from Hesperophylax consimilis, assembly GCF_061612785.1. Taxonomy (NCBI): domain Eukaryota; kingdom Metazoa; phylum Arthropoda; class Insecta; order Trichoptera; family Limnephilidae; genus Hesperophylax; species Hesperophylax consimilis. The sequence goes on along the minus strand of NC_142837.1, from coordinate 19,388,840 downwards.
GAGATTTTTTGAAGCAAATTTCATGGATAAAGATTGTCTTATAGACAGACGATACGCTATGTGCGTAGGGTACACCTTCCAGATTCATGAAATTAACCTCAAGGATAATGAGGGATGAGAAAAAAATGGCGTTGAGCGAGAAGGTCTGCTGGTGATGGAGCTGATTCTCCGTTCGATCTCTTTCAGAGAACGAAATGTGGTCAACCAGCAGGTTTCCTAGCTTCTTACAAATGTACATGAGTTTGATGGAAGGGTGAAGGATGGAGGGTTGAGTAGCGAAAATTGATAGTGACTGAGCTAATTCTCAATTCGATCTCTATGTGAGGACGAAATATATCAACCAGCAAATTTCCTAACTCTTTACACATATACATGAATTTGATGAAAAGGTGAAGAAGAATACACAGTAATAACAATCTAATCTTTCACGTGTATTTGGTAAAAGATTAGGGGTCGTTTTTAATCTTCTACAGTTTGTGAGAACATGACAGACCCTTGCTCAAGCTTCACAAACCTGAGAGTTTTTCTTATTCGTCTCCCAGACAACGATTTAGGTGGTTTTGTGTCACTGTTTCGATTAACTCCCACGACACGATACCTCATAACCAACAGTGAAGCTGATGGCTAGTCCATGGTCAATGGATAGTGGATGGTTCTTGGGTCCGCTGACAAGAAGTCCACAGGTATCAGTTAGCGAAAAAATTGCTGAATGCACAGCTTCATGTTTGTTTGAATAGAACAAAAAATTCTCACTAAAGTGAAGGACATTTCCCTCAGTGTCATGAGTTATACAAAAGGGTCCCAATTAAGGGTGACAAGTCAGGGAAAAATGGTCTACGTCTGGTAGAACAAGTACATAGTGTCAACTTATTTAAAGAAAACAACAACAAGATATTGTATCGTTCGCACAAATCATGGTAAAAATTATAACGTTTCCACGTCTCATGTAGAAATTGAACGAATTACGAAAGAACCCTAGTATTGAAAGGAAGGTACAACATAGATATTTATAACCATTTATGGAACAAATTATTTCTTTGGCCACAGTGTATGTAAGCCAGTAAAAAAGTAATTATAACGAACTTCTCGTATCATGGTAGATATTATAACATTCTCATATATAATTTTAGATTTTATAACGATCCCTCGTCTCATGGTGGATATTGTAACATTCTCATCTATCATGAAAATAACATATCAACGTTCAATAATAAGAAAGTACCATTTCAATACCGGAAAAAAGATTTTTTTTTTTTTTTTTTTAATTATTTTAATATAGATCATAGTTACATTAATACATACATTTTTTTGCAAAATATAATATTTAGGTACATTATTGGTCATGTATACCGTATCAGAAAAGAGGAGCTCTTGTGCCTGATAAGGGAGCCACGATTCTTACTTCAGTGATTCAATGTTATGTGTAAAATATAAATATAATACTATATCCATATATTTTTTTAATATAAGTTTTTTTTGAAAAAAAGTTTGATTTTATTGATTTGTTCTTGTTGGTTCGTAATACAGCGCAATTCGGAAGGGAGATTATTGTAGTTTTTTATGGCTTGGTAAATATAATGGTTTTGCATTTGAGTTGTTTTACAGATTGGCGTAATAAATTGATTTCCATTTCTCATCAGTTTGTAAAATTCTTGATATTCTGTGTTATTTTTTTCTTTACACATTTTTATAATTGAAGTTTGCTTAAATATATCATCAATATTTGGTACTGGAAACATTTTAAAAAGCAATTTTGTTGGGAAAGTAGAGTTTTTTTTAAGTATTACCTTTATAATAATTTTTTGCGAGACTTTTACTGAGTTTAGGTTGTTTTTATAAGATCCTCCCCAACCTATGATTCCGTAAATAAGCAGGGAGTGGACAAGAGCATAATATACATTTTTTAGTATTTTCACATTTAAAATATTTCTTAACCTAACAAATATATATATATACATTTCCTTATTCTCTTTACTAACTCCGTAATATGGCTTTTCCATTTCAAATTTTCATCGATGATCACACCAAGATATTTAATTTCAGAAGAAGGGTTGATTACAGTACAAATAGGATTAAGTAGTTTACAGTTGACATTGTCACAATTTTCATCATGGATTATGATATTTACTTTGTGTTTACGTATTTTTTGTAGTGAAAATAATACATATGTTGTTTTTTTGGCATTAAATGTGAGTAGGTTATTATCAAACCATGATTTTAAGATATTAATACATTCATTTGCAAGTTTGTTAACTAGTTCCCATGTTTGACCTTTTATTAATAAAACACGTAATAAAACACAAAGATACATACACAATGTCAAAAACAATTAAGTAGTGGCTATTGGTATTATCAAAAAACGATGGTATAACCTTTGGTTGGGTTTATGCGTTAAGTTGGCAATAATACAAGACATATGCCTAAGGATGTCTTACAAGACACACAGTATAGCAGAAGAGACCTATTGGTTTTACTAACTCTTTGCTTACAAAAAAGGTTTGCAGTGGTTTATTTTAGACCTTTTAGGGTTTTACTTACTTAAAATGACCAAACAACAACGGGAAACACACTTGATGTTGCCAAAATTGCCACGAACACGAATGTTGTGAACTTTATGATACAAATTTAATACAAAAGGCACCTAGAGACACAGGATGACTTACTATGAGTGACCTGGCTTGGTGTATTTGACAAGGCAAATTAATGCTAATTAAGTCAAAATATAGTACATAATATAACAAATTGGGGTCAGGAAGTTGAGATCTTAAGATTTTACATACTTAATGTGACCAAAAGGTGTTACGTATGATACATTTTTATTGATGAGGAGGAAAAATCGGCGTTTGTTCTCCTTTACAACAAACTTTTTCAGAATTGACGTGTCAATATCAAATTCTGAAAAAAAAAACAAATTAGAGCAAATGGGAATGTTGAGCGCCATTCAATTTTTTAGACAAAACTGAAAAAACTTTTTAAACAAAGGTAATTGTAACTTTTATTTGTTACACCTATGTAAACTTGAATCAAATGACGATACCAAACTGGAATTTACACACGCATTATGATTACAAGTTACAGGGGTAGAATATTCACCTCATTTGGGTGTATGTTGCAAAGGTTCATTGTTTTATATACGATGGAACCCATTGGAACAAATGTGACGAACAAATGTGAAGGAACAATGTGAAAAACAATGTGAAGAACAAAGAACATGAGAGAATTAAAAAACATTTACATACAATGTTGTACGTGACTTTTTGTGGTAGTTACGACAAAAAATAGTTATGTATTTAGTGTCGTAAGTGTCTAGAATCTAGTGTAAGAATGGTGACGACTAACAACTAATGTCCAGGGACGCGACTCCGGGAACATCAATTGTTTGGGAAGCAGAAAAGTCTCTTGACTGGAATGATCAGTTCCAGAGAAGATACGTACAAAATATGAGTACAATTATATACATTACACGGTGAGGTGTGACAAGGAAACAAAAATAACAAAAGGTTTATACAAAAGAGCATAGTTGTACATGTATGGGTGAGAAATGATTTAAAAAAAACCACAGTTGACACTTCTGTGTTTTAAGAAAAATGAGAAGGTTACCTTGCAGAGGTCGAAATGCGAGTTTTTATATGAAACTAACGCGATAAGATATGCTGTTTGTCTGCACGAGGGCCAAATCTCGTGGGACAAAGGTAGAGCCAAAAGTTTGTTAGCTATGTGTGTGGTGACCTAGTGAAGGTGGTGTCCATTGTGTCCACACTTCCTAATTTGACAATATCTTTCACGTGGTAGTTACCGATGTGTTTACCAGAGGCGTCCGATAGGGTGTATACTACATCTGAGATTTTTCTCAGCACTTTTGCTTTAATAAAGCGAGGAGCCAGTTTTGCAGAGAAGTACAGAGCACCTTGTGAGAGTGTGTTGTTGCGTCTCCAAACTGTGTCGTTTTCCTTAAAGGTAACATGTTTCCTGCGTAAATTGTATCTGTAAGCACTCTTTTTGTGAGCTAGTATTAACGCATCTGTGACTTCGCTGTAAATAGCGGAAAGTTCTTCAAGACGGTGAGCGTAGTTCTCTGATGGGTTATCAGTAGAAAGGGAAGATGATGGGAGGCTAGCGTCCCAATGTAAGGATCCATGGACAATTTGTTCCATACCATGTTTCAGGAAGAAAGGGGTGTATCCAGTAGTGAGGTTCACCGTATTGTTTAGTGCAGCTTGAATTTTTTCCAGATTTTTGCACCATGTTCGTTGATCTTTGTCAACCAGGATTGCCAGAGCTGTATTGATGGTCTGGTTGTAACGCTCTACTGTATTATTTTGAGGCGTGTAAAGTGTATTATAGAAAATATCTTTTATGCCGTATTTGGCCATAAATTCCTTGAATTCCAGAGCTATGAATTGTTTTCCGCTGTCGCAAATGATGGTGCAAGGAGTGCCGTTGTAATGGAGTAATGTTATGGTGTAATGTAATGTAGGTACATTCCAATGTTTACAAAAACGGTAGAGCAGAGATCTCATCTCAAGATTGTGGGATTAATTTCCTGTCAAGTAAGTTGGGTGATCATAAATAATAAGAGTGAATTCTCAATGGAAAATATATTGAAACCATCAAAAGTTACAACAAAAGAGTACAGATAATAATTATATAACCATAGGAATAAAAATAGGCACATACCAGATGGACTCCTGAATCAAACTAAACTAACTTTACGTGGTCGAGAAACGAAGGACTAACAACGGATGGCGAACAAAACTTGTTTTTGGTAGCGGGGAACGGACCCGGGACGAAGGCCAGGACATCCTTCTCTTAGTGGAAGCGGGAGGACGCATCTCCTTCAATAGACGCCTGCAGGGACATCAGGTCTGCAGCACGTGGTAGTCAACCAGACTCTTCTTACGGAGCCAGGACAGCAATCCGTTCTCTTAGTGGAAGCGGGAGGACGCAACTCCTTCAATGGACGCCTGCAGGGACATCAGGTCTGCAGCACGTGGTAGTCAACCAGACTCTTCTTACGGAGCCAGGACAGCAATCCGTTCTCTCACGACACGGGGATACTCCGCCAAGAACTACTAGCCACAGCTAGGACCAAACCATTCGCGGTTTCAAGTCCGAAACACGAGTACTACGACATGACCACCGGCCAACTTTCAATAAAAGCGGGATTCCATAATCACCACTGAAAATAATAACTAACACGAACTGTACGTGAAAGGATAAACACCCCGCGCCTTTTTTTAAAAGAAAATAATAACTTCTATTCACATGATTAACTCAGATTGAAACCCCTTTAAAGGCGAGTGACTGGATCCGCCGACCCACTGCCAAGCAGGCCGGGGAGGAAGTGACCATAAACAAAACTGTTCTTCCTTCCTTCAAAATATTGCCAAGGTTTTTTTAGATTCTACGCCTACAATTTCTGATAGTTGGTATAATAATTTGTTTTCCAATTGTATGAATAATCCACAACGATTCAATAATTTCCAAATTAAAGATAATTGTTTATTTAGACATTCTAAATCTCGTTTCGATTTGCAGGAGGATACAGCTTGGAAGCTGGTTGTGCCTTTTGAGGACCGTAACGCAATTTTAAGTAAAGAACACGAGTCTATTAATTCTTGCCACCCAGGTGTATTCAGAACATATAAGAAAGTACAACTAGGTTATTTTTGGCCGGGTTTGTACAATGATGTCAAAAAATTTGTTAATAAGTGTAAAACGTGCAAAGCACATAAAATAAATACATCAGCGCCGGCGGGTATTTCTACGAATCCTAAAATAGTCAACAGACCGATGCAAATGTTGTCTATCGACCTTGTTGGTCCTCTTCCACGTAGTTACGCGGGATTTATGTATATTTTATCGGTTGTTGATGTCTTTTCGAAATACACTTGGATTTTTCCGCTAAGAAATGCTACTGCTAAAAGCATTGTAAAAAATGTTGAACAATTCATTTTTCTGGTTCACGGTGTTCCTCAAACCTTTGTGTGTGATAATGGTAAACAATTTATTTCAAAAGATTTTAAACAATTTTTGTCCGATTATAATGTTCCTATGCCTTTTTATAACGCGTATTACACCCCGCAAAACAATGTAGTCGAGCGGTATAACCAAACTGTCGGGACTGCTTTGTCTATCTTGACCGAGTCTGACCATCGTAATTGGTCTAGATTTCTACCTCAGATACAGTCAGCCTTGAATAATTCTGTTAATTTTGCTACAGGCTTCACGCCTTTTTTCCTCATGCACGGCAGGGAACAAATTATTGACGGTAATTTACACAAATTTAATGTTTCTTCTAGTCTCACGGACATACCTTTAGATCAGTCTAGAGCCGATTTTGCAAAGAAGTTGGAAGACAGAAATTATATTGAAACCATCAAAAGTTACAACAAAGGAGTACAGATAATAACTATATAACCATAGGAATAAAAATAGGCACATACCAGATGGACTCCTGAATCAAACTAAACTAACTTTACGTGGTCGAGAAACAAAGGAATAAGAATGGTTGGCGAACAAAACTTGTTTTCGGTAGCGGGGAACGGACCCGGGACGAAGGCCAGGACATTCTTCTCTTAGTGAAACGGGAGGGCGCAACTCCTACAACGGGCGCCTGCAGGAACATCAGGCCTGCAGCACGAGGCAAGCAACCAGACTCTTCTTACGGAGCCAGGACATCCTTCTCTTAGTGGAACGGGAGGACGCAACTCCTACAACGCGTGCCTGCAGGGACATCAGGTCTGCAGCACGTGGTAACCGACCAGGCTCATCTTACAGACTTCGGGAACAGCAATCCGTTCCTTCGCGACGCGGGGAAACTCAGCCATCAACTACTAGCCATAGCTAGGACCGATCCATTTACGGTTTCAGTTCCGAAACACGAGTATACAAATATGACCAACGGCCAACACTGGATGAAAAGCGGGATTCCATAATCCCCACTAGAAATAATAACCAACACGAACTATTCGTGAAAGGATAAACACCCCGCGCCCTTTTTGAAAGAAAATAATAACTTCTATTCACATGATTAACTCAGATTAAAACCCCTTAAAAGGCGAGTGACTGGATCCACCGACCCACTGGCCAAGAAGGCCGGGGAGGAAGTGACCATAAACAAAACTGTACTTCCTTCCTTCAAAATATTGCCAAAGTTCGAAAAAAAACACCATAGACAAAATAACCCCAATTAAGCAAGAACTTCACTTGTCAAAAAATATTTATGTGACACCGTAGGGGATAAAAATGTTTTTTTCTAACAAGTTTATGATTGCAGAAGCTGTGGCTCTTTTTAATGGGAAGATCGAACAGAACTTGGTGAATATATCCACTATGCTAAGTATATGCATGTTTCCGGCGTAGCTTCTGGGGAAGGGGCCGATGAGATCCATAGAAAGTGATTGTAGTGGCCTGTCCGCTCGTTTGGGGTTATTCATGAGACCAGATGGGGGTGCAGTACTATGTTTGTATGCTTTGCAAATGTCGCACTTAGAGATGTAGTTGCGAACTTGTTTAAACAGGCCTGGCCAGTAATACCTTAAGGCTATTTTCTTATAAGTTTTGAAAGTTCCTGGGTGTATGGATCCGGGGCCGCTGTGATTGTCGATGATAATTTTTTGTGTGTCCTCTGAGGGAATGACTAGCTTCCAAGCATAGTCCTCGAGTATAGACAGTGGTGGTTTGCAGTTACGATATAACCGACCTTCCTTTATAATAAAGTTGGGAAATTTTTGCGGGTTGTTCCTGCATTCCTCGTAGGTTTTTAAATACCAAGTGTCTTTGGTGGTAAGAGTTGGTGTTGCTTCTTCGGAGGTCAGAGTGGCGAGTTCTATTCTTGAGAGGGCGTCTGGGACAATATTGTCTGCGCCTTTACGATGAATGACATCAAAGGTGTATTGGGATAGGCGAGACGACCAGCGGGCCAATCTGCCAGAAGGGTTGCTTAATGAAATCAACCATTTTAGGCTGCTGTGATCGGTGATGACTGAGAACTTACTGCCTTCGATATAGCCGCGGAAATGGTGGATAGAGTCCATGACTGCGAGAAGTTTTTTTTCCGTTATCCCATAGTTTGTTTGTGTTTATTTAGACTACGAGAGAAGTATGCCACTGGGTGGTCGCCGTCGGGGAATTCTTGTGTTAGGACTCCGCCAATTCCAACGTTGGAGGCGTCTGTATGCAGGGTGAAAGGCAGATTGAAATCTGGACAGTTTATTACCGGTGCAGATTGCAGTGCTGTTTTTAGAGAGGTGAAAGCCTTTTCAGTTTCAGTAGACCAAGCGAAGTTACTGACACCTTTTCGGGTACCGGTAATTTTACTAAGAGGGGCCGCTATTGTGGAGAAATCCCTTATGAATCTTCTGTAGTATCCGGCGAGACCAAGGAAACCTTTGACTTCTTTAGCGTTCTTTGGCCTGGGGAAGTTTGTCATAGCTTCGACTTTGGCAGGGTCGGTTCTTAGACCTTTTTCGTCTATTACAAAGCCGAGGTAGCGTAGGCGTGATTTGCGAAATTCGGATTTCTTAAGGTTGATTGTTAATCCGGCAAACTTGAGTTGTTGGAATAATTTTTCTAGGGTGGTGATGTGTTTTTCAAACATGTCGCTGATGATTATTAGGTCGTCCAGGTAGCAGAACAAATTATTGTCGGATTCAGGGCCGAACAGTCTGTTCATCAGTCTTTGTAGCTCAGCAGGGCTGTTTTTTAAACCGAAAGGGAGTCTCTTAAAGTGGAACATTCCTCTGCCAGGCACTACAAATGCTGTTTTTTCACATGAAACATCATCCAGAGGTATCTGCCAGAATGCTTTGGACAGATCTATTGAAGAGATGAATTTTGCGTTGCGTAGTTTATCCAGGATTGCGTGTACAAGGGGAAGTGGGTACGCGTCCGCCTTAGTGCAGGCATTAAGTCTTCTACTGTCGAGGCAGAATCGGGCGGAACCGTCTTTTTTGGATACCAGAAGTGTGGGGTTGGTCCAGGCGCTTCTGCTGGGAACCACGATGCCCATTTTTAGCATATCATCCAGTTCCTTTTCCAACAGTTTTAGTTTCTGGGGAGCCAAATTGTAGTATCTTTGTTTGATAGGTGGTCCATTTGTCTTGATGTGGTGTTTGACTAAATGTGTCAAACCAAGTCCACACTTTTCGAACGAGATTGATTCAAATTTCTTGATCATGTCTTCCAGTTGTTCGGCCTGTGGTGGGTGAAGGTTCTCATACGGAATTATTGTACGGATTTCGTTGATTGAGGTGGTGGGTGTGGTGTTGTTGCAAGGGTTGAAAACCTGAGGTGCAATGTTGAAGGCTTTCCAAAAATCAACTCCAAGAATAAATTTCTAGGTGATGGTTGGTACGATTAGAAAATGTATTGGAAATGATTTGCTTCCACACTTGACAGGTAGGACAATTGCTCCTGTGACTTTTGAGTGTTGTTGTCTGCAGTGGTGACGAAAGCGGTGTGTTTGTTGATTGTGAATCCGTTGTTGACAAAGGGAATGTGGGCGTTACCGCCGAGGCAGCTAACTGAAGCTCCACTATCCAGTAGTCCAGAGAAGACGACGTCATTAACAGAAAAATGCGCGTATGGGCGACCATCTTTAGCTTGGGTGCAGCTCACCGTAGAATGTTGTAAGGCCTCTTTAAAATATGCAATGTGTTTCAACCACTCGGTCCTTTCAGTAGGCCTGGATATTGAATGAATTTGCGAGGGGTTGGATCTTAGTTTTTTGGAGTTCTCTTGGACCAATTCGGCGGAGGTTTAGAGAAATCTGTAGGTGGTCTTGCAATTAAGTTGTTAGAAGGATGTATTCTTTCAAGATTATTTTTTGATCTCTTGAAGATTTCTCTCAAGTTGTCATGTTGAGGAGAATGGTCACGGGGGCGCTTTTGGTGGCCTCTGTTGTCTTGGGTATACGAAAGTTTTGCTTTTTTGTAGCAAGATGATTGTGAGTGTCCGGTTCTTTTGCAAAAGGTGTAAAACTTCTTCTCGTTAAACTCTGGTTTGATTTGATTGGTTGACCGAGAGGCGAGGCTTGGTAGAAGGGGCTCGTCAGAAGGCTTGGTGTTTCTTCTTTTATCTTGGTAGTTTTCCAATAGTAGACAGACATCTTTGAGTTGTTCTACTGAAGATATTTTTTGAGAGGTTATTATGTTCTCATATCTTGCTAGGAGGCCATCAGTCAAGATAGGGACTAGCTCTGTTTCAGGGACTGGAGATGTCAGTTTGATGTTTAGGAGATCTGCTCTCTGGGCGTATTGTGCTACAGTTTTGTTGGAGAATTGTTTGATGGAAAACAGAGTAGACTTAATCCTATGCTGTGTTTCTTTTGGTGCAAAACTTTTCAGGAGAGCAGCTTTGAGTTCGGGCCAGGAGTTTACTTTTTTCTTGTGGATTCTATGCCAGGAGAGTAGCTCGTGCGAGATGAGATCTATGAAGTTACGGTGTAGTATCTCAGTAGGAATGTTGCGTATCGCGGCTGTTTCTTCAATTCGGTCGATGAAATCTTCTACGTTAGTATTGCCGTTGTACTTAATTTTCCATCCAGTTAGGTCGAAAGGTTTTGTGGTTTCCTTGATGGGTATAACTGGTGGTTTAATTTCTGTGCAAGAGGGTATGCTTGTGTCAGAGATTGTTATGCTGCCGGGTTGAAATTGCAGTCTCCTAATATATTTCCTGTTGTAGAATGTTGCGTACTTAATCAGGACGTTTTTGGTTTTGTTGAAAGTAGAAATATTCCTGTCTTTTAATTCCTTTTCTAAACTTGCGTACTTTGAGAGCAGATGTTGGCTATTATGCCTAAGGTGTTGTTTTGAGGATTCATTTTGTGGAAGTTGATTTAGACTTTGTGAGAAGCAAAAAGAATTGTCAGAGTGTGTGGCCGGTTGTTTTTCAAAGAAAAAAAAAACAACAGGGATTTGCTTGTGATGGTGGGTGAAGAATTTTGTGAAATTTTTCAAAGTCGGAGTATGGAAAAAAAAATGGCCAGCGGTTTCCTTGTATTTTTGATGGAAAAGTCCCCGAGATGTGCGTTTTTGAAAAAATTTCCGAAAAATTTTCAAGTCCTTGGTTTGTGAAAAAAAAACGGCCAGGGATTACCCTGGGATTTTAGTGAAAAAAGGTCCCTGAGATGTGCGTTTTGAAAAAATTTTCGAAAAATTTCTAAGTCTTTGGTTTGTGAAAAAAACGGCCAGGGATTACCCTGGGATTTTAGTGAAAAAAGTCCCTGAGATGTGCGTTTTGAAAAAAATTTCGAAAAAACTTCTAAGTCCTTGGTTTGTGAAAAAAACGGCCAGGGATTACCCTGGGATTTTAGTGAAAAAAGTCCCTGGATGTGCGTTTTGAAAATTTTTTCGAAAAAACTTCTAAGTCCTTGGTTTGTGAAAAAAACGGCCAGGGATTACCCTAGGATTTTAGTGAAAAAAGTCCCTGAGATGTGCGTTTTGAAAAAATTTTCGAAAAGTTTCTAAGTCCTTGGTTTGTGAAAATAACGGCCAGGGATTACCCTGGGATTTTAGTGAAAAATTTCCTGAGATTGTGTGTTTTGGAAAAAATTTCGAAAAATTTCTAAGTCCTTGGTTTGTGAAAAAAAATTTTTGAAAAAATTTCTTCCGAAAAAATTTTAAAGTACAGATTTCGAGAGAGTATTGTTTGTTCTTTCAACAATTATTGGAGGGTTGTTTGTGATTCGTGACCAATTGTCTGAATTTAAGCAAAACCAGTTTTTGGTTATTTATACGCAAGCTTCCCCTTCACTAGACAAACGACAGGCCTTAGCGGAGAAGTGCCAAACGTCGGGGCTTACGTCAATCGCGAATCTCAATTATATGTAAAGAGTGGATCGGCTTTCTAGACTTTTTTTTCAAAAGGATACTCTACCCACCTTCATTACATATAAAACGAAATTATCAAATGGCAGAAGGGCTTTAATTTCCTTGGTTGTGTTCTTGTGCAGATGAACTGACTAATAAATTCCGCAACCAAGAAATTTATTTTGTATCATGTACAAGATTTGAAATAGTTGAATTGTTGTTTATTGTTGCTCGTTCTCTCTAATAGTTGCACTTGGAAAGTAAACCTTCATGGTTTTGGATCACTATGTGATGTTTGAGATGTCCGAAAAGAAGTAAACGTCGATTGCGCACTTTGTGATAGAATACCGGTAATTAAATTTTGTCGAGTGACGATTCGTAAAAGTTGTAATTTAACACAGAATAGTTTTAATGTGACACGGTTGTTTTAGATTTGACGCGATGGTTTGTAGAACAGCTAAGATTTATTGGAAGAAAACATAGTTATTCAATGGTTAATACAAAACAAGGCATGAAAACACAGTGAAAGAGTACAAGGTTATTTCCAATTTGACCTCCCGATTGACGATTAATAACCAAAAAAACCCACGTTTGCGTCAGTGCTAAGTGTTGGTTAAAACCAGCTGGGATCGAACCAGGTTATGTATTGGCTAGTTCAGTAAAAAGGTAAGCAGATGAAACTCGTGTACTATCAGGGGTGAGCAGCTTCTTTAATCATCAGCTCGTCCATCGGTTAGGAGGTTGGAAAGGCTGACACACAATAATAACACATGGGTAAAAAGGCACAAGGTATATAAATCATCTCGAGAAATTACAGGGTTGACATAGATCTCCACTCACTCTCTATAACTTGACGACCGGATGAAACGAGGATTTTACATGAATTTATATGGTTTGAACATAAGAAAGGGGTATACTGGAAGCTTACGATTCGCCTTGAGATGAGGAATGGTGCATCAGGCCGAGCTGGACTTTCCCGCGCCAAAAAGGCCCTGCGGTACTGTCGAGGTGAAGTTGGAACACAAGATGCTTCGACGGAAGCGTGGTCTCGGCGAACAAGGGTTAATCTCGGGATGTAGAATCATGTTTTCGAATGATGCGGCAAACTATTGATTACAATAATTGAGATGGTTTAAACACGCGAGAACTACGTGAGGTTCGGGTGAATTGATAATTGCCAACTGTGAGAGCGCGTGGCTAATTACAAGCCGGAACAAGGTCGCGTCTAATATCGCGTAATTATGCGCGCCAGCCATCGCGAGTGTTTGGGTCCGCGAGAGACACAGTTACTACGACCAAGGTCGCTTCTAGACTGCCGGGGGGGGCCGGGAGCGGCCAGTGTTGAACCGAAGACGCTGTGTGTGGTCCGTGTTGAACACGCCGCGACTAGCTGCGAGAGGAAGTTGGGGTAACTAAGCCCCATTTAATTTAATAGGGAGACTGTATTACGTAACAGTACTTAAATGTTTAAATTTTGTTAAATATTGCACTAATATAAAATTTGAAAATAATTATTGGGTCGTGGAGTGCTCCCTTTCTCTGGACGACAGCTGTTTCTGCACAAATTTGGTAAAAGTAAACAAATTAATTAATTACACAACTAAATTACTAAATTTTTATTGTGTGACGAAGGCTTTACACCATTTTTCATCTAAAAAAGAGTCGACTTCTTGACATATGACTTAAAATAATTGGTTAACAAATATCTGTATTAATAATGAACCAATTAAAATAAAACTTATATATATCTCTTTGTTTTAAATCACTCTGATGGAATATCTATATTTCAAATGCGCGAGTGCAGTATTTATGACATTTTTGTAAATCAAAAACAGATAACGTCTTCAGTCGATGTATTTTTACACAAAAACTTCAACCAATACAATATATTAGAAACAAACGAATTAAAAACGCATTTGAAAGATAGATAAGTCAATCATGATTACACAGATATATAATTATGCGTTAAAAACCCAATAAATTAATTACTTACGGCATTTTAGGAAGAGACCAAAATTTCGTGAATGTTGAATTTATAATTTTGTTTTTTGACAGGACGCCATAAAAAAACCGCGAAAACTCGTTAAATAACACTTCAAAGACAACGGATAAGTTCATAGACAAAGAGAATATATTATCAGCTATTCGATAAAACAAGTAGCTGGCCATGGAAACGTTTTAAATAATTACAATAAATATTTTACGAATGGTAGAAAAATCGGTCCATTTTTGGACCGATATCAATCGCAGAAAAATAAAAGTGGTCGATTTTTCGACCGAAATCATTCCAGTGGTTAGTTCCGTGGGAATTAATGAAAATCGTATGTTATTTTTGTTTTTCATATCGTGCTGATTGTATTTGAAACATACTTGAAATTCTAAAATCTTGTAAAGTCATTTTTGTATTTCGCAGTCATGAAAATTATTGATAGAATTGGTTGAATGGAAATTAGGTTAAATATTATAGTCATTTGGATATTATCGTAATAATAGATAAACATTGGACATGTCAATTATGCTAATACCTTGAAAGCCAACGTATTATAGCAGTTGTTTTAGATGTCTGTTTGATAAATCTCTCAGGAGATTAGCCGCCTGATGGTACTGTTATTAAATGATTAGGTCTAATTTGATCTAATTGTGCATCATTACTACCATTGTAGTTAAGTCTGAAAACAAATCAACACTGACTGAACAGGGAGAGGTATGGAATAGGTTCGTCCCTCATCCTTACGGCTGACGTCAAACAAGATTTTGACAAGTAGAAAATTAAGAGTATTGGCAGCCAGTTTTATTTCAAACTCCAAACCAGCAATAGTGTTGTGTTTATGAAAATCCGAATATTTTCACATTTCGTTATGATATGCTATCAAGACAAATACACAACCTGATAATGCTGTTGAATGTTTAAATTCCAAGGTTTTGCTCATTTTTGCACAAAAAACCATGTCAAAACAAAAAGTTTAATCTTGCGATAAAATTTACAATAATTGATCTTATTTTTTTTCTGTTTCCGTTAAAAATTAAACGCAGTGTAATTTTTCAACAACTTAAAGAGCAAAATGAAAAATATCCATCAAAAACATTTCATGTCTTTAAAAGACTTTCGAAAGTTTCAAAAAGCTGTCATTTCAGTTCCAGCGATAGAAATTTCCGCTTTAATAGGCTTTCAATTTGTCAAAGTTTTCTTTTCATCACAAATAAAATCTCTATTAACATAAATTTAACAAAGTTTTCTCCCCACCAAAAGCCTAAATGTTTGAGCGGTTTCTTTGTTTTTCCGTCATTTAACTTTTGGCGGGAACGGTTTCGTTTTGGTTTGTCAATATGCTGTCATCGAACTTTAGTGTACGTAAAAGTTGAAGAAAACGATTTAACAATGTTAAGTTTCCAACAACAAACCAATTTTTTATGCATATATACTTCCCGTGGTTACAAAATGTGCTAAGTCAGATTGAGTTTACTCAAAGTTACTTCAAAGCTTTAAGTTTAATGAAATATTTTTTTTACAAAAAAGTGTGATTGGAAACATGAAAATTATTATCCTCGTTGCTGAGCAAACACCATAGTAAGCCTCGTTGGTGACACCACCATGGTGTATTTAAGCTAACTTTTGATATAGGATTAATGACTTTGAAAGTCTGTATTTTAGTTGATAATATTATGTTATATGTTATAGGGTGCCTCTGTATTGTAAATTACAACAACTTTGTTGGGCAAGTTGGAGATTTCCTTCAATGTAAACGGTGAAAATGATTTAACTTTCTTAAAAAAGGTAACGTGGCTTGTCGTATTTTCAATTGATGAAGAAAAAACTTTCCTTAACCCTAGATTCATAACCTTATCTAAGAGTAACATTATTCATAAACATTCGTCTCACAGACGACTAAATTTAAGTGACAAGTTTTGGGGTACTTGAAAATAAAATAAATAATTTAAGTATGGAACTCTTTAATATGTTTAATTAGGTAACAAAAAAAAATAATAATCGAGTTAAAATTAAATTTCATCGCTACATTCCATACACACGAGGCCGCGATGGTCCATGCACATTGCACATATACCTTTTGCATTGCTTGCATTGGAACCTTGTCATATGTCAAATATACCCTCAGGTGTGCCCCAAGGATCTCACCTGGGACCGTTACTGTTTACAATTTTCATCAACGACATTATAAAATGCTTTAATTATGCAAATGTTCTACTTTTCGCTGATGATATGAAAATATTCCTGCCTATTAATTCTATAATTGACTGCTTTAAACTACAAGAAGATCTGTATAGGCTTAATGATTATTGTATCCGCAATCGTCTCAACATGAACACTTCTAAATGTTATGTAATTACCTTCACTAGAAATAAAATTAAGTTTGACCATAATTATCATATAGCTGGCCAACTACTCAAAAAAGTTACACAAATTCGTGATCTAGGTGTTATACTTGACAGTAAACTTACATTTGAGGCTCATATTGATATGATTGTTAAGAAAGCCCTTAGAATGCTAGGATTCTTATTCCGTATTGGAAAAGAATTTAATAATATCATAACACTTAAAATATTGTATTTTTCTTATGTTCGCAGTCATCTTGAATTCGCTTCTCCCATATGGAATCCTCAATATAATATTTACATAAATCGCATTGAAGCCATCCAAAGAAAATTTGTCCATCATTTAAATTTCAAACTAAATTCAAACCTTGACGTAAACAGCTCGATGGACCTTTATGGACTTAAGCCATTAAAAACTAGAAGAGACTCCGCAGATATAATATATCTCCATAAAATTATCAATGGCTTTATTGATTGTTCTCCCCTTCTGTCTGAAATTAATTTTAGAGTTCCGAGCGTTAGAACTAGAGAAAAATCACTTTTTCATCTCCATAAATGTTCTACTAATATAAGACAAAATGCGTTTATATTCAGAGCCTGTAGTATATTTAATAAGAATTTTAATGATATGGACATATTCTCAAGTAATTTAGGAACCTTTAAAAGATATGTAATAACTAACATTAAATAATTTTAAATATTCTACTTGAAGTTATCATGTTATTGCTTTGAATCCTTTCCAGTTACTTACCTTCCAATTTATACTCATGTGTTCAATTTAGTTGTAGGTATACATTTATTATATTGTTATTATTGCTATTGTGTAGTGTTATTGATTGCTGCTGTGTTGAAATTTTACAATACATTTTGTTTTGAATTTTAGTTGGTTATTAGTATATCAGTTAAATTTAAATTTTTGAAATTTAGCTGGTTATTAGTATATTATTTGTGTTCCTAGATCTGTTATTATTTTTTATTTATTATTTACAATTTTGTATTTTTTGTAAATTTCTCAGGCCACGGGTACAGAACCCTTAGTTTCTTGTTTTAATATTTTTTATTATTATTATAATTTTAAGTGAAAATCTGTTATTGGATTTTATCTATATTATTTAGTTTATTCTTATATATGTAAATAATCTGTTGATTTTCCCAAATAAATAAAATAAAATAAAATAAAATATGCCGTTTTTTATAATCACAATAAAAACAAACCTTTTTTTTGAGTACCACTTAGACCAGGTGTGGCAATGGTAGGCATTTCATCTAAAACTTCGGCGATTTTCCTTTTTAGGCATCTCTTCAAAGTTGGCATTTCGTGTCTTTTACGTAACCATGTCGTTATCACTGTCGGAATCTGTCGGGACCATTTCATCTAATTCCACATAATCTTCGACATCACTGATTTCTACATCCTTTTGCTGACTGGTAAAATCATCATCATCAGAATCGATAAACGATTCAAATAGTCATAAATTTGCCGATCATCCATTCTAAAATAAAATAAAAAGATTTGTGATTTGTGATTTGTAAAATACACACAATAATACATTTTGAATGATAAAATAAGATGTAACTGTAAATAATAACTCATATAGAATAATATCATATACTTACTTTTTCTCTGTACAACCAGAACTCATCAAAAACAATGTTTTCAAAATAACTTGCAGTCTCGTCAAAAGTTACACTATTCATAAACATTCGTCTCTCAGACGTTCAAAGGTCTATAACTTGTACACAAGACTTCACTGCAAGGAAAGCGCACCCGCGTTGCTAATGAACAAGCGATCTAGGAAGGTACTTGAGAGGTCATCATTCTATCTCTTTCACTCGAGACACTAGAAACAAATTTACGTTTTGCGCGGTCTGTGGGACGAATGGTTATGAATCTAGGGTTAAACCATAAAACTTAACCAATCACGGAGAGTAATTCTGTCGTTATTTGCTTCAACATTATTTGGTTTAGAGATCTTCCGAATACTTATTAAACTTAAGTATATTTATGTACCTTTGATAAGATGAGATACTTTTCTCAGGCAATAGAGTTTGGAAACAACGGATGTATTTATTATTTAAATTGTTAGAATTATAGTTTATAAGAAATTCTAATATTTTAATTGTAAGATCTTCTACCCCATGTTGCAAAATAAGAGTGACTTCTATTAAAATTAAAACTAACGATAACTAATGCCAAATGCTTTTATGTGTAAAGTTTTGCGAATGCAAATAATGCAAATAACTTCTTGTTAGATCAAACGATCTAGGTTTATTAAAATTACCTGTTTGACTTATATGATGTAAATCCTTGAATAAATAATAATTATGAGTAGAAATCAGAATTCTACCCCCAAAGCTCCAACAAACGCTAAGTGTCTATATTTGGGGCACGTTACAGAGTGGAAGATACTCTCACTATCGCTCTGGTGTAAGACCACCTTTCAGTATTTAAACGTTTAGACGTATTTAACGTAGCCGTGTTTTGCGACCAGATCTGAATAGCAACGTACTCCCCCACCTTCTTCTCCCCATCTATTTTCCTTCCCCGCAACCCCCTTAAGCCTCACAACATACCCCGCTCGAGGATGCCATAGTCTTACTGGCTCTGGACAGTTGGGAGCTGTTAAGACTCTTGTGCATAAAAATATATATTTTTTTTTTTACTCGGGAGATATTTTCAATTTGTATTAGTATTTCAGGCGACTAATTATTGCTTTAAATTATTTGTTATCATTTATTTTTTAACTGTATAATACAGATCAATCCCAATCGTTGAAATGAAATACGTTTTTTAAATGATTTTTTTCTGAAAAGTCTTGAAAATTGTAGAAGATTTTTAAGTTTATCATCTTTACTAAAAAATGTGCTTAAAATTTTATACATTTGGTAAACAACCATTGGTAAATCATTGTTTATTTGTTAGAATTCAATTTTTGGTACCAGCTGTTTTGAAGTTAAGGATTCTGTTTCAATAAAACTGTGGTTAGGTCACATAAAGATGACTTAGTATCAATCACCGTTTTTATTACCGTTATGTAAAATGGCAAATTAACAATTTCGGTAAAAACCGGCTTACGTAAAATAGTTAACAAAAGGAAATAAGACGTTAGTCGCAATTCTTTTATTGTTTTATTTTCTCCATACAAATAACCAAAAAAATTACCTTATAATATAAACAGGATACTCCTGCAAAGAAAACACTTCGCAATATAATTATAAGGGTAAACCGCAATACCACTCACAAAAATAGATAACTTTAAGGTCCTGTTGATGAACTGTTCTTCAAAACGTATCGAACGTGGAAGCGAGTTCTTACTCAGTTCCTAAGCCTCAACCCGCACAGCCCTCATCCACGATAAATTTTCTTTTAGATCGATACGTTTACCACTTAGAAACCTGGTAAAAGCATTTCAAATTTTTTTTTAATGATGTAATAAAATAAAAATTTAGTAATTTTCTGAGTATCTACAAAAGTTTTTTTAAAACTTTTTTCTAATTAGAAACAAATTGTATAGTTTGAATGCGCTTACTTCAAGCTGGGCTTGCTGGGAGTGCAACACAGTGAACAATGCAAAATAAATTAGGACATGAACTTTTTCTCTCTGTGTTATTATTAGCTCATTCCCTTTGTTATTATATATTCAATGGTTTTAACATACGAGTAGAATAGGATGAAAATTGTACCAATATTGGGAGATAAATGTTCATTGAAAAGAGAAATAGAAACAACTAATTTATCACAAGTAAATTTATTTAAATGATTAATTTTTTGGAAGAGTTTCCGTAGACATCTTTTAAAAAATAACAATGACTGGTTGCGCCAAAACACATTATTCATAAATTTACACATACATCTCACACACATATAAACATACATATGACCAGTGTACTGAGAGAATGTTGTTGTTCCTAGTCATACCTACTTCCATTTACTGCACATTTCTGTGCACATTTCAATCAGTCTGTTACAATAATTGTTTGTTTCAATATCCCACATAACTAACTATAAAAACCGCATCCGCGCGAGATCTTACCTCGCTTATATTATATCTTTCATCTGCGCCGATATCGAGCAAACAGTTACGTGTTCAGTGCCACCGCCGTAATCCATGGGAAAAACTAAACAGGAAAAGACGAATGCTAAATGTTACTAATGGTGTGTCCTTCCTTCCATGCAACATATTGTCTCATGTACAGTGTTAATTACACCAACATTCAAGGTCCTTCGAGAAACATTTTTTACACTCATAAAACAACTTAACATAACACCATTTCCACACCAAATAGAAAATGTGTGCCTAATTTTTATATTAATTATCAGACCTTTGAAAAAAAACTAATCAGAACATCATATTTTATTGTTGTTCGCTATATTCAGTTGCGAATATTGTTTCATAACCTAAGGTAGGCTGCGTGTAGTTTTCAAGTTTGTGTATTTATTTAATCACTCAATCAAATTTCGGCATATTATGGCAAGTTTGCAAAACATTTTGAGCGATTGCTTGTCGTAATGTGCCAAATTTATGGTACCTGAAAATACGAAGAAATCTAGGTTAATTCATTGGTTTTAAACCACAGTCAGCAGTTCATTTGTTACCATATTAATATTTTGAGGAATGATTTTCATTAAATAATATGGTTAATGTAAATATACCTACAACTAATCGCCCAAATGGTATTGTAAGTTTAAAATTTGAAAATAGCCATTTTATGATAATTTTCCGCCGATTTTTGTTTCCAAATAAATTAATTGGCCTTCAAGGTAATTATCAAATTACTGGAAAAAATAAATAAAGAGCGGGAATTTTTCAATTTTTATTTCTATTAAAGTTCATTTTTATTAGGACAGGCACAGCTTTTCAGCCTTTATATTCTGCACACCACTGGCTATATTACATTTTTCTAGCTTGACGTGGTTCGTTTTGACGAGCCGATTCATAACTCAAGCTCTCTGGAGAGATAAAACATTGAGAATCTTTTTTTCGAATTCAGTCCTTCTAGGGATCGTTGTTTAGTTACATTTAACAAAGCGTTATTAAAATAATGATATTGGTATTCATATTTTCGGAGGCAGTGGGCCGAAGTGAAAAGAAGTGAACATGGGTCTTGATGAAATCCATGTTGTAGGAAGGAAGAAACACAGAGGCTGGCAAATCGTTCCACAGCCGAGCTCTTGATTACAACTATTGGTATATAGATACAGTTGGGCGCGCGTCTAGCAATTCCCACATGAAATAATTATTAACTCAAAAGTTGATTGCCCAGAGTTGGTAAACAAAATAAATGTCCATGCACCGCTTCGCTATAGCAGACAGAAAACCCTTCTCTTTATTGACAAATGCAATAAAAACTTCAATAAAAATGAATTTATGAACAGAACCTGCAACTGGTACAGCAAAAAACTTGCAAATATACATACATGCTAACATATTCACCGCTAGTTACTATCGTTAGACGTTTCAGGTGTGAATAACACAAAATCAAATGGTTAAATTATTTATATTTTGTTTTGTTTTTTTTTTTATTTCTTGTTTATTTTTACTTCACTTGCGAGGCAAAATTCCCTCATCCCTTTCCTCCCCTCTCCCCCACCAAGGCCAAAACCTATTTCCCACTCTATCGTGTAGTTATAAACATATATACTGTAGTATAATGCCTTATATTGATTTTATTCATTTCTTTTCCATCCTCCTTTCTATATTATATTAATATCAAGACTGCTCTAAAGATTGCAATGTTGTACCTAGTTTACTCCAAGCTGGAGGCTCGAATCCCTGAAAACACGATTTTAGGATATGTCCATCGACATCCTATATATGTTTATCGAATCACGAATCTTTTCATTTCAAAGTTTGACAACTAACGAAACTTACAAACGTACCTATACAGTACACTGTTAGAAACATAAGAGCTTTCTGACACTATCGTATTTCAAGGTAGGTATCTTTCTCTAAACGGAGTGCTTTTGAAACCATTACGGTGCACAGTAATTCGGTAGCTACCTTTGGCACGAGCCTGCCAATTTATCATCAAAAATCAATTTTCGTTTATACCCACTAAAATTAAAGCTAATTTAACAGGCTACGTAAACTATTAAACGTTCGTTCGTAATTTGGAATTTCCTTATAAATACCAGATTATTTCCTCGTAATGTATTAATAGTCAATAACAACTAGCTAATAATGCTGGGATATAAAAATCCGTAACGTACCAAATGGCCTACCGCTCGTGATAATATTCCCATAACCTACTTAAACGACCGTTTAATAGAAAGTTCATTTCAACTATTTTTTTTACGGTTAAAGATACGATCTTAACGTTTAGGAAGTTAAAAGAATGCAGCATTTTACAAACAACATTATATTTATTATTATTTATTTATTAGTCTAACGCCCTTTTTAGGGGCTTTTACATACGAACCGTAAAAATTATATATTAATACAGTACATATTTATTATACATAACTAAACTGCCTCAGTAACAAATCTTTTGTGAAGTGATAAATTAAAGACACTGACTCGGTATAATCATTTTCCTGTATAAGTACTCTGGGCAGTGAGAAATACATATGGTAGTTAGTACCAGAATTTATGGACTGAAATAAATACCGACTTCTAGGATTACGTAATGGAATCCGAAAGATTATCATAGAAAACAATTCGGGACTGTAAAATGCCTTAAATTAATTTTAATTTGAAGCATTTATAATTTCATTTAGAAATATAATTTTATATAGAAAGTCAGCGAATATATAATACTAAGTAATATGACATGAGTTCCGGCGATATGAAAAATCCATGAGAAGGTTTTGGGTTAAGCTAGTGATGCTTATAAATATCTGTGAATAGGTACATAATATGTTGCAATGGCAAATAATGTGACGTAAACATCTAATGTGAATATATATCGCATATTAAAATAAAAATGAATATATTTATCTAAGGCTGTTCTGCCTCCTTTCCCCTACGGACTGTTAGCGAGGTGACCACATATAACATGAGTATCGGATACTTGCGTATCCCTGTGGGATAAGGTTTTATCTAACTAACTAACTAACCAGCACACCGTTTATCTACAGGGGTAGGCAGAGAGGACGGACCGCCAAACAACTCGGTCTTTGGACACACTTCTTGCCTCATTCACATTCATACTTCGTCTCATACATACTCTTCTATTATTCTGACTATAATCGAATTATAATCAAATAAATAATCGGTAAGTAGTAAGTAGATATCCGTTTGTTACATTAAAAGAATGCACTGTAGATCGAGCACAAAGGTTGCGATTTTACTTATAATTGCATTATAAGCTACTGCAATTTTATTCCGTCTCACATCACTAGATCTAAGCCCAAAGCGAAATAAAATAACTTTACTCCAAGCAATGTACCTATGATTCAGTGGTATTAAACTTTCCTTTAATGAATATGTTTATTTTGGAATATTTGACATCCCTGCTCCCCTAATGTCGAATTTAGAATTCCATTAAAACATCATTACTTCCACTCTCCGCCAGGGAGGGCAGAGTCGAGGGCTACATCCCGAACATGTCATCGTGCTAACAGCTAATGGATCCGTACAATGTCAGTTCTGAAGGCTGACAAACCCCTTGGTTTTTGCTAAGAGATGTCTAGCAGAAATTATGTCTCGTTTTATCAGATTCTGAGAGAGATGTTTTGAAGCATGCGTTGTGTTTAGAATCAAAGCGTGATTTCTTGGCCTTGCGTCCTCTTCCGCGGTGTACGCGGTTTTATAAGCTCGTAAAAACTCAGTTTAATGTTACGTATATCTCGTTTTGAACTGATTTATATCTAATTAGATAGTTCGTCCTTTACAAAAAAGGTTAAGCGAATCGATAGGAAGCGCTGCTTTCTGATAAAAATCCAGAAAAATAAGTCTATTTCATCATGCAGTATATTTCAAATTCGAATATGCTCTCTCTGATGCTGTAAATACAATGACTGGTAAAACTATTTTGCGGATTTTGGATTTTTTTTCCTTTAGTGCACATACGCATTTATGATGGTATTAAATTACACTTTTGTTCATTGACTATTTTGTATAGAAATAACAATTTAGATATATACTCGTATATATCTATTTTTAATACAACAAAATATTTGTACATTAAGGTTAATTGTGCTGAAAGAAATGAAATTTTGACAATGTATTCTTAGGTATAGTGTTTTTAATGCTAATTTTTCATTTGTCTTTCAGAAATATTTTGCATCACGCAGATTGTTCTTTATTTACTTGGAGTTTAATTATTTAAAAGAAAACTCACACCTAATTACATTCACAAAGATGTATACAAAAACCACTCTTCTTTTACATTCACAAAGATTTATACAAAAACCCACTCTTCCTTCCAATTAGTACAATGGAGAAAGAACATATAAATTTTTAATATTAAATGATATAACACACTTTGTAATACACCATTTTTCATTTGAATTAATAATGAAAGCCAACAGGATTTTGCTTATCTCAAGCTTCGTCAGGGTTTATTATATTAACTGAAGATAATTACATACAGATGCACATTTATAAATATATAAGAAAATACTTTTAAACTTCAAATTGAAAATTATTACTTTAAATCAGACAAGTGGTAGAGTAGGAACCAAAATTGTTACATTAATAAATTTACAAAATTGGAACCAAATAACCTATAATATTAATAATAACTCCATTGAAATAGTGGCAATGTCAACAACTCTAGCCGCCAAAGGGAGCTAGTCGTTGTTTCCACAACATTTGCTTGCAAAATTACCTAACTGCAAAAATTTATCTTTACAGGAAAGCGAAAAAACCTTCCCATTTTAAAATTAGACAGGTTTTTTTTATTTTAATAAAACACGTATCTCATGAATATTTTTTTATTCGGATAAAATATATTTTTGCTCTGAAAAAATTGTCCCTTATGTAATTTTGCACGAAAAATTTACTACCTAGTAGTACTTCCAGAACAGAATATTTACATAATATTCTTTTTAAAACACTAAAGTGACGAAAATAAAATAAATCAACAACGAGATGAAAAAAAATTAAGAAATTAGACATCTTCGGTCTATCGAATAATAATGATTGATGATAAAATAATATAAAAAATAACAATGTTCTTTGACACTTAAAATAATGATTAATGAAAAAGTTTATCATATAAGTCCCAACAGAATTTCGGAAGGACACTTTTCGAATCCTGGAGGTGTTTGAATTTTTCTGATTTAATTTTTATCTGTCTCTTAACAATACAGCTGTGGTGGTTTATCGTAGTCGTTTATGATTAAAACTGGTGGCTTTAATAATGGCTTCCATGAATATTGCAAGCATCTTAAATCTGCTACTGTTGGGTCACCTCTATAGAAGAGGACGAATTGAACTATAGACATTAACATCGTCATAATTCAAAAAATATTCGCAACTCAAATACTGAACCATAAAGAGTTGAGAAATTCTAGCTTCTCTAAATACTCCCACATAATTGGTTGGGAAGTAGATTTCCTTATTTTTAAATTTTCGTTCAATTAAAATATGGCAACTATCTACTTCCATTTGGGTGTGACCTTTTTCTAAATAGTAATGCACTATTTATATATTAATATGAGTTAAAATTAATTTAAGTAGTGCTTTTGAAAGAGTTTTGTTTTTGTTTTGATAACCACAACCATCTCTGTACAAAACTATTTTTTGGCTGGGTGTTTGTTGCTATGTATCATTCTAAAAAATTCAGTTTATTCTAAATTAAGTATTGTAGAAAATGTATTGGCAGTCGAACCCCCTTCACACTCATCCCATAGGTAGCAGTATCAATCCTTTGTTATCATGTTATAAATCGTATAATTGTGGACATAAAGTTTTGTTTTATAATAAAGTGCACTTGCTTTCAAAAAGTGACAAGTTTTACAGGTTGCATATCAATAGTGAACTTGGCTATATCTGCAGGTAATTCCATTGCTTCTCTTTTATCTGCACTCTTTGATTCTCTTGCTTCTTCTTTCTTTTTGATGTGCTCCACGTATAGTTTACTGAAGAGGTTTGAATGTTTAAAAGCGCAACAAATATTGCACTGGTCCTTATTTGGTTGGTAAAAAGCAATGTTTTGTTTATCTAATTCACAGAAAAATAATGATTTTTTCACCACGTATGCACCTAATTCTATATTTCTTTCTTTATAAACTCTGTGAAGCGACAATTTAGAGTCAAATGAAGCTTCGGTAGATCTTAAAAAAAATTATCATTACATTTTGCCCTTCTTCCATAATTGTATTATTATTGCGTCTACGTAGTGGGACTATGTCTGTGTGCATACCATTTTCGCAGGCTGTAATCCAATTTGTGACAGTAGCTGGATCTAAATCAAGAGTACTGACCATTTTTTTCTAACAAACTTGCTTTTTTTCTTCGCTATTTTTCAAGAAGTAAACGTGAGAACATTGCCTTCTTGACTCACAGACAGAAGGCCGCTTTGTAGGAATACTATCTGGGATATGAAAAAAAAAATATATATATATTCATATCCCAGTTCGTATTTTTCCAATAATAAGTAAAAATTTGTTGCCTCTGAATATCACAAGTCATGGCAATGTCTGTTTTTAGAAGTCAGGCATTTCTTTGAAGAACAATTAGGTCCCATCCTTTTAAGTGCCTGGGATTTACTCAACGAGTATTTTCCATCATTTTGCTGTTTTAAACCCATATAATCCTTTCCCTGGATTCTCCTTCTTTTGTTTGTATATTTTGCATATATTTTTACTATGTTATTATCAATTTCCAAACTAACATATTCAATATTGTCAACACTCGCACTCGGAGGAAATTTTTTTTTCCTTGGGACATCGCCATCAGAATTTGAATCATCTGAGCTAGTGCATTCTAATGCAGCCTCGTAATCAGGATATAGGCTAACAGATACGAATGTCTCTTTATTTATTATTTCGTTCATATTATTTTCAGAATTATATTAAATTTTACATTCTGGTACAGTTTTTTTATCCGGATCTAGATTATCAGTCACTTTTTCTTCAGTGATAATCATTTCATTAGTATTTAATTCATTGCCAGGATCATCGTAAGGAAATGTAATAATATCATCCATCAGCAGAAGTAACAAAATATTCTAACCTGCAAAAATCTCCAACTTTTATTTTTATTTTTTTTTTTTATATTTACTCCACACAGGAGGCCCTGAAGAAAATAATTTCCCTCAGGGCCTATGTCATCTTTGGGGATGCTGTGTGGAGGGTCTTTTTGTGGAGAGGAAGGAGTGAACATGGGTCTTGAAGAGTCCCATGTTGTAGGAGGGAGGAAACACAGAGGCCGGCAGTTCGTTCCACAGCCGAGCTGTTGAACTTAAGAACGAATCGTAGAAGCGACCCGTTCTCATGTGACAAGTGTCAACTGTGTACAAATGTTGGGCGCGCGTTTGGCGTGTATCCCGACTACGCACCGGTGCCGAAGGGATCAATGACGCTAGTTCTTCAGAGCATCTTCCATTGTAATACCGATAGAACAAGGACAGCATACCTACCTGACGCCTATGCTCTAAAGATTGCAGTCCGTTTGTTAAGATTGGGGAACCTATCAAACGGACCGCCCGTTTCTGCACAGAGTCAAGGGTTTTTTTCAGGTATTTTGGGGCTCCAGACCAGAGATGGCTGCCAAATTCGACAGTAGGGCGCACTTGCGATTTGTACAGGGTGAGCAGTTGTGTACTATTAAAGTATCTGCGGGCCCTGTACAGTACGCCCAGCTTCTGAGAGGCCAACTTTACTCTAGCTTCGATGGAGCCCCCGTACCTGAGCTGGTCACTTATAGTTACACCAATTGTTCTGAACTGACATGTTCATTAAATTGTTATATTAATTTTTTTGTTGTTCTTTTTTTTATTTTTTATTTATTACTTGTAAATTATTTCATATTACAAATCATTATAATATGCATATATTTTTATATATTTTTTTATATTTTTTTTATATATTAATTGATTATTGGTGATTATTACCTAACCTGACAGCAATATTTTTTTTCATGACTTGAAACGTTTTTGATATTAACTATAATAACATGCCCAGTAACTCCTTGCATACGAGAAATCTTGGATATATCTTTATTTTATAATTTAACCAAATTCAACAGCATATTTACGTAATATTAATGAAGTGTACTTGATTTTTCTCGAATAAGGTTGACATAATTTTAAATAGATATTTGGAGTCTATTCTTAATTAATAATTTGGAAAACTCAATAAACAATAATGCCAAGTATTTTTGGAACTATGCAAAATCAATGAAAAATAACAATCTGTAACATGGAATGTGTGAGCAAAAAAGCCAACGACATTCAAAGTATTGTTTAAATTTCCGCTGATTTCTTTAAAAGTTTTTTTGTCTGCTATACCTACCAACTTTTGTTAATGCTAGATAAAATTTTGTTACTGATCATAATTTCAATTTATGTCGTGTACATATAGAACATAATGATATCTAGAGTGAACTTAAACTACTTGATCAAGGCAAAAGTGGTGGACCCGATAATATCCCTCCTATATTTTATAACAATTGTGCCACCAATCTAGCAAATCCTTTATATTTACTTTTCACTCAATCTTTGCAGTCTGGATGTTTTCCTAATAAATAAAAAATTTGTTTCCTCACCCCTATTTTCAAAAAGGTGATAAACACGAAGTGATTAATCACAAACCCGGTATGCCTTCTATCGACTAGTCCAGAAATGTTTGTTAAAATTCTTCTTAAAAAATATGTTCAGATTAAGCCAAGTCATTTCTCCTAAGCAATATAGTTTTAGTACTGGAAAATGTACTCTGACTAACTTGTAATATATCAAAATTATTTATCAGAGCCAAGGTCTAGTAAACATCAGGTTTTTTTTAATTCTGATTTCAGTAAGGCGTTCGAGAAAGTCGATCATGATTTATTACCGTATAAACTACACAAACTGGGTATAAATGAATGACTAAATCAGTGGTTAAGAAATTATTTAATCAACAGATTACTGGCTGTTAAAATCGATGGCCTGTGATCATATAAATTCATTGCAATGAGTGGCGTTCCGCAAGGGTCACATTTACGACCAATCATGTTTTTGATATTTGTTTGTAATGTAATGATGTTTTATATATTTTCAATGATGTTCATGTCTGTTTATAGATGATCTAAAATTATTCAAGGTTATAAGCATATATTGTGAAAAAACTTGTCCAAACTTTTTATATTGTTTCAAGATAGTAACTTACAACTCAACATAAATAAATGTCAAATTATTATGTTTTATCGAAAAGGAATCCTTTAGTTTTATTATTATTCTTTTAGTGATAAATCGTTAGTTTTTGTGTCGTAAATCAATTACTTGGGTATATGGTTTAATTAGAAATTCAATTTTGTAATGTATATAAAAATCATATCCAACAAAGATTTGAAAATGGTGGACTATATTTTAAGATTATCAAATGATTTTCATAATATCTACACTATAAAAACATTGTAAATGTCACTAGTAAGGAGTCATATCTAGTATAATTTTACAGTTTGGGTCCAAATTATGATGTTCATTTACACACCATTGAAAGAATCCAAAATAAATTCTTAATTCTTATTAATTTTTTAAGATAATATGTAAATTTTAGAGAAGGTATTCTTAGAGAATGCCTAGATAACGTCTAACTTCTTTAATCATTAACTAACTAACTAACCATCACGCCGTTTCCTCGTAGGAGTAGGCAGAGAGGAAGTACCGCCAAACAACTCAGTCTTGGCATACACTCCTTGCCTCATACAAATTCATACGAGTTTACATCAGATATACGTCTCATACATACTATTCTATTATTCTGACTCTTGACATGGCCCGACTGAAGGATCTGATTCACTTTGTCGAGCAATGTCTTCCTCGGGCGTCCCTGACTTCTGCTACCATTCACATTTGCATAATATATTCTCCTTACACTCCTTTCTTCGCGTATTCGCTCATGATCATACATGGTTTTACCTCACAAATGCCTTAGGGATTCCATTTCTACAGCATTCAGTCTACTTTCATCCTTTCTCTGCCAGTTCCATGACTCACTTCCATACATCAGGGTAGGTACCAAAACTCCAGTGTGGACTGATAGCTTCGCTTCTTTGAAATTTTTTCGTTAGCGCCAACTGCGTTCGTTCTTTACTCATTAAGTTTATTAAAATTATCGGAACGAAGAATTATTTACGAATAATTGTGTTTGTATAAAATTATTAATTCAATATTGAATACCCCTGAGTTGTTACATTTAATTTCGTTTCATGTTCCTGGCAGAAGAGTTACAAGACAGAACCTACCATATTATTGTAGCAATTCTACAACAACGTCGCAGTATAACGCGCCTATTAAGCGAATTCAAAATTTGGGAAACATTAACTCCTATGTTGTAGATATATTTAGTTCGACATTATAAGCTGGTTTTTAATACATATTTTCTTCTCATTCATTTGGTAAAATGTTTTAACTCTGGATGTGTAAAATGAAGTTCGTCGATGCCGGATAAATAAAAATATATTTCTCTCTTTTTTCTCGTTTATGTGAATATATTGTATAAAATATACAGATAAATACATAAAAGTCCATTCAGCGGGAGTAAAATGATAAATAAATAAAATTGTAAACTTGCACTCCTTTATGCAAACTCTACGATAAAGTAAAATGAAAAGTATTTATTGCACATAATTATATTTATTATATGTACTTAAGTATTACATTTCTGATTTTTTATGTCTGTAAAAGCCCTACGGGCATTAAATAAATGAATATCTTAAATATATTCATATCTTTTTGTAAAACTTCTCACAATTATATAAGTATTTTATTACCTTTCTAAACATCAAAGAGAAAAGATTTTAATTTGGGAGGTGGGTTTCGTGTACCGCCGCCCCGGAAACCATTTATTGGATAACCAACACCTGTGTCGTATGTGATTCCAAGTGGTCCGCTACGTTTGGTTATTTAGCAGGGGTGACCGGGTTTATCGGGTGAGGTGTGATCAGAATGCGCCTATCTGACACACCACGCAGATCGGGAGAAGCTGGATTGGGGAGACCTTTTGACCTCTCAAGCTGGTCTCTCGACTCATCGCCTTGAGCCGCAGTGAAAGGGGTTTGTCATTAATTTTTCCGTCACTACTGGACACCTAGATTACTACCAATCCCTCATACCCTTTACCTTCCCAAAACTTCCTCTCCTTCTTTTCTTCTTAAAAAAAGGTCATCTGCACAGCATCCCTAAATATGACATTGGCTCTGGGGGAGATTATTTTAGAGATTAGGTTGATAAAAAAGGAAGAGTTTTATTTTTTAATGAATTAGCAAAAAAAACAGTAAGATCGTACGTGGGATAACTAATTACAAAAAATCGATATAATTTATTTCCATAGAAAAAAGAATATAATATAACATCAAATCCATTATAATAATGAGAGAAAACCAAGGTGTACAAATCGTGCCAATAGGAGGCTCTAGTATAGCAGGCTGCTATCAGAATGTATGGAACTGTTAGAAGTTGGAGGAACTATTAATATCATAGGGTATTTATATTAACTAATGACTGTGTGAATTCGGACTAGCAATAAAATAGGTAGATACATACCTATAATCAGAAAACAATACTTCTATATTCGAAATGTGATTTTTTGTTTAAATTTTTCACATATGTCGCAATTTTTCAAATGTATTATGATTCCAAAGGATGATTTCTGCTTTTGAGAATCGATGATACAACAAATATTAAATCATACAACATTTCGCAAATCCTACAATTATGATATCCGCGATTTTTATGACACAATTCAATACCAATGAATTAAAATAAACACATTTAAATATGGACCACATTATTTATGAAATACACATTATGTGTGTATTGTATAATGGTACATACTGTTACGAACTGGGGTTTACGGACTGCACGATTGGAGCCAGAGCCGGCTTTTTCAGCGTCAGTAGGTAGAATCATGGGAATCTAATTATTTAGCTCAGTTTGGGTTGGCAGGTTATGCCTTTACACGGGGAACATTTAAAAATTCAAGACTCCACTCCTTCGTCAAATGAAACACCTATGGGAATGATTAATGAGTGTATTTACAGGTCAACAGGCACATAGAATAACACAAAATGGGGACACAAGATACATCCCAAATTATTCATGGCTGATTGAATTGATCAAATCTCTTTCTCATATTGGCTCCGTCTGGCATACGTGTTTAACAGACATTTAAAGAAGGCACATACTAGGGAAAAGGTTTGGTGTACGCTTACATGAGTTGTCCCGGGGAATGCAGGAGTTGCGAGGCCAGCGAGGTGTTACTTCCAGACATTGTAGAGTGGAAACCAAGGTAGTAATCGTCTACACGCGCAAAACGCACGCGTGCTAGGCTATGGTGGTGTTGCGGAACCGGGGGCCGGCGCTCAGCGTCTGAGATAGGTTTTGGAGTTGTAAGCCGCACGTGTGGTCGAGCCCAGAGCTAAAATTGCAGTGTGTCATGGCGGGCGGGAACTAAAACCGTTGGGGTTTTGGCATTGGTGCGCAGTAAAGCATGCGCACCGTTCTGCACCGCCTAGTGCTGCGTTGAATTTAGTTTCGCGGGGTTTTTTTAATTTTTTTGAGAGATATGTTTCGTGACAATACCTACCAACATAATGTACGATTTGAAATAGCGATAATGTTAAATAATAATCTAAAATTATTCTTCGAAAAAACAATTCACTAATTTGGCTGTATCATAAATACATTGTTGATGTGTATAGCTATTTTGCTAGGAAATATTCTCCATGTGTATCTGTCGGTTCCATGATAACTCAACACAGTGACAATTCAACACACTTCTAAAAAGTGATATAAAGTCATTACATTCGATGAAAATTTTTTTTTAACCAAACCTAACCTAACCTAACCTACATAACCCAGTTAATAAACTTTTTGTTTCATCACTTTCCATGACTTTATTTAACTTTTTAAAGAAGTGATGAATTATCATTGTGATGATTTATCCGGTTACCGTATCTGTCATTATCTGCTGCCGATAGCTTGATCACTAGGTAATAAATTTTAACTGATGCGATGTCACAAGAAGTTAATTTGTGCCTATTTATTTTTGTTTCGTTATGCGATTTGCACATATAAATTAAATGCATCACGATTACATATTTCGGCACTTTCTTTGCTGGATTGTTTTTCAACAGAAAATTATTATTCTAAAAAACAGTATTCCAGCTTAGAAAGTGCAGAAAAACATAAATATGGTGCATTTAATTTGATCGTTGTCGGGTCACACTGTCCCACTGACCCAACTATCTAACGGCATCGTCAAGAAGGCCTTTTATATTAACCCTATTAACCGTTAAGTCATTAAAATATTTTTAACTACAAATCCTAATGACACGGTGAAATTTTACAGACTTTAGGAATGCTTCCAGGGTACTTTAAATGTATATGTTATATATTTGAAGTTTTAGTTTAAAAAAATACCTGTTTTGAAACTAGATAAAATTATCATTGAAAAATTCGTATTTGAAATAAAAATTGATATTTATAAATAGTTAAATTTTCATATCAAACAAAAAAATGTCCACAAAAAAAGTACAACATTTTGACTCGAAACGCTTATACTTTTGAAAAATTTAAAAATTTAGAAAACACGTTATTTTGTATAGAGAATTTTTATAAAAATCGTCACTTCAATTTTAATGCTTTTCAGACCAAAATATGTATAAATTTTTTATTAACTTTTAGCTTACAACGAAAAAATTCCGCCAATTTGTAATCATACAAATTTTTGGGATTATATCCATGGAATTATTATAAATATTTTAAGACAAATATATATTTCCGTCTGGTTTGTATATCTGTACAATTTCGCCCTTCTCGTTTCCAAGTAACCCTCTTTTCCAGTGGCTATCTTGTCTCCGCTATGATAAAACATGGTTGAGTTTTGTCAAATGGCCCTCCTGAAAGCCCCCAAGTCTGAGAGGAAGTTCTGGACCGTCGTTCCGTCATAATAATATTGCTAGGCTTGGAGCTTTTCTGACCAGGGATGTTAATGTTCTGGATAAAGTTAGCGTATTTACTAGAACTTTTCTTATAAAAGATGAGGTGTGATAAAAAATAAGACAAGATAGTATAACACACTGCGCCAATCAAATACGAATATAACATAAGATAAAACGTTGTTGCTTTTTTTTTTTTCATTTTTTTTTATTATCAATATAAAGTTTTTTTACAGGTTTTTTTTTTCGATGTCTGTCTCACTAGGATAAACCTGTGTCGAGACAGATGTATGCATCACTACATTAAAACGTTTCGGCAGTAATATTCCTTCATCATTAGCTTAAAACTGATTGGGTCAGGTTAGTAGTAGTATGAGTAGCATGGAATTAATTTGAACAAATTCAATTTTATTGTAGAAAGCAATCACTTTGTGTTTTGACATATTTAATAAAATAAAATACTTTTTTGTTTTAAAACCACGAGTTTTTAATATTTTTTAGAACCGACCGGTTTCGCTTTACTCAAGCATCTTCAGGGTACAAATTATTACTGTAATAATATAACAATTGTACGGGACGTGTCGCCTGCACAAGAAAAAACTGTAAAATATAAGCACCGGCACACATTTACCTTTGTCCTTTGTAATGATTCAAATAAAGCACTTGAGGTATTTCATTTGAACCGTTACAGAGTTTCATAAAAAAATGCGGTTAATATCGACTCTTGTAATATGCTTGCATCAACGAATGCGTCTTGAGAAAGAAGATATATTCGACATTTGTAATTTGCATATTGAAAAGAACGCCTTTATAAAAGCGGTTGGTTTTTATTGCGGGTAAAACTCCTTGTATTCGTCCAAGGTCAGTCAGTAACGGCTCTGTGACATCGGGACCAGTGAGCAGGACCACACGCTGGAGGGAAGGCTCTCCGGGACTGGCTGGCAGGCGGGCTGCCTCAGTCGGCAACGTTCAATCCCCTCGATCCAGGGAATATTGACTCTTGTATGTTTGCATAAATGAATGCGTCTTGAGAAAGACGATATATTCGACATTTATAATTTGCATATTGAAAAGAACGCCTTTATAAAAGCGGTTGGTTTTTATTGCAGGTAAAACTCCTTGTATCCCTCCAGGCTCAGTCTGCAACATCGGGGCCTTGAGCAGCGGCGAGCTCGAGGAAACCCGGCGGGCGGGCGCCGCGACGTTGGGGCGTCGCGACATCGGGGCCAGCTCAGTAGCCAACAGTAGATCCTCTCTCCAAGGTTGGCTAGCAGACAGGTGCAGTAGACACAGACAGTGGAAGTGGAGCGGGGGGGGGGGGAACCGGGTTGAAATCAAACACAGCGAGTTATTTCCGAGGTAGCAAACGCGTGATGGCGGAGCGAACAGCGGCAGATTTTGCTCGGTCCATGGCTTGTAGCGGAATGGTGAAGGGACTTTTGACTTTGACTTTATTTATTTTCCAGAGTACCTAAACCTAAGTTTACTTGCTCTAACGTACTTATAAAAGGATTATCTAATGATGCTTTACTTGATTATTAATGTATTTGGAGTATTTTACTAGAGTACTTAAAAACTATACTGCGGCTGTATGCAGGAATATTCTATACGATCTTTTAATATTAATTTCTTAAAGGTCAATACTGTGTTGTAGCAGGTACACCAGAATAAAACCCATGCAACGTCAACTCAATATTTTAAGTGTGTGGCAACGATTAGTTTATAATACCTTAGTGTTTATTTATAAGCTAAAAAATAAAATGTTATCTGACTATATGTCAAAGAATGTTAGAATTAATAGTGCAGTTCATTTATATCCTACGAGAAACTGCAACGATTTTAGGCTTCCTAAAACACACTTATCAGAAACACAAAACAATATTTATTATAAAGGTTTTAAAATGTTCAATGAACTCCCGGTAATTGTTAAGGAATCTAAAAGTCTTGCAGTTTTTCGTGGATTATGTCTCAATGTTGTGAAATCTAAATTTTAGTATGTAAGAAGTAAATAATATTGTAGTAGTCATAGAAAATAATATATTAGCTATAAGATGTAAACTCTTATAACTAAATAAAATATACATAAAAAAAAAAAAAAAAATTCTACGTAAGATTGATTTTGGCTTTATGTATTTATGGTGTTCATTCTCGCTATATTTAGCGAGAGAGTTTATCGTGGGATTTGAGTGACTATCTAGGCCAGCGTAAAACCTAGTAGCTTGTGCGAAAATAAAATCTTTAATCAACGGGACGTTGGAGTCATTGTGGAGAGTAGAGATTCTACTCCAGTTGGGTGCATTTAAGACGAGTCTAATGCATTTATTTTGAAAGACTTGAAGTTTATTGATATGAACGTTTGCTGCATGACTCCAGATTGGGAAAGCGTAAGAGAAACATGATCTGATTGTTGACTTGTAAAGCAATAATTGTTGTCTGCTGATAGACGACTATTTCTGCACATCATGGGATATAGGGCTGATAGATAACGATTTTCAGCTTTTGTTTTTTCTTCTATGTGTTTTTTCCAAGTGAGTTTATAATCTAGAGTGACACCTAGGTATTTTAATGATGATTCCCATGGTACGTTTTCCCCAAATAGTCTAATGAAACGGGGTCTTTTAGGCCGTGATTTGTGAAACACGGTCGCGACACTTTTGGTCGGATTAATAGAAATTCTCCACTTTTTACACCACTTTTCTGTTTGAGCGGCTTGTTTCTGAACGCGGCTTGTAGCAGTGGCCACGACAGTTGAGCTAGATATTATGTTGGTGTCATCAGCGAATTGAGTAATAATGATGTTATGATCTATTGGCTTTGGGATGTCGCATGAATAAATGTTATATAATGACGGTGAGAGTTGACTGCCTTGCGGGACCCCAGCTGATAGGGGGCGCGTAGTGGAGAATATGTTATTTATTTTTACTTTGAATGAGCGATTTCTCAGGAAACTATTTATGAGTTGAATGATTCTAAGTGGGTACCCTAGTTGGTACATTTTATATATTAGGCCATTGTGCCAGACTTTGTCGAACGCTTACTGACGTCTAGAGATAATATTACTGTTTTCTTTTTAGTGTTAAAGCCCTCCGTGATGTGTTCCACGACACGGAGGAGTTGATGAGAGGTTGAATGACCTGCTCGAAAACCATGTTGAAAGTCTGGCAAGAATTTACATTTATTTGTGATGGTGAAGGGACCGGTTTTTGCGGCGTCTTTATAAGATTCTATATGACCGCGCCTCCAACCCTTGATTGTATTATGAAATTCCCGTAACGAGCTTGCTTTTTTCTTGCTATGAAGCTCGCCACGTTTGTAGGATTAAATCTGTTTATCTCAAAAATATAGGAATATTTTATAATATTAGACCTTGTCTACCGCTGTCGTTTTTCCAAAACCACGTCGTCCCAATATTCTTTATTTGGTTATTATAAGACATATTCTACAAGATAAGTGGTCAAATCTCTGTAACATTTTCAGAGTTTCGCTGAGTACATAATTATCTTACGTGTAACATATTTTATTTCTATTTGAGTTTATTTAATTAACATGTAAGTATCTTTGTACAAAACTATTTAGTTAACATTTTTTGCTTTTATTACAGGTAGGGCTTGCAAATTCTAGTATTTTTCTAAATCTCTCATTTCCTGTTGACGGAATGAGCGTTTGCTTTGCGAAAGCGAGATAGTTGCTTGCGTTAAGGCGAGACAACTGCTCTTCCAATTGTTGTGATAAAATTTACCGTTAAACGGCAGGGCAGGTTTTTAAACATGAGTTACCTATATGTAGGGCAGGTTTATAAACATTAGTTTTATGGAAGGTTTTTACATAGTTTTCGACAGTGGTAAATATGATGGCATTTTGTTGTGTTTTTTATGATTGATGTACATTTTATATTGATGATGCTGATGACGTTCGATACAACAATAATTTATAATAACTAGTAATAATTTGTACCCCAAAGATGCTTGAGTAAAGCAAAACCGGTGGGTTCTTAAAATTATTAAAAACTCGTGGTTTTAAAACCAAAAATATATTATTTTATTTAATTCAATTTTCTTTTAAAACAGAACGAACTCTCCATCTAGGACATGATATAACTTTTTTGCAAATGAAAGCATCATGAATGGGTTCATTAATAATTCTTCCATTCAGCATCCTTTTCTTCTCCCATCGCAATCTTATCTTTAATATCATTTGGTAATGACAAATGGGTTCAATAAAGAGATTATTATCTTTATCTTTTTAATGAATAACTCTATTTAACACTTTGAATAGCAGCGTGCGGACAATTTGACAGTTCGTCAAGTGGAACACTTTCTGTACAGATTAGTGTGTAATGAGTTTCAAAATGTATTAACAAGGTTTCATGTGCAGTTGAACCCTTGTTTCACAAATTACGGTATATGACTGATGCAGTTGTAACTTTTAACACATTCTAACTACTTAAATATAAAAAATATATACAATACACGATGTTGGTGTCTATGGAAGAAATGATGAATAGTGTAGTTGGAACTTTTTCTAATATTTTCAACAAAGAATTCCATTCCATTTTTCTTTTTGGACGTTACCTTCTTACCAGTATGTTTTGTTTGTTTTCCAAATGTCCAATACGGATTTCAGCGGAACCGTTCGTGTGGTAATCTTCTCGTTTATGTGACTGATGTTTGGGGGCGGTGCCTGGAACGTTACGGTGAGACCCAAACAGTTGCGCAAGGTCGAAAGGTCGATTCAGACGGTTGCCGATGGTTTTACTTCTTCCTCTCACTCAATAAATGCTGGCGTCCCACAGGGATCGGTTCTGTCTCCGACTTTGTTTTTATTTGACACCAATGACCTTTTATCGTGTGCACCAATTGATTAATACGCGGATGACATTACGGTGCATGATAGCTTTTTGTTAGACAAGCCCCTAAAGGATACACAAACTCCAATCTTTGAAACATAGATTGGACGGTTGCCTTGTGAAGGTTTCCTCTTGGGTTAAGAATAACCTAGTCGAATTTAATGCTTCAATGACCCAAAAATGCCTGATTACTTCTAAAAGGGATTGAAAGTACAATTTAGACTCCTTCAACGGAGGCAATCTTCTCCACATGCCTACCAATGATATGCTTGGTGTAACTTTAAGTGACCAGCTCAGGCATGGAGGCTTCATCGAAGCCAGAGTCAAGTTAGCCCCTCAGAAGCTGGGTGTATTGTACAGGGCCTGCAGATACTTTAATAGTATACAACTGCTGACCCTGTATAAATCCCAAGTGCGCCCCACTGTTGGATTTGGCAGCCATATCTGTGCAGAAACAGACGTTACGTTTGATAGATTCCCCTTTTTTAACAAGCGCATTACAAGCTTTAGAGCACAGGCGTCAGGTTGATATGCTGTCCCTGTTCTACCGGTATTAAAATGGAAGGTGCTCCGAGGAACTAGCACCATTGATCTGTTCGGCACCGGTGCATAATCAGGAAAAACGCCAAAAGCGCGCTGAACATATATTATGTACACTGTTGACATTTGACACATGAAAACGGGTCGCTTCTACGACTCTTTTTTGAGTTAAACAGCTCGGATGTTGAATGTTTTGTCAGCCTCTGTGTTTCCTCCCTCCTACAACATGGGACTCTTCAACGCCCATATTCACTCCTTCCTCTCATCAAAGAGACCCTACAAGCATTCCCATACATGAAATAGGCCCTGAAGGAAATAATTTTCCTCGGGGCCTGCTGTTTGGAGTTAATTTGAAAAAAATATTCAATATTGTTTTTTTTATTAGTCGGCGTGGAAAAG
The DNA here is from genome assembly GCF_061612785.1 of Hesperophylax consimilis. NCBI lineage: Eukaryota > Metazoa > Arthropoda > Insecta > Trichoptera > Limnephilidae > Hesperophylax > Hesperophylax consimilis. The sequence goes on along the minus strand of NC_142837.1, from coordinate 19,348,881 downwards.
TTGTGCGTTACGAAAATTTAGTTGTTAAATGCCCCTGAAATGATTGTTATTATTATTAACCAAAATAAAACAAATTGTCAGCCCTCACATTAGTTTCTTTTCACCTTGATTAGAAATAAGGAATTCATCCAGAGTATGAAAGATCTACGTACGTAATATCTGACTATTCTAAAATGGGTTTTTCTTAGGATTTTCTGAAATATGGTACTAGCTTCTTGGTTATCTCAAGCTCTTTAAATCCGTAGGATTCGGCATTGGGTTTTTGTGACACAGAATTAGAATTTTTGTGAAACAATTTCTAAAATCGGGAAACAATTAGTTAAGTATTCTGCTTTCAAATAAAATGTATCGATATCTTTAAAAAAAAATTGATTTGAGTGGGTTGGATAGTTACAATCATTAGATTAACTCGAATTTGTTTTACCAAGAAAAGATTCAACACAAATACCCCAAATAATTAGATAATCATTAGCGAAAACAAACAACTGACGGCAAACGAATTAAATGATCAAATCTCAACCCCGGGGGAGGCCCAGCATATGCAGCGTTGTGTCCATGCCTGGTACAAAGTACTGCGTGTCTACGTGTTATATTAAAAATATATTTTTATTTATTGAAGTACCTTGTCGGTTCCTACGGTCGTAACAATGCCGGTGCAATGATGGCTATGTATAATTCTATTATAAGGTCTAAAATTAAGAACGTCTCAGCTACATGGGTCCCGTACCGTACAAAAATACCGTGAGAAATTGAGTCATAAAAATCCTTCGATACCTTTATGTAAGAATACGTGGAGAGTACCCGCGATTTGTGTATCACTCGCTGAAACGCGTTACCAAGGTATCCAGTCAAGGAGAGGGGCCCTGGCAGTAAAGGCGTATAAAATGACTAACAAAAACGGCGGTTTTCCTATAATACTTTTGAAAATCTCAAATCATATCTAAAAATATGTAGTTCTTGTTTCATCTGTATTGTAATTCTACACACAATCTGTAATAAACAAAAAAAGGAACAAAATTGATTAAGACAATTTCTAAGTTATACGTGTATGTGTGTAACTTAGAAATTATCTTAATCACGATTTAACAACAACAATACGCTTTGAAAGTGTAAATGTAAAAAAATCTTCCCCATTTTTGTTGTTTGTTTTTGGGGTGTTATGCCGTGTTGCGCTAACTCCTTCTTTAGCCGACGTTTCGGACAGCGTTGCAGTGTCCATCATCAGGGCAGATCACCCATAACACCCCAAAAACAAACAACAAAAATGCTTTTGGCCGTGAGAATCTAAAAACAAATCTTCCCCAGTTTAAATAAAAAAGTAAATCTACTTTTAGTAAATCTGAAACACTAAAACGACACATAATATTAACAAACATCGATAACAATCATAAAAAGAAAGTGTTAAAGTTTAATGTTCCCATGTAAACCAAAAATTATAAAACTACGCAAGTCTTAAAGACATTTTAAGTGCAACAAATTAACAGTGCAATTAATTAAAAAAATGTAAATTTTTTATAAACTAATGAGCTCAATATAAAAAAAAAACATAAAAAATGTAAACCTTATCGGAGACATAAAAATTTACATATTAGAAGATGGCCATCCTAATAGAACTGATTATCTACAAAAATTAGCCTTTCGTGGACTTAAGTAAAAGTATGATAAATAAACCTACGCGAGGATCTAATGACAGCAAATCTTGCATCGACCCCATATTTAGTTAGACTACTAAATCAACTAACACTATCATATTCAGCACTACCTTAACCGACCACTATACGATAATATTATCCATTAATTCAGTATTGTCACATAGTTTGACCCGGAGTGACGTGTATTTTGTGCACGGCTGCTCAAGTTTTACCACATTATGGACGTACTAAAATTAATCGAAAACATTAAAAGTGACCTAAAAAATATAACTACCGTAAAAGACTCGAAAGTGCGAAATAATCTCGAATTAACCATAAACCTATTAGAAGAAACATGGAAACAAGAGAGAAACAATTTCCAGGAACAAATAATAGATCTTCAAAAAAAAGTTATCACCAAACTCGAAAAAAATAATGAACCAAAATCGTACGCAATGGTACTAAAAGAACGAACGGTACAAATCGAAGAACCCAAATATGCCGTTATGATTGCTGTAGAAGGCAAAGAAACATCTGAGGACATAAAGAAAATTATTACTAAAACAATCAAAGCAAATTACCTAGGAATTGGTATAAATGGGATCAAAAAAGCATCAAACAATAAAATAATTATGACTTGCTCGAAAAAGAAGATGCAGACAAACTAAAAATGGAAATAAATAAAAATAAAAACGGAATATCTGCTACAGAATTAAAAAAGAAGAGACCGTGCATGGTCATTAAAGGTGTGGGAGGGGAGTATAATGAAGATAATTTTCTTAACGACCTTTTGCTGCAAAACAATGAACTAAGTGATGCCCCAAATGATTCAATTAAAGTAACTAAAATATTGAAAAACAAGAAAAGTGACCAACTGCGCAATGTAATAATAGAAACAACAGGCCAAATCCGAAAGATATTATTTGATAAACAAAGGGTCAATATTGGTTTTGTCCGAGCGCACATAGAAGATTGCAATCCCTTAATGCAATGTTACCACTGCCTTGGTTTCGGACATACATCACTAAGTTGCCTGAACAAAATAAGTGCTTTCATTGTTCTTCACCAAAACATCCGAAGTTTAAAAAAAAACCTAGATGAGTTTGTAGTAACACTAAACCTTCTTGAAACATTACCGGACCTCATTGTTTTAACAGAAGCGCACTTAAATATAAATAACGCTGACACACTGTACAGTATTCCGAATTACACATATTTTTCGTCAACTACCTATATTAATAAAACCAGTGGTATCGCGGTGTTCATTCTAAATAAATATAACAATGTCACTGTCACAGAAATTAAAATGCAATTAGCAAACTGTTTACAGCTGAGTGTAAAAGTGAACGAAATTATGTACCATATTATTGCCATCTACCGGACGCACGGATCGAATCCCACAAATTTCATTATAGAAATCGAAAAATTATTACTGAGTCAAAAAAGTACCTTTAATATTATTGTTGGTGACATTAACATTAATATCGGACACTGGGTACAAAGCAAAACGAAAGATGATTATATAAATGTAATGACTTTGCTAAACTATAAATCATATATAAATAATGCAACACGAAATATCAGCGGACAAATCCCTTCCTGTATCGATCACATATGGTGCAACTCAAATAACACTGAAAAAAACATGTCGATATTATGGAAAACCAGCATAACTGACCACTACACCTGCATATTCGTTAACAACATAGACAAAAAAAGTACCAACCCCAACAAAACTGACAAAAAAAAACAAGAAAAAAATTATTTAAATATGAAAACTTTAGAAACAAATCTTAAGATGGAAACCTGGGCATCAATAATTGAATCGGAAAATCCAAATACTTGTGCAGAGAATTTCGAAACAACAAACTACTTATTAATCGAAATGTAATAATATTATTTTATTTTATTTTTATTCTTAAATTAATGTTCAATGTAAATAAATATATTCTTATATTTATTTACATTTACTATCTATCTAATTTAGTAACATCTATTGTAGTCTATTTTAATTATCTATACTTTTGTTATCAAGCTTTATACATTTTGTTTATTTCTTACTTTGTAAATAAAAACTTTCTTTCTTTTCTTTACCCAATATAATATATTGTAATGGCACTACTCCCCAAATCAAACACGAGAAACGTTTTTCTCTCCTGAATTGGGTAGTTACGTTAAAAAGAAAACATTTTTATTGTAATTAGTTTTTTGTTGTAATTTAACATATTTATGTTTTTGTATAAAAGAAATATATTTTTAAATAAAAAAAAAATAAAAAAAAAAAATTATTAGAAAGAAAACGCAAAGATCACAACCCTACCCAACTATCCTGCAGAAGACAGAAACACGATGCATTGAATTAAAACAGCAGTTACTTAACACACACTGGATAAACCTATTGGAGAACCTTGATACAAATAATGCCTGGAGTAAATTCATTGAATAAATTACTCACACCATCTTATCGAGTACTAAACCAAAATGAAAAAAAAAATTCCCTTTAAAACCAACATCTTAAACCATAGATAACTCAAAATATTATAAATTACATTAGAAAAAGAGACAAATTACACTGAAAAATTGAACTAAATCCTAGTAATATTTTTATACTACGACATTACAAAAGATACCGAAAAATCTGCAAAAAGGCTATGCGTAATGACAAAAAAAACTATTATAAGAAGAAAATGGACTAATGTAATAACGACTCACGCAAATTATGGAAGATCATTAATAAAATTACAAATGCAAAATCTTATCTTAATTACAAGACAATAGACTAATTAACAATTGAAAACACTCAAATCTCATTCACAAAGCATCCGGAAAAAGGATTCAAATATATCACAATAGGGAAATCAAGAGTGGACTGTGAAAAATAATTGTGAACTTGGATGTTGACACAACCATGGTTGGAGATGGTGAACATGGAGTAAGGAAGGTATCCGACTTACCCCTTTGAGGTTCTTCAAAGATGTTGATGGTTGGTTCCACTCACAGGAGATATGATTTATTTCATGCACAAGCTTCTACAACATCCAGTTTGGATTCGAAAGACACTGAGGGAACCGAATATATTCACTGCACAGGCTTCCTACCCTTAGTTGATATCAATAACAGCGCTGAACACAAATAGATGTTTAACAAACAGGCTCCATCAATAAACTAAATTTGACAGTCACTTTTAAAGGAAGGTTAATAGTTGCGTCAACAACGTCTCTTAAGTTTCTTTTCAAAAATATTGGAAAGTTTCATAAAAAAGCAAATTTTTAAATTTCTGGAAAAACAAAAATATATTATCGCCATCCCAATATGGCTTTCGGGAAAATCTAAGTACCACTGATGCCATAGAAATATTAACAAGGATAGCCATAAGGAATATAGATGGGAAAAAAGGTTTGGCTTTATTCATAGATCTACAGAAAGCTTTTGACACAAAATACACAGTAGTTGAGAACCTTAGGGCAATTTCACATTAAAAAATGATGTTTCCGAAGATGGAGAAAGTGAAAATGCAAAGCCGCACAACTCTATTGTGGCATAAACTGTAACTTCATCCACATTCATGCATCACATAAACAATCTGTTTTTCCTGCTCTTGACTTAATTGGATCAAGTTTTCTTCTCTACTTTTACGCATTTCCTTATGGGGTGTCTGCCAAATTTTCTTCCATCCACTTGAGATTTCATTATTCGGCCGTCGTCCTTCTTTAACCACAACTTTATTAATTTCGTTTATTACCTAATTTTATTAATATCCAGTTTATTAGAGTCTACCTACTTACTACTCTTGAGTCCTTCTTTAATTGAGTTTTCTGAAAACCTTTTAAGTCCTTTCGACCTTCGCAAACACGCTTCCCAAATACACAAATTCACCTAATTCACAAATATACTTATTAATCATTATATTTAAATAAAGGAAAAAGATAAATCTTTTAAAAATCTTTATTTACTTTCATTATACAATTTTTTGATACATTGTTTCTATGTGCCTATATATTTAATTTATCATTAAATTACCATAAAACAATAAAACAATTACACTACCCTAATATTTATGTGGCAAAACATTATGTGTCGTATTATATTATGAACTTAAATTAAAACTGTAATGGCATTTCTCCTTATATCAAACATGAAAATAAATTTCTTAACTGAGATGGGTAGTACTATATATATATATATATATAATATTTACATTTTGTAAACGTTGTCCAAATAAATTAAAAAAGGGAAATTAAATAAAAAAAATTAAAAACTCTTGCAAAGATTTTTCGTTCGTAACTAAGCAATAAATATTTTTAATAAATGATGCGTCTGCCCACGAGGCACCTGGCGGGCCGGACCGGTTTAAGGAGACCCATGAACATTCAGAGTTGGATTTTCTTGACCCGAGGGATGGATTCACACGTACGTCACTCCTAGACACACGTAACTAAACACACTAGATTCTAAACACCCCTCATGATTTATTCCTTCCCAGAACTACCTTTTCTTCCTTTCCGTAAAATGACACTCCTCACAGCATCCCCAAGGATGCCATCCCTGAAGGTAATTATTTTTCTTAGAGTCTGTGTGTGTATATAATAATAATAGTTTTACACAATGTTTTTTGTATCTTCTGTAACAAAAATAGCTTAGGTACCTAAATTTACTTTCAATAAAAATTTCTTGCCAATGTGAAGCAGAAGCGAAAGGAATCATAAAAATCACAACTATGTAAATCTCTCAAAATCAAATAATCATTAACAGAAGATCCATTAATGAAGAGCCACAATTTGCATGCTATATACACCTTTAAATCAATAATAATTATAATTGAGTACGTACTGACAACTCAAGCCATCTTCGTTAATGATTTACCAACATTACAGCGAGCTAACATCGTGTTGACTAATTGAAAGTGACGGATCGGATGCAGGGTTCATTGATTCATACAATACGCCCGTAGATATCGAATCAATATGCATTGTGTGCAGTTTGTGCAGTGTACATTTCCAAAGCAACCAATAAGGTCTGGTTTGGTCTTCTAATGCAATTAGAAATCGGAATTGTAAGACAAATTGCTTAATTGGTTACCGTCAATAATTGTGTCTTAATAAATCTGATTGAACGAATATTTATAAATAATATCCTCAGAAAATTAAATCCATTATTTAAGAAGAAAATAATAATAATAAATCTAAACGAAACATCAAATAGAACGAGACACAGAAAAAAAAAAAAAAAAGTGGGTGTGTCAAGCCTACGCAAGACAGAAGTGAAACTTCTAGTTTCAGCTGATGCTTGGCGTGGCGCAGTTCGCTGGTGTCTGAGAGAGAGGAAAGAAGAGAAGAGAGAGAACGTTCGTGAGCGGCTCCCCCACCTCAACAAGGTTTCACTTCAAAAATGCCACAGCCGAGAATCGAACCTCGCTTAACTGATTGAAAGCCAACCACGCTGAGCACCAACTGTAAGCAAAGCCGCATAAATTGATTATATTATGTAGGTTCTGAAAATATGAGAGCTTGTTATGTTTTATAATGTTACCTACATCACACCCAAAATATAATATATTTTTAAAAATAATGTACAATGTACAGAAATAGAATCCCACACAAGATCGCGTAGTGCGCTCTAGCGAACGGATATTTTATCAGAGGGAGATAGTTTTAATTTTTTTTTCTGTAAATTATTACATATTATCAAAATAAATTAATTAATTAAATAAATGTAATACAATTATCATAATATACGGATTAGATAATAATTTTAATCCAACACAATAACGCAAAGCGCGCTCTAGCGGAGTAATGTTTTATCACAGTGAGATAAGTGTTTTTATTATTTTGCAATATTATTTTCTTTTAAAAAATGTTCTGACCTACTAAAAAATAAGATATTGAATGAAAAAGGCGTTAAAAACAAAAAAATAATGTGCGATGGCCGAGAATCGAACTCGGATCAACTGCTTGGAAGGCAACTATGCTGACCATTACACCACCAACGCCAGTTGTCGGGATGAGCTAAGAAGCATTTATATGTTACTTCAAAACTTTGACTAGATCAAATGAACTTTAATCGGTGGTGGGGGTACCCGCATTTTCGTTTCGGTCATGAGTCGGTTTTACTCCGGTCCTCGAAATTGCATGACGCGCGTAAAGAAGTTTCACTTCAAAAAGGTAAAAGTCTCAACTGAGAATTGAACCAGGGACCTAATTATTGTGTGATGTCTTACATTTTTCCATGTTTTCTAAGATTTATAAAAAAGAAAGTGTATTTTTTTTAAAGTCGTCTTTATCTGCAGTCGCCTATATTTATAAATATATACCAATGATCCATATATCTCATTATACTTACTAAAAGATTTCATTAAAAAATATATTCCAGTTTTGTTAACAAGATGAAAGTCACCGATTTCTGCGTACCTTGTTACGCACATTTGCTTTAGTAAAAGTGGTTGTAATACAAAGTCCTTCACGATAGAAACCACAATTATAATATTGAATTTAACCTCCTTTGCCGGTGTTTATCATTTTGATCGAGCTTCAAGCGGAATAATGCAGATATAAAATTTACGCTTGTCGCCTTCAACATTCTACAATCATCATTGTACCCAATTGAAGGGTGGAAACCAACACGATATTGCATCATCTTAGAACATGATACAATATTCCACACGTTGTGTGATATGTTTGTTAGGAGAGATGTACGAGAGATATACCTTCCTACATATCTATTTATAGATGGTCATTTATTTATCATCTTGAGCTAGACGGCTCGGCTGTGGAATAACATGTCAGACTTGATGTTCCTCTGTCTTGTTAACATCGTCGTATCATTTCGTAGTGAATTTTCTACGGAACTATTCTAGTGAATTTTCCCATCAGTGCACAAGAGGGACGAGTGGTTTTTTTCTAGCTTCCGTGGGAATATGTCAAAGTTAAAATACCGTGTTGAAGATTCAATTTCATAAAACTGAAGTAAATATATGTATATAACTATACTTTGTACTATTAAACCATTAATTTTGATAAAAGTTTTTTTTGGATTGTGGTATAATTAAAGAAAATAATTATTATTTAAAGAAAAACTAAAAATGTTTTTTTTTGAGTAATATATATTTTTTTCGCTATTTTACCTACTATTTTTGATAGTGTATATTCAGTTTATTTATCATCTCATTTAATTTGATTAGTATCACTTCTTGTTATCATACGGCTACTCCTGTATGGAATTCATATTATAATTGATGATATATACAGGGTATCCGGGGGTAAAGTGCACAATCTTCGGGAGATGATTCTACATGATGGTTGAAGTAAAAAATAAATATAAGATTTTTATTTTTTTTCCATAGAAGAGTATTATTTTCTCGACATAAATAATTATACTTTTGTACCTGAAAACTACCTTAACCTATTACTTCCATGATTTTATTTTTATAAATTAGAATCACCATTATAAGTTAATGCTACAGACTAAAACAAAAGCCCCCAATCATTTTTCGAATATTCCGCCCACCTAAACTCTCACCAGAGCGTTTAGAAAATTGATGCCTAAACGCAATGCTTGAAAGTAACTTCCCCCTAGGCTAATATGACTTGGCTATGGGTAAAATGCATTCAAATGTATGAAATGTTTTTTTTTTGTTATATGTTTTTGGGGTGTTATGCCGTGTTGCGCTAACTCCTTCTTAAGCCAACGTTTCGGACAGCATTGCAGTGTCCATCATCAGGGCAAATGTGTTATTTGAGGTTGTATTAAAATCTGAGAAGAGAAATCTCATACATCAAGCTCACATTTTAATACAACCTCAAATAACACATCTGCCCTGATGATGGACACTGCAATGCTGTCCAAAACGTTGGCTAAAGAAGGAGTTAGCGCAACACGGCATAACACCTCAAAAACAAATAACAAAAATACTTTTGGCCGTGAAAATCTTAAATCATGTATGAAATGTAAAGAAATATTATTTTATATTATTGTAGAAAGCAATCACTTTGTGGTTTGACATATCTAATAAAATAAAATAATTTTTGTTCTAACGCCACGAGTTTTTAATAATTTTTAGAACCGACCGGTTTCGCTTTACTTAAGCATCTTCAGGGTACAAATTATTACTAGACAAGAAGTACAAAGTGTGAGCTTATATATAAAAAAGAGACAACATGATATAAATATAACAAACACAGAGAAATCATACAATACATTTACACAAGCTCAAAAGACATGGAAAAAACCGAAAGATAATTATGTAGACTAATGGATCATAATAATACATCTGGAGAAAAACGGATCAAATGACATGGTGATAAGGAGAATTTGGAAATTTTTAAGGGTTTATTGGAAACAAACCTAATATTGGACTACTTGATATGTCCAATTAATCATTATTAAGAAAAAGGACTTTTGGTTTTTACAGCTTTTTTATTTCCGGTGCTTCTAGATTATTGAGTCTGTTACCATGCCCATTTCTATGTAAAATATTAGCGCCGGAGTTATGACAGAAATCATTATCATTAACATTAAAGCCGGTGTTATGACTATGGGTGTTATCATAACAGCAGCACGCACATTGCATATTTTTCAAAGCACTCCAATTCTCACACGCTTTAACGTGGTACAGCAGTTTCATAATATAATTACAAATTACAAGCGGAGAAGTAGATATTTAACTATGTGAAAAAGTCAGACAAACTATCAATTTGATCGAAAATCATTCATAATAGCACAGCCGCTTTGTTAGAAGACATGCTAACCAATAGCCTATACAAACATCTGACACAGCTGTCCTCCAATCGTTGCACGCAGGCATCCCATTATTTGAGTGACACCTGGCAGACCATTTAAAAAAGTATTGCAGGCCAATTGGTCTTTTGTTAACATTATACCAAATACATATTTTTTTTTATTTTCATTGTATCTATTTTCAGGGTTTTGATGAACATGTAATTAAAAATATAATAATAAATACAATTTATAAAATTATATTAATTATTGATAGCTAAAATACTAATCTTCAAATGCTGCATAATGTGTTGGTCGGGTGCATTTTTACTCACAGTATAAAAAAATCATTATTTTCATCTATTTGAATGATGCTAATGGGTCAAAACGATGAAATTTAGATAAAGGTTATTTATCTTTTTTACTTGATACGCGTTACGTATATAATCACCTCCTGAAGTTTTTGCACTTTACCCTCGAATACCCTGTATATAATATGATATATGAAATTACATGAATTACCATTTTTACTTCGTGCTACTATGTCTGATTTGAATGATCATAAAACGATCAATAAAGACTTGAACATAAATAAATTAACACTCCACGTTAAAAGTTGATTATTAAATTGTGCACTTAAATAATATTGAATCGAATATAAAATTTCCAAATTTGGCGTTAAGCCAATAAACTTTTAATTTTATTTCACCGATTTTACTGGGTGCTATTCGTATTTAGCTGCCTGGGGCAAGAAAAACACATCAGCAAGCAATAATCATATTTAGTTGAAATATTAGGTAATGCTCCTCTTCAAATTGTGTTTAAATATTTGTATCATAAATAAACTAATAAAGACAACATTTAATGTACAGGATGTTGAAATAAAGAATATGTATCAAGCGTTTCCTCAATAAAAATGAGGAAAATACAGCTTTGTGATATACGAGACTTTAAACCGCCCCGCTTGTGGTAATGTGCCGAGGTCCGCCCGAGATACGAGTACGGGCTTATGAAATACGGATATTGCGACAACTGAGGCAATAAAGCGAACATACAACATGGTTGTAGCGAGGATCCACTAAATACAGAGTGATCAAAAATACCTAATACATTTGTTGCTTAATTATAAGAATATATTTGCGATTAGGAGTACCTACCAATTTTTCACATCATTCATAATTATTTGTCAAAACGAGTGTGATATTTAACATTGACATTGTCTATTAAATGTGAATGATGATTAGAGTATATGAAGTACAAAAGCATTTTTTTTTTCAACAGTATCAGTTCTATAATCAACGTAAACGGTCGCGCGCAGCGAAGTAAAGTGTTGTCGCAAAAATTGCAAGCGCTGTCGAGCGCCGAGTGACTTGCGCAGCGAGCGCAGCGAGTTAACACATTATGGACACGGCCATTGATAATATAAAAACTGAAATACAAAAAATTACAACAGTGAAAGATTCGAAAGCAAAAACGAACCTAGAACAAAATGTTTATATATTAGAAGAGCTTTGGAAAACTGAAAAAATTAAACACCAAAAAGAAATAATCAAACTACAAAAAAAAATTATCGAAAATTATGAAGAACTTACGAAGAAAATAGAAAAAGTCGTGGAAAAAAACAGTAAAATACCATCTTACGCGCAAGTTCTAGCAGCAAATAAAAAAGAAATTTCAAAAGAAGAGAGGTTCTCTATAATAATATCATCAACTAAAAAAACAACAAAAGCTGCAGAAATATGTGACAAGATACAGAAAGACATCAAACTAGACCAACTTAAAATTGGAATAAATGGATTAAGAAAAACAAATAAAGAGCAAGTAATCATATCCTGCCCAAAAAAAGAATATACCAACACTCTTACGGAGGAAATTAAAAAACTCAATTATAACCTGGAAATATATGAAATAAAAAAGAAAAAACCCAAATTAATTTTGAAAGGACTCAAATCGAACTTGACGGAAGAGGAAATAGTAAATGGGATACTCACACAAAACGAAGGGATTCAAGACATTGTAACGAAAAACGAAGAAAATAAAATAAATTTGATTACTGAAATAAAATACAAACATTCTAAGAAATACCAACGTGGTACTCGGGATCAAGAAGATGAAGAACAAAACAAATTCTCGAACTATATCGTGGAAACCAGCGGTACAACAAGAAAAAATTTGCTATCATTAGAAAAGTTAAATATCCAGTACCAAAGGGTTAACATAGTGGATTGTGATCCTTTAACTCAGTGCTACCACTGCTGCAAATTCATGCACACAGCCTCCAGATGCCTAAATCGAACGAATCCATCGGTGTGCCCGCATTGCACGGGTGACCATACTTTTGCTAAATGCCCTGAAAGAGAAAAAACACCGGTTTGTGCAAATTGCACATCGCAAAATAAGAAATATGGCGAGAAAAATAAAACAGACCACGCAGCTTTCAGCAACTTATGTCCCTACAAAAATAAAATGCTCAAAGTAGCAAGAGACAGAATAGATTTCGAAGAAAAATGACAGATTTTTTATATAAAGCACTAGACGAAAAAAATAATATTGACGAAAAAACATATGACAGCTATCAAGAATACCGTACCCACCAAAACGACCTCAATCGCAGCCCTTTAATTCTGCACATGAACATAAGAAGTTTAGAACGAAACATGGATGAATTTTTGACAACAGTAAATAATGATCTCTGGAAGCCCGCTTGCATTGTGTTAACGGAAACACATTCAAGTGGCGAAGTGGCGTACTATATACCGGGATATACCTATGTATCTACTACAAACCGAATTAACAAAAACAGTGGAATCGTTATGTTCGTAGAAAATAATTGTGACATATTGTGCGAGGAAGAAATTAATGTGAATGGAACAAACTGCTTACATGTACAAATGAAGTATTATAACAAAAAAATTGATATTATCTCTCTATACAGAACGCACTCGTCTACTGTCTGTTTGTTTATAGAAGAATTAAGACATGTGTTATTAAACTACAGAAACGCGAATACAATAGTTTTAGGTGACATTAATTTAAACATATCGCACGATTATACATCGAACGATAAAGATAATTACTTAAATATGATGGCGGAATTGAATTATGTGTCGTGTATTAACTCTTACACCAGAAACGTCAATGGGCAACGTCCATCATGCATTGATCACATTTTCACAAATATCAAGGATATAAATAATTTAAACTCGGGAATTATAAAAACCTCAATTACCGACCATTACATGACTTTGCTACATTACAATCCAATAATACCTCAGGCGATAAACCAACATTGCGGACAAACTGCTAATAATAAGAAAGAAATATCTGTTGTTAATATCGAATCTTTGAAAAATAAATTGTCATCTGAATTATGGTTAGATATTCTCCAAAGTGATAACGTCAACGAGTGCTGTAAAATATTTAAAAATAGATTAACGAACTTTATAAATGATTCAAAAAAAATTATTCCAAAAGGAAATTCAGCAAAATTTCGTAAAATCAAACCGTGGATAACACATGGGCTTGTTGTGTCCATAAGACACAAAGAATGGCTTTATAAAGAAACAAAAAAAAACCACTAGACATTAAATTAAATGTTCATTTTAGAGAATACAAAAATAAATTTGACCGGTCAGTGGTTGAGTGGGCATAGCGCTTGGGTCTCACCCGAGCGTCGCGTGTTCGATTCCTCGGCTGGCTAAGTCCTCCATCACAACACAAGCAACATTTTCGGCTTTCTGTGGTGGTAGTAGGAGATTTTCAAACATTGTTGGGTTATTCGTAACCTGGGAATGTTTGTCTTTCTTTTAAAAAAATTTATAAATTTATTATTATAAAAATTAACCACGCTCATAAAAAACACGAAAGAAATTTATTATAAAAATAAACTTGATGATTCTGAAAATGACAGTAAGAAAGTTTGGAATATAATCAATGAAATCATGGAAAATAAACAAAAAACCAAAAGTAATACTATTAAGAGTGTAATACAAAACAATAACATAATTAACTGTATTGAAGAACCTAAAAAAGGAGCAAACGCTTTTAACGATTTCTTTGCAAATATCGGAAAGAGTCTAGCAGAAAAAATTACCGTGAAAAAAATAAATAAGATGTATCTTGAAAATATTCCGAATATAGAAACTAAACTTGAACTCTTCGAACCAACCAATCCGTCTGAAATTGTACAAATTATATCAAAATGCGAGGTGGTTCTGCTCCGGGATTTGACGGTCTCGCTGTAAAAACACTAAAAATCATTAAAAATTATATTTCTACACCAATCTCTCATATTATAAACAATAGCTTTAAGACAGGAGTTTTCCCGAGCACGTATAAGAAAACCAAAATCTCTCCAATATTTAAGTCCGGTAGCCCGGAGGACATTTCTAATTATAGACCCATTTCACTCTTATCTAATATATCGAAAATTTTTGAAAAAATTGTTAAAAAAAGACTAACTGCATTCTTAAAAAAAAACTCGATTATAAATGAAAATCAATTCGGTTTCACAGAGGGAAAAAGTACCCAAGATGCCATTGCGAAAATTTCATCTAGTATTCAGAGTGCCCTGGACAAATCAAATAAATGTATAGGAATTTTTATTGACTTAAAGAAAGCATTTGACAGCATTTCCCATGAAAGACTTATATTAAAATTAAAAGAAAATGGCATTGACCACTTAGCTCTTAAATGGATAGAAAGCTACTTAACAGAGAGACCTCAAATTGTAAAATTAAACCAAACCTTTAGTACACCACTAACAAGTACATTTGGCATTCCTCAAGGCACGGTCCTCGGACCATTACTATTTCTAATGTATGTAAATGACATTTTCCAACAGAAAAACAAAGGTGAATTAATCTCTTATGCTGATGATACTGTCTTATTAATAAAAGGTCAAACATGGGAACTAGTTAACAAACTTGCAAATGAATGTATTAATATCTTAAAATCATGGTTTGATAATAACCTACTCACACTTAATGCCAAAAAAACAACATATGTATTATTTTCACTACAAAAAATACCTAAACACAAAGTAAATATCATAATCCATAATGAAAATTGTGACAATGTCAAATGTAAACTACTTAATCCTATTTGTACTGTAATCAACTCTTCTTCTGAAATTAAATATCTTGGTGTGATCATCGATGAAAATTTGAAATGGAAAAGCCATATTACGGAGTTAGTAAAGAGAATAAGGAAATGTATATATATATTTGTTAGGTTAAGAAATATTTTAAATGTGAAAATACTAAAAAATGTATATTATGCTCTTGTCCACTCCCTGCTTATTTACGGAATCATAGGTTGGGGAGGATCTTATAAAAACAACCTACACTCAGTAAAAGTCTCACAAAAAAATATTATAAAGGTAATACTTAAAAAAAACTCTACTTTCCCAACAAAATTGCTTTTTAAATTGTTTCCAGTACCAAATATTGATGATATATTTAAGCAAACTTCAATTATAAAAATGTGTAAAGAAAAAAATAACACAGAATATCAAGAATTTTACAAACTGATGAGAAATGGAAATCAATTTATTACGCCAATCTTTAAAATAACTCAAATGCAAAACCATTATATTTACCAAGCCATAAAAAACTACAATAATCTCCCTTCCGAATTGCGCTGTATTACGAACCAACAAGAACAAATAAATAAAATCAAACTTTTTTTCCAAAAAAACTTATATTAAAAAAAATATGTATATATATAAATATGTATATATATATATATTTATATTTTACACATAACATTGAATCTAAGTAAGAATCGTGGCTCCCTTATCAGGCACAAGAGCTCCTCTTTTCTGATAAGGTATACATGACCAACTATGTACCTAAATATGATATATTGCAAAATATGTATGTATTAATGTAACTATGATCTATATTAAAATAATAAAAAAAAATAAAAAAATATCATTCAGAATTTTTCCATTTAATACTATTCAATAAAAAGATTACATAAAATAAAATAAAACAGAGATGAAATAAAATACAATAATACATGCGGTAATGAAAAAAAGGTTAATATAGTAATATGCTTTCAATGAGGTACCGACTGAGGTAGAGTCCGAAGATTTTCATAATGATGTGTACATTAAAATGGTATTCTGTATAACGCATGTTCTATTATTTAAAATTATAAAATTTTTGTTATATTGTTTTTTAATCAATCTTTTTACTTTGTATCTATATGTTGTCGCGCGTCGGACCTGGAGGGGGGGCCCTGACTTACCCTCGGCCAGCTCAGAAGCGGGGGCATGAGACGTCTCTCTCATAGTCAGGGTTCGGGGTCAGCGCGGGGCTCAAGAATCCATATCCCACCGTCTACACAAAACACTCCCATACAACCGCTATCCCCAAATGAAAGAGGTTAGGTTTTTATAAATCAACATTGTATTTGAGCGGCAAAATGGACATTACATGGGTGAATGACAATAGAATACAGGTTGTTACATCCTAACTAGAATTATCATCAAAGGGTTCTCTAATCTCTCTCTCTGGGAAATAATTAACAGCTCTCTAGACCGACAGGCAGCGTGGACGAATTTAGGTTATTAGCGGACACATTCAAGGGTAATAGGAAATGTAAGAGACTCACAGCATGGTGTTGTCGGGGTATCCTGTTGATTGCAGGACGGTGCGCCGTGTTTCAAACAAACGGTGCCAGCCTGTCGATGTTCAAAGCGCGACATTGTCGTACATTTGGCTTCTCGACCGAGCGGTGCGAATTGGAACGCGGGCGCCGAAACGAACACACGTCCAGCTAGGTCAGAGGTCGGCGCGTAAGAAGGAGGAACGAGGAGCTCGGTCGCCGGGGGTGGGGGGAACTGTAGCGGATCTTTTGCGCGTTACGTTTGACCCAGCAACTAACCTGATAATTCCCGCTACTCAAGTTGGCAACTGTAGGATCTTTGCGCCTAAAATCTGTTATATGACACCTCCCCCCGCGCTCGTAAAAAGGGCGACGTGGTAATGGAGCATCAGGGTTAAAAGATCCTCTATGTGCCTCCCTTGGGGTTTTTTTGACAAAACAAGAGTTGCCCTTAGTTTGAGAGACTTGGATGGCCAGAGAGATGCCTAGCTAAAACATAATGACTAGCTTATGCCATAGGCTAGGTAACAATATTTGTGGGGAGAAATGAGGAAGGGTACATAGCATGTTTGGAGCAAATAATTTTGGGGAGAGAGCAGGTGTGGAAACAACAAGTAGAATTATGCAATTAGAAAACAAAAGACATGGTTATGCAATTGAAAGACAAAAGACAAAATTATACAATTGAAAGACAAAAGGGCATGGTTATGCAATTGAAAAAACAATAGACAACATTATACAATTGAAAAACAAGAGACGGAATGTTAAGGTGTGATTCTAGGGTTTCATTGGTCTGGAAGCTAAGTTTGCGTTGCGTTGGTTTTTTGGTTTCGAAGAGTTGCGAAGGAAACGAGATTTCACCGACTCTAAAAGATTACATTATCACTGTAATCTGACCCATTGAGATAACACTCAGGAGTACACTTAGGCCTTGGAAAAAACACTTTGCTTCGTTGTGGGCGTTGAAGTTTGTGAAGTGGGGCTGTGGTTTGCGGGGCTGCGGCTATGGTTACAGTGGTCATTGGAGAGAGTAGTCCAGGTTCCGTAGTTATGCCAGTACGAGTCCTATGTGCTATTATGGTGGGCACGGATCGTATGTGTTGGTTATCGGAGCATAATGTAGCTCAGGATAGCTTTTTAGAGATGCGCAGTTTGTGTTTACTGGAGGGGCAAAGGGTAATTATGTTTCACCCATGACCTGGTATGTGTCACTGCATGACAGAGCAAGAGACGGTATAACTGGCATTGGCATTGAGGGCAAGAAATTTGAACTCCGGGACTAGCGTGTCCGAAAGGTAGTTCAGAGTGTCATAAAGTATAGTGGGACAACTCGGCTTGCAGTGGTGCGACAAACGTCATACATATGAGTGGTATGGTCTGTGCTTTCAGGAACAAGATGGAACAAGATGGAACAAGTGTGTAGCGAGTAGTAGTCGAGGGGCCTTTGTAACCACAGCGCAGGCTGCTAGGAGGTGAGGCTCAGCTTGGCTGCTGGAGATGGCATCCGCCTGGGCTTCTTTTTAAATCCGGGGGAATTATTATTAAAGCAAATTTCTTGAAGTTTACCTGCCTAGGGACCAATGAAGAAAAGTTTGGAGAGAAACAAAATGTGTCCAGAAAAAATAAACAAACGAGGTTTAACTGCCGGTCCAGAGAGTGACGAAGAGTGTGAGAGAGAGGTAGAGAGATTCCTAACTAGTTTTGATTACATAAACATTATCCTTTATTAGGATGACTTGGCGTTTGCCGAATGACAAACTGTCTTGGTTGAAAAAACAACCGGCCTTCTTTGGCCTATGTTAACATACAGGTGGTTACATTTTCGTAGGATTTCAAAGAACAAGACAAAAAAATTCGTGAACGAGTCACGGCAACAGCAGGGAAACTAATTCATGAATAAAGGTTGTCAGAAAAGACAGACGATACGCCAAGTGCGTATCATACATATTCAAAATTCATGAATGTGTTTCGTTGAGGAGAGAAAAAAAAAAACAACATACGTGAAAGGTGAGGTAGGAAGCCTGTTGGTGACCGGAACAATTACCGATTCGAACTCGAAGTGAGGGCGAAATAAGGTCGACAACAGATTTTCCACTTCATACATATGCCTGAGGGCATGGGGGTAGGGAGTGGGAGGAGAAAGGACGGGAATTGAGTTACGAAATTTGCTAGAGACTGGACTAATTTCCAATTCAACCTCTATGTGAGAGTGAAACATATTCAACCAGCAGATTTCCTGACTCTTTACATTTTAATAAAGTGGATTAATTTTAAACAGCATTTGAATACACATTGTACTAAAGAGGCTAATCTTTTGCGTGTATTTGGCAAAAGATTAGGGGTCGTTTTAAACTTCTACATGATTGTGAGAAAAGACAGACCCTAGTTCCAATTTCACAAACCTGGGATTCTTCTTATTCGTTTCCCAGACGACGAGTTTAGTGGTTTTGTGCCCATCGATTAACTCCTGCGGCACTATGCCCCATAATTGACAGTGAAGCTGAAAACTAGTCCTTTTGGGATAGTAGATATTCCTGGGCTTCTTTTCTTTTTGGAAAGCAGCAAAAACAGGAAGTCCACGGGCATTGGCGTTGAACAAAGAGGTTTCTGTGAAATACTTACGTAGTTCACATATAAGGTTTGATATTATTTCGTTCGCACGATTCATGGTGAGTATTGTAACGTCTTCACGTATAGTGTACGAGTATGCAGTATATGCAAGGTACAACTCAATTATAGACGGAAGTCAAAGAGTGTAAAAACAGTTCCTTAAAGGAGATGACGATGTCGATATTATGTCGTTCACACGAATCACGGTAAGTATTATTATTACGTCTCCACGTCTCGTGTACAGGGTTGTACACAATTATACACAAAAGCGGTTCTCATGACATGTTAATGACACACGACCAGATTATACACAAGGGCGGTACTCATGGCAAATTAATGTCACACGACCAAATTATACACAAAGGCGGTACTCATGGCAAATTAATGTCACACGACCAAATTATACACAAAGGCGGTACTCATGGCAAGTTAATGTCACACGACCAAATTATACACAAAGGCGGTACTCATGGCAAATTAATGTCACACGACCAAATTATAACACATGGTTATAAGTATTAAGTAATTGTAACGAACTTCTCGTGTAGTGGTGGATTTTTTAAGGATCTCTCCTATCGCGTGACAAATTTTACATTTAAATATAATTCAACAAAAGCTAGCAGTATCATTTGATACTGTTTGCAAAGATTTGTTAGATTGACTAACTCCGTAGCCTGGAGAGGCGTACGATGGAACAATAGAGAAGATAAACAATTTCAATGTTACTTCATTTGTTACAAGGTGCAAGATGATGGTAGGAGGTATTTCTACTTACATCGTGCGATGGGTGAGAACAGGCCCATAATGGCTTTACATACTGTTCATTGTAGCGTGCAATTGGGTTGCAAACACTTGGTTAAATGGTGAGACAAAGGTTGGGTGTTTATATTATGCAACGATGATCGAACAAAGTCCTGTTGATTTACGTTGTGATATAATTATTTGCGTTCGAAGATCAGGATAACCGTAAGGTTTTACTAACCTGTCCCGTAGGGTTGAAACGTGAGGTACGAGACATACGTGACGTAACAGTAGAGAAAAGAAATCGAGATCTCGTCATACAATAAAAGACCTTAATGGGTTTTACATACTTTTAGTTGAAGCGAATCCAGTTATGGTATGTGGTTTTATAGGACCGACATTTGGTTTTCTTTTATAAATGCAATTTCCCAAAATGGATGTGTCAAAATCCGATTTTTGGTAAATGTGAGCTTGGGTAGGACGCCATCAATTTTTGAAAGGAAAAAATTGAAAAAAATGAAAAAAATATATACATACAAAGAAGACAATTATGTGATTAATTGCTACTTGGTTCTTGCCTTTGAGACCACTATAGGGTTTTACATACTCAAGGTAACGTTGAATTGGACAAGAAAGAATTAATGGCTGTACTTGACAGGTTTTCTTTTTTTTTTAAAAAAGGGGTTGGTATTTAACACTTTGGAATTTACAAAATCCGAACTCTTTTGGATGGCACTCTTATGAGTGATTACCAATCGTTATTTTACAAGGAACAAAAACAAAAGTGGGGTGGTTCTTTCTAACACGACGAAGGGAACAAAATGAAACGAAAATGGGGTGACATGACATAAACATTGCATAGTGTAGAAGTTGAGAAGCAAAAGCGGGTTCGCGACTTCCCGGCGATTGTAACTCGAAAACGTGTCTCTATTCTAAAATGATCAGTTTCAGAATAGGTGAGAAAATAAAACGTAAAAAGGGAGAAAACGATTGTCGTGAGGGAAAGAACGTTATTACAGGAATAATATTTCATGGTCATAATATGTTAATATACATTTATTTACAAAGGTAGGTTAAACTCGTTTTTGACGAATAGGTTGACATGTAGTTGACACTTTACACGCCTAATTATGGTAAGACTTCATAAGCTTACAATAGTTTGTGATAATACACAATGGGTTAGTTTAAAGTTGCTGGGGTGGTGGGGCAGTTTCAACTGTCTCCTCACTTCCAGACTTTACAATGTCCTTAATATGGTAATTACCAGTATGTTTGCCAGAGGAGTCGGACAGGTAGTAAACTAAGTCCGATATTTTTCTTACAACCTTGGCCTTGACAAAACGGGGTGCCAGCTTGGCAGAGAAGTACAGGGCTCCTTGAGAGAGGGTGTTATTCCTTCTCCAGACAACATCGCCTACATTAAAAGTGATGTGTTTCCTACGTAGGTTATATCTGTCCGCACTTTTTTGGTGGGCCAGCAATAGGGCATCAGTAACTTCACTATAAATGGCAGTAAGTTCTTCCAAACGATGGGCGTAATCAACGGCAGGATTGCTTGTGGAGGTGGTTGACGTGGGGAAATTCGTGTTCCAGTGCAATGAACCATGTACCACCTGTTCCATACCGTGTTTTAAAAAGAAGGGGGTGTAACCAGTGGATAGGTTAACAGTGTTATTCATGGCAGCTTGAATTTTATCTAAATTCTTACACCAATTACGTTGGTCTTTGTCAACCAAAATGGCCAGAGCTGTGTTAATAGTCTGGTTATACCTTTCGACAGTGTTATTTTGGGGAGTGTACAAGGTATTATAATAAATATCTTTAATCCCGTATTTAGCAAGGAAATCCTTAAATTCTTGTGCTATAAACTGTTTTCCGTTGTCAACTATTACGGTTTTGGGTGTTCCGTAGGGTATGAAAATGTGTTTTTCCACAAGTTTGACAATGGCGGCGGCGTTGGCTCTTTTTAAGGGGAAGATCCAACAAAATTTGGTAAAGATATCCACAATGCTGAGTATATGCATGTGTCCAGAATAACTCCTGGGAAAAGGTCCGACGAGGTCCATAGATAACGATTGGAGGGGTCTATCAGCACGTTTGGGTTTTCCCATTAGGCCGGCAGGGGGTGCCGTACTATGTTTGTAAGCTTTACATGTTTCATATTTGGAGATGTAGTTGCGAACTTGCTTGAAAAGACCAGGCCAGTAATACTTCAAGGAAATCTTTTTATACGTCTTGAAGGTTCCTGGGTGTATAGAGTCGGGGGCACTATGATTGTTGATGATTACTTGTTTTCTCTTTTCGAGGGGCACAACGAGTTTCCAAGAGTAATCTTCAAGGATGGACAGTGGGGCCTTACAATTGCGATATAGTTGTCCTTCTTTTATAATAAAATTGGGAAACTTTTGTTGATTGTTTTTGCATCCTTCATAGATTTTGAGATACCATTCATCTTTTGTGGATGGGGTAGAGGCAATTGTATCGATGTTTAATGTGGCAAGTTCAATTCTTGACAGGGCATCTGGGACAATATTGTCCGCACCTTTACGGTGGATGACATCGAAAGTGTATTGGGACAAGCGAGAAGCCCAGCGAGCGAGTCTGCCGGAGGGATTACTTAGAGAGATCAACCATTTCAAACTACTATGGTCTGTGACTACAGTAAATTTGCTACCGTCTATGTAACCGCGAAAATGGTGAACAGAATCCAATACTGCCAGTAACTCTTTTTCGGTGATTCCGTAATTTTTCTCGTGTTTATTCAAGGTGCGGGAAAAATAGGCTACCGGGTGTTCGCCATCGGGGAATTCCTGAGTTAGGACTCCACCGATCCCTACGTTAGAAGCATCCGTGTGGAGGGTAAAAGGTAGTTCAAAATTAGGACAATTCAGGACAGGGGCTGTTTGAAGAGCATTTTTTAAAGTCGTAAAAGCTTCTTCGGCTTCAGTAGACCAACGAAAGTTGCTGATACCTTTACGGATACCAGTAATTTTGTTTAATGGGGCCGAAATAGTGGAAAAGTCTTTAATGAATCTCCTATAGTAACCTGTAAGTCCAAGGAAACCTTTGACTTCTTTCGCGTTTTTGGGTCGGGGGAAATTTGCCATTGCTTCCACCTTAGTAGGATCTGTTCTCAGACCTTTTTCGTCGACAATGAATCCCAAATAACGCAGGCGAGACTTACAAAATTCAGACTTCTTTAAATTGATGGTTAAACCAGCAAATTTAAGTTGTTGAAAAACTTTTTCCAGCATTAACAGGTGTTTTTTGAAGGTGTCACTAACGATGATGAGATCATCAAGGTAGCAGAATAGGTTGTTGTCAACTTCAGGGCCGAATAGTTTGTCCATCAGCCTCTGTAGTTCGGCGGGGCTATTTTTTAGACCAAAAGGTAGCCTTTTAAAGTGGAACATTCCCCTACCAGGTACAACAAAAGCAGTTTTTTCGCAGGATTCCGCATCTAAAGGTATTTGCCAGAAAGCTTTGCTTAGATCAATGGAAGAAATGAATTTGGCATTGCGTAATTTGTCTAAAGTTGCGTGAACGAAAGGCAGTGGGTACGCGTCGGCTTCAGTGCAAGAGTTCAATCGTCTACTGTCGAGGCAAAAGCGTGCAGAGCCGTCTTTTTTTGAAACCAAAAGGGTTGGGTTGGTCCAAGCACTTCTGCTGGGAACTACCACTCCCATTTTCAACATTTCATCAAGTTCATTTTCTAAAAGTTTCAATTTTTGGGGGGCTAAATTGTAGTAGCGTTGCTTGATTGGTGGGCCGTTGGTTTTGATGTGGTGTTTTACCAAATTAGTTAAACCCAGTCCGCATTTTTCGAAAGATATTGATTCAAATTTGTTGATCATTTCCTTTTATTGGAGAGCCTGGTCAGTGCTTAGGTTTTCGTGAGGAATTATAGTGCGAATCTCACCAACTTGAGCGACCGGAGGTTTTTGGCCAAGAGTATTAAATACTTGTGGAGCAACGTTAAAAGCCTTCCAGAAGTCAACGCCAAGGATGAAATTCTGGGATATAGAGGGTACTATTAGAAAGTTAATTGTAACTGTGTTATTGTTACATTTAATTGGTAATTGCAGAGTACCGATGACTGTCTGGGGAGCATTGTCCGCAGTTGTCACGAGTGTAGGTTTGGAAAAAACTTTAAAACCGTTGTTAACAAAAGGCAGGTGGGCATTGTTGCCAAGGCAACTAACAGATGCACCGCTATCTAGTAGTCCAGAGAAGGGGACATTGTTAACGGAGAAAAAGGCATAAGGTCTTCCATCTTTAGCTTGTTTGCAACAAACCGAAGAAACATTTAAGGTCTGGTTAAAATATTTAATGTGTGATAACCAATCAGTCCATTCCTTAGACCTTGGTACAGAATGAATACCTGAGAGGTTATTATTTAGTTTTTTGGTTTTCTTGCATGAAAATTCGGTGGGGGTTTAGAGAAATCCACTTGAGGTTTAACAAAGTGAGGGTCTTGCAACCTTTCCATGTTATTTCTTGATTTTTTGAAAATTTCACGCAGTTCGTCGCGTGGAGGAGAACGATCCCTGGAGCGATGTCTCTTTAAGGTTCTGGGTTCTTTAGCTTCCAGAAATTTGGCCTGCTTGAAACAAGTGGTTGCTAGGTGACCTACTTTTTTGCAAAAGGAGCAAACTTTTTTGTTGTCAAATTCTGGTTTTAATCCAGAAGGACGGCTTGGTACAGTGATATTGTCCGTGGTGGTTTTGTTGTTTTTCCTGTCTTGGTGGGATTCCAAAATGAGGCAAACTTCGTTTAAATGGGCCAACGACACAATTTTCTGTGAGGTGATAATGTTTTCATATCTTTGTAGGAGGCCATCAGTTATAACTGGTAATAATTCGGCTTCCGGGACAGGGTGGGAAAGTTTGATGTTGATGGACTCGGCCCTCTCTATGAATGTTGCCACAGTTTCGTTTACTAATTGTTTAATGGATAGTAACGATAATTTAATTCTGTGTTGGGCCTCTGATTTGCCGAAGCTAGTGATCAGGGCTGATCTGAGTTTATTCCAGTCCTTGCATTTTGATTTTTGTATTCGGTGCCACGGGATTAATTCTGGAGATATTAGTTCTATAAAGTTTTTCTGCAGCACGTCAAATGGAACATTTTTAATTGAGGCCGTTTCTTCGATTCGGTCAATGAAATCCAGTACATCAGAAACACCGTTATATTTGATCTTCCAAGGAGTGAGATCGTATGTTTTTTCTTGTGCCGTGATGGGTGCATTGTCTTGTTTTACTGTAACATGTGTCCTGGTTTCTTTGTTAGAAACGGGGATTTCCAAAACTGGGGTATTGGGTGCCTTGTCTTCACTTGCAACGGATAGGTTTATTTTCCTGATGAACTTCTTGTTGAATAACAAAGCGTATGCTTTCAATGCTGACTTTGATTTGTTTAGTGGTGATATTCCTCTGTCTTTTAAGACGGCTTGTAGGTGTACTTTGGATAAGTTGTGTACATTGGGAATGACACCCATGTCCAAAGATGTAGCCATTTGATTGGAATTCATTGTTAAAAAATGGTTTAAAAAAGGAAAAAAAACTCCGAAATTTTTCTAAGTCTTTTTGAAGAAAATTTGGCCAGGGGGACACTTTAGGATTTGCATTATTTAATTTTGTGGGCACTATTCGCACTTATATTCACTGCACTCGAGGAAAGGCACGAAAAAGGCACAAAAAACAGCACTTTAGAAGCGAAAAAACACTTTTGATGGAAAGATTTTATATTTGCTTCATTTACTGGCACTAAATCGTGAGATTGAACACACGTTCTTATTATTGCGTCGAGAAAGCACTTCTTTGCAAAAAAAAAACACTGCACTTCTGAAGTTAATTTGAAACAATTCACTTAAAATCACTTTTATAACAGTCAAATGCTGAAAAAAAAACAAGAAAATGGACAAACACCGTACCTATATAATTAATCGGGATAAAGAATTATTTGTGTTTTACAGGTTGTAGCTGATATACTTTTAGAAATCAGCTTCGATGGGCCGTTGGGTGTATTGTGCTTTTTTTAAAAAAAATCACTTCCGGTGTAAAAATTGGCTTCACAGTTCTAAATCCTGACTGTTATTATTACGGTGCAATTTGTGCCGAAATTAAAACAGTGGGTTTGTTTTGTTTAAACAAAGAACACAGAATCTATGTTATTGAAGAAACATTATGTTCAAACTTTCGTTATCACAGCGTTTTGGCGGGAATTTCGTGCGTCTCTTTTATTCGTTCGAGAGGATTCCTACCGTTATTTTTTCGCGGCAAAATGCGCTTGGCAACAAACAAAAGTTCTCGCGGCGAAAATGCGCTTGGCAACAAAATTGCATAGTACATGTTTTCAAATTGGGGGCAATCGTAAAGGCAATTTTGTGCAGTCGGGAAGGATATGTTTAAAAAAATTCTGCCCTAAGTTGGTCGCCAGTGTCGCGCGTCGGACCTGGGGGGGGGGGCCCTGACTTACCCTCGGCCAGCTCAGAAGCGGGGGCATGAGACGTCTCTCTCATAGTCAGGGTTCGGGGTCAGCGCGGGGCTCAAGAATCCATATCCCACCGTCTACACAAAACACTCCCATACAACCGCTATCCCCAAATGAAAGAGGTTAGGTTTTTATAAATCAACATTGTATTTGAGCGGCAAAATGGACATTACATGGGTGAATGACAATAGAATACAGGTTGTTACATCCTAACTAGAATTATCATCAAAGGGTTCTCTAATCTCTCTCTCTGGGAAATAATTAACAGCTCTCTAGACCGACAGGCAGCGTGGACGAATTTAGGTTATTAGCGGACACATTCAAGGGTAATAGGAAATGTAAGAGACTCACAGCATGGTGTTGTCGGGGTATCCTGTTGATTGCAGGACGGTGCGCCGTGTTTCAAACAAACGGTGCCAGCCTGTCGATGTTCAAAGCGCGACATTGTCGTACATTTGGCTTCTCGACCGAGCGGTGCGAATTGGAACGCGGGCGCCGAAACGAACACACGTCCAGCTAGGTCAGAGGTCGGCGCGTAAGAAGGAGGAACGAGGAGCTCGGTCGCCGGGGGTGGGGGGAACTGTAGCGGATCTTTTGCGCGTTACGTTTGACCCAGCAACTAACCTGATAATTCCCGCTACTCAAGTTGGCAACTGTAGGATCTTTGCGCCTAAAATCTGTTATATGACAATGTGTTTTTTGTTTTCCTCACTTTTTTCATTTCGAGTGAAAGATTGTAGAATAATAAAATGCCTGGTATTTTTTGTGTCTTTGTCTAAAGTTTGTGTTTACCGTCAGAGTTTTTTGTATTTTTTGTAAGCTTATCTAATGATCAACTGTTTTTGTAATTCTAACTAAGCCTTATACCGTATTGTATTTAATTACTTAATTATTTTACTAAGAATGCGATGTAACGTTTCAAACCGCCTGTATACCATAAAAGTTAATCATAATTAACAGATTCCCTCAACTCTGGTAACTGAACGTTGCTCTTTCCTAAATTAGGTGCACTTTTAGTTAAACCAACGAATTTTAGCGAATTATGATTTTGTTCCGAAACAATAAAAGCGACAGAGTTATATGATTGTATCCTACAAGAAAGAAATGATAACGTACTAATTTCCCCCTCGTTGTTTCCTGTCGTGCTGTAGTTTTTTTTTAATTATAGCTTAAATTCGTTAAGGTTAATTAAATATTATTTTTATTGTGTTATTTAGAGAAAAAAAAATATATACAGTTTTGCAGCAGTTGTTGTACACATTTTTCTAAATGTCTCATAAGAGCCTCGATAAGAAGTCAGTGGGACTATGACATCGCTAATTACGGTATATTGAATGCTGAAGGGAGTGATGGGAGGATAAAATGGAGAAATGACGTTAGGTATGTACCAATCTATTCATAAATGGTCACTAAGCACGGCCATTCTCATTCCGATCCACATTTTATTTCTAAATGGTAATATTTAAAAGGGCGATACTCTGTAGTTAATTGTTATATTATATTATTAAACTAGTTTACTTTCGTTCAGAACAACCTATGTATCAAATCATATCTCAATCATTGATTCATAGCTATCCTCTTGCTTCCACTTCCATGCAACGCTATCCACTGCCAGTTGCCATAACTGCAGTCAATTAGTGTTTTGTGGTTAAGTATTTTACTCAGATTGCTCAGTGAACTTCTGAACAACCCGTATATTGTAAAATCACATCATATTGAATAAGTTTGCCGCCATCCACTCACTATGTAGTAGGTGTAATGGGAACATTATGAACTTTATTCTATGTACGGTGCTCGTAAATCGATACATTGAGTTATGGGACTATTCGAAAAGAATGCAAATTGCTAACGACCAATATCCGGGGATCATTAGTTTGGAAGTTAGGTGCTATTAGTTATTAAACTGCAAACAGGTATTAGTATTTTATTCTTCATTATCAGCCAGTCTATCTATCTATCTTTCTATGCTGTGAAGCTGGACGGCATACGAATGGTAATAATGAGGAGGATCTGGAAGATCTGGTCACCATACACGGCATAATCCATTAACCCCTTGGGTATTTTTGTGCCCTTTAGAACACGGCACATTGACATCAGTATAGGATCAGTAAACTTGTGTAATTTACTGCCCAAACTCGGACTCATTAAAGTTGTTCTCTATCGTTTTGTATCACTATGATTTAAGCAGTGTTACATAGTGGTAACACCAAGCTTTGTATTTTTTTTGAAGCTTACAGTAGAGAAATCCAAATATAGTATATCTCAGTTTATTATTTTTTACTAATTGTAAACATAATATAAGTTATAATCTACGGGTACATAGGTGGCGTTAATTGAAATATTTTATTGAAATAAACTTTATGCAAGTTATACTTTCAAATATATACACGAATTATTTGTTTGCGCCGGTACATAAGCAGCATGAATACGAATAAAAAGTTTTATCCGTACAATAACTCAATTCTTTCAATAAATATATGCATACAAATACAATACTGTATCGATGATTCAATCCAATATTGTTTTGTTATACTTATCTTTAAAGAATAGAGTTTTTATATGGACAAAACTATTTATTCATATTCATATTGCGTTTGGCGCAAACAAATAATTAGTCTAAACATTTTCAAGAATAACTTGCGAAAAGTGACTTTTCATAAAATTAATTAAATTTACGCCATCTATGAAAGAAAAGATTATAACGTACGAAATATTTCTAACAAAAATTATGAACGAAAAAAAGTTATGTGACAATAATCCTTATAATTTTTCAATTTTGGAGGCGCTTTGGGTACCGCCGCCCCGAGAACCATTTATTGGATAACCAACACCTCTCCCATAGGTCACCCCGAGTGGTTCGCTACGTTTGGTGATTTAGCAGGGGTTCCCGGTTTCATCGGGTGAGGTGTGTTTAGGATGCGCTTGCCCATCAGCTGCGTGGCGTGGCAGATCGGGAGAGGCGAGACCCTTTGACCTCTTCATCTGGTCTCTCGACCATCCATTGCGCCGCAGCGGTAGGGATATATTCATGTGTCCATAACTCCAGGAAACACTGATTCCTAGATTCCTACCTACCCCTCTTAGCTTTTTCCTTCCGAGAACTTCTTCTCCTTTCTTCCTTAAAAAAAACCCTCCACACAGCAACTCCAAAGATAAGGGAAATTATTTTCCTAAGTGCTTCCTTTTTGGAGTTGATGTAAAAAACCCCTTATAATTTGTTTGTGTAATGGTTTTCATTTTCATGTAAAGTGGTAATTTCATAGTTTACAAGAAAAAGACAAAAAATCATATGAATAACCTCTATTTTTAGAATGTGTTTTTTAAGAATTTGACCGTTTATAACATTAAAATCTGAATGACCATTTAATTTTCTTTCAAAAACAATATTTAATTTTGAGATACTCAAAACAGTGAAAATTTTGGAAAATTATTAATTATTATTTTTTGGTAAACTATTTTTTTTTAAGACAAGATTTTGTATGCATAGCACAAAGGGTAACAATTATTTTAATGTAACAAGCAGTAATTGTTGAATGAAACACTAGTATATATTGAATAATTTCGCGGGTAAGAGATAAGCCGCCATAGCTCAGTGGTCAGAGCTGTCGACCGGAAATCGAAGGGACACGGGTTCGAGTCCCGTTGGCGTCATTTATCTTTTACCAGGAGATTTTTCAATGTGGATGAGTGTTTCAGACGAACAATTATTGCTTGTAAAGGAAAATTATTGTTGACCGGGAATACTTGTGCATAATACCTACGTCATAACCTGACTCATTTAAAATAGCCCAGTGACTAAATGTCAGAATACTCAAAGGGTTAAATAAATTTTTGATTCCAAATGAAGGTGTCATTGCGCTATTGAATTATTTCATCATCATTGCTGTATTGCTGTATAGGAACCTATTTTAAACATTTATAAGTAAACCATAGACAAAATGACAATTAACAAAAAATCTGCCTCAACACAGGTTCGCCTGTGAGGCAGGTTATGCGCAACTTAAAATATAGTATTTTATGCAATATCTTTATAGCACTCATACATAATATTTACCTTTTCTTCTATTATAAACTGTTCTATTATTGTAACATTAGTTTTTCATCAATGTAATTGTTACTAACTTACATATAGGTATTTTACTCACTAATGATATATTATAAATTCTGTAATTTTTTTGATGAAAAAAAAAAAATAAAAATAAACGCTGTGTAAATATTACACATAGCGTAATTTCAAAAATTTCAAAATCGTTGAATAAAAACATGGATGTTTTATCAAATTGCGTTTATATCAGCAAACAGGATATCGAATCCTACGGCCTTTGAATTCAGAATCACGGAGGACATGAAAACCATCTGATCCAAATACAATAGGTATGATATTTCCAGAGTATTTTTTTAGCTACAATGTCAATTAGCATGATGGCAATCTACGAATTTCCAAAGTATCTATTCATCGGCCAAAAAAGTAGACAATATCCCAATATATTTTATTGTTTGTTTCATATTTTTCAAAAATATGTGATATTTAGAAGAAAAAAAAATTGAAACTAGGTTGAACTAATTTTTTAGGTTTTCGAAAATAAACCTTGAATATACCACAAAAACCGAGACAATAACAATTCATCATCAATCAACCATCTTCCAACCTAAATTAATAGATTATCAAAAGCTAACAATATCTGCCTTAACGAGTGCAATTAAAGCGTTCTATTATCAATTCATCCACCCGCTTCGCTCTGCGCCCCGGGCCCGGTGAACTCGTGTGAGACAAAAGGACGGTACGACCGTCGGAAATAAATTTAAGATTCCAGTCGCGTTTGACGGTTCATAGATGTCACTAGGTTCGCAAGAGCGCTGTTTACTCTGACGGGCTGGCTGGGTAATCAATCAGGGTCCAAACGCCAGATCATTAATCAAATTTCCAATTAGGCGCTTACTCCGGAGCCAGAGCCTGGAATCCCGAGGATAGAGTTTTTACCTCCTTCCTCTAAATAGGTTACTGCATAAAAAAATGTTAGTTGGGACTTGATTGCAAGGGCACGAACATTGCGAGCAAGTATTTTTTTTCTTAAAATTTATTTTGGTTGCTATTTTTAAGATTCCATTAATACCTTTAACTTTGACAGAACTTGCATTATAATTAAAATTAATTTAAAAATAAGAGTACTGTCGATGGGGCACCGGTGTCTCCAATACTAAAATCGATGATTTTTTTTTAGAATAAGTTCAGAATCACTTGCGCTTAATATTGCTTTCGGTAATACATTTTATTTGGTGTATTCAGTTTCATTGACGGCTTTGGAATAAAATATAGTATTATTGTTTTATTGAATATCGGAAAAATTAAGGAGTACGCAATCCTTAGAACGATAAATATATCGTATTTGAAAATACAACAAAACCAGTTTTTCTAGAAACTTGAAAAAGTCTATGTAACGAAAACTCCCTGCATAAAAATAACAATGCGGTGGCTAATAAAAAAAATAATCCGTGTAACTTTAAATATTTGATTATTGATGTGATTATAAATTAAATGTGTCTTTAAAATGTACCTAATAATAATAATATAATATTATTTTAATAAAAAATTATTTTCGAATTCTGAACGAAATTTAGAGAAAATGATCGAGGTAGTCAAAAACTTTTCAGATGATATCAAAATGATTTTTGGTTTAGATAAATGTAGAACGATCCATATAGAGAAAGACAAAATTGTAGATGGGGACGAGAGTATATTTAGAAAATTTCCAAATTACTAGTATGAAGAGGGATGAGGTTTATAAGTATTTCGGATACCCACAATCAAATAGATTAGATCATACTAGTATTAAAAATGATATTAGGATTTAATTTCAAATTAGGATCAGGAAAATTGTAAAATGAAATCTGCTAAGAATTTAGTAAAATCAATAAATACTTGGGCAATGCCTCTAAACGTACTCATTTGGCATAATTAAATAGTCCAATACAGATTTAGATAACTAAGAACGATTAATTAGAACTACAATAACAAAGTTTAGTTGCCATCATCATCTAAATTTAGCTATAGAACGAATTAATTTACCTAGAAGTTTAGTAGGTAGAGGTATAGTCAAAGTAACTTCTTTGAAATATAATCAGGTAGAAATGCTAAGAACTTTTTTTCCATAGGAAAGCTCATAGCTCAAAAATGCACAAAATAATTTGAAAGGCAGATAGAAACATTACACCTTTAAATTTATACGACGAGAATGCCAATATTTTTATAAATTCCAACCAGGAATTATTAGATTCCTGGTCAAATAAAATTTACACGCAAAACACTTCAATTATCTGAACCAAATGTATGTTGAAAATTTTTCTTAAAACAAACGGTTGAGTAGAAGGATTTATGCTTGCCATTCAGGATAGAGTCATTAATACTAAAAATTACAGGAAGCATATAATCAAAGATACAAATCAAATTGATGATTTATGTAGGAAATTTTTGGCTTTTCCGGAAACTATAGAACATATTATATCGGGATGTTCTATATTAGCACCATCCGAGTATACATTTAGGCACAGTCAAGTTTTAAATATAATTCACCAAAGTTTGGTAACTAAAAATAACTTGATTGACTGCCGTAATATAATACCATATTATGAATTCGAACCCAATTCATTTTTAGAAAACGAATTTTATAAAATGTATTATAATAAAACTATACTAACAGACCGAACGATTAGTCATAATAGACCCGATATAATTTTACATGGCAAAATTAAAAAAAAATATCTATCATTGTGTCGCTATTCCAAATTCCTGAAATATTAAAAAATCTGTTTATGAAAAAATAAGAAAATACACAGATTTAGGAAATTAAATAAAAAGAATTTAGCATTCTCAGACTATAAAAATATTACCATTTGTTATTTCAGTAATTGGCATTATACCTAGCTCTCTCATTAAAAATTTAGGCTTATTAGATCTATCAAAAAATTTATATAAAAAATGCAAAAATCAATAATTTTAAATGTATGTAGGATAACGAAAGATTTTTTAAATATTTATGTTGAGGGATCAGTAGGATTTATAGGCCTTGTTAGGAGTTCTACCGAGAAACTCGATATGAAAATATCTGGCACGGTGAATTATTTTCCTATTTGATCTTTGATAAGTCGACGTGTTGTTCTTGTATTGTTTTGTATTTATTTTGCTTATATAATGCACTTGCATAATGTGTATTTACAAGATGATCATTTGTGGAAGTGTGTGGAAGGGTTTAGTTTTTCTTGTGGAGAAGATTTAACCCGGACATAAAGTCGGAAATTAAAAAAAAAAAAAACAACTTTATTCCAGAAAATGGGGAGGTTAGTGCAACCCCACACATTCCATAGATAGTATAGTATAATATATTTATAGTTAAGAATAAAAATATACCAAATTTAAAAATAAAATTAGAATAACGAAATAAGGGAAAAATAAAATAGAGTGAGAATATATATTATAAATGTAATTAAGCATAAAATGTACATAAATGTTATAAAATGTTATGTACCTACATGTTATTAATATTATTTATATGGTAGATTTTGCATACAAGCTGTCATGTGACTTTGTAGGACTACCTCTTGCAAAAACTTGAATAATTATCTTGTAATCATTATGTTGATATAAACATATTTTTATTATTATTAATAAGTCCACTGCTGGATTAAAGTAATTGGTGGCTACTGATTAAGAAAACAACTTTGAAACTAAACATATAACATGTTTAATAGTGTGAGCCGATTTTTTTTTCTTCAGAATTCCATTTGACACTACTTATAAAAATTTGTCTTTGTATCTAAAACATCAAAATAATATACTTTAAAAAAATTAAAAAAATATCTTAAGGCTCCACTTTGCCTTCAAAGTTGGAGAAAATATGCTAAAAATGAGTTTTTTTCAGTCTCATTATAAAGTATTCTGGATCAGTTTAATCATGTGCATTTATGAAATCTTCTTTAATTAAGTATGTAGCTTTACTGTATATAACTAGAATCTATTATTTTTGTAGTAATACGACAAAAAAAAGTTCCCGCCCGCAGTTCCTAGCCTCGCCGTCGCAGATCTATACTCATGAAATCAAAGACTTGGGATAAAGTTAAATATAAGATAAATTCAAAAAAATCTATGGACTACAAATACGTATACAAGTGCAAATAAGTTATCCTGCTATTATTTATAATATCTATACCGAAAGTGAGAGATTTGTGTGGAAAGGTGCTCGAAACTGTGAGTTAGAATACAAAAAATCGATTTAATATTCGTAATCCCGGATAACTAAAGTGATTACAAAAAAAATTGAGAATAAATCTTATAAAACTGTCACTCCATAGATAAAAACAAAACTTCTAACTGTCATCATCGGTATTGTACCTCTACTTCAATATCTAAAACCGGGGCAGGTTGTTACATTTAACAGTAAATAATGGCTAACACTAGAGGAAAGGGTGCTAACATTGAACCTGAAGAAAAATTCAGCATAGAAAAAATTACACTGATTTTCGAAAAAAAAACTAGATGCTATAAAAAAAGAAATTATTTTAAAAATTGAAAAGCAACAACAGGACACCCAAAAAAGCATGGAGTTTATGAGCAGTCAATACGATGATTTGATTAAAAAACTGGAGATGACAATCCTACAAAACAAAAAAATTGAAAATGAATTTATAAACCTGAAAAAAGAGCACCAGGAGAAAAATACTATAATTAAACAATTAGAAATAAAAATTTCAGATATGGAGTACAAAACCCGCTCTAATTATATTGAAATAGCTGGCATTCCACAAAAAAATGGGGAACAGCAAATTGAAGTGGTTAAAAAAGTGGCAGCGGCGGCAGGAGTGGACCTAAAATACGGCGAAATTATAGAGGTAAAAAGGATACCTGATAGGCGAATCAATGCACCACCTAAAATACTAGTGCAATTTTCAGATAAATTGACCAGAGACAAGCTTATTGCAAATAGAAAAAACATCAATTATGCTGCGATCAAAGATATTTCAACTGAAACAATATACATAGCTGAAGAACTGAGCCCTTACCATAAGGAACTTCTTTGGAAAACCAAACAAATCTCAAAAGAAAAAAACTATGCATACGTCTGGCACAAAGAGGGAAAAATAATGGCAAGAAGAAATGCAAACGAAAAAATAATTTACGTTAAACATATAGACGATTTGAAAAACATCATATAAATAAAATGGCTCAAAATAACAACTATTACAAAAATTAAAAATGGCTGACACTACATTAACCACGGAACCTAATGCAAAAAGAGCAAACTTACCTAACCTATCAACAATGAACAAAAATTTTAACATACTGCATCAAAATATTAGAAGCATAAACAAAAACTTTGACGAGCTACAAATATTA
The DNA here is from genome assembly GCF_061612785.1 of Hesperophylax consimilis. Taxonomy (NCBI): domain Eukaryota; kingdom Metazoa; phylum Arthropoda; class Insecta; order Trichoptera; family Limnephilidae; genus Hesperophylax; species Hesperophylax consimilis. The sequence goes on along the minus strand of NC_142837.1, from coordinate 19,312,695 downwards.
ATTAAAAGTTTAAATTTAACCTGGGACATAATTATCCTTACTGAATGTTGGTTAACTGATAAACACTACCCTCTACAAATTGATAAATATGTCTCTTACTCCACTCTAATGAATAATACAAAGAGTGATGGTGTTATTGCATACATTAAAGAAGACACTGAAGTTGAAGTCAGAGAGATCAATATTAATGACGCAAACTGTCTAAGGATATCAATTGGTCACGATATAACAGTTCTCGCAATATATAGATCACCTTCTACAAAAAATCTGGAGCCATTCTTAAACTCCTTACATTTTGAGCTTAACTTACTCAAAAATACTAAGAATGTTTTTATTATCGGAGATATAAATATTGATATCCTGGAAAATGGAAATCCAAAAAAATATGATTACATACATACACTAGCTCACCATGGTTTTAAAAGCCTGGTTGATGAACCTACACGAGTATGCAATGAAAGCAAATCATGCATTGATCATATTTTTAGTAAAACTGATAAATTTACTCAAACCATTATTTACCCTTCTACACTGACTGATCACTACACAATACTTCTATCTATTAATAATAAAAATACATCTATAAATCAAAAAAAGAAATCTGTTATAGCAAAGTCTGAAACAAATTGGGAAAACGTTAAAATCGAGCTACAAATTGCTGACTGGTCAAACCTTCTTGGCAATGATGATACTGATGCTGCTTGGAATTATTTTATTGACTTTACTCAGAACATTATTCTATCAAACACCATAACGACAGAAAAAAAGATATCTCATAAAAATATTCATATTAAACCCTGGATTAGTCAGAACATTATCAACTCAATCAGGAAAAGAGACGAACTCCACAGAAAAGTAAGAAACCACCCCTATGATATCCATTTACATCGCTTCTACAAAAGATATCGTAACATTTGTAAAAATGTAATCCGTTATGCTAAAGAAGCATTCTATAAAAAGAAAATCGAGGAATGTAATAATGATTCCCGGTAATTCTGGCAGATTATAAACGAAATTACAAACGCTAAAGCCTCGCACAATGTTAAAAACATTAAAGAATTAAACATTGACAGGATACCAACATCTTTTGCAGAACATCCAGAAAAAATTCTCGACTTTGCAAACAACTATTTTTGCAATATAGGCTCGAACTTAGCGAATAAAATCAAACAATCTTCATTTACTGCCGAAAAAACAGTGTGGAATGAAAATGTCAATCAAGAAAACTCCCTTAACATAGTCAAGATAACAAGTGAAGATATAAGAAATACCATAGCTTCCCTAAACACAAATACCTCATCGGGAAATGAACTGATATCAAACAGAGCAATTAAATATCTACTAAATGAGCTAATCTACCCACTGACGTACCTTGTAAATCTTTCAATAAGAAAAGGTATTTTTCCCACACGTCTTAAAGTTGCTACGATTATTCCAATATACAAAAGCGGTCCCAAAAATGATATATCTAACTATCGACCAATTAGTCTATTACCTACACTATCGAAAATATTGGAAAAAGTCATAAAAAAACAAATGGTTAAATTTTTGGATGAAAATAAAATATTATCAACGACGCAATACGTTTTTAGGGAAAACCTGGGTACTGGTGATGCTATAGCTAAAGTAACAAATACAATTATAAAAAAACTGGATGAAGGTAAAAAATGCTTGGCAGTTTTTATTGACCTTCAAAAAGCTTTTGATACAATTGACCATGAAATACTATTTTTTAAATTAAAAAAAATGGAATAACACAAACAACTCTAAATCTAATTAAAAGTTACTTAACTGGAAGAGAGCAGTATGTACAAATTGGTAATAAAAGTAGCAAAACTCTATCAATCAAGTACGGTGTCCCTCAAGGAAGCGTATTGGGTCCAATACTATTTCTCATTTATATTAATGACCTTATGAGTCTTCCCATTGAAGGAGACATAATGAGCTTTGCAGATGACACTGTCATTATATTCTATGAACAAAATTGGACAATCACACATAAAAAAGCGGAGCAAGGTCTGACTGTACTCCAAAACTGGTTAAAAGCAAACTCCCTTACATTAAATGTGAGTAAAACTAAATATCTAACTTTCTCTAAAACCAAAAGAGGTCAACCAACGAATGAGCATACACTCATATTACATGAATGTCTAAACAAATATCCGCAATGTTCTTGCCCGCATATAGTCCAAACTAAAACAATTAAATATCTTGGGATCGTAATTGATGACAAACTTCATTGGGATGCACACATCGAAGGAACCTCAAAAAAGCTAACAAAACTCATCTATTTCTTCAAAAAATTACGAAATATCTTGTCAACTACAGATCTAAAGAGAGTATATTATGCTCTATGCCACTCTCTACTGGAATATGGAATAATAGGATGGGGCTCAGCATCATCAAACCATATTAAACTACTAAAGAAAACTCAAAATTGGATCATAAAGACCATATTAAAGCTCCCCGTAAGGACGCCAACTACTGATATTTTTAATCTGTTTGATGTTCCAAGTTTACAAAAAATCTATGCTAAAAATATTCTAGTTCATCACTTAAAAAATAAACCAGAGGCAAACCCCTCTCACGATCATAAAACCAGAGCCAAGCAAACAGACATGCTAAATATTCCTAAATGTAATTCTACCTTTGGACAAAGAAACTCTGCTGAATTTTTAGCAATTAAATTATTATAATAAACTCCCTCTCAACATCAAACAAAGGAAAACGAAAAATAACTACATTAAGGACATCAAATCTTGGCTTAAGAAAATATCGGAAGAAGAACTAGCTAATATATTTAAAACATCATCTTAGTTGCTGTAAACGTACACTAACATATATAGTCCCCCTCAGCACAGGATCTCCTAGTGAGGAGGACTTCAATGATCTGTTTTAATTTTATATATATATATTTTATTTCATGTACCATACAAAATGTACCTCATTATATAAAAAAGTAACTAAATATAAAAAAAAAAAAAAAAAAAAAAAAAAAAAAAAAAAAAAAAAAAAAAAAAAAAAAAAAAAAAAGTAAGTGGATTATTTTTTGGTGGTCGAAAGGACAAGACTTTGGATAATATAAAAAGGACAGAAATATTATAAAAGCACGGTACTTGAAGAACACGTATCGTAAATCGTGGAACCAGGATCTCATTTCTTGACCCATATTACCCTTAGGTCAGGCACTGCCGTTAATATAACCAAAGCAATTATAGAATACTTTGCTTGTCAAAACATTTTACTTGACCATTTAAAAGCAATTGGTTGTGATGGTACAAACGTTAACACGGGAACAACTGGTGGTGTGATTCGAACGATAGAGAGACACTTAAATTGTCCAGTACAGTGGCTGATCTGTCTTTTTCATTGCAACGAGCTGCTTCTACGCCATTTGATTATTAAGTTGGATGGCACAACTACTGGACCTCGTGCTTTTTCCGGCCCCGTAGGTTCGGCTTTTTATAATTGTCATAATTTGCCGGTTCAATATTTTTTAAATATTAATGTGGAGTACTTGACCGATGTCCTGCATGCTGATTTAAGCACCGATCAAAAATACTCGATATTTTCAAAACAGTTTCCAGCGGATGTTGTCATCTTGATATTGCCAGAAGAAACTATTATGCCAGGAGTGATGTCACATGTACGATGGCTTACTACAGCGAGTTGTATCCTACGACTGTATATTGGATGCGCAACGCCATAAAAAAATCTGGTCATTTTAACCACATTTATCATGAGGGTATATGTTCCCATGTGGTTTGATATAAAACTACATGGGTCGTGCAAAGATGGTGCAAGGCATATTTATAATATGATAAACTATTCGCGCTATCTTCCGGACGAATTAAAAGCCATCATTTATCCCGTAATATAGCGAAATACGCTCATCCGGAAAATTTACTCTTATCAATGATAACCGATGAATTGCCTATCATCGAAAAACTTGGGATAAGACGTTTGTTGAAAGCCAGAGAGTTTTCCCAGACAGAGCTCCGAACATTTAAAGTACAAACATTGAATTTTAATACACAATGCTATATTGATATGATATCTTGGCAAGATACGCCGATCACATATCCTTCGATTTTAGAAGGTGTAACAAAACAATACCTGGAGGATCTTAACCTAACTTCAGAAATCAGTTCCATTTTCATAAAATTTGAGAGATTCCCTTGTCACACACAATCGGTAAAACTCTGTGTGAAGGTTGTAACTGAAGCATCTTCGAAAGTGTGTGGCAAGAAAAACAGAGAAGGCTTTATTACTACCACCATAATCTCCAGAAAAAATATGCCAAAAATTGAACCTAAGCGTGATTTCATACCGGAATAATTGATTACGTTTATTTCTATACGAAATCTGTAATATTTATGAGTTAAGTTCTTAATATTGAAACAGCATTTAATACTAAATAAATTATTGTGAAATTGTAATTATAACTCTTTCATTACCTTATCACTTGGGAATAATTCACAAAAAATGTATTTTTATCAATTTTCGATCTCATAATGGAACCTAAAAATGATAACATTCAATGACTTTTTCTATTGTTTATTAACAATAAAGACCTAACAAAACTTTTTATCGGTAGCGCTTATTGAAATAAGTCAATTTTTTTTTCGCCATACAGTGGCGGCCCAGGCTAATGTTTAAGAAGATAATACTTTTAAATCTAAATGAAATATGAAAAAGAAGGAGACACAAAAAAATAAAAAAAGGTAACGGTCGCAAATGCAGATCGAACCTAAGAACTCCAACTCACCGGGACAACGCATCAAACAACTCGGCAACAAATGGGTGAACCTCATCAACCAAACATCAATGTATAACCTTATTAAAAAAATATTCTAATGTAATTGAATAAACATATAAATATTACGTACGTACAGTATTAATCATTTAGAAGAGATTATTGCTTGTGCTGGGGTGTATTTTTTTCTGGGCGGTTGCAGGTGAGGGGGGACTGCGGTCGAGTGTTTTATATCACAGGATTTCGAACTAGTTTTGAACCACTCTCGGCAAAAATATATTCAAACATGCGCTTTTTAAAATGATTCACTTGTGTGTCCTTTAAAAGAAAGTACATGAATGTCATCCCGATATCCCGCACGTAAGGTGACAGGATTTATTAAGCCTCGTAACCATTCAAAAAGTAATGGCTTACGGCTTATCATAAAGAAAATATTTTAACGGTCAGTAACTGAGTCAAAAACGCGTCGTGTTCCCAACCAGGCATCGTGAGTTCATACTTTCTGCTGGTTAAGTCATGCTATATACGTATCATGACATGTATCAATATATCCGCTTAGTGAGGTTATTCGTAACCTTTTCTTGATATCCGATCTATTTTTAAGATAAAAATCATTTATGATAAACGATATAAACTACAATAAACTAAAATATGCCTTTTTTCTTAGAAATAATATATTATTATATCTTAGAAATAAAATAATAATAATAATAAATTTCAAAGTTGTTATTCAAGTTCTGCGAAGTTTCTTTTCATTTTCTTTTACTATGTGATAATTGGCCAGTTCTTTAACAAAACTTAAATAGTAACAGAACTTGAGTAGAACCTTCACAGAATTTTAAAATCATATTTGAAATTTGATGAATTGTTTAAATTCTGCAAAACAACCCATCCTTAGACTTTTACTCGATTTGAATCGCATATGTACGATTCGTAATATGACTGATTTATGATGACAAATATAGCAGTGCGAGTAATCTCAATTAAATATTATTACATAATATACAGAGGTAATTTAGGTCACTAAGGAAGAGGAAACGACTGAAGACTTAACTTAATTTAAAAAAAAAAATAAAACATAAAATAAACGAAAACCAAATTAAAATTTTAATGAATGTCTATTTTCTAGTGAAAACTTTCTACGCAATACATATTTCCTTTTATTATTTATAATGATGCACAAAAAACAATAATTCAGAATATTATGTAAAGATACACGTTCACAATTATATTTATCATGTTATGAGTGTTTTAAATTCATATTCAATTTATAGCAAATATTCTTGCAATAACTATTATAACAATTCTGAAATCATACGAGGCCGTTAATTTAGTGCCCAATTTCACGAAATTTTAGACCCCGCGAAATCCATTAGAGCTCCGAGAAACGAAATCAATTACGGAACCTCTATATATTATTTCATAGCTAGGCTCAAGGCGTCAAAATAAGTCATTGCTAAGGTGCTGGCCAACCAAGCAAACAGAACCTACTACCGGTAAAGTATTGCCATAATGCTTAATACTGCCTACTTAAAGGAGGATGTTTATTTCACAAACATGATAAACACATCACGAAAACACTTTAAAGCATTTAGTTTAATAATGCAAGGAATTTCAATCATAAAACAATGATTCTCTTGGGTTGTATTTATGATAATGCTGTTAATATTATTTGTTATATGGCATACATGCGTCACATTATTCTTTAATTATTAACCTTCACTTAATGAGTTCTGAGAACAGTCGTAGACCTCGCATGCAAAAAAGTATGTTTATAATTTTCTCTTATTTAACTAATTTACTAACAAGTCCTTTCGATTACTTTCGGTTAACTCGGTCTCAGCACACACTCCTTGCCTCATTCACATTCATACATTGTCTAGTATATACTCTTCTGTTATTACTCATTACACTCCTTTCTTCGTTTATTCACTCTACATGCCCAAACTACTTAAACGTACATTTCTAAATCTTGTTCATTTCGCTTACATCAGTCTTGCGGTCTTTGTGTATCTCCTCATTTCACACACGATCATACATGGTTTTACCACACACACGCCTCAGTCTGCTTTCGTTCTTCTAATGCCACTTTCATGCCTCACAGCCATACATCACGGTTGGAGAATTTTTTGTTAGAGCCAAGCACGCTCAGTCCCCCATTAATAGAGTTTTCCTGCATTTACCCTTCTTTCAATATCTTTTTCAAAATTTCTATCTCTTATAAACATACTTCCCAAATACACAAACTCATCCACCTGCTCCAAGTATTCTTCATTCACAATTCTCTATTTTAAATAATTCTCTTATATAATAAAGGAAAACCAAAAATTCCTTTGAAATTATAAGAATTGAAAGTAGTTACCTTCTTAAAAACCTATCTACTTAATAATGAAACATATTTTTAATAATTTTAAGTAAGAATAATTATTTAACTTGTTCAAAAAAACTTCCTTACCTATGTGACAATTGTTTTATCAAACTATATTCAGGCAGTTCCGTAAAATTTGTACAATGTGAATAAGAAAATCCGAATAAACACGACAATTGCACATTTGAAATAATAATCTTTACTGAACTATAAAAACGGTCAACATCTTGAAAAGGAAACGGAACGTACAAAAAATCCAAGTAATGCAAACCTGTCGAAATTTTCTACGCTCATCAAAGCAATCGTTACAGGCTCTTTCCTAAGATTGTTTTATTTTGTTCAACGGCCTTGCATATTTTATAATCATGTTTTAGAACAATCTCGATAACATATTTAACCCTAGAATACTAAACATATTTTTTAGCCCATTAATGCTAAACTTCGCCTGTGAGGCGACTTTTATAAAAAAAAACCATATTTTACTTAAAAAAAAATACAACATATTAAAACAAAAACAAAAACACTTTTATTACATATTGGGTAACAAAAAAAAAATAACACAATTCATTTTTTAAATACATTAAATATATTAAAAGCTTATTTTAAGATCATATATTTTGTTTCGTGGTATACAGAGATCTTTTACAAAAAAAAAAAAATCAAAAAAATTCACAATTGGAAATAAAAAAAAAACTTCTGGGTCTTATAGACCTGAGATGTACTAAGTCTATAAAAATATATTTCACAGCTTACAACTTAAAAATATTCATTGAGACCAAAATAAAGTTTCGGTTTTTTCCACCTACTTTTTTTTGTCGCATTTGCAACAGTTTGGAGACCGGTGTTCTAAGCAGTATGTTAACTTGCATTTTGCGCAGAAATAAATACTCATACGCCTCAATTTCGGGGGGCAGAAGTCACACATTGATCTTTTTCCCTTTTTTATGCATGGTTCATCTGAATCAGTGTCAGTATTATGACCAACCACGTCATGAATTGCAGAACGGACTCTTTTCTGCATACGTGGCCTTTCTTCCAAACGGATGGCGCACCAGTCGCTGCATAGGTTCTTGCTTAATATCTTGAGAAATTCTCTTCTTGACATTGGTTTTATTTTCAAAGCTTCGCAATTGGATACATAAATTATAAAGCTATTGAGTAGAGCCATATTCAACATTCCATAGAACATGCAAAGTGGCCAACGCCTAGTTTTACGGCTACAGCTTGAGTGACCACACATCTGGTCAAAAGTATCCACAGCACCTTTTGTTTCGTTATAAGAATGAATTATTGTCGGCTTACCGGAAACGGAGTCAACAGAAGGCTTGTCGTGCATCGTAGAGAGCAAAAGAACGGTCTTTTGAGGTTTTGGCTTGTAGCTAACAAGAGTGAGCTTTTCGTGGAATCCAAAAAGAGATGTCCCAACAGGGCGTGATGAATTATGTTTGAACTCTGGTGGAATTTCTTGCTTATTATTTCGAATTGTTCCAATAAGAGTAAGGTTGTATGGTGGTCGAAGCAATTGCTCAGCTAGCGGTATAGAAGTAAACCAGTTATCGGCAGTTAAATTACGATTTGTGCCATGTATAGTCTTTGTAAGCAGCTTACAATAGTAAGAGCCTAGTGGTTCGTTTATAGCTGTACCGAGGTTTTTTCCCAAATACGGTGAGGCATCAAACATATATTTTGATCTAACATCGCACACTAAAACAATCTTTATTCCGTATTTGGCCGGCTTATTAGGAATATACATACGGAATGGACATCGTCCCCTGAATGCCAAAAGTTGTTCATCTATTGTCACGTATGAGCTTGGTTTATACAGATCTCTACATTGCTTGATAAAAATTTCCCAAATATTTCGGATAGGCGCAAACTTATCAGTTTTTTTTCTGTCGTCTCGAGTGTTACGATCATCGAAACGCAGACACTTTACAAGGAACTCAAACCGTTCACAGCTCATTGCAGCTAAATTTTGGGATCCACAAATCGTAGGATCAAACAGCTCATTTGTTGTCAAGTGATTATTTTTCAACGCTCCGCTCAAGATAAATATGCCAAGAAGCGCACGAAGCTCTTCTATTCTGACCTGTGATGTAGTAGTATTCTAAATTTTATACTTGGTAGCTGTTTGTATAATATATTCATTAGTCCGCAAAAGTACTTCGTCCATCAACTCCGAAGTAAAAAACAGTTCAAAACATTTCATGGGATCAACAATGCCCTTGGCGCCTTCTTTTGGGCCTGGCACAATATGGACTATGTTTCTCGAAGGAGTTCTGTTCGATTTTTGTTGTGACGAAGAAGGTTCTGAGGACCAAATATATTTGTTCTTTCCCCTCATAATCGATGCCGATGGCGTAATTATCCGATTCTCACAAGCCGGCTGCTCCCTATTTTGCGCCGTGGCTAAAGCTTCCTGAACATGAGTCGGTGTGGATTGTACATCGACATGAATTTGATTTGATACATGAATATTCTGCAAGTCATCGTCTAACTCAGTGACGTAATTGGGGTCATCCACACTGTCATCTGAATCAAAATCCGCTCCTAAATCGTCGTCCTCTTCACTTCCATCTACCGATATTTCCTCCAGCCATTTAAGTAGCTGCGCTTCAGACGTTGCCATTTCATAAAACTATAAAAATTATACTCAAACTTTAATTTTTAGCAAAAAATCAAAAAAAAAAACCACAAACATATATGTACAAAAAAAATTACCTTTAATGCTAAACTTCGCCTCACAGGCGCCACACGTGTCTGTATCTCAACAACGCAGCCGAGCAAATCCAAAAAACGTCTGTGCGCTAGCTCGTACAACACTCAACTGAGTTGGCGCGAGCGCATGCTTTGATACGAGTGAGCGATCAGGAGATATCACTCCAAAAAAAAATTGCTTCGCCTCACAGGCGATGTTTAGCATTCTAGGGTTAAGCTGTAAAAATTTGGCATAAAAACATGTTTTTGGATTTCCCCTCTAATTTCCCTTTCACTTGATTATATTTACATTTTGGTAACAGGAGTTGACAGACACAAAACGACCAAAGAAATGTACTAAAGTCGTCGATTTATCAACCACTGGTGGATGACTTACATGGGTACATTATTTTGAAAAAAATACACGTCTTAAAAAATAAGTAGGATTTTATTCATTATTAAACGTTCTCATTTTCATAATCATCAAGACATCAATTATCAAAAATATCCACAAATCACAATAAACATCAGTTCTAATAATTTCTTATAAACCGTTTACCCGGTTATATATATTCAAAATATTAATGGGACAATGAACTCACAGTTGGAAATATTAGTGTTGTTATAATGACTGAACGCTTAATGTACTTATCTGCTCAACTTCGTAGGTTAAATTAAGTGGTATTGTTCCTCGAGGATTTCATACAAGCTCGTGCTCCCGTTTGCATATCACATTAGGAGCAAGTTAAGATACAAAGCACTTGCAAAACGCCTCGGATATGCGAGCGTAATAAAAATTCTATTAAATTGTGAAACGTCGAGAAAAAAAAAACAATAAAATAATTTTTTAGATGAAATAATCTTTGAGATGGTTTCGTGGAACATTTTTATTTTAAAATAATAACCTTATTAATTGTGTTTTTAAAATGTTGTAAATGCTGGAACCTTTCATCACTAATAATAAACAGAAAATTTGTAATCAAGAAATTTGAACTCTAAAACGGTGATTTCCGATGTCATGTAATTTTCCCTAAGAAAAAAAATAAAAGGCCATGGGGAAAATAATTTCCATCGTGACCTGTGTCACCTTTGAGTATGCTGTATAAAGGGTCTTTTCAAGGAGAGGATAGAGTGAACATGGGTCTTAAAGAAGGGACTGGAGGAACACACATAGGCTGGTAAATTGTTCCACAGCCGAGTGGTTGAACTCATGAACGAATCGAAGAAACGACTACTTTTCATGTGACAAATGTCAACTGTGTACAAATATAGGGAACGCGTTTGGCGCGTCTTCCTACTATGAACTGGTGCCGAAGGGCTCTATTATTTCGAAGCATCTTACGTTAAAATACCAGTAGAACAAGGTCAACATTCCAACCTGACGCCTTTACTCTAAAGATTGCAATCGGTTTGTTAAGATAGAATAATCTCTCAAACAGACCGCCCCTTTCTGCATCAGTCGAGGGTTTTTTGGGGCTTCAGACTAGAGGTGGCAGTTTTCCAAATTCAACTACAAAAAGGTACAAAAATCTAATGTATAAACTTATATTACCCACGCACAGGCTGCGCCTTAGTGGGTTCCCTTTCCTATTATTATAAAACTGTAATGTCGAATATATAAATTGGGAAAAAATGAAGGAAAAAAAAAATGTGGGGTGCCCTTGCAATTTTATAAGTTCTTGTTTTGGGTCCTTATTTGTGTACTATCTCCGGGAAGAATCAGAATAAAAATAAAACACTTTTGAATCGAGGCATTAAATAAAATAGCTTTGTCATGTGAATCGGTCTCAATATCTAGGTACCTTATTCTCATCATTCCTATAATTCTTCTCCTTACCCTCACCTGATCCTTCAACACGTCAAGGTTTTGTAATTACACTGATCCTGGGATTGTTTTTTAAAAGTCAATCTTTTTTCCCTTCTACTACTGGTCCTACCGACCAAATTAAAGACTAGATTTACAGACAGATAAATTATGAAGTGATTGAATCCAAAAAGAAATTTGCTACGTTCAGTCAACTATTTGTGCTATCCCCGTGATATTAACATTGTTGTAGCCAAGAGCACATTAAACTAGGCAGATGCATATCAATGCACTGTGTCTTGTCATTTGCTACTGCATCGGAGAGTTGCAGTCTTGCACTGTACCATTGATTTATGACGAACTTTACCGGCTAACTGGGCTTAACGCAAACTATGAACATCGGTGATGAATATTCGTTTGCTTGAACTAAAAGAAAATATTAAAGAAAAATACCATAAAAATGAATACCCATTTAATTTTATTAGTTGTTATTTCGTAAACCAAAACATAATATATAAATGTTGGGTAGTAATAAGTATACCTAAACACGAGTTATTCTCAATAAGAAAGGTATTAAAATAAATCATTACAAATTAAAAACCTAAGTTTTTAAGATGAAAAAAAAAACCTGTTCAATCATGAACAGTTGCGAACACAAATCGAGAAATTAGTTTGGTAAACCTACATCAGTGCTGTGCGATCCTCATTAAATATTCAGGAAATAATGTAGAAAAATTAAGACAATGTATTTTTAATGTCTAAATTAATAGAGTTTACAACCAGTCGCTAGAATGTCTTTTTTAAATAAATTCCTAATTTAAAAACATTTATAAATGTGAAACTTATGAGTCTCGTCTTTTATTTTCTCTTTTTATACGCCATGCAGCATTTACATTTGGTAATTTTTTTTTTAAATTTTGTACTTCTATAAACAATGGTTGCAAATAAATAATTTATTTTATTACATTAGTTTAAAATTGGTTGAAAATATATATTTATGTAGGTATGCTTCAAACAAGGAATTTGTATTTAAATATGTCTATATCATTGGAATATTCATTTTCTATACTACGTAGGCGGGGAATCGGAGATTTTTCTACATTCTTTGTTTGTGAATGGTGCTTATGTCTAGTGTGTCGAGTAGTTACTCTTAAATTGACCAGACTCAGATGTTCACAACAGTCGAGCTCTGAATTTACCATTTTGAAAAAAACGTAGGTCGTTTATTTTACACCGATCCTCAAATTTATGTATATTTCAGGTATTTTAGAAAAAATGTAGTTAATTTGTATAATACGTGTCCAGAATTAGGCCAGCATTTATAATTGAAAATGGAAATTGTAAAAAAAAAATAAGGTGAATTTTATGTTGAAGTGACCAAATGATGAAATTTTACTCTAATTGGCTACTTGTGTACTGTGTTTTCAGTACACATCAAGAACTATAGACAAAAATAGTATTCTATGTCCCGGATAAATTCATGTGAGGCCACTAATACAGGCATCTCATACTTTCCAGGTGCAGAAATAACTTATCAACGCTGATGCCCCTAGGAAGACTTACAAGGTAAATTAACCGCCTCGCAGGAAATGTGAATATTTTCCACGTGTCCTTCAACAACGTTGAGCTTGAAGTATCCTTTAACTATGAATTAAATGTACATTTAATGTAGGCATTGTTCGTAAATTATCTATATTCATTAACAATATTTTTATTAGCATTTTGAAATACTGTGATTTTTTTATCGTTTTGCAAAATAAATAAATATAACTAAAACTTATCTTTATCGATTTTTCCCGCTTCAGAAAACTATTGTATACTTTAATCATATGTAATAGTCTCTCATGATGGAAATGTTTTTTCATACTAGTATGCAAGTACATCTGTACTTGCACGCGTGTGTCATTATCCGTTATGGTTCTACTAGTCCATACATTTCCAGCGAAAACATCTCAGATTTGTTTTTGTAAAATTTTACGACGGTTTTCCTTATTTATGTGCCTAAATTAGGCAATAAAACACGTGTATTCATCGCTATCTCTACCTTTATTTTCTCACGTGGTCTTATTGTGAAAATTCTTCGATTTAATGTAGGTTCACTTACACATCCATGTACAATAAATACATATACCCATATTATTTATTTATTTATCATTCATTAACGCCCTATCGGGCTTTTACAGAGGAAATTTACAATTTTTGTATGTAAGTGTAACATAATACATGAATAATAGCATAACTATGTACAAAATCAAATGCTATTACTATGATTAACATAAAATCCAAATAAATTAATATTGTAAATAAAGTAAAGTTTCAAGTATAAAGTAAGTATTGATACATTCGTATTATTAAATAATATATACAACGCGGCTTATGTAATGAATGATATAAACGTATTATTATTTACCTATCCCCAATTCAAGCACGATAATTTAATTAAATAAACACATTTTTCTATCTCCCAACCAGTAACAAAATATTTATAAACGTGGGGATATTAGAAAAAAGGTATTATCTCGTTTCTATGAATCGATTTGCTTGAAATGGCATAAACCGTGTTTAGTGAAAAGATCTAAAGAAAACCACGAACTTATCCCAACCATAACACATCTTCAATTGGGAAAGTCATAGTACCATTGGCGTCGGGTTGTTTGAACTCTTATATTCCGAAATTAAAACACGAAACACTGTAGTTTTTACTGAACAAATTAAACAGTTTAGGGTAGGTAGTGCATTGTATTTCTTAGGTATGTTTTAAATATTTGTGAACACGATATATATAAACATGTTTTTTTTTTTACTATTTCTACACCAACTAGCTGAGACTCAGCTAGTTCTCTTCATTGGTGAAACAGTTTAGGAAACCGTGAAACAGTTTAGGATAGTTTTAGGAAACAGTGAAGTGAGTTGTTTAGGAAACAGTGAAACAGTTTAGTTTATTAGTTATATAACGAAATACAATGCACTACCTACCCTAAACTGTTTCATTTGTTCAGTGTTTCGTGTTTTGATTTTGGATAAACAACTCACTGCGATAATAAAAGGTTATCGTCTTCACTAATAGAAAAATAATATAAACGTTGAGTCAGAATAAGAAAGACAATGTTTAAATAAAATCAGAGTTCATTTTGTAGATAGATTTAGTAATAAAACTTGTCAAGTTTGTTTTAAAAATGTGCTTTGTGCATATCTGAAAATACACGTTTTTATGATGAGTGACAGAATGCAGCACTTTAAGTATGATGTGAAGATGAGATAATGGCTTTTGTATGTTGGCATGTGGAAAATTAACAGCTAACAGATCTTTCATCAACTGGATTTACTTCAACGAAGAATAAATAGGGAAAAACAATTAAAATTATTAGCAATTCATTATAAGAATTTATAAGAAATCAAGACAACTCCAATATCTTGGTAATTTCATGAGAAACGATTAACACAAGATTATCTAATTTGCATTTAGTACACCAGGGGAGGATTGATGGAAGACACCATAGAGGAAGATGCTGAACTTAGTGACTTTGTAATCTACGTGACTTGTATGGGTGTAGTTCCATAAAGTTGTTTGCGTTGGCTTGCACGATAAGATTCTATCCAACATTCGACGGGTACCAGAGGAAGAGATATTATATGATATGATTTGACTATATTAACTAAGACGGTAAATAATCTCAATTTTTCCTGTCTTGTAATATTAATCAAACTTTTCAATGTTTTTTTCCTTGAACAGATAGTAGTTTACTAATGTCAATAGCTTGTCTTTTTTTACACTAACTCCTCAGTCCTCACAGGAGCTCCTGAGGAAAATAATTTTTTTCCGTGCGTAGGTATATGTCATCTTTCGGAATGCATTATTATTGAAAGTCATTTTGTTCTTTAGTTAATGAGTCATAAAGTCTTTTATAATTTTATTTTTTACTATGATATAAGTATTTTTGTGAAAGATTTCACATGAACAACAATTTGAAATGTACAAATTTGTGCAGTATTATTTGTACCCTGGTATAAGCTGGTGTTTGTGCTTAGGAAATGAGTATAAGTGGATATTATACGGAAACGAGATGAAAAACAATTAAAAATATTACAAAAGTGTGAAATCGTGTTTTAAAGATTTTACACATGTATATGAATGATCATAAAAAATATCTTCAAATAATCTTACGTGAATGTTTTTTTTTATAAAAACCAGCTGCAAAATAACTTACATTTTAACACTGTGCACAAGGTGTCCGGGGGTAAAGTGCGCTAACTTTGGGAGGTAATTCTATTCGGGTGCTAAATATTTTAAGTTTTTTAAATCATTTAATTATTTTATACATTTTTATACAAAACGGTGCTGCACTGAGATATATATATATATATATTTTTTTATATATCTACTCCCTAATATTATTATTAAATTAAAAAAAAAACAGTTATTTTTTTATGTTTTTTTGTAGATATCTAATTATATAAAATTTTGATATTTATATAATGATATTATTGAATATACATAAAAAGAAAAAAGAAAAATAAATTAGTGTTCTACAAATTAATCATGATGATAATAATGTCAGTGAGATCCTTATGTATTTGAAGTAATGCTATGTTGATGTATGTTTATGAAAGAGGTCGAAGTAGAAATAGAACATTGTTATGTAAACTGAAAGACTTTTTTCGAATGGTTGTAAATCACACTACTTGACATTATTTATTCCGTGACTGTACAATAGATTATGTTATAAGTAGGCAGTGTTTGGACTTGCTAAGTTTTGCGAGGTTAGCCTGTCTAAATGTAAAGATGGATTAGTGGTTAGTACGTGTTTATCTCAAACGGGCGAACAAATGAATAGACCAAATAACAATGTTGTGGCGTGAGACGCAGATACAAGATAATCACCAGAATATTTGCACAAAAGAAACTCCTTTTGTATTCATGATCCCCTGATACTAGCTTTTGAGATTCTTCTAAATAATAAAGATACTTGGCCAACTCGCAAATAAAATTATTTTTCTCTTTTATTTCTGGTATGATTATTAACTAGGATTCATTTAGTTTTCATTTCTATTAGGTATTTTGTTAATAATATTATATGATAATAATACTCACTTATTGACCAATGTTTCTATTGCATTTGCGGTTGGAAACTTAAAGAAACAGTTTTACTAGTAGTTCTGTTCAAATTTCTACCGAAATCAAATTATTTTATTTAATTTTTTTTTTTAAATAACGTATTATTCAATTTATCAAAAGAAATGTCACTATCTCAACGACAACTCATTTTTTAAATTTTCTTCAGGAGGAAAGGTATCATAATATGTATTATACCGATTTGACAGCTCGTAGTAAGACCCACGCTCGTGCAAACTCTGGCGGAATAAAAGATTAGTATCTAAAAGCTTTATTATCTTCAACCGGAAACGAAACTTTCAAACAAATTAACAGACATAAAAAAACAGGACTTCTCAATGCACAGTCAATAATATAAAAATCTTCAATGTGATGATCATAGATAGTGTCCACTGTTTAAAGTAGCTCATTTAACACGCACCAAGTCGCTACTTAAAAAAAAGGAAATTGTATTAGGACAATCTGGGAATACTTGAAAAAGTTGTGAATGTCTAGATTCTTCGCTTTACCGGGTGCTCGGATTTAAACGGACGTAAACCACATTATGGTTTATGAATATTGTTTTCATAATCCATCAGATTTCACTGAAAATCGAGAAATAATGCATTAACCCATAATAAAGTAGATTAACAACATGTTAATGTTTGATTTTTGCTCAAAAATTAATTAATAATTTTCTAAAATTTTGATAGTTATGTTTGTAATTTTTTGAAAATTGGGTCTCGTAAAGATGATTTTCAATGTTAAAAGACATTATCTTATTATATTATTAGATTAACAAGATAATATTATCACACTGTTGTCATTTCGCTGCCTTAGTTATTGTATGTTCAATAGACCATTTAACAAATTTTACAGGAGACTTTTTTTTGTTTTTACAGGCAAATTCTAAAAAATTCTCGATTTTGGTCATTTCGTTTAATACATATGTGTAACAGGAAATTATTAAAGATCTAAAGATTTTTCGAAGATTGAAGCTATAATATGCCCATATTATGACTTTAAAGGTGGACGTTGAACATGGCTTGAAAACGATGAATGATTATTTTGGATATTGAACATATCGTCTGGAGACTGAACAATTCGGCTCCCATAAGTTTGAGGTATTTTTTGTTCAACTAGCCAATTAGTGGTAAATTATATACACGCTGATTTTCAGATTTCAAATACTTTACTATTATCTTAGTTAGTAGTTGACTTAAAGTATTACTTTAAAATATACAAACAGAGTCCTTGAGTTGATTTTTCACAAAAACTGCTCTATATAAATCATCCAATATTTTGGAAGTTTGAAAACAATGCACAAGTACAAAGGTACCAACCGCTAATATACTACTATCGGTTGTCGGTGCATGCGTGATGTGAAATATTCTTACATCGTACGTATTACGGCCTACGTGGTTTAGGGGTACTCTTGACTAGAAATCCGGAGGTCGCGGATTCAAATCCCAGCGTGCGCAAGTAAATTTTATTTGATTAATTTATGTTATTTCACAAATTATTCAATTGAAATAAATTATGGTCATAGACATAGTCTATTTGCGGCATGTTCCAGAGAGGAAGATATGGTGTAAAGACAACCATAAGAATTGAAATGGCTTTAGCCGTGTTTGGTGATCAGATCTGAATAGATACTCACATACCATCCCTCTTCTCATTCATCCTCCTTCCTCTCTTTCTCATCTCCATCTCCTTCCTCTCCACACTACCTTCACCCTCACAATATACTAATATACCCCAATTGGGGACTCCATAGTATCACTGGCTCCAGATGGTTGGGAGCAGTTGAGACTGTGTGCGGTATTCCATTAAAAAAATCCCGAGTGATGCGTAAAATTATTGAAGTTCAATTTTGGAATCGTGATCAGCATAATGGTCCAAACCAAAAACTTTTGACATGTACATAAAGAAGCATTTTAAAAAAAATTATAAATCTTATTGGCACTATTTTGAGACTTGGGTTCGAACTTTAAAATCCAATTTTTCAGTCAGTATGGTCCCAAACGGGCTGAAATTTCGGAATCGTGATCAGCAACATGGTCCATATCCAAATCAGTCACAAATTGTGCATAAAGTTGCATTTTTGTAAAAATCATCATTCTTATGGGCGCTAATTTGATACTTGGGTTCGAACTTTAAAAGCAATTTTTTCAGGCTCTATGTTCCCAAACGAACTTAAATTTCGGAATCCCTTACGCAATCATGGTCCAAACCAAAAGCAGTCACAAATTGTCAATATAGTTGTATTTAAGGAAAACTCATTAATCTTATTGATGGAGCTGTTTGAGACTTGGGTTCAAACTTTAAAAGCCATTTTTTCGGTCTCTATCGTCCCAATCGGGCTGAAATTTTGGAATCGTGATCAGTATCATGGTCCAAACCGAAACTTTAACAAAATACACATAAAGATTCATTTCTAAAAAAATCATAAATCTTATTTATAATTTTTGATACTTTGGTTCGAACTTTCTTCAGGCTCCATAATACCAAACGAGCTGAAATTTCGGAATTCCTAACAAAATCATGGTCCAAACCAAAATCAGTCACAAATTGTGAAAAAAGTTGCATTAAAGGAAAAATTATCATTCTTACGGACGCTTATTTGAGACTTTGGTTCAAGCTTTGAAAGGCATTTTTTCAGGCTCTATCGTACCAAACCAGCTGAAATTTCATAATTCCTAAAAGAATCATGGTTCAAACCAAAAGCAGTCACAAATTGGAATAAAGTTGCATTTAAGGAAAAATCATAAATCTTATTGGAGCTATTTTGAGACTTGGGTTCGAACTTAAAAAGCCATTTTTTGAGGCTCAATCGTACCGAACGAGCTGAAATTTCGGAATTCCTTACAAAAACATTGGTTTTAACAGAAAAAAAAGAAAAATTGTGAATAAAGTTGCATTTAAGGAAAAATTATCATTCTTACGGTCACTTATTTGAGACTTGGGGTCGAGCTTTAGAAGCCATTTTTTCAGGCTCTATCTTACCAAATGAGCTGAAATTTCAGAATTCCTAACAGAATCATGATCCAAACCAAAAGCAGTCACAAATTGTGAATACAGTTGTATTTAATGAAAAATCATATTTTTTTTTTTGGAGCTATTTTGTGAACTGGGTTCGAACTTAAATATCCATTTTTTCGGGCCTTATCATACCAAACGAGCTGAAATTTCGGAATTCCCAACAAAATCATGGTTCAAACCAAATGCATCCACAAATTGTGAATATAGTTGCATTCAAGGAAAAATCATAAATCTTATTGGCGCTATGTTTAGACTTGGGTTAGAACTTAAATAGCCATTTTTTCAGGACCTATCGTACCAAACGAGCTGAAATTTCGAAATTCCTAACAAAATCATGGTCTTAACAGAAATTAGTCACAAATCGTGAATAAAGTTGCATATAAAGAAAAAATATTTTCCTAACGGACGCTTATTTAAGACTTGGGTTCGAGTTTAAAAAGCCTTTTTTTCAGGCTCTATCGAAACAAACGAGCTGAAATTTCGGAATTCCTTACACAATCATGGTCAAAACCAAAAGCAGTCACAAAGTGTGCATAAAATCGTATTTCTGGAAAAATCATTAGACTTATAGGCGCTATTTTGAGACTTGAGTTTGAATTTAAATAGCCATTTTTTCAGGCCCTATCGTACCAAACGATCTGAAATATCAGAATTTCTAAGAAAATCATGGTTTTTATAGAAAACAGTCACAAAATGTGCCTAAAGTTGCATTTAAGGAAAAATTATCTTTCTTACGGACGCTTATTTGAGACTTGGGTTACAGTTTGAAAAGTTAATTTTTCAGGCTCTATCGTACCGAACGAGCAGAAATTTCAGAATTCCTAACAGAATCATGGTCCAAACCAAAATGGTGTCGTGCAGTCGCAAATTGTGAATAAAGTTGCATTTAAGGAAAAATCATTAATCTTATTGGAGCTATTTTGAGACTTAGGTTCGAACTTTAAAACCCACTATTTTTAGTCTCTATGGTCCAAATCAGGCTGAAATTTCGGAATCGTGATCAGTGTCATGGGTCCAAACCGAAAACAGTCACAAATTGTGAATTAAGTTGCATTTAAGGAAAAATGATTTATCTTATTGGAACTATTTTGAGACTGAGGTTCGAACTTTAGAACCCATTTTTTCAGTCTCTATGGTCCCAATCGGGCTGAAAAATCGAAATCGTGATCAGTATCATGGTCCAAACAGAAAACAGTCACAAATTGTGAATAAAGTTGCATTTTAGGAAAAATCATAAATCTTATTGGAGCTATTTTTAGATTTTGGTTCAAACTTTAAAACAACAACAAAGATACAGGACTTACTGAGGTCTGCAAAGACTGAGTTTCCTCTGGAAACAGATGGAGTGTATAAACTCAGCTGTTCCGGATATGACAAAGTCTATATAGGCCAGACAGAGCGGACAATCTCCAAAAGAATTTCAGAACACTTCAGAGCTTGTAAACTCGGCCACCCTGACAAATCGGCAATTGCCGAGCATTTGATTGACACCGGGCATTACTTTGGATTTTTTCCTAAAATCCTGGGGAGACCCAAAATTTATAGAGCACGGCTGATTACGGAAGCCATTGAAATTCATAAAAATCCCGTAAACACGAATAGAGAAGATGGAGCTCAGCTCTTGTTAGTTCTTGGTATCCTGTAATTGACGGCTACACCAGAGCTAAATGAAGAAAAACCACTTTAAATAAAAAAAAAAACAAAAAAATGATACGTTTATGATAGCTCAGAGGGTTGGAGCTGGCAACACGGTATCACAACTTCATTCTTAAGCTCACATTTTAACACAACCTCAAATAACACATCTGCCCTGATAATGGACACTGAAATGCTGTCCGTAACGTTGGCTAAACAAGGAGTGAGCGCAACACGGCATAACACCCCAAAAACAAATAGCAAAAAAAAATATTTTTTTAGTCTTTATGGTCCCAATCGGGCTGAAATTTCGGAATCGTGATCAGCGTCATGGTCCAAACCGAAAAATGTCACAAATTGAGAATAAAAGTGCATTTAAGGAAAAATCTTTTATCTTATTGGAGCTATTTTGAGACTTAGGTTCGAACTTTAAAACCCACTTTTTTTAGTCTCTATGTTCCCTATTTGGATGAAATTTCGGAATCGTGAACAGTGTCATGGTCCAAACCGAAAACACACACAACATGTGCACAAAATTGCATTTCTGAAAAAATCATAAATCTTATTGGCACTATGTTGAGACTTGGGTTCGAACTTAAATAGCCATTTTTTCAGGCCCGATCGTACAAAACGAGCTGAAATTTCGGAATTCCTAACAAAATGATGGTCTTAACAGTAAAACAGTCACAAATTGTGAATTAAGTTGCAATAAAGGAAAAAAAATCATTCTTATCGACGTTTATTTGAGACTTGGGTTCGAGCTTTAGAAGCAATTTTTTCAGGTTATATCGTACCAAATGAGCTGAAATTTTAGAAAACCTTACAGAATCATGGTCTTAACTGAAAGCAGTCATAAATTGTGAATAATGTTGCATTTAAGGAAAAATCATTTATCTTATTGGAGCTATTTTGAAACTTAAATAGCCATTTTTTTAGGCCTCATCGTACCAAACGAGCTGAAACTTCGGAATTCCTGACAAAATCATGATCTAGAAAACAGCCACAAATTGTGATAATGTTGCATTAAAGGAAAAAATATAATTCTTACGGACGCTTATTTGAGACTTGGGTTACAGCTTAAAAAGCCATTTTTTCAGGCTCTATCGAACCAAACGAGCTGAAAATTCGGAATCGTGATCAGTGTAATGGTCCAAACCGAAAACAGTCACAAAATATGCAAAAAGTTGCATTTCTTGAAAAATCATAAGAAATATTGGCGCGTTTTTGAGACTTGGGTTCGAACTTAAATAGCCATTATTTCAGGCCATATCGTACCAAACGAGCTGAAATTTCGGTATTCCTATAAAAATCAGGGTCTTTACAGAAAAAAAGTCACAAATTGTGAATAAATTTGCATTTAAGGAAAAATTATCATTCTGACGGACGCTTATTTGAGACTTGGATTCCAGCTTTAGAAACCATTTTTTCAGGCTCTATCGTACCAAACGAACTTAAATTTCAGAATTCGTAACAGAATCATGGTCCAAACCAACAGCAGTCGCAAATTGTGAAAAGTTGAATTTAAAGAAAAATCTTATAAGAGCTATTTTGAGACTTAGGTTCGAACTTTAAAACCCATTTTTTCAGTCTCTAGGTTCCCACTCGGGCTGAAATTTTGGAATCGTGATCAGTGTCATAACACCATTGTCCAAACCGAAAACAGTCACAAAATGGGCATAAAGTTGCATTTCTGGAAAAATCATAAGACATATTGGCGCGATTTTGAGACTTGGGGTCAAACTAACAAAGCCATTTTTACAGGCCTTCTCTTACCAAACGAGCTGTAGTTTCGGAATTCCTAAATAAATCTTGGACTTTACAGAAAAATGTCACAAATTTTAAATAAATTTGCATTTGTGTAAAAATTATCATTCTTACGGACGCTTATTTGAGACTTGGGTTCCAGCTTTAAAAGCCATTTGTTCAGGCTTTATCGTACAAAACGAGCTGAAATTTTGGAATCGTGATCAGTCTAATGGTCCAAACAGTAAACAGTCACAAAATGTGCATAAAATTTCATTTCTTGAAAATTCATAAGTCCCTTTGGCTCTATTTTGAGACTTGAGATCGAACTTAAAAAGCCTTTTTTTCAGGCCCTATCATACCGAACGAGCTGAAATTTTGGAATTCCTTACAAAATCATGGTTTTAACCAAAAACAGTCACAAAATGTGCATTAATTTGCATTTCTGGAAAAATTCTTGGAAAAAAAAAGACTTGGGTTCGAACTTTAAAAGCCATTTTTTCAGGCCCTATCGTACCAAACGAGCATACATTTCGGAATCCCTAACAAAATCATGTTCCTAACAGAAAACAGTCAGAAATTGTGAATAAAGTTGCATTAATGGAAAAATTATCATTCTTAAGGACGCTTATTTGAGACTTGGGTTACAGCTTTAGAAGCCATTTTTTCAGGCTCTATCGTACCAAACGAGCTTAAATTTCAGAATTCCTTTACAGAATCATGGTCCAACGAAAAAGCTGTCGCAAATTGTCAATAAGGTTGAATTTAAGGAAAAATCATTAATTTTATTGGAGCTATTTTGAGAATTAGGTTGGAATTTTAAAACCCATTTTTTCATTCTCTATGGTCCCAATCGGGCTGAAATTTCGAATTGAATCGTGATCAGTGTGATGATCCAAACCGAAAACAGTCACAAAATGTGCATAAAATCTTATTTCTGGAAAAATCATAATTCGTATAGGTGCTATTTTGAGACTTGGGTTCGAACTTAAAAAGCCTTTTTTTCAAGCCCTATCGTACCAAACGAGTTAAAATTTCGGAATTCCTAACAAAATCGTGGTCTTAACGGAAAACAGACACAAAATGTGAATATATTTGCATTTAAGGAAAAATTATCAATCTTACGGAAGCTTATTGGAGCGTACCAAACGAGCAGAAATTTAAGAATTCCCAACGGAATCATGGTCCAAACCAAAAGCAGTCGCAAATTGTGAATAAATTTGCATTTAAGGAAAAATCATTAATCTTATTGGAGCTATTCTTAGACTATATAAAATTTTGATCAAAACCAAATTTTGGTCCAAACCAAAAGCAGTCACAAATTGTTAATATAGTTGTATTTAAGGAAAACTCATTAATCTTATTGATGGAGCTGTTTGAGACTTGGGTTCGAACTTCAACACCCATTTTTTCAGTCTTTATGGTCCCAATTAGGCTGAAATTTTGGAATCGTGATCAGTGTAATGGTCCAAACCGAAAACAGTCATAAATTGTGAATTAAGTTGTATATAAGGAAAAATCATAAGTTTTGTTGGCGCTATTTTGAGACTTGGGTTCGAACTTAAAAAGCCTTTTTTCCAGGGTCTATTGAACCAAACGAGCTGAAATTTCGGAATTCCTTACAGAATCATGGTCAAAACCAAAAGCAGTCACAAAGTGTGCATAAAGTTGCATTTATGGAAAAATCATGAGAATTAAATAAATAAAATAAAATAAAATAAAATCATATAAATTATATATGGGCGCTATTTTGAGACTTGGGTTCGAACTTTAAAAGTCATTTTTTCATGCCCAATCGTACCAAACGAGCTGGAATTTCGGTATTCCCAACAAAATCATGGTTTTTACAGAAAACATTCACAAAATGTAAATAAAATTGCATTTCTGGAAAAATCATAATTCTTATAGGCGCTATTTTGAAACTTGGGTTCCAGTTATAAAAGCCATTTTTTCAGGCTCTATCGTACCAATCGAGCTGAAATTTCGGAATCGTGATCAGTGTAATGGCCCGAACCGACAGTCACAAATTATGCATTAAAATGCATTTCTTGAAAAATCATAAGTCTTATTGGCGTTGTTTTGAGACTTGGGTTCGAACTTAAAAAGCCATTTTTTCATGCCCTATCATACTGAACGAGCTGAAATTTCGCAAATCCTTAAAGAATCATGGTCCAAACCAGAAGCAGTCTCAAATTGTAAATAAAATTGCATTTCTGGAAAAATCATAAGACTTATTGGCTCTATTTTGAGACTTGTCTACTATCTCAACTACTACTGTACTATCTGTACTATCGTACAAAACGAGGTGAAATTTCGGAATTTCTAACGAAATCATGGTCTAAACAGATAAAATTCACAAATCGTGAATAAAGTTGCATTTATGGAAAAATAATCATTCTTACGGACGCTTATTTTAGACTTGGGTTCCAGTTTTAAAAGCCATTTTTTCAGGCTCTATCGTACCAAATGAGCTGAAATTTTGGAATCGTGATCAGTGTTATGGTCCAAACCGAAAACAGTCACAAATTGTGAATAAAGTTGTATGTAAGGAAAAAAGAAAAAAAAAAGAAAAAATAAAGTTTTATTGGCGCTATTTTGAGACTTGGGTTCGAACTTAAAAAGCCTTTTTTTCAGGCGCTATCGAACCAAACGAGCTGAAATTTCGGAATTCCTTACAGACACATGGTCAAAACAAAAGCAGTCACAAAGTGTGCATAAAATCGCAGTTCTGGAAAAATCATAAGACTTATAGGCGCTATTTTGAGACTTGGGTTTGAATTTAAATACCCATTTTTTCATGCCCTATCGTACCAAACGATCTGAAATTTCAGAATTTCTAAGAAAATCATGATCTTTTTTCAAGACCTATCATACCGAACGAGCTGAAATTTCGGAATTCCTAACAAAATCATGGTTTTTACAGAAAACATTCACAAAATGTTAATAAAATTGCATTTCTGGAAAAATCATAAGACTTATTGGCGCTATTTTGAGAATTGTCTACTATCTATACTACTATTGTACTATCTGTACTATCGTACCAATCGAGCTGAAATTTCGGAATTCCTAACAAAACCATGGTCTGAACAGAAAACATTCACAAATTGTGAATAAAGTTGCATTTAAGGAAAAATTATCATTCTTACGGACGCTTATTTGAGACTTGGGTTCCAGTTTTAAATTCTATTTTTTCAGGCTCTATCGTACCAAATGAGCTGAAATTTCGGAATCGAGATAAGTGTGATGGTCCAAACCGAAAACATTCACAAAATGTAAATAAAATTGCATTTCTGGTAAAATCATAATTCTTATAGGCGCTATTTTGAGACTTGGGTTCGAACTTAAAAAACTTTTTTTTCCATCCCTATAATACCGAACGAGCTAAAATTTCGGTATTCCTAACAAAATCATGGTCTTTACAGAAAACATTCACAAAATGTAAATAAAATTGCATTCTTATAGGCGCTATTTTCAGACTTGGGTCCGAACTTAAATAGCCATTTTGTCAGGCCCTATCGTACCAAACGAACTGAAATTTCAGAATTCCTAACAAAATTATTAAATTTAAAAAAAACAGTTATTTTTTTATGTTTTTTTGTAGACATCTAATTATATAAAATTTTGATCAAAACCAAATTTTGGTCCAAACCAAAAGCAGTCACAAATTGTCAATATAGTTGTATTTAAGGAAAACTCATTAATCTTATTGATGGAGCTGTTTGAGACTTGGGTTCGAACTTTAAAAGCCATTTTTTCGGTCTCTATCGTCAAAATCGGGTTGAAATTTTGGAATCGTGATCAGTATCATGGTCCAAACCGAAACTTTAACAAAATACACATAAAGATTCATTTCTAAAAAAATCATAAATCTTATTGGCGCTTTTTTGATACTTTGGTTCGAACTTTCTTCATGCTCCATAATACCAAACGAGCTGAAATTTCGGAATTCCTAACAAAATCATGGTCCAAACCAAAATCAGTCACAAATTGTGAAAAAAGTTGCATTAAAGGAAAAATTATCATTCTTACGGACGCTTATTTGAGACTTTGGTTCAAGCTTTGAAAGGCATTTTTTCAGGCTCTATCGTACCAAACCAGCTGAAATTTCATAATTCCTAAAAGAATCATGGTTCAAACCAAAAGCAGTCACAAATTGGAATAAAGTTGCATTTAAGGAAAAATCATAAATCTTATTGGAGCTATTTTGAGACTTGGGTTCGAACTTAAAAAGCCATTTTTTGAGGCTCAATCGTACCGAACGAGCTGAAATTTCGGGATTCCTTACAAAAACATTGGTTTTAACAGAAAAAAAAGAAAAATTGTGAATAAAGTTGCATTTAAGGAAAAATTATCGTTCTTACGGTCACTTATTTGAGACTTGGGGTCGAGCTTTAGAAGCCATTTTTTCAGGCTCTATCTTACCAAACGAGCTGAAATTTCAGAATTCCTAACAGAATCATGATCCAAACCAAAAGCAGTCACAAATTGTGAATACAGTTGTATTTAATGAAAAATCATAAATCTTTTTGGAGCTATTTTGTGACCTGGGTTCGAACTTAAATATCCATTTTTTCGGGCCTTATCATACCAAACGAGCTGAAATTTCGGAATTCCCAATAAAATCATGGTTCAAACCAAATGCATCCACAAATTGTGAATATAGTTGCATTCAAGGAAAAATCATAAATCTTATTGGCGCTACGTTTAGACTTGGGTTAGAACTTAAATAGCCATTTTTTCAGGACCTATCGTACCAAACGAGCTGAAATTTCGAAATTCCTAACAAAATCATGGTCTTAACAGAAATTAGTCACAAATTGTGAATAAAGTTGCATATAAAGAAAAAATATTTTCCTAACGGACGCTTATTTAAGACTTGGGTTCGAGTTTAAAAAGCCTTTTTTCAGGCTCTATCGAAACAAACGAGCTGAAATTTCGGAATTCCTTACACAATCATGGTCAAAACCAAAAGCAGTCACAAAGTGTGCATAAAATCGTATTTCTGGAAAAATCATTAGACTTATAGGCGCTATTTTGAGACTTGAGTTCGAATTTAAATAGCCATTTTTTCAGGCCCTATCGTACCAAACGATCTGAAATATCAGAATTTCTAAGAAAATCATGGTTTTTATAGAAAACAGTCACAAAATGTGCCTAAAGTTGCATTTAAGGAAAAATTATCTTTCTTACGGACGCTTATTTGAGACTTGGGTTACAGTTTGAAAAGTTAATTTTTCAGGCTCTATCGTACCGAACGAGCAGAAATTTCAGAATTCCTAACAGAATCATGGTCCAAACCAAAATGGTGTCGTGCAGTCGCAAATTGTGAATAAAGTTGCATTTAAGGAAAAATCATTAATCTTATTGGAGCTATTTTGAGACTTAGGTTCGAACTTTAAAACCCACTATTTTTAGTCTCTATGGTCCAAATCAGGCTGAAATTTCGGAATCGTGATCAGTGTCATGGGTCCAAACCGAAAACAGTCACAAATTGTGAATTAAGTTGCATTTAAGGAAAAATGATTTATCTTATTGGAACTATTTTGAGACTGAGGTTCGAACTTTAGAACCCATTTTTTCAGTCTCTATGGTCCCAATCGGGCTGAAAAATCGAAATCGTGATCAGTATCATGGTCCAAACAGAAAACAGTCACAAATTGTGAATAAAGTTGCATTTTAGGAAAAATCATAAATCTTATTGGAGCTATTTTTAGATTTTGGTTCAAACTTTAAAACAACAACAAAGATACAGGACTTACTGAGGTCTGCAAAGACTGAGTTTCCTCTGGAAACAGATGGAGTGTATAAACTCAGCTGTTCCGGATATGACAAAGTCTATATAGGCCAGACAGAGCGGACAATCTCCAAAAGAATTTCAGAACACTTCAGAGCTTGTAAACTCGGCCACCCTGACAAATCGGCAATTGCTGAGCATTTGATTGACACCGGGCATTACTTTGGATTTTTTCCTAAAATCCTGGGGAGACCCAAAATTTATAGAGCACGGCTGATTACGGAAGCCATTGAAATTCATAAAAATCCCGTAAACACGAATAGAGAAGATGGAGCTCAGCTCTTGTTAGTTCTTGGTATCCTGTAATTGACGGCTACACCAGAGCTAAACGAAGAAAAACCACTTTAAATAAAAAAAAAAACAAAAAAATGATACGTTTATGATAGCTCAGAGGGTTGGAGCTGGCAACACGGTATCACAACTTCATTCTTAAGCTCACATTTTAACACAACCTCAAATAACACATCTGCCCTGATAATGGACACTGAAATGCTGTCCGTAACGTTGGCTAAACAAGGAGTGAGCGCAACACGGCATAACACCCCAAAAACAAATAGCAAAAAAAAATATTTTTTTAGTCTTTATGGTCCCAATCGGGCTGAAATTTCGGAATCGTGATCAGCGTCATGGTCCAAACCGAAAAATGTCACAAATTGAGAATAAAAGTGCATTTAAGGAAAAATCTTTTATCTTATTGGAGCTATTTTGAGACTTAGGTTCGAACTTTAAAACCCACTTTTTTTAGTCTCTATGTTCCCTATTTGGATGAAATTTCGGAATCGTGAACAGTGTCATGGTCCAAACCGAAAACACACACAACATGTGCACAAAATTGCATTTCTGAAAAAATCATAAATCTTATTGGCACTATGTTGAGACTTGGGTTCGAACTTAAATAGCCATTTTTTCAGGCCCGATCGTACAAAACGAGCTGAAATTTCGGAATTCCTAACAAAATGATGGTCTTAACAGTAAAACAGTCACAAATTGTGAATTAAGTTGCAATAAAGGAAAAAAAAATCATTCTTATCGACGTTTATTTGAGACTTAGGTTCGAGCTTTAGAAGCAATTTTTTCAGGTTATATCGTACCAAATGAGCTGAAATTTTAGAAAACCTTACAGAATCATGGTCTTAACTGAAAGCAGTCATAAATTGTGAATAATGTTGCATTTAAGGAAAAATCATTTATCTTATTGGAGCTATTTTGAAACTTAAATAGCCATTTTTTTAGGCTCCATCGTACCAAACGAGCTGAAACTTCGGAATTCCTGACAAAATCATGATCTAGAAAACAGCCACAAATTGTGATAATGTTGCATTAAAGGAAAAAATATAATTCTTACGGACGCTTATTTGAGACTTGGGTTACAGCTTAAAAAGCCATTTTTTCAGGCTCTATCGAACCAAACGAGCTGAAAATTCGGAATCGTGATCAGTGTAATGGTCCAAACCGAAAACAGTCACAAAATATGCAAAAAGTTGCATTTCTTGAAAAATCATAAGAAATATTGGCGCGTTTTTGAGACTTGGGTTCGAACTTAAATAGCCATTATTTCAGGCCATATCGTACCAAACGAGCTGAAATTTCGGTATTCCTATAAAAATCAGGGTCTTTACAGAAAAAAAGTCACAAATTGTGAATAAATTTGCATTTAAGGAAAAATTATCATTCTGACGGACGCTTATTTGAGACTTGGATTCCAGCTTTAGAAACCATTTTTTCAGGCTCTATCGTACCAAACGAACTTAAATTTCAGAATTCGTAACAGAATCATGGTCCAAACCAACAGCAGTCGCAAATTGTGAAAAGTTGAATTTAAAGAAAAATCTTATAAGAGCTATTTTGAGACTTAGGTTTTTTATTTATTTATTTATAATGTATTACAAAAAACATGGTAAGTAACACATTATTCCCAATGAGTTGAGATAAAACTCATTACGGGAAGTACAGACACATAAAATACATTTTACAAGGATATTACACTTTTAAAAAAATACAACATATTGAAAAGGAAAAGAAAAATAAATAAAAAAGGAAAAATACATTGTTAAGAATAGAGATTTTAGAAATACTGAGAGACATCTATACACATGAAACATAGTAAACCAACATATGAAAGCGAGCGAAAATTCACTGGTTTAAAAACATTTTCAGGAAATAATCTTTAAGCGTTTTAACTAATATTTTTTTGTTAGTTACTGATTGCTTTATTTCATTAGGTAATGCATTGTATTGTCTATATGCAATATATTGTAATGAGTTAATACCAAATTTTGTTGTGTGGGTAGACGATGCTAGGTGTATTAGATTTTGGGACCGTGTTTTGTGCTGGTGTATGTCTGAATTAAATGCTGGTTTGATGTTAGTGTGTGAGGATCTATGTATGATTTGTAATATTGTACAAGTGATATTGTATTTAGGTAGAACCGTAAAAGGAAGTATGTTTGTCTTTAAATATATATCTTTGATATGTATATCCCACGGTAGACGGTAGATATTCCTTATTGCTCGATTTTGAATCACTTGTATTTCTGATATTTGTTTTTTAGTAATAGTGCCCCAGATACTAACTAAATAACTCAGATGGGAGTGAATCATCGCATAGTATGTGGCCCTTAGTAGAGATGTAGAGAGAAGACCTTGGAGTCGGTACAGTACGCCGGTTATTGGGGATATTTTAGATTTCACATGCTCAACATGGGAATTCCACGAAAGTTTAGAGTCTATTAATAGCCCTAAATATTTCGTGACTTCTATATTTTGGAGCTTCTCAGTTCCAAGTGTGATATTCATTGGCACATAATCCTTATTACCGAAAGTTAGGTAGTGCGTTTTTTTTATATTGAGGCTCAATTTATTAATACGCAGCCAATTAGCTAGAATTGAGACATCTACATTCATTTTAGACTCCAGGTCACTCAGGCTTGTACTGTGATAATAGATTACAGTGTCATCCGCATAAAGTTGGAGGTTTCCAGAGATACCACATTTAGTTATGTCATTGACATATAGCAAGAAAAGCAGAGGCCCAAGAATTGATCCCTGTGGCACTCCACATGTGATTTTACCTAAGCCACTCGAGACACCTTTGACTTCAACAAGACAAAATCTATCATCTAAGTAGCTTCGGAGGAGATTTAGGGGCTTCCCAACAATTCCCAAATATTCCAATTTCTTTAAGAGTATTTCATGATCGACCGTATCAAAGGCTTTTTTGAGATCTATAAATATGGCTGCCACATATTCACCCTGGTCTATATACTGTTGAAGGTTGGAGATAAAATCAAAGGCGGCACATTGAGTACTAGAATTTTTCCGAAAGCCATATTGTTGTGGTGTAAGGATATTATTCGCAGATATGTATTTTAGGAGTCTATCTTTGATTATGGTCTCAAATACTTTTGAAAAAACCGATAGAAGTGATATAGGACGGTAGTTAGAGATACATGTTTTACAGTCTCCTTTGTGTATAGGTATTATCTTCGCTAACTTTAATTCATTTGGAAACTTTCCCGAGGACAGTGACCAATTAAAAAGTTCTGTAAGGTGACCCGCTAATTCTTCTTTGCAAGTCTTAAGAACTGATGGTGTTACTCCATCGAGTCCCGGTGCTGCTTTCAGCTTAGTTTTAGAGATGATCCTCAGTACCTCATCTTTGTTTGTCCTAGCCATGTACAAGGATTGGCAAGCCTTCGGTTCCACAAAAACGGTATTACAGTCATCCGGGAATGACGGAATGGTAGCTGCTAGCTCTTTTCCTATTGAGAGAAAAAACTCATTAAATGCGGATGCTATTTGGCTCGGATCCTTAATTACGCAGTCATTTACCACGAGGGATTCTATTTCGTTAGTTGGTTTATGTGTTCGGTTTGATAGAATAGAGTTTATGATTTTCCAGGTTTTAGTGGGGTTATTTTGGTTTTGTTGAAAGCTGTTCGCATAATATTTGTGTTTTAGATTTCGCCTATAATTAGTAATGGTATTTCTCAATCTCTTTTTAAGTGTTACAAGAGTAAGATTACCAGGGTCTTGTTTCCACTGCTTGTGAATCTGGTTTCGTTCTTTGATTAATGTATTTAATTTGGAATCAAACCACGGAGTATTCAGTTGTACCCGACTTCTTAATCCTGTTTTTGGTGTAGTTGTACCTGATTCTATTGCCTTTTTAATGTGATAATTGAAACTTTTAAAAGGGTCTTCTGAGTTGCTTAAGTTGATCGTGAAATTGTTATCAAGAAGATAGGATTTTACTGACATACTGTTGATGATAGGTCTCGTAATCCGGGATTTGGTTCTATTATTAAAACATTTTTTTAAGTTGTTCTTATAATCAACAATAAGTATATTATGGTCACTAAGTGGATCATCAATATTCGATATAGTAGTCTGAATGTTTTGCCTATTTGATAAGATGTGATCTATTAAGGTGCAGCTTGTATCAGTGACTCTCGTGGGAAATGTTTTGTTATGTATTGAAAAATTGTAAGATTGTAAGATGTTGCAAAAATTTAATGAAGAATGTGTGGATATGGATATGTCAATGTTAAAGTCTCCGAATATTAATGTATCTTGTCTACTTTCGTTCAGTATTTTTTCTAGATGTATTAGAAAATCCTGCATATTTGTGTTGGGTTTTCGATAGATAGCATAGATGTTAACTGGTTTCCTATCACTGCTACTAAGCGTTATACCTAAAAAGGAATTTTCATTTGAGAAATTTTCAATAATTGCACACTTCATAGTATCAATCACATATATTGCTACGCCGCCTCCTCCTTCGTTGGGGCGAGAAGAAAAAACACTTTTGTAACCATTCAGGGAGTAAAACTTTTCCTCTCCAATCTTAAGCCACGTTTCCGTAATGACGAGCACGTGTACAATGTACCGCGAACTTCTTACTTTTTCTTCGATCTCATCAAACTTATTACGGATGCTTCTCGCGTTCATATACATTATTCGTAGACAGTTCGTCACGGGATTATAATTCTCGATGGTGAGGCACTTATGCTCATGTATGTTACACTCCATAATCTATAGTTGCAAGGTCGTTCTTGAGTGCAGCGATGTAGGCCGGGCAGTTGTCCCTATCTCCAGTTGAGTGATCAGCAGGCTTACCAAATCTGGTGCATGTCGCGCAACGAACTTTACGCGCGGTTCGAACTTTAAAACCCATTTTTTCAGTCTCTAGGTTCCCACTCGGGCTGAAATTTTGGAATCGTGATCAGTGTCATAACACCATTGTCCAAACCGAAAACAGTCACAAAATGGGCATAAAGTTGCATTTCTGGAAAAATCATAAGACATATTGGCGCGATTTTGAGACTTGGGGTCAAACTAACAAAGCCATTTTTACAGGCCTTCTCTTACCAAACGAGCTGTAGTTTCGGAATTCCTAAATAAATCTTGGACTTTACAGAAAAATGTCACAAATTTTAAATAAATTTGCATTTGTGTAAAAATTATCATTCTTACGGACGCTTATTTGAGACTTGGGTTCCAGCTTTAAAAGCCATTTGTTCAGGCTTTATCGTACAAAACGAGCTGAAATTTTGGAATCGTGATCAGTCTAATGGTCCAAACAGTAAACAGTCACAAAATGTGCATAAAATTTCATTTCTTGAAAATTCATAAGTCCCTTTGGCTCTATTTTGAGACTTGAGATCGAACTTAAAAAGCCTTTTTTTCAGGCCCTATCATACCGAACGAGCTGAAATTTTGGAATTCCTTACAAAATCATGGTTTTAACCAAAAACAGTCACAAAATGTGCATTAATTTGCATTTCTGGAAAAATTCTTGGAAAAAAAAAGACTTGGGTTCGAACTTTAAAAGCCATTTTTTCAGGCCCTATCGTACCAAACGAGCATACATTTCGGAATCCCTAACAAAATCATGTTCCTAACAGAAAACAGTCAGAAATTGTGAATAAAGTTGCATTAATGGAAAAATTATCATTCTTAAGGACGCTTATTTGAGACTTGGGTTACAGCTTTAGAAGCCATTTTTTCAGGCTCTATCGTACCAAACGAGCTTAAATTTCAGAATTCCTTTACAGAATCATGGTCCAACGAAAAAGCTGTCGCAAATTGTCAATAAGGTTGAATTTAAGGAAAAATCATTAATTTTATTGGAGCTATTTTGAGAATTAGGTTGGAATTTTAAAACCCATTTTTTCATTCTCTATGGTCCCAATCGGGCTGAAATTTCGAATTGAATCGTGATCAGTGTGATGATCCAAACCGAAAACAGTCACAAAATGTGCATAAAATCTTATTTCTGGAAAAATCATAATTCGTATAGGTGCTATTTTGAGACTTGGGTTCGAACTTAAAAAGCCTTTTTTTCAAGCCCTATCGTACCAAACGAGTTAAAATTTCGGAATTCCTAACAAAATCGTGGTCTTAACGGAAAACAGACACAAAATGTGAATATATTTGCATTTAAGGAAAAATTATCAATCTTACGGAAGCTTATTGGAGCGTACCAAACGAGCAGAAATTTAAGAATTCCCAACGGAATCATGGTCCAAACCAAAAGCAGTCGCAAATTGTGAATAAATTTGCATTTAAGGAAAAATCATTAATCTTATTGGAGCTATTCTTAGACTATATAAAATTTTGATCAAAACCAAATTTTGGTCCAAACCAAAAGCAGTCACAAATTGTCAATATAGTTGTATTTAAGGAAAACTCATTAATCTTATTGATGGAGCTGTTTGAGACTTGGGTTCGAACTTCAACACCCATTTTTTCAGTCTTTATGGTCCCAATTAGGCTGAAATTTTGGAATCGTGATCAGTGTAATGGTCCAAACCGAAAACAGTCATAAATTGTGAATTAAGTTGTATATAAGGAAAAATCATAAGTTTTGTTGGCGCTATTTTGAGACTTGGGTTCGAACTTAAAAAGCCTTTTTTCCAGGGTCTATTGAACCAAACGAGCTGAAATTTCGGAATTCCTTACAGAATCATGGTCAAAACCAAAAGCAGTCACAAAGTGTGCATAAAGTTGCATTTATGGAAAAATCATGAGAATTAAATAAATAAAATAAAATAAAATAAAATCATATAAATTATATATGGGCGCTATTTTGAGACTTGGGTTCGAACTTTAAAAGTCATTTTTTCATGCCCAATCGTACCAAACGAGCTGGAATTTCGGTATTCCCAACAAAATCATGGTTTTTACAGAAAACATTCACAAAATGTAAATAAAATTGCATTTCTGGAAAAATCATAATTCTTATAGGCGCTATTTTGAAACTTGGGTTCCAGTTTTAAAAGCCATTTTTTCAGGCTCTATCGTACCAATCGAGCTGAAATTTCGGAATCGTGATCAGTGTAATGGCCCGAACCGACAGTCACAAATTATGCATTAAAATGCATTTCTTGAAAAATCATAAGTCTTATTGGCGTTGTTTTGAGACTTGGGTTCGAACTTAAAAAGCCATTTTTTCATGCCCTATCATACTGAACGAGCTGAAATTTCGCAAATCCTTAAAGAATCATGGTCCAAACCAGAAGCAGTCTCAAATTGTAAATAAAATTGCATTTCTGGAAAAATCATAAGACTTATTGGCTCTATTTTGAGACTTGTCTACTATCTCAACTACTACTGTACTATCTGTACTATCGTACAAAACGAGGTGAAATTTCGGAATTTCTAACGAAATCATGGTCTAAACAGATAAAATTCACAAATCGTGAATAAAGTTGCATTTATGGAAAAATAATCATTCTTACGGACGCTTATTTTAGACTTGGGTTCCAGTTTTAAAAGCCATTTTTTCAGGCTCTATCGTACCAAATGAGCTGAAATTTTGGAATCGTGATCAGTGTTATGGTCCAAACCGAAAACAGTCACAAATTGTGAATAAAGTTGTATGTAAGGAAAAAAGAAAAAAAAAAGAAAAAATAAAGTTTTATTGGCGCTATTTTGAGACTTGGGTTCGAACTTAAAAAGCCTTTTTTTCAGGCGCTATCGAACCAAACGAGCTGAAATTTCGGAATTCCTTACAGACACATGGTCAAAACAAAAGCAGTCACAAAGTGTGCATAAAATCGCAGTTCTGGAAAAATCATAAGACTTATAGGCGCTATTTTGAGACTTGGGTTTGAATTTAAATACCCATTTTTTCATGCCCTATCGTACCAAACGATCTGAAATTTCAGAATTTCTAAGAAAATCATGATCTTTTTTCAAGACCTATCATACCGAACGAGCTGAAATTTCGGAATTCCTAACAAAATCATGGTTTTTACAGAAAACATTCACAAAATGTTAATAAAATTGCATTTCTGGAAAAATCATAAGACTTATTGGCGCTATTTTGAGAATTGTCTACTATCTATACTACTATTGTACTATCTGTACTATCGTACCAATCGAGCTGAAATTTCGGAATTCCTAACAAAACCATGGTCTGAACAGAAAACATTCACAAATTGTGAATAAAGTTGCATTTAAGGAAAAATTATCATTCTTACGGACGCTTATTTGAGACTTGGGTTCCAGTTTTAAATTCTATTTTTTCAGGCTCTATCGTACCAAATGAGCTGAAATTTCGGAATCGAGATAAGTGTGATGGTCCAAACCGAAAACATTCACAAAATGTAAATAAAATTGCATTTCTGGTAAAATCATAATTCTTATAGGCGCTATTTTGAGACTTGGGTTCGAACTTAAAAAACTTTTTTTTCCATCCCTATAATACCGAACGAGCTAAAATTTCGGTATTCCTAACAAAATCATGGTCTTTACAGAAAACATTCACAAAATGTAAATAAAATTGCATTCTTATAGGCGCTATTTTCAGACTTGGGTCCGAACTTAAATAGCCATTTTGTCAGGCCCTATCGTACCAAACGAACTGAAATTTCAGAATTCCTAACAAAATTATTAAATTTAAAAAAAACAGTTATTTTTTTATGTTTTTTTGTAGACATCTAATTATATAAAATTTTGATCAAAACCAAATTTTGGTCCAAACCAAAAGCAGTCACAAATTGTCAATATAGTTGTATTTAAGGAAAACTCATTAATCTTATTGATGGAGCTGTTTGAGACTTGGGTTCGAACTTTAAAAGCCATTTTTTCGGTCTCTATCGTCAAAATCGGGTTGAAATTTTGGAATCGTGATCAGTATCATGGTCCAAACCGAAACTTTAACAAAATACACATAAAGATTAATTTCTAAAAAAATCATAAATCTTATTGGCGCTTTTTTGATACTTTGGTTCGAACTTTCTTCATGCTCCATAATACCAAACGAGCTGAAATTTCGGAATTCCTAACAAAATCATGGTCCAAACCAAAATCAGTCACAAATTGTGAAAAAAGTTGCATTAAAGGAAAAATTATCATTCTTACGGACGCTTATTTGAGACTTTGGTTCAAGCTTTGAAAGGCATTTTTTCAGGCTCTATCGTACCAAACCAGCTGAAATTTCATAATTCCTAAAAGAATCATGGTTCAAACCAAAAGCAGTCACAAATTGGAATAAAGTTGCATTTAAGGAAAAATCATAAATCTTATTGGAGCTATTTTGAGACTTGGGTTCGAACTTAAAAAGCCATTTTTTGAGGCTCAATCGTACCGAACGAGCTGAAATTTCGGGATTCCTTACAAAAACATTGGTTTTAACAGAAAAAAAAGAAAAATTGTGAATAAAGTTGCATTTAAGGAAAAATTATCGTTCTTACGGTCACTTATTTGAGACTTGGGGTCGAGCTTTAGAAGCCATTTTTTCAGGCTCTATCTTACCAAACGAGCTGAAATTTCAGAATTCCTAACAGAATCATGATCCAAACCAAAAGCAGTCACAAATTGTGAATACAGTTGTATTTAATGAAAAATCATAAATCTTTTTGGAGCTATTTTGTGACCTGGGTTCGAACTTAAATATCCATTTATTCGGGCCTTATCATACCAAACGAGCTGAAATTTCGGAATTCCCAACAAAATCATGGTTCAAACCAAATGCATCCACAAATTGTGAATATAGTTGCATTCAAGGAAAAATCATAAATCTCATTGGCGCTATGTTTAGACTTGGGTTAGAACTTAAATAGCCATTTTTTCAGGACCTATCGTACCAAACGAGCTGAAATTTCGAAATTCCTAACAAAATCATGGTCTTAACAGAAATTAGTCACAAATTGTGAATAAAGTTGCATATAAAGAAAAAATATTTTCCTAACGGACGCTTATTTAAGACTTGGGTTCGAGTTTAAAAAGCCTTTTTTCAGGCTCTATCGAAACAAACGAGCTGAAATTTCGGAATTCCTTACACAATCATGGTCAAAACCAAAAGCAGTCACAAAGTGTGCATAAAATCGTATTTCTGGAAAAATCATTAGACTTATAGGCGCTATTTTGAGACTTGAGTTCGAATTTAAATAGCCATTTTTTCAGGCCCTACCGTACCAAACGATCTGAAATATCAGAATTTCTAAGAAAATCATGGTTTTTATAGAAAACAGTCACAAAATGTGCCTAAAGTTGCATTTAAGGAAAAATTATCTTTCTTACGGACGCTTATTTGAGACTTGGGTTAAAGTTTGAAAAGTTAATTTTTCAGGCTCTATCGTACCGAACGAGCAGAAATTTCAGAATTCCTAACAGAATCATGGTCCAAACCAAAATGGTGTCGTGCAGTCGCAAATTGTGAATAAAGTTGCATTTAAGGAAAAATCATTTATCTTATTGGAGCTATTTTGAGACTTAGGTTCGAACTTTAAAACCCACTATTTTTAGTCTCTATGGTCCAAATCAGGCTGAAATTTCGGAATCGTGATCAGTGTCATGGGTCCAAACCGAAAACAGTCACAAATTGTGAATTAAGTTGCATTTAAGGAAAAATGATTTATCTTATTGGAACTATTTTGAGACTGAGGTTCGAACTTTAGAACCCATTTTTTCAGTCTCTATGGTCCCAATCGGGCTGAAAAATCGAAATCGTGATCAGTATCATGGTCCAAACAGAAAACAGTCACAAATTGTGAATAAAGTTGCATTTTAGGAAAAATCATAAATCTTATTGGAGCTATTTTTAGATTTTGGTTCAAACTTTAAAACAACAACAAAGATACAGGACTTACTGAGGTCTGCAAAGACTGAGTTTCCTCTGGAAACAGATGGAGTGCATAAACTCAGCTGTTCCGGATATGACAAAGTCTATATAGGCCAGACAGAGCGGACAATCTCCAAAAGAATTTCAGAACACTTCAGAGCTTGTAAACTCGGCCACCCTGACAAATCGGCAATTGCTGAGCATTTGATTGACACCGGGCATTACTTTGGATTTTTTCCTAAAATCCTGGGGAGACCCAAAATTTATAGAGCACGGCTGATTACGGAAGCCATTGAAATTCATAAAAATCCCGTAAACACGAATAGAGAAGATGGAGCTCAGCTCTTGTTAGTTCTTGGTATCCTGTAATTGACGGCTACACCAGAGCTAAACGAAGAAAAACCACTTTAAATAAAAAAAAAAACAAAAAAATGATACGTTTATGATAGCTCAGAGGGTTGGAGCTGGCAACACGGTATCACAACTTCATTCTTAAGCTCACATTTTAACACAACCTCAAATAACACATCTGCCCTGATAATGGACACTGAAATGCTGTCCGTAACGTTGGCTAAACAAGGAGTGAGCGCAACACGGCATAACACCCCAAAAACAAATAGCAAAAAAAAACATTTTTTTAGTCTTTATGGTCCCAATCGGGCTGAAATTTCGGAATCGTGATCAGCGTCATGGTCCAAACCGAAAAATGTCACAAATTGAGAATAAAAGTGCATTTAAGGAAAAATCTTTTATCTTATTGGAGCTATTTTGAGACTTAGGTTCGAACTTTAAAACCCACTTTTTTTAGTCTCTATGTTCCCTATTTGGATGAAATTTCGGAATCGTGAACAGTGTCATGGTCCAAACCGAAAACACACACAACATGTGCACAAAATTGCATTTCTGAAAAAATCATAAATCTTATTGGCACTATGTTGAGACTTGGGTTCGAACTTAAATAGCCATTTTTTCAGGCCCGATCGTACAAAACGAGCTGAAATTTCGGAATTCCTAACAAAATGATGGTCTTAACAGTAAAACAGTCACAAATTGTGAATTAAGTTGCAATAAAGGAAAAAAAATCATTCTTACCGACGTTTATTTGAGACTTGGGTTCGAGCTTTAGAAGCAATTTTTTCAGGTTATATCGTACCAAATGAGCTGAAATTTTAGAAAACCTTACAGAATCATGGTCTTAACTGAAAGCAGTCATAAATTGTGAATAATGTTGCATTTAAAGAAAAATCATTTATCTTATTGGAGCTATTTTGAAACTTAAATAGCCATTTTTTTAGGCCTCATCGTACCAAACGAGCTGAAACTTCGGAATTCCTGACAAAATCATGATCTAGAAAACAGCCACAAATTGTGATAATGTTGCATTAAAGGAAAAAATATAATTCTTACGGACGCTTATTTGAGACTTGG
This sequence comes from Hesperophylax consimilis, assembly GCF_061612785.1. Taxonomy (NCBI): domain Eukaryota; kingdom Metazoa; phylum Arthropoda; class Insecta; order Trichoptera; family Limnephilidae; genus Hesperophylax; species Hesperophylax consimilis. Next base: position 19,271,265 of record NC_142837.1, on the reverse strand, counting down.
GTTATAGCTTAAAAAGCCATTTTTTCAGGCTCTATCGAACCAAACGAGCTGAAAATTCGGAATCGTGATCAGTGTAATGGTCCAAACCGAAAACAGTCACAAAATATGCAAAAAGTTGCATTTCTTGAAAAATCATAAGACTTATTGGCGCGTTTTTGAGACTTGGGTTCGAACTTAAATAGCCATTATTTCAGGCCATATCGTACCAAACGAGCTGAAATTTCGGTATTCCTATAAAAATCAGGGTCTTTACAGAAAAAAAGTCACAAATTGTGAATAAATTTGCATTTAAGGAAAAATTATCATTCTGACGGACGCTTATTTGAGACTTGGATTCCAGCTTTAGAAACCATTTTTTCAGGCTCTATCGTACCAAACGAACTTAAATTTCAGAATTCGTAACAGAATCATGGTCCAAACCAACAGCAGTCGCAAATTGTGAAAAGTTGAATTTAAAGAAAAATCTTATAAGAGCTATTTTGAGACTTAGGTTCGAACTTTAAAACCCATTTTTTCAGTCTCTAGGTTCCCACTTGGGCTGAAATTTTGGAATCGTGATCAGTGTCATAACACCATTGTCCAAACCGAAAACAGTCACAAAATGGGCATAAAGTTGCATTTCTGGAAAAATCATAAGACATATTGGCGCGATTTTGAGACTTGGGGTCAAACTAACAAAGCCATTTTTACAGGCCTTCTCTTACCAAACGAGCTGTAGTTTCGGAATTCCTAAATAAATCTTGGACTTTACAGAAAAATGTCACAAATTTTAAATAAATTTGCATTTGTGTAAAAATTATCATTCTTACGGACGCTTATTTGAGACTTGGGTTCCAGCTTTAAAAGCCATTTGTTCAGGCTTTATCGTACAAAACGAGCTGAAATTTTGGAATCGTGATCAGTCTAATGGTCCAAACAGTAAACAGTCACAAAATGTGCATAAAATTTCATTTCTTGAAAATTCATAAGTCCCTTTGGCTCGATTTTGAGACTTGAGATCGAACTTAAAAAGCCTTTTTTTCAGGCCCTATCATACCGAACGAGCTGAAATTTTGGAATTCCTTACAAAATCATGGTTTTAACCAAAAACAGTCAAAAATTGTGCATTAATTTGCATTTCTGGAAAAATCATAAGAATTATTGGCGCTATTTTGAGACTTGGGTTCGAACTTAAAAAGCCATTTTTTCAGGCCCTATCGTACCAAACGAGCATACATTTCGGAATCCCTAACAAAATCATGTTCCTAACAGAAAACAGTCAGAAATTGTGAATAAAGTTGCATTAATGGAAAAATTATCATTCTTAAGGACGCTTATTTGAGACTTGGGTTACAGCTTTAGAAGCCATTTTTTCAGGCTCTATCGTACCAAACGAGCTTAAATTTCAGAATTCCTTTACAGAATCATGGTCCAACGAAAAAGCAGTCGCAAATTGTCAATAAGGTTGAATTTAAGGAAAAATCATTAATTTTATTGGAGCTATTTTGAGACTTAGGTTCGAATTTTAAAACCCATTTTTTCATTCTCTATGGTCCCAATCGGGCTGAAATTTCGAATTGAATCGTGATCAGTGTGATGATCCAAACCGAAAACAGTCACAAAATGTGCATAAAATCTTATTTCTGGAAAAATCATAATTCGTATAGGTGCTATTTTGAGACTTGGGTTCGAACTTAAAAAGCCTTTTTTTCAAGCCCTATCGTACCAAACGAGTTAAAATTTCGGAATTCCTAACAAAATCATGGTCTTAACGGAAAACAGACACAAAATGTGAATATATTTGCATTTAAGGAAAAATTATCAATCTTACGGAAGCTTATTGGAGCGTACCAAACGAGCAGAAATTTAAGAATTCCCAACGGAATCATGGTCCAAACCAAAAGCAGTCGCAAATTGTGAATAAATTTGCATTTAAGGAAAAATCATTAATCTTATTGGAGCTATTCTTAGACTTCGGTTCGAACTTCAACACCCATTTTTTCAGTCTTTATGGTCCCAATTAGGCTGAAATTTTGGAATCGTGATCAGTGTAATGGTCCAAACCGAAAACAGTCATAAATTGTGAATTAAGTTGTATATAAGGAAAAATCATAAGTTTTGTTGGCGCTATTTTGAGACTTGGGTTCGAACTTAAAAAGCCTTTTTTCCAGGGTCTATTGAACCAAACGAGCTGAAATTTCGGAATTCCTTACAGAATCATGGTCAAAACCAAAAGCAGTCACAAAGTGTGCATAAAGTTGCATTTATGGAAAAATCATGAGAATTAAATAAATAAAATAAAATAAAATAAAATCATATAAATTATATATGGGCGCTATTTTGAGACTTGGGTTCGAACTTTAAAAGTCATTTTTTCATGCCCAATCGTACCAAACGAGCTGGAATTTCGGTATTCCCATCAAAATCATGGTTTTTACAGAAAACATTCACAAAATGTAAATAAAATTGCATTTCTGGAAAAATCATAATTCTTATAGGCGCTATTTTGAAACTTGGGTTCCAGTTTTAAAAGCCATTTTTTCAGGCTCTATCGTACCAATCGAGCTGAAATTTCGGAATCGTGATCAGTGTAATGGCCCGAACCGACAGTCACAAATTATGCATTAAAATGCATTTCTTGAAAAATCATAAGTCTTATTGGCTCTATTTTGAGACTTGTCTACTATCTCTACTACTACTGTACTATCTGTACTATCGTACAAAACGAGGTGAAATTTCGGAATTTCTAACGAAATCATGGTCTAAACAGATAAAATTCACAAATCGTGAATAAAGTTGCATTTATGGAAAAATAATCATTCTTACGGACGCTTATTTTAGACTTGGGTTCCAGTTTTAAAAGCCATTTTTTCAGGCTCTATCGTACCAAATGAGCTGAAATTTTGGAATCGTGATCAGTGTTATGGTCCAAACCGAAAACAGTCACAAATTGTGAATAAAGTTGTATGTAAGGAAAAAAGAAAGAAAAAAGAAAAAATAAAGTTTTATTGGCGCTATTTTGAGACTTGGGTTCGAACTGAAAAAGCCTTTTTTTCGGGCTCTATCGAACCAAACGAGCTGAAATTTCGGAATTCCTTACAGACACATGGTCAAAACAAAAGCAGTCACAAAGTGTGCATAAAATCGCAGTTCTGGAAAAATCATAAGACTTATAGGCGCTATTTTGAGACTTGGGTTTGAATTTAAATAGCCATTTTTTCATGCCCTATCGTACCAAACGAACTGAAATTTCAGAATTTCTAAGAAAATCATGATCTTTTTTCAAGACATATCATACCGAACGAGCTGAAATTTCGGAATTCCTAACAAAATCATGGTTTTTACAGAAAACATTCACAAAATGTTAATAAAATTGCATTTCTGGAAAAATCATAAGACTTATTGGCGCTATTTTGAGACTTGTCTACTATCTATACTACTATTGTACTATCTGTACTATCGTACCAATCGAGCTGAAATTTCGGAATTCCTAACAAAACCATGGTCTGTACAGATAACATTCACAAATTGTGAATAAAGTTGCATTTAAGGAAAAATTATCATTCTTACGGACGCTTATTTGAGACTTGGGTTCCAGTTTTAAAAGCTATTTTTTCAGGCTCTATCGTACCAAATGAGCTGAAATTTTGGAATCGAGATAAGTGTGATGGTCCAAACCGAAAACATTTACAAAATGTAAATAAAATTGCATTTCTGGTAAAATCATAATTCTTATAGGCGCTATTTTGAGACTTGGGTTCGAACTTAAAAAACTTTTTTTTCCATCCCTATAATACCGAACGAGCTGAAATTTCGGTATTCCTAACAAAATCATGGTCTTTACAGAAAACATTCACAAAATGTAAATAAAATTGCATTCTTATAGGCGCTATTTTCAGACTTGGGTCCGAACTTTAATAGCCATTTTGTCAGGCCCTATCGTACCAAACGAACTGAAATTTCAGAATTCCTAACTAAATCATGATCTTAACAGAAAACATTCACAAAATGTAAATAAAATTGCATTTCAATTTCAAAGTGTGACTGCTTTTTCCTAAAAAAATCATGATCTTAACAGAAAAAAAACACAAATTGTCAATTAAGTTGCATTTGAGGAAAAATCACAATTTAAGGCGCCATTTTGAGTCTTGGGTTCAAACTTAAATAGCCATTTTTTCAGGCCCTATCGTACCAAACGATCTGAAATTTCAGAATTTCGAACAAAATCATGGTCTTTACAGAAAACAGTCACAAAATGTGCCTAAAGGTGCATTTAAGTAAAAATTATCATTCTTACGGACGGGTATTTGAGACTTGGGTTCGAACTTAAATAGCCATTTTTTCAGCCCCTAGCGTATTAAACGAGCTGAAATTTTGGAATTCCTAATGAAATCATGGTCTTAACAGAAAACATTCACAAATTGTGAATAAAGTTGCATTTAACGAAAAAATATCATTCTTACGGACTTGGGTTCCAGTTTTAAAAGCAATTTTTTCAGGCTCTATCGTACCAAACGAGCTGAAATTTCGGAATTCCTAACAAAATCATGATCTTAACCGAAAACAGTCACAAATTGTCAATTAAGTTGCATTTGAGGAAAAATCATAATTCTTATAGGCGAAATTTTGAGACTTGGGTTCGAACTTAAATAGCCATTTTTTCAGCCCCTATCATACCGAACAAGCTTTACAGATGAACTGGTCTTTACAGAAAACATTCACAAAATGTAAATAAAATTGCATTTCTGGAAAAATCATAATTCTTATAGGCGCTATTTAGAGACTTGGGTTCGATCTTAAATAGCCATTTTGTCAGGCCCTATCGTATAAAACGAGCTGAAATTTCGGAATTCCTAACAAAATAATGGTCTTAACCGTCAAAACAGTCACAAAATGTGCCTTAAGTTGCATTTCATGAAAAACCATAAGTCTTATTGGCGCTTTTTTAAGACTTGGGTTCGAACTTAAATTGCCATTTTTTGAGGCCTTATCGGACCAAACGAGCTGAAATTTAGGAATTCCTTACAGAATCATGGTCAAAACCAAAAGCAGTCACAAAGTGTGCATAAAATCGCATTTCTGGAAAAATCATATGACTTATAGGCGCTATTTTGAGACTTGGGTTCCAGTTTTAAAAGCCATTTTTTCTGGCTCTATCGTAGAAAACGTGCTGAAATTTCGGAATTCCTAACAAAATCATGGTCTTAACCGTCAAAACAGTCACAAAATGTGCCTTAGGTTGCATTTCATGAAAAACCATAAGTCTTATTGGCGCTTTTAAAAGACTTGGGTTCGAACTCAAATAGCCATTTTTTGAGGCCTTATCGGACCAAACGAGCTGAAATTTCGAAATTCCTTACTAAATCATGGTCTAAACAAAAAATTTCACAAATTGAGCATAAAGTTGCATTTAAGGAAAAATCATAAGTTTTATTAGCGCTATTTTGAGGCTTTGGTTCGAACTTAAATAGCCTTTTTTTTAGGCTCTGTCGTACCAAACGATCTGAAATTTCAGAATTTCTAACAAAATCATAGTCTTTACAGAAAACAAACACAAAATGAGCCTCAAGTTGCATTTAAGTAAAAATTATCATTCTAACTGACGCTTATTTGAGACATGGGTTCGAACTAAAATAGCCATTTTTTCAGCCAAAGAAATTACTAAGAAAATCATGGTCTTTACAGAATACATTCACAAAATGTAAAAAAAATTGCATTTCTGGAAAAATCATAATTCTTATAGGCGCTATTTTGAGACTTACGTTCGAACCCAGTTCGAACTTAAAAAAACTCTTTTTCAAGCCCTATTACACCGAACTAGCTGAAATTTCGGAATTTCTACGAAAATCATGGTCTTAACAGAAAACAGTCACAAAATATGTAAATAAAATTGCATTTCTGGAAAAATTATTATTCTTATAGGCGCTATTTTGAGACTTGGGTTCGAACTTAAATAGCCATTTTGTCAGGCCCTATCGTAAAAAACGAGCTGAAATTTCGGAATTCCTAACAAAGCATGGTCTAAGCCGAAAACAGTCACAAAATGTGCCTTAAGTTGCATTTCATGAAAAATCATAAGTCTTATTGGCGCATTTTTTAGACTTGGGTTCGAACTTAAATAGCCATTTTTTGAGGCCTTATCGGACCAAACGAGCTAAAATTCCGAAATTCCTAACTTAATCATGGTCTTAACAAAAAATTTCACAAATTGTGCATAAAGTAGCATTTAAGGAAAAATCATAAGTTTTATTAGCGCTATTTTGAGGCTTTGGTTCGAACTTAAAAAGCCCTTTTTTCAGGCTCTGTCGTACCAAACGATCTGAAATTTCAGAATTTCTAACAAAATCATAGTCTTTACAGAAAACAAACACAAAATGTGCCTCAAGTTGCATTTAAGTACAAATTATCATTCTTACTGACGCTTATTTGAGACTTGGGTTCGAACTTAAATAGCCATTTTTTCAGCCCCTAAACGAGCCGAAATTTCGGAATTTCTAACAAAATCATGTTCTCTACAGAAAAAATTCTCAAAATGTAAATAAAATTGCATTTCTGGAAAAATCATAATTCTTATAGGCGCTATTTTGAGACTTGGGTTCGAACTTAAATAGCCATTTTTTCAGCCCCTAGCATATTAAACTAACTGAAATTTTGGAATTCCTAACAAAATCATAGTCTTTACAGAAAACCTTACAAAATGTTAATAAAATTGCATTTCTGGAAAAATCATTATTCTTATAGGCGCTATTTTGAGACTTGGGTTCGATCTTAAATAGCCATTTTGTCAGGCCCTATCGTATAAAACGAGCTGAAATTTCGGAATTCCTAACAAAATCATGGTCTTAACCGTCAAAACAGTCACAAAATGTGCCTTTAGTTGCATTTCATGAAAAACCATAAGTCTTATTGTCGCTTTTTTAAGACTTGGGTTCGAACTTAAATTGCCATTTTTTGAGGCCTTATCGGACCAAACGAGCTGAAATTTCGAAATTCCTTACTAAATCATGGTCTAAACAAAAAATTTCACAAATTGAGCATAAAGTTGCATTTAAGGAAAAATCATAAGTTTTATTAGCGCTATTTTGAGGCTTTGGGTCGAACTTAAATAGCCTTTTTTTTAGGCTCTGTCGTACCAAACAATCTGAAATTTCAGAATTTCTAACAAAATCATAGTCTTTACAGAAAACAAACACAAAATGAGCCTCAAGTTGCATTTAAGTAAAAATTATCATTCTAACTGACGCTTATTTGAGACATGGGTTCGAACTAAAATAGCCATTTTTTCAGCCAAAGAAATAACTAAGAAAATCATGGTCTTTACAGAAAACATTTACAAAATGTAAATAAAATTGCATTTCTGGAAAAATCATAATTCTTATAGGCGCTATTTTGAGACTTACGTTCGAACCCAGTTCGAACTTAAAAAAACTCTTTTTCAAGCCCTATCACACCGAACTAGCTGAAATTTCGGAATTTCTACGAAAATCATGGTCTTTACAGAAAACAGTCACAAAATATGTTAATAAAATTGCATTTCTGGAAAAATTATTATTCTTATAGGCGCTATTTTGAGACTTGGGTTCGAACTTAAATTGCCATTTTGTCAGGCCCTATCGTAAAAAACGAGCTGAAATTTCGGAATTCCTAACAAAGCATGGTCTAAGCCGAAAACAGTCACAAAATGTGCCTTAAGTTGCATTTCATGAAAAATCATAATTCTTATTGGCGCTTTTTTTAGACTTGGGTTCGAACTAAAATAGCCATTTTTTGAGGCCTTATCGGACCAAACGAGCTGAAATTTCGAAATTCCTAACTTAATCATGGTCTTAACAAAAAATTTCACAAATTGTGCATAAAGTAGCATTTAAGGAAAAATCATAAGTTTTATTAGCGCTTTTTTGAGGCTTTGGTTCGAACTTAAAAAGCCCTTTTTTCAGGCTCTGTCGTACCAAACGATCTGAAATTTCAGAATTTCTAACAAAATCATAGTCTTTACAGAAAACAAACACAAAATGTGCCTCAAGTTGCATTAAAGTACAAATTATCATTCTTACTGACGCTTATTTGAGACTTGGGTTCGAACTTAAATACCCATTTTTTCAGCCCCTAGCGTATTAAACGAGCCGAAATTTCGGAATTTCTAACAAAATCATGACTCTACAGAAAAAATTCTCAAAATGTAAATAAAATTGCATTTCTGGAAAAATCATAATTCTTATAGGCGCTATTTTGAGACTTGGGTTCGAACTTAAATAGCCATTTTTTCAGCCCCTAGCATATAAAACGAACTGAAATTTTGTAATTCCTAACAAAATCATGGTCTTTACAGAAAACCTTACAAAATGTAAATAAAATTGCATTTCTGGAAAAATCATTATTCTTATAGGCGCTATTTTGAGACTTGGGTTCGATCTTAAATAGCCATTTTGTCAGGCCCTATCGTATAAAACGAGCTGAAATTACGGAATTCCTAACAAAATCATGGTCTTAACCGTCAAAACAGTCACAAAATGTGCCTTAAGTTGCATTTCATGAAAAACCATAAGTCTTATTGGCGCTTTTTTAAGACTTGGGTTCGAACTTAAATTGCCATTTTTTGAGGCCTTATCGGACCAAACGAGCTGAAATTTAGGAATTCCTTACAGAATCATGGTCTAAACCAAAAGCAGTCACGAAGTGTGCATAAAATCGCATTTCTGGAAAAATTATATGACTTATAGGCGCTATTTTGAGACTTGGGTTCCAGTTTTAAAAGCCATTTTTTCAGGCTCTATCGTAGAAAACGTGCTGAAATTTCGGAATTCCTAACAAAATCATGGTCTTAACCGTCAAAACAGTCACAAAATGTGCCTTAAGTTGCATTTCATGAAAAACCATAAGTCTTATTGGCGCTTTTTAAAGACTTGGGTTCGAACTCAAATAGCCATTTTTTGAGGCCTTATCGGACCAAACGAGCTGAAATTTCGAAATTCCTTACTAAATCATGGTCTCAACAAAAAATTTCACAAATTGAGCATAAAGTTGCATTTAAGGAAAAATCATAAGTTTTATTAGCGCTATTTTGAGGCTTTGGTTTGAACTTAAATAGCCTTTTTTTTAGGCTCTGTCGTACCAAACGATCTGAAATTTCAGAATTTCTAACAAAATCATAGTCTTTACAGAAAACAAACACAAAATAAGCCTCAAGTTGCATTTAAGTAAAAATTATCATTCTAACTGACGCTTATTTGAGACATGGGTTCGAACTAAAATAGCCATTTTTTCAGCCAAAGAAATTACTATAAAAATCATGGTCTTTACAGAAAACATTCACAAAATGTAAATAAAATTGCATTTCTGGAAAAATCATAATTCTTATAGGCGCTATTTTGAGACTTACGTTCGAACCCAGTTCGAACTTAAAAAAACTCTTTTTCAAGCCCTATCACACCGAACTAGCTGAAATTTCGGAATTTCTACGAAAATCATGGTCTTTACAGAAAACAGTCACAAAATATGTAAATAAAATTGCATTTCTGGAAAAATTATTATTCTTATAGGCGCTATTTTGAGACTTGGGTTCGAACTTAAATAGCCATTTTGTCAGGCCCTATCGTAAAAAACGAGCTGAAATTTCGGAATTCCTAACAAAGCATGGTCTAAGCCGAAAACAGTCACAAAATGTGCCTTAAGTTGCATTTCATGAAAAATCATAAGTCTTATTGGCGCTTTTTTTAGACTGTGGTTCGAACTTAAATAGCCATTTTTTGAGGCCTTATCGGACCAAACGAGCTGAAATTTCGAAATTCCTAACTTAATCATGGTCTTAACAAAAAATTTCACAAATTGTGCATAAAGTAGCATTTAAGGAAAAATCATAAGTTTTATTAGCGCTATTTTGAGGCTTTGGTTCGAACTTAAAAAGCCCTTTTTTCAGGCTCTGTCGTACCAAACGATCTGAAATTTCAGAATTTCTAACAAAATCATAGTCTTTACAGAAAACAAACACAAAATGTGCCTCAAGTTGCATTTAAGTACAAATTATCATTCTTACTGACGCTTATTTGAGACTTGGGTTCGAACTTAAATAGCCATTTTTTCAGCCCCTAGCGTACTAAACGAGCCGAAATTTCGGAATTTCTAACAAAATCATGTTCTCTACAGAAAAAATTCTCAAAATGTAAATAAAATTGCATTTCTGGAAAAATCATAATTCTTAAGAGCGCTATTTTGAGACTTGGGTTCGAACTTAAATAGCCTTTTTTTCAGCCCCTAGCATATTAAACGAACTGAAATTTTGGAATTCCTAACAAAATCATGGTCTTTACAGAAAACCTTACAAAATGTAAATAAAATTGCATTTCTGGAAAAATCATTATTCTTATAGGCGCTATTTTGAGACTTGGGTTCGAACTTAAATAGCCTTTTTTTCAAGCTTTATCGAACCAAACGAGCTGAAATTTAGGAATTCCTTACAGAATCATGGTCAAAACCAAAAACAGTCACAAAGTGTGCATAAAATCGCATTTCTGGAAAAATCATAAGACTTATTGGCGCTATTTTGAGACTTGGGTTCCAGTTTAAAAAGCTTTTTTTTCAGGCTCTATCGTACCAAACGAACTGAAATTTCAGAATTTCTAACAAAATCATGGTCTTTACAGAAAACAGTCACAAAATGTGCCTAAAGCTGCATTTAAGTAAAAATTATCATTCTTACGGACGGGTATTTGAGACTTGGGTTTCCAACTTAAATAGCAATTTTTTTAGCCCCTAGCGTATTAAACGAGCTGACATTTTGGAATTCCTAACAAAATCATGGTCTTTACAGAAAACATTCACAAATTGTGAATAAAGTTGCATTTAAGGAAAAAATATCATTCTTACGGACGCTTATTTGAGTCATGGGTTCCAGTTTTAAAAGCCATTTTTTCAGGGTCTATCGTACCAAACGAGCTGAAATTTCGGAATTCCTAACAAAATCATGATCTTAACCGAAAACAGTCACAAATTGTCAATTAAGTTGCATTTGAGGAAATAACATAATTTTTATAGGCGCAATTTTGAGACTTGGGTTCGAACTTAAGTAGCCATTTTTTCAGCCCCTATCATACCGAACGAGCTGAAATTTCGGAATTCCTAACAAAATCATGGTCTTTACAGAAAACATTCACAAAATGTGCCTTAAGTTGCATTTCATGAAAAATCATAAGTCTTATTGTGCGCTATTTTTAGACTTGGGGTCGAACTTAAATAGCCATTTTTTGAGGCCTTATTACGATAAAAAAAACGAGCTGAAATTTCGGAATTCCTAACAAAATCATGATCTTAACCGAAAACAGTCACAAATTGTCAATTAAGTTGCATTTGAGGAAATAACATAATTTTTATAGGCGCAATTTTGAGACTTGGGTTCGAACTTAAGTAGCCATTTTTTCAGCCCCTATCATACCGAACGAGCTGAAATTTCGGAATTCCTAACAAAATCATGGTCTTTACAGAAAACATTCACAAAATGTGCCTTAAGTTGCATTTCATGAAAAATCATAAGTCTTATTGTGCGCTATTTCTAGACTTGGGTTCGAACTTAAATAGCCATTTTTTGAGGCCTTATTACGATAAAAAAAACGAGCTGAAATTTCGGAATTCCTAACAAAATCATGATCTTAACCGAAAACAGTCACAAAATGTGCCTAAAGTTGCATTTAAGTAAAAATTATCAGTTTTACTAGCCCTATTTTGAGTCTTTGGTTCGAACTTAAAAAGCCTTTTTTTCAGGCTCTATCGAAAAATCATAAGACTTATAGGCGCTATTTTGAGACTTGGGATCGAACTTAAATAGCCATTTTTTCAGGCCCTATCGTACGAAACGATATAAAATTTCAGAATTTCCAACTAAATTATGGTCTTTACAGAAAACAGTCATAAAATTTGCCTTTAGTTGCATTTAAGTAAAAATTATCATTCTTACGGACGCTTATTTGAGACTTGGGTTCGAACTTAAATAGCCATTTTTTCAGTCCCTAGCGTACCAAACGAGCTGAAATTTCGGAATTCCTAACAAAATAATGGTCTTAACAGAAAACAGTCACAAATTGTGAATTAAGTTGCATTTAAGGAAAAATTATAATTCTTACGGACGTTTATTTGAAAGTTGGGTTCCAGTTTGGAAAGCCATTTTTTCAGGCTCTATTTTACCAAACGAGCTCAAATTTCGGAATCGTGATCAGTGTACTGGTCCAAACCGAAAACCGTCACAAAATGTGCCTTAAGTTACATTTCATGAAAAATCATAAGTCTTATTGGCGCTATTTTGAGACTTGGGTTCGAACTTAAAAAGCCATTTTTTCAAGCATAATCTTACCGAACGAACTGAAATTTCGGAATTCCTTTCAAAATCATGGTCCAAATCAAATGCAGTCACAAATTTTGCATAATGTTGCATTTCTGGAAAAATCATAAGTTTTATTAGCGCTATTTTGAGGCTTTGGTTTGAACCTAAATAGCCATTTTTTCAGGCCCTATCGTACCAAACGAACTGAAATTTCAGAATTTCTAACAAAATCATGGTCTTTACAGAAACACTCACAAAATGTGCCTAAAGCTGCATTTAAGTAAAAATTATCTTTCTTACGGACGGGTATTTGAGACTTGGGTTCGAACTTAAATAGCCATTCTTTCAGCCCCTAGCGTATTAAACGAGCTGAAATTTTGGAATTCCTAACAAAATCATGGTCTTAACAGAAAACATTCACAAATTGTGAATAAAGTTGCATTCAAGGAAAAAATATCATTCTTACGGACGCTTATTTGAGACTTGGGTTCCAGTTTTAAAAGCCATTATTTCAGGCTCTATCGTACCAAACGAGCTGAAATTTCGGAATTCCTAACAAAATCATGATCTTAACCGAAAACAGTCACAAATTGTCAATTAAGTTGCATTTGAGGAAAAATCATAATTCTTATAGGCGCAATTTTGAGACTTGGGTTCGAACTTACATAGCAATTTTTTCAGCCCCCATCATACCGAACGAGCTGAAATTTCTGAATTCCTAACGAAATCATGGTCTTTACAGAAAACATTCATCAAATGTAAATAAAATTGCATCTCTGGAAAAATCATTATTCTTATAGGCGCTATATTGAGACTTGGGTTCGAACTTAAATAGCCATTTTGTCAGGCCCTATCGTAAAAAACGAGCTGAAATTTCGGAATTCCTAACAAAATCATGGTCTTAACCGAAAACAGTCAAAAAATGTGCCTTAAGTTGCATTTCATGAAAAACCATAAGTCTTATTGGCGCTTTTTAAAGACTTGGGTTCGAACTCAAATAGCCATTTTTTGAGGCCTTATCGGACCAAACGAGCTGAAATTTCGAAATTCCTTACTAAATCATGGTCTCAACAAAAAATTTCACAAATTGAGCATAAAGTTGCATTTAAGGAAAAATCATAAGTTTTATTAGCGCTATTTTGAGGCTTTGGTTTGAACTTAAATAGCCTTTTTTTTAGGCTCTGTCGTACCAAACGATCTGAAATTTCAGAATTTCTAACAAAATCATAGTCTTTACAGAAAACAAACACAAAATAAGCCTCAAGTTGCATTTAAGTAAAAATTATCATTCTAACTGACGCTTATTTGAGACATGGGTTCGAACTAAAATAGCCATTTTTTCAGCCAAAGAAATTACTAAGAAAATCATGGTCTTTACAGAAAACATTCACAAAATGTAAATAAAATTGCATTTCTGGAAAAATCATAATTCTTATAGGCGCTATTTTGAGACTTGGGTTCGAACTTAAATAGCCTTTTTTTCAGCCCCTAGCATATTAAACGAACTGAAATTTTGGAATTCCTAACAAAATCATGGTCTTTACAGAAAACCTTACAAAATGTAAATAAAATTGCATTTCTGGAAAAATCATTATTCTTATAGGCGCTATTTTGAGACTTGGGTTCGAACTTAAATAGCCTTTTTTTCAAGCTTTATCGAACCAAACGAGCTGAAATTTAGGAATTCCTTACAGAATCATGGTCAAAACCAAAAACAGTCACAAAGTGTGCATAAAATCGCATTTCTGGAAAAATCATAAGACTTATTGGCGCTATTTTGAGACTTGGGTTCCAGTTTAAAAAGCTTTTTTTTCAGGCTCTATCGTACCAAACGAACTGAAATTTCAGAATTTCTAACAAAATCATGGTCTTTACAGAAAACAGTCACAAAATGTGCCTAAAGCTGCATTTAAGTAAAAATTATCATTCTTACGGACGGGTATTTGAGACTTGGGTTTCCAACTTAAATAGCAATTTTTTTAGCCCCTAGCGTATTAAACGAGCTGAAATTTTGGAATTCCTAACAAAATCATGGTCTTTACAGAAAACATTCACAAATTGTGAATAAAGTTGCATTTAAGGAAAAAATATCATTCTTACGGACGCTTATTTGAGTCATGGGTTCCAGTTTTAAAAGCCATTTTTTCAGGGTCTATCGTACCAAACGAGCTGAAATTTCGGAATTCCTAACAAAATCATGATCTTAACCGAAAACAGTCACAAATTGTCAATTAAGTTGCATTTGAGGAAATAACATAATTCTTATAGGCGCAATTTTGAGACTTGGGTTCGAACTTAAGTAGCCATTTTTTCAGCCCCTATCATACCGAACGAGCTGAAATTTCGGAATTCCTAACAAAATCATGGTCTTTACAGAAAACATTCACAAAATGTGCCTTAAGTTGCATTTCATGAAAAATCATAAGTCTTATTGTGCGCTATTTTTAGACTTGGGTTCGAACTTAAATAGCCATTTTTTGAGGCCTTATTACGATAAAAAAAACGAGCTGAAATTTCGGAATTCCTAACAAAATCATGATCTTAACCGAAAACAGTCACAAATTGTCAATTAAGTTGCATATGAGGAAAAATCATAATTCTTATAGGCGCAATTTTGAGACTTGGGTTCGAACTCAAATAGCCATTTTTTCAGCCCCCATCATACCGAACGAGCTGAAATTTCGGAATTCTTAACAAAATCATGGTCTTTACAGAAAACATTCACAAAATGTGCCTTAAGTTGCATTTCATGAAAAATCATAAGTCTTATTGTGCGCTATTTTTAGACTTGGGTTCGAACTTAAATAGCCATTTTTTGAGGCCTTATTACTAAAAAAAAAACGAGCTGAAATTTCGGAATTCCTAACAAAATCATGATCTTAACCGAAAACAGTCACAAAATGTGCCTAAAGTTGCATTTAAGTAAAAATTATCAGTTTTACTAGCCCTATTTTGAGTCTTTGGTTCGAACTTAAAAAGCCTTTTTTTCAGGCTCTATCGAAAAATCATAAGACTTATAGGCGCTATTTTGAGACTTGGGATCGAACTTAAATAGCCATTTTTTCAGGCCCTATCGTACGAAACGATCTAAAATTTCAGAATTTCCAACTAAATTATGGTCTTTACAGAAAACAGTCATAAAATTTGCCTTTAGTTGCATTTAAGTAAAAATTATCATTCTTACGGACGCTTATTTGAGACTTGGGTTCGAACTTAAATAGCCATTTTTTCAGTCCCTAGCTTACCAAACGAGCTGAAATTTCGGAATTCCTAACAAAATAATGGTCTTAACAGAAAACAGTCACAAATTGTGAATTAAGTTGCATTTAAGGAAAAATTATAATTCTTACGGACGTTTATTTGAAAGTTGGGTTCCAGTTTGGAAAGCCATTTTTTCAGGCTCTATTTTACCAAACGAGCTCAAATTTCGGAATCGTGATCAGTGTACTGGTCCAAACCGAAAACCGTCACAAAATGTGCCTTAAGTTACATTTCATGAAAAATCATAAGTCTTATTGGCGCTATTTTGAGACTTGGGTTCGAACTTAAAAAGCCATTTTTTCAAGCATAATCTTACCGAACGAACTGAAATTTCGGAATTCCTTTCAAAATCATGGTCCAAATCAAATGCAGTCACAAATTTTGCATAATGTTGCATTTCTGGAAAAATCATAAGATAGCGCTAATAAAAATCATTTTATTAGCGCTATTTTGAGGCTTTGGTTTGAACCTAAATAGCCATTTTTTCAGGCCCTCTCGTACCAAACGAACTGAAATTTCAGAATTTCTAACAAAATCATGGTCTTTACAGAAACACTCACAAAATGTGCCTAAAGCTGCATTTAAGTAAAAATTATCTTTCTTACGGACGGGTATTTGAGACTTGGGTTCGAACTTAAATAGCCATTCTTTCAGCCCCTAGCGTATTAAACGAGCTGAAATTTTGGAATTCCTAACAAAATCATGGTCTTAACAGAAAACATTCACAAATTGTGAATAAAGTTGCATTCAAGGAAAAAATATCATTCTTACGGACGCTTATTTGAGACTTGGGTTCCAGTTTTAAAAGCCATTATTTCAGGCTCTATCGTACCAAACGAGCTGAAATTTCGGAATTCCTAACAAAATCATGATCTTAACCGAAAACAGTCACAAATTGTCAATTAAGTTGCATTTGAGGAAAAATCATAATTCTTATAGGCGCAATTTTGAGACTTGGGTTCGAACTTACATAGCAATTTTTTCAGCCCCCATCATACCGAACGAGCTGAAATTTCTGAATTCCTAACGAAATCATGGTCTTTACAGAAAACATTCATCAAATGTAAATAAAATTGCATCTCTGGAAAAATCATTATTCTTATAGGCGCTATATTGAGACTTGGGTTCGAACTTAAATAGCCATTTTGTCAGGCCCTATCGTAAAAAACGAGCTGAAATTTCGGAATTCCTAACAAAATCATGGTCTTAACCGAAAACAGTCAAAAAATGTGCCTTAAGTTGCATTTCATGAAAAATCATAAGTCTTATTGGCGCTTTTTTTAGACTTGGTTTCGAACTTAAATAGCCATTTTTTGAGGCCTTATCGGACCAAACGAGCTGACATTTCGAAATTCCTAACTAAATCATGGTCTTAACAAAAAATTTCACAAATTGTGCATAAAGTTGCATTTAAGGAAAATTCATAAGTTTTATTAGCGCTATTTTGAGGCGTTGGTTCGAACTTAAATAGCCTTTTTTTCAAGCCCTATCATACCGAACGAGGTGAAATTTTGGAATTCCTAACAAAATCATGGTTTTTACAGAAAACATTCACGAAATGTAAATAAAATTGCATTTCTGGGAAAATCATAATTCTTATAGGCGCTATTTTGAGATTTGGGTTCGGACTTAAATAGCCATTTTGTCAGGCCCTATCGTACCAAACGAGCTGAAATTTCGGAATTTCTAACAAAATCATGGTCTTTACAGAAAACAAACACAAATTGTGCCTCAAGTTGCATTTAAGTAAAAATTATCATTCTAACTGACGCTTATTTGAGACTTGGGTTCGAACTAAAATAGCCATTTTTTCAGCCCCTAGCGTACTAAACGAGCCGAAATTACTAACAAAATCATGGTCTTTACAGAAAACATTCACAAAATGTAATTAAAATTGCATTTCTGGATAAATCATAATTCTTATAGGCGCTATTTTGAGACTTGGGTTCGGACTTAAATAGTCATTTTGTCAGGCCCTATCGTACCAAACGAGCTGAAATTTCGGAATTCCTAACAAAATCATGGTCTTAACAGAAAACAGTCACAAAATGTTCCTAAAGTTGCATTTAAGTAAAAATTATCAGTTTTATTAGCCCTATCTTGAGGCTTTGGTTCGAACTTAAATAGCCTTTTTTTCAGGCTCTATCGTGTCAAACGATCTGAAATTTCGGAATTCCTAACAAAATCATGGTCTTAACAGAAAACAGTCACAAAATGTGCCTAAAGTTGCATTTAAGTAAAAATTATCAGTTTTATTAGCCCTATTTTGAGTCTTTTGGTTCGAACTTAAAAAGCCTTTTTTTCAGGCTCTGTCGAAAAATCATAAGACTTATGGGCGCTATTTTGAGACTTGGGATCGAACTTAAATAGCCATTTTTTCAGGCCCTATCGTACGAAACGATCTCAAATTTCAGAATTTCTAACAAAATTATGGTTTTTACAGAAAACAGTCATAAAATTTGCCTTTAGTTGCATTTAAGTAAAAATTATCATTCTTACGGACGCTATTTTGAGACTTGAGTTCGAACTTAAAAAAACTTTTTTTCAAGCCCAATCATACGGAACGAGCTGAAATTTTTGAATTCCTAGCAAAATCATGGTCTTAACAGAAAACAGTCACAAAATGTGCCTAAAGTTGCATTTAAGTAAAAATTATCAGTTTTATTAGCCCTATTTTGAGGCTTTGGTTCGAACTTAAAAAGCCTTTTTTTCAGGCTCTATCGAAAAATCATAAGACTTATAGGCGCTATTTTGAGACTTGGGATCGAACTTAAATAGCCATTTTTTCAGGCCCTATCGTACGAAACGATCTAAAATTTCAGAATTTCTAACAAAATTATGGTCTTTACAGAAAACAGTCATAAAATTTGCCTTTTGTTGCATTTAAGTAAAAATTATCATTCTTACGGACGCTTATTTGAGACTTGGGTTCGAACTTAAATAGCCATTTTTTCAGTCCCTAGCGTACCAAACGAGCTGAAATTTCGGAATTCCTAACAAAATAATGGTCTTAACAGAAAACAGTCACAAATTGTGAATTCAGTTGCATTTAAGGAAAAATCATAATTCTTACGGACGTTTATTTGAAAGTTGGGTTCCAGTTTGGAAAGCCATTTTTTCAGGCTCTATCGTACCAAACGAGCTCAAATTTCGGAATCGTGATCAGTGTACTGGTCCAAACCGAAAACCGTCACAAAATGTGCCTAAAGTTGCATTTCATGAAAAATCATAAGTCTTACTGGCGTTATTTTGAGACTTGGGTTCGAACTTAAAAAGCCATTTTTTCAAGGATAATCTTACCGAACGAACTGAAATTTTTGAATTCCTTTCAGAATCATGGTCCAAATCAAATGCAGTCACAAATTTTGCATTATGTTTCATTTCTGGAAAAATCATAAGTTTTATTAGCGCTATTTTTAGGCTTTGGTTTGAACCTAAATAGCCATTTTTTCAGGCCCTATCGTACCAAACGAACTGAAATTTCAGAATTTCTAACAAAATCATGGTCTTTACAGAAAACAGTCACGAAATGTGCCTAAAGCTGCATTTAAGTAAAAATTATCATTCTTACGGACGGGTATTTGAGACTTGGGTTCGAACTTAAATAGCCATTCTTTCAGCCCCTAGCGTATTAAACGAGCTGAAATTTTGGAATTCCTAACAAAATCATAGTCTTAACAGAAAACATTCACAAATTGTGAATAAAGTTGCATTCAAGGAAAAAATATCATTCTTACGGACGCTTATTTGAGACTTGGGTTCCAGTTTTAAAAGCCAGTTTTTCAGGCTCTATCGTACCAAACGAGCTGAAATTTCGGAATTCCTAACAAAATCATGATCTTAACCGAAAACAGTCACAAATTGTCAATTAAGTTGCATTTGAGGAAAAATCATAATTCTTATAGGCGCAATTTCGAGACTTGGGTTCGAACTTAATTAGCCATTTTTTCAGCCTCTATCATACCGAACGAGCTGAAATTTCGGAATTCCTAACAAAATCATGGTCTTTACAAAAAAACATTCACAAAATGTAAATAAAATTGCATTTCTGGAAAAATTATTATTCTTATAGGCGCTATTTTGAGACTTGGGTTCGAACTTAAATAGCCATTTTTTGAGGCCATATCGGTCTAAACGAGCTGAAATTTCGAAATTCCTAACTAAATCATGGTCTTAACAAAAAATTTCACAAATTGTGCATAAAGTAGCATTTAAGGAAAAATCATAAGTTTTATTAGCTCTGTTTTGAGGCTTTGTTTCGAACTTAAATAGCCTTTTTTTCAGGCTCTGTCGTACCAAACGATCTGAAATTTCAGAATTTCTAACAAAATCATAGTCTTTACAGAAAACAAACACAAAATGTGCCTCAAGTTGCATTTAAGTACAAATTATCATTCTTACTGACGCTTATTTGAGACTTGGGTTCGAACTTAAATAGCCATTTTTTCAGCCCCTAGGGTACTTAACGAGCTGAAATTTTGGAATTCCTAATGAAATCATGGTCTTAACAGAAAACATTCACAAATTGTGAATAAAGTTGCATTTAACGAAAAAATATCATTCTTACGGACTTGGGTTCCAGTTTTAAAAGCAATTTTTTCAGGCTCTATCGTACCAAACGAGCTGAAATTTCGGAATTCCTAACAAAATCATGATCTTAACCGAAAACAGTCACAAATTGTCAATTAAGTTGCATTTGAGGAAAAATCATAATTCTTATAGGCGAAATTTTGAGACTTGGGTTCGAACTTAAATAGCCATTTTTTCAGCCCCTATCATACCGAACAAGCTTTACAGATGAACTGGTCTTTACAGAAAACATTCACAAAATGTAAATAAAATTGCATTTCTGGAAAAATCATAATTCTTATAGGCGCTATTTAGAGACTTGGGTTCGATCTTAAATAGCCATTTTGTCAGGCCCTATCGTATAAAACGAGCTGAAATTTCGGAATTCCTAACAAAATAATGGTCTTAACCGTCAAAACAGTCACAAAATGTGCCTTAAGTTGCATTTCATGAAAAACCATAAGTCTTATTGGCGCTTTTTTAAGACTTGGGTTCGAACTTAAATTGCCATTTTTTGAGGCCTTATCGGACCAAACGAGCTGAAATTTAGGAATTCCTTACAGAATCATGGTCAAAACCAAAAGCAGTCACAAAGTGTGCATAAAATCGCATTTCTGGAAAAATCATATGACTTATAGGCGCTATTTTGAGACTTGGGTTCCAGTTTTAAAAGCCATTTTTTCTGGCTCTATCGTAGAAAACGTGCTGAAATTTCGGAATTCCTAACAAAATCATGGTCTTAACCGTCAAAACAGTCACAAAATGTGCCTTAGGTTGCATTTCATGAAAAACCATAAGTCTTATTGGCGCTTTTAAAAGACTTGGGTTCGAACTCAAATAGCCATTTTTTGAGGCCTTATCGGACCAAACGAGCTGAAATTTCGAAATTCCTTACTAAATCATGGTCTAAACAAAAAATTTCACAAATTGAGCATAAAGTTGCATTTAAGGAAAAATCATAAGTTTTATTAGCGCTATTTTGAGGCTTTGGTTCGAACTTAAATAGCCTTTTTTTTAGGCTCTGTCGTACCAAACGATCTGAAATTTCAGAATTTCTAACAAAATCATAGTCTTTACAGAAAACAAACACAAAATGAGCCTCAAGTTGCATTTAAGTAAAAATTATCATTCTAACTGACGCTTATTTGAGACATGGGTTCGAACTAAAATAGCCATTTTTTCAGCCAAAGAAATTACTAAGAAAATCATGGTCTTTACAGAATACATTCACAAAATGTAAATAAAATTGCATTTCTGGAAAAATCATAATTCTTATAGGCGCTATTTTGAGACTTACGTTCGAACCCAGTTCGAACTTAAAAAAACTCTTTTTCAAGCCCTATTACACCGAACTAGCTGAAATTTCGGAATTTCTACGAAAATCATGGTCTTAACAGAAAACAGTCACAAAATATGTAAATAAAATTGCATTTCTGGAAAAATTATTATTCTTATAGGCGCTATTTTGAGACTTGGGTTCGAACTTAAATAGCCATTTTGTCAGGCCCTATCGTAAAAAACGAGCTGAAATTTCGGAATTCCTAACAAAGCATGGTCTAAGCCGAAAACAGTCACAAAATGTGCCTTAAGTTGCATTTCATGAAAAATCATAAGTCTTATTGGCGCATTTTTTAGACTTGGGTTCGAACTTAAATAGCCATTTTTTGAGGCCTTATCGGACCAAACGAGCTAAAATTCCGAAATTCCTAACTTAATCATGGTCTTAACAAAAAATTTCACAAATTGTGCATAAAGTAGCATTTAAGGAAAAATCATAAGTTTTATTAGCGCTATTTTGAGGCTTTGGTTCGAACTTAAAAAGCCCTTTTTTCAGGCTCTGTCGTACCAAACGATCTGAAATTTCAGAATTTCTAACAAAATCATAGTCTTTACAGAAAACAAACACAAAATGTGCCTCAAGTTGCATTTAAGTACAAATTATCATTCTTACTGACGCTTATTTGAGACTTGGGTTCGAACTTAAATAGCCATTTTTTCAGCCCCTAAACGAGCCGAAATTTCGGAATTTCTAACAAAATCATGTTCTCTACAGAAAAAATTCTCAAAATGTAAATAAAATTGCATTTCTGGAAAAATCATAATTCTTATAGGCGCTATTTTGAGACTTGGGTTCGAACTTAAATAGCCATTTTTTCAGCCCCTAGCATATTAAACTAACTGAAATTTTGGAATTCCTAACAAAATCATAGTCTTTACAGAAAACCTTACAAAATGTTAATAAAATTGCATTTCTGGAAAAATCATTATTCTTATAGGCGCTATTTTGAGACTTGGGTTCGATCTTAAATAGCCATTTTGTCAGGCCCTATCGTATAAAACGAGCTGAAATTTCGGAATTCCTAACAAAATCATGGTCTTAACCGTCAAAACAGTCACAAAATGTGCCTTTAGTTGCATTTCATGAAAAACCATAAGTCTTATTGTCGCTTTTTTAAGACTTGGGTTCGAACTTAAATTGCCATTTTTTGAGGCCTTATCGGACCAAACGAGCTGAAATTTCGAAATTCCTTACTAAATCATGGTCTAAACAAAAAATTTCACAAATTGAGCATAAAGTTGCATTTAAGGAAAAATCATAAGTTTTATTAGCGCTATTTTGAGGCTTTGGGTCGAACTTAAATAGCCTTTTTTTTAGGCTCTGTCGTACCAAACAATCTGAAATTTCAGAATTTCTAACAAAATCATAGTCTTTACAGAAAACAAACACAAAATGAGCCTCAAGTTGCATTTAAGTAAAAATTATCATTCTAACTGACGCTTATTTGAGACATGGGTTCGAACTAAAATAGCCATTTTTTCAGCCAAAGAAATAACTAAGAAAATCATGGTCTTTACAGAAAACATTTACAAAATGTAAATAAAATTGCATTTCTGGAAAAATCATAATTCTTATAGGCGCTATTTTGAGACTTACGTTCGAACCCAGTTCGAACTTAAAAAAACTCTTTTTCAAGCCCTATCACACCGAACTAGCTGAAATTTCGGAATTTCTACGAAAATCATGGTCTTTACAGAAAACAGTCACAAAATATGTTAATAAAATTGCATTTCTGGAAAAATTATTATTCTTATAGGCGCTATTTTGAGACTTGGGTTCGAACTTAAATTGCCATTTTGTCAGGCCCTATCGTAAAAAACGAGCTGAAATTTCGGAATTCCTAACAAAGCATGGTCTAAGCCGAAAACAGTCACAAAATGTGCCTTAAGTTGCATTTCATGAAAAATCATAATTCTTATTGGCGCTTTTTTTAGACTTGGGTTCGAACTAAAATAGCCATTTTTTGAGGCCTTATCGGACCAAACGAGCTGAAATTTCGAAATTCCTAACTTAATCATGGTCTTAACAAAAAATTTCACAAATTGTGCATAAAGTAGCATTTAAGGAAAAATCATAAGTTTTATTAGCGCTTTTTTGAGGCTTTGGTTCGAACTTAAAAAGCCCTTTTTTCAGGCTCTGTCGTACCAAACGATCTGAAATTTCAGAATTTCTAACAAAATCATAGTCTTTACAGAAAACAAACACAAAATGTGCCTCAAGTTGCATTAAAGTACAAATTATCATTCTTACTGACGCTTATTTGAGACTTGGGTTCGAACTTAAATACCCATTTTTTCAGCCCCTAGCGTATTAAACGAGCCGAAATTTCGGAATTTCTAACAAAATCATGACTCTACAGAAAAAATTCTCAAAATGTAAATAAAATTGCATTTCTGGAAAAATCATAATTCTTATAGGCGCTATTTTGAGACTTGGGTTCGAACTTAAATAGCCATTTTTTCAGCCCCTAGCATATAAAACGAACTGAAATTTTGTAATTCCTAACAAAATCATGGTCTTTACAGAAAACCTTACAAAATGTAAATAAAATTGCATTTCTGGAAAAATCATTATTCTTATAGGCGCTATTTTGAGACTTGGGTTCGATCTTAAATAGCCATTTTGTCAGGCCCTATCGTATAAAACGAGCTGAAATTACGGAATTCCTAACAAAATCATGGTCTTAACCGTCAAAACAGTCACAAAATGTGCCTTAAGTTGCATTTCATGAAAAACCATAAGTCTTATTGGCGCTTTTTTAAGACTTGGGTTCGAACTTAAATTGCCATTTTTTGAGGCCTTATCGGACCAAACGAGCTGAAATTTAGGAATTCCTTACAGAATCATGGTCTAAACCAAAAGCAGTCACGAAGTGTGCATAAAATCGCATTTCTGGAAAAATTATATGACTTATAGGCGCTATTTTGAGACTTGGGTTCCAGTTTTAAAAGCCATTTTTTCAGGCTCTATCGTAGAAAACGTGCTGAAATTTCGGAATTCCTAACAAAATCATGGTCTTAACCGTCAAAACAGTCACAAAATGTGCCTTAAGTTGCATTTCATGAAAAACCATAAGTCTTATTGGCGCTTTTTAAAGACTTGGGTTCGAACTCAAATAGCCATTTTTTGAGGCCTTATCGGACCAAACGAGCTGAAATTTCGAAATTCCTTACTAAATCATGGTCTCAACAAAAAATTTCACAAATTGAGCATAAAGTTGCATTTAAGGAAAAATCATAAGTTTTATTAGCGCTATTTTGAGGCTTTGGTTTGAACTTAAATAGCCTTTTTTTTAGGCTCTGTCGTACCAAACGATCTGAAATTTCAGAATTTCTAACAAAATCATAGTCTTTACAGAAAACAAACACAAAATAAGCCTCAAGTTGCATTTAAGTAAAAATTATCATTCTAACTGACGCTTATTTGAGACATGGGTTCGAACTAAAATAGCCATTTTTTCAGCCAAAGAAATTACTATAAAAATCATGGTCTTTACAGAAAACATTCACAAAATGTAAATAAAATTGCATTTCTGGAAAAATCATAATTCTTATAGGCGCTATTTTGAGACTTACGTTCGAACCCAGTTCGAACTTAAAAAAACTCTTTTTCAAGCCCTATCACACCGAACTAGCTGAAATTTCGGAATTTCTACGAAAATCATGGTCTTTACAGAAAACAGTCACAAAATATGTAAATAAAATTGCATTTCTGGAAAAATTATTATTCTTATAGGCGCTATTTTGAGACTTGGGTTCGAACTTAAATAGCCATTTTGTCAGGCCCTATCGTAAAAAACGAGCTGAAATTTCGGAATTCCTAACAAAGCATGGTCTAAGCCGAAAACAGTCACAAAATGTGCCTTAAGTTGCATTTCATGAAAAATCATAAGTCTTATTGGCGCTTTTTTTAGACTGTGGTTCGAACTTAAATAGCCATTTTTTGAGGCCTTATCGGACCAAACGAGCTGAAATTTCGAAATTCCTAACTTAATCATGGTCTTAACAAAAAATTTCACAAATTGTGCATAAAGTAGCATTTAAGGAAAAATCATAAGTTTTATTAGCGCTATTTTGAGGCTTTGGTTCGAACTTAAAAAGCCCTTTTTTCAGGCTCTGTCGTACCAAACGATCTGAAATTTCAGAATTTCTAACAAAATCATAGTCTTTACAGAAAACAAACACAAAATGTGCCTCAAGTTGCATTTAAGTACAAATTATCATTCTTACTGACGCTTATTTGAGACTTGGGTTCGAACTTAAATAGCCATTTTTTCAGCCCCTAGCGTACTAAACGAGCCGAAATTTCGGAATTTCTAACAAAATCATGTTCTCTACAGAAAAAATTCTCAAAATGTAAATAAAATTGCATTTCTGGAAAAATCATAATTCTTAAGAGCGCTATTTTGAGACTTGGGTTCGAACTTAAATAGCCTTTTTTTCAGCCCCTAGCATATTAAACGAACTGAAATTTTGGAATTCCTAACAAAATCATGGTCTTTACAGAAAACCTTACAAAATGTAAATAAAATTGCATTTCTGGAAAAATCATTATTCTTATAGGCGCTATTTTGAGACTTGGGTTCGAACTTAAATAGCCTTTTTTTCAAGCTTTATCGAACCAAACGAGCTGAAATTTAGGAATTCCTTACAGAATCATGGTCAAAACCAAAAACAGTCACAAAGTGTGCATAAAATCGCATTTCTGGAAAAATCATAAGACTTATTGGCGCTATTTTGAGACTTGGGTTCCAGTTTAAAAAGCTTTTTTTTCAGGCTCTATCGTACCAAACGAACTGAAATTTCAGAATTTCTAACAAAATCATGGTCTTTACAGAAAACAGTCACAAAATGTGCCTAAAGCTGCATTTAAGTAAAAATTATCATTCTTACGGACGGGTATTTGAGACTTGGGTTTCCAACTTAAATAGCAATTTTTTTAGCCCCTAGCGTATTAAACGAGCTGAAATTTTGGAATTCCTAACAAAATCATGGTCTTTACAGAAAACATTCACAAATTGTGAATAAAGTTGCATTTAAGGAAAAAATATCATTCTTACGGACGCTTATTTGAGTCATGGGTTCCAGTTTTAAAAGCCATTTTTTCAGGGTCTATCGTACCAAACGAGCTGAAATTTCGGAATTCCTAACAAAATCATGATCTTAACCGAAAACAGTCACAAATTGTCAATTAAGTTGCATTTGAGGAAATAACATAATTTTTATAGGCGCAATTTTGAGACTTGGGTTCGAACTTAAGTAGCCATTTTTTCAGCCCCTATCATACCGAACGAGCTGAAATTTCGGAATTCCTAACAAAATCATGGTCTTTACAGAAAACATTCACAAAATGTGCCTTAAGTTGCATTTCATGAAAAATCATAAGTCTTATTGTGCGCTATTTTTAGACTTGGGGTCGAACTTAAATAGCCATTTTTTGAGGCCTTATTACGATAAAAAAAACGAGCTGAAATTTCGGAATTCCTAACAAAATCATGATCTTAACCGAAAACAGTCACAAATTGTCAATTAAGTTGCATTTGAGGAAATAACATAATTTTTATAGGCGCAATTTTGAGACTTGGGTTCGAACTTAAGTAGCCATTTTTTCAGCCCCTATCATACCGAACGAGCTGAAATTTCGGAATTCCTAACAAAATCATGGTCTTTACAGAAAACATTCACAAAATGTGCCTTAAGTTGCATTTCATGAAAAATCATAAGTCTTATTGTGCGCTATTTCTAGACTTGGGTTCGAACTTAAATAGCCATTTTTTGAGGCCTTATTACGATAAAAAAAACGAGCTGAAATTTCGGAATTCCTAACAAAATCATGATCTTAACCGAAAACAGTCACAAAATGTGCCTAAAGTTGCATTTAAGTAAAAATTATCAGTTTTACTAGCCCTATTTTGAGTCTTTGGTTCGAACTTAAAAAGCCTTTTTTTCAGGCTCTATCGAAAAATCATAAGACTTATAGGCGCTATTTTGAGACTTGGGATCGAACTTAAATAGCCATTTTTTCAGGCCCTATCGTACGAAACGATATAAAATTTCAGAATTTCCAACTAAATTATGGTCTTTACAGAAAACAGTCATAAAATTTGCCTTTAGTTGCATTTAAGTAAAAATTATCATTCTTACGGACGCTTATTTGAGACTTGGGTTCGAACTTAAATAGCCATTTTTTCAGTCCCTAGCGTACCAAACGAGCTGAAATTTCGGAATTCCTAACAAAATAATGGTCTTAACAGAAAACAGTCACAAATTGTGAATTAAGTTGCATTTAAGGAAAAATTATAATTCTTACGGACGTTTATTTGAAAGTTGGGTTCCAGTTTGGAAAGCCATTTTTTCAGGCTCTATTTTACCAAACGAGCTCAAATTTCGGAATCGTGATCAGTGTACTGGTCCAAACCGAAAACCGTCACAAAATGTGCCTTAAGTTACATTTCATGAAAAATCATAAGTCTTATTGGCGCTATTTTGAGACTTGGGTTCGAACTTAAAAAGCCATTTTTTCAAGCATAATCTTACCGAACGAACTGAAATTTCGGAATTCCTTTCAAAATCATGGTCCAAATCAAATGCAGTCACAAATTTTGCATAATGTTGCATTTCTGGAAAAATCATAAGTTTTATTAGCGCTATTTTGAGGCTTTGGTTTGAACCTAAATAGCCATTTTTTCAGGCCCTATCGTACCAAACGAACTGAAATTTCAGAATTTCTAACAAAATCATGGTCTTTACAGAAACACTCACAAAATGTGCCTAAAGCTGCATTTAAGTAAAAATTATCTTTCTTACGGACGGGTATTTGAGACTTGGGTTCGAACTTAAATAGCCATTCTTTCAGCCCCTAGCGTATTAAACGAGCTGAAATTTTGGAATTCCTAACAAAATCATGGTCTTAACAGAAAACATTCACAAATTGTGAATAAAGTTGCATTCAAGGAAAAAATATCATTCTTACGGACGCTTATTTGAGACTTGGGTTCCAGTTTTAAAAGCCATTATTTCAGGCTCTATCGTACCAAACGAGCTGAAATTTCGGAATTCCTAACAAAATCATGATCTTAACCGAAAACAGTCACAAATTGTCAATTAAGTTGCATTTGAGGAAAAATCATAATTCTTATAGGCGCAATTTTGAGACTTGGGTTCGAACTTACATAGCAATTTTTTCAGCCCCCATCATACCGAACGAGCTGAAATTTCTGAATTCCTAACGAAATCATGGTCTTTACAGAAAACATTCATCAAATGTAAATAAAATTGCATCTCTGGAAAAATCATTATTCTTATAGGCGCTATATTGAGACTTGGGTTCGAACTTAAATAGCCATTTTGTCAGGCCCTATCGTAAAAAACGAGCTGAAATTTCGGAATTCCTAACAAAATCATGGTCTTAACCGAAAACAGTCAAAAAATGTGCCTTAAGTTGCATTTCATGAAAAACCATAAGTCTTATTGGCGCTTTTTAAAGACTTGGGTTCGAACTCAAATAGCCATTTTTTGAGGCCTTATCGGACCAAACGAGCTGAAATTTCGAAATTCCTTACTAAATCATGGTCTCAACAAAAAATTTCACAAATTGAGCATAAAGTTGCATTTAAGGAAAAATCATAAGTTTTATTAGCGCTATTTTGAGGCTTTGGTTTGAACTTAAATAGCCTTTTTTTTAGGCTCTGTCGTACCAAACGATCTGAAATTTCAGAATTTCTAACAAAATCATAGTCTTTACAGAAAACAAACACAAAATAAGCCTCAAGTTGCATTTAAGTAAAAATTATCATTCTAACTGACGCTTATTTGAGACATGGGTTCGAACTAAAATAGCCATTTTTTCAGCCAAAGAAATTACTAAGAAAATCATGGTCTTTACAGAAAACATTCACAAAATGTAAATAAAATTGCATTTCTGGAAAAATCATAATTCTTATAGGCGCTATTTTGAGACTTGGGTTCGAACTTAAATAGCCTTTTTTTCAGCCCCTAGCATATTAAACGAACTGAAATTTTGGAATTCCTAACAAAATCATGGTCTTTACAGAAAACCTTACAAAATGTAAATAAAATTGCATTTCTGGAAAAATCATTATTCTTATAGGCGCTATTTTGAGACTTGGGTTCGAACTTAAATAGCCTTTTTTTCAAGCTTTATCGAACCAAACGAGCTGAAATTTAGGAATTCCTTACAGAATCATGGTCAAAACCAAAAACAGTCACAAAGTGTGCATAAAATCGCATTTCTGGAAAAATCATAAGACTTATTGGCGCTATTTTGAGACTTGGGTTCCAGTTTAAAAAGCTTTTTTTTCAGGCTCTATCGTACCAAACGAACTGAAATTTCAGAATTTCTAACAAAATCATGGTCTTTACAGAAAACAGTCACAAAATGTGCCTAAAGCTGCATTTAAGTAAAAATTATCATTCTTACGGACGGGTATTTGAGACTTGGGTTTCCAACTTAAATAGCAATTTTTTTAGCCCCTAGCGTATTAAACGAGCTGAAATTTTGGAATTCCTAACAAAATCATGGTCTTTACAGAAAACATTCACAAATTGTGAATAAAGTTGCATTTAAGGAAAAAATATCATTCTTACGGACGCTTATTTGAGTCATGGGTTCCAGTTTTAAAAGCCATTTTTTCAGGGTCTATCGTACCAAACGAGCTGAAATTTCGGAATTCCTAACAAAATCATGATCTTAACCGAAAACAGTCACAAATTGTCAATTAAGTTGCATTTGAGGAAATAACATAATTCTTATAGGCGCAATTTTGAGACTTGGGTTCGAACTTAAGTAGCCATTTTTTCAGCCCCTATCATACCGAACGAGCTGAAATTTCGGAATTCCTAACAAAATCATGGTCTTTACAGAAAACATTCACAAAATGTGCCTTAAGTTGCATTTCATGAAAAATCATAAGTCTTATTGTGCGCTATTTTTAGACTTGGGTTCGAACTTAAATAGCCATTTTTTGAGGCCTTATTACGATAAAAAAAACGAGCTGAAATTTCGGAATTCCTAACAAAATCATGATCTTAACCGAAAACAGTCACAAATTGTCAATTAAGTTGCATATGAGGAAAAATCATAATTCTTATAGGCGCAATTTTGAGACTTGGGTTCGAACTCAAATAGCCATTTTTTCAGCCCCCATCATACCGAACGAGCTGAAATTTCGGAATTCTTAACAAAATCATGGTCTTTACAGAAAACATTCACAAAATGTGCCTTAAGTTGCATTTCATGAAAAATCATAAGTCTTATTGTGCGCTATTTTTAGACTTGGGTTCGAACTTAAATAGCCATTTTTTGAGGCCTTATTACTAAAAAAAAAACGAGCTGAAATTTCGGAATTCCTAACAAAATCATGATCTTAACCGAAAACAGTCACAAAATGTGCCTAAAGTTGCATTTAAGTAAAAATTATCAGTTTTACTAGCCCTATTTTGAGTCTTTGGTTCGAACTTAAAAAGCCTTTTTTTCAGGCTCTATCGAAAAATCATAAGACTTATAGGCGCTATTTTGAGACTTGGGATCGAACTTAAATAGCCATTTTTTCAGGCCCTATCGTACGAAACGATCTAAAATTTCAGAATTTCCAACTAAATTATGGTCTTTACAGAAAACAGTCATAAAATTTGCCTTTAGTTGCATTTAAGTAAAAATTATCATTCTTACGGACGCTTATTTGAGACTTGGGTTCGAACTTAAATAGCCATTTTTTCAGTCCCTAGCTTACCAAACGAGCTGAAATTTCGGAATTCCTAACAAAATAATGGTCTTAACAGAAAACAGTCACAAATTGTGAATTAAGTTGCATTTAAGGAAAAATTATAATTCTTACGGACGTTTATTTGAAAGTTGGGTTCCAGTTTGGAAAGCCATTTTTTCAGGCTCTATTTTACCAAACGAGCTCAAATTTCGGAATCGTGATCAGTGTACTGGTCCAAACCGAAAACCGTCACAAAATGTGCCTTAAGTTACATTTCATGAAAAATCATAAGTCTTATTGGCGCTATTTTGAGACTTGGGTTCGAACTTAAAAAGCCATTTTTTCAAGCATAATCTTACCGAACGAACTGAAATTTCGGAATTCCTTTCAAAATCATGGTCCAAATCAAATGCAGTCACAAATTTTGCATAATGTTGCATTTCTGGAAAAATCATAAGATAGCGCTAATAAAAATCATTTTATTAGCGCTATTTTGAGGCTTTGGTTTGAACCTAAATAGCCATTTTTTCAGGCCCTCTCGTACCAAACGAACTGAAATTTCAGAATTTCTAACAAAATCATGGTCTTTACAGAAACACTCACAAAATGTGCCTAAAGCTGCATTTAAGTAAAAATTATCTTTCTTACGGACGGGTATTTGAGACTTGGGTTCGAACTTAAATAGCCATTCTTTCAGCCCCTAGCGTATTAAACGAGCTGAAATTTTGGAATTCCTAACAAAATCATGGTCTTAACAGAAAACATTCACAAATTGTGAATAAAGTTGCATTCAAGGAAAAAATATCATTCTTACGGACGCTTATTTGAGACTTGGGTTCCAGTTTTAAAAGCCATTATTTCAGGCTCTATCGTACCAAACGAGCTGAAATTTCGGAATTCCTAACAAAATCATGATCTTAACCGAAAACAGTCACAAATTGTCAATTAAGTTGCATTTGAGGAAAAATCATAATTCTTATAGGCGCAATTTTGAGACTTGGGTTCGAACTTACATAGCAATTTTTTCAGCCCCCATCATACCGAACGAGCTGAAATTTCTGAATTCCTAACGAAATCATGGTCTTTACAGAAAACATTCATCAAATGTAAATAAAATTGCATCTCTGGAAAAATCATTATTCTTATAGGCGCTATATTGAGACTTGGGTTCGAACTTAAATAGCCATTTTGTCAGGCCCTATCGTAAAAAACGAGCTGAAATTTCGGAATTCCTAACAAAATCATGGTCTTAACCGAAAACAGTCAAAAAATGTGCCTTAAGTTGCATTTCATGAAAAATCATAAGTCTTATTGGCGCTTTTTTTAGACTTGGTTTCGAACTTAAATAGCCATTTTTTGAGGCCTTATCGGACCAAACGAGCTGACATTTCGAAATTCCTAACTAAATCATGGTCTTAACAAAAAATTTCACAAATTGTGCATAAAGTTGCATTTAAGGAAAATTCATAAGTTTTATTAGCGCTATTTTGAGGCGTTGGTTCGAACTTAAATAGCCTTTTTTTCAAGCCCTATCATACCGAACGAGGTGAAATTTTGGAATTCCTAACAAAATCATGGTTTTTACAGAAAACATTCACGAAATGTAAATAAAATTGCATTTCTGGGAAAATCATAATTCTTATAGGCGCTATTTTGAGATTTGGGTTCGGACTTAAATAGCCATTTTGTCAGGCCCTATCGTACCAAACGAGCTGAAATTTCGGAATTTCTAACAAAATCATGGTCTTTACAGAAAACAAACACAAATTGTGCCTCAAGTTGCATTTAAGTAAAAATTATCATTCTAACTGACGCTTATTTGAGACTTGGGTTCGAACTAAAATAGCCATTTTTTCAGCCCCTAGCGTACTAAACGAGCCGAAATTACTAACAAAATCATGGTCTTTACAGAAAACATTCACAAAATGTAATTAAAATTGCATTTCTGGATAAATCATAATTCTTATAGGCGCTATTTTGAGACTTGGGTTCGGACTTAAATAGTCATTTTGTCAGGCCCTATCGTACCAAACGAGCTGAAATTTCGGAATTCCTAACAAAATCATGGTCTTAACAGAAAACAGTCACAAAATGTTCCTAAAGTTGCATTTAAGTAAAAATTATCAGTTTTATTAGCCCTATCTTGAGGCTTTGGTTCGAACTTAAATAGCCTTTTTTTCAGGCTCTATCGTGTCAAACGATCTGAAATTTCGGAATTCCTAACAAAATCATGGTCTTAACAGAAAACAGTCACAAAATGTGCCTAAAGTTGCATTTAAGTAAAAATTATCAGTTTTATTAGCCCTATTTTGAGTCTTTTGGTTCGAACTTAAAAAGCCTTTTTTTCAGGCTCTGTCGAAAAATCATAAGACTTATGGGCGCTATTTTGAGACTTGGGATCGAACTTAAATAGCCATTTTTTCAGGCCCTATCGTACGAAACGATCTCAAATTTCAGAATTTCTAACAAAATTATGGTTTTTACAGAAAACAGTCATAAAATTTGCCTTTAGTTGCATTTAAGTAAAAATTATCATTCTTACGGACGCTATTTTGAGACTTGAGTTCGAACTTAAAAAAACTTTTTTTCAAGCCCAATCATACGGAACGAGCTGAAATTTTTGAATTCCTAGCAAAATCATGGTCTTAACAGAAAACAGTCACAAAATGTGCCTAAAGTTGCATTTAAGTAAAAATTATCAGTTTTATTAGCCCTATTTTGAGGCTTTGGTTCGAACTTAAAAAGCCTTTTTTTCAGGCTCTATCGAAAAATCATAAGACTTATAGGCGCTATTTTGAGACTTGGGATCGAACTTAAATAGCCATTTTTTCAGGCCCTATCGTACGAAACGATCTAAAATTTCAGAATTTCTAACAAAATTATGGTCTTTACAGAAAACAGTCATAAAATTTGCCTTTTGTTGCATTTAAGTAAAAATTATCATTCTTACGGACGCTTATTTGAGACTTGGGTTCGAACTTAAATAGCCATTTTTTCAGTCCCTAGCGTACCAAACGAGCTGAAATTTCGGAATTCCTAACAAAATAATGGTCTTAACAGAAAACAGTCACAAATTGTGAATTCAGTTGCATTTAAGGAAAAATCATAATTCTTACGGACGTTTATTTGAAAGTTGGGTTCCAGTTTGGAAAGCCATTTTTTCAGGCTCTATCGTACCAAACGAGCTCAAATTTCGGAATCGTGATCAGTGTACTGGTCCAAACCGAAAACCGTCACAAAATGTGCCTAAAGTTGCATTTCATGAAAAATCATAAGTCTTACTGGCGTTATTTTGAGACTTGGGTTCGAACTTAAAAAGCCATTTTTTCAAGGATAATCTTACCGAACGAACTGAAATTTTTGAATTCCTTTCAGAATCATGGTCCAAATCAAATGCAGTCACAAATTTTGCATTATGTTTCATTTCTGGAAAAATCATAAGTTTTATTAGCGCTATTTTTAGGCTTTGGTTTGAACCTAAATAGCCATTTTTTCAGGCCCTATCGTACCAAACGAACTGAAATTTCAGAATTTCTAACAAAATCATGGTCTTTACAGAAAACAGTCACGAAATGTGCCTAAAGCTGCATTTAAGTAAAAATTATCATTCTTACGGACGGGTATTTGAGACTTGGGTTCGAACTTAAATAGCCATTCTTTCAGCCCCTAGCGTATTAAACGAGCTGAAATTTTGGAATTCCTAACAAAATCATAGTCTTAACAGAAAACATTCACAAATTGTGAATAAAGTTGCATTCAAGGAAAAAATATCATTCTTACGGACGCTTATTTGAGACTTGGGTTCCAGTTTTAAAAGCCAGTTTTTCAGGCTCTATCGTACCAAACGAGCTGAAATTTCGGAATTCCTAACAAAATCATGATCTTAACCGAAAACAGTCACAAATTGTCAATTAAGTTGCATTTGAGGAAAAATCATAATTCTTATAGGCGCAATTTCGAGACTTGGGTTCGAACTTAATTAGCCATTTTTTCAGCCTCTATCATACCGAACGAGCTGAAATTTCGGAATTCCTAACAAAATCATGGTCTTTACAAAAAAACATTCACAAAATGTAAATAAAATTGCATTTCTGGAAAAATTATTATTCTTATAGGCGCTATTTTGAGACTTGGGTTCGAACTTAAATAGCCATTTTTTGAGGCCATATCGGTCTAAACGAGCTGAAATTTCGAAATTCCTAACTAAATCATGGTCTTAACAAAAAATTTCACAAATTGTGCATAAAGTAGCATTTAAGGAAAAATCATAAGTTTTATTAGCTCTGTTTTGAGGCTTTGTTTCGAACTTAAATAGCCTTTTTTTCAGGCTCTGTCGTACCAAACGATCTGAAATTTCAGAATTTCTAACAAAATCATAGTCTTTACAGAAAACAAACAGAAAATGTGCCTCAAGTTGCATTTAAGTACAAATTATCATTCTTACTGACGCTTATTTGAGACTTGGGTTCGAACTTAAATAGCCATTTTTTCAGCCCCTAGGGTACTTAACTAGCCGAAATTTCGGAATTACTAACAAAATCATGTTCTCTACAGAAAACATTCACAAAATGTAAATAAAATTGCATTTCTGGAAAAATCATAATTCTTATAGGCGCTATTTTGAGACTTATTTTGAGTCAGTTTCAGAATTTCTAACAAAATTATGGTCTGTACAGAAAACATTCACAAATTGTGAATAAAGTTGCATTTAAGGAAAAAATATCATTCTTACGGACGCTTATTTGAGACTTGGGTTCCAGTTTTAAAAGCCATTCTTTCAGGCTCTATCGTACCAAACGAGCTGAAATTTCGGAATTCCTAACAAAATCATGATCTTAACCGAAAACAGTCACAAATTGTCAATTAAGTTGCATTTGAGGAAAAATCATAATTCTTATAGGCGCAATTTTGAGACTTGGGTTCGAACTTAAATAGCCATTTTTTCAGCCCCCATCATACCGAACAAGCTGAACTTTCGGAATTCCTAACAAAATCATGGTCTTTACAGAAAACATTCATCAAATGTAAATAAAATTGCATCTCTGGAAAAATCATTATTCTTATAGGCGCTATTTTGAGACTTGGGTTCGAACTTAAATAGCCATTTTGTCAGGCCCTATCGTAAAAAACGAGTTGAAATTTCGGAATTCCTAACAAAATCATGGTCTTAACCGAAAACAGTAAAAAAATGTGCCTTAAGTTGCATTTCATGAAAAATCATAAGTCTTATTGGCGCTTTTTTTAGACTTGGTTTCGAACTTAAATAGCCATTTTTTGAGGCCTTATCGGACCAAACGAGCTGAAATTTCGAAATTCCTAACTAAATCATGGTCTTAACAAAAAAATTCACAAATTGTGCATAAAGTTGCATTTAAGGAAAAATCATAAGTGTTATTAGCGCTACTTTGAGGCTTCGGTTCGAATTTAAATAGCCTTTTTTTCAAGCCCTATCATACCGAACGAGCTGAAATTTTGGAATTCTTAACAAAATCATGGTTTTTACAGAAAACATTCATAAAATGTAAATAAAATTGCATTTCTGGAAAAATCATAATTCTTATAGGCGCTATTTTGAGATTTGGGTTCGGACTTAAATAGCCATTTTGTCAGGCCCTATCGTACCAAACGAGCTGAAATTTCGGAATTCCTAACAAAATCATGTTCTTAACAGAAAACAGTCACAAATTGTGAATATGTTGTGAATGGGTTCCAGTTTTAAAATTCATTTTTTCAGGCTCTATCGTACCCAACAAGCTGAAATTTCGGAATCGTGATCAGTGTACTGGTCCAAACCGAAAACCGTCACAAAATGTGCCTTAAGTTGCATTTCATGAAAAATCATTAGTCGTATTGGCGCTATTTTTAGACTTGGGTTCGAACTTAAATAGCCATTTTTCCAAGCCCTATCTTACCGAACGAGCTGAAATTTCGGAATTCCTTACAGAATAATGGTCCAACCCAAATGCAGTCACAAATTTTGCATAAAGTTGCATTTCTGGAAAAATCTTAAGACTTATTGGCGCTATTTTGAGACTTGGGTTCGAACTTAAATAGCCTTTTATTCAAGCTCTATCGAACCAATTGAGCTGAAATTTAGGAATTCCTTACAGAATCATGGTCAAAACCAAAAGCAGTCACAAAGTGTGCATAAAATCGCATTTCTGGAAAAATCATAAGACTTATAGGCGCTATTTTGAGACTTGGGTTCCAGTTTTAAAAGCCATTTTTTCAGGCTCTATCGTACCAAACGAGCTGAAATTTCGGAATTCCTAACTAAATCATGATCTTAACAGAAAACAAACACAAATTGTCAATTAAGTTGCATTTGAGGAAAAATCATAATTTTTATAGGCGCCATTTTGAGACTTGGGTTTGAACCTAAATAGCCATTTTTTCAGGCCCTATCGTACCAAACGAACTGAAATTTCAGAATTTCTAACAAAATCATGGTCTTTACAGAAAACAGTCACAAAATGTGCCTAAAGCTGCATTTAAGTAAAAATTATCATTCTTACGGACGGGTATTTGAGACTTGGGTTCGAACTTAAATAGCCATTTTTTCAGCCCCTAGCGTACTAAACGAGCCGAAATTTCGGAATTACTAACAAAATCATGTTCTCTACAGCTGAAATTTCGGAATTCCTAACAAAATCATGGTCTTAACCGAAAACAGTCCAAAAATGTGCCTTAAGTTGCATTTCATGAAAAATCATAAGTCTTATTGGCGCTTTTTTTAGACTTGGTTTCGAACTTAAATAGCCATTTTTTGAGGCCTTTTCGGACCAAACGAGCTGAAATTTCGAAATTCTTAACTAAATCATGGTCTTAACAAAAAATTTCACAAATTGTGCATAAAGTTGCATTTAAGGAAAAATCATAAGTTTTATTAGCGCTATTTTGAGACTTTGGTTCGAACTTAAATATCCTTTTTTTCAAGCCCTATCATACCGAACTAGCTGAAATTTTGTAATTCCTAACAAAATCATGGTTTTTACAGAAAAAATTCACAAAATGTAAATAAAATTGCATTTCTGGACAAATCATAATTCTAATAGCGCCTATGCGCTATTTTGAGATTTGGGTTCGGACTTAAATAGCCATTTTCTCAGGCCCTATCGTACCAAACTAGCTGAAATTTCGGAATTCCTAACAAAATCATGGTCTTAACAGAAAATAGTCACAAATTGTGAATAAAGTTGCATTTTATGAAAAAATATCATTCTTTTGACGCTTATTTGAGACTTGGGTTCCAGTTTTAAAAACCATTTTTTCAGGCTCTATCGTACCAAACAAGCTGAAATTTTGGAATCGTGATCAGTGTTATCGTCCAAACCGAAAACAGTCACAAATTTTGAATGTCACAAGTTGTGTATAAGGAAAAATCATAAGTTTTATTGAGTTGAGTTAGTTAATTAAGTTCTATTTTGAGATTTGGGTTCAAACTTAAAAAGCCTTTTTTTCAGGCTCTATCGAAAAATCATAAAAATTATAGGCGATATTTTGAGACTTGGGTTCGAACTTAAATAGCCATTTTATCAGGCCCTATCGTGCCAAACGATCTGAAATTTCAGAATTTCTAACAAAATTATGGTCTGTACAGAAAACAGTCACAAATTGTGAATAAAGTTGCATTTAAGGAAAAATTATAATTCTTACGGACGTTTATTTGACACTTGGGTTCGAGTTTTAAAAGCCATTTTTTCAGGCTCTATCGTACCAAACGAGCTGAAATTTCGGAATCGTGATCAGTCTTATGGTCCAAACCGAAAGAAGTCACAAAATTGGCATCAAATTGCATTTCTGGAAAAATTGTAAGACATATTGGCCAGATTTTGAGACTTGGGTTCGAACTTAAATTGCCATTTTTTCAGGCCTTATCTTCCCAATGAGCTGATTTCGGAATTTTAAAATCCATTTTTCAGGCTCTATCTTATTAAACGTGCTGAAGTTTTGGAATTGTAATCTGAATTATCCAATATGTCCAAACCGAAATCACTCAAAAATCTGCATTTTTTTTTGTTTCTGGAATAATAATCATTCTTCCGTCATATTTCATCGGATCAGACTCTTAGCGACAAATTTCGTGTCTTTCACTATCGATATGATCTTGAGAACTCTGACGGAGTATTATTATCAATTCAATTATTTCGTTAATGAATATGGTCGTTAATAAATAATCGAAAAAAGAAGTGTTTTTGAGAAGATGACGTTAAAAGTCGGGGATACCTAATCGAGAGAATCAAATACATGAGTCGGGTCCTGTCAAAAGTTAGAATAAAAGAAAAAGTTTGTACGAGACAATAATATATATGAATGAGAGTAAGGCGAGGAGCTTTTGCAGATACATATTTGTGTGGTGGTTCATCCTTACTCCCTGCCCCTGTTAAAAAATGGTAAGTTATTAAGTAAGTTACCATTCGCTTTCGAAATCCCGCAGAAGTTCATTTGTCCAGGAAATGCACTGACTCTTATAAATTTATACTTGTCGAATATCAAGAGAATGCATTAATATATTTTGAGAAATTAGGTTGCTGAAAGTTTCCAGTTTCTTGTTCAGATACTTAAAAACTTTTTTGGAAGACGAAAGTTTTGCCAACTTCACCATTTTTACGTGATAAAAATGCATAAATATTTTAGGTTTCATTTCATGCACTCGTCCTCGAAAAACTAGCGCATAAATTTTTTATGCAGGACCCATTAAGGATTTGATAATAATATCCCGCTTAAACTCAAAAGCGCATGCAAAAGATAAATAATGCTCGATTAAAAGCTAACTACTTTTTGACAAAACATTTACTTCTGCGCACTGCCTTGTTTGTTCCTTTTCACATAACCAAAACTTATATATGAAATTTCCTAGTCATTTCTGTAACGAGATAATAATTGTAGGTATGTCAACACAGTTTTTGGCACAATAATTGTGAGAACATGACTCTCCAGTGAATTTTTTCTTCATTTTCACATTTTTCCAAAAACACAAACATTTTCACTGTTCGCTAGATTTGTAATAATTATGAATTTATGCTAAATTCACTATCTTCTTTCATCTTAAATGAACGGTTCGGTATTTACTTAAGGTGAACTATTTTATCTATTCAACGCGAAAAGATCGGAGATTTTGTATTCCACAGATACACAATAAAGTGAACGTAAGTAAAGGAAGAGTTTTAGAGATCCTCTATACTAATTGTGTGCGCACGTTGGGTGCCTAGAATGTTAACACAATTTGGTCAACAGTACCGAGTGGAAACTTCTTATGCGTTTCTAGAACTATGTAAAGAGAGTGGGAACAGAATCTGGGGGGTGAATTTTAACCAGTGAGACTTGGATTCACTATTTTGACCCGAAGTTTATAAGAATTGATGCAGTGGGTAGGAGACGGAGAAACAGCTTCCAAAAAAATCAAAACATGGCGCGTGACCACCAAACTAATGACCTCAATCATTTGGGATAGTGATGGAGCTCTGAAGATAGAAAAACCAAAAAAAGAAAAAGATGAATGATTGATTCTTCCCAAATTTTTTTGCTTAACATAAAGCAGAAGAGAAGTTAAAGTGCGATGTGAAGTTGCGAAGGATGCTTTGAGGGAAACTGATTTATAAAATAAATTCTTCACCCTGCCTGACGTTTATTTATTTTTAAAATTTAGTAAGATACCTACCAGTTGGACTAGATTTACTGATGAAGATGTCACGATAGGCACTGCATTTCAGTTTTAAGATATGGATCATTGCTATTGGTAGGAAGTCTCTCCACTCCTTAACCAAATAATATCAAACGAAAGTATTTATATAGGTAGTACTTTCAGAGTTAAGGAGCACCAAGGTGTTTGAATAATAATAATTATTATTCTAGATTTGCCAACTTTACTTTGGAAACTAATCATTCTATTAGTATAAATAAAGGATTAAACTAATTACACATAAATATAATAGGTTTACAAATTAAATTGCTTTCAAATTTAAAAAATTTAAAAAGTGTTAAAAGTCAATTAAGTATTATTAAAACCTTTTTTTTAAATAGACATGTCTTAAAATTAATTTTCACATTAAAAGCAATACAGATAACATACCACCAATATTTCTCATACAATGTACACATGCAATATCAGGTCCACTCGCCGCACTATTTAACCACTTACTTTCTTCTGGACATTTTCCAACCCGATAGAAATATAGTTTTACTACCCCTATTTTCAAAAAAGGTCATGACAAAGACATTACAAACTACCGTCCTATATATACATAGGAATACTCAATTAACACTTCCAAAATTTTTTGAATCTCTTCTTCTCGATATAATTTATCCATCAATACTCAAAGTAATTGATAAAAACCAACATGGATTCGTTACTGGAAGGTCAATTGCTACTAACCTGCTACTATACAACAACAATATTACGGAATCTTTTTCCAACAAAAAAACAAGTTGACAGTATCTAAACAGACTTTTCAAAAGCTTTCGAGAAAGTATCCAATAAATTATTGCTTAGTTAACTGTATGCATTGGGAGTGAGAGATAAGTTTTTGGATTGGTTCTCGAGTTACTTGTCTAACAGAATTTTATTTGTCGAAATAAAATATTCCAAAGTTATTTCATGAAACTAGTGGCCTACCGCAAGGGAGTCACCTCGGCCCCATTCTCTTTCTTATATTTATAAATGATATCATAAATCGTTTTGACGATGTAAAAGTTCTGATTTTTTACGATGACATCAAATTAAACAAAAAAATTCTAATATAAGCGATTGCCTAATCTTACAGTCAAACATCGGCAAATTACATAATTGGTGTATAGCTAACAACTTGTTCCTCAATATTGATAAATGTAAGTCATTGACATTTTGTCGAACAAATATCTCACTACTATTCACATACACAATAGTAAGCAAAATCTTAGAAATAGTCAACGAAATTCGGGA
The DNA here is from genome assembly GCF_061612785.1 of Hesperophylax consimilis. Taxonomy (NCBI): domain Eukaryota; kingdom Metazoa; phylum Arthropoda; class Insecta; order Trichoptera; family Limnephilidae; genus Hesperophylax; species Hesperophylax consimilis. The sequence goes on along the minus strand of NC_142837.1, from coordinate 19,229,162 downwards.
TCTTGGAGTTATAGTCCAATGCGTTACCACTGGACTATGACGGCCGGCATAGTCCAGTGGTAACGCATTGGACTGCCATTCCGAAGGTCGCGGGTTCGAACCCGGCGTGCGCAAATAAATTTTATTTGATTAATTTGTGTTATTTCACAATTAATTAATTAAAATAATATATAGTATATTTGCGGCACGTTCCAGAGTGGAAGATACTACCAGTATCGCCCTGGTGTAAGACCACCATTCAGAATTGAAACGTTGCTCCAAATGGCTTTAGCCGTGTTTAGTGACTAGATCTGAATAGCCAGGTACTTCCCCACCTTCCTCTTTCCCTTCCCCACTTACCTTCAGCCTCACAACATCCCCCAATTGGGGATGCCATAGTCTCACTGACTCCAGACGGGAGCAGTTGGGACTCTTGTGAGGTATTCACTATAAAAAAAATAAATAAAAAAAAATACACTCAATTAAATATAAGTTAAAAAAATAGTAGTTTTCGGGATATAATAATTTAACTGCAATCAACTTAAATATTCGATCCTTATCAAAATATTGGGATACGTTTCTTGTCGTTATCTCTAGCTCTCTGAGTAATATTGATATATTCACGCTTTGTGAAACGTCGATTAATGAAAATGATATACATCTATACAAAATATTGGGTTTTACTTCTCATTACCTTTGTCGAAAAAACAAATCGGGAGGCGGGATTATTTTATATGTGAAAGATCACCTAACGTTCGAACAAATTAACATAATGCCAACTAAATTTGAATGTGTCTACGGAACTATTTCTGTCAAAAAACATAAACGTCTACATATATTGGCAACATACAGACCACCTAATTCAAATAAAAAAATATTTCTCGAAGAGCTAGATGTAATATTGGGAAATATTGAAATTAAAGAATCCGTTATGGTACTTGGGGATACGAACATAAACTTATTAAATTATCAGGAACCAATTGTAATGCAATATGAAAACATTATGGCTAAATTTGGATTTTTAAAATGTATTAATGACGTGACCCGTGAAGCCATACTGACTAACTATGTAACGGCTACATGTCTAGACCATATCTATGTAAGAGAGAGAGACAAATGAAATCAGCTCATGTGTATGTGAAACTATAATAGCGGATCACTACCTTATTGCAACAACGATGCGTTTCTCTACCTATGAGGCAGGTACCACCAATAAATCGCACCATACGAAATATACTGTAATATCGGAAAAAAAAGTCGACCTACTTATTGAAATCACTGATTGGAATGAAATACTAAACATAACGGAACCTTACTTAATTTATGAAGAAATTAAATCGAAATTCAAATATATTTACGAAAAAAGTACTGAAACAAAATCAAATACAAATAAACAGCGTAATAACCAAAAGGGCTGGATAAATTATAATCTAATAATAATAATAATAATAATAATTGGATAATTTGTAGAGCGCCGTTTTTGTGAAAAATCACCTCAAGGGCGCTCATTGAAAATATACAACTACGTGACACATTATGGTGAAAATGGAAAAACACGCCTAACAATAAAATATATGAAATCGAATTCAAGAAATACAGAAATAAACTAAATAAAAAAATATTTAACACAAAAAAAATATACTATAATAACAAATTTAAGCATTGTTTCAAGGACATTAAAAAAACATGGAATGAAGTAAATCAAGTATTGGGTAGGAAAAATAAATCCTATTGTGATGAAGTCATATCTAAATATTTCTTAAATTCCCTAACTGCGGATGTGGTGGCAGAAAACTTTGCAAAATTCTTTGACGACGGTGTAAATCAGTTATTGCACGAATGCAATGTTCGAGCGTCTGAGTTGAAGCAAGAACATTTGTAACATTCAATGTACCTACCAAGAGCAAATGCAGAACAAACTGAATGCATTATCGGAAGAATGAAAAATTCAAAGACACCGGGCGTGGATCTAATTCGCATGTATGATCTAAAAAAACATGTTAAATTATTTAGTCCTATAATTACTCTCCTAATTAACAGAATTATTGACACAAGTCACATTCCAGCTGAACTAAAATGCAGCATCGTAAGGCCCATTTTTAAAAATGGAGATCACACCGTAATAAATAATTATAGGCCTATTTCCTTATTACCCGCATTAGAAAAAATATTAGAAAAATATATATCTATAAATTTGGATAAATATTTAAATAATTTGGGCATCATTGATGAATGTCAGTATGGCTTCCAAAAACAAAAAAGCTGAGATAAACTGCTCGAAAAATTTTCCAATTATATAAATTCAGAGCTTAACTCAAAAAAACATGTACTAGTATTATTTATTGATTTCTCAAAAGCTTTCGATACACTCAGCCATACACAATTAATCAAGGTACTCGAAATCATAGGAATCCGTGGTAAACTCCTATCATTTTTCAAAAACTATTTAACAAATAGAAAAATGTATGTAAAGATTTTGAAATGTAATGAGTAATTTTAGATTTATTAAATCAGGGGTGCCACAACGGTCAATTTTAGGACCAAAATTATACATTATATATGTAATTGCCATGTCTAAACTTTTTTAAATAGCCCGTAGATTTATTTTTGCTGATGATACTGCACTAGTTGTCTCTAATGAAAACCCTGAAATAGCTATTCAAGAATTACAAATTGACTTTAACGAGCTACTTAAATGGTCTCATGATGTAGGATTAATTATTAATGTCAAAAAAACTAAATGCATGTATATAAGATCACCGAGCTTAAATATGTGGAACTTACCTAAAATAACTGCACATAATTTTGATTGTATACATAAAAAAATGGATAATATTTGTTGCTGTGAAAAAATTGATTTTGCAAACGAATATACTTACCTTGGCATAATCGTAGACAATAACTTTAAATGGGACAAAAGCGTGATCAAAATTTGTAACCAGCTCTGATGTTTGGCGAGTAATTTTTATAAATTAAAATTTGTATTGCCTCGATGTACTCTCAAACTTATATATCATTCTATGGTCGAATCAATACTTAGATATGGAATTCGAACTTAGGGACACTCGAGTAATATTAATATTAAATACATTCAAAATATACAAACTGCTATAATTAAAAAAATTGTTAAACCTAGCATTTACAAACAAAGAAACAACTTAAAATTACTGTATGGCTCTGAGGGCCTACTCCCAATTAAAGGGCTTCTCTGGTTTATCATAATTATGGATAATGCGGGAGAAAATGCGTACAAAAAGCCATTGGTGCACAGTCACAAAACAAGATTTACTGAAAAAAAGGCCTAAAAATTCCACTAATATCAAATAAGTATGGTAGCAGAACACTTGACTATTTGATACCTGTGATTTATAACAAATTTAACGAAAACTTTAACTTGAAAAATAATGAAGAACCCTGCCCTAAACTGACAAAAAAGTGGTTAATAAATGAACAAAACGTTTATCTATCCTAAACATTATATTTGGTATTAATATTTAAACTTAAGCTAATGTGCATTATGTTATAACATTAAATGGTAGAACCTACAGACAAGCTGATTGTCACAGCTTTGTGGGACTACCCATATCTTATATTGTATTAAATGTAATTATATTAAATTTAATAAATAAAAAAAATAAAAAATAATAATTAAAAAAAAAAAAAAAAAAATTAAATTAAATTTTGTAAATCACATACAACAAATAACCAACAAAGGTATGAAGACACTGGGATTTATACTCAGAACCATCAAAGACTTTGGCTCGTTGGAGGTTATAAAAATTGTGTATCTGTCGCTAGTACGCAGCTTTTTAGAATACAATTCAATAGTGTGGTCTCCGTACTACCAGATTCATATAAAAAATATTGAACGTGTGCAGCACAAATTTTTACGATTTATTAACTTCAAATTACACACAAATATTCAACACATAAACTTTACATTCTTACTAAATACACTTAAAATACATTACCTAGAAAACAGAAAAATAATAAATCACCTAACTTTTTTATTTAGTATTATTCACTCCAAACCAGACTGTTGTGAACTTCTGCAACTCATAGATTTCAGAGTACCTACTGAAGCAACTAGACAAAATACTAGTATATTATTCTGCAACAAAGAACTTCAGTACCAATTATCACATACATGCGCCTATTTCTCGCTTTCAAACACTTGGAAACAAATTCACCGCAAATATCGACATATTTAATATAAGTTTGCCTGTGTTCAAGAGATACCTGAATGACATTTTTTGTAGGATATTTAAAGAGCGATTGCGTATATTTGTTGTTTTTTGGTGTTTTTTCTAAACTAAAAACTTTTGTTGTCACTGCATTATGCAGTAAATGATCTTAAATATGTTTCTTGTAAAAGCCCATCAGGGAGTTTAAATTAATAAATAAAATAAAAATAAATAAATATTAATTATAATTAATATTTCTTATTTCATTTTTTTGTTAGTTATTTAGACATCTTTGTTACTCCTTAATTCTTAAAACTTTTGAAGATGTAAATTAATAGAATTATTACTTATTGTACAGTAATTTTTTAAATGTTTATATATTTTATAAAATGTATTTTTTTTAAAGTCAAACCAACCGCGCGTTACCAGTAACCATTAAATATTTTAAAATCTCCTACTACCTCCACAGAAAGGGGAAAATGTTGTTTGTGTCAATATGGAGGAATTAGCCAGCCGAAAAATTGAACTCACCCACCGCTACCCAAACGCAATTCCAACTCATCCACTAAGGAAATGCCATAAATGAAGCAAATTGTATATTATATTGATTTAATTCAGTTGACGAAAATCTTATTAGAAATTCTACATACCCATACCATGTTCAATCACGACTAGCATTATTAACGACGTTCTTTAGCCCTGGGGCATAAATTCAGACGGTTGCATCTGTTTGTTGTTTCGGCCCGCTGGGAGACAGTTTCGAATGACGATATAAGCACGCGCCACACTGGACAACCGTAATTTAATGTACGCAACAAAACAATATGGGGCCAACACTGCAATATTTTACTGCGGCAATAACCTAAATGAGAACAAAATGCAAATTTGACATTAAAGTGTTTTGAATGCATTTTGTGAAGTGGTGCGAGCAGGTGATTCCACTAGTTTTAAATAACACACACTGCAATTAAATAGTACATTTATGTTAAAAATAAATACAATAAAATACAAAATATATCTTGAAAGTTAAGAACCGTATAGGTATCAGGAGTTTCCAATCACTATGGATAGAATATAAAGCACGAAGACTATGCAAAAAAAAATTGTTTGTGATACCTGATAAAACAGGGTGTCGGAGGTAAAGTGCACTAACTCCGTGGGGTAATTCTACACAACTTTAGAAGGAGAAGGTGATTCTAAATGATGGTAGAAATAATAAAGAAATTTAACTTTTTTCGAAATTCCAACGTTTTAAGGTAGTTTTTTGGTAAAAAAGTTTAATTGTTTGTATGGGAAAAAAAAACTCTTTTACAGAAAAATATTTTAGTATGGGAAAAAAGCCTGAAATTTCTTAAAATGTTATTTATGTTTATTACTTGTACCATCGTATAGAATCACCTCCCGAAGTTAGTGCACTTATACCCCCGGACACTTAGTATATCATAATATATCTTTGAGACATACACGACATACAATGCTATTGCTCTCGCTTAATTATAAAACAAATGCAGCATCTAATTCGCCAATTAATCGAGCTCTTCATACTCTAAATAATATTTGTCTTGACTCTAACATTGACATTTTTTCGGATTCACTGCCCAAATTCAAACGTGGCATCATGTCAATAATTTAAACTGTTCAATGCTCATACATACAGACACACACACACACACACACATACACACACACGCACACACCCTCACACACACACACACACGCACACACACACAAACACATACATTACACACACATCTTTATACTACACACGTCATCTGGCAATTAAGAAATAAACATACCACTTAGCAGACATTACAAGGAAACATATCATAGGTACCCAACATGAAGTATCTTACTCCTGTATATTCCTCAAAAATAAAAATACCGGGAACAAGTGGAATAACAGCGTCTTCGTTCGAGAAATAGAGGATGTTGGAATTGTAGGAATAGAGGAGGCAATAAAGTAGTTAAGAAGAGAGGAAGAATATGAAATAAAGGTGGGGAGGGGGTCTGTTTAAATACGAACAAACTTAAAATGGATCCCGAAATCTCAACATATATTATTAACCGTTGTTCAGATATATTGATAACTTTGAACAAGATAAGCAATTGTCACTGCCATTAAAACCTAAATTACTAGTGGGCAATAAATTGTTAAATAATAATATATGGCTAATTTATACAGCATCGTTTTCGTGAAGCAATTAAATTTAAAACTCATTTTTCGATCGTATAGATTTTTAGAATAAATTAAAAAGGAAAATTTCTACTCCATAACATGTAATCTACCGTCAATTATATATATTTTTCATATTGGGTACATAAAATATAATATTATGTCCTGTTTTTCCTACTTGAAGATTGGTTGCTTTTACTATAAAATATCCTCAAGAGACGCAGAAAAAAACTATCCTTATCGCCATATTTTCACTCTCGTTAGAAAAAAATCATAATGAAAATGTTCAGAAACAATAGCAAAAAAAATTGTGTGATCAATTAAAAATGACGTAAATTCCTAAAGTATCTAATTGAAAAAAGCATACAAATTCAATTCGATTTGTAAATTCATATCAATTATACCTGTATAATTGATATGAAATGTTGTTATATTAAAAAATATGCCTGAGAAAGAGATGACACGATCAAATGAATAAGATATTTAAGTCGGGCGATGTGAAGAGTCAAAATAATAGAATAGTATGTATGAGATACTCTGTGAATGTGAATGAGGCAAGGAGTGTATGCCAAGAGTTGTTTGGCAGTCCATCCTCTCTGCTTACCCCTGTGGAGAAACTGTATATGGTTAGTTAGTTAATATTAAGTTCAAAGAAGAAGAAAAATCTATCCTATAATTTCTATCAAAACAAGACTAAATTCCAAAACCTAGAGTGTTGGTAAATGTGATTATTATTTATGGTTTTAATTAATTTTAATTTCTAAAAACGTTTTAAATCCATTTCACAACTAGATAGACAATTGAATAATTTAAATAGGTGGGTAGTGGGTACTCGATATTTTACGAACCGTGGTTAAATAGACCTGGAGTTGATAAAGCGACAGTCGACAGGGACATGCAGAGTTGCAGAGGGCACGGACAGACTGGTGCTTGTGAAACTAATTAGTGCCATTTCAATATTAACTATTCCGATAATAGATTAGACCGATGGTTATCCAGGGGAATTTAAACTGTGGCACGCTTGATTGTGAGGTGTTGTGGGAATAAGTAACGTTGTCGAAGGACAGAAGAAGGGAAGAAGATAGTATGGAATAACCTGCATATTCCTAATATGTAACAAAATATTTCCAAAACAAAGTAACTTATCGATTCATAACATTGTTTTTTATAGCTTAATGATAATGATTAATATGATTTATAACTGTTAACGGTTGAATAAATGGATGTAATTAAGCAAAAGGGAATCAAGTGAATATTTTAGGTATTTTGACCTATGGATATTTTTGTAAAAGAGAAACAAGCATATTTTTGCTTATTTTGGATCAAAATTTAATTGTTTATTCTGAGCTTAACAAAAAAGTCTACGAAAAATAAACGATATTGTATTTTTAACTTCTTAGAGTTTTGTTTAACGAAATACATTGGATAGTCATAGATCTCTTGTAAAAGAGATCCACGAGCTTGTATACTATTGGGTTGTTCTTTGAAATGTTGCTTGGTTTTTTTTTTCAAATTAATATAATAGTGTCGTCAAAATATTGCCTTGCTTTCTAAAATCCCATATCCAACACCGAATGCTCCTTAAAAAACTAGACTAGTTAGCTTGCACAAGGTACGTTTATACTGCTTCTAATTACTTTACAAAGCTTTTATTTCATTTTAAATAATGTATTAAACAAAATATACGTAATATATTGATTATTTAAAAAAAAAAAAAAATTGACACCTGCGTAAAATATTGTATTTCCTAAAAAAATGGATACTAGTTATATAATTGGTTCTTACTAAATATTAAAGAATCCAAGTGCTTATTATACTCAAATCATTGATAATAAATAAATTTCTGTCATTTACCCTTCGTACAAAAATACAGTAAAATATTTTGTATTGATTCCATTACTGTTTTACGCCAAAATATTAACATCCTTTTTATAGTATTTGAGGAGACCTTTTAAACTCTGAAGTCGATCATCTCCATATTTGCAAAATGCTACTTGGTTCCCTATTACTTAATCGCACACCATATACCTAAACGAGAACTATTTATTTATTTGTGTAAATAAAAAAAACCTTAACATTAGGATTTTTTGCTCTTGTCATGTTTTTAACTCGTAACCTTCAGTGGCAAAGAATTTTTCCAACATGTAGGTTATTGAAAATTGTTCATTTTTTCCTATCTCTAGCCGAATATTTGATTTTTCTTGAAATCATTTGAACGAAATAGATTCTTTTAAACGTAAAACTAATGTTTAGTATTGCTTTATTACATTAAAAAACATAAAGATTTTTAAAACTATTAAAAGTACTTTTATTCCAAGTTAAAAAAAAACAATATACTGTGTTGGTTTGTTTCATTTTCGAATGTACAGCAAAAAAAACTATTAAATCGAAAAAAATGCCATTCTCTGTTTTTTGTTGTTGTTGGTTTATTCCACATCATTTTTAACCAATCAGGTTCACCTAGAAGAATAACAAAGCAATTCTCAGATCTTGTCGAAAAAAATGTGTTCGTATGTTTTCCATATTTTGTTCTACATCCACAACAATGGAAAAGTGTGGCAACCAAAGATATTAGAAGAACGAGATATGCTATGTTGGCCGCCGGACCGTAGGCGGAGTACTACCTAATTAGGGTACTTTGAATACTATCGGGACGTGTACGCACAGAAATCTGTTCTATGTATTAGTGCGGATACCTTAGCGTAAGCGAAGGTGTGCAATAGTATTGGTGAACAAAACCGGCGACACTGGGAAAAACAATTCCACACAGTATGAACTGCTCATAGCACATCTCGTTCTTCTAATATCTTTGGTGGCAACACAAAATAACGCAATGATATCAAAACGGCGTAAAATTTTTTTAAATAAAAATAATTTTTAAAAGATGTTTTAATGAAAATAATGATATCCCAAGAGAAAATTCCTTTCCTAACCCAAGGCAATCGCAATGGTAAATATGTCAACATGTAATGCTCGTTTCCTGCAACTTGTTAAAATGGTCTAAAGAAAAACCAATATTCTAGTGGCGACGCGTCATCCGATAAAATATTCTTTAATAGTGGGACATATGAATAGCTAACAAATAACTGATATAAACACTCTGAATAGTTGCTAACCAATTTCAAGAACACCCTCGCACTGAGAAAATAATATAAACTACTACCGCTTAACCTGCTACAATCGATTTCATTTATTTGTTTGTGACCACGGCCTCCGCTATAGAAGTCGGTCTAATATATTTTTTTTTTTTAAAAAGAAAGACGAACATTCCCGGGTTACGAATAAACTGACAATATTTGAAAATCTCCTACTACCACCACAGTAAGCTGAAAATATTGCTTGTGTTGTGATGGAGGACTTAGCCAGCCGAGGAATTGAATACACTACGCCCGAGTGAGACCCAAGCGCGATGTCAACTCGGCCACCGACCGGTCAAATACGATATAAAAAATTTAATAAATTATACGATAGGTGGTCATCACATTATTATTCTTTTGCTACTTGGCTATAATTTAGCTATTTCTTCAAGCAAATATTATGATAACTACAATAGATTTATAGCTTTTATTTCATTAAATTTATTTTTTTAAATAATATATGTAGATTTTATTTTATTAAAAAAAAAAAATTGAAATATTTCAAACATTTATTAGGTTGGTACAATAGTAAAAAATATTTTAAAATAATATAATAGAAGTACCTCTATTAGCAATCACCGCTTTCACACGCCGCGCGCCGTGGCATGATTTCAATTGATGTTCTTACGATTTCTGACAACTCCGGGTCATGTTGCCGAATTCTGATAATCTCTTCTACAAGAACTTGTTGGGTAGTTTCGACTATCTTCCCTGTTTTCGTTTATCTTAGTAAACTTTAGTTATTTTGAATGCAAATTTAAATCATATCATACAAAAAGGACACAACATAAATATTTTATTTATTCGTATATAATTTAAAAACGTTTATTACAACCAGTAGATTGTCCCTAATATGAGAGCATCCCACTGTAGTTAACCATATTTTTACACAATTAAGCACAAAATCTACTTAGGTATTGGAAGCAGAGAATTTTTTTAAATGATGACATCTGAAACTAGCATAGCTTTTTGGAGTTTTTTTTATTTATAGTTCAGTAATTTCCACCATGTGCTACACAAATAAGAAGATAAAATGCTATTTGTTTGTTGTCAAATTTCATTGAGAATTTTTCGTTTTTTATATTCACGAGGAGTCGGGAAGTTTTTCCAAAAAACAATGTAATTGTGTTAATTTGTGTTTGTGTAAAAATCCGTAGAAAACTTAATATTTTTTTGGAAACTGGTAATCGAATTTTCTTATTTTATTAAATTCGTTGGGTTTTCCAATAAGAGGTGTTATTTTGATATTGAATCGTAAAAATCAATGGTTTTGTTACTTGTGTGGCACGTAGCGCCGTTTTGTTGAAAGTAAACGCTGTCCAGATCAATACCATCTAATTTCGGCTATAAAAAATCATTAATCATCTCTCGGTAGCGCAATCCATTCACTGTAACTGTTGCTTCAGGCTCATTTTCGAAAAAGTAACGTCCAATGACTCAGCCGGACTATAAACCGCAACAAACAGTCACATGTTGAGGATAAAGAGGCTTTTCAACAATAACTCTCGGGTTTTCCGAGCCGGAGATGCCACAATTTTGCTTGTTGACGAACCCACCGAGGTGAAAATGGGTCTCATCACTCAAGATGATTTGCATTTGATTCACTCAAGTGGATTTTAATAATTTCAATGCATTGTTGAAGCGTGTATCGTTCAATTTTTATTAATGACGTAGTTTCTACTTGTCAAATGTCAAAAAATGACAGCTTCAAAAGTAACATCTACCGAAATAGCGGGCTATTCAAAATAACACCTCTTATTGGAAAATCCTGTACAGTACGTAATTTTTAAAACACGAAACATTTCTTATTTCGGGTTATAAATTATAATATTATAGACAGAACAGAATTATTTTATTCCAACAAACGCCCCGGCACCCAGAAAATGAATGGATTGAAATATTCACATCCAGTATTAAATTTGACGGAACCGTCCCAAAGTCATTGATAAAGGATACTCAAGGTTGGGGTGTGTTAAGGCAATAACAAAATAACCCATATGACATTAAAAAAAATGATCCAATACGAGGCACAAAAATTTTAAATAAACCCGTGTGGTGTACAAATTAAATATTTGATGCCTTTTGATGTGTGTAATCACGCAATCAATTAGTGCATCACCAATATATACACCAATAAACAAAATCGTGTGCCAAACCAATAAACGATTCAGTATGACGAATGTACCAATACAAAAAAAAAACACCTTGGATGATATCAAATCGCTTTTTAGAGATTGGACTGTGTAGATTTTTAAATTCCATAAACAAGCACAGTTTGTTTTTGTTGGTCCCGTTTCCGTCGTTCCCGAAATGTATCTACTTCATCAAAGTCACCAAAGGAAACAACAATATTATTTGATGAACATAACATATTATTATTTTCATTCAATTTATAAAGCACATAGTACGGGTTCTATCATGCAGAAGATGAAAATGTAGTATTATTGTATATTTCAGAGTGGTAGATACTCTCAGTATTGGCTTGGTGAAAGGCTGCCATTCAAAAATGATATATTCTTTAAAATGATCAGATCTGTAGATCCAGGTACTTCCCCATTCCGAATTTTTCATCCTTTTTCCACATCCTCAAACCTGACAACTTATCCCAATTAACGGTGCCAGTGATGAGGATTAAGGAAAGTACCACTGCTTCCAAATAGCCAGGAGAAATTGGGAATGTTTTTATTGTTTGTGGGCGGTATTCACACAAACAATAAAAAAAGAATTGAATAAAATAATTTATTTTAACTTTAAGCTCGAAGAATTGAAAAAAAAAAAAACCATTTGAGAGAGGCGTGTTTGGCCTACCTGCCAAATTGAACCTCAAAATAATGATAACATTATGTACTTGTATATATCTTCTCAAAACCAGTGCGGGGAACATCTCGTGTCTTATACTCCAATGTCTAAAGCAGATATTGAATGGACTCGGAAAGCAAGTAAACATTAGCGTGAATGCCATTCGGGCTCACAGCGACGCCGCCGCCTAAGAGGCGCACCTTCAATTACTGAAAACTCGTGTCGAGTGATGAACAAATTCAGCGCTGTTTGGTTGAAACCTCCCTACCTACCTTCTTCCCAAGGCTGCCTGGAACAGGTGAACAGAGAAACGGAGTGTTACGCAATGGTGAGGGTGTTTTGTTTCAAATAAATTGGAAGGCCTTTTGTGAAGGCTTATTTGTTCCTTGGGTGGTTTAACTGCTTGTATTTCAATAGAAAATGGAATTCCTGTATTTTTAGTGTAGTCTTTGCGGTCTTTGTCGTAATGATAAAAGTAGATATTACGTTGAAAATACACACGTAATTTTAATTTAACGGTTTTTAAAGTCTTGTTCTGTGTTTATGTTTAAGCGTGATTTAAGTTTTACTAGAGCTAAGATCGTAAAGTAATCTTCAAGTCGATTTGCATAGAAAAATCAGTTTTAATTTTTTTTTTAATTTGGTCGTCGATCCAATTTCACCGTACATTTTATACTTTTATTTAAACTTTCAGCTAAGAAGCTATATTCAAAATAATTGTGCATATTATCTACAAGAAATGTAAATTTTATTTTATTTTAATGAGCTTTAAATTACAAAGCTTTATATTTTTAAATACTTCAGCGATAGTTTCGCCTTGTTTAGAACCTATTTTTCAATTATTATAATTCAAATGGAAATGTGAAATATATTTTGCGACAACTACGATCATATTTTTGAAGATCTATTGTAATTTTATACATATACGTATAAACATAATTACTTTTATGTTTTATGCTTTGCTTTATTTACAATATCAGGTGATATTATTTGATTTCGATATTAATCACAGTGTTAGTATTACTTCAAATATCATGTGTTATTATTTGAATTCAATGCAAAACACGGTGTTATTGTTATTTACAATATCAGGTGTAATTATTTAAATTCGATGTTAATCACAGTGTACTATTTTTTTACAGTATACTACATACTATATATATATATATATATATATATATATTTATATATTATGTATATATCCTATCAAGGCAAATACTCAAAGCTAGTTTTTATTTATTTCAGGAAGTGTTGAGAATAGATATAAAATATGTAAATTTATTCGCTATTTTACTTTATAATAAAAAAAATAACAAGTCTCACATTTGTATTGGCGCAGTTCGACTGGGTTTTCTCAGGAGTATTGTATATAAAGTTGTTTTTTTTAAATATATTTTATTAAAAAGAAAACAGCTCACCAATCATGTGAGCATGATCATCAAAGTAATTGATAATAATTGTCCAGATAGTTTTATGACGTCTTTGGAAGGCGTAAAAAACGTCATGCGTAATAATTACACTGCAGAACTTACGTATAAATATAAAGTTTGTTTAATAAATTTCATAACAATATTATTACATGTTAAAACAAAAATTTTAAATGGAATTCTTTAAGTTAAACTTGCTAACAATATTTTATTTTTTAAAACTATTGGATTTGATTTGTTCCAACGGATGAAAAATGAACTACATATTGATTGACAGCCCATACCTTTTGCAATGCTATAAATTGTTTGTACCGAACAACTACCGTCAGGGTCAACGCCACGACTTGCTTTGTATTCCACACGGCAGAATGGACGTTCTGGCCCAGCATAGCATGACAAGAGGTATGGTGCTGCTAAATGATACCTCTAGGTCTCTTGACATTTTCAACATTGGCATTGAAGATTTCAAAAGTCATTTTAGGCAAGAACTCTAAAATATCGGTTATTGTAAAATATTTAATTTAAAGCTTTGTTTATTTTTGTTACATTTTTGTTACATTTTGTATGTTTATGTTATTTTATGTGTATTGTAATAGGATTGCATCAATCTGTAATGGACAAAAAAAATCAAACCATCTCGCATTTTACCACAGAAGAAGACAGAGATGTAGGACTACCGTATTCTGGGTCATTTTCGACTTTTTTTTACATCCACTTGAGATAAGACCACACCAAATGTAAGTTATAACGATACCACCAATGTCAAAATGTGTATTTCCAGTAAAATTGTTCTCATATTTTTTCTTAGAAAGTTATCAGTTAAAAAAAATAATATTAAATATATACCAAAAAGTCTAAAGATACTACATGGCTGGCATTACCATTCAACCCGGAACTAATGTAGTTTTGGGCTCAATATATTATTATGTATTTTACTATACAATAGTTTATTTTTAAAAAAAATTAAAATAAAACATTTAAAGATCTGTTTGCCAAACTCTTCAACAATGTTAAGTCAATATCCTTGTTATTATAAGCTTAAAATTCCCCTGGAAACCTAATATAAAAATAAATTCTGATAAAGCGAAAATATTTACTTCAGAGTTAACTTTAATTGGCCAGAATAAATATTTGTAAGAGTTCAAAATAGTCCTAAGCCTAAGTAATTGAAATTTCAATCATCATTTGATAAGAAAATGATAGGTCACTTTTTAGACCGGTCAGTGGTTGAGTGGGCATAGCGCTTGGGTCTCACCCGAGCGTCGCGTGTTCGATTCCTCGGCTGGCTAAGTCCTCCATCACAACACAAGCAACATTTTCGGCTTTCTGTGGTGGTAGTAGGAGATTTTCAAAAATTGTTGGGTTATTCGTAACCTGGGAATGTTTGTCTTTCTTTATATATAAAAAAAAAAAATAAAAAAAAAAAAAAAAAAAAATTCACGGCAGTGTCTGTTTTTGATCAGATAGCTTTTCTAAAATCTTTCAAAATGTTGCAGTACAACCTTCAATAACTTTTTTTAATAATTTTTCTTAACCGCTTTTAACACCAAAGAAAACTATGTAAAATGTTAGCATCTTGTCACTAATGTTATTTTATTGAATCAATGTGTAAAAATGTATCCATAACAGTCTGATAAACCATTGACCGGTTTTAAACTGCTGCATTCAAATATTTTCATCGTATCAAATATGAATGTGGACCAGATTCGTCAATGCACACGTTCTTAAATACCCACAAAAATGAAGCGTTTTTCAAATTTTTGAATTTTTTACTTTTTATTTCATCTGACGTATAACTTTTCAGGAAATACTATACGAGTAAATCACATCACACAATGTACCGAAAAGATTAATATTGATTTTTACTTAACCTATTTTTAATATCGTTTATCAAAAGCAAATTACAAATCATACTTCCTTAATATTTATTTAAATTATACATGATGAACAAAACATTTCTTCAACTAAGGAAAGATTGGTAAAATGCCAACCTTTAAAACTTCTGCTTTGCATTATTTACGGAAATGTATTTCTACTTTGACTGATGCTACAATTTAAGTAAAATATTATTTTACTTGCGATCTGTTCGAATGCTTTCCTTTGTATCGACGATCTTAATCAATATTTTCATCAACAGAGACCTACTCCTTTTAAAGACGTTTTCCCCTAAAACTTTATCAATGGAAGCCATGATATTGCATCTTTGCATCGACAGACTTATAATGTCCAGACATTTTCCTTTTATGGACCAGACTTCACCACAATCTTTCGACTATGGCAAACTGGAAATATCAACCGACGGTAGGGTAGTATGGGTGATTTCTTTTACCTTGTTCGTCCATCGACCGGTAGGTTGTCCCTGTGGCCTTTTTTCTAACATTTTCTACCACGGTGAGTTTCAGAGTATCTTGTTCCTTTTTACGGAATGGCAAAAAAATAGACGGAAGTTTGTAGACATACTATAGAGAAGTACATAATATGTAGCTTTCTTGAAACCTTTGGGATTAAAATGTTTGTTTTTCGGTCTGTTCGGGGAGTTTGCCTTTAATACCACAATGTTAAATGATTTTCTATGAACCATTTTTTTTCTTAATATATTGCATTTATCTCAAAAAAATGTATTCATTTGTGTACATACAAATTATACTTAATAAAATGCGTATTTGTATGCCTTAGGTTCCATATTACTATTCTATTACTAGCTTGTGCTTGTTCATAGAAAAAAACGTCGTATTATTTTAATTTTATAATATTATTTAGGAATTAACTCTCTTCGGATACGATCCTAATTCCCATTCACAGTTGATGTTGACTTCATGAGAACGGTTCGACTCATTTTTGTGTAAGTTTGAATGTGGTACTAGATAATGGCATCTGTTTTTCCTCCTTCATTAAATCCGGACCTCTTCAAGATCCGCATTGATAAATCCATTCCTACAGCCCCTACCGTAACCCGTCACAAACGCTGTATATTCAGGTGGCGATATAGTTCCCCTGCCATTACACTGTACAGACAGGGGCGCTCTTGTGAGATAAAAACCTAAATATATATAAATAATGGTTATAATAATAAATAATAATAATAATTAACAGAAAAATACAAAAATAATTTGAAGGTAAAAGGAAAATAAAAGTAGAGTTAGTTGAGGTTTATCAAATACCTCCTCACTAGCCTGTGTTGAGGCAGAATTTTTCAAATTAGTTCCTAATACCTTTGAACATACCTATACTTGTATTAAGATGTATTCGCTCAATAAATTGGTGACTTCAATAACTGCGAATTTGGATGTATGCACCGGTAAAGGCCCTTTTCTTATTTTTGAAGTTTTTACATTATCTTTGAATTTTTTTTGTGATTCGCATTGTTTTATATCGTCTGGAAGAATGTTGTAGAGTCTTGTCGCAAAGTATTTAAAGTTTCGTTGACCAAACGTAGTATGCGTTATCGGTATTTGTAGTAAGTTTTTGTTGTTGCTTCGAGTACATCGTGTATTTAAACTTTTTTCGAAGTAATTATTTATTTATTTATTACTACACGCCCTAATGGGCTTTTACACACTACAAAGTTTAATAGAAGAGTATCACAGTTATTATAAATTCTACAAAATTAAAACAATAAAGGAAATATAATACAACGAAAAAAGAAAAAAATATTAAATGTTACAACAAAAGCATATAATAAAATAAGATACATTAGTAAAAATGATAAGAAGTCTCACATAAATAGATATTCAAAATAAAAATACATATATTGCGGAAATTATAGATGTCTATTTGTGTCTGGATATATAAAAGAATTGAAATAAACAATATTTACATTACTGTATAAATATATTATGTATATTTGAGTACAGATGAGTTAGGATAGTTTTTGCATATAGCTGCCGAACATCAAACACATTAATAATTAGGTTCGCGTCTGTAATTATAGGTAGCCTAGCAATTATTTTTTAAATTGTTTTTGAACCTTTATGATTAGGTCTAGTGCAGATGAAGTGCCGCCTCCCCATGCTATCATTTCATACGCAATAATAGATTGGCAGACAGCAAAATAAATCATTTTCAAGTGATGTAATCCGAGAAAGTTTCGTATGTTAGGTAATAGCTTTACAAGAACATGATATTTACATTGTGAAATAAATTAAATGAATTATGTTGTATTATTAATTAGTTATACATTATAAGTGCATGTTATTAAAAAATAAATAAACAAGAAATTATACGAACAGTGAAAACAATGTCTAAACCACGTACTTTGTTGCAGATGCATAAAATT
This sequence comes from Hesperophylax consimilis, assembly GCF_061612785.1. Classification (NCBI taxonomy): domain Eukaryota; kingdom Metazoa; phylum Arthropoda; class Insecta; order Trichoptera; family Limnephilidae; genus Hesperophylax; species Hesperophylax consimilis. Next base: position 19,211,187 of record NC_142837.1, on the reverse strand, counting down.
AAAATATGTATACAAAATGAATAGTTTGAAGCGAGGCAACGTTCAGGGCAACGAAATGCAAAAAATTATAGTAGATTATGATAAATCAAAAAGACAGTTCACAATTTTATGCAAGAATCAGTCATTATTAATCAGTCATGGGATGGTCCGATGCTCTGTAGGAAACTCGCTTGCACAGCGCTTGCACTGTGCAGTTGTGCACCCTAAAGTTTAAGTTTAGACTTACGGAATTCAATTAGTATTTTTTTTCTGGGAGCACTGGTATTTAATTATAACAGGTAATTTTGCTCACAACCAAATGTCAAATTAGGATTATTCTAATAGGATTTTGTCTCAGTTTTGTGACGAAAAAACGTATGGTGGCTTGTCTTACGGTTTTACCAACATTGGTTGCTGTAAAAATGACTTTGCGAATTGGAAAAAAAAAAGTTGTGTTTTTCTTGAAACCTCAATCAAAAACTAAAGTGTCCCCTTTTCGCGATCCCAGAAGCGCAGTTTTAGGATTATACAAGCCATAAATGTCTATTCTTGGAGCGTTTTCTTCACCACAAATATAGGTTATTGACATAAAAATTCCTTTGCAAGTGTAGTCTGGAAATGATTGGTTTAATCGTAAAAGTGCTTTTTATCTATTACTTGAATAATTTCATGAGAAAGAAAAAAGTTAATGAAGGTAAGCTGTCAGAAATAATCTTGGCCATAAAATTGTATTTCAATTATTATTTTTAATTATCAATGCGTATCAGTTGCATCTTATACATGTTGATAATTTTCTAATTAATAATTCAGTTAGTTGTCTACGCTTATTTTTTTATAACGTATTTAACTATTAAATTTTATTTCTACTCAAACCAAACTATAGTAAGGGCTTCAATTAGTTTAAAGCATATTTTTTGAAATTCATAACTTTAATCAATTCGAAGTAAAGATTAATCGAAAATAACCATATATAAAGTAGGTATTTCACTGATAGATTCACCTCTAAAGTGTATCGTGCTAATGTACAGACACATAGATTTCCTGTTTTAAAATTATGATTATTATAACACAAAGACGCTAAATGAATTGGTTTTTAAAATAACTGAAGAGAGTGCCAACAAAGATATTATAATGGATCACACGACATTTAATTAATACATTTAACGATATCTCCACTTACACTTTAAATTAAATGGCTTATGTCTTTGGCACCGAGTAATTCAACCTTTAACATATCATTTCAAATGTAGGTAAATAGTATTTATCACTCAAATTCTTACTTAATTACATCTTAACCTTCTTGCTAATGTAATATCAAACACGAGTATTACCATCCAGTATGGTCTGAATGTTTCCCCACAAACTTTACTTTGCATGAAATTAAATCATATTAAAAGTCATGTGACGATGTTACCATCTTAATTTACATAATATCTCAGAGTGGCGACATTATAACATTAGTTTAACAAGAGTCTCATTAAGTTAAAATGTTTCTCTATAGTTTTAATTAGCTTAACTATGATTAATTCACCGTCGTAACCGCAACTCCCCAATGGTCAGGAAAGTAATTAACCTTTGGATTAATACAACACGTTCCGAAAGGTTCTATTTTAAAAACGAATTAACTAGAGACAGATGTTTATGAACAATATTAGCGTTTTAATGTTTATCTTGTTATTGTTTTATTGTATATTCACTTGTTATAATTATTTATTGTTTCGGCTTACAGACTTATCAGACCTCCTGATGCTAGTTAGTTTGCATCTTGCCTACTGCCTTCTAGGCTAGGCTAATTCATTTATTAGAAAGGGGAAATATGTTTAATTAATATGAATTTTAGATACTTCATGGTATCCCGGTTACAATGCCACGACATACATTGCCCTTGTCCGACCGCCCCTTAAAGATATGCGGAACGTTAGACCTCCTGATGCTAGTTAGTTTGCCTCACGCCTATTGCCTTCTGGGGTAGGCTAATTCATTTCTTACAATAAAACATAGGTCGTATAAATACCATATGACTAATTATTTTTTAACCTGGTTAAATATAATTAATACGTCCGGATTATTGGATTATTGGATTATCGGATAATATATAATGTTCTAGTGAGACAATATATTTTTAATTCAATTCCAAATATTCAGATTTAAACAAAATGTTGTTTTTAATTATTTATTTTTACACAAATGTGAGATTTTTTAATGCACCGTATTTCTATAAAATGAATTACATTAAAAAAGATACACAGTTAGTAAAACAAAAAAAGATTCTGTGGCCACTAAGACTTAGCGCGTCCTAAAGTCGAAGATATTTTCCGTATCGACCTAGTGACATGCAACCATTCAGAATTGAAACGTTGCTTGAAATGGTTTTGGCTGTGTTTGCTGTTTAGATCTTAATAGGCAGATACTTTTCCACCTTTCTCTTCCTTCCCCTCCCCATTACCTTCAGCCTCACAACATACCATCGGTAACACACCATACCAGACGTTTGGGAGCAGTTGGGACTCTTGTGCAGTTTTTTTCATATTTTGTGTAAGTTTTTCTAATTACCTACTGTAATTTTAATATTAAAGGTACCGTTTATGAAAAAAAAATTGTACTTATTGAAATTACGTTTGAGAAAAATTCGAACAATATTAATATTTGCATTTTTTTCATATTATTATTTTTTTTTTTTATTATTTTTATTATTTAATATTAAATTTACAATTACATGTTATTACATTACATTAAGATTATTTTCTTTTTATTACAGTACATCGTGATACACCTTTTTTTAGAGCAAATGCTCGTGTTAAAAAGGCGGAGAAACGCGTGTAAATAGTAATTTAACATATTTTTTCAGAGAGTGTAATGATAATGAAAAGAATTTTTATTTTTTAATATAACAAAATAAAAATTTTATATGTAACAAAATTTTATCAAATAGAAAAGAGAAAAGGATGTAAAAGAAAGAAAGAGATAAGAATAAGAAATAAGAGAAAAGGATTTCAATATAATAATAATTGAGAGATTATATTGTCTTTTTAAGTATAAACGATTTTAATGTGCTATTGATATAGTGCTTTTATTGAGCTTTTGAATTTTTTATAATTCATTTCCAATCTTAAGTTAAGAGGTAATTGGTTAAACCATTTGACACCAAAATATTTATAAAATTGTTGGGCTGTGGTGGTGTTACAGCGCGGGATAGTTATAGAGCCAAGAATACTTTGTCTATTGCTGTTCGAAAAAGTTATTAAGTTGTCAATGTTGAAACAATCTTTATGTATTTGAAAAAGAGTTATTTTTTTATAAATAATATGAAGTGAAGGGACTTTAAATTCTTGAAATAATCTAATTGTGGGGTAATCATACGGTTTTTTCAAAATTATTTTTACTAATATTCTTTGGATGATTTCTAAAGGTAAGAGAGAAGTTTTGAATGCTCCACCCCAACCAACAATTCCGTATTGTAATACTGATTGAATTAGTGAAAAATATATGGTTCTTAATAATTTAAAATTTAGTATGTTTCGTATTCTAAGAAAAATGTACAATAATTTTCTTAATCTTTCTACTATTGCATTGATTTGTAATTTCCACTTTATGTTACTATCTATAATTACACCTAGATATTTTACATTAGTTTTAACAGTAAGTACAGAGCAGTCAGGTTTACATAAATTTGAAATTCTATTACAATTACATGAGTGTATACTTATCTTTAAATTATCAGGGAATGAATTTTTATTAATGGTGAAAGGAATTATAAAAGTTTTTTCAGTATTAAGTGTTAACAAATTATTATCGAACCATTTTTTAGTATGTTTATATCTAACTCTGCTGTTCTTTGGGTTTCATTCCAAGTTAATCCCTCAGTTAAAATTGCTGTGTCGTCAGCGTATGAAATAAGTTTAGACATAATTGAGAGATTAAAAATATCGTTGACATAAATGATGAAAAGAATTGGACCTAGAACAGTTCCCTGCGGGATGCCAAAATTTGTGGTCTGCGAATCACTCAGAGAGCCATTTAACTTTACAAATTGCTCTCTATTAAAAAGGTAATTTTCAATCCACGTTAAAGCATTGTTAGTTATACCAATTTTCGCTAGTTTCGAGATAAGATTAGAGTGTGATATACTATCAAATGCTTTTCTTAAGTCGACAAATGTTCCAATGCATTTTTTTTTATTATCTAAAGATTTATAAATTTCAGATGTTAAGTCAACGATAGCATCTTGAGTGCTCATATTTTCTCTAAAACCATATTGATGTGCATTTAAAATATTATTTTCTTTAACAAATTTAAATATTTGTTTTTTTACAAGTTTTTCAAATATTTTGGCAATGTTTGAGGTGAGAGAAATTGGCCTATAGTTACTACTTAGATTGGGGTCCCCAGATTTAAAAATTGGAGAAATAATAGTTTTTTGTAGGTAAAGGGAAAGTTGCCATTTTCAAAACTTGTATTTATGATGTGAGCCAATGGTTTACAGAGTGAGTCAGAATTTTTTTTAAGTATTTATAGAAATATTGTCAAAACCAGGGGAAGAATTACCTTTTAATTCATTAACAATTTGTTTAATTTCATCAACATTAGTTCGTTGAAATTGACTCAAGTTGTTACAATTATTGGATGGTGACGGTAGATCTTTATTATCAGTGTTATTTATTTTAAGTGCTAATTTTTCATTATTATCAGTGTTTTTTATTTTGAGTGCTAATTTTTCACCAACTGACCCAAAATAACTATTAAAAATATTTGCACATTTCGTTGGATCCGTGTTTACATCGTAAAGTTTGTTATCAATATCTGTGATTTTGTTTATGTTAGATTTTTTTGGTTTTTTATTGATAATTTCATTTATAGTTTGCCATATCTTTTTATTATTGTTGCCAGCAATATTGATTTTTTCTTTATAGAAATCTTCTTTGGTTTTCCGAATAATGTGGCATAGTTTATTTCTGAATTTTTTAAAGTATTCGTATAGTTTATAGTTTTCTGGAAACTTTTTATGTTCTTTATAAATTTTTTCTTTATGTCTAATTGAAATTATGATTCCTTGAGTGATCCATGGTTTTAATTTTTTAAATTTAGTTTTTGGAGAGTATTTTATAATGGAAGAGGAAGATTTGATGTGCTTATTCAAGATTGCTTCAAAATTTAGTGAACATAAGTCGGTGTTATTAGAGGATAGAACAGTTTCCCAATTTTCAATATTAAGGTTTTGTTGTAATTTTTCGTAATTAATAATAGTTTTTGGGAAATTATTGCGGGAGTAATTATTCACATCTATTTTGTCAGTTTTAAAAGCTACAATACATGTGTGATGATCAGTAATGTTATTTTTCCAAATAATTGTTTTTATTTTTTCAGTTTCATTAGAATTACACCAGATATGATCTATGCATGATGGCCTTTGTCCATGAAATTCTCTCGTATATTTTTTTATACATGGTTTAAAATTTAGTTCCGTTAATATGTTGATATATTCAGTTTTTTCATTATTTCTATTATTTTCAAATTCGTTAGATATATCAATATTAACATCGCCTACAACAAATGCATTTTGAGAACAATTTGTATTTATAATAGATTTCAGATTCTCGGTGAAATTACTAATGCTCGAGTTATGTGTTCTATATAATGCTATTATATCATAAAACGTGTGTTTTATAATAATTCGAATATGAAGACAATTTACAAGATCGATGTGAATTTCATTAACGGAAATATTCTCATGAATAGATTTTACAAAAACAATGATACCGCTGTTTTGATTTATTTTGTAAGTTGTGACAAAGTATTTGTAACCAGGTAAATTATAGGTACCTGAGTAGCCGCTAATTCTGGCTTCAGACAACACAATACAATCCGGTTTATGAGTGAGTTCATTTAATGCAAGTGTAAAATGATCAAAATTTTTCGAGACACTTCGAATATTTAGGTGAAGGATTGTTAATGCTTTTAGAGAATCTATTTCTAATAATGTGTTATTACATTCAACACTAGTTAGACAAATATTTTCCGAAATATTAAAAGATGAGTCTATCTCTTCAAATAATGAGTCAGACATGGTAGTGTTTTAAGAGTATAGAAAAAAAAAATTTGATTTCGACATTATTGTATTGTTGAAATATAATTGTAGGAAAAAATGTATTTGAGGAGAAAAAGTGTTCGCCGAGTGAAACATTAGTTTCAGCAAGAAAATAAATATTAACAAAATTATTAGAATAAAAAAAAACACAATGGTAACAAAAAATAAATTGGTAACAAAATCTCTTATGAATCTCATGTATGAATTTATACATGAAATGTAATTTAATTCTGCTAACATATTTAAATAATTTAAGTGTCCGATAAATAGCAATGATATTAAATGAATAATTCATAAAATTTATCTCCAAGTTTAATATATTGACATTGTTCACCATTATTTCATTTACACTTGTGACAGCGTAAATATTTGATACAAATATGGCGACGCCGCAAATTCTATATTTTGTTGTATAGTACGAGTAACCCGGTATATTATAATTAATTTCACTCGATGAATGCATTTCTGATAATATTATACAGTCAAGTCTATTTAATTGTTTAATAGTTATTAGAAATTCTTCGAAATTTTTTTCCAATGATCTAACGTTCATGTGTATTATTATTAGGCTGGCTGTAGGTTTTATCGTTTGTATTATTTACCGTGTCAACAATCCTTACGTCTATTTTATATGAATTATCTATTGCGTTTATTATAAAGTCGTTCATTTTGAGGTAGTAATAAAAATTAACAATAATGTTGGCGCTGGGAATACACTTCACATTTGCAATTATAATATTACTTGTGTTGACTTTTATATTATCACTGTGTGTTAACACTTTGCGGGAGGGCTTTTCGCAATATTTTTTTGTATATACAATATTTAATACCTTAATAAAGAGTAGGTAAACTACGTTTTGATGGGTAAGTAAAGAACAAACAAAGCAGAATCGAAAGCTTTGGAGCTACGTCCCATTGCTCAATTCAGTTTTTAATCTCATTGACTTGAATGAAATTGACAAGCTTTGTCGTGAATACAAAAACCTTTGAAATGCTTTTCCCGCTTGTCAGCTTAATCGAATTAGTAGCTTCAAGTGATCACTGAATCGAACGATAGGAAACATGATATACTTTATTCGTATCATTATAAAATAACTTACTAACATTATAGGTTGTAATTGTATTATTTTAGTGTTCATTCGTAAGGTTAACCTTTATTAGTGATTGGATAATTTGTAAAGCGTGGTTTTTGTCAAAAAATTATCATTAAAAAATATTGAATAAGTTATATGAATGGTCCAGAAATCAGTTTTAGTAAAATAAACCACAGTATCTGATAACAGATAACTTGAAGTAGAAAAGATGTACTGATATAAATATTGTAAAACATAATCTTAACCACTAAGAGATAGAAAAAAGTGAGAAAACGATATTAATTTGGAATAAAACGAAGATCTGAGAAACACATATTTTCGAGTTAACTGGTAATCTGAAGATAGTACTGCATAATGGAAAAATAAAAAAAAAACGATGGTTGAGATTGAAACATTTAAACTACAATATTACGGTAAGTCACGACAAAATTGATGACCCCTGGTATATACGTCTTACTTCAACAAAATGAATATAAAGAAATCCCATAAAATTTTATCATGTAAACAGTAAAAAAAGGGTTAAAAAAGACAGAAATTAATATTTTATTTATCAATTAGTTAACATGGCTAAGAAAGAGAGATTAAGAAAAATCGTTCAATTTACTATATAAGAACTACCCACTTGCAGGGTCGGATTTGGTAATAAGGTGGGAGAAAGCCGTTAAAAGACAGAAAAAAACGACACATAATTTTGTATGAACGCAAAGAAGAAAATAACGACGTAGAAAACTGATGAAAAGAACATTGGATTTTGTATATTAGCATTGAGTACATAAATTTCGCATAAGAGTATATAAAAGAAAATATTTGAGCTATGTTTTCCAAGTGAAATTTAAATAGAAAGCGAGATTTAGAAAGAAAGAACGCATATAAACTGATAGATTGGCAAGCATTGAAATATTGACAAGAATAAGTACGTTGAAATTGATTTAAGAGGGATACAACAAAATACTGCAAAGGGAAGATTTCACACATCATATGAGAATGAAAACGTATCAAGGAAACAAAATAACCTGAAGAAACTAAGAAAAACGAAGATAAACACAAACAAACACGAACGAACAGAGGGAATCAAGTGCAAATATAAACCTACCTGCTAAGACAAGAACAATAGTGATTGAATTATGAAACGCAATGCCGAACAGAACAGAAATTAGTTGGAAAATTCTGAAAAACTAAAGACATAAATAATCAACGTTTTATTTGAGACGTACGTTGTAACGATGGAGATTTTGGAAATTACGAGTTAGTTAAGAACAATGTTATGTTACAAATGAAATTAACTTAAGCCCTATTGGTATTGAAGGTAGTATAAAAACGCGTGCAGTACATCATTCGAAAGTCAGTTTTTCAGTCAGGTCGAATCAAGGAGTTAAATGCAGATAAACGCATGATACGTCGCTACAGGTAATGAGTACAACTTTGGGGATCAGGTAGCGAAGACACAATGAAAGAGGTTGTTGAAGGTCACAGTATTTTCAGAGTCAGAGTCAAGATGCAGCATGGGAGATGATTTTGGGACCGATAGCGATGACGCCGGATGCAGGCGGTGAAGTGGTTTAGGCGGTAGTTGGCGACAGCGCGTTGAGACCGGACTCACAGACGTGTCAGGAACTAGTGAAGACCATGTGTCTTCCGGGTGCTCCAGTGCTGAATAAGGTAGCCGAAAATTCAAAGGATCTTGTCGGCGGTTGAGCGGGAGATGCAGGCCAGCGAAGATGTCGCGGGCCGATGCGCAGACCAGCGAGGATGCCACGTAGTCTAGTCGTAGTCTAGGGAATTATTAAGTAAGTTAGATACTAAAGTTTTACATTCGACACAGGGATATTCGGAAATAACTTTATAACATCAAATGAAATGAGTTTAGAGTTAGATGGGAGAACTAAGTCTTTCAAATGATTCACTAATTCTATGGAATTTTTAACTGTAAAATTAGGGAAAAACACATTGGAATTATTAAACACATTAGTAAGAAGAGAGGCTAATTTAACTAACCATTTATCTAACGACCTCTCTAATGATCTCTCTCGCCTTTTTAATTTGTGTTTAAATCAACATTATTTTAAATTCAATGATGTGGTGTACCAACAAAAAGATGGCCTTGCGATGGGATCGCCCACCAGCCCGGTATTAGCTGACATATTCATGGATAATATTGAAAACAAGATATTTGAATCTAAATCCCCTATTTTAAAAAAATTTCTTTTGTGGAAACGGTATGTCGACGATATAATTTGTATTTGGAAGGACTCAGACCGTCAACTCAACGCCTTCCTATCACTCCTTAATTCCTTCCACTCAAAAATCCAGTTCTTACTAGAGATAGGCGTAAACTCCAACTTAAATTTTCTAGATCTCTCTTTAACCATTATTAACAACAAAATTAGCTTCAACATTTATAGAAAACCTACATTTACAGACACTATAATACATAATACCTCCAACCACCCTATGTCACACAAACACTCCTCTTTCCACAGCATGATTCACCGGCTTGTTACTATCCCCTTATCTAATTATAATTTTTCTAATGAACCACTTACAATTAAACAAATAGCCATCAACAACGGATATGACTCCGGTGTAATTGATAAAATCCTCTCAAAAAAACTTTGCCAAATCACAACAAATAAATTCCTATATAATTCCCTCCCAACTATTAATAATAATAATGCTGCCACCCAATGGCGTAGAATTTCGTATATAAGTAAATTGTCTTCCCTTTGCATGTCTAAACTTCCTTCAGAAATAAGGCTGGCCTTCTATACTAACAATAACTCTTAAAAATTTTTAATTAATTCTTAAGACAAAGAGGATCGATTAAGCCACTCTGGCTTCTATCGACTAAATTGCAACGATTGCCCAGCAACCTATATAGGAAAAACCGCGCGAAATATAAATATTAGAGTTAAAGAACATATCAGGTGCTTAACAAACACAGGTTTCTCAGAATTTGCCGAACATTTAATCAATACTAACCACACATTTAATAAAAAAACGGGAGTCCAAATAATTCATAAAAATAAAATAGGAATACGCCTGAATAACTTAGAAGCTTTGGAAATTTCTAAATCAACGAAAAATAATACCCAAATTTTAAATAAACAGATAGAACTAACCAACAGCCCGATTTTAAAGTTGTTTCCTTGCTCCAACCTAACCCGTAACCACCACCCTTCCTTTGGTCCTCCCTCAACCCCTCCCCCTCCACCAACCAGTCTCTGATGTTCTCTCCCTCTACTACATACTTTCTCTTTCTTTTATGTTTACCTTATACCTTACTCTGTATTATAATTTAGTATCTATATCTATAATATTATTATGCGATCGTCTGGATGGTCTGGGCCCTCTGATTGGTCGAATTCAAATAATTTATTTCAGTTAAATTCCGCTAACTTGAAAATTAAGACCCAATTTCATACTAAAATAGGATCACCAGATTTCTTCAAAAGCATCGTTTCTGCTCATACAATTTTTGGATAATATCGAAGAAAATATGTTTTAGAAAGTTCACAATCCATTGGATTAATTACATTACAGTAAAAATTATCCACAATTACGTTTTATATATTTGACGTCTGTCAAGAATCAAACATTCCAAGGTTCCTTAAAAATGTCAATCCCTCCTTTACCGGCCGCTGGAGTAGTTTTCCTATTGGCCGACAGAGCGCATAAGAGCGATATTCAAATATGTACAATTTCATTTATTCAAACAACAGTAATTATTTACGTGAAACTACCGTTTTAATACACATTTACAAATAAAACAAACATTCAACCACTCTTTGCATGTACGATTTTGAAAAATATTGATATCTAATATTATTTACGTAAATAATAATTATGCACTATTTTGACAGAACACCGATATGATATACGCGGAAGTATAAGCACTGCCAACCCAATAAAATAACATGAAAGACAATCGGAAGATAGAACGCTTCGTTGATTGTAAAATTAGCCAAAAAATCTCTAATCTGACATGTACTTATGTGTATAATAAAACAATCATTCTGCCAGGTATATAATATATATTAAGGTATTATTCGGAATCGCTGGACAAAGATAATACAAAATATTTTTAAATAAAACTTTCGGATTTACCTTAATTAATATAAAAGGAATATGAATGCATTTGGGAATTTTTTAATTTCAGCATTTTAATTTTTAATTACGTAAAATTAAAATTCGCTTTCGTTGTATTGGATGACAGCCGGAATAATTTATATTGACGACATTTTCTTTTTTTGGTATTCCTGATATGAGTGGCTAGAATTTTTACCATTTACTCTATGCAAATACTAGGTAGGTGGTACTATTTTAGTCACAAGCTCGAAAAATAAAATAAAGGTATTTTGGTATAGGAAATATTTAAAAAAATGTTATTATAGGTTAGGATAGGTTGGGTTAGGTTGGATTAGTATAGTTCAAGTTAGTTTATAGGTTAGGTTAGATTAAGTTGGATTGTTATAGGTTAGTATAAGTCAGGTTATGTTAGGTTAGTTAACGTTAGTTTGGGTTATTATGGGTAAGGTTAGGTTGGGTTATTATAGGTTAAGTTGGATTTTTATAGGTTAGGTTAGGTAAGGATAGGTTAGGTTAGGATTGGTCCGGTTAGGTTAGGTTGGATTAGGTTAGATTGGATTATAATAGGTTAGGTTAGGATATGGGTTAGGTTAGGTTGGATTATTATAGGTGAGGTTAGGTTTAGTTCAGGTGAGATTATTATAGGTTAGGTTAGGACATAGGTTAGGTTGGATTATTATAGGTTAGGCTGGATCATTATAGGTTAGGTTAGGTTATTATAGGTGAGGTTAAATAAAAAAATAATGATAATAATAGCCAAATAAATCATTTGTGCTTTTTAAGTAGGCACTATTTTGCCGGAATCTTGTATTACATTATATTTTTTTAATTTACATTTTTAAATTGTCTCTAGCCGTTCATTTCAGGAATACCGACAAAAGAAAATGTTATCAACAGAAATTATTCAGGCTGTCATCCCATACAGCGAAAGCGAATTTTCATTTAACGTAATTAAAAATTAAAAAGCTAAAATTTAAAATTTCCCAAATGCTGTTCGATTCCTTTTATTCTATTATTAAGGTAAATCATAAGGTATTATTTAAAAATATTTCGTATTTTCCGTGCCCAGCGATTACAAATATTTACCTATATTTATTTACCTTTAGCCATTTAGCCAATTATTCGGAAAAGGTAAAGTTTTACCCGAAAACTGTCATTCTTATTTTGCCTAAACTCCTTCCTGTTCCGTGTTTTAACAATATATACTCACCCTCTCTCTGTGAATGACCTAATATCTACCTATTGAATGTAACTGTTTTTAGTATCACTTAAACTGGGCGAAGCCCAACTAAGTGCCGCCCGCAGGGCCTGGCAGAAAAAAACCCGCGGAGCGGGTACCTACCGAACTATGCTACCTACCCGAACTATGAAAAATCAGAATAACATCAAACGATTATGAACCCCAAATTGCTCCCTATTATAAAACTTATTTTCACTGATAACAAAATAGATCTCCACAAAGGAATTCATAAAATCTTACGAGGCCAAAGCCCTTTAAATAAACAAACAGTGCCCATCCTAGTATTCCAGCTGTTATGAATTCGAAAGTAAGTAACACAAAAAAGGGGTTCCACTAGGGCAGGTTTTTCAATACAATTTTGTCAAGCCTGATCTCAACAGATAATGAAGCGTACCTAACAATTACGTATTTAGATTTCCAGCACCTATCAACTATAAAATGATAGCTCTAAATAATAAAACTATCAACCAAAACTGTGTATATTATGTGTATTTTGTATCTTAATATTTATATTAGAATATATCTAAACGGGGTAATCCTACTATGGATGGTGTCAGCTCCATATCTCGGCACTCGCTGGTTTGGGATGTATTATCTAAAATTAAAAAATTCCAAATTGCAAAAAAAACGTATTTTTACATACATATCTTCTTATGAAAATGAGCAATGAAAAACCCATGGTTATAGCAACCATTTTACAGTGCATGCTTGGAGGAGAGGTCTGGCCTAGGAAACCACACGTCACAACAACTATAGTATATAATTGATCGGAAGACAAAACCGGTTCACTTCGGTAAAAGTAATTACCGGAGGTTAAGGAATCTGGGGGTCTTAGAACTCAGGAGGAAGCTTTACTAACGTACATGACGGCAAAGGAGGATCACTTGAAGCACGGTGTCCCGCAAGAAGAGGGCGAAACCGGTCTTGTTTTCCGCGCAACATGGGTGTATGAAGGCATTGTTCGATCTATGATCATTTTGGTGGTTTTGGTGTCGGAGGAGCCAGATTTTGCAGTGAAAAGTTTATTCCGAGTTTGTTTACCGATCAATAAAATTTAGTGTTTACTTACTATAATATAAAATTTTATTGTTAGATAGAGGTTGCAGAAAAAGAGGACTTCGATTGAAAACTGTTCCCTTTACTAATAATTTAATTAATGTCAAATGTTAATATTTCTCTATTTGTGTTTATAACAACCATGTACACAGTGCCGTCTAAAACTAGGCTGGGGCCCTTGGGCACACAAGAATTTGGGGCCCTTTTAAAAAGTAAAAAAGCAAATTATAATACCATTTTTTTAAGTATTACCATTTATTATAGGTAATTAAATACAGTATGATATAATATGTCATTAATGAAATTAGAATGCTGCTGGTTTTTTGGTTATAAAATATGTACCAAAACAACATTAATTGCGTTAATTTGATAAATTGATAGGTTTTACGATGTTTTCGTCAAGTATCACGCATCAGATTTGCATCGCGGCAAATTTGACATTTCGATTCCAAAGATAAATTATTTAAAAATATTCTGGTATTGCCAGGTGAAAGAAACTACGCACACCGCACGCATTATCGCGTTTCGTGAGAGAAATTGTCAGGCCTTCGGGGCCCCCTGAGAATGGGGGCCCTGGGCACGGGCCCCGTGTGCCTTTATGGTGAAGACGGTATTGCATGTACACACCGTTCGTTTACGGCAGAGGAAATAATTGGAATTCATGTCTAGAATCGGAACTTAAACAGGGTAGAAAGATTAATTAAATATAAATTTAGTTTAAATGTTTTGAGTCTTTTAATAGCTGAGTTTCACTCACTCTACTTTCGAAGAATAGGGGTAACCATACAAACAAATTAAACTATTTTTTCCATATCTTAAAACAAAAAAACAACGTTAGATGAGAGACTATTGTACTATAAAGCCACGTAAGTCTTATTAGGTAGTTTAGGAAATACGTACGTAGTAGGTATGCAAAAAAGGTTGTTCACATTAAGAAGATTCATCCCCTTAATTAGACAGCAGCGGTTAGGATCAGTATACTTTATTAAAAAAAAAAAGTTAGGAGCTACAAATCAGTTAGCATTACGATTGGGGCGCGTGACCAGGAGTTAGATTTACTTTAGAACACAAACAGTTATAGATACCTTAAAGTGTAGAAGGTAGGATCATCACAAGCTTGGATAAAATACGACTTTTCGCGCAGAGGACGCTATATTTAAAAAAAAAAATTGCACAGTGCATGGTTATTGACATTACATTACATCAATTAGATTTTACTAATTTGTCAACAAAAAAAAATACAATTCGTAAAGGTATATTTGATTTTGAAAGACAATGATCTCAAGGCAAATGTTTAATAAATACGGGCTTCACAAATCCGACAATTAAAATAAAGTATCTTATAATAACTGTTACAAATGGAATAAATTTAAAAATGTCTCTAATATTGAATACGCATTAACGTAGGATTCTCAGACGTTTATTTGGGAAGAACCGTTAGTAAAATAATCGATAATGCAAGGCTCCCGGAGAAACAACATCTTTGAAATTAATGCACATCTGACGTCTGTGGAAAATAAAGTGACTTTGCAACTTATATTATATTATGAAAACAACAAACATTGTTCACACTACCATTTTTAATAAAAAATATCAACATGTTTCAATAGTAGAGTAAACAAATGATTTAAAATGACGCCATAAAACAATTTTGTGGCTATGGAAGAAGTAATATATTATAACTGTGTCTTCAAATTACCAAACCTCCAATACATATTTAATAATACTAAACACTATTCTAAGAAAAATAATTGCTTAGAAAATAAACTATTACCTAAAAACCACGCGGCATTTATTTCAATAAATTGAAGCTTGCATTGACGGCAAAATCTTCTTTTTTTCATTAAGGTTTTGTTTAAAAATACCTACAATACATTATTATTTTACTGTGAAGAAAAAGATATTAGTTCTTTCTTTATGGATTTTTCCCAAGAAAAAAATTTATTACACTCTCAAAGCGTAATAAATCGAACGAAAATAATTTTTAATTAAGGATCAATCTAAGCGCTTCGAAAAATTGTTTGTTGGAGGAAAAACAGAGTTTTGCCAGTCAAAATATGGATGGGATTTGAGAATGGTTAGAGCCTCCCACTATCCCCAAACTCCTTGCAACTTTTGTAATTTGACCTTCAGCTCGAAAATAAAGCGCGGTAGAGATTTAGATATTACGTCACAAGCGATAGTGAAGAGATTTGAAATATCTCGAGTCGTTTCCTATCGGAAGATTGAAATCATTGGAGTGATTTTCATCCTGCAGTCCGTAACTATTTTTAAAATTACTTTCTTCACCGCGAAAGAGTTCCAACTGCCCGGAGCCAGTGGTACAAACGAAACCTTTTTTGGATTATTTTGTGATGCTGAAGGGAGTGTGGAAGCGTAAAAGAGGAAAGAGAAACGTTGGAAAGATATAGTCTGGACACTGCTTAATCCATTTCGAGCTACGCATCGATTGTCAACTGAAACTACAACGTAATATTTATATCCTGTGTAATTTGAATCTTCTTTTGATAAATTTATGAAGAACATCAACATGAGATCCTACATCTATTTAGGGATTTCAAGAAATGTGCTATTATTTAAAAATGCTTCCATTGTAAAGAGTTTACAAAATGTCTATTCCAATTTCAATTCTCATATCAGCAATAAAAAACTTCTAGTGAACAGACGAAATATATCGGCCGTTTATCATCCAATTCTTCTCTTAAAAAAATTATCGTTCTTTTTGTGTATGAGATATATTCCTAATAAATTGAAGACTTTGCATACATAACCCTGCATAAATCATCGGATTATGTTTTAGCGACTTGGATGCCTCAGTGTACCGCTTGTCCAGCGACCTACAGTCACTTTCAGTTACAAAGTTTCGTGCCGTTAAACGCTCTGGACACAACTGGAAACAGAAATTAACCATTCTAGGACCTAACGGCAATGTCCGAATTATCTGAATATTGGCTAAGTGAGATATTTAATCCCTCGAGGTGGTTATGTTATTTTGAATACTGAAGAGTGCAAGCTTTTGGAGAAGTAATGTAGGCGAAGGGAATATAATATAGTGAAATAATA
The DNA here is from genome assembly GCF_061612785.1 of Hesperophylax consimilis. Classification (NCBI taxonomy): domain Eukaryota; kingdom Metazoa; phylum Arthropoda; class Insecta; order Trichoptera; family Limnephilidae; genus Hesperophylax; species Hesperophylax consimilis. The sequence continues at coordinate 19,194,584 of NC_142837.1, read as the reverse complement.
TTACAATCGATCTATCCACGGGATAGGCAGATATGACACGCCACACAACTCTGTTCACACACTACTTACTTGCTTCATTATTTGTAAGGAATATCTAGGCTTAATTGGTTAATGGACAATGTAGTCTGTCTCCAGGATTCCAAGTAGAAATTTTCTTGCTTCTTTTGTGTGAAATGCAAAAAAAAATCTTTTTTATTTGGGAGCTGGGTACCGGTGGTACAATGGGTACCGCCACCCTGGAACCATTTATTGGATAGCCAAAACCCCTGTCATAACACAGGAGGCTCTGAGGAAAGTAATTTTCCTCAGGGCCTATGTCATTGTTGGGGATGCTGTGGTTGTGAAGGGTATTTTTAAGGAGAGGAAGTTTAGGGAAGCAGATAGTTATGAGAGATGGGTAGGAATCTAGGGAGCAGTGTGTCCAGAAGTGAGGTATAAATATATCCCTCCCTCTAAATATAGCCTCTCCCGATCTGGCACGCCACTCGGGTGGTGGGCAGGCGCAACCTGAACACACCTCACCCGATGAACTCGGGCACCCCTGCTAAATCACCAAACGTAGCGAATCACTTGGGGCGACCTATTTCAGACGTGTTGGTTATCCAGTAAATGGGCGGCGGTACCCAAACCTGCCTGCCAAATTGACTTAGCAGGGACTCCCGGAATCATGGGGTGAGGTTTATCTAGATCTTGGCGGCGGATGTGTTTACTCACCTACTGCGTGGCGGTTAAGATCGGGAGAAACTAGCTGAGGGAGACCTTTTGACCTATCTCTGTCAATCCATGACTTTGCACGGCAGTGGGAGGGGTGGCTTCATACGTCCCTCACTCTTTGATACAATAACCCCCAGAATCCTACCCACCCCTTTTACCTTTTTTCTTCCCTGAACTTTCTATCGTTCTTTTCTCTTAAAAACTCTCCACACAGCATCCTCAATTATGTCATAGGCCCTGAGATTTTTTTTCTCAGGGCCACCTCTTTGAATCTAATGTAAAAAGAAGAAACTTTTCAAGAGTCCCAACTGCTCCTAACCGTCTGGAGCTAGTGAGACTATGACATCCCCAATGGTAGGATGTTGTGAGGCTAAAGGTAGTAAGGAGCAGAAGGAGATGGATCAGAGGAAGGTGGAGATATTTAGATCTGGTCACCAAACGCGGATAAAGCCATTTCAATCAACCTTACAATACTGGTATTTTACACAAATTAAATATTTTTCAGAAATTAAAATTTTTCCAACATTGATAATTTTCAAACTACACCTGATAGAAAAAAAAATGTTTTGAATAAAATTTCCCGACAAATTTTCGGATGAAAATTTCCCAACAATGATAAATTCCAAATTTGAAAATATCAAAAAGATAAATGCATTTATAAAAACTTCCAAACCCATGTTCCGAGCCTCTCTCTCTGGTTTCAATCCTGGGATTGGTTTGCAGCAATTTCATTTAATCTCCTCTTCCATTCTTCCCTGTCTTGTGAAGCTCTTTTGACTTCTGCATATGATGAGCAGCGCACGTCCACCAGCAGGTCCTCCAGGTACTCTTTTTCATTTTTAATTTTCCTGAAACATTTTTTTTTTCAAGACGAAAAAAAGATCTAATATTCTAAACTTCACATAATAGCGTGAGCTCTTCGTGTTTTTTGTGCAGCATCTGTTGGGAATCTATCGAAAACTACTGCCACGTTTGAGCGGTAATGAGCAGTAATACTCACCAAGTGAGCTTCGAAGCCACGCAACTTTGTAAACTAGATAACTTCCATCGACCACCACAAATTTCGTTGTTCTTTGCTTCTCTTCTAAGTTCACAGGTTGAAATGCTGAATTTAATGAGACTTCTGTGCCCTTTTCATTCGCTTTTCGGTGAATAGCGACATTGGGATTGGTGACATGTCGTATGTGAAGAAATCTCTCAATTCTTCATCCAATTATTTTTGGACACATTACCTGTGAAACAGTTTTGTTTTAAGGGTTGACAGTAGTGACCTTTCTATAGCCAACAACAGTAGTTCTTACAGCTCAAGAATGGGACACCAGATTGACGAGAACTGATATGTTACCTGACCTCTTAGAGCCTGGCCTTGAGCGTGAGGGAGTAGTGGAGAGAGATAGGGAAAGTGGGTGGTAGGGAGAGAGTGGCCGTCGAAAATGGATCCATATAGTTTCCAGATTAATTGATTGATTGATGCAAGATTGTTAAAATCTCAAAGAATCACAAAATATTGCAAAAAAAATACAGTGTGTGGCAAGCCTACGCACGACGGAAGTGAAACTTTTAGTATTCTTCTCTCTCTCTTTTCATTTCATTTAATTATTATTCAGATTCTTGTAAATTATAGTTTTAAAAAGCATAAATTTATTTATAAGCGTGTTGTTAACAAATGAACGTTTAACTAGATTCCTAATACTGACATATTTATGTCAGTATTGGGAATATTTAAGTAGCATGTGATAAAAAAAATTAAAAGTTTTAAAAATATGGGATTCGAACCCGGGTCCTGCATAACTAGTGTCGAACGCTCTGCCTCTAGACCGCAAGGAGAGGTATCTCGCGCGACGAGAACCGCGTATACAACGTGTACTCCTCAATTGACTTGTCCCTCGCAAATTTTCGACGAATAAATAGAGTTTGAATTTGAAAAACATTTCTAAATTTTGAAAAACTCACTTACGGCTGTGTTTTTTACAAAAAAAACTTGTCACGCACGTCTGCGAGAGTAATTAGTTGCGTTATCGGCTTTGATTAGTAATTTTAATGATTCAGAATAAAAATAATTAATTAAAATACCGAGCGACTCTACCAGCTCGATTTGTAAGCTATATTTCGACCAAAATATCATATAGGTACCGACCGTTACTTCTAGCCAATTACTCGAGTGAACACCTGCCGGTCTAGAGTCTCACTAAATGGATTTAGACATTTTGGGAGACTCTCGGTTAAAGTTTACAAATTTATGTAATTTTTTACTACATTATTACAAATCATGTAGATATCTTCTTATATGTACGCCTGACAAAGTCGCAGCACGAGAGCATTTGATCACTTTTCCTCGTATTAAAAAAATCACAAAAAGAAAAAAAAAATTAGTTAAAGCGGGGATCGAACCTCGGTTCTTCATGACGACAGTCGGGCGCTTTGCCTCTAGACCGCGAAGCTGAGTTTGGAGAGTGACCTAAACTAGGTATATAATATTAGCTAGGCTCCTATAGCGAAATGATCACGGTTTTTCGTGACGGTCATGAGTCGGTTTTACCCCGTTCCTCGAAAATGCATAACGCGCGTAAAGAAGTTTCACTTCAAAAATTCCGATTTCGAAAAAATTGATAAATTTCGAAAATCTATATTTTGGAAACCATTAGGTTTTCGGAAACGTTTATTAAATTGTAACAAATTTAGTCATTGAAAACGAATGACATTGTTATTATCGAAAACTTTTCCTTCACGGTTAAAATCAAGGTTTTTAAATTTTTGACATTATAACGTTTGGGGCTTGAGGTCAAAAACTTGAATTATTCATTGGGTTAAAAAATCTTAAACAACTCAACAAAAAATCAGAAATGCCTGGCTTGACGCAAGGTACCCCCCGGCTACAGGTGACAAGGCTACTGACGAGTCATTTTTTGTGCACATTCTAATAATTTGCTGTTAATGGTTGTACATACAAAGGGGCAAAACTCTACTATCAGGATCATCAAGGAACTTAACTAAATTGGGCGAAACCCATCAAAAAGCCGCATGTAGGGCCTAGCAGCATTAAACCAGGGGTAGCGGTTTTTTATCTGCTAGTTTTTATTTATCTGTACATTTAGTTTTATTTTGGGAATAAATATTCACACCTTTTCACTGTTTGATGTAATTTATTTAGTATAATTTTGCACTTGTGTTTTTTGTGGAGCAAGGTTAATGTTTTATTCATATAATTGAATAAGAGGCAAATTGATAAACAACTTTTCACGAAATTTTTATTGCCAAAATGTGATAAAAAATATACATAAAAAATTTTTTTTGGTCTTAAAAATCTGAAAACATTCATAATATTTTTGATTTTAATTGGTAAACATGTTTAGTGAAATAATTGATTGCTAAACATGTTTACCTCATTATTTTGTTTTTATCATAAACAGATTATTCTCATAATGGAATGCAAATCACAAGCTCTTAATAATTTCCAAAAATTAATTATTTATCGAAATACGCAAATAGAAAAGTATTAATTAAATAATCATATATTTGATCAATTTAGCAATATTATATAATAACACCGGTGGAACTCAAAACATTGTGATTTTTTTAGGACATGTCTTCTTGCAAGTGTAAATTAATTAGGAATCTTCTCGTGTATAATATTGTGTATAACAATGAAAACTAATGGGCTTATAGCGCTAACAAAGAATACACGGAAATACAAAAAAAACTTTTCATGTAAGATATGTAATGATTTTTTTTATTATATAACCTGTCGTTTGAAATTAATCTGATAAATAACCTATCAGTGGCTAAGTTAGCATCGCGTCTGGGTGCAACCCAAGCATAGTTTGTTCAATTCCTCGGCTGGCTAAGTTCTCCATCACGACACAAGCAACACTTTCCGCTTACTGTGATTGTGGTAGGAGATGTTGAAATATTGTCAGGTTATTCTTTTTTAAAGTAGGTAATAACAGTCAATTCATTTTCATTCTAAAAATAATGTTTTGATATTTTAGTTTGTTCTTTAAAAAAGCCCATTGTGATTTCTCGAATATTGATTTATGTCGCGGTCTGAACTCATTGTAAAATCAACTTCTTGGTTCTCCGCCATTAAATTGGGTCAGAAGTCTGAAGTTATAATTCTAGGTTTGTTTTAATTATAGAACTCGTATTAATTTTTTTTAAATTTAAAGTGAATCAAATGTTATTAATATCATTGAATTCACGAAGCATTTTAATTTTTTATTATTGTTGCAGCTGTTTTGGCGTTCAAAGCCATTAACAAGTTTCTTGTGTATTATTTCCAGGTATTTTTACATTTAAATATAATAATATATGTAACTTTTTATACGTTGCTCGCTAAGGTGACGAAATGGTTTTGTAGGTAATTTTTTTTTTACTTATTTTTTATTGTAAAATTATGTTACCTTGGAACAATTTTAAAATACAAAAACAAAATGGAAATACAGAAAAAATACAAGGAAACACATGAAACATCATCCTGGTGGAAAGGATGTGGAATGTTCAAAGAGATTATTTTATAAAATGGGAATTTTACAATTGAGCAGGTTTAAGATTCAAGATACATCTGATCATGGAGAGATGTTGTTGAAACACAAACCTTTTTTTTTCATTTCATCTCCATGAAAAATACTGTATAAAGATGTAACTTTTATGAATAAGGTGTGGTATAAGGTCATTTGTTGTTATTCTTTGTAATCATTGTATTACATGACGCCATTGTCATGTAATACAATGTCAAATGCACTTTGACCGAATCTCGATTCCAAAGAATTACAACAGGTAACTCGTAATAATAGACAGAACTAAGAAAATGAATTATTGCTTAGCACAAAATATGTCAGTCTAGTGATTATAATGGTTGAGAACCATTGGGAAAAAAATATTATTTGATGAGAAGAAAAATCTGCCACTACTTACCCAATTAAGGGTAAGTGATTTTTTTGCTAGATTATTTTTTTAAATTCCAGATTTTTTGATTTATTCACGACCCTACGAAAAGCCACATAAACCCTTGGTTCAATAATAATTATATGCTAGCAACCATTTAGTTACTATAAAACCTTGGTTTAGTAATAATTATATACTAGCTACTATTTATTCACTATAAAACCTTGGTTTAGTAATAATTATATGCTACCAACCATTTATTCACTGTAAAATAGCCCGGAGTGAAAGAGGTCGAAAAAATTTTTTCTTCGAATTTCAAAAACCCTATATCATTTAATGTTGCTGTAGATAAATAGCTGTTGAAAAATATTTTTTATTTTTTTTTGACATATGATCTTCAGGTGGCGCAGAGGACCTGAAATTTTGAAAAAATGATCGATTCTAGAAATTTAAAAAAAAATTAAAACAAAATTATTATCATATTTAACTTTATTATTTGCATTAAAATATAAAGAACATTAAGTATATATATATACTTAATGTTCTTTAAGATATATATATATATATATATTTTTTTTTTTTAATCATTTCAGCCTTCAGTCGTGTCATATGCGTATTTTTTTAAATTTTTTTTTAAAGTGAATACCTCACAAGAGTCCCAACTGCTCCCGTCTGGAGCCAGTGAGACTATGGCATCCCCAATTGGGGGATGTTGTGAGGCTGAAGGTAAGTGGGGAAGGGAAAGAGGAAGGTGGGGAAGTACCTGGCTATTCAGATCTAGTCACTAAACACGGCTAAAGCCATTTGGAGCAACGTTTCAATTCTGAATGGTGGTCTTACACCAGGGCGATACTGGTAGTATCTTCCACTCTGGAACGTGCCGCAAATATACTATATATTATTTTAATTAATCAATTGTGAAATAACACAAATTAATCAAATAAAATTTACTTGCGCACGCCGGATTCGAACCCGCGACCTTCGGAATGGCAGTCCAATGCGTTACCACTGGACTATGCCGGCCGTCAGCCTTGTGAGGCTGAAGGTAAGTGGGGAAGGGAAAGAGGAAGGTGGGGAAGTACCTGGCTATTCAGATCTAGTCACTAAACACGGCTAAAGCCATTTGGAGCAACGATTCAATTCTGAATGGTGGTCTTACACCAGGGCGATACTGGTAGTATCTTCCACTCTGGAACGTGCCGCAAATATACAATATATTATTTTAATTAATTAATTGTGAAATAACACAAATCAATCAAATAAAATTTATTTGCGCACGCCGGGTTCGAACCCGCGACCTTCGGAATGGCAGTCCAATGCGTTACCACTGGACTATGCCGGCCGTCAACTATGGGCTAGCTCCCTGAATTCCAGAGGAAAAGTGTGATTTTGTTTCGAATTTCGGCATTTTTTTTTGTCAATTTTATTCTTGCTCGAATATATCCATCGTGTGCTGTACTTCCGCAAACAGCCAAACTAGCTTCAGTGACCGGCTTCACACCTCTCTCCACAGCCTGTGTGTGACTTGGAAAATTTTCAATCCGGATATTTATATCTTCGTCCCGTATTTATAATTTTGTCCCATAATTCACTGTCACCGTATTTTTTTGTAAATGGTGGCTCGAATATTTTTTCTGTCTTCCAGTTTATCAAATCATAATAATCGTTGGCTTCGAAGTTTAGTTTTGGAGTCAAGAATGTCCTTGTGTTGATTGTCCTTATTTTGCCTCGTCAGTCGTAATTGCCTACGCTCCAAAGCCTTGGTTGCTACTATATCTTTTGAGCAGGCATACATTTTGCGGCTACTTCTCTGATCTTGCAGGAATTCTAGCTCCTTCTTGGGTATTTTCACTAAACATTTACAAAAATCGACACAAATGCACTTGCAAACAGCAATATCAAAGAGTTTTTTGTTGCCTCTTCATAAAATTCAGTTTTCTTTTTAGGTACTCGACATTTATTTAAGCATTTGTACTTGTGATAATACCGTGTTAGTTTAGTTACAATTTGACGTTCAGTTACAATAGGAATAGACGCTTTATTCCACAACGTAATTAGATCAATTGCAATTATTTCACATATATCTTTCACAGAAGGATCTTTTCCATTTGATAACTACTGCAAGTCATTTCTAATCCACAAATAATACTTTATTACATCCGAATAAGTTGGCAACACATTGTCTTTTAATTTTTCTGGGCCACCAAACATAGAACACATTGAATTTTTTCATGTTTTAGGCATATTACAAAGAAATCACAATCAAGTTTTCGCAGCTGTTCCAACGAAAGTGCACTCCGCGCTAATGTCTGTTAATTACTGATTGACTGCAGCTCTTGTTACGCAAAATAGTGTCAAAGGGTGGGAGGAAGTGGGGTAAGTTAGATGGCTAAAACTAAATTACATTTTGTGACGTTTAAGTTGGATTAGATGATGTGCTTGTTTACTAACAAAATCTGAAAATCACCATTTTTTGTAGAACTTTAGGGTCAGTGCGCCACCTGAAGATGAAGTTGGAATTTGATGATATTTTGTGTACTTTATAGGGTACTATCAAGGCACCTATTGGTAATATAGGAAACACGAAATTTGAAAAAAAGTTTTTTCACTCCGCCCTACTGTAAAACCTTGGTTTAGTAATAATTATATGCTACCAACCATTTATTCACTATATAACCATGGTTTGGTAATAATTATACGCTAACAACCATTTACTCACTATAAAACCTTGGTTTAGTAATAATTATGTACAGTAAAAAAACACCTGTCAAAGTTTCCAAGAGCTATATTGCCTAAAATATTTTCGAAAAACAACAATTATTTTTCATTTTATTAAAAGTAAATGTCTCAACTCAAATCAACTCGAATAAGTACTTCATTTAATCAAAAACGTGTTTAGTATTCCACGGTAAGGTAGATGTGAAAAAAATAATCTAGCTCTATTTTTAAAAAAAAATCGTTTTATGGTAAATGCTAAACCAAACTACGCATGTATACATGGGTACTACACGGGTAAAAATAAGTATTTTATTTGAGACCTATTCGTACATTTATTTGTGTAAAAGTTTGTATTTTAAGGTAGATATTAGATTTCTAAACATCGAATATCTGGATTGCAAAAAACCTCGAGGCTTATCCAAAAGTCTTCTCTTACATTACTTTTTACTTTTGAATCTGTGGATTAACGATTAGCCATACTTAGCAAAGTAAGATTTTGTAAAGCCTTTTTCTGATTCCATTTATCTACGGTTTTTAGGTTTTGCTGCGAAAATCCTTAAGATGTTTTTTTCAGGTATTTTCAAGTTCTTCATCTTTTTCAGAGACTTTTTGAAAGTTAATAATTTAATCATCGTTTTTTTTATCAAGATTACAGATCTACACGATTCGAATTAAAACAAGCCCCTATCAAGTGTTATCTTAAATTATCAAACTTGGACTAAGTTTCCGGGTATTGTCGTCCACTGATGGGAAAGTTTCGTGTATAATAAACGTGTCATTACAGCGAGACTGAAAACTTTGTCTGAAACTTCTAGTAGGTACCTACTATAGTTGAAATCTTACCTACTGTAACAAAATAATAATGTCTGGACCGGTGAGACAGAATTCATTAGAGCGGTATTCAGGAAATTTAATTTTCAAATAAATTACTGCATCATCTGTTTATTCCCTATTTATGGACTTAACTTTGCACTGCGACTCAAAGAATAGCCAACACATTTTTTTTTCTCATAATACGCTTTTCAGATAGATCTCATTATAAAAGACTTCTCACTATAAAAGATTAAGTTATTTTATATGAGCATAAAATGACCGCTCACAGGGCTCCAGAAAGTGTAGTTATGAGTTAAAAAATTACTTCTAACAAAAATGAATTTAAAATTTAAAAAAAAATCATTTACTATAGAACTATCAACTTTGTGTCAAATCGGGGTAATTTTTCAATTTATTTTATTGAGAAAACCATCAGTTTATAACATTTAATGAGGTATCTACAGTTTAGTATGCATAATAATTCAACCAATTATAGGTTTTCACTGTTATTCTTTTACTATTAATGAATATAAAATATAGGCCAATCTATCACGGAGATTACTATTTTTAATTAGAATTTTCAAGACTTTCCAGTAACAAAATCTTCAAAAACATGGCTGACTCGTCATTCGGATGGGGTCATTAGCCCCTAAAATTGCACAATTTTGAAGTTTTTCCATCCTTTCTGTTTTGACATATTCCTGAGAATTCAGATTTGAGAGGCGTTCTCCGGAGAAATACGTACATACGTGAAGTACAGCATTTTGATCATATTTCCTTTTTTTAAATCCTTGTGGATTCTGTGTACAAAAACAAATACCTAGTAAGCTTTTTCTACTATTGATATGATTGTCGAAAAGTAATTTCGGGTCTAACACTACAACACAATCCTAGGATTTATCAGTATTGTGCTTTTAAGGGCTTTGAGGGCATAATTTAAATAAATATGGTTTTTTTCGCGTGAAGCTGATGATGAACCGCCCATCACAACAATTGCATCACTCACAACACTCTATTTTTAAAAAGGTAAATACAGATCAAGATGCAGTTATTACAAATTATTTCTCAGCTTTACTGTTATAAGTGGTTAAAAAAAAACATTACGTTTTCGTACATATATAAATGAGTTGTCTTTTCCTAGTTTCACCACGCGTTAAAGAAATGTTTTATTTTATTTGTTGAATGATAAATACCAATTGAATCTAATTATTTGTAACTACATTATCCTACAAATTCAGGCAGAAAAATCTGTGCACATTTGACGACGCTAACCTTCACCGAGATTAATGAACCACATCCGCTGCACGCGTCGCAAAAGCAATCCTCCGAAATCCTGTGATCCTTCTAGGTGACCCCGATGTGAAAATTGACGCAGTCACCCATTTAGTTAGGATGACGACTTTTGTCCCATTTGTCTGAATCTGCGTATTAATAAGCTATTTATTTCATAATCTGTTCAAATCATTCCAAATTTATTGGATTTTCGTATATTTCATACTGCAATAAGGCGAGGTGCTTCCAAAATAGCTCACCTGAAGGTTAGGCTCTTTTCAGATACGAATTTAAAATTTTCGTAAATTTTGAACTGCATTAGGATCTAAATTATCGTACATCGGACTAGCTTGCTTGGTGCTTAAGCCGCTTTGACTCGTTTAAATAAATAATTGTCTAATAAGTTGAGGTCCTACCTAGATCACTGTATATCAAAATCTTGCCGAACTGCGGCTAAATTATGCTAAGAATGTGTCGCCGCCTCCAAAATCGCATGCTTACTTTAAACTTAAATTCGTATTAAGTTGTCGGGTCCGATCGCCATCCTGTGGCCCGGATTTTGGAATCAAATTAGATTGGGGTAGAAACATTCCCAACTTGTTTGGAGCAAAACTCGAACCAAAATGTGCCGAACGTTTCGCCAAGCTGCAGAGGATGGAAGAATTTTTAAGGAATGTAATAATTATAAAAATTCCATGTCTTCATTAAACGAAAATAAATATTAATTTTGCAATCTTCTTGATGTTAAAATTCTTGAATTATATGCATATCTTTACTATAACCGAGAAAATTTTAGCATTATACTAATTCCGGCTTCATTTTTGTTATACATAAGTATTTAAGATATTCGTTTTGGCAAAAATATCATAAGAACTAAATTGAGTTTGTTTATGAGTATTTTTTAAATGTTAGTTTAGAAGTGTGATTTTCTTTTTAAAAGTTTTGAAATTTAACTTCTGAGGCGAAGTTAATTATTTTTTAGGACTTACAGGGAAGATTTGTTTCACAGAATTTGAATAATTCAAATTTTTCAAGCTATATGAAAGTCATTTTCCAATTCTGTTACTATCCAAGTACTTTGAAGCAACCGGCTCATAATAATATAATAACATAACTTGAAATTTGATGAATTTTTCAAAATCTTCGGCCCCTTAAATAGCGGCAAAGTTTGTAGTTGGAAGCCAACTTAATTTGGTACCCGCTTCAGTCACTTATTTTACTTAAAAGTTTATAATATTATTTGACTTGTCAGTTTCTGTTGAAATTGTAGACAATTTTTTTGTACAAATAGTGCTGCCTTCATCAGATCGACTTATCCGGAAAGCTTTGAGGGATGAAAAACATTAATCATACATACACTTTGATGAGTGACAGTATTGCCTGCAATACTCTTTTTGTATCATTGATATCTCAAGTCAAGGTTAAAATTAATTATCTCCATATCAAAAGCATTCATAACAGTTACGTTGGCTAAATAACATTTTTCAATTTCAATTTTTACTTGCTTTATTTTATTTAAATCACTTGTAAAAGTATACAACGATACATGTTACTACTTTTCTGACTAATATTCACTATTATAAAAATAATGCGATAGTGATTATCTTCTAGCATTTTATTTATTTTTAAAAGAGCCAGTTATTGTAAATAATATCCACGATTACGATTATCTTCTCGCATTTTTTTTAAATTTAACAAGAGCCAGTTATTGTGAATAATACGATAGCGATTATCTTCTCGCATTTTCTTTATTGTTAAAAGAACCAGTTATTGTGAATAATAGGAAAATGATTATCTGCTCGCAATAAAATTAAGTAGGTACCTATGGTATGGTAGTTAAATATGACCGAAAGAGATAGGGTTCCATTAGCTCAGTTGGTAGAGCGGTGCCCCGGCAAGGCAAGGGTCCTGGGTTCGAGTTCTAGATGTTGTAATGATCTGCCCTTTCTACTTCAAACTTTTCCTTCTCTTCTTTCTACGATAAATTTTCCTTAAATCCCATAGGTAACTTTTCCATAAGGCTTTGGTTATGTATATATCCGGGGTAGGAATGTCCTCCCTTCCGTCTTTCAAGCCTTTGTCCCTCTCCTTATTACACACCCCTTCAAGTGTGTACATCCTAGTTTGTCTACGTGACGTACGACCTTGAACGTACTCATTTCACGTGACGGTTCAGTATAAAAAGGCTTCACCGAACGTTGTGTTGGTTTTTTTTGTTTCTCGGTATATAAACCTAGTTATCTATGTATATATTTTGGGAGGGGAAGGAGAGGAAAGGAAATGAATTTTTTTCAAGTTAAGATTGGCTCCTCCTCTTTACCAAACAAAACCGATGGATGATAATTTGAGCAAGGCGATCGATATCTGCGTGTCTGGATATCACAACCGGCCGGGTCTCCCCTTGTTCCAAATCGGCAACCGTCACGCCAGAATAAAGAAAACCAGGTCTCATCACCAATTTCAGAATTGCTCCAACCTCATACACCTCCAGGAAAATCTACTTTACTGAGTGTAGAAGGGGAAAACCATGACATCCCTTGTAACAAATCTAGTCGCGAAAATGTGACACGTAAGGTCCTAAGTTACGTGCCACCTCTAGAAAACGTTGTAACTCCCTCGTCGTCGGGGATTTACATCCCTTTCTAGGTCAATAACATAGATAACACACGACGATCTTGTCGACATTTAGCCTGCTTTTTAGCGATAGGTTGTGTGCCTACCCATTCAGCCAATTATCATGTGAGATATATGTAAGGTCTACTCGAAATGCCAAATTTAGGATGAGGACTGTCTGTATTTTAATATTTGGTTCTAGTAATTATTTTATGAGGTTACTAGCATCCTCGTGTATTAGGTTTGGGTAACTTCTATTGAATACCTATCCTCTCAGGTAGGTATAAACGGATAATTGGTTTGATTTTTGCATTTAATTTAAAGAGGCTGCCTACCTCTCGAAAGGCACCTGTTGAGAAAAGTCGTTCGGTTGGTAGTTCCATTTCGGAGACCACCATCTCCCTCCTTTGACTCCAGATCCACTTTGTGCATCCCAATTCGCAGCTTAGAAAGTCAAACAATAGATGAAAAGTATCAAATTAGAAAGTCAAATAACAGAAGAAAAGTATTCATTTTGTTCTGTCTGGTTGCATCCGGTCGCTCTCCATTCGGGCGGTCATACGCTAGCAAAACTTCCCCTTTGACTGACTGTACCTGCGTCTTATCCTATATATGAAAGGGTCATTGGCCCGTCTCCCTTTTTCAGCTGATAGATAGTCTGATTGACACATTCCCTTTCTGAAACATTATTTGGGCTGCAGGGGTTGTAAACTTGGATGCTGTATCCGTCCTTTAAAGCAGTGCTCCGCAACCTTTTCTCACCCACGACACACCAAATTTCTTCCTAGAATTCCGCGGCACACCAAAAGCTAAAATATAGAGGCACAAATTTTACAATAATTTCTTGTTTTTTATTTGAAAAGTATACATACATACTTATAACCATAACATATTTATTTTTACGCAATCTTAATAATTATTATAAAATAATAATAAATTAATGAACGATTAATTGTTAAATTAACCTGCGCTTGTTTCAATGAACACAAAAGTTTTATATTCGGCTCGATTTTTGACAGCGCAACCCTAAGTTCTTGGTCAAGACTTTTTAAGCATGACCGCTTATAAGCGTTGAAAAACTTTGCTCACATAAATATGTCGTTGAAATTGGAAGTAGTGTTAAGAATGCTATTGCGAGGATATTTCTTTTTAACGTAAATCCAGAAAACATCTAATGGATCTTCGGAGAAGTGAAGTTTTAATGTCATGTAATTATTTGAATCTTTAAATTCCTCTCGAATTTGCAGAGGCAGTGCTTCCATAGAATTTATTGCATTGGTTGCAAATGGATTTCGAATCCAATTGTATTGTTCCGTATTAATGGAGTAAAAATATTGACCAAATTTCTGCTGAAGCATACTCAATTAATCGCATCGCAATCTCATACGCATAAGCAATGGTTTGTTTTCAATTGTACTATGTTTGGTCCTTTGATACATTTCCAAACATCCTTTTTGCAACTTTTTCTGCCAAAGTTCGTTATTAAGTTCATTCAAATGCTCGAATATATCAGCCATGTATGCAAGTTTGGCTATCCAGTAATTATCATCGAGGTGCTGATATAGTTCGGGCATATTTTGATTTCTAAGAAACTCACGCACCTCGTGACGAAGCTCAAACAATCTAGCCAAAACTTTGCCTCGGGATAGCCAACAAATTTCAGTATAAAACAATAAGGATTCATATTCGGCTCCCATTTCTGCAAAGAGTATTCCAAAGATTCGTGAGTTTAGGGCTCTTGATTTAATTTTGTTTACGATTTTAATGCATTCATTCATCTTGTTCGAAAGTTCCTCCAGTAAATTTTTGACCATCAATGCTTCTCGATGTATGCAGCAGTGTGTAAATTGTAACGTTGGATTTTTTTGTTTTACACAAGAGACAAAACCCTATTTACTACCCTTCATTGCCGCAGAGCCATCCGTGCAAACAGCAATGCAATTGCTCCATTTAATATAATATATTTTGAAGAAATCATCGGTTACTTGAAAAAATTCTTCACCGGTAGTTCGCTCTGGAACCTCCTTACAAAATATATAATGTTCTTTAATAAAGTCCTCATCAACGAAACGTACAATAGCTATCAATTGTGCTTTATTTTTAATATCGGTTGTTTCGATGATCTAAAGCGCTAATTTTTCAGCCAATAATAGTTTTCTAATCAGTGTTTCTAATATATTGTGAATACCTCTTTTAACAGTATCGGCAGAAAATGAAAAATAGACAATATTATGAAAAATATTTTGTCATTGTCTATTAAATACATAATGAAATATTTTAAAATGTCAAATACATTGAATTTGACCGCGGCACACCTGTGTCTGGCTCACGGCACACCAGTGTGCCACGGCACACCGGTTGCGGAGCACTGCTTTAAAGGGACTTCTGTTATTTAATAAATAATATAAAAAAACTCACCCTGTTAGTCACCTCCAAATCCTAGTGTGAAACTTACCTGGTTACACACTACATAGCTAAATCAGTTTAATTTTCGGTCACCTCCCTATCGGCTTCTTTCCTCCTTTTAGCGAAATCCTTGCAACTTGTTCAAGTTTGATCCCCTCCCTACGCCTATAAAAGGGTAATTAAATAATTCTGTAAATACAATTGTACCTCCCTAATCTCAGTTTTACAACGCAATCATTATTATTATTATTTTCATGTTTTTAAAACAAGTAATTTAGTTTGAACTACATATTTACGAAGTCACGTTTAATTTAACACATTTTATATTATAATCGCGATCGCCCAACTCTTAGCGCCCCTGGGGTGATTTTTCACAAAACGGCGCTCTACAAATTATCCAATTGTCCCTATCTCCACTGAGTACAACCACTTCTACTTTACACAAACACCGGTTCAATAATATTTCACTTTAATTCAATATACAACAAAGCTTTCTAACACCATTTGAATTCACTAATTAACTGTAATTTCACACAACACTTCTGATTTGTATTGATTTCTCGGAGCTGCCAACGTATCCACGTTCAAGAACTGACTTCCCCTACGATCTCTCCCTTCCCGTGGGAATGTGTTTCTTCAAGCCCGCCTGTCAATAAATCTTATCTGTTAGCCCAAACAAAAAATTTTTGGAGTACATTCATTTCGTTTATTTATGTGATTGTTCAAACCATCACAATGTGACCGTATCTTTTTCTGATTTTTCTGTTTCATATTTCGTTTAGGATTCGCTTATATTGTCTTCAATAATTAAATATTACAATTTGAGGTTTAATTTACTAAGTTATTCAAAAAAATAAATATTAAGTTATCCTTCACCCCAGAGTAAATCTTGTTCCAAAAATTGGTAATCTGCAATGTGTACTGAATTTCATAAACCTAAAATTTAAACCATAAGTGTAGGTATATTTATTTATTACAATGTACTTGTATTATATCAGGGTATGTAAAAAAATATATGATGACACTAAAAAAGTATATATTATATGTTAAAAACTTTAAACTATTCAAAAAAATTAATCAGTTAAATATAAATACTTTTGACTTAAATTTAGTAGTGATAATCCTCAAAGCACTCAGGGGTGTGAAGGGCCACTACGCATTGTTCACATACAAAGCGCCATTTTGAAGAAATTCAATAGCCACCGACCGCTTACAAAGATGCGACCGCAAATATCTAGTTAAAAACATCACAAACATAATTACTGCCTATATCACGAAATGAAAGCTTATTAAAATTTACGATTAAATTTTATTTTCAGATGTCACTGGAATGATCGTTTGCGTTTTGAGGCCGACCTACTACTAGACGTCTCGCAGGTTATCATAGACATTCAAATTAATAGACGAGCCAATCAGCAAAAGGGGAACAAGCCAACTTTCGTCATGCACGCTAGATGGCGCGCGTGACCGTTCTACTTTCAGTGATTTGTCAATAAATTAATCGTACACAGGCAATAAAATCTGCTAACAAATTACTAGTTCTTTTTCCAATGTAACACAAATTGCTGGCTACCTAATAAACTTAACTAGATATCCTAAACAAAGTGAACAAAAGTTCGGGCTTCTTTCCAAATTTTAATATTTTGTTACATTATTTAGTTAGACAGTTTTACAAATGTGCTACAATTTACCCAATTCCATCAATTTTATCACGCCGACAATTCGTTTAAGAACGAACAGTTAGATTCTGCACAATTAGTCCCACAATAGACAGCGCTGCAAACCTTCGTCTTACTTTAGCCAACATTACTTTTTTGCACATGATATGGATATTTCAATGTGCGCTCTTTGGTGGTCAATGTACGACTGATGTCATGGTTTAATCAAAGTATTCTCGAACCGTCCTGGTGCCAAAAAAATGGTCGCTGGTCGAAATGATGAGCAGATTTCATGTTTTGGCAAGTCTGTTAGATTTGGATCATTTGGATGTCTATAGGAGTTACGTACTTGAGACTAACATCCATATAGTATCCGGGGCTTGGGTCTAATGGACTAGTAACTACCTTATTCCTATCCACCAATCCAAGTCATTGGATATCTTAGAAATGCATTTACGAAAAGTTCTTCCATCAAAGTGGTTGGTGAACGTTTCAAAGCCGTGCTGATGTACATGTAGTTGATTTAGCTTAGAGAAACTAACAAACATTGGAAATGCAAATAGATTTAGTCAGCTAACCTATACCGATGGCTAGCGAGAACTGGCTTTGATGCAATGATATCTTTAGGAAGCTTGATGAGGTTGTAGTAAGAGATACTGAATACAAAGGGATGCAGACAACATTAATTCAATCAGAATTCAACGTTTTTTTATGCTTTCACAGAGTGGCAGAAATACAATAAATCTAATGTGTTAATTAAATCTAAGAATTTGGACAATAGATTCAAGATTGGTATAATTGGTTCTTATTCAGGTTTTATAGTCTTTTTGTATGTGATGTATGACGATAAGTTAGTTATATTATACATATTTATATGGTAAATTATACGTTTTGGGAACAACAAAAATTCAGGTTTCTGCGCAAGCTTAGCTATACAAAGATATAAATCAGATTATTATTTGTTCTATCGCTTTTTGGAAAAAGTACATTTCGGAAAATATATATTTTAGGAGACTGTAGAAAAAATCTGAGATTTCAGCATTCCGAAATAATAGTAGGTATTATTTTTGCACAATATTATTTTATAATTAATTTTTGAGATTTTTCTAGTGGATTTGTGAGTATTAAAAATATCCAATCCCCTCACCTTACGTAAGATAGTGATAATTGTACTAATGCACGGTACACCAATTTATATATTTTTTCATCAACTATGTTATTTAAATATTTTAAAAATGTATATTAAATATCATAGTTTAATTACAAGCTTTTCAACGTAATATGTAAATCTCTCACCATGACGACTCCATTACAGTCTTTGAGAACGACAAAATATATTGTCGAATAATCACATTAAACTTGTTCAGATAAATCAGATCAATATTTGGAATAAAAGAACAAAGTAAACGCCCCTGTAGGATCTTAGTTTGTTAAACATGTGCATACAATAAATTGTTTTTTTTTGTTAATATTAATTTGGATCTGTTTGATTTCTGTAAAATCACACACCTTTTACCAAACTGAAGCTAAAAATTGCAAAACTAAGGACACTGCGCAATTCAGCTGTTACATTATTATATTTACATATATTGTCTTTATTCGTTGGTAGAATGCATTGAAGAAATAAGTTGACAAACATGTATAGTGGGCGTGACCGTATGCAAGACGAAATAAATTTTTCCTAATTTCTGGCAGATTCGGAAAACTCTGGAGGGTAGAACCACGTCATAGAAGAGACTAGAGAAACATTCCAAGCGTCCCACATCGGTTCACAGCAGAAAGCGCTTTAATTAGATCGTACCTTTAACAAACGTAATGAAACAGAACCAATAACTTCCAGCATACAATTGTTCAATGAAATAGACTTAAGATAATTTCGTAATATTATGCCTATTTTTTTTGCCAAATAAATGGTACATCAGTATAACTGCATAAAGTGTTTTCATTTCGATGGTTTCTTGAGAGATGGCCTGAACTCGAGATCCCTGATATAGTAATAAATATGGCAAGCGTTAATTAATTGATTATAATTTTTTTACCAAAGTCTACTATTATTATTTACGAATATTTAGACATGATTTATCATTCCGTTTCAAAAATACACCTGTCTATTAATGTCTATTTTTACACCTAGGTATTTGATGTTGTCTACATATTCGAAGGGTTCGCAAAAAAATTGTGAATATTCAAATTATGAGTGGCGGAAAACTGACTTTTAAATATGAGACACTGAAAGTAATGAAACCAATTGTTTGTTTGTTAAAATACTATTATTCATCCAACTATTAAATACTCTTAAACCGGTATCACAAATTGTCAAAAGTTTCGCCCTATGTTTTACCCTCAAATATTAAGACAATGTCATCTGCAAGAATAGCAATCTTACCTGAAATATTCAGACTACTTAAAATAGAAACAATATCAGCTCAAGTACCACTTTGTGCGACTTGAGAAGAAAATAGATTAACATTTTATTTATCTCTGCTGTCTGTTTTCTACCACTGTTATATTTTTATTGCCTTTAGATAATAGTTTTTTAAGAAGTAATTCATGGAAAACAGTATCAAAGACTTTTGATAAGTTCAAAAACACTGCTATAACTTTGTCATATTATTCCAGAATTATCACCTTGATTGACCTATCATTTACCGTCAACATTTTGTTTACTTTTATATCGGTGTAGATCAACAGGGATTATGTGTTCAGTGGTAGGTTGGCATTAGTTTAAGATGTCTCTATAAATGTTTAATCACTTTTTTTTCTAGTTGGAATAATAGATTATGTTAGACCTATGGTATATTCTTAAAAGTTCTTGAGAACTGTGAAATCGTCTCAAAAGTTCTCTAATAATTAAAACTTAACGTAAAAAAAGTTCGGTCACTTTGTTCACATAATAAATAGTAATACCTCTGGCGCACACACAAGAGTTTTCTAGAGTGATGTGGAATATTCTTGAAATTTCTTGAACAAACACAATGTATGAATATTTCCCTAATTCGACATGCTGATTTAGAGTTAGTAGTTACATTACTAAATCCTTATTCGGCTATTCATTCATTCTGTCTGAGGTTCAAATTATATGTTAACAATCATAATGGGTAAATAATATTACTGTGGAAATTAAGAAAGATTTTTATAAAATTTTGAAAACCGCAAACAAGTCCCAACTGCTTCCCAGCGTCTGGAGTCAGTGAGGTTATGGCATCCCCAATTATGGTATATTGTGAGACTGTAGGTAACAGGAAGAGGAAGAGATGATATTCAGATTTGGTCAGCAAACGTGGATGAAGCCAATTCAAGAAACGTTACAATTCTGAATTCTGAATTCACCAGGACAATACTGAGTATCTTCCACGCGAAAATACCTACAACACAAATTTATGAAATAAAATTTACATCAGGGTGCTGGGAATTTTGAATAATCTCGTTATATTGTGTATTGGTATTCCTTTTCCGCGAGTGTTCTTGAAATTTGCTTTCAAAATTAATAATTGGAAATCCTGAAAAATATTATTACATAAATATTAACGAAAAAAGCTTCAAAAATCAATATTTCCAAGCAAATTAAAAATCAGTAGAGGCAGACTATTAATTGTACCTTAAAAAACAAAACTGCGAAAACATATTTTAATGGCGTTACCAAAAACGTGTTTTTAATTTTGCACAAGTGATGGATAACTATTAACGCAGTGTAAGTGGTTGTTTATCGTGTATGAAAAAAATATAATACGATTATTAATAAAGAGGTATGTAAGTGATTAGTTATAGATTGACCAGCAATTTCCATAAGTGATGCGACATACTGTGCAAACTTGTTGCACGCATATAATTTCACTTTAGGTAGGGCCAAGCATGGCCAGATGTGCCAATAGTTCGAATTTAAATGCGCATGTGTTAACTATGATGAGTTTGTGTGTGTCTGTGTGTGCGTGTGTGTATGAGTGTATACGTAATACATTTTTAAAAATGTAATACGTGTTTTTATTCTGAAAATAATATTGTGTTGGTTTTTTTGCTATAAATTTCCTATGTTTGAAATTGCACCTACTCTCAACACAGGATTTCCTAATGAGACAGGCACAATGCATTCACCAATTTAATGTAAAAAATAAATTTAAAGAAATGAAAAAAAAATACGAAAATCAGTTTTCAACAACATAAATAGGAAAACGTACACCTCTTTGTCCGTAATCGCTTTCCAAACACGCTGGTTCTCGGTTAGATTTTCATTATAAATATGGTTTGATGCAGTAGCTCTGCTGTTTAAAAATCTTAAAATCTTCGGATTATTCCTAAAATAAAAATAATAAAATGAATTTCGCAAATCAAAAGCTTCCATGTTGTAATGCGCATGGCGCTTACTACAACAAGTATGTCGCTTCATGCGTTTATATTTATGAAAGGTTGGATAGATCTGATTTTTGTGAGTTTAATGTTAGATTTTCCCATCTTAGTTGCTACGTCGTGTACAACAAATGAATTTTCGTATGAATGACTTTCGAGGGGTACGCTCTTGACTAGCATAGCTGGGGGTTGCGGGTTCAAGTCCTGAAATGCGCAAATCAATTTTATTTGAATAATTTGTATTATTTCCCAATTTTTTAATTAAAAATTGTATATTTGTTGGTATAATGGTGTACTCGTGTAAACACCATTTAGAATTTAAAAGTTGATTGAAATGGCTTTGACCGTATTTGGTGATCAAATCTGAATTACTAGGTATTTTTTAACCTTCCTCATCTCCTTCTCCTCCCTACTATCTTTAGCCACTATATCACTGCCTCCAGACGGTTAGGAGTTGGGGGTGTTGTGCGGTTTTACATTTAAAGAAAAAAATAAAAAGCATGTATTAAGTGTTTTAGTGAGTCTATTCGGTATCTATTAAGTATATCAAAAAGTGGGTAAAATGTTTAAAATATTTTTAATAAATCAATAAACTGGAATTCCACCACGAATTATTGTTAGTAAGAATCATATAAACATAACATAACTTTTATGTAGGTAAGTTCTAAAAGATAACCACACATTCTACGCTGACAATCGTAGTTTAATGTTCGATCGAAAGTTTAATGTTATTCTTTTTCATTTCATTGACATTTTTTAAGCGTCGAATTGTCTTTGGTTATACTAAGAAACTGTTTCAAAATTCAAGCAAAGCGGCCAACTAAAATACTTGAATTTAAAAGTCTTCAACCTTTATCGTTATCTTGATTAATGCACAAGATTCACCTTTCTGGATCAAGTAAAACCTTGTGCCTCCAAACTATGATGTTAAGTTACAAAACAGTCTAAACGTTCACGTATTGCGGAATGAGTGGGAGTTGGGTGCGAATATTCTAACAAAACCGTGCAATTTTAATAAAAATATGTTTGAGATATTCCATATATTATTACGCTCTCTGGTGAGCTTTCCATCACTTTGACAGACTGTTATTAGTTATTATTGAAACTTGAACCATTCATCAAATTAAATTGCGCAAACGATGTATCTCAATAAGACTAATAACGACTGTTAATTGCTCTGGTATTTGCAGCAATAAAACACAATTGATTTGATTTATGATGTGTAATGTAATTTGGCGAAATTCTTATGGTGTTTACAACTGATAATATATTATGATTCCACTTGAGTGAAAAATATAAGGGTTCAAAAAATTATATATTTATATAGATCAACAAACGCTTATTCTGAAAATATAAGTTTTATTAAAGATATACATATAATTAATTAATCGTCTGTCAACAATGATACAAACTGTAAGAGACATAAATGACCTGTGATTGGTTGGCGGGTTCTGGCAGATCTTTACACCGATGTTATACCAAAAACATCAGTATTTAATGATTAGTGCCCCTAGACTAATGCATCAGCAGCATGCATATTTGAACATTCACAAAAACAAAGACATTATACCGAAGGTGGAAGCCTGATATTATTCATTCTATAAAATGTCTAATATCAAATGCTGGCATAGATGAAACCTTGGTGCTAATCACTGGTCGCACACCTACAAGTTTGATGACCCCTTTTTCTAAAACAAAATCATAATACTCACAAAGTTGCCAAACTGTTTCCAGGTGATATAAGCCGTAACAGTAAACCAAAGTTGACAAATTGTTACCAGGCGATACAAGCAGTAACAGTAAACCAAAGTTGCCACACTGTTTGCAGGCGATACAAGCCGTAACAGGAAACCAAAATTGACAAACTATTACCAAGCAATACAAGCCGTAACAGTAAACCAAAGTTGACAAACTGTTACCAAGCAATACAAGCCGTAACAGTAAACCAAAGTTGACAAACTGTTGTTATTTAAATGAACACCTACGTTGAAAGCTGATTAAACAACATGTTTTTGCAAGCTGACGGTGACGTCACACGAACACCTGCCCAGCAGGCACTATTTGAACCACTAACAAAATATTTATCATTATTCAATATTTTCAACTGGTCGAGACAACAACTACAAACGTGATCTTTTTTCTGAAACTTTACTTGCCGTTTCTGATTCTGAACTGAAAGCTGCATTTACTGCAAGTCTCGTATGCAGCTTTTATACGAGATAACGTGTTGATCCACTCTGAACTTCCTTGTTGGCACTCTCTGGCGCATACAGCACTGTGGCTTCGGACGCTTTGCCTCGGATATAAGGAAGGTGCTAACCAAGAAAAGTTAGTAAGAGGAAGGCCAGTTGTCCACCTGGTTGTGGATTTAACACCTGGTGGGTCCGCACCTATTAACGAATACATTTTTTATCGTACCATCTTCTGCAGCCTCTTAATATATTTTTTTTCTTTCTTTTTTCTCTTTTTCTTTTTCTCCTATATTGCACTTAAGATAAATATCAATTCAATTTTGCTGCGTTTCGACATGTTTTTTTTTCGACATTAGGAGTTGAAACTATTATCTCATTATTTTGTATTGTTCTTCACTCTATCATTCATAATAAGGCTGTGTATTTTGAATTTTGAGTTCTGTGAAATTTTGTGACGTTTTGATATAAAATGTTTGGGATTAGTTTGTTTCATGTTTGAAATTAAAATATTGCACTTTTTATATCTGACAGTATATTTCAAAAACAAAAAAATAAGGTTATTTTATCTTGTTTCTAAAATAGAATTTATTTTCACGATATCTTCGAAATGTATAACAAAAATATATAACAACCTTCCTTAAATTAAATCAACAATTAAAACAAATGTCACTACAACTTAAATGAATACCTTACATAAATTAAATACCTCTTTTTTTATTTACATACATTTGTTAACATGAAATTGTTGAGTTATGTAATATAATGTGTATTTGTTGGGTTAGCTGGAAGAAATAGGATGTAACCTATAAGCTATACCCTTTTTACTCTTTTTTTGCAATAAATATATTTTTTAATTTGAATTTGAATTAATAAAAATATGGAACACTAAACATGCCTTGAAAAATTTCAGAAAATCGACGAGAAATTATTATTATTTTAAGTTTATATAACAGATAACAACCCTCTTTGACTGTATAAGCAATGCATATCTCTTATGAATCTTTTCATAAATTATTTTAAGTCAGTTTCTATTTTACATTTCGTAAGGTTTCCATACACGGTCGTTTATCAATTGAATTAGTAAGACCGTATAAGGTCATTTATGTATTGTCTTTTAACTAGTCTCTCTCATTTGAGATATGAAGTCTTTGTTAATAACCGTCCATAAAATATCGACACCTGACAAAATCCGTAAGAGTTTTCTCCAAAAAGATTCAAGTCTAGATAAATGTGTGGATTCCAAGCTAATAAAGAATACTACGGATTAAAAAATAGAAAATAACTATCAGGCTATTAGAGTTATTGCACTGTTTAGTTGATCTTTCAAAAAAACATAGTAATTTATTTGATTATCATATAAGTTATTCGATGTGTTGATTAATGATTAGTTTATGGTCGAATACAAATCTTTGATCGATTCAACTTTTTGTGCAAAGTTTTGCTTTTTAGACTCGCGCAAGTGTTACCAGTTAACACTATGGCATACAAATTATTTCAAACGATTTCATATTTTTTGGAATTCTTGTTAAATATTTAAATTGGGATTTGTTGATTTCATACTGACCCAAGTGGGATCGGCCTTACTGTTAACCGACACAACCTAGGTACGTATGACGTCACGCATATCTCGCTAGATTTAGATCGTTTCGGAGGGCTTTGAAAAATGGATATCTTTTTTTACTATGAAATCGAGATTTGTAAAAAAAAACTGCCATTTTAGTCAGAAGATAAACTTTTATAAAAAGTAAAACTTTTACTGGAATTCCTTGTTGTATGTAGTACATTCCACAATTATTTTTCATTAATTTTATTCGACAACTAATTATTTTTAACTGCACGCAAACAAATAAATCTGTATTGTTATTTGTACAATGCTAAAAAGTCATCCCTGCTGATTTTTAAAGCAAATACTGGTTCCACTGTCATTCCACCCATACGTCTCGGCGGGGCCAACCTGAAAATATGCACTGAAATCAAATATTTATTTTTATTTTTATTTTTTATAGTTTTTTTTATTAGTAAAAAAAGATACACGAATTACATAATATAACAATTACATAATATAATTACACAATATAGTAGGTTATTAATTACATAATATAAGTATTCGATGTACCCCCATAAATAAGCAGGGCTTGTGTGTATGGGGGTGTTGTTATATTTGTTTATATTTGGTACGATTCAGTTCAACTGTTCGGAATACTTTTTAAGGTGGCTTTTGAATTCGTTTATATTTGCATTCATGTTCCTAATTTTTTCTGGTAATGAGTTAAAAAATTTAACTCCGAGATATTCATGGTTGAACTGTCCTATTGTTTTTTTACATTTAGGAGTAGGAAGTATTGACGTTTGTCTAAGATTTCTGTTATTTTTAAAGGGTGCAATTTTATTTTGAATGTTGTTTTTATAAATTTGTAATGTTGCATGGTAGAAGTATAATGCACTTACTTTTCTGACCTTAAATTGTTTGAATAAAAGTTCGAACGAATATGAATAGGGTTTTTTTAATATGGTTTTTATTATTAGTTTTTGTGATATGTAAATTGTTTGAGTTTGATTTTTATATGTACCGCCCCAGCCTATAATGCCGTATTGTATAATTGATTGATAGAAAGCGAAGTATGTGGTTCTAAGTAATTTTTCGTTTAAAATATCTCTTAAACATCTAAATATATATGTTAGTTTCCTTATTCTGTTGTTCAGAATATTTATATGTGGGGATATTTGGGGCATGTCATCACCGATGACCTAAATGATAAAAAAGACATAGAACTTCAAAGAAGAGTACTGAGGTGCGAGCTAACATGCTTGCCAGAAGATTCAACAAATGCAGTCCTCCGGTGAAGAAGCAACTTTTCCAAACATATTGTATGAGCTTCTACACTAGCGAGCTATGGACGACATACACACAAGGCGTCATGAACACACTCCGAGTACAGTACAACCACGCATACAGAGCCCTATTTGGCCTCCCCTGGCGATGCAGCGCCTCACAGATGTTCACCGAAGGAAGGGTGCATGGGTTTGCTGCTTTGATGCGCCACAGAATAGCCAGGACGAGTCAGCGCTACCAGAGATCGGACAACACTCTTGTCCAGGCCGTTGCCCAGTGGCAGGGAGCGCCTCTACACAAGAGATGGAGAATTTCACTCAAGCCACCATAAAGTCCTAATGTGCTCATCAATGTATTCATTTTTTATTTATTATTTTTATTTTTATTTATTATTTTTATTTTTATTTATTTATTTATTCATTTTCTTTTTATGTATTAACTTAAATGTAAACTTTTATGGCAGGCAGAGCATTGCACACACCGCTCTGTCCAGCTGAAAATAATTTTACTAGTTAAAATTAATTTTACATAATTATTTTTAATTAAAATTAATTTAACATGTTGAAAATGAAGAAATTAATTTAATTTAATGATTACATTTATTATGTTAAGAATGAAAAAAATTATGTAATTAACTTCTTAATGTTAAGAATGAAGAAATTTAAGAATTTAATGAGGACATGTAATATGTTAAGAATATGCTACGTAAAAAATATTTTATAATGATGTAAAATTTGGTAATATCATTTTATTCACTTCGCGTAGAACGCAAACACTTCACACAATCTACGATTACACATGTGCCTTGATGATGGACACTGCAAATCTGTCCAAAATTTTGGCTAAAGAAGGAAGTAGCGCAACACAGTATAATACACCAAAATTTAATCACTTTAATTATATTGACGTTGAAATCTCAAATCTTACAATTCGAAATAAGTTTAAAAAAGATTCTACAATAAATTAAACTATAAAACAGTATATACAAACACACATAATATATTATTACACTGCCGTAAGAGCATACCATTGAGCTATCTCGATAAAATTCCAGTTCCACAATGTACCAATATATTACATTATCAGTATATTAAATCTTTTTATTCTATTTATGTATTTCATGCAAAAATATAAATTGTACAGTAGAGACATTTATTAGTATTATTTCATCCGTCATTCTAGGAATTTACCCGTCTTATGGCGGGTAAAGTGAACGGATTGAAATTTCATAATACGCCTTTAATAATAATTACTAAATTATTTAAATTAGATTTTGTTGAAGAGTTATGAGAGGTGTATGAAAGGAGATTATGTAGTTAGAGTGTAGAATATATGGGTGTTATGATTGACTTGTATTGCAGATGTAAGGGGATCCACAGTGTTATTTGTAAATGATTCAAAATTTTCCGAAATTTCTTCAGGCAGGTGCTACTGTAAAGTTGAAGTCATTTCAAGTTTGAAAAAAGAGTTTTTGCTGAACCATTAAAACGCCACCATCTCATGAAAACGAAACTTACAAACAAATTTACAGACAAACGAAATGCAAATGTCGAATCAAAAATACAAAAGAGATGAATTTTGTAACGTTATTATTTTGTACATTTGTACATAATTGAGATTCTTTAAATGTATTTATTTAACTCGGTCGGTAGGAGTACAAACAGAATTTCGTTTTTTTTTTGTTGGATAGGTTTTAGAGGTGTTGTATGAGAGTTCCAACAATCCGGAGCCAGTCGGATTGTGGCATCACCATTGTGGCATGTTGTGAGAGTGAGGTTGGGAACACTACCTAGCTAGTCAGATCTGGTCATCAAAGATAAATAGACATTTTAAACAACTTCTGATTGTGAATGATGTTGCATTACCTGCGCGATTTACAATTTTTTACAATATAATCAGGCAATCTGATAGTATTATTGTCCTAGCGTCTGGACGATGTGGGCCCTCTGATTGGTCAAATTCACATTATGTGATTCGGATAAATTCTGCATTGGGGGTCTGCAGGCAAAAAATACCACTCTGCCCCTCAATGTTAAGCAACCGTAAGATTCATTTCAGTTTGCAGGCGACCGGATGCAAAAAAAAGACATTAAAAATTAAGACACGATTTCATACTGAAATAGAATCGCCACATGTAATACGATATTTCTTCAAAAATATCGTTTCTACTCATACAATTTTTGGATAATATCGAAGAAAATTTGTTATAGAAAGTTTATAATCCATTGGATTAATTACATCAAAGTGAAAATTATCCACAATTACGTGATTACGTTTGACGAAAAAAGCACGCGTTAATTCAATATGGCCGATACGCACCGCGGCAATAGGTGGCCGACAGAGCGCACCTCTGGCGGTGGAAGAACGAACCAAATGACTGGCGCGTATATTTAAATATGCAAAATTACTTGAATATCAAGCGTTTAGTAATAAGATTTCTTCTGGAAGTCTATTTCAACTTTGCAATGGCATTTTTCATTAATATTTATATTTTTTTTGCTTATTAATTATATCTGATTTTATATTGACATGGTTTCTAATTTCTAAAATTTCAAAATGATTTATTTGCGATGCTTTAATCCTGAGTGAAGTATTTTAAGACCTGAATTTTTATCGAAAGTGTTATTCAAAAGATGATTTGCAAACTCAGATTCACTATTTCCATTTAGAACCCTGAGATGTTTTTTAGTTCTGACTTCAAAGTTTCTATTGGTTCCACCTTTGTAAAAGAAATTTCAATCATCTCAATGGAGTTTATAAACTCCCGATTTTTTTGTTTGATTTTCGCCGTCTTTATTATTAAGAATATATTTCTTCATTCTGTTATTAGTGTAAAACACCGGTTGAATAGTACCAGGAATGTTTTTATATATAATTTTAGAAGTATCGTTATCCACAAACAGAATTCTACGCCATTGTTTATTTACTTAAGAAATAGGGTAAAAATACCGTTTGAAGAGAATATGTTCAATTTTTTTATTTAGTATTTCAACAATCAATTTATTAGAATAACCGTTAACTGTTATTTGTCTTATGAATATATTGTTTTATGGTTATATACAATTTTTTTTGTCAGGTCTTAAAATACTTCACACAGGATATAAAGCATCACAAATAAATAATTTCGAAATTTTAGAAATAAGAAAAGATGTTTATAAAAGTAGATATTATTAACAAGATTTTTTTTTTATAAACTCTCTTTTAAATATTTTCCCACTTAACTGGTCTTTCATATTGTAATTCCTAATTCTTATAAACCCAGCCTACTCTTACCTCTCCCCCCTCCTTCCAATTTTTTTTTCCAATTGTTATCTACACGGTGTCCGGAAACTCGTAGTACAAGCGGGAAACTGGAGAATCTACACCACATGGGGAACCCAAAAAAACATAAAGTTTTTTGATTTGAGCATTTTCAAAAAAAAAAAAAACCAAAAAAATATATTTTCCGGCTATTTTAGGGTTAAAGTTTTTTCTGGTGTTTAGGGTTGAATAACAGATGTTTTAACCCTGCAGAGCAGAAATATTTTATGATTACACCGGGTTAAATGAAGGGTGATTTCAAAATAATGCTTCAAATCCGAGTTTCTTCATTTGTTTTACTTTCAAATAGTTTTAATTAGTTGGGTACTTTGATCTTCAGTAATAATTTATAAGATTTGATTAAAAAAAAAAAAAAAAAAATCAACTTCAAACTCGATTTACTCGATAACGAAAGCTCAAATAAAAAAAATATATACTACAAAATCGACTCCAAATGTGATGTAGATTCATCAGTTTCCCGCTTGTACTACGAGTTTCCGGACACCCTGTATATTTAATTTTTGACTTCGGTGTATACTTCGTTCATGAAACATGTATTGGTTGTATATAATAAAGTGATGTTAAAAAAGTTATTTGTTTTTAATAAAATAAAGTTTAATCGGATAACATTATTTTATCTATTTCCATTGTATATCAATGCATACGTACATAATAAAATGTAAAAATTATATTTATTTATTAATTGGACAATTTGCATAGCGCCGCTTTTGTGAGATATCACCTCAGGGGCGCTTTATTGTAATAATCTACCTTTATATATAGATTTTTACTCTCCTGATGACTGCCGATCTCATCGCACAATCCTCCTTTTATCCATAAACATGGGTACAATTAATCAGTATGTAATAATCTATTATTTCAGTCAACTTTGTTATAACTATCTTTAATTGTTGTGACAAACTAAACGATATTGATTCAACTTATAGACATTGACGGTTGTAACACATATTTAAGCACTGCAAGTCTTCTATGAGCAAATTATATTAGGTACCATAACAGTTAATATCAGTTGTAGACATGTAGTCAATAATAGTGTTTCATTTGAAATAATCCATCACAAATACGTAAAATTTCATTTATTAAAACAACTGTCATTCTTATTATGCCTAAATTGAGCATGTTATTATTCATTAACTCCTTCCTGTTCCGTGTTTTCACAATATATACTCACCCTCTCTCTTTGAATGACCTAATATCTATCATTTAAATGTAACTGTTGTTAGTATCACTTAAACTGGGCGCAGCCCAAGCAAGGGCCTAGCAGCAAAAACCCGCGGAGCGGGTTTTTAACTGCTAGTTCAATATTATTATTCTTAGAAAATCGATGATTTTTAACTCCTTTTTACTTCGATTATGATAATGTTATCATCAAATTTTCATTAAAAAAATCAAATGATAATATTAAAACTTTCCACGAAATAAAATGTTCGCCGAAAGAAATTTCAGAGTTCAGAGAAGTTCAATTTAAACAACTTTACGAATTTAATAATCTGTAGTAACTTATCTCGATTCAAAGGAAGTGAATTATTAAACTTTTACTTTTTTGAAAAAAATCGCGAATTTCAGAAACCTTGTTAAACAAATTGATCTCACGTTTTGTAAGATGTTTTTTTCCCTCGATATTTAAAGATTTATTTAACTTGTATTTGTAGAGCGAAAATAACATTTTCCTGAATTAATTATTGATATTTTAATTTTATATTTTGGAGTTTATTTATTTGGGTGTAAAAACCATTATACGGAAAGCTTCAACCTGCAAGGAACGAGGAAATTTATTATATTTTTTGTAAAAATTAAAAAAAAAAAATTGTTGTCAGTGCAATATTGTAATGCATTTTTTACTCAGTGAATAAGTTGAACATTTTTAGGATTGAAACAATAGGTAGGTAAGGATAAAGGAAAACAAGTGTTTTTTGGAGACTGGAACGATTTTCTGCTCTCAACTAGTCGAAGCGACTGAGACCGAGGTAATATGATATCAACCCGTCAAGTTTAGTCTCTCAGTTTTTTTTTATTTGAATACCGCACAAGAGTTCCTACTGCTCCCAAACATCTGGAGCCAGTGAGATTATGCCATCCACAATTGGGGTGAAGCTGTAGGTAGTGGGGAGGAGAATGAGATAATAAAGAGGAAAATAGAGAAGTAACTGACTATTCTGATCAGGTTACCTGACACGGCTAAACCCATACTAAAAATTCACTTGCGCGAGCCGAGATTTGAGTCCGCGACCTCCGTATTGCTAGTCTTCGTGCAATGTTTGAATGCCTCAATTTTTTGTCTAGAACTGTTGACTAAGCACACTTTTTTATACCAAAATGATTTACATAAAGTATTCAGTTTTCGTTATGAAAAAAAATAGTGTTGAGTCTCGGATGAAGACGGTGAATAACAATAACTTTTTTTGGAGCCCTTTCCTATAAAGTAATCTTCGTAGCGTAGGTAACACATTTTGGAGCCCTTTCCTATAAGGTAATCTTCGTAGCGTAGGTAACACATTTTGGAGCCCTTTCCTATAAGGTAATCTTTGTAGCGTAGGTAACACATTTTGGAACCCTTTCCTATAAGGTAATCTTCGTAGCGTAGGTAACACATTTTGATCGTAATTTAACCCTCAAGTACTACACTTAATTTCGCCAAATATCCACAGTACACTGCGTTCATCGGACCCGTGATTTTGGTGATAATTTAAGTGCACAAGAAAACAATTGATTATTCTAATTATTTAACACCCATAATTCTATTACAAACATAATACACGTCAAAAATTTACAAAACAACGTACAGATATATTTTATCAGTACAATAAATACTTGTCATTTTACAAACATAATACAGACATATGTCAGCTATATTTTACAGAAAATGTAATATAATGCAGAAAAATATCGGTTACGTAAATAACTAATTATTTTAAAAGTAAAAACAAAACAGCAACACTTTAATAATAATTTATATTTTAATTCATAAATAGCTATTTTTTTCGCTAACAATGTTTATGCACCGGGCTTTATTGAAAATGGAAATCGAAAAAAAACACACTTTTGACTATTTAATACATGTTAGCATTTTTTTTAAAAAGCGCCATAATTGGGACCCACCTTTAAGCGCCACAGCAAAAAAGAGAAAATAAAACTAACTTGGTATTCAACTTAAATCTTTTATTTTCTCACAGACCACTAAACCAAGAATATAAAGTTAGCAACAGTTTCTAACTTTAGCCTAAAGACATATAAAATTTCATATGACTATGAATGCAAATGCACTATTGCATATCTTATGTGTTAGTTATATTAAGTATTTTCGCAAAATTTGCAACCAACCACTCTTACCCAATTTTTTTGAATTTTAGATTCTTCAATGTTTTCATCCCATAAAATCAAGTTAGGGAACGTTTTAAAAGCTGTGAAATAGCCATTGATAACTTGACCCAAAACGTTTATCAGTCAATAATAAACATAACTGTACGAATATAAAACTTTTCAAAAATATAATTATAAATTGAGAAATACGAAACTTACCTTTGTAATTCGTACCACACACTAATACTACACTGGGTTCGTACGGACCCGACTAAATATCCCAAAAACAAAAGAAAAGTATGTAGTGTGCCACTGGGTTCGTACGGACCCGACTAAATATCC
This sequence comes from Hesperophylax consimilis, assembly GCF_061612785.1. NCBI lineage: Eukaryota > Metazoa > Arthropoda > Insecta > Trichoptera > Limnephilidae > Hesperophylax > Hesperophylax consimilis. Next base: position 19,161,174 of record NC_142837.1, on the reverse strand, counting down.
CAAAAACAAAAGAAAAGTATGTAGTGTGCTGCTCCCAGTACGGTTTTAACGGTACTTAGATGTTGGGAGGGTACCGCGGGCAGCGGTGGTTTGGCATACATAGCTAGAGAGATGAATTAATGTTTCGGTCGGGTCCGCAACGACCCAGTTTAGTACTAATCACTATTTTTCTTACCAATTGCATCTTATTCAATATAAATCAACGTGTCACCCGCAATCTTCGTACTATGGAATTTCTACATTTCAAATAGTTAAAAATAAACATTAAAAAAATTATTAAAAAATAGTTAAAAAAATAAATAAAAATATCCGTGAAAAGATTTCATTCTCCGGGTAAAAGCCTAAAAGTCAGTGTTCATAAATCGAGTGTTTTTCAGGGAACATTTTCGGTGGTTTCCTCTAGAGCAGGGGTAAAGAACATGCTCCCCCGGAGCACTTTCGACGCGGCATCCCGACCCCAAAATTAAAAAAAAAATACTTTCAGAACGAGAGAAAGGTTTTCACGGTTTTTCAGATACATTTTAAATTAATCATTGATGCTTATCACTCTTCTAGACACACGCGCCAGCTTCTATAGAATAGGAACATTAAAAAATCAAAAGCAGTGAAAACTAATTGCATGATTTATTAAAGTTAACATTATTGATTATACTCTGTAATAGTATTGTACTGTAAACTGATTAATTATTATTTAATAAATAAAATAAAAAATATATGTATACATCTTATAGTGTTAGCTATAATATAAAAATATATATCACAAAACCTAGAGAAAGGTATACCATAGCTGACAGATACTTACGTATGCACCTACGTTACTAGAAAGCAGCTTAAACACAAATTAATAGGCAATCCAAAATCCTTATTTAATTTAATTTATATTCTTATTATTGTGCTTATAAACAATGAAATGTGTACTAATAAAGTATGAGTGTAGTGCTAATTAAACTTGGGACTCTCTTACAGATGAAATTACAGCAACGGATTCACCTGCAGACGCATAGAAAAAGGAGAAAAAAAGTCGTGTTCAATTGCAGTTTTGAAATTCTAGTTGCAGACTTTGGCATCTCACTATATATGTTTTTGTCTTATAAAAATCAATCTCACTAAGACTTTAGGACGGGTTTTTTCGGAGAATTCGAAAAATTCATCAAATTTCAATGTTCATTTTCGGGTTCTGTGAAAGTCCTATTCAAGTTCTGTTACTATGTCATTTTAGGATAGTTGCTTGACAGAACTGAAATAGTAACAGAACTTGAAAAAAATATTCACATAACTTGAAAATTAAATTTGAAATTCAAAGAATTGTTCAAATTCTCTGAAACAACCCGCCTGTATCGAGGTTAAGAATTTACATTTGAGTGAAGCAAACATAGAGTTATCACAAACATAAAGTAATACTACAAACAAACACAGAATTATTTTTTTTAAAGAAAAAATATATGCATTAGATGAGTTACCAGATGGGTAATTTGACAATAGATTGTAATAATATTTGAAGCATAATTAATCATTATTCCCAAGAAGAAACAAAAATTAGATAAAAAAGACAGCTAGGGTGACATTAAGTTTTAGCAAATGGGACTTATATACAATAATGCATTTAAGTAACTGTCTTTAAACTGTTATATAAAACTGTTAAATTTCTGAATATATCGCCATTTTTCATCTGTACAGACAGACAGAGGGGTAGGTACAGCTAGTCATTAATAAAATTACCGAATTATTGAAACCGATGAAATATCAAACAAATTATACTCCATATATATATATATATGTCACAATCCAAAGGAAATGTTTAAAGACTGCAACATTTTTTAATCGGACGCTTGTAAAATTTGTCACTTAATTAAATTGTTCAGTTTTTGTTGTACGACGCGCGACGTCTATTTAAGGCGAAGCACTACGAAGTAACACAAAATTGTGTTTTTGATGGTTCCGTGATAACTCAACACAGTGACGATTCATCACACCTTTAAAAAGTGATATAAAGTCAATAGAAACGATGAAAAAAAAAAATTAAACCTAACCTAACCTAACCTACTTAACCCTGTCTAACATGTGCTGCAAAAATTGGAGGATACCATTTTCGTGTTCTGGTGAGGTTTTTTATAGATGTTGGGAACTCGCTCAAGGATTAACTTTTAAGTAAATACCAATTTTGTGTTAATTTAAAAACAAAATACCAATTGTGGATTTATGTGGACTCGCATAAAGATACGATTGGAAACGCAAAGCGCAGTTTGGTCTTCAAGTGATGTGTTAAAATTCCAATTGTAGATTCACCTGTTGATGCATTTTAAAGGAAGTCGTTCGCATCTTCCTAGTGGAGTTGAAATTCTAGTTTCACACCATACGCTACAATTTGCGGACTAGTGGTCTCTGCTGCAAACATTGAAATGGCCCCTGACGGCGAAAGGTTCCCCACCCCTGCGTTAGAGCTAGAGCTAGAGTCTAGACACTCTGTGGGAGGATTCCTGAACAAATCCGACGCCGGAACGCCGACCAGATTTAAGGATTTTTCTGCCCGAGCAGAGACGGCTCGAGGGAAATATTCTATGATATTTATTTGAAAGCGCTACGCTGAACGGATTTGATTTGCGATAGAATTTTTCACTCTTTTGTATGGTAGGTATTATCTTTTTGAATACCTTTATTTGAAGAATAATGCAAATAATAGATTTTTTTGTTTTATTTTTTCACAATTTAGATTTAAAAAATCGCAAAAAATGGCTTTCATGGAATTTAAATTTCATCTTCTTCCCATCCTGCAACTACCGCATCTCCTTCCCTTCCCCACTCCTTTTACCCTCACAGCTTAAGTATTTACATTGGAGATGCCATGATTACACATAGGTACTCCGGGCAGTTGAGACTATGTGCGGTCATCACAAGGAAAAAGAGTTACGAAATCATAAAGCGTTATTAAGACGACACAAAACCCTAAATTAAAGTCAGAATCTTAATGACGTAAGTGAAGAAGCCGTGAACAAAAATATTCAGCGCGCGGCCTCGCGTATTGGTTGGACCTACTGTCAAATTTGCCCTGGGAGGCCTGGAAAGTTGATCTGTTGGCGGAATTTATTTTAATTAATTCTGGTAAACGTTTTATTAGATGTTTCTAAATTTTTGTCTTCATGTGAAAAAATAATAAGAAAAATTAAAGTAATTCATTAAAAGGAAATAATCACAAAAACACTCCCAAAAATTGTTCTGATCCTTTTTTATCTTTCACCAAACTCATACTTTTTTCTATCCTTACAAGTAACGGTCACTTCTTAACAGAACCTACAATATTACCAATAAAATACGCACCCGTTCTAGTATTAGTAATTAGATGAAGAAGAGAAAACCACAGATCAAAACGTAATTAAAAGCCAGTTATTTCAGTACATTACGCTATGAAAGTGCAATAAGACCAAAAAATAAATAATTTTTAATAACTAAGGTTACCCAGGAATAGTAAATTATTATTGCCCAAAAATAAATGCTCCGTCTTAGACAAACCTCTCAATTTTCCTAAAAATTAAGAGGTGGTAAATTATTGGTGAAAATTGAGCAAAACCAATCGAATGCTGTCCTGCAAATATCCGCGATTCCAGTCACGTCCTGTTCTAAGGCAATCAGTGCCTGTTGTGATAGGTTTGCTCTGGCTTTTTCAGGTGCTCTGAATCTGAAAAAGAAACCTCAATTGTCAATTTTTGTGGAGTTCAAAATTTCATGTAAGAACTTTATGTTTAGATAATGAACTGTTTTTTATTTACATTTTCTGCGTATTAACTTGCCAGAAAGGATCGTGAATTGATTTTTAACAGTAAAACTAAATCAAATGAATTCTTTCATTCAACTATTTTTCGTTTGAGTACATTTGAATATTTTATTTTATTCTATTATCAGGTAAATTGTTCCTGATAATAGATTAAATTTAAAAAATGTAATGTTATGAAAATTTAATTAATGACAATTAAGGCATCATCAATTTTTTTAAATTTAAGCTTGTTAGGTATCACGTAAAAGAATAAATACTCAATAAGAAGAATTAATAGATTTTATGTCAATTTTTTTTTTAAACAATAAAAAAACACTTATTGGCTTTTTTTTAATAAAATCCTATTAAAATAAAATAACTAAATAAATAAAACTTTTATTCAAAACTTACGACGAAAGAAACAAAACAGGTTATTAAAATTAAAAAAGGATTATCTTTTGGCCCTGAATTTTTAAGCATTTGTTACAGATACTTTGCATGGACGAAAGAAAAATAATTTTAACCACTAATTATTTTATTAGTATCTCTTAATTTTTAGAAAACTTACACAATATACGAATTTAAGAGCCCTGACCTGGAAATATGTTGCTGATACTATTATATTTGAGGTCAATATATTTTCGTTTATTTCTTATTTTGTTGGTTTTTTAATAATATTTATAGAAAATTGTGTTTTACAAACCTCTTTGAAGATCAAATATATAAAGGCTTATTGTAACTTTCTAAAATGACGCAGCCAGAAACTGCAGTGAAGATATTGGTAGCAAATGGCAGTCAGAAAGTGTCAGGAATATTAATTAAATAAAAGGATGAAATGTGATCGGTAGCAGATGGTAGTCAGAAAGTGCCAGGAATATTAAATCCGGGCTGGCCGCAAAACTTGACATAGTAGTAGAAAAAGCCATCATGCTAAAAAACTGAAAACAAACCTTGGTAATGCTCATGCAAGAATCAATATGTTTGTCGTATGGATGTGCATATGTATTCACAATAATATTCATTCTTCTTTTAAATAAATACGTTTACGGGTGAATGACCTGAAAATATTTTAATTCGTCCTACTTCCATCATTACGAATGCAAAAATGTGTAAATGTTGATTGTGCAATGATGGAGAGCTCAGTTTGCATAGAATTGAACCCACCGCATATGTTCACTTTCCTTCTAACCGGTTCGAAAAACACGGTGAATTTGAAAGCTGAATGTGTCAAGAGTTGGTTTTTCAAAAGTCACTAACAAGAACCACAGTAGAGATATTAAGAAAAACACGGTGAATTTGAAAGCTGAATGTGTCAAGAGTTGGTTTTTTAAAAGTCACTAACAAGAACCACAGTAGAGATATTAAGAAAAACACGGTGAATCTGAACTACAAAAACTACATCAACTATCAACTTACAGCATGATTAAAACAATGTTAAAGCTATCTACCTTTTTTCAACAAAACCAACTATCTTTAAATGTTTCGAAATGTCATCATATTATTGTCTTTTTCAAAAATAAAAATAAAATATTACTTAATTACTGTATAACAACAATCTCAGATATTCGTAATCTTGGACCAACCCTTGGTGGTAAACTCAGTATTACCAATATAATTTAGCTACATGACGATTTATATCAAAAATGGCTACTTAAAATGATTTTTTTTGAAATATTGATAAAAACCGAAATGACTGTGTAGAATGAACGAGTTCAACAATAATGATTTATTTTGCTTGTAGAATAATCCAATCATTAAAAGTGGTTGACCTTACTCCTCAGTTTTAATAATTACGGAGATATTAATATTTGGTGATTAATATTATTATTGATACTAATGCATGGATTAATTAATATTTATATTTTGTTTTATCAAAAAGACGAACAACTTAGTTTTTAATCACTTCATTTTATGTGTACAATCTACGTGTTTCGCGAACAATGTTCGTTTCATAAGGAGTAAATATTTCATATAAATACATATGGTTTATATGAAATATACAATTTTTATTTGTTTCGTTGGCTATCAACACAGTATTGAAGCATATTTATAAATATAATGTCATTCTAAAAATAACCTGTAAATTTTCATATAATAAACAAAAACGAACATATTCTACTAGTCATAGAATGCTGATGAAAATGTTCGAAAAATAGTCAGTAAATAAGAAAATAATTTTTCTCAGTATGAAAAACCTCAGATGAATCCTTATTATATAAAATAAATAATTTTGTCTAAACAACTTTTTCAAAACCAATGGTTTCTTTGTCAGGATAGTAGTGAAAAGGAACATATTTTAGAATAGACAAGTATAAATAAGAAAAAATAATTATTAGATACATTTAAATATAATTTCTTTTATAAATTAACACAACAAAAACAAGGAATAACTAAGATGTTTAAATAAACAGAAATATTATCAATATAAAAATAAATGTAATAATAAAATTGTTCATTAATAATATTTAATTGACTGATAATACTTTTGCTACATAATTTTTTTTTTTAATTTCAAAGTTATCTTATTGTAAACCCGTTGTAGGTACAAATTGTAACCCTTTATTTATTTGAAAAGAATGATGGGTTCCCAAAATTTAGTTGGCAAATTCACATTAATTATTATTATTCTAAAAACTTGGGTGCTCCTTAAATCTAAAATTAATTTTTTTAGAAGTCTTACGTGTATAAAAAGTTGAAATCGTTACAAATTAATTTATAGACCCTCGATTTGTTTAAAATATCATCCTTATCCTTGTTATTTAACATGTAATTTTTTCAAAATTTACATATTTATATTATTATTAATCCGTCAGTGTGGCATTTGAAATAAGTGCACCTTAAACCCCAGCTAAGAATCAGTTCAGTATGGCGAACAAGCACTTTAATTTAAACACGTAAACCAGCTGAAATTAGTTTATAAATAGGTCTCGCAAACAAGGTTTTGGATTTTGGGTTAACTGCCTGTAGAATGGCCTAGTACCTAGAACAAGGCTGATAAGCGACCACGCCCCGGGAGTTAACAAGACAAATGCTAAGGACTGTGGTAACCATCATTCATTCTGCTATAAAGATAATGCTCTCTACGGCAGCAAACTGTAACTATCCCTACAATACCTTCACGTCTAAGATGCCAAATATTATTCTTGATCATGTTTAAACTTCCTTTGTGAGTAAGTTGTTTTGATAAGCTGTGAATTTGAACGTGTAAAAATGATTTATTTTTGAGCGTATGGAATATAATGCTAATGTACTTTTGGTTTTGTGTGTTTCGTGCAGGTTTTATTATTTTATGTTTTGAAATTTTGGTAATATTGTCTTTTTTGTTCTTCAATCCATTTTGCAATTTTGTGTTTGAATTTATTTTTGTTTTTCTCAATTTTAATTTCAAGTGTTACTCTGTTGAATGCTTTTATAGAATGGTATTGGTAGTGTCTTTGTCCAAAGCTTGAATTTACTGTTTTATTTTTTATGTTTTCTTGTGTCTAACTGGTCTGTTAGTGATATTTTGTGTATGTTGAAATGTGTTTTTTTGATCAAAAATGTATTTTAGTAGTGTTTTAACGTATAATTGGCGATATTCTAGTACGTCACAACTGTTGAATATCTGGTCTGTATCAGTTTTTATTTTTTTAGTATTACCTTTGAGATCGTTTTTTGTGCGATTTCTATGTAATCGATAGCCAAGTTTGTTGCTCCTCCCATAGAAATAATAATTTGATTGGCAAAGTTTTTAAGCACCAAAATTTTTGTATTTGTTTAATTTAAGTGCGTGTTGGGTTTTTATTTATATTTTTCTATGATAAAAAAGTTTACGACGTGTATTTTAAATTCCATGCTTCGAATGCTAAAAAATCTGCTACTACGTTTCAAAATATTCCTGCACAAATTCTATTAAAATTATGTTTTCATTTTAAATATGATAATAATAATATTTACATGATTTGAAGAGCGCAGTTTTTGTGCAAAATCACCTCAAGGGCGCCACAAGGGTGGTACGTACAAAAATAATCACAATTAAATTTACAGATTTGCAAAGTACAATCAAAAATCAGTTCTTGCATGTTAAAACGTGTGTGCAATTATTTTGAAATGCAATAATGGTTCACCAAAATTACTTTATGTGCATGTGAGTTGGCTTGCTACCACAATAAAGCTATTGTATGAATTTCATTGACCGTATCATGTAAATAAAATGTGGTTAAACTTTAAATTAAGGGTTGCGGAATCTGGTGCACGTATTGAAAAAAAAGTAATTACGCTATTGAAAACGCACGTACCTTAATTTATATTTATATTGTCCATCAACATACAGTTAATGTGAATTTAATGATTGTGTTTTTGTATAACAGCAGACTCACTACAATAATTAAGATGGGATACATCTTACTTACAAAACTATTAACAATTTTTTGATACATTTTTAATCTAATTTTTAATTATTATATTACTACCAGTTGAGAAATGTTTTCAAACAAAAACGATTTGGTTCCTACTGATCTTATATAGGTACTCCTTAACTTTTCACCTGAACTGAAGAGTCCAGGCAATAAATATTTCTGTACAGCAACTATTACAAGTATGTAAGTATCAAATGTATTTTTAACCCATACCTTCATGACTTCTGAGAAAAAAAAGGATTTTATTTTATTAATTGTAAGGTATCGTACTTACCTTAATGAAACCACGATACCATAAAATCATTTCCAAACCGCTCGCAAAATATTAAAATAATCTTTGGAATAATTACTATTTGTCTGCCCTCTAATCTTTTGAGACTGAGATTGTAACAGAATGTAAAATGCTCCCGAGACCAAATGTGGTTAACCCACGTCAATAAAAAATTCATTCCACTTGGAATCAAAATTATTCGAATGTTGAATATATTGAAATTTCAGCAAATATTTGTTAATATCCGATCATTTTTCAGTGACGACTGAGGAACATTTTCTTCGAATTTCAAGCCAGTAATATTTATTTTTGGTTTGAAGTTTTGCTCCTTGTCGTAGGCGGAAAATATTTAAATTATCTTTGCAAATCGTGTTTTCCAATCGTGCAGATAAGTATTTCTTCGTAGTGGAAGAATGTATTATTCTTCAACGATAGCTTATTAAAAGAAAATCCGACTAAATAATACACATTTTTTATTTCCATCGCGAGAAAACTGTTTTTTTTTTATTTTCCGTATTGGTACATAAAATATATCTCGATATGAGATATTTTTAAAATGAAAATTATGAAGAAAGTAATTCAACCACGTTAATTAATTTTCCAATCTCCAGTCAAAAGGTCTGATAAAAACAATAATAATTTTTCTTTTGAAGAAGACGATAATTGTAGCAACAAAACGAAATATAAAACAGAATAAAAACACAGAATAAACTTAATTTGCCACATTAAACAATAAAGCTATAACTTTCCTAGTTTCCGTTTCAAGTTTAAAGTTTAAGTTTCCTAGGCCTGACACTTTGTTTTTACTTGTGATTTAAAAAAAAAGATTATGTCAATGGCCGAGATGTGTTCGATTTGCAGTATTCAATTAAAGCATCTGAAATATTTCTAAGCGATCTAATTTTCAAACCAAAAACTGTTAGCCTTAAATTTAAATTGTGTTTCAGTGAGAAGTATTAAATTCTTTAATTACAACTCAACCAACATATAATTGCTACCGTTCAAAGGTACCTATTCTTTTGGAAAGAGTTATATAAATAAATGTATTGATTTAATCAAAGTTTTCAATTTAATCCCATAGTACTCGTATTTAAGTAGGTACTATATATAATATTACCCTGGAAAGGGACCACCAATCGTAATCTAAACTTTGTTCAGAAGTATTTGTCTGTTTAATAGACAGATTTGGATAGCTAGATGCTTTCCAACCTTTCTCCACCCTTTTCATTCTTACTCCCACCATATTTCAGCCAAAGAAGTTTCCCAAAAGAGCATCCCATTGTTCCACTGGTTCGGGACACAAGGAAAATTAATAATTTGAAAAATTCAAATTGCTTAGGCTATGACGTAATTCAGCATTATTTGAAATACGTTTTTAAATCAAAAATCCCCTTCCCGTCTATCACGTAATTGCATTTACGTAATCTCGGATACAAACTCGGCGAACTGCCGTTCGACTTCAATTCAAACTGTATTTTTTGCCATGCGGGTGAGTCAGTGGGGGACGAGTTGCCGGAGCGAGTTGCGGATTTGAAAACCTGAAATATAAAATGCAATAGAGTTATGAACGTCATGCACAGTCGTTTGGAGTAGCACACTGCAGAGAACATGCAAATACCCATTAATGTTTATTAGGGTGTCCCAATCTTTTTTGGGGATTTTTTTTTTTTCGAATTCAAACTCGCTACCCACGAGTTTTTATTTAGAGTTTGCGACCAAATAGTCAATTATAAAATATTATCAATCTGGGATAACAGTTACTTGTGCCAACTTGATGTCAAAGTAGGGGAGACCGAGGGGAGTTGAAACAATTTTCACATTTTGTTTCATACACCAAATACTATTGACAGAAATCGTATGATATTAGTACCAATCGATAGGTCATTCTTTACACTTGCGAATGACTAACATAAAGAAACTGTAAGCGTTAAATATTGTGGTTAAAAATCGACTTAACCGTAACAAGTCAACTTGTTTCAACTCCCCTCATACCGAGGTCAGATGAAACAGGGGTCGAGGAGAGTTAAAACAAATGATTTTTGAGAAGTATTAAGGGCTGTAAAATAAAAATGATGATATAATTTAAAGGTATTTATTAAAATTAAACTTTTCAAGTACAAAACAAACTAACGGAAATAAAAATATTATGAAAATAAATAACGTCAGTCTGAAAAGCAGTTGTGGCAAACATAAGAAAGTTCCCCACTAGTGCAAGCTTCATGAGCCCAGTTGCTGCATTCCAGACATTACACCCACTTTTTTTTGGCTCTGCTATTTAAATATGGCTCTAAACAACAAAGGTAAAAGGATTTTTCTTCTTCTGAACTGTCTTTGTTTCTTGACAACCTTGACCTTTTCAATTTTAGTGCCTGGTTTTGATCTTTTTGTTGTTTTTGTTTCTTTAAAGCTAGGTTTTTTCACCTTTTTCTTAGCCATTCTAGCTGCTTCGATTGCAGCTAGTTAATCCTTTACGGGAGTGGCAGTTAAGACAGCGGATTTCACTTTGCGTCTGTTTGTTTGATTTCCTTTCCTTGGTGGAGCTTTTGGCAAGTGTGTAAGAGTTTCAGGTGAGAATGGAATTGCTGTCATAGTAACTGAAGTATCTTGTGATGTAGATGCTACAGGTATTATATCTTCAGTGTTTGAAGGCATCGTGATAGTATTAAGCATTACTTCAGATATCGCCAGATCAGGTGAATTCTTATCAGAGTTTTCTGCAGACTTGGGTACGTTTTCTGTTTCGTAGCTGATTTGAGGAGGAGTAGCCGGCAAATTGAAGATTTAAAAAACGGTCTTTTCGGGATATTCAACCGTTGGAGCAGTCGCCATTTCCTTAGCTTCATATGCAGTTTTTTTTAATATACCTGTAGAGAGAGGTATGGTTCAGGTTGTAACTCGAAGACGCGTCACGGAGACTTTTCTGTCGCAAAGTTACTTCTTCTGCTGCGAGATCATATATTTCGAGACTCATCATACCTCTATCAGTCTTTCTTTTATAAAAAGTAGGCATTCTGAAACAAATTAAATCAACAAACAAAAACATTTTATTTTGTGCCCGTAAAATAATAAACAAATAAAATTGAAAACGAGGAGAGTTGAAACAGTCTGTTTCAACTCTCTTCAGTACGAAAAAACCTCCCATTTTTTATTTAATCCACAATCAAGAAGCAAATACACAAAAATCAATTGTACCAAACATATGCAATAAATCGTTAGTTAATGAGCTTTCGAAACACATATAACTTAAACCAAAATACAAAACCATTATCAAAATATAGGCATCGTAAAACGTTAAAAAAGGTTAAAAACTTACTTTTGACGATTTTTGAGACACGGCACGCACAACTCCACAACCGCTCGACTCCCGGCACCGAAGCGAACTAACGAGCCAGCAGGCGGAGGTAAACGGTTGAAAAGCGACGTTGCAAACTCGCCAAAGGTTTTAAGTTCGGAGAAATCGGTACTGTTTCAACTCACCTTTGTTTCAAAACCCCTCGGTCTACTCTGGTTTTAAGGGATGTGTAATATTGAAATTTATTGAAATCATTTATATTTTTGTTTTCTTAACAACCTCCTCATCGATTAGTGACAAAATAACTGCTTCTTCAACCAGATATCAAAGGTACATGCAAAACTTTTGCAAAGCTTCTTTTGACATATTTTAGTCCACATTTTCGTAAAATTTCATTGATTTCAAAAAGCACGAATTTCTGGTAAGGTGCTTTTACAGCCAGTATACACTAAAACCATGTCTTGACATAGCATGTCACAATACACAAGCGTTTATCCGTCTATCTTGTGGGTGTGTTGGTCATTTTGAACTGAGAATTGATTATCGATATTTTCAGGGAATACATCGCTCTTGTCAACAATGCATGGACTTGGTGCATGTACCTGAAGGCCTGATTTTAAATTTCCTTTTAGTATCTCCACCAAAACATATGAAAGAAACTACACTACCAACTCTCGATAGTCATCCCACATAATAGTTTTGACAATTCTTCACGATGAAACTTTAACAGAGTTCCAATATCGAAAGTGGATGAGAGTTTTCCACAATTTGTCTGCTGCTTTGTATTTTATCATGATCAAATTTTTTCCAATTTTCTTTGAACTTTTTAAAGAACGGTGTCCAGGCTTGAGGTCACGTGTTACATTTTTGCCTCAAATACACCTTTCAACATTAGTTTGTAAAAACGATGACGACGAACAAAAATAAGCTATTCCCTGTCCAGTTCTTTCTAGTAGAACATAAGAATTACTGATTTGATCTAATTTAGGATCATCTCTTAAAAATCCAAAAAGTAAGTTAACCAAACTAAAAAATAGCCCCATTTATAAACTTCAGTGTGAAGAGTGCAATGCTGTAAATATCGGACAAAGTGGCCGGTCAAACTTAACTAAATTAAGATTTGCTAATATCTTATATATAAAAAAACACTCACTGAACGATTAAAATAAACCAACTTCGTTAGATATACAATTTAAAGGCCGTGAGTTCAATATTTTAGAGCAGCTGGAAATTAATACAAATTCTAATAATCCAAAAGCTTGTTTGATAATTAACATACATGAACAAAAAAACTAAAAACCCATAGATATGTTCAAGCCAAATTCAATTATTACAGAACATAAAAAACAATAATGTAAAATATTACAAGAAACCCCCGAGTCACCCAAATTATTATTTTGGTAACACCAAACTTTAACAACCTTTATTGAAATTCAAACAAAACAATTAGCGGGGGAAACTTTAAGGGGTGATGACCATTCATATTTTCCGGTCATCACTAGGAAATAAATAAAGGCGTAGGTATATAATAAAAATTATGTTTCTTGGTTTTCATTATAAATATTTAAATGGAAATAATAATAATATAATATATCCTCTGTAAGTGGCTTCACCACAGTTTGATGATGCCTTCAGGATTCGAAACAGCTGTCACGCGACATAATAATTACAAAGCATAACTTATTTTAAAATCAACTGTTTTTTTTGTAAATTTAATAAAAATAATATTCAATACTTTGAAAAAATATAAATAAAATGACATTCTATAAACTAAACATGATTACAATAAATAAAAATGCGTATTTAATTAAAACAATTGATAATTAAAACTCCAATTACTGCGTAAGCGTGCGCCCACCTACGTAAGTACGTATACAAATGTACTGAAATGTTTCGACGCTAGTCAAAAGAACATGCCGTAGTCAAAAGAACATGAAAAAAAATTATGAGTGTTTTGACATAAAACGAAAAAAATAGGTTCGCGTTACAAAAATAATACTGAATATTACGGGACACCCTAATGTTTATGAAGAAATGCACATTTGTATCCACATAAATATGTGTATTGAACAGCGCTGCTACATTGAGGATTGATGCACCGAAGTCACTGAAATAACTTGGTAATAAAGTTTATTTTTTGTGTTGAGCTGGGAATTGGAAACAATTTTTGATTCGATGCCATCTAATCATAACGCATGCAATATCAAACATCAATATATCAGGGATGTTCAGACTCGATATCGGTAAAGAGATTCGACTTACAGAGTACATTATTTTAAGTTTGAAATAATTGATATTTAAAAAAACTGTTATGAGTATTTACTATTGTATTCATAGATGTTAGGAACACAAAATCCAGCTTTTATGTCGAATATAGGTAGGTCCTTTTTTATCTAGTGGAATTTGAAAATATCCAAGGATTAATGATTGTTGAAGTATTAATACTATGTTCGAAAAGCAGAAGAAGGTTAGTCAAACAGATTTTATGTAACAGTTTTTATCACATCCCCACGTTTGAGCTTTTATGCAACAGTTTTAATGAATATAACAAAAATTACTAATTGACTAAACTTAACTTAAAGATAAAGACTTCCTCTTGGCACTCTTCGACAATTCTGAAAAGGAGGATGTATCTCGCTATCAGTGTCAAGTTTCTGACTAGAATTTCTCTAACACCTCGCTGGAAGGGACGACACATCTGGCTACTAGGATTAGGTCATGAGCCTTCGACTGGCTGGGGATCTCTGCTCGTTCAAGGCCATGTGTTCGTTTATATAGGCTTTCCGTGGTAAATCATTTAGTAGCTAGCGTGGAGCTGGCTCTGATTAGTTGGTTAATAATTTGCGTAACCAGTAAAATATCTACGAAGTCATGTCCACTGGAACCGTTATGAAATACAGGATAAGGATTTTTTTAAATTTGTTTATGAATAATCCCACAAGGGCAGAGTATTTGGCAGTCATTTTATAATAATTTTTAACAAATTTCAACGATTGGAGATATTAAAATTAAGCATAATAAATCATCAATTAATTTAACTGCATAAACTTGTTAATAAAACATTGCAATTGTGATAAAAAAAAAAACTCTCAAAGGTGTATCATCAATGTTGGTGTTTCTATAGGTTCCTAAATTTTTCAATAAATTCCACAAATTCTAATTTTTAATATCAGGACGATTTTTTTTTGTTTACTGTCATAATATCTGTACACAACGGAATTGAGTTTTTTTGATCCGTTTTTACTGTCATAATATCTTGACTCAATCGGAACTACGATGGCATATATGGCACAATGGCTAATTTTTTATCACTCTTGAGGAAGAGAAACAGAAGTCGTTCACAGGTTAGACGGAAAAAAATAAGTGGCCACGGTGAAATGGAATGCAAAAATTTACAGACATCAACGAAATTCCACATGATACAAATCACCATGTCGATATCAAATGTAATAAATTAATTTTATTAAAAATCAATATTACCGAAAAATTATTTGCGATTTTACATGGCTGAAATTTTCAGTTTATACCTTTATAAAATTACCGTAAAGGAACCGTTATAATTCAAGCAATTTCTTTAAAAGTATTTGAAATTTTAAAACAAAGACAGACGACCGCAGATTATTGTGAAAATTTTTACTCACTTTGAATAAGCCGGAAGACGTGCAATGGCTTTTAATATTATTTATGAATAGACAACTCCATCCGAAATTTTAATATAAAATCCCGGCTTACTGTGCGGAGAGGAATCCCTTTCAGACATAGCTTTCAAATGGAATATTTCCAGTTCCCTTGAAAAAGTTCTTGTATCAATGCGCATTAGATATTTTTGTGTCCTAGAAATCCTCGTAAATACGTATAAATAGTCAGTTAGTAGCAAGAGTAAAGATGGATTTCTGTAGGTATCCAATTTACTTGATTGAATAATTTTAGAGATATGGTATCTAATCATTAATTTATTGTTGATAATTCCATAATAGATATAGTGATACATACTTTCAGTATGGCCCCGGTAAGGGATAACTATTCGAAATCGAAAATTTGTTCGAAATGGCTTTAACCATGTTTAGTAACCAGATCTGAATAGCCATTCTTAGTCTTCCTCCATCTCTTGGTCTTCCCTTCCACTCTTTTTATAATATCAACGTGCCTTAAAGTAGATGTCATAGTCCCACTGGCCCAATTCGAATAAACAAGTAAATATATTATCCGAATTGTATCGCATATTTATTTATCATAATTTTTTATCCAGTAATATTTACAAATTTCTTTAACAAACACTTAAAACAAACGTTTTTTTCCTCTGGTGAAAGTATTACGAGGAAAGTAATTTTAGTTTATTTCATTTTAGTCATTTGTTTTTAGGAAATCAACTGTTTAATACCAACCTTTTTTACATTATACCAAAATATAAGAAGACAAAACGTTAAATAGATTTATGTAATCAACAACGGAATGGTTACTACATTGAATTTCAGAAGAGCGTGTGGAGCGCGCAGGTACCTACATTAAAATGAAGCTTATTTAACTCCGGGCATTGAATATTAATGTTAGCTTATTTATTAAGGAATAGTGCATACATAAAGTTCGCGAACTACGCAAAGTGACTCTCCATGATTTTAGAAAAAAAAAGAAATACATTTTTTCAAAATTCTAAGTTTAAAGTAGTTTTTACATCAAAAAGATTGTTTGCACGATAAAATAAATATTACCTAAAAACTACCTTAAAACAAAAGAATTTAAAAAAAAAGATTTTTTTATTTTTACTTCCACCTTCGTGAAGAATCACCTCCCGAAGTTAGCGCAATTTACCCCCGGACGTATATGTGATGCTTTCGTTCACTCATTGAATTAAGTTTGCATTAATCTGCTTGATCGTTATAATTAAATCTGACAAAGACACTGCTTACATTTTTTGTAAATTATGTTTGCAATATGTAACTCCACTGAAAAAGATTACCTATTTAAAATAAATTTTCGCATAAAGATCAACTAAAGCCGATTCTGAATATATAAGTTTTATTATCTATAATTATATGCACAAAAAATAAACCGCTATTTGAAAATTAATAAAACTGTATCCCTTCAACACGCCCTGTTTGTTTGGCATCACTGAATCGGCGGTTTCCAGCTGAAACGACTTTTAGCGGGTATTGAAATTGAAATGGTACAGTATGATTTTTTTTTAAATTTTCTCTAAAACGCAGAGCGGGAGATTTAACCACTCGGGTGTTTTGAGATTTTGCATTTATTTAGAAATATTTCCTGATGACATTAATTTTCAAATAGATTCGAATGTATACCAAAATGAACAACCGTTTTTGAAACAATTACGAACAGACATATGCATATAAAAATGTGTTCTAATTTAAAAATAGATGATTTTTTTACAATGGTTTTATCGCTTAGTGATTGTTTTTTCTTGTATCCTCTAGAAATACCACTTTTAATTAAAAAAAATAATTGAATGACACGGGCATATTATAAATGTTATTATTCATGTACTTTTTTGTTTCTTACAAAAATAATTCATTCAAAAACTGAAAAATTAAAACTAAAAAATAAAAATATAATTTTACGATCGATGACTTTTTGGAAAATATTACAAATATTATTTAGAAGTGAATGGCAAATTTTAAAATTACAATATATAGCATGGTGTTGCCGCCTTCTAACACTGCTTAAATCACACATCTCATAGTATTATAAAAATAAAAAGAACGACTATTATGCTGCGTATAAACAGGAGATCTTTACAGCGAGCCGAGACATGGGAAAGGAAGGAAATAAACGCTGTTTGCGGTTGCTTAGTTCCTTTCCCATAATTCGTGGCTTGGCTAGCGGTGAATTTCATATATTTATACGCAGCCTAACGAGTTCACCTGTAAATTCAGTTGACCCTGTTGATGTTGAAAAATAAAGCACCTTGTGATCTCACTAGGAGCTATGTTTTGGCGGGCATTGAATAATTAAAACTAAAAAAAACTTTTTTTTTTGAAAGAAAAAAAAAACATTCCGCGATTACGATTAACCTGAAAATATTTGAAAAATTTATACTACAACTACAGAAAGCGGATAATGTTGCTTGTACTGTGATATAGGACTTAACCAGCCGAGGAATTGAACACACGCGATGCTCACTCAGCCACTGACCGGTCAAAAATTAAAATAACCGGATTAATAAAAAAATGGTGTGGATTTTTTTATTTATAAAATAGAGACCAAACAACTGATTCAAATTGTAGATGACTTGAAAAAGTTTTGTGTTTCTAATGACGAAACCTAACATTCTAGCAGCTTATTCGAGATTTCTTGTATTAAACTAAAATAAAACTTTTTTTAAATTCCTGTTAAATAAGATTCCTGGTTTTTTGTCAAATTATAGCGTTTTCGTTTGTAACCCTTAAATGCATGATTTATTAAATTTTCTAAAAAAAATATATATATTTTGTAGATATTTACATGCAAGGAAATATAAAGAATTTATTTTATTTTTAATTTTTTAATGATATTTGATTAAAATAAAATTGATGCAAATTTACAACACCATGTATTTAATAAAAAAATAATATGAACAATTTACTTATTAGTTTTGAGAATTTTTAAAAAAATTCTCAAAACTAATAAGTGTACCGGAAAAATACGAGTTATTACATATAAGTATTGTATTATTGTATTTACTTACCTAAGAAAATCAAAATAATAACAGCAAAACCAAAGTGTAATTCTAACCTCCAACCAATTTTCGAGAATCTTCACTTTGTTGAAGAAAAAGTGACATTTGACATTCGCGAAAGAAAAAAAAAGGTGATGCCACTCGATAAAATATATTACCGTGAACTTGATAATTCTAAAACGGCATGTATTAAGTATACATCAAAGAGTTAAAGGTGGTTTGAACGGTATGTTGCAGTTTTACAACAGTATGCATTTAAGGGTTTATGGTTGTTATTGCGGGTGGGTAGTTAGGAGCCATTGTTTGGAGACGCGTATACTGCGTCTTTCATGTAACATTGTTTAGAGTCATTTGAAAGTAATTTTGAATTTAAACTCCTTTTTGCTTCGTTTATTCAGACGCGCTTTTTGACATTCCAATGAGAACCGATTCATTGATGTACGATGTATTTATAATATGTTTTTTTTGTCTATTTGTAATGTTGTATTTTATTTTTTATTCATTAAGGAGGTAATAATGTTGAATATCTAACGCCAATATCTAACGTTTCAAAGTTTATAAAATGATTCTTAAATATCATTATTTATTACAAACTGATTTCGAGATGAACCTAGAATACTCAAGGTTTG
Source organism: Hesperophylax consimilis (assembly GCF_061612785.1). Lineage (NCBI taxonomy): Eukaryota > Metazoa > Arthropoda > Insecta > Trichoptera > Limnephilidae > Hesperophylax > Hesperophylax consimilis. The sequence continues at coordinate 19,142,164 of NC_142837.1, read as the reverse complement.
CAAGGAAACCTTCTTAAGGCTATGATAGACGAGCACCTTTTTACGACAATTTCTTGCTGCAATGTATTTTCCTCAAGATTACCGAATTGTCTATATCTATTGTATTGCCTATTCTACTCGATGTATTGCCCTGTCTTGACGTTGAGTTTGCTCGGCTACGGATATTATGACAACGTATATGTAAATTTATTTATTTAGCAGGTGCGCCCGGGTGCATCGGGTGAGGTGTTAAGGATGCGCCCGAGAGGCTGGTTTGGGAAGACTCTGACCAACAGGTCCCTCGACCCATCGCCCGAAAATTAAGAAAATAATTTTCCTCAAGGCATCCTGTGTAGGGTTTAAGTAAAAATATACATAAATACGTATACATATATTTATCAAGCAAGAATATGAAAGTTTAATATTTTTTTTTATTATTTCATCAACCATGCTCGGGATGTCTTTTAGACTGAATTTACTGTTTGGATCCGCAATTTGATTGATAATACATCATTTTTATTGCCATACAATTATGTTATTAATAAATATTTAACACTAGAAAGACCGAAGCGGTCATTTTGACCGTTTCACGATGCAATATGACGATATTTTGCTTAAAATTTATGGTTATGATCTGATTTTTTTTTACTTTTCATAATTCACGATTTAACGACCATGGTGAACAGGTACCTACCTTATTTATTTATCGAAATATAATGATTTATACCTACAAAGACCGCCGCGGTCAATGAGACCGTTGGGGCCATTTTAAGCTGGGATTGTTTAGGATCTTCTTTATTCAAGTTTAATATATATCCAGCCCACCTTACACATGTTACTACTAATATCATATCGATATAACATTATATCATATCGATATGAGTGCTCGTAGAAATCTTACCGAGTCGGATATAATGGAAGAACTAGCAAGACTTCAAAACATTGCAGAGGATCAGTCAGATGAAGAATGTCGTGCCAGTAAAATTGATGACACCGTTTTTATTTTGGAGCCCAATATTTTTTCATCGGACATGAAGATCATGAAGATATTCAGATGACATCGACATCTTTTCCTAGAAATCCGATTTCAAATCGTCGTGATCAAGGGGTTAGAATAAGAGGCAGCCGTGGAGGGAGATCTACACAACTTGGAGGACGTATTTTTGCAAGAGTAACAGACCTTCCGTAAATTGGAGATATTCAGGTTGCAGTTGACGGTACAGAATGGACCTGTACATCACATACTCAGAGTACTTCCAGCCAGCAAGGACGACGTAATTGACAAAATGTACTCAGAGAAGTTGCAGACCCAACACCTTATGCGAAGCGATATGTTGAAAACAATAAAGTTCTAAAAGACTTATTATAGTCGACATTATGGGGACTCCTCATATTCAAATAAACTCTAAGTAAGAACAAATTCAAAAAATTATGAAATATTTACGAATTACGAGATCTTCACGACTGGCAACTGATAAATTTGCACTAGCATTGGCAATTTGGAATAAGTTCATTGAAAACTGTAATCTGTGTTACGTTCCTGGTGAAAATTTAACGGGCGATGAAAAGCTATTTCATAGCAAAACTCGTTTTCCATTTACTCAGTATATAGCAAATAAGCCTGACAAATTTGGAAAAATATTGGCTTGTGGTGGCCGTAGATACTAAATACCTATGTAATGGATTTCCATATTTAGGTAAAACTGAAGAAAGTTCAAATGAGTCACTACCAGAATATGTAATAATGAAACTATTACAACCGTATCTCAAGAAAAGACGAAACATCATAACTGAAAAAATTTTTGCTTCGATGAAGCTGGCAGAGAAATTACGAGCTGAACAAACAAGTATTGTCGAAACGATGAGAAGGGCCAGGAGAGAAATACCAGCAGTTTGCAAAACCATTTGTACTCCACGTTATGAATCATTTATTTTGAAGGCTAAAAATGGTACTACACTAACTGTTCATCAAGGAAAACCGAAGAAAAATGTACTGATATTGAGTACAGTATATCCGGATGTTCAATTTGGCGACAGAACAAAAGAAAATTCCCGAAACGATTGAATTTTACAATTCTACAAAATATGGTATCGATATAATCGACCAAATGGCTCGTAAATATTCCGTAAGAGCTGGAAGTAGAAGGTGGCCTGTGAACGTTTTCTACAACATACTTGATCTGGCTGCTATAAATGCATGGATAATTTATAAAAAGAAAACAAAAAATATATATCTCGTCACAATTTTATTCTACAGCTTGTTGGAAAACTACGGTCAGGAAATACCAATACCAGCGCTGGTCCAGTTATGTTTGCTCCTGAAGAATTGACAGAAAGGGAATCCGAATATAAAAATTCTCAAAGACGAGAGTGCCAAATTAATAAAAAGTGTAAGCAAAATAAAACAACTGACACATTTGATAATTGTAAGAAATCTGTTTGCGGAAAGTGCCTCGGGTATTATATAAAAAAAAAAACAGTTTGTACTAAATGTGCACCTTATCGATTAAAGTAAATATTTCAAAACATAATTGTGGTTTTATTTATTTAATATTATGCCAAATATGACAAAATCACAATAATAATAAACTCGCATGTTATCAGCGGTCAAAATGACCGTTGTGGTCTTTATAGGTATGGAGCAGTACCCGGTTTTTCTAGTGTTAACGAAACAGGGGATGTAAGACATATCTAGACATTTTTTTATTTTGGTAAAATATTTTTTTTACATTTCATAGTTATCCAGGAATGTTGGCCTCACTGGCTGGCTTAACCGTGCTGAGGCCTTCATTTTATAAGATAAAAAATAATATACATAGTAAATTTAAAGAGAAATATATATATATATATATATATATATATATATATAATCTTGTGTGTTTGTAAGTTATGTGTGTTAAAAATAAAGAAACAATGCTTTGCCAAATTTTCTTGTTGCTCTCTTATATATCATACATATTATATTCTCTTTTATTATATATTATATTCTCTGTTCACCACCTATCCGCTACCAAAACTTTCATAATTTCGAACGCAATTAATTGAAATAAACTTTTTCCAGATTTTTTTAAAGATTATATAAGTTTTGTGGAATACGTTGGTTTTTAACCGTATTATAGAGATCATGAATAATAAGTGCCTATAATAAATCTAATGAAAATTTGAAACAATTATACCATGAAGAGTATAGAATTTAAAAAATAAATTTAACAAAATACCTACAAAATATAAAAGCAAGCATAGACGTAAACGCATACCACTATTTAATAATGTTTGATCTAGAAAACAAAATCTAAGTTCAAATAATTATATTTAAAAAAAGAAGAATATACTTGCTAGGCATGAAATATTTTAAAAAAAGTAGAATATTCTAGTTAGGCATGATCTATTAAAAAAAGAAGAATATATCGTTAGGCATGAAATATTTAAAAAAGAAATAATATTCTCGTTAGGCATGATCTATTAAAAAAAGAAGAATATACTCGTTAGGCATGCAATATTTTGAGAGACAAGATTAAAAATAATGAAGTTTTATTTGCAAATAGGATTGAAATTAATTGGATTTTGACACCCACAAATTTGTCAACAGCAGATAATATATCGAGCAGTTTATTTATATAATAATTATTGAACAGTGTTTATACGCAAGACGATGGATTCTTGGAATTGGTGAATCAATATAGTAATTAAATTAGTATTTAGGATATTATTACCTTTAAACGTATGTTTGTTTAGAGTTTGCTCAGCAGGTATAATAATGCAAATTAGTATTAAATTATTCAGTACCGTTAATTAGAGACCTAATAATATTAGATTATTAGGTCTCTAATTATTCACATCATCAGCACATCAGTTAGCAGTGTTAGCACTAATTATTCACATCATCAGCACATCAGTTAGCAGTGTTAGCACTCTTCTACCTGATAGTTAAAGAAGTCGATATTCGGTGCAGTTATGAATATATTATATTTATATATTCATAAAATTTGATAAATATCAATTGTTATATATATATATACTATACCTACATAAATAATTGTTTGATCCCTGTAGACTAAAAACTTCTGGACCAATTTCGCTGAAAATTTCACAGTTTTTTTTTCTTTTTAGTGTCAAGAGTGTTTAGAGAGTAATTTAATAAGTCGAGGTAGACGTGGCACGATCAAGTAAAACAAAAACAGTTTTATACACTGTAATTCATAACCCCAACGCAACGCCGGGTACAAATCAGCTAGTAATTTTTATTTTTTGTAATACATATTTAACACCATTCCTCAAAAAACTAACATTGAATATCATGACTGCTTACTTCGGGACAAAGCCAATTAACTATTTATCCCACATTTTTAGGTTTCATAAACTTGGCACATTATGGCAAGCGATCGCTTAAAACTTTTTGCAAACTTTGCATAATATGCGGACATTACAGAAATCTTGACGCAACACGATAATGTTGACTGTCAATACCTTGCCTAAAAGACTATTGCCTGCAAGACTATTATTCGGTAATATTACAATAATATTCAATTTATCTTCTCGTTCACCGGAACCTTCCAATAATAGAATACAAACTCGTTCCGTAGGAAAGAAGCATAAAATCTTAAGTCAACAACCGACGATAAAGCTCTGAACTCTAAAAGCGTAACAACTGTCATAGCTGAGGAAAGTACCATACTATAGGTACCGGCGTGGAATAATCCCTCGATCTAGATAGAGACACTGAGGTGATCCATATATAAGATAGGTTATCGACTAAGATTAGAATGATTTTCGAAAGAAAAATTCCCCAAAGAAAAGTGGCAAAAATTAAAGACATTAAAGAAAAGTAGCTCGCTCGAACAAAATAACAATAAATGTTTCATCTTAACAGCTCAAAAAGCCGTCACGCAATATCAAACAGCGTTGTGTACAATTTTGTTTTGTCAATAATAAGCTATAACTACAACTTTAACTCTTATCGCCAGTTTCGCTAGTTAGCAATTCTAAATAATTCCATAATAACTCGAACACCTTTGGGTAGGTCCTATAAAATTTAAACTAATCCTTAGTGAGTAATGTAAGGAATGCGTGACTAAAGGAATGAAGAATCATTATTCTATGAATGAAATAGCACGATTCTGCCCAATTTTTATAACTGAGGATGTCTGCTTTGGCTTGCGTCTTTTACATTATTACCTTCTGAGATAGTAGTTTGTATCACAGTTCAAATAATAATAACAAGTGTAAGTGTGAGTTTTAATTACTAAAATGCAAAATAAGCAATCATCGCAGTTAGTAGCTATGCAAAAAGTATGACTTATCTTTAGCATTTTATGCACGGGGAACGTTGTTGTTTTCTCCGAGAAAAAACTCGGTAAAACTTTCTGAATTATGGTTAGACTTTAAAGGTTAGACGTGTTTATGAGTCCAGGTTTACTCTACCGGTTAAATTTACACACGTTAACTTTGTTTACCAACTAACACATTATTTACCTGCATATATTTGATAGTATAATAATTGAGACTATTCTCTTATTAAAAATGATATATTCGTTTCGGAAAGGTGGTCGTCTTTTATTTTGTGGTGGTCGTATCTACTGAATGATATTATTTAAGTAGTAATGTAATTTATATGAAAAATTTCTAGTTAAGTAAGTGACAAATGTAAATTTCTTTTACTAGAATAAAAAACATTGTTATAGTAATATTTGCAACGTGCTTTAGTTTTTTTATCACATGCGACCTAATGCCGCTCCTAAAAACATGTATGAATTTTTACCCTGCATCGGTATTATACATTACAGAATAATCATACTGCTTCAGTTGTTGGTGCATGGGTAAGTTGGTAAGTAATGTGAAATATTTCAGTATAATGCGTTACATTATTCAAGTTCAATGAACTTTTAATTTTCAAAATTGGAACTGCGTATTATAAATACTTATCGTAAGCGATAAGCTTTGTACCAAAATATTTTTTTATTCATTGTTTTTTTACTGGAACAACTTTCTTTAATAATTTGTGAAGCTTATACCCATCAATGTAATTTATCACTGAAGAAGAAGATCATATGTACTAATGAATATAAACGAAACTTAAAACAAAACCGACATTGAAAAATAAAAAGATACTGGTTCCTACTTCAGGAAAATGACTACCTACTGTAGGATCCTTATCTTAGCACAAACTTCGCCATTCTCACCAAACCCTTTCCTTACCCTCACCAAGTTCACACGTTTATGGGCTTTGAGTTTGAAGAGATTGGTTACAAACTCGCGGATGGTTGTAAAGCCTACTAAAGTGGTGTTAATTTATTTGAGAAACATTCAAATCTTACTTTACCATTAGAGTGAGGTATGATCGGATGTAAGTCACTAATGAATGAACTATTTTTTTGCAGAAGAACTATTTGAGTAAATTTATTTATATTTTTAACATCTTTTTAAAATATCACCTGACACCCGTGGCTTGGATAGCGGGTCATGTTTTTTGTTTTGTGAATTCTAAATATTTTACCTGTTTTTTTAAGTTTTTCATTTATTTAAACACAAATAATTTTCATTTATTGAAAAAAGTTTTGCAACACAATTATTATTACTTATAGCTTACAGCTATATCCTCTTCCGAATATTGAAAAAATCATGAGATAGACTGAATTCTTAACAAATCAGGTCCAAATTTGAAATAATCAGTGAAATAATTTTCTGTTTCAAATATTGTGTAGCTACTTTATCGATCGCCTGAGTTTTTTCTCACAATCAGTTTCAATTTAGAAAATAGCCCTTTAATTCAATGCAAATCTGCGTTACACAGCCGAAATTTGTGTTTTAGATAGGTAGGTAACTTGATAATAAAAACCTTCAGAACTTTTTATAAATCAACCTTCTTTAAAAAAATAAAATAAAACGAAACCTTAATTTAAAACGTTGTTCTACAAATTAAACTTAAAAACAATGAATTATATTGTACCACCTTAGTTTTTAGTATTGATCTTTTCTATGTGACAATGTCAACAAATAAATAAATTCCTGATTTTTATGTGTTTTTCGCTTAAAGCTTAAACGTTTCCATAAAACCGATGCCGTATTAATTTTGAGGATGATCATTTCGTATGAAAACAAATACAAATTATTGATGTTTTGATCTGGGCATCTACCTGAACCAAATCAATTAATATTTTTTTTAATTTTCTTCCATATTCGAATTCTCTATTTCTCTTGCTAAATGAGATTTGGTTTTAATCACGATTCGATTCAGTTCCTAAACCCTTACGCGGCTGAAAGATCTTTTAATAGGTTAAAACAACCTAAATAACATATTATAGTCAATAAGGTATGACTTAGAACATCCTTCGTCCTTTCAGCATCCGTACTATTAACCCATTGTTTTAGGATTATGGTCTCTTTATCTGTATCTTCTGTTAGAGCCGGGTGGATTGAAACCGACATTCACTTATTCTAATTGTTGCACTAACCATTTGCCCTCATCCCAGTCAATTTGTAACTACACGCTATCCCTATTACATTCCAATTATTGTACAAACAACATAAATTATTTATTGTACGTAAATTAATTTTCAAACTCTGAAATATATCTATAATAACAGAAACAATAGAAAAAGTACATGGAATGCAAAAAGGGGACAAATTGATAATGTATTTTATACCTCACAAACTGATACGAAATGAATTCAAATACACAGCAGTTTGATTGGTCCTCGCACGTTTAAACTTTTGCAAAAAAAAAAAAAAAAAATTTTGTTTGTAAACTTACGGGTGAATTAATTCAGTCACGTGATATTCTATCAATATAATTATTTTATACAAATATCAGATACTTTGATCGTACATAACACGAGTATTATAAATAACACCACCAGTAGTGTAAATAACACCAAAGAGGCTGATAATGCTGGTATTATACATTTTTTAAATGTAAATTAGGAGCTTTGCAATTCTCGTAAACAATATTTATATCAGTAGTTCTGTGAACAGTTGGTCTCACATCCGAAAACGTAGATTTATAAAAAGTAGGTCTCTTGTTTTAAATCGGAACTGATCAGAAAAATCTGAAATCATTATGTTTGTGAGTAGATTTCACATTTGAAAAAAGAATCTTTATTTATCCACTGCTTCAGTTGATTCTGTTTTCGTAATAACTTTATTGTTTACTCCAAAATTATGTTTTTATAAATTGTAACGTTCTACCAGAAATGATTTTTATGTCGTGTCTATCGGTTACTGCGGCGCACGATACATTAAAACAGCCACCATCTTGAATCCGAAACTGGCACGTGACAAACAAATTCATTTAAATAGGACTTCGCTATGCTCAGTCAAGTGTTTTGTTGTACATTTGAAGCTTTACCATTTTAGATTGCTACACTTGTCATACGCATGCGTTACAGTCATTAAAATTTTATCAATCCCGAGAAAGAAGTTGTCCTCGATTTAAAGCAGATGTTTTAAAACTTAATTCAATTTTTTTGGGTGAATAATTCGCAAAATTAAATGAATCACGGACTCTTCACGACAACTTTAGTGGTTAGTGACAAAAAAGTTTATTTAAATATCGATGTAGTTAATATGTATTGCCGTAGAGTTTGATTGAACGTGCAGAAATATCGAGTGTGCTTGAACGCATGTGATTAATGGACTCATCATAAGGGAACGCACTTAAAAGTGGTTTGCTGCCAGAAATTTCATCCCACTTGCGTCTACAGTACCACAACGGAAAAACTAAGATATTTTCGATTTGATTATTTAAATATTTTATTATTTCGCTGCAGCACCTGGTCCAGTTTCTTCACCACCTAGGATTCTTGCTGCAGAGTCTCCATCCTCTATCTTCGCCGAACATCACAGCGGTGCTGCCAAGGTCTGTTATATAAGTGAGGATATTGTGTCAGCGCTTAATTAGCAGCTGACACATACCTGGATGGATGACGAACCTCGTGCTGGCACTGTTGGTGGACGCGGTGGAATCTTTTGCTGCAGCAGCTGGTCCAGTTTCCTTACCACCTAGGATTCTTGCTGCAGAGTCTCCATCTCCATCTTCTATCTTCGTGTCACCTGTTCCTGTACTTCATCACCTGTCCATGTACTTCATTTTATTCAACTTAATTTCACTTATTTTTGTAATATTTATATTTTTGTAATACCTGCATCAACTGTAAAGCGCCTATGAGGTGATATCTCACAAAAAAGGGCGCTATAAAAATTGTCCAATAAATAAAGAATAATTTAAAAAAAACACGAGTAACAAACGAGGTTAGCGGTTAAACATAACGGAGGAATCAAAGGTTTCAGACGTCTCAAAGCCAAGAGTACCAAGGTATTTTAAGGTACTTTTTAGGGCACACATTGTAGGTACCAACTAAATAAATAATTTTTTTTATTTCAGTATGCTTTTATCCATTGCACTAAGGAGGGGTGTCTTTCGTTATCATTGTTCTCCAATTGAGTATCTGATTAAAATATTCAAGAAAAAGATAGAAAAGGCAAGAACATGCAAAAAGATACAATAAAAGCAAAGAAGAGCAAAGACGAAGAAGTAAAAATAATCAATTAAAGGCAGGAAGAGGCTAGAAAATGCAAGAAAAGTCAAGATGAAGCAAAAAAATGCCTACAGAAACTTGGAAAGCCAATAAGAACCAAGAAGATAAACCTGATGAAAAGAAGAGCCAAGAAAGGCCATAAGATACAAGTATATTAAATAAGATGAAAGCAGAATCCAGGAAAATCAATATAAGCTAAGAAAAAGCAAGATACAAAGAAGACATAAAAAGTAAGATGAAGAAAGGTGAACCAAAACGAAACAAGAAGAGGCTACTAGAAGAAATCAGAGACATGCAGATACTAGGAGATACCGAATTAGTCAAGAAAAAGAGCCAAGACGAAGTAAAAATACACATCATCAGAGCACGTTTTCCAATTCCTAATAAATCAGTACCGGCCGCACTGGGACAAGAGTACTCCTGGCTGGGGTGATACAATTGTATCCTATAGCAATGAACTGAACACTTTAAAAATGAAGGCATAAAAAAAACAATCTTTCAAAATTGTATTTAATTATTATTCCTTTTAAACCACTTTAACTAACCATCATACCTTTTCCCGCGGGTAGACAGAGAGGATAGAGCTCCACACATGTCTGCCGACTCTCAAAGGCTCACCTACGCATCATGTAGGCACAACAAGTAAAACACAATTAAACATTCTCACAAATCTTAAGTTTTATCACACACCAACGCCTATTACTGTAGCTTTGTTCTTTTAAACATGAAATGTTGTCTACAATCAACAACTTTGCTTTATATTTTAAGTTTTGTCACACATCAACGCCTATTATTGCAGCTTTGTCAGACATAGGTGGTCGCCACACGCCGCCCATGTGCTAATAAATACTGAGAATGCGAGCCATTGGTGGTTGCCACACACCGCCCGTCTACTAATAAATACTGAGAATGCAAGCCATAAGCGGTTGCCACACGCCGCCCGTCTACTAATAAATACTGATAATGCAAGCCATAGGCGGTTGCCACACGCCGCCCGCACCACTACCAAAGAGCCTTAAGCAACAGCACCATAAATACACATGCGGTTAGAAGTGTATTTTTAAAATATTATGGTGATATCTTTCAAAGAATTCCTTTACTAAATTTCTTCCGTTACAAATTTTTTTTCCATTGAAATGACATGTTACATAATCGATTTGAAGGTTGGAAACCTGTCACAAAGGAATCCTTTTTAAATTTTCATTTCCCTACGTCCTTCATAATGACACGTAATATTTGGAAACGCCTCTTAGTAACGTGTATAGGAAGGATTTGAAGGTACTAAGGAACCGTATAATGCCACAATGGTAGTCTTCGAGCCTATTATATTGACAGATTTACGTGATGTCGAAATGACTCAGAGCTTAAATAAATAAGTCCGCATGGCGGCTTACAATAAAATGCAAATTTCGACTGGCATCTTATTTAAGAAAATAATTGTAATAATATAATGGGAATAAAAACTTTTTTTTCATGGCTGTAAGCCTCTCATGTTGTGCAGTTCACTTTTGCCATATTACATTTATGGTTAACTTATCCATAACTCTATTTTCAGACCGCCTACTTGTCTATGGGATTATCGGTGTATGGTTTATCGGAGCAGCAGCGCCACTGACGGTCACCGAGGAAACCAGTACCAAACGGGCGAGCAGGGGCATTTAACTAAGCTTTGGCCTTGAAACTCATTTGAAACCGCCACGCCCACCTCAAAATTCTTATAGAAAACGAATAATATGGCTAAAAGCTCAGATCTCATTGGTGAGAACAGAAGGATTGGTTTGATCTCTCGCTCTCTACCATAATGACTCGTGTAACAGAAAGAGATGACGGAATTATGCCGTTTGACAGTTTTCAAATCATTCAAACAAAATGACAGTGGTTTATTTATACACGCGGGTTGTCATTTGCTGCCGAAATACTATCATTTCCGTCGAAAATATTGCGTGTTAAAGTTGTTCGTGATAAAAATACAATATAAGCCAGTATAGTGTTAGCGAGTTATAAACATATTATATTCAACCTACCTACGTAAGTTCAAGTTTAAAGTGAATTAACAGTTTTAGGTTATTCGTTCGGTTTTTTGAACAATGCTTGATACTTGACATATGTCTTCCTCCACAACGTATAAATGTTATTTATTATATCGATAAACTTATTCATGTTATTGATTAGTGTTATCCTGTATTATCTTATTGTTTTGGTGAAATTAAAGATTTTTAAACATATGTAACCATGAGTTCACGAGGCTGAAAAATGTCGGAATTTTTCGTCGTACTGTCGGACAATCATGTTTTGGAAATTTTCTTCAGTGTTTTTGCAAATTTCTTGTCATTTTGGGTGTCTTCTTCTCAGATTAACAAGTTTCATCTTAAGGAAATGCACTGTAAAAGTTTATTTTCTTAGTCAGATGAACCTTGCCTTTGGAAAACATTTCGAAATTTTTCTGCTTCAAGGACATTTTTATTTTTATAATAGTTTTTTTGGGCTAGTGAGTGAATAGAGTAGGCTGAGAGCAATTATGTTGTCTATGGTCGCATCTTTTTTTTAAATGGCCTTGAGTTTCCTCTACCTTGTCTACTGCTCTGCTCCGCACGGTAGGTACTGCTTGTATATCTGTGGTTAAGTACTGTATAATTCTGTTGGATACAAAAAGCCGGAAGATATCGATCTAGAGAGTGGTATATTTATGCGGGCGAGGGTCAAGGAAACACTTAACAACTGCAGGGTTGGAGCAATTGCTCCAGACGACATTGTGGGAGAATTCTTGCGGACATTTTATTCCTGGTTAGCTAGCTGTTGTAATCGCTGGTCATCACGTTATCCTTTATAAATTTTGCAGTTCTAATCTAAGAGTTGCATGGCGCCTTTTTATGAAACAGGTCAGATTATAATCGTTGTTTTCCTTTGACACTAATTTACTTTTAAAATTGCTACCATTTAATTCCAACTTCGCTAGTGATCTTTGTTTGCAGCACATACCTTGAGATATGGTTATCTTTCTTAAATTTTGAGTCTCAGGTTCTGGTTAAATCTAATCGTAAATAATAACTAAAATAATCGATGTTTCGTTCTTTGCCAATAAATGATTTCTTGTGACATTCTTAAGTTGTTTAGATAATATTTATCTTAAACCTACTTCACACTATGGTATTTATTGTTCTTAACTTATATTAACAATGGCATAATTAACATAAATGATCAAAATAATTGCATTACAATGGCGTTCAACGTGATAATTTAGCCGACGCATTATAATAACGTTACAATGGCGCCCTTCGTGGTAATTTTAGCTGACACAATATTAAAACGTTACAATGTTGTCTGAAAATATCTTCAAAGCTAATCTGTGCAAAGCTCATGTCTGAATCGAAAAAAAATGTGAATTCCTTCTATAAAGTTTATGTTAATAATTTCTAGTCACACGATGAGAGGAAAATATTGTATTGTCCCAGCTCCGGACAATAGTCTGAATGTGAATATCAGTTGGGAGGACAAGACAAAGATCCCTCGCATTATCCTGTGGATAGGCGGGCAGGTCTTCTTATGATTGAAAATACTTTTTAGGATTATATTGATGTTATTTTTTTATGCAACCTGAAGAAATTTAAATGTTGATAGTTTTTTGGTTGATTTCGAAGGCTCGTATGGTTAATTTTTTTTTGTTTATACGTAAAACACCATTTAGTTATTGTTAAAAAAATCAACATGTCATATATTTTTTCATGCTTCAAGGAGTTTTAACGGTCTCAAAAATAAGGAGTTAAATTCTTTCAAATATATTTTTTAACAAAAATATAGTTTGTACGCCTGGGTCCTCCAGGATACCAATATATAGAAAATATGTAATAATTATTGTAGTAAGAGGTTGCAAAATTTCATCTGCGGATATTTGCGGAAGTAAGTTTTTATTAACTTTACTCTATGTGGAGAGATTTTTTAATTAATTTTATTTTTATTTTTGGAGACTTCAGGTTTTATCGTGAATGTGGATTATTATTATTTATGTCTACTTACTTTTATAATTTGCGTATTTTCCTATATTTTGTCTCTTTTTAAAATTATTTTTAGTAGATAAAATTAAATCAAATTTGAACACCCAAATTTATGTTTTTCAACATTTCTTTTAAGTACCTAGATACCTACATACAAAAATATTTTGAGGTTTCAATTTTACTTTTTTTAAATTCTACCAATGTAATTTATCATTTTGTCTAGGGTCCACTAAAAATAATTTAAATAAAAAAATTTTAGATATTTTTTTAGAGTCAATTTTTTTTCCGAGAGATATGTTTTGGTTTAATTTAGTTCCTACGCCTTTTAAATGGACTTATTTTTTACCTATGCTACCCCAACTAGAACATAATGTGTAAAAAAAATATAAAATTTATAATATTAAAATTTACAAATTTACAATGCTCCACGTTTTTATCAGTATTTAAACCTTGATTTTAAAAACTTGTGATTTTAGTGTTGCAATAATCTCAAACTTTCATAAAAAAAATAATTAAAATTTTTACATTTTTTAATCAATAATACACCTATAAATTACTAATATAACTCAATTTCGGTGTTCCGGAATTTTTATTAGTACCTTCACCTCAATTTCAGGGACCTAATTTTGTTTATTTTCAATATTTATCTAGAAAGATTGTAAAAATTTTCATGAAAAAATACCAAACAGTTTTTTCATAAAGAGCATGTCCGCAAAAACACATTTCGCGTACCGTGCGTCGGCATCCTTCCATTTTTGCAACGTTCCGTTCTTAAACTATGGTCGAATCGTTTATCCCATTGTCCTGTTCTACGCAGTAGACGCTGTTCACGGAGCTGGGACAAGACAATAATGTATCGTATTTAAACTCAGTTTTAACCTGACATTTTTCAACTCATAACATATTTACCAGCGACTAGCTCTGTGGTCGGCAAGATGGACTACTCAACTTCAAGCGTGGATCGTCAATCGGACTTATGTTTCAGGACCTACTTTTTGATAGAAAGGGTTCACGTCGCATTCAGTTACTAAATGAAAGAAGTATTGTGTTACAGCGGGTTTCATACATCGAACAATACATGGCGTCACAATATGAGACAGACATTAGTTGTTTTAAACAACACAAAACATGGGTCATAAACATCTTACCATTATCCTATCTAATTTCTCTTTGAGCTCCGGGTTTGAAGTTGAAATAACAACAGGATACGACACATCAGGGGAAAAACAGATTAATAACGAACTCACGTGCATCTTGAGTATTGCGTTGGTTGAGATTTAGGCAATCCCTCGAATGGGCCAGTCGGGTAAAAATGGACCACCTGTCGTCTGGTTTATTCAAATAAGATACCCATCTTATTTAATTGAGGCAGGCTGCTATGCGGCGGGAGGCCATGGCGCAAAGGGTTTGAGTCAGACGCGGGAACTTTCAGCACCACAATTGACATGCCCGAGCTCTAGGAGCTTTTGCTTTGTACTGGCGGGTCACGTGTCATGGCCGCGGGCCTAGTTTGTGCCAAGTTCGAGGGCGACTGGCGCCGTGTTTGCGACATATGTTGGAACTAAAAACTTGTAGGGTTTTATCCGGAATTTCGGGAGTCCGTAACTATTGCTTATTTGCGTTACGTAACAAAGTAATTCATTAATTTAAACATAGCGCCATTGAGGTTTATTCAGCGCCCTTGAGGTGATTTTGCAAAAAATCGTCCAAATATTATTACTATTTTTATACATCTATAGAAAGTGGCTTTTATAAAACTCTTTTTAATGTTATTATATAATATTTTTTAACGTAACTACTTTTTTTTCAAAATTCGAAATTTAAAAAATATTTATTGCACAAAAAGAGTACAAAGGGTATAACTTATAGTTTACATCCTATTTCTTCCAGCTAACCCAACAAATACACATTATATTACATATCCCAACAATTACATGTTAACAAATAAATAAATAAAAAAACAGTAAATAAAAATAAAAAACAGAGGTATTTAATTCATGTAAGGTATTCATTTAAGGTGTAGTGACATTTGTTTAAATTAAATGTTTTTAATGTTGATTTAAATTTAGGTGTGTGTTTTTTTTTTCATTTTTCTCATCGGTACTAAGCCAAAAAACTACAGATGTAATTGTTATTTTTTTGATTACGGTATGCTTTCTAGAATGGCATCATTTTAAATGACGAAAGATAAAAAAAAATTATATCATTTCAAAAAACCCACAAGTTAAAGAAGTAAAACCCAGCGGGGAAATTTAAATAAGCTTGAAAATGTATTATTTTGCTAAGCCCTTGACTACGTGCTAAATCAAATCTTAAATAATACGATGGAAATAAAAAAAACATTCATCAAATATAAAGAGGTCTTAACGTCATAATGAGACTGACTCACATAAATCGAATTTATTCCGCATACCTATTCTATCTTCCAGTTAGTCTTAAATGTACAAATCATTTAGGGGAAACTGAAACAACGCTTTCAAATATGTGATATTTTTTTAACAAGTGTGAGCCTTTTATGGAGAATGATTTTAAAAGATATGAACTTTCGTAATCAATAAAAGAAGAAATTAATGATGGCTAATCCGATTTTCCCACCTCAAAGCAAGAACATTTTCCGTTCGTTTATAAATATTGAGTCATTATGATAGATGTAAGCATCTTCAATGACTTTGTGACACCAATAGGGGCAATAAGTACTAGAGTAACAAACTGATAAGAATACCGGATGCTTAAAAGACATATCGGGTACTTAAAACTTCCAAAGATACTGAAAACATATGCTTATTTGGCAATTTTCATTTTGGGTATGTACGGGCGCAATTAAATAATTTTTCTTAATATTTTAAAGCAAAACAATCAATATCTGTATCAAAATTAATATACAGTACTACTGTAGATTACTAACGCCATCTAAGTCGTCAGTTGAGAACCGCAAAACGTGTTTCAACCACAGACATAGGAATTAATAGACGAGAAGATAAAGGCGAGGGGTAAAATCAACTGTTGAAGAACGAAGGGAGTGAAGATGACTGTGATTCGTCAATAAATCAATCTGACAGTAAATAGGCATCTCGCATTATAATATCACCATTTACTTCTTAAAAGTAAAATCTGCTTTGAATGAATAGACATTTTTACATGGGAGCGCAAATTACTCGCCACGTTATGAACAAATTTGCGAAGTCCAAATTCGGCAAAGTAAGGCAGCTTCTATATTCAGAGTCGTAGTTAGTTTCAGAGTATTTAGTTAAGACACTTTTATAAATGTTCATAATTTACTTCCCAGCAACCAACCAGCTTTGTGTTTCGCGTCCAGACGTTTCTCGATGTGATAGTAACAACTGATTCATATTATACGATGTGAATATGTTTAAAATAAAATAAAATAATGCTTATATATGGAATGTAATACGACAATTGGGTTTATTCTCTTTTTTCGCATCTATTTTTACCAGTTTTCATAGTACAAGTAAACATTTTGCCGTGTTATTTCGTAAAATGAACCGATGATGCCTCGACCATAGTTCGCACAAGAATGATGACGTCACGTTTTCAAATATCACTTGAGGCCGTACGCGAGCCCAGCCGGCTCAATGGAACCGGTATGGGGAGTGGGGATAATACGCTTTTAATCACTTAGGGCAGGTCTACTAATATTCATATGTCTATGGTTTCAACAGGTTATGGGCTATTTTTTTCAATTTATGAGTTATTTTAGTGTGTAAAATAGATAAATTGTTTTCGTGGTTTCGCAAAAACATGACAATGAACTATATTGCCAGTGTGCCAAAGTTTAAAGACAGGGAGAGTTACGATGAGTGTTGTTTTGCGGCAGAAAATTTATTGGTGCTAGAAGGTATGGAAAAATATATCAAACCAACGGCAAATTTCGAAATCAAACCAATAGATGACGCAAAAACTAAAGCAAAGTAAATATTAACGATCGATCCAGTTTTGTAAGTGCATATAAAAAACACCAAGAGTTCGGCAGAATTATGGAATACACTAAAAAACATGTTCGATGACTCTGGTTTGTCAAGAAAAATAAACTTGCTTCGACATTTGATATCAATAAGACTTGAAAAGTGTGATTCTATTGCTTCATATATTGTCACACAGGTGATTGAAACGGTTCAAAGGTTAAACAGCAGAAGATTCACAATAACAGACGAGCTGGTAGGATCATTATTGTTAGCAGGCTCATCAGATTGTTATTCACCAATGGTAATGGCGGTTGAGCATTCCGGTATTTTGATAACGGCTGACGTCGTAAAGTCAAAGTTACTTGACATGGAAGTACCTAGTGATTTTGACAGCGGATGTACAGCGTTTGCAGCGACATATTACCTTAGCAACACTAAGCCAAAGAAATTTAATGGCGGTCCGTCAAAGATAAACAAAAAGTTAGTGGCAGACGTGACAGCTAATTTGTCAACAAAAACAATTACGTTTTACAAGTGTAAAGAGGATGGACATTATGGAAATCAGTGTCCATTGTTAAAGAAGAATATAAGTATGTGTATTTTTAATGTTGATTTCCTGAATGGAAAATATAACAAGAATGAATGGTTCGTCGATTCAGGGGCAAGTGCGCATTTTACGGCGAAGGAATCTTGGGTAAAGAACATGAATACAACACAGTGTTTACCAGAAATAACTGTCGCCAATGAATCTAAAGTGCCAGTTGTTTGTTCCATTGTGTTGAAATAAAATTATCATATAACAGTTAAAAATGTGCTATTTGTTCCTAGTTTGACATCCAACTTATTATCTGTAAGTGAACTTATCAAGAATGGAAATAATGTAATATTTAAAGAGAAGCATTGTTATATTCGAAACAAGATCAATGATTTAGTTGCAACTGCGGATTTGTCAAAAGGTGTTTATAAATAACGATTAAAATCACAAATTTGTTTGTTGACTGCTCTTGTTAATGGAAAATTATGGCATAGAAGATTAGCACATATTAACAGTCAGAAATTATATTGTAGATAGTTTGAATTATGGTAGTACTGTTGACATAACCAAGTCTCGATGTATTACTTGTTGTGAGGGAAAACAAATGAGATTATCCTTTTTTCATGTGGGTGAGCGAAGTACAGAAATGCTTCACAGAATTCATAATGATATTTGTGGACCCACGGAAAGAAGTTCTTTAAATGGTGTTCGATACTTCCTACTATTTATAGTCGAATGACATTCATATATTTTCTAAAGCAGAAGAGTGAAGTTTTCTACAGATTTAAAGAGTTTAAATCAGTCGTTGAAAAATGAACTTAGTAAGAAAATTAAAATATGAAGAACGGACAATGATCTAAAATTTTGCAATTAGAATTGCCTAAACCAGGCTGGTAAAATATATCAAAAGTTAAATTATTATACGTCAGAGCAAAATGGGCTTTGTGAAAGAGCTAACCGTATAGTGGTAAAAAAAGCTAAATGTTTATTATATAATGCAAAGTTATGCAAACAAATTTGGGTAGAAGCAGCTAATACTGCTGTATATTTGAAAAACAGATTTATTGAATCAAGATTGGATAAAACTCCATATGAATTGTGGTATGGAGAAAAACTTGACTTGAGTCATATGCGTTTGTTTGGCAGCAATGTCATGGTGCATGTTCCTAAACAAAAACGTTTAATATGGGATAATAAAGTATTATTCATAAATATTTTTATGAAGGCCTCCGCAGGGGCAAACCACCCAGTGAGGCTTACATTACTGGAAAACTTGAATTGTAAAAAATATTGTACCTAATAAAAATAAAAAAATAAAATAAAGCCGCACAACACATTTTAACTGGATATGGTGAAGATATAAAAGTATATCGTGTGTATAATCCTACCAACAACTCTGTTATTATTAGTAGAGATGTCATAAGGATGGAGGATGAGATAGATGTGAAGTTAACCAATGAAGAGTCGGCCATCTGAATTCCTAATAAAGAGACAACAGAAGATAATCTGGTGGAAGAGAGTAGTAATTCAGCTCTCTGAAGGCATTGTCAAACTGTGGGTAGCCCACTTACAGACGATATATTTATATTATTTGTAGATAGGTATTTTAATTTCGATGACTGATTTCTTAATTGATTTCTGTGTAAAATGTAATAAAAGACAAAAGAAAATTGCTACTCTCACATACCACAATTATATTTCACATTTAGAACATTCTATACAAAATAATACAAAAAAAATATGGAGCTTTGTCAAAACGCAAAGAAAATCTCCCTACATGCCGGAACACCTAACATACGGCTCGAAAATCGCACACAACAGTAAGGAGATCACTGACCTGTTTGCTGACTATTTCTCTACCGTCTTCACTGATCATACCCCAAATTTAGCACCTGATGTCAAGGAACCTGATCCGTCAAATAATATAGCCATAAACTCAATTAAAATCAATGAAGACATCACCTACAAATATCTTTCATCCATTGACATTAACAAAGGACCTGGTTTAGATAGTTTGCCTGGTATCTTCATACGTAATTGTAGTAAATATATCACTATTCCGGTCAGCGCAATTTTCAAAAAATCATTAAGTGATGGAACGTTTCCTCATAAGTGGAAATCTGCCGTAATAACTCCCATTTATAAAAAAGGCGATAAACATGACGTTACAAACTATAGACCTATCTCTCAACTTCCTATCTTAAGTAAAATTCTTGAAAAAATCGTTTACGACCAACTTTACCCGACTATCGCTACAGCAATTACACCCAACCAACACGGATTCATGAAAAACCGGTCTACTACATCTAACCTGGTCCTATTTGTCAACTATTTGCACAGCAATATGGACGAAAGGGTACAGGTCGATGCTATGTACACCGATTTTTCAAAGGCCTTCGACCGCGTTATTCACTCAATTCTTTTAAATAAACTTACTCGTCTTGGAATACACGGTGACTTATTTAGATGGATTAAGTCATACATTAGTAATCGTAGTCAAATTATCTCAATGAATGGTGTCTTATCCAAAATAATCAACGCAACCTCGGGCGTTCCTCAGGGTTCTCACCTTGGTCCGCTTTTCTTTAACATATACTTAAACGACATAGGCTCATGTTTCCAACACTCAAAATTTTTAATGTTTGCAGATGATATGAAAATTTATAAAACGGTCATCTCTCTATCGGACTGTAGAGAGCTACAAAGTGACTTAGACAGGCTCTGCAACTATTGCACTGTTAATTATTTGGACCTCAATGTTTCGAAATGCCACACCATGTCCTTCACCAGAAACAAGCATATAATTAACTTTCCCTATTCACTCCGCGATGAACCCGTGATCTCAAAAAGCGAATGTAAAGACCTTGGAGTCTACGTAGACAGTTAACTTATATTTAATACGCACATTTCTTCAATCACTACCAGATCTTACAAAATGTTAGGTTTCGTACTGCGTCTGAGTAAATTATTTAAAAATCCTCGTACGCTAGTAATGCTTTATTCCTCACTAGTCAGAAGTACACTGGAATATGCATCGCCTGTCTGGAATCCCAAATACACTTACTATGTCAATAATATAGAGCGCATACAAAATAAATTCATTAAGTACCTAGGTTATAAATACAACAATAATTATATCTGCACTCTCCAATCCCTGAAATCCAGGCGAACGGTAGCTGACATGACATTTCTCCATAAAATAATACACAACGAAATAGACTGCTCAGAACTTCTATCCCAAATAAATTTTAACACCCCATTTAAAAGAACTCGACACACCAACCTTTTTTACACAACTAGTAATAATACAAACGCTGCAGCCAATTCCCCTATTTCTCGTATCCTTCAAACATTCAACTCAATTCAAACAAGCACAAACACCGATATATTTTTTGATTCTCTCCCTCTATATAAGAAAAACTTTTTTAGCACACTGAATTCGCCCACATAACACATACAACCACACACAGACACACATGCACACGTACACACACACAAACACTCACACACACCTCTCTCCTTCCCCAGCACACTAATTTAACTTAACTTAAAAATGTAACTTAACCGTAAAATGTATAATATACCTCATATGCATATATGTCAGCAACATGTCATTGGTACCAATTATTGTACTAACTTTTATAATTTTGTAACTATTGTCATCTATGTAATTATGTACTGTTTGTTTCTGCAATAAACAAAATAAATAAATAAATAAATTACCCCAGTAAAGTTTCCCCAATTACTGTAATGTTTAAATTCGACTGAATGTCTTTATGTTAGTTATTCCCAAACGATGACTCATAGGGTTATTTTAATAGCATAATTAAGTACTTTATAGTGCACTCATATTTGCACTAGGTTTGAAGATATCTAGTAGGGGTACCTACCGGTATTTAATTATGTGCCGATTTAAAATTGAGTTGCGTACGCGCAAAGCACGTACAGTACGGAAGATATTCCGTCATATCAGTGATTCATCACGCACGAGTTACATCATCCTGCAAAACATGTAAGCTGTTTAATTATCATTCCTCTACATGTGCCTATATTACTTGTATTGTGTCAATATCCAAGCTTGCCAGCCAGAATCATTTACTAGGGAGTTTGTTCTAACTAACAGTCAGGAATTTATTTAGGATGTTAATTATACCTCTCATTTGTGTAACTGCAATATATTTGTGCTTGTGAATATACTTTCCTATACTCCCATTTGCGTTTCATTTTGACGAATATGGAGTAGTCTACTTGGCATTGTTCCCCGTGTAAAAGCCTGTTGGCTGACCCAAACCTGAAAGATTTGGATTCTCTATTCTCTACATCTGAGCTATCGCCAAAATCTACGCAGGGCACAATTCATGGAACCTGACGAAACACAGCAAGTTATTTGGCGTTGTAACTAATTATTAAACTTTGTAGTTAGTTTGTTTTGATATATGGGGGTGTCAATATTTTAATCAAAATTAATATAAGGTACCACTTTAGATTACTAACGCTATCTAGATATAAGAACGTTAAACCTTAAGTGATTGATTAAATGTCGTCAAAACGTGTTTTGACAAAAACCTTGCACCTTGAAAAAAACACGTAGAATCTAACGAGCGTCGCGTTTAACCTAAAGTGACCGATACGTGAACAGTTCCGCCTTGATTTTCATACTGCAGCAGAGCTTTGTATGCAATGTGAAGATTTCACAAATTTTACTCGAGATTTGATATTCGGATATAATTTTGAACATCTCAAATTCAGATTCTAATCCACGTAAACAAATTCATTCAATCGAATGCAAACAAATATTCTAATTTAACTGATCTTTTTCACATTTAACATTTCTAAAATTACCACAGGGGCGGAGAATGTGCATTAATGCTATATATCCACATTTTATCATTAACTAAAAAATAGCATCTTCACAAAATTACGTTAAAAGTGACATATCCCCTGGCATTGTCACTTTTTCGATTTGTACAAAAAACAAGCCCCTTTCTAAATATGCATTAACGGATTTGTCGCCTTTTCGGTATGAACGTTTACTTATTTTTCAAGCTTGTTCCAACTTGTCATCATTTTCTAATTGGCTGGAAAACTGGTTATTATTTTGTTAGTAAAATGTTTACTTATCGTCATTTTTTTTTAATAATTTTTTTTTTTTAAGTTTTGATTTCCCAATGATAATATTCTTATCTATATACGAGTATATTCTTATCTTTCAACAATTTTAAAAATGATTACCTCTCGATTAAATTAATTGCTTATTGTTTTTCTGTTTTTTAAATTTAATTATAATCAAATTTAATTATGTAATTATCAAGTTTTGCAAGCATTTATAATAACAAAAACCAAAAAATACTTACAGAAAATTGATTTTAATTAAATTTAAAGAAAAAGCAAAGATTTGTTTTTCTTTGTGATGAATCACAAGTATTTATTGTCTCCTTAGTAAGCCACATAATCTTGCATTAAATGTGGCAAATTTTCAAATGCCACTTATCAGTTTTTTTTTTAAAGGAAGTCAAACATTCCCAGGTTACAGACAATATTTGAAAATCTCCTACTACCACCACAGTAAGCTAAAAATGTTACTTGTGTTGTGATGGAGGACTTAGCCAGCCGAGGAATTGAACACACTACGCCTGGGTGGGACCCAAACGCGATGTCAACTCGGCCACCGACTGAGTTACTGATCTTACGAATTTATATATTTGTTTCTAACTAAATGTGACAAATCCTCAAATGCCATTTTTTAGCTATTAATTATACGGTTTTTTTGCCTCCTAAAATCCTTTTCTCTTATTTCTTATTCTCATCTCTTTCCTTCTTTTACATTATGTATGTATGTAAATAAAAAAAATCTTTTCATGATCTTTACACTCTCTGAAAAAATATGTTAAATTATTATTTACACGCGTTTCTCCGCCTTTTTAACACTAGCATTTGCTCTAATAAAAAGGTGTATCATGATGTACCGTAATGTATTAAAAATAAAACAAACCTTATGTAATGTAATAACATGTAATTGTAAATTTAATATTAAATAAAGAAAAAAATAATAATTTAGTTATTTTTATAATTCAAACCTATAATGGAATAGTCATCAATTACATACTGGTTTGAGAACCCATTCAAATTTTCGCATGCTACAATTATTGAAAGTAGATAATAAACAAAATTCGATCTAATTTATTTACATTTAATCTTAAATGTTTTGATTCTTCAATCCCTAACAGGCCGAAAATGGTATCAAATAAAATATTCCGATATCCGATTGGCGTAACATTCTGCTGAGAAAATACACAAGCGGAGTGGTGAATCGTTCAACCACATAATATTATAAGGTAGGGGGCATTGGGTTTACCCGAGGAATACCTATTTTTCAGAATTGGTATACTTACTCGTAGTTCTTAGGTATTAGGTATACCTGGGGCAAACCTATTTCAGTATCCAGGACGAACCATAATATACTAGCGTGTCAACGAAATGTAGATCGAGAACATATTTTGAAGTATTATGAACGTTTGAGGATACAGTCAACATTTAAATATTTTATTTTATTTATTTATTGAATTCGGAAGGTATCCCCATTGTGATATCTCCAAATTCACGTCATTCCTGTTTTCTTACATATGGATCCCCTGGAAAGGATTTTCCCATCGAAAGTTCCTCTTGGTTTGGGTTCCATGAAAGCTGCACGACGGAAGAGTCCACCAAGATGGTCTCAGCTCCCTACTCGAATCCCCCTTGGTTCCCCGAAGGCCCCTAGTTTTTTGTTTGATTTAATGGTCTCACGAACATCTAGGGAAGTAGGAGGTTTGCTCCAGCAGAGCACCGAGTGCTGGGGTAAGGTCTAAATACTCTGAGATGCGACCATATATCTTGGAAGCACTGTTCGTGACACTGTTCCCCAGCGTCATTCAGCCTAAGCTCTATAGTTCACACATTGACTTAGTACGGCTTCCGTAGGTCGTATTACCACTCTCTGAGCAATGGGTTCGTCACTTTCTGTATGCTAATACATTTTAATAACTTATGACGACAGGAATAACTAAAAGTGTGTCTTCTTGTAATGCCTTATGTAAAACCCTCTCTACAAGGAAGTCAAGTATTCGGCTAAAGTTTTTTTTCTATTCCATGGGTTTATGTAAAACCCTTTCTACAAGAAAGTCAAGTATTCGGCTAAAGTTTTGTTCCATTCCATGTTTTATGTTAAACCTTTTCCACAAGACAGTCAAGTATTCGGCCAGTGTTTTTTTTGGAAATGAGTAAAACCTCAAATTGTAATAGTTAATTATTGATGACAATATTAGCGATACTCAGTTCTGAAATTAATTAAACTTATTTGCTGATGGCTAAGAACCGGAAAATAAGCTTTTTACCCTCACATGTTCTATATATTTAACAAAATACTCTGATTTATTATAAACTTTTTACGTTATTTAGGATTAATAAATCGTTTTTTACCCAAATGGTACTTTATAATATCATAATTAGTAAGAAACATGTTGTATTTAAACTATTTTGGTTCACAAAACATGGTACAGGATAATTTTTTTCATTTTGGTCATTTTTCCATAAATAAATATGGAATCAAGAATCGGGAGTGATTTTGATATTAATGTACAACGCGTCTAAGAAAATTTGCCACTCTTTTTTTAACGGAAGTCACAAAAAAGAGTTGCAAGAGCCAGAAACAATAGTCCAACACGTGCCGCCGTAAATATTAATAATAACATTTACTTTAATTGCGCTATACGAGGAGCGCTAGTAACACGTAAAAACATGTTTTTTTTTGTAAATTTACTGTTAACAAAGGCCATCTGAAGATATCGCGGGTCAATAAAAGGGTATGATATTTCTCTCATAAATCATTAAAGGTTATGATTTTTCTGGGGTCATTCATTAAACATATGTAAAGGGATTTTATTCTAAGAATATACGAGTATATAAATTCACTCCGGCATACCATAGAACATCGACCTATACTCTGACGATAGACGTTTTCACGAGAATACTGCACGACACTGCCTTTCTACAATTATTGTATCATTATGTCAATCTAAAATTGCAAAAAAATTAAATGTTACTTATTATTACTAATGTTATTAGGTTATTAGGAATGTTTACATTTGTTAAAAATTTGTTTAAAAACGTAAGCGGATAATTATATATTACAAAATCATATCTAACAAGCATACTTCATTGTTTTTACATCACATTTCAAATAATGGTACCTATAGCTGACATACCCGTGTGGTTTACTATTACACCTGCCTACATTCTCATGAAGGAAAGAAAACGAGAAAAGAATTTTTATGAGTTGCGGGGTGGCTTAGGCCTTAAAGCATGTAAACGAACCCACCCTTTGTCAAATTTATTTCTCCACCTTTTGTGAATTTCGTGATGAAAATCGGCGTAATTGCGAGGAAGGAAATGAAGAAAGAAATCCGTCATTATTTGACGTTATTTCAAGACCTGTTGTTGTCGATTCATCGTGAAACAATTGATTGGATTATGGATAAATTAAAATGTACGCCACGATAAGGTTCAAACCGATCAATTTTTTTTTGATATACACAGGAGGTCCTGAGGAAAATAATTTCATTTTTGGGGATGCTGGGTGGTGAGTATTTTTAAGAAAAGGCGAGAAAGGAAGTTCTGGGAAGGAAAAAGGTATGATAAGTTGGTAAGAAACTAGGGAGCAATGTGTTCAGGAGTGACGGAGTGATATACCAGTTGGAGATGACAAAGGGTCTCCCCAAACCAGCCTCTCCCGATCTGGAACGCCACGCAGCTGGTGTGCAGGTGCATCCTGAACACACCTCACCTGATATGAACCCCGACGCCCCTGCTAAGTCACCAAAAGTAGCGAACCACTTGGGGTGATCTATGGCAGAGGTGTTGGTTATGCAATAAATGGTACCCGGGGCGGTGGTACCTAAACCGCATCCCAAATTAAAAATAATTGGCAAACTGTAAAGACATTTTACGAAGCCTTTTAAAACTAGCAAAATTTGTATTTATTATTTAATCACCTCCTTTATTTTTTCATTTATCCAAATTGGGAATTAAGTTGAACCTCTCATCTTAATCTTATTTGGTTAATATGTACACAGAACCCTTGAGGTGATTTAATTGAAATGATCATATTATGTAACAACCTATTTTAATTATATTTTCAACAATATTATTTATTTATTTTACTGTACGTAATTATGTACAACAGTGGCAACATGTATATGCTAATATAAAAATCACATTACAGCTATTCGAAAGGGTAGTCTTATTTTATTTTCTTCTTGCCCAGTGATTTTGTTTTTGCTGGTATTAATTAAATTTTTGAAGAAATCCTGAGTTTTGTTGGTACACAAATATAAAAAAAATAACTGCATTTAAGTACATAATTTTTTTAGAAGAAAATATGTTTGGATCCCTCAACAAATTTTCATTCTGTGAATACTTGTTTCGTTTAAGAATCATTATACTAATTACTTTTTTTGCAAAACTGTTCGTCTTTTTAACTGTTATTTTTTTAAAGCAAAATACTGCCACAATCATTAATATAATGTGTATACATGGATGTTTATTTAAAATAAAAACTTTTATGAATGTTTTCACCACTCTTCTAGACACAAGAGCCAGCTTCTATAGAAGAGGAACATTAAAAAATCAAAAGCAGTGAAAACTAATTTTATGATTTATTTTAGTTAACATTAATGATTATACTCTGTAAATTGATGAATTATTTCATAAAGAAAAAAAATGACGTTATATTCTTAAGTCACTGACGATGTCGTGATCGTGTCGTGTCGTCAAAGTGATGTCGTGAACGGGGTACTTTATGCATTTGAGATGGCCAATGGAGATGCAGAAGCAATATTCTGAACTCTTTGGTAGAAAAACTTATCTTCTACTAACGAAGTAAAAAGGGTCCTGTACTTTAGCGTTATCCAGTCCCACCTAAATTATCTAATATATATGTAAAGCACACACATTACATACTTCAACTATTTACAAATCATACAGAATGAAGTTCGTCCTTAATTGTAACTCAGATACCCTTACGAAAAAACTGTACGAAAAATAAACATGTTTCAAAAAATTTCAATGTAAACAATACAAAGAGTTATAAGGACAAACACAACATTTAAAAAAAAACTTCCCAAGTAGGTATATGAATAATCAATTATACACTAACAGCCTTGCTAAAAAACTTGATGTAAATATTGCTCAGCGCGTAAGATCAGAACGAGGGTACACACGAGGGCCTCGAGTGCACACACATTTATAATCTCCTCCCCGTTAGACTCTTTTTTTTTTTTAAATTTTTTTATAGTGAATACCTCACAAGAGTCCCAACTGCTCCCGTCTGGAGCCAGTGAGACTATGGCATCCCCAATTGAGGGATGTTGTGAGGCTGAAGGTAAGTGGGGAAGGGAAAGAGGAAGGTGGGGAAGTACCTGGCTATTCAGATCTAGTCACTAAACACGGCTAAAGCCATTTGGAGCAACGTTTCAATTCTGAATGGTGGTCTTACACCAGGGCGATACTGGTAGTATCTTAATATATACTCTAAACAGAGAATCGAATAAATATTACATAATATTTTTACAAAAAAAATTACAATGATGTTTCATATCTGGAATTTCGCAGAGAGATCGCTCAAGTATATCTTACGCGTTATTTTACCATATGTGGGTCCCGGAAAAAAGACCTTGGGACTTGGGAGGACTTATGATTCGACCGAAAGGACCACTGTGTTGTTCCATGCAATAGACGTGGATGTGTAAAATCTTGAAAACCGTTTGGTAGAATGAAGTGCGAAACATGTTAGCTTTGTATTTTTTGTTTCGCCAAGTATCACACAAAACCATTTTAATTAATTTCGATGTTATTTTATATGTTATAAAAAGCTTGAAAACAAATTGTTTTAATACTTGAATTAAGATTATTACGCTGTCAACATGTATCCATATTTTTGCACCATTTACACCCGCATTCGCCCAGCGATTCCAAATGTTAGCACCCATTATTTTATTGAAAAAATAACTTAAAAGAAAAGACCAAAAAAGTGTATGTTTCCACTTTTGTGTAATTAAACCGAAAAAGAGAATTCGTAGATTACATAAAAAAAATGAATCAGGGTAGAAATGGGTCAATATATACATATATACTTGAAGCGAACTACAAAATGTACAGACCTAGGTACGTTTATGGAATGAAGTAATATAATGAGATTTCAAAAGAAATAAACTATCTCACGAAGTTTTCTCCGACAAAAATTGCGATGCTTAGAAAAATCTTTGAAAAGAAATTTAAACGCAACCAAGAGGCCTACAAACTTGGAAAAAAGTTCACTTTATGAAAAAGGTAGTTGTAAATATTGAAGGCCACTTCCAAAACATTTAATTCGGGCGTTCTTCTTAGTACAATATACAACCTTCATTTTAATAACCCCGATCTAGACATTCGGAGAGCAGGTAAGCAATCTAATGTAAAGCCTTCACTTCCCCAACACGAGATCTCTATTATTTTCTATTGGCTTTAGCATATTAAAGTCACCGTCGACCTTTTCATGCGGATTCGTTATTATAATTTTAAAGATTTCTCTCGCCCCTAAAATGTATCAGTTATATGTTGATCCTGTGGTTATTATTATTGATAAATCTTCTCCATTGATAAAATGATTATCGTTTATTTTAATTTTCTATTTATTATTTTAATTTTTACTAAAGAAATAAAGTCAGAACACAAAAATAACACTCAGATTAGGTTTCCACATATCATGAGATTTTGATACTACCTTCGATGGAAGCGTTAGTTTGTGGTTGGAATAGGAGCGTACATTTGTACAGTAGATGTCCTAGTTCTTGTATGTTCAATAGACCTTTTTTTGCAAATCTGAGTTATGAATGCCAATATGTTCATTAGCCTATTGCGCATTAATAAGCTCAAAAAACCATATTTTTTGGTTTTTAAGTGACATTTTAAGCATTTTTCGAGTGCCAATATCCACTCACGGAATAATATTTCAGTTCTTATTTGTTCAATCTCCTGGATATTGAACATTCAAACACTCAAAGTTATGAATATAATATTTTTTAAAAGTTCATAGATATTTGTTCAACATCCCGCCGAACGTTTAGGTCTTGAATGTTCAATCTCCACTATCAACCAATCAGGAGCCGGCTAGTTAGAATGTGCGGCCATGTTGATTTTTAGTTGTTTTCTAACAACGAAATTGTTCCACTAAAAATACGTTTAATTGCGAATATATACTGTTATTGAAATAAAAAATGACTTCTCCGACTCCAAAATCAATAAACCTAAGAACAGTAGCTCAAATAGAAAGGTAAGTCTTAAAATCATGTAATTTATAGGCTTTTTCACCATATTTTACATGTACTTCTTGAATTTGCTAGGAAAATATACAGGATGCTTCATTTATTATTTATTTATTCAATTATTTATTTACAAACTTAGGACTTTTACATAAAATGAGTATTAATAAATTATATTAGTGCATTGAAACTTATTTTTATTCAAGAAATACAACAAAAGAGCCAGGACATGGAAATGTGCAAAAAGTCGACTGTCCTCATAGTCTGATTGAAAGACATCTACGACACATATTTAGTCCGCTATTCAATCTCCACTATCAACCAATCAGGAGCCGGTTATATTACCGATATTATTATTTAATATCCGCTGAGATCGCTGATGAAAACGAAGTCCAAATATTTCAATTTTGAATTCATTCAATTAAAAGTTTTTGATTATTTGTTTTTTTTAGTCACATAAAAAACAATAAACATATTCTTATGTAGGAACTACAATAAAACCAACTAGGCAAACGACTAACAACAATAAATGTAATGTTAAATAGCGCACACCCATAACCCAAATCGCGGGATATTATAATTTTAGGATTTTAAGAGCTGAAAGTATTTAAAAAATAATATTTTATTCACGATAATCAACATAAATTATAATCTCACGGCAAATAAGACCTTCCGAAAGAAAAAAAATCTTTCTAAAGTAAGTAAACTTTAAAAATTATATTTATCAAATGTAGGTAACGAAACAATAAAAAAAAAAAACAATTTTCAACTGAAAATTGAACTTCAATAATTTTACGCATCACTCGGGATTTTTTTTTAATGGAATACCGCACACCGTTTTAACTGCTCCCAACCATCTGGAGCCAGTGACTATGGAATCCCCAATTAGGGTATATTAGTATATTGTGAGGCTGAAGGTAGTGTGGAGGGGAAGGAGATGGAGAGGAGAAAGAGAGGAAGGAGAAGAGAGATGGTATGTGAGTATCTATTCAGATCTGATCACCAAACACGGCTAAAGCCATTTCAATTCTTATGGCGGTCTTTACACCATATCTTCCTCTCTGGAACATGCCGCAAATAGACAATATGTTATTTTAAATTAATAATTTGTGAAATAACATAAATGAATCAAATTAAATTTACTTGCGCACGCCGGGATTTGAATCCGGGACCTCCGGATTTCTAGTCAAGAGTACCCCTAGACCACCCTAGGAGGCCGTAATACGTACGATGTAAGAATATTTCACATCACGCATGCACCGACAACCGATAATAGTATATTAGCGGTAGGTACCTTTGTACTTGTGCATTGTTTTCAAATTTAAAAAATATTGGATGATTTATATAGAGCAGTTTTTGTGAAAAATCAACTCAAGGACTCTGTTTGTATATTTTAAAGTAAAACTTTAAGTCAATTTCTAACTAAGATAAAAGTAAAGTATTTGAAATCTGAAAATCACCCTGTATATACAATTTACCACTAATTGGCTAATTGAACAAAAAATACCTCTAACTTATGGGAGCCGAATTGTTCAATCTCCAGACAATATGTTCAATATCCAAAATAATCATTCATCATTTTCAAGCCATGTTCAACGTCCACCTTTAAAGTCATAATATGGGCTTAACCCATATTTCGCCGCTATCAGTTTCCGTGGTCAGATTTTGATGAAATTTGGATATGTGGTATATAAACACACAATTAAGAAAATTAAAAATTTAAAAAATGAAAAAACTTATACTTACAAAAATATGAGGTGGTGCGTTTTCGCACCGTCAGCGAAATAGGGGGGTAAAAAGTAAATGTATGAAACCAAACAAGTTTTTTTGAAAGTGGATTTATTTCTCTTCATTTATAAATCATATTACTAATATTAACAAAAATTAAAGATATTGTATATATAGGTAGGAAAGTGCACCTTTCTAAAAGACATAATAAGAAATTAGCATACACAAATATTATAATAAACACTATTTTCCGGTATGGTATAATTCGTTACATTTATGGTGCAATGCCACATTACACTCTGGACACATAAAATATGTGTGTGAATGACATATGCGACATCTTTTTCTATTTTCCCCCTTATTTAAAAAATGACTACTCCCTGTTATACTTGACCTCGATGTTGTCGCAAATCTACTGGGTCTGCCAATAGAAGAAGAATTTACTTTTGACGACTTTATGAGAGCGGTGGCCACACTTCTTCTAAAATTCAAAAGGCTCATATTTTCTTCTGGATGAACCATTTGGTATAGTTTCCATGCATTACAAAGTGCCACATCACAGAAGTTGGAGAATATTGCCCACCACCACTTTTTACCACGAACCCTTATTCTATAGTTTGAAACGAAATTATCCGTTAAATCAACACCTCCCATAAAACGATTATACTGGGTAAGAGCGCTAGGTTGAGTGATATTTATATATCTTTTTTTAATATTTGAATACCTCGATACGTTTTTAATGGGCTCTACGTTATCAAAATTAGATGCCACTGTAACTACAGCACTATCTTTCCATCTAACGACCAGTATCTCATTGTTTTTTTCGAATCTATAATTATATTCCCCTCTTTCTAATTTATTAATTTGTTTGGTCGTTTTTAGTGTACCGATGTTCTTTAGTCGATTTTCTCTTATCGTACCAGTACCGAAAAACAAATAATCACTTAAATATTTCAAAAGTGGGATCGATGTAAATAAGTTATCGAAATAAACAATGTGATTTCCTGGAGTGTCTACACTTTTCAGAAGATCCTTCACAACGTTGCCTCCCATACCCAAATTATTAGTATTTGACGGCACTTTGTTTTTTCCCGTATATATATCAAATGCATAAATATATCCATCTGCAGAAGCCAATGTCCACGACTTATATCCAAATTTGATTGGCTTGCCATGAATATACATTTTACACGAATGTTTTCCTCTATAAGGGATCATTTGTTTGTCTATTGACAGCGCATGCCTTACAATTCCGAACTGTTTAAAATTTTTATTCAACAAGGATAAATATGGTCTAACTTTATAAAGTTTGTCAGTCGTATCGATATTTAAATTGTCAGCCAAATGTAAATTACTCTTGATGTCACGATAGGTTTGTCTGGTCATGCATGACCTTACAAAAGGATTTGTAATGTCCTCATCTAGAGACCAATACATTTCTTCACGAGGTAACCTATGATACCCAGTGTATAATAAAAATCCTATAAATGTTTTTATATTATTGATCGTCAACGATGTGGTTACTTTGTTTTTTAATAGAGCGTAACCATTTGATTGTTCTACAATTAAGTTAATAAGATCATCATTAAAAAATAGTTCAAAGAACTCGGTACAAGATTTACCCACTAATTTTCTTTTCACACCTTCGACGCTTCTATTCTCAACGTTGTTTGGCACTCGCGAATAACTAGGTATCGATTTCTTCCAACGCATTTCCCTTGGCATTGATGACGAAGATGTTGATGGTTGGGGTTGGGATGGAGTTGTTGAAGGTTCACTCATCAGCCTCTTGGAGTGGACTTCCAAAGTTCCTGCCGTATCTCCGAAAGTATGGCTAAATGCAGCGTCTTCATGTAAATCATTGTCATCAAAATCCTCTTCATCAGTAACTTCGGCGACTTCAGGTGGTAAAACGACCACATCTGGAATATCTTCTTCGCCGTCTTCATTGTTGACATTCCAATTCTCTGTGATAAAGTCAGCAGCCTCTTGTGCGGTAAAAAAGTCCTTTGGATTCATCCTATTCAGAAAAAAAACACAGTATTAGCGATTGATGCCGGTAATTATGAATAAAATAATGCCAAGGTTTTTACCCCCGTATTTCGCTGACGGTGCGATACTGCACCACTTAAATAAACTATGTAAAATGAGTACCTTTGAAATTTTTATTGTTTTTAAAGTGTTCAAATTATTAAATACGAGTCAATTCTGTATTAAAAAATGCTAGAATATATTAAGAATTTTAGTCATATGTTAAATATAATAATTATTTAAAAATTGCTTACCTGAGTGTCGTATTTTGTCCGACTTTGGGGGCGTCTACAATGCGACTGAAGCAAATATATTTCTACCTGTTTAGTTCTAACGGTAAAGTCAAACCTTTTCTATAAATACCTGAAAGAATAACGGTGAATCCTTATCAAGTTATCAAGATATGACCAAGCAACCAGGATGGTGCGTTTTTGAACCGTCAGCGAAATATGGGTTAATATAGCTTCAATCTTCGAAAAATGATCCTTAATAATTTCTTGTTACACATATGTTCTAAACGAAATGACCAAAATCGAGAATTTTTTAGAATTTGCTTGTAAAAACAAAAAAAACGTCTCCTGTAAAATTTGCTAAATGGTCTATTGAACATACAAGAACTAAGGCAGCGAATAGGTAAATTTTTTATTTATATTTATCAGTAATTAATAATGTTATGGGTACATGTATTAAGTGCTGTAGTAAGTACAAAGCAGTGACAGAGAAAAAAATAATTATATTTCATTTTTGATAAAGGTTAAACAAATGTATAAAGTGGATATAAAACTAGAAGTCATAAAAAATCTAAAATAATGTTATTAGTCATAATATGCAGTAGTGTGTATATGTTTGTTCGAAAAATAAATGAGATATGTGTTTTATTTTAAGTTCAATTCATGTAGAAATATTTTTTTTGATAAGACTGTGTTTTGATTAGACTTAATAAAGATAATTTATTTTGGAAGCCGATTGAAAAAGGTTCTTGCTTAGTAAGTATTATAATTTTGTGCAAATTAATTTTGTTCATGAAAAAATCACCAAACGTGACAAACCACTTAGGGTGACCTAGTAGGGCAGAGGTGTTTGCTATCCAATAAATGGTTTGAGGCAGCGGCACCCATATCCTCTTCCCAAATTGAATAGCCACACTACCTAGTAGTAACGCAATGTTATGGGGTTTTGAGGATACGCACATTTTCGTAAATTTGTTTTTCTAAACATGCAGTATTTTTCTAAACATTTCATGCAGTGTTTTTCTAAACATTTCGTGCATTCGTACATTTGTTTTTCTAAACATGCAGTTTTCTCAATTTATCGTTTTTATTTGGTGAGGTATGGGAAATTAATACTAATGATGTAATACTAAATCTAGTTTAAAAAAAATTGATTTGTTGTGTACAAAAACGTCGGTGGAATATTGTAGAGAGAAAACCGCTCCCTGGCTGTAACCGCCTATAACCGGAAGCTCAACGAAATAAGCATATACGACAGAAACTTGTGGTAACCCAAGGCATAGAACTGGAACCTACATCCAACAGATGATAGACAGGTTGCCAACGATAGTGAAATCCAATATTTATCTAAATAATACATTCTAATAATAAAAATAGCGTTAAAAAGGCAAGTCAAAATGAAAATTTACCATTACCTTACTCGCTTGTACGTATCTAATTACGACGCTATGGTACAATCAAATCTCCAATACGCTGTAGTCAGCTAGAGAGCGGGAAGCTGCATACAAAATAAATCTACTTCGTGTTGAAATTGTACAACGATATTATAAAAATAATATTGAAAAAACAAATATATTATCAAACGAACCTTATTTCTAAAGCATTTAACTTTAATGATCTTGTCAGGAAAAATATAATAATTCAAATAATAAAAGAAATAGAAAATCACAGCTTTTTAACTGAAAGTCGAACTCGTCAAAAACATATATTCCCAACACAAAAACACCTCTTTTGCTCAACATCATTACATATCGTGGCATTAATTCGTAGAATGCGTAACCACCAAATGTAAAATTTTACAGGAGGCTTAAAAAACCTCGTAGTGAAAAAAATGAAAGACGGCTCATTCTTTTTATTTATGTTTCGAACATATAATATATTTTGAAATTTATTTTAAATCATTAAACTTTTGTAAGATAAGGCTTTCTATTTCAAATCGGAGTTAGGAAGTTTACATAAAAACCGAGAATGGAGATACGTATTTTACAAAAGATACATACTTTTCTACGAACAGTTTTATGAAAAATCTAGCAGAAGATTTGGGAGATAGGAATTTAACATTCACAAAATAAAACACAACAATGTATGTTTATGTCGAGGCAGTCTATTTAGATGCATTTTTAATGATTTTAATGATGCGGAAGGTTATCGTAAAAGGAGTGGTAATCCCTTTCTAATGTCTGTTTTAAGTCTTGTAAATGCTGGCACTTTTCCTTCCTATACAGGGCTGGCAAATCTTTAAATTGGAAGCCTTTTATGTTAAGAATTTTTTTTGGTATTGGGCTCCAGTTGCTATGAGTATGCCTTCATTTGTAAAATATTTTTCCTTGGATATATTTTATAGCTTTTAGATCGGTAACAACTGGAACGCCAGCTCTCTTTCCTGGCCGAATGGACTTTTATATATTATAATATTAATATAGTATACTCGTATATATAATATAATATGTATATGACTAATAATATCAGCTGCAGAGGTTGCATAACACTTTCTTGCTTATTATCTGGTGACTAAACCTTCCGAGAAGCTGGAGGGCGCAAGAGTGCTAGGTTTGCGTATCAAGCGTGATAAGGTCGGGCGTCTCATGTTCAGAAGAGGAAATGATATTCCCATGCTGCGGGAAGGATCGAACCTGAATAGAAGGGAATTATTTTCGATCTGTGGCAAGCTGACGGGGCACTACCCCGTATGTGGATGGCTAAGGATAGCCTGCAGCTTCATGAAGAGGGAGTGTCAAGGCCAGACGTGGGATGATTACGTAGGTGACAGGGCCCAAAAATGGCTGAAGAGCTTCTGGTGAGAGTGCGAATTGATGATCCTGTACAAGATGACTAGCTTGTGCCCGAATCATTAAGCGGAGCCAGAGTTTACTGTGATGCGAGTAATCTGGCCCTTGGAGTTAACTTGAAAATTGAGGGGAGAACTGTTGAAAATACCGCATGGCTGCGGAAGACCACTGATGTAGGGCACATCAACATAGCGGAGCTAGATGCTTTCCTTAAGGGATTAAATCTGGCTCTCAAGTGAAATCTTCAAACTCTGGAGATCATTACAGATTCGGCAACGGTTTTGTGCTGAGTGAAACCTACACTGACCGGGAGTAGTCGTGTCAGAGTTGCTCGTTAAGTGACGCTTGGGGTTGATGAAGGAGATTGTAGAATAATTTGATCTGACATTTTAGATCACCCTTGTAGAGTCCTGTAGAAATAAAACTGATGTACTTACTAGGGTTTGCAAGACCCGGGCAAAAAGTAGCCACAACAGGAAACGTTGTGAAAGAGACTTCTCAGAGTGTGTAGATAGGTGGGAGAGACTTAAAAGTGGAACTGGTGAGCAAATAGGTGCTTTAAGCGAAGAAAATCTTCATGCTCAGCATCACTTTGGAGTAAAGCAAACGCTTCATCTTGCCCGGCTGGTCGATCCCGAGGTGAAAAGAAAGGACGTCGATAGATGCGTGCATTCCTGCGTACAATGCAGGACAATTGACCCTCCGACATCATCCCATGAAGCGAGTAATCTTAATGTTGTGACAACCTGGAGTCACTTGGCAGTTGATGTTACTCATTTCGATAGGAAATGTTTACTCGCATTTATCGTTTGCGGTCCAAGTAGATTTGCCGTGTGGCGGGAAATCGAGTCAGATAATGCAGCTTCGATTGTCAGACATTTGGAAGAAGTGTTTTGGGAAAGAGACCCGCCCAAAGTCGTTCTCATGGACAATGGTACTGCATTTCGTTCCTACAGTGTTGCAGATAAGTGTAAGAGATGGAATGTTTGTCAAAAATTTCGCGCGGCATACCAACCAGCTGGAAATGGAATAGTTGAACGACATCATCAAACAATAAAGAGAACTGCAGACAGAAGTGGAAGCGATCCCCTGCAGGCAGTGTTTTGGTACAATCTTTGGCCGCAAAAAGTCAGGATGATCAAGGTGTTGCGTTGTCTTGTATAGTTCACACTTACTCGTGGAGACACCCTTCTGCGCAAGTGAATATAGAAGAGGAAGTATTGACTGAGTTCTAACTGGGCGATCTTGTTGAGGTTAAGCCAGTAGATGGGAGATGCACATTGTGCATGGAAAAGTGACAGGACTTACTTCAGTCAACAACATCAAAGTAGATGGCATACCAAGACATGTGCTTGATCCGCGGAATATGCTTGACAGAGAACGGACTGTGTTTGAGGAGAGACGAGATGGAATTGCCGCACGTTCCACCCTCAATATTTTGGGTTTTTTGAACAGGACAGTGAAGAACCGGATCCGGATATGCATCAGGAAGAGATCCACTTGGAAAGAGATGGTGACCTTGAAGGAGAGATAATCACAGAACAACGACCTATTAGGACGCGAAGGGCTCCGGGTTGGTTAAATCAATTCGTGCAGTGATGATGACATCAGGAGGGCGTGTGGTGATAAGCAGTTACTACTGTAAAAGTGGTGAACGCAACCGCAGAGGCACATAAAATAAGAGAGCTACGGCAGAGCGTTACACGGTGCAGAAGACGTCAGTTTAGACTACAGATACAAACACTATTCGTGACTTCACAATTAAAATTAAGGTTATAAATTGTTCAAAATTGATTAATCAACTTACCTCAGTTAATTTCACGGTAAAACTATTACACCGTAAATAAATTTCCCCAATCAAAAACACAACCAGCGTGCACGGCTCACCGGCCAATATTGAATTAAGGAGTTTCAAAGTATTCGCGAGTAAAAATGGCACCATGGTGTTACGTAGTTTCTTAATTTGTGTTTATCTAAAAGGTTAATTTTTTTTAATTTGTGAGTTTTACTAGTCGATGCGGGACTAATTTTAACATCAGATGGCAATAAAAACGTATTTTCGAAAAATTAGGAGTTACGCAGTCTACGAATTAATGCGACGATTTATCTAGGGAAAAAATACTCTAACAGCCTACCCAAAAATATCAGAACACTCGGAAACGATACACATCTACTAAAAGCGATTGAAGAGAAATTTAATTTAAAAATACCAAAATGATGAAACTATATCTGATAGTATTATTACGCTAGCGTCTGGACGATCATTGGTCTCCCTCTCATTGGTCGAATTCAAATCGTATGTTTCGGGTAAATCCCGAATAGGGGGTCTGCAGGCAAAATTCGGCCACTCTGCCCCTCTGGCAGTATAAGAACGAAGCAAATGACTGGCGCAAATAATTAAATATGCAGATATCAAAACGCATAGTTACGCAAAATTACATGACCATTAACAAGCGTTTAATAAGAAGATTTCTTCTGGAAGATTATCACTTTGTGATGGCATTATTTATTTTATTAAAACATAAATAACTTTGTTTACATCACTTAATTACATACAACCTCTACATGTTTCATGAACGAAGTTCACCTAATCAGGAGTAAGTAAACATTGAAGTAAAAAATGAAATATAGATTATAATTGGAAAGAAGAAGTGAAAGGAGGGGGAGGGGTAAGAGTGGGTGGAGTTTATCAGAATTAGAAATTACAATATCGTTAGACAGGAAAGACCAGTTGAGTGGGAAAATATTTAAAAGAGGGTTTATAATTTTTTGCTTATTAATTATATCTGATTTTATATTGACATGTAATATTATTTCTAAAATTTCTAAATTATTTATTTGCGATGTTTTATATCCTGTGTGAAGTATTTTAAGACCTGAATTTTTATCAAAAGTGTGATCATTATTAAAAATATGATCAAACTCAGATTCACTATTTGCATTTAGAGCTCCGAGATGTTCTTTAGTTCTGACTTCAAAGCTTCTATTGGTTCTACCTTTGTAAAAGAAATTACAATCATCCCAATTGAGTTTATAAACTCCGGATTTTTTTATTTGATTATCGCTATCTTTACTATTAAGAATATAATTCTTTATTTTGTTATTAGTGTAAAACTCCGGTTAAATAGTATCAGGAATGTTTTTATTTATAATTTTGGAAGTGTCGTTATCCACAAATAGAATTCTACGCCATTGTTTATTTCTATCTTTAGAAATAGGGTAAATATACAATTTGAAGAAATTATGTTTAATTTTTTTATTCTATAGAAGATAAACACAACAAAAAAATCAGAAGCGGTGAAAACTAATTTTACGAATTATTTTAGTTTACATAAATGATTATACTCTGTAAATTGATTAATTGTTTGAAAAAAAAATAAAATTAACATAAAAATTATATTGTTCTGCTAATTTTGCCGTCTCCTATTGGAGGTCGACTATCGCCAACGAAATTTTGCCCCTCCAGGCTTCAGCTTAGAGTTTCTATAAGTTACTAGTACTATTATACATGCTGTGGATATAATAAACAATGATGCATAATGTAGATAAGATGTAATAAGAGTTTTGCAACTTTTTTGCCGACATAAAGTTGATGAACTGTAATACTTTTACATATGTGAGTGATGCCCATAGTACCACAAGATAGCTAGATTACTGTGTCGTCACAAAAGCTCTGGAAAACGCCATAACTAGCGTGGATGTTCAATATGATGCAGTGTGGTCTGACCACTTACCAATAAATCTCAACCTTTAATTTCTACCAGCCTTTGTGGAATCGTATAATGATAATGGGATTGATCGTTCTAGATGGAATCCAAAATCAAATGTTGAAATAACAAAATATACTGAAACTATTAACAGCAAATTTCTAAACATAATTCAAGATTTCGACCAATCAGACCTCGATATAAAATCAGCGGCACAATCAAATGAAAATCAAATAAATGCCTTGTTTAAAAATGTTGTAGATGCACTGCAAAGTGCTGCCTCTACCACATTTAATAACACTAGTCGAAAACATAGAAACATTCCGGGATGGAATCATATGGTTGCAGTCAGATATGCAGCATCGAGACGCGCCTTTCTTTCATGGCTCGAGGCCGGAAAACCACTCTCATAGCCGGCTGCTGAAGACAAGAAGAAGTACCGAACGATTTTCAAGGTAGCTCTGAAAAAATGCCAACAAAGAGATATTTAACAGCGAATGGATAGTATTGACACCTCACTTATAAATAAAGATTTCTATAAATTTTGGCGAAAAACCTCTTCAGAATTGAAAACTAATATGAAAACTCCCCTCTGTGTAAATGTAGTAAGAGGAAAGGAAAAAATCACAAATGCATTTTGTAACTCCCTTTCCATGGCAGGTGAAGAAGTAGCGGAAAAACCAAATGTAATATTACCACTAACAGCATTACTCCACACGTGGTAGTAAGAGCTGTAAGAGAAATGGCTACATATATGGCAAACGTTAATGTTTCTGATTGCTTGAAATAATTTCAGGTCGTCTGCAAACATTAATACTTGAACATCATTGAAAATAAACAATACATCATTAACAAATAAAAAAAAAGGTTTGGACCTAAGTGTGACCCCTGGGGAACACCACTAGTAGCAGTGAATTTCTATGAAAATGTACCATCAATTTTAACAGCCAGTAATCTGTTGGTCATGTAACTATTAAACCACTTATATAATAATAGAGTCAATTTGACATTTACTAGACATGGAATCAAAAATATAGTGTTGATAGGTTAAAAAATTAGTAAGGGTAGATTTTCCAGTAGAGAAACCATGTTGTTTAGGAGAAATGACATGATTTAATCGGAAAATAATTTTTTTAAGAAGAATTTTTTCAAAAACTTTAGGAATTGTTGATAAAAGGCACACCAGTCTGTAATTAATCACCTCGTGTTTATCGCCTTTTTTTAAATAGGCTTAAGGAAGTTGAATTTCCATTTAGTAGGAAAACATTCAGTTCGTAAAGACTGATTAAACAGCAAATATAAAGGATACGCCAGATTGGTATAATAAAATTATTCAAAAATAGAGGAGGTATTTTATCTGGTCTACCACTTTTGCTTTGATCTAGTAATTTTAGTTCAGTCAATATATGATTATATTCTATGTGGATAAAAAATAATTTAAGATTATGATCAGTAGTAAAATTTGATACTGTACTAGCAGAAACTGGTGTCTCACATTCATAAACGCTTTTTGAAAA
Source organism: Hesperophylax consimilis (assembly GCF_061612785.1). Lineage (NCBI taxonomy): Eukaryota > Metazoa > Arthropoda > Insecta > Trichoptera > Limnephilidae > Hesperophylax > Hesperophylax consimilis. The sequence continues at coordinate 19,099,865 of NC_142837.1, read as the reverse complement.
ATCAGCAAAAAGGTCAGCGATACTTTTAGTGTCTTTGGCCTTTTTACCTGCATATTCCAAGTTGGCGGGTATACCAAAGTTGTTATTTTTCATTGATTTTGCATAGTTCCAAAAATACTATGAATTATGATTTATTGAAATTTCAACATTATTAATAAAAGAATTGTAGCACATTTATGAAAAGATTTTACAATCTTTTCTAACGTTTTTAACCCTAGATTCATAACCTTATCTAAGAGGAACATTATTCATAAACATTCGTCTCAAAGACGACTGAATTTAAGTGACGAGTTTTGGGGTACTTGTAAATAAAATAAATAAATTAAGTATGGCACTCTTTAATATGTTTAATTAGGTAACAAAAAAAATAATAAACGAGTTAAAATTAAATTTCATCGCTACATTCCACTCACATGAGGCCGCGATGGTCGCATTGCATTGGAACCTTGTCATATGCCGTTTTATATAATCACAATAACCACAAACCTTTTTTTGAGTACCACTTAGACCAGGTGTGGCAATGGTAGGCATTTCATCTAAAACTTCGGCCATTTTCCTTTTTTGGCATCTCTTCAAAGTTAGCATTTCGTGTCTTTCACGTAACCATGTCGTTATCACTGTCGGAATCTGTCGGGACCATTTCATCTAATTCAACATGATCTTCGACATCACTGATTTCTCTTTCCTTTTGCTGACTGGTAAAATCATCATCACCAGAATCAGATAAACGATTCAAATGGTCATCAATTTGCCGATCATCCATTCTTAAATAAAATAAAGATTTGATGTAAAATACACACAATAATACATTTTGAATGATAAAATAAGATGTAATTATCAATAATAACTCATATAGAATAATATCAAATACTTACTTTTACTCTGTATAACCAGAACTCATCAAAAACAATGTTTTCAAAATAACTTGCAGTCTCGTCAAAAGTTACACTACTCATAAACATTCGTCTCTCAGACGTTCAAAGGTCTATAACTTGTCCACAAAACTTAACTGCAAGGCAAACGCACCCCCATGACTAATGAACAAGCGATCTAGGAAGGTACTTGAGAAGTCATCATTCTATCTCTTTCACTCGAGACACTAGAAACAAATTTACGTTTTGAGCGGTCTGTGGGACGAATGGTTATGAATCTAGGGTTAAATTCAATATAATTTGATAAAGACCTGTCTTCTTTATATTTCTTATGTAAAACTTTTTTAAGGGCAGTTAATTGAACAAGTTCTTTACTGAACCATCTCAGATATTTCGATTCTTTAAAATGAATGAGTGGGATGAGATCTGAAATAATTTTATCCAGCAAATAATAAAATGATTAAATATTTTGATTAATATCGCCTTCTTTAAGAAATGATTATTATGTATTGTTATTAGTATTCTTCTGTGACTAATCGAATTTGATTGGTGTAACTTAATTTTTATTAGTATTCTTGTGTGACTAATTCAGTTTAATTGATGTAATTTCTATTGGTGTTATCCACTTCATTTACCAGCTTAATTCTATATATGATATAATTTGAGATTTTCTCGGCTAAAATGAATAGAGTGATTTGTTTTAAGGGTATTATTCCATGTTGCGATACCTCTTTCTATCGCCAACGTTGACAGAATGACAGTAACCATCACTAAGGCAAATGTGCATGGCAAGACAAAAGAAGGGGGTAGCGAAACAAGGCATAATATTTAAAAAAAATCACCAAAAAAACTAGATCTGTTTTTATCCCGTTTTCATAAAACAGGAAAATCTTTCTAGTTTAACAGTCATAACATTTGTCTTTTTGATATTTATATAAAGAAAAATAATGTTTCTTTTTAGATTAATAAAAAAAAAAATATAAATAAAAATAGATATGTTAAGTTTAAGTAGTATGTGAAGGTTCTGCGCTACCATTATTAAACAATAATCGTCTCATTTTCTCGAGAAGCGAGGGTATCTCAGAGAACGATGTTTTAAATAGCTCTCTACAGTTGCTCTCAATCTTCTTCTTGTTGTAAGAAAAGCAAACGGAATTTTAAACAGCTCAGGTACAACGCATTACCGAGCTATTGAACTATCTCTACGACAGAATCTCCGAGAGAAATCGCAATCTTAGTATTTCTACTGTTTGCTGAATTATTTTTCACATTTAATGGGAAGTGATTTTTGTTCCAAATAGTAATTAAATGAATAAGAGCGACATTTCAAAATTTTTATTTTTAAACTATCTGGTCCACTCTAACTACCACGAACGTTTTTAAAGAACATATGAAGATGAAGGCCAAATTATATTAGTAAGTAATAATAAATAATAATCATCATTGTTATAATAGCCTTATTTTGGAGAAAATGTACTAAAGGCACTGTACAAAAACCAAAATTAGCGTATTAAATAATTAGCCATTTGTGTAGACAGATACACTAAGGCCTAGGTATTTTGTAGATTGCAATGAATTTTTTCTTTGCTATTAGGTAACTCAAGAAAGTAGATTTTAAAAACCAAATTCCAAACATGTGTTTTTAGGAATTTAAACGTAAAGCGCACTTGTTGAGATTTTATCAAAAACGGCGAGGTACATAAATTTGACAATTTATGTACTAAGATTGATAGTAAAATCATTATCCTAGAGCTTTGTCTCTAATTTTTTATATGTGCGAGCTTTTGGGTTATGACATATCTAACAATCTCAAAATTAAGTGTCTGAACTGCACTTTGAATCCTTCGACCATCCAATAGCTGATCTTCTTAACTCTTAGTTGAGTGTCGTGCAATGACATTTCAGGAATTCACAGCACTGCAGAGTTTGGATATTATGTAAGTTAGATTCAGTCATTTAATTTGCTTTGAATGCCACCTCCAAACAAAGCTCGAACAGGATTATTTAAGAACATTAATATACTTTTTAAAAAAGTATAACTGATTTCTAAAAACGATGCTTGCAATTGCGACTCTCCATATTATTTTTTTACTAACGGAGCTTGTCCAATTACAAAAAAATTACATATTACACGAAGTTAATACTAGGAAAAATTTCACAATTTGGAAAATTAAAAAAATGTCGATTGAGTCTACGGGAAGGAATATTGAATGATGAACAATTATATTATGAATATCTGTTATGAAACTTTCTTTTGTTTTGTCAATTTGTATAAAGTAAAAAAACATATTATAGAGGGTATTTGTAAAGTTTTTTAGAATTTACCGCAACAATAAAACATTTTTATATAAAAAAAAACTTTTTTTCTACTTCATCGTACTGCATAGGTGTAGACAGTGGTGGCTTAAAATGATTATATTACGGTTCAAAACTTTTTTTTTCGAAAATCGTATTTACTTACGAAAATTTTTAGAAAATTGTTCTCTAGCACAAAAAAAAGTCACGAGCCGCCACTGGGTGTAGATACAAATCGTTTACACGAAGAAAATAACTGTAATAGAAACATAACTTATTTTTTATGTTAATACCGAACTGCTCCTAACCAGCCAGTGAGACTATGGCATCCCCTATTGGGGTATGCTATGAGGCTGAAGGTTGTGGGGAGGGGAAGGAGATGGGAGAGAGGAAGGTGGGGGTGTATCTACCTCTTAAGATCTGTTCACCAACCACGGCTAAAGCCATTTTGTGAAACGTTTTAATTATGAACGGTGGACTTACACCAGGGCTATACTGAACATGACATAATTTCCCTGGCTCCGCTAACAGTTATACATTTCCTAGAGGTAGGTTATAATGTAATTTCAAAACCAACAATGACACGTATGATTAGTTACCTTCATATCGGCCCACTTGTAAATTCAAGTAATGAAGTACCTAATTATTATTCTGAATATCGAACTAACGTGTAATGTTTTAAATACTAAAGTGCTTACATGAAGCTTCTTGCATTCCGAATTTCTACCGATTTAAAACATATTTCTCGTTATTTTTTAAGATAAAATTTGAAACGGTAATTATATGAAATTCCTTCAATAGAAAAAAAATCGCTAAGTAAGCTACGCAAATTATTAAAAATACATTTTGATCTGTTATTTAATATGTTATAGGTATGAAAAATGGAAAGTGTATTTTTAAATGCAACTTAAGCGTTTGTCTAGATATTGTTGGTCTACTTCAAACGAGTCGTGTTTTAGTAAATATTTTCACAATTATTATCGTTTTGTTTTAATATTAACGCGCTCCCTCTAATATTCGTATTTACATATTATTTCCCTATCAAACTAACTTTGAATGCTTACTACGGAACTTTAATAACTCTACACTATAATTATATTAATTTTTGTTTTAATATTAACGCGCTCCCTCTAATATTCGTATTTACATATTATTTCCCCATCAAACTAACTTTGAATGCTTACTACGGAACTAACTCTACACTATAATTATATTTAATTTTGTTTTAATATTAACGCGCTCCCTCTAATATTCGTATTTACATATTATTTCCCTATCAAACTAACTTTGAATGCTTACTACGGAACTTTAATAACTCTACACTATAATTATATTTAATTTTGTTTTAATATTAACGCGCTCCCTCTAAAATTCGTATTTACATATTATTTCCCAACAAACTAACTTTGAATGCTTACTACGGAACTAACTCTACACTATAATTATATTTAATTTTGTTTTAATATTAACGCGCTCCCTCTAATATTCGTATTTACATATTATTTCCCTATCAAACTAACTTTGAATGCTTACTACGGAACTTTAATAACTCTACACTACCATAAACGTTAAAACAAAATTTAGTTTAATAAAGCGTGTCCAATAATTATTAAATTAGGCGATTTAACAAGTTATTTTAAGTAAAAATCATTCATCTTTCAAAGGCATTTATCGTTTACTTATAAAAATCACCCACCAATCTCCCCTTAGTATTCCTTATTTACTTTCTCTCAGCAATTCTCGCATTTTCTCAGTTCTATACAAGTTCATAGACTTGAATGACTTCAATATTTGAGATTTCTTATTACCGTATAGATTTCCCATAAAATTATAACCATTTCCCTAACTTTAACGGCACATAGCACTCTTCTTAGGGTGAATTGCCTAATACAAAAACAAAAAAAAAGTTATTTTAACTCCATTATTTGTAATTTTATTTTAGCATGATCTTTCAGTTTATATAAACTTAAAAAAAAAATTAACTAAGCTTTCAGAATACTATATTTTTAAAAAAATCCTTCGTGTATCGTCGGTCCACCCTATATAATATGTACCTGACTAGGTAATGTTCTCATCGTATTTGTAATTCCACCCTACTGGAGTTTTCTCGCTAGAATGAAGTGGTCTCCAAGTACATATTGGGTCATTAAAGTAACAATGAAGGTTGGAAGTCTATTTCCGCCGAGTCGGCAGGAGTACCTCCGGCTCTGCGCCATTTCCGGCAGAAAATTTTAGTCTTAGTTCAGATCACTAAAGTGGTCTGCCACTCTGGAATCAAATGCCTATTTTGAACTTTTTATGATTTTTACTTGTTATTTGGAGTGATTTTAGTTGTTTTGAATTTGTTGTTAGTTTGTATATTGGAAATATTTTAAAATAACTTTTGTAACACAGTAATACCTTTTATATATTGCATGAAAAATGAAACGGTTTCAACGGGAATTCGTTATATTCTCGTAACTTCAACGAACCAGTGAAAATTAACGAAATTTTAGCAATATTCTTCAACTCCTGTATAACTAACTAACTAACTAACCATCACGCCGTTTCCCCGCAGAGGTAGGCAGAGAGGACGGACCGCCAAACAAATCGGTCTTGGCACACACTCCTTGCCTCATTCACATTCATATTTCATCTCATACACACTCTTCTATTATTCCGACTCTTGACATGGCCCGACTCCAGTATCTGATTCACTTGATCGTGCCATGTCTTCCTTGGGTGTCCCCAACTTCTGCTACCTTTTGCATTTGCATCATAGATATACCCTCATTACATTCATTTCTTCGCTCATAAGCTCAGAACCATCTATGCGTCCCTTTCTTAATCTTTCTTACTATGCTTACATCAGCCTTGCACTTTTTGCAGATCTCCACATTCCTCACACGATCATACATGGGTTTACCACACATACGCCTCAGGGATTTCATTTCAAGAGCTTTCAATCAACTTTCATCCTTTCTTTGTCAGTTCCATGCCTCACTTCCATACATCAGGGTAGGTACCAGCACTCCATTGTGTGACATTGTGGACTGCTAACTTCGCTTCTTTTGGCAAATTTTTGTTAGCGCCAATTGCGTTCATACGTCCATTAATGGAGTTACCTTTACCCTTCTTTCAATATCTATGTCAGCCTTCCCATTAATGGAGTTACCTTTACCCTTCTTTCAATATCTATGTCAGCCTTCCCATTAATGGAGTTACCTTTACCCTTCTTTCAATATCTATGTCAGCCTTCCCATATCTCGTAAACATACTTCCTAAATACACAAACTCATCCACCTACTCTAATTATTCCTTATTCACAACTATATTACACACTGTTTTTGTACTCTCTTTCAAACACCATTACTTCATACTTACTTACCTTCATCATTAACTCATTCTTCATGCATACTTCATTCATCCTAGACACGAGAGACTGTAGATCATCCATACTTTTAGCAATCAGCACCGCATCATCAGCATACAACTCCTGTATAAATTCCTGTATACATTCCTGCATACATTCCTGTATACATTCCTGTATACAGGAATGTATTTCGAATTATAGTCTTTTACCGAATCGATTTATCTAATGTCTACAATTACCAAAAAAATATCAAATATTTATGTATTGTATTTTATTTAATGTATGTATTTCATTATTTCATATTCAATAAACTACACAGTAAATAAAGCACACGATACTCGTGTCAATTATTAGTCCAGTGTGAATATGCATTTTAAATTTACTCAAATATATTTTCAGAATAAATTTCTGACTATCTTAATGCGTGTTTAAAAAAACTCTAAATATTATTAAATAATTATTCAAAAGGCTGCTAAATTTAAGCCCTTTAGACCTAGACAAAAATATCGTGTCATTGAAACATTCCCACTTGACATTCAATTTCAAATAGATTCGCTGGTCTTGAACGAATACTACAATGAAATATTCTTGAAATATTTTTTATAATTTTGAAGAACTATTGTTAAGCTCCAAGAATTCACTATTATAATAGGACAATCCTCAAATTAGAAAAACATGCAAACATTTTTTCGAAAAGGTTTTGAAACGGAGTTTTATGTTTGTTTTGTGGCAAATAATGAAGAAATAATATTACTTATGATTTTATTTGATTCACTGACTCTTTTCAGTTCATACATTTTAAGACTTACTACCATATGTTTTCCTCATTACCCAAAATACAAATGGAAGGAAATAATTATATCGAGTCAGTGTACATTTTATCACTAAACAAAATAATGCAAAAGATTGTTTCTGAGGCAGTTTGTTATGTATGATAAAAGTGTCAAAAAGGGGCGTTGATAAATAGTATTGCTTAATTTTTTACAGTCGGCCGAATTATGTTACTTTTAATGAAGCTTTTAAAACAGTTTGGCTCCTGCACTGTTTTTTATAGTTCTAAAATTGAGAACTTTTTTTGGGGGATTTATATATATTATGATTTCACTATACGAGGGTACTTTCTTTGCATTTTTTTCCATTCAAAAGTATATATAATCCGATAGTATTAATAGATAATATTATATGATAAATCACTTCGAGAGATTGGTTATATTTACCATAAACAACAAAATGATTAATTTAATTTTCTCATACCCAGCATTCAGATAGTAGTAAGACCAAAAAAGTGGCTTATACGATTGAATTAGTTTGTAAATATTAAATAATTAGTTTTATATATGCGTTTTCAAGAATGTGCAGACCATATACGCATTATATAACTACAATCAGAAGTTACTGACCGAATAAAAATAATGACTTTTTATATACGAGCTTACGAAAAACTTCAGTTTTACATGCATTATATTTATTTATTTATTGTTTCTTTGCATGCGTTATCATCGTTTACATTTTAATTATTAACCTCACTAGGACTACTAATATTTATATTGAAAAAACAATATTTTTCTAGTAATATGTATATTGAAAGAATAATATTGTTGCATGAATAATGGGTACCTACTAAGGTGAGGAAACCTATTACAATTCAGTTGTAAACTTCTAGGGTGACCATTAAATAATATATTTTTGTATTAATTTTAAAGAACAAAGATGTACAAGAAAAAATGCTAAATCTTATGCGATTATTTAAGGACAAGAATGAGAAAAAAATAAACGATATGTTTTAACATAACTACTACGGACAACTTTTCACTTTCCTTTTTTAATATTGCAAAATTTTTTTAGCAACTAAAATAACATTTGGTGATGACAGGATTTACGTCCACGATTCCTCCTTTAATTTGACCCTGATTTTTTGTTATTTGTGACGGATTTTATTCTTTCATTCTGTGCCTTTCACTATTCAATTTCTATAATATGCCATTGAGGTCATCTTCGTGTTTTATTTCCTTCGTTATATTCTTTTTATTTCTTTCATTGGAATGGTTTTCTGTCTTATTATCTTATTGCCCAGGTAATATCCTCTGAACTTATTTTGAGATTAGAATTTGTATTAGTACCCGCCTCAGAACAGAAATCTTCTAGTGAGGCGGGTTACTTTCATATTTTGTATATTTATCTGTTATTGCAATAAACGCCCGGGTTTCCGGCAATTAATTAATTACTAATTAGTTTTTTTGCTGTTGTTTAGGATATTCTTCAGTCTTTTCCTCAAATCTTGTTTCAATACAATCATCAAGGTTCGATATACGTTCAAGGTTCGATTATATATATTACTACACTCAGAAGTGACTAACCAAATTAAAATAACTATTTTATTTTTCGGAATAACTTTATTGAGTAAAACCTCAAATTGTAATATTTAAATATTGAAGACAATATTAATGATTTCTAAACGAAAATCTGAAACAGAAAAATCAGAAAAGGAAACGGTCACATCTGGGACTTATATACTGGTCCCAGATGTGACCGTTTCCTTTTCTGATTTTTCTGTTTCAGATTTTCGTTTAGAAATCATTAATATTGTCTTCAATATTTAAAATAACTACTTTTATATACGAGTTTTCAAACAACTACAGTTCATATGTGTTTTATATAACTACGATCAGAACTAACGAACCGTTTTGAAAGTTTTTCAATAAAGTATTACGTAATCAGAATGGTTTATGGGATCTTAAATAGGCGAAAACTTTTAATCCACGAGTAGTCGCTAGACGATCAACATATTTATTTTTTTAGCTTTAATGGGCTTTTATATGGAATTTTACATTTATTTAGTTTCGTTATGTGAGTGTGATAAGTGTGTAAGGTAGGTAGGGAACAATAGAAATTAATGTATGAACTATGCTTTAGTATGCAAGGTGGTTGTGGTACGTATCACGTCGGGATGCAAATCACCTAAATCACACCTCGTCGGGATGCGGGTCTGTAATCATATTTTTATTTTTTCTTATAATCTATTATTCATACTATCCATGTTGTAATTGTTAGTATGGTTACCCTATGCTTGTGTCTGATAAGCCAGCACAGGTACTTTGTACTTTAGTTAACAGAAGAATATTATTGTTGCCAACTTACTTAATAATGCTTCTTTTGTTGACTTTTTTGTTTTTTGTTTTTATTTTTTTCATACATTTGTTACTAAAATTTTGTTTTTTTTTTTGTCTACCGGTCTCGAAACGTCCGTGTCATAAACTTTTCTTTTTTGGTTTGAATTTAATTTAATGTTGTTATTATTTTAAATTTACATATATGTATTTTTTTAAATGATATTATTGTAAAGCTGCACATCTTGATACAGGAATGCCCTAGTGAGATGTGCAGAGTATGCTTTTTATGTAAAAACTGTTTTTTGAATGAAATAAATAAATAAAAAAATAAAATCAACCTTTCTAAATTTTTCTTATTGTAAAAAGCATCAAATTGGCAAATCTTAGGTTTTACCAGTTCATAATTCTGGAAATAAACGAATTTTTGCCTAAACGTCTGAAATGTGAACGTTTAACAGCATATTTCAAGCACCAATCATGCCCACCTTACATTTATTAGGGATTTTATCTTCACTGAAAAAATCTGAAGTCAGTTAGGTTGGGTTAGGGTCTATTACGTTCGTTTACTCAAACATTTCCGTAAATACTCCTAAGATAAAATAATTTCGAATTTTTGTTAAATATTTATATCCGAATTCTTGTCCACCTGTTCTTTGTACATTGACATGGGTTAACGACTCTCATTCGCATTGTTTCTTGTGTAAAATTACTACAGACCTAATCCATCCCCGGCTTATCAGAGAATTGTTATCACCAGCAGGCACTATAACCCCCCCTCAATTATTTTCGAACCCTATTAGGTAGCGTTGCCAATTATAATAATTCGTCGCGATTATATAAATAAACGCGAACAACAAGTTTAACAGATACGGGGAGCTTCTAATAATGTAAGGTGATAAATTCTGTGAATACTCTAATTTACGTTAAAGTGTTGTTGTTTCAGTTCACTTAACCATTGAATCTAAAATCCGATAGAGGTTTGACGGTATCTGTGATCGAGGGGTAAGTCTCTCGACTAGAAATCCGTAATTCGCGGGTTTAATTCCCGGCGTGCGCAAGTAAAATTTATTTGATTTATTTCTGTTATTTAATAATTTATTTACTTCAAATAATATAAAGAATATTCCCAGCTCGTTTCAGAGTGTAAGATACTCTCAGTATCGCCCTTGTGTGAGATTTTCATTCAGAATTGAAACGTTGCTTTAATTGGCTTTAACCGTGTTTGGTGACCACTTTTAACTTTCCTATCTTCTTACCCTTCTCACTACTTTCAGTCTCATAACATACCACGATTGTGGGTGCCATGGTCTCACTGGCTCCAGATGGTTGGGATCTGTTGGGACCAATAATAGTGCGGTAATCCCAAATAATAGTGCGGTATTATTTTAGTGACGGTACCTACTTAATCGGTCTTCCATATTCGCGTCACCACTATTATCGATGTTGCTGTTTTCATGGATATCCGGCGGGTTCTGTGATTTAATACAAAAATATTTCCGCACAACCCAGAGTGAGTGGAACGAACAATGTAATGAATAATTGACACACACCGATCAGTGGCTGAGCACACTTAGGCGTAGTGTGTTCAATTTCTTGACTGGCTAAGTCTTACATCACGACACAGACAACATTTTCCGCTCACTGTGATAATAGTAAGATATTTATAGAATATTGTCAAGTTATTCGTGCCCTCGGAATATTTGTCGATTTTACTGTTTTATTCCTCTAACTAAAATTGGCACTTTTTATTCACCAACACAAATAAAACATTGGATTTAAAATGAATAGGCAATAAAACAAATATATATTTTATGAATTAAAAAAAAACTGCACTTTTAAGTCATTGCACTACGCCAATCTGCATTGATTGTTTATGTAATTTAATAAACTACTTCAGTTATTACTACGAAAAATTTTCAAAATTCTCAAATCTTTTGTTCTTGGCTAAGATCCTATGATGAAATAAAAATAAAAAAGCGTCCCGCACTATTTGCCTGAAGGGGTTCGGTTGAAAAGGCAAATGATTGAAACAGACTATCCTAGATGTGTCCTAGCAAGAAAATGAATTGTATTTTTACATTTACCTTTTTGTACCAGTGAGACAATTCTATCAAAAATTTACACTGCTTCAAACTGTACATTAGAATTTTTATAAATTCGATGCTCTAACAATACGTTATATAACAGCTACTGAGAAAAAAATTATAATATTTTCTTATATTATTATATTGTGAAAAAGTAATGTATGAATCGCAAAAGCTGTTTTTGTGATATCTGAAGCACTAAATCTTCTATAACGAAAGCTCTGATGTCATACAATTTAAATAGCTTTCACCATTTAGAACTGTTAGATCAGCGCAATCATTTAAAACTTACTGAGTTGGGTACTTTTATTATGATATGGATTTTATATATAAATTTTACTCACAATAAAATCAACCGAACTAGACGTCCAATACTTAGGTTGTTCCCTATTGACAACGACCACTACATTCCCAACCCGCTACCTATTCCTACAACCTCTTCCACTGGAACTCAGACCAATTTCTTGCAACCAATATTAGCTTAATATATTGATAACACATGTTACTAGGTAGATTGTAGATTTTAGATTTTTAAATTTTTATGCAGCCCTGATGAAGCTACGGTTTTAGCGAAACCCGGTAGGCATTAAGTACCTCTAAAAAATTAAAGTGGTGATTACTGAGTTATTGTTTTATTTTAATTTTTTTTTTTTACTGTTTATACTTATCCACTTTTCTTTATTCATAACATCAACAGCCACTTTCTATCGGCTACTAAATAAACAGTAAAAAAATCTCTTCAAATTACCTAAAATCTTCGTGCGTTGTTTTATGTTGCCTCGTGTTATATCCGTCTTCGATCTACCGAACTTTTCAAGCCTCATGGAATTGAAAGTTTTGTCTGTCAACTGTTTATTATTATCCATTAAAATATTGTACTTGGCGAATTCAATTCAATAAAACGTCAAAATGATGTGTTATATTTTGAAGTTAATCGTCCTACTAGCGTGCCCTTTATCAATGCGAAAAGGCTTGACAATAATGACCATTTCTTGGTGGCGTGGCGTAGGCAATTCAATAACAACTTTACTCTGTCCTTCCCATCCTCTGTATTGGCGGCTACGGGGACCGGAAGGCGGGTGGGCGGAATGCGGACGTAGAACAATATCGCTCTGGCTGGCAACTTTCCAAAACCAAGGCTTTCTTCACTCGAGCTTTTACAGGACGAATTTAAGACAAGCCCCTGTCGCAGAGCAAAAGCATGTATCAGGAGATAAGTCCTGCGTAAAGTTTCTGAAACTGTGAATAATTAAAAAAAATTCAAATTATAAATCAACCACTCCGTTATTTAATAATATTTGAGTAATACAAAATAACCACTGAGGTCGAAAAATTAAAATTCCGTTACATTTTATGTCTCACGAATTGGAATTTGGACGTTCCCTTTTCTCAAATTGTTTTTTTTTTATCAATCGTTGGTGACGTCTCTAATCATGTCGTCGTATCCTTTCCGTGGACGGTTTTGAACCGGTGATCTCGATGGCTAAGAGCCAAGAAAATAATTTAAAAAAAAGTTATATTTTAAATGCCTGCTAATATTGATACTTACCGTATCATCATCGGGAAAATATGTCATAATCCATCTAAATAAAAAATGGAAGAGCACATCACTGTGTAGTAGGTACTCCAAAAATAAATGACAACAATAGTTTTGGCCGTGAAAATCTCAAATAATATTTAATTATGATAATAATATAGCTGACATAACCTTGCGAACGATCGATTCTGAATTTTTAAATTTTATTTTATGTTCCCAGCAATTTCACGAGAGTGCGCAGGAACAGGACTTTTATTGTTCCAAAATGCAGAACTAATGAATGCATGGACTATTGGTAATGCCGCTCGGAAAAATCATTCTACAATAACCTGTTCCTTGATATAAATCTTTCAATAGAGAGTTAAAAATCGCTTTATTATTTACTAACTACCTATGATGTATGTAAGTTTGTTGTTGGTTTTAATTACTGTAAATGTACAAAATGTTGTTCAAAACGTTGGCTAAGGAACTAAATAGGGTAAAAGGGCATAGTACCCAGAAAAAAATCTCGATATTACTTTTGGCCCTGAAAATCATAAATAATACCCAAAAGTAGGTACGTTTATTTAATATGTGAAATTAATAATGTTGAATTGAATTGTTTCTGCAATTGTGTCATTTAAGAAGTTTCTCTAATTTCCAAATAAAATTGTTTATAGATATACGTTGGCACTGACAAAACCTTGGAACAAATAATTATAATCTACAAGTTCTATAAAAAACATTAATTCTTTTTATTAACTTATGTCTCCTTCACAGTCATCTGCTTTTGTATTATGTCCTTTATAAACCAAAAATAACATTCTCCCATTACAATTTTACCATATCAAATAATGGATTTTCCGCTACGATTTTTCTGGAATCCTTTATTTGTCCAGTGTACCTTTTTCTGACAGTGGCATTATTTTTCGTTAGAAAAGTTTAGGAACCGTTGCCGCAATATTTTTTAAGGATTCTTGCGTATTTCTGGGATTTACTGAATAAATGACAAATAGCCTTATATTTGAAGAAATCATGATAACAGCAAGCTTTTCACAAATTGTTGAAATTTGCAAAGCGTTCAAAATAGCAAACTAAATCAAAACTCAACCTTATGAAATTCTATAACGAAATGCACTTTTTGACACGCGACATATAATAAAATATATAAAATCCCCATAGGAACCTGGTGCTGCATTGACAAGGGCAGGGAAAAATAAGACCAGAAGCAGGTTTGAGTGTCAGCTACGATATTGACTTATCCCAGGCCGGGGAACAGCTATCTTGTTCTAATTACTTCATTCAGGTTAGGACGGGGATCGTTAAAGACAACAGAATGTTATTTAATAAGTGTATATTATTATGGTAGGGCTTTGTACATCAACACAATGGAGATTTACACAGAGCATTTTAAGGTTATACATGGGTTCATGGATTACCTTACGGATACATGTATTGCTAAGTTATGGTTAAACCACCTAACTGGAATCGAACCAGGTTATGAATTGGCTAGCTCAGTAAAAGGGTAGGCAGATGAAAACTCGTGTACTATCAGGGGTGAGCAGCTCCTTTAATCATCAGCTCGTCCATTGGTTAGGAGGTTGGAAAGGCTGACACACAATAATAACACATGGGTAAAAAGGCACAAGGTATATTAATTATCTCGAGAAATACAGGGTTGACATAGATCTCTACTCTCTCTCTAAACTGACGACAGGATGAAGCGTGGATTTTACATGAAGTTAACTATTGAACACAAGAAAGGGTATGCCGAGAAAGTTTACGGGTTTCCAAGTTCTGATGATGGGTGGCGGCAAGACGTATCGAGCTGGGCATGGCCCGCGCCTACAAGGGCGGCGGTACTGTTGAGGTGATGATATGCACTCGGAATCTACCCGGAAACGAGACTCCATTGAGTTCAGTTCGAGCTGAGATAATAAACATGATTGGAAATTGGTAGCGCAAAGCATCTAGTTTAGAAAACTGGGACGAGATCGCGTCTAATATCGCGTAATTATGCACGTCATGTTGGCGTGTAGTTTGCTTCCGCGAGAGACACTGTTGTTGTGACCAAGGTCGGGTCTGGACTGCGGGGGCGACCGGTAGTGACCAGTGTTGAGCCGAAGACGTTGTGTGTGGTCCGTGCCGAACACGCGGCGGCCAGCTGCGGGTAAGCTGGGGTAACCAAGCCCCTTTTAATTTAATAGGGAGACTGTATTACGTAACACATTTCCCTCCGCCAGTAAAAGGCGACGTGGTAATGAAGCTTTAGGCACAAAAAAAATCCTCTTCACCTTGTCGTGAGGGAAGTAGAGAGAGAAAAAAAGTGTTGATTTACAAAAAAGAAAAAAAAAATGGTTATGCAATGATGAAAAGACAACATACAAGGTTATGCAGTGATGAAAAGACAAACATACAAGTTTATGCAGTGATGAAAAGACAAACATACAAGGTTATGCAATGATGAAAAGACAAACATACAAGTTTATGCAATGATGAAAAAAAAAAACAACATGACTCTAAAATTTCATTGGTCTGTAAGCTAAGTTTGAAGAGCGTAGTGTTTCGTCGAGTACCAAGTAGACGTAATTTCACTGAAGTTATTGAAGTTACATTTTCACTGTAACTTGACCCATTTGAGATTGCACTCAAGTATCACTAGGGCCATAGAAATTGAACTGTGCTTCTTGGTTGTGGTTGAGAGATGGTGATGCTGAGGGCCAGAAGTATACGGGTTCTGTTGTTGTTGTACCAGCGTGAATTCCATTGTGCTGATGTGGTGGAGCAGTGGTTGTCAAGGTGAAATAAAGTTGGTAATAACATGGAGTAATACCAGTAAGTTGATTGATGATTGATGCGTGTGATGGCTATTATGTTGAGTTTGCGCATCGGCAAGTAGTTGATTTGCCCAACGGCAAGTGGTTGATTGCACAATGGCAAGTAGTTGATTGCACAACGGCAAGTAGTTGATTGCACAACGGCAAGTAATTGATTGCATAATGGCAAGTGGTTGATTTGTACAAACGGCAGGTAGTTGATTGCACAACGGCAAGTAGTTGATTTGCAGGAACAATAACTAACCTTGAGCTGGCATGCTCTGAGGTTGGTTCTTTTGAATGTGGTTTGAATGATGAGACGACTTGATTTGCTACTACACGCACGACTCACACCTAATTTGGGTGTGGTCGGGTGTTTTTGGTATGCAGAGATTGGAGAGAAGTGAGTGATGGAAGTGAAGGTGGCAAAGAAGAGAAGCTCAGCTTGCAGGTGATGAGGAGGGCTGCTGGTCTTCTTTTAAATCCGGGGACAGGTTATTATTAGAGCCAAAATTCTTGAAGTTTACCTGCCTGGTAGACCAATGATGAAAAAACGTTTGGAGAGAAACAAATTGTGTTCAAGAGAAAAGACAAAAAGACAAAAAAACGTTGTTGGTTAGAGAGGAGAGAGAGTAGAGAGATCAAATATGCTGACTATACCATGAGTATCCCGAGATTGGGGAGACAAAAAAACTATCACGACTGGCGTGAGGTTACCTATTTGATAAACAAGGTATAGGTAGGTAGTTGTACAGTAGTAACACCAAGTTTCTGAAAGAAGTTGGCCTTCCATGGCCGGTGTTAGCGCTAGAGCGA
This sequence comes from Hesperophylax consimilis, assembly GCF_061612785.1. Lineage (NCBI taxonomy): Eukaryota > Metazoa > Arthropoda > Insecta > Trichoptera > Limnephilidae > Hesperophylax > Hesperophylax consimilis. The sequence goes on along the minus strand of NC_142837.1, from coordinate 19,083,004 downwards.
TAACAACTTACGACTTTCAAAATTACAAGAAATGTGTTGATTACCTAGGAATGGGGTGAAAGAGGAGATTTTTGAGGCAAATTTCATGGATCAAGATTGTCTTATAGACAGACGATACGCTATGTGCGTAGGGTACACCTTCCAGATTCATGAAATTAACCTCAAGGATAATGAGGGATGAGAAAAAAAGGCGTTGAGCGAGAAGGTCTGTTGGTGATGGAGCTGATTCTCCATTCAATTTCTTTCAGAGAACGAAATGTGGTCAACCAGCAGATTTCCTAACTTCTTACAAATGTACATGAGTTTGATGGAAAGGTGAAGGATGGAGGGTTGAGTAGCAAAAATTGATAGTGACTGAGCTAATTCTCAATTCGATCTCTATGTGAGGACGAAATATATCGACCAGCAAATTTCCTAACTCTTTACAAATATACATGAATTTTATGAAAAGGTGAAGGAGAAAACACAGTAATAACAATCTAATCTTTCACGTGTATTTGGTGAAAGATTAGGGGTCGTTTTTAATCTTCTACAGTTTGTGAGAAAATGACAGACCCTTGCTCAAATTTCACAAACCTGAGAGTTTTTCTTATTTGTCTCCCAGACAACGATTTAGGTGGTTTTGTGTCACTGTCTCGATTAACTCCCACGACACGATACCTCATAACCAACAGTGAAGCTGATGGCTAGTCCATGGTCAATGGATAGTGGATGGTTCTTGGGTCCGCTGACAAGAAGTCCACAGGTATCAGTTAGCGAAAAAATTGCTGAATGCACAGCTTCATGTTTGTTTGAATAGAACAAAAATTCTCACTACAGTGAAGGACATTTCCCTCAGTGTTATGAGTTATAAAAAAGGGTCCCAATTAAGGGAGACAAGTCAGGGTAAAATGATCTACGTCTGGTAGAACAAGTACATAGTGTCAACTTATTTAAAGAAAACAACAGCAAGATATTGTATCGTTCGCACGAATCATGGTAAATATTATAACGTTTCCACGTCTCATGTAGAAATTGAACGAATTACGAAAGAACCCTAGTATTGAAAGGACGGTACAACATAGATATTTATAACCATTTATGGAACAAATTATCTCTTTGGCCACAGTGTATGTAAGCCAGTAAAAAGTAATTATAACGAACTTCTCGTATCATGGTAGATATTATAACATTCTCATGTATAATGTTAGATTTTATAACGATCCCTCGTCTCATGGTGGATATTGTAACATTCTCATGTATCATGAAAATAACATATCAACGTTCAATAATAAAAAAATAAAAAAAAACCATTTCAATACCGGAAAAAAGATACATACACAATGTCAAAAACAATCAAGTAGTGGCTATTGGTATTATCAAAAAGACGATGGCGTAACCTTTGGTTGGGTTTATGCGTTAAGTTGGCAATAATACAAGACATATGCCTAAGGATGTCTTACAAGACACACAGTATAGCAGAAGAGACCTATTGGTTTTACTAACTCTTTGCTTACAAAAAGGATTGTAGTGGTTTATTTAAGACCTGATAGGGTTTTACTTACTTAAAATGACCAAACAAAAACGGGAAACACACTTGGTGTTGCCAAAATTGCCACGAACACGAATGTTGTGAACTTTATGATACAAATTGATACAAAAGGCACCTAGAGACACAGGATGACTTAATATGAGTGACCTGGCTTGGTGTATTTGACAAGGCAAATTAATGCTATTTAAGTCAAAAATAGTACATAATATAACAAATTGGGGTCAGGAAGTTGAGATCTTAAGATTTTACATACCCAATGTGACCGAAAGGTGTTATGTATGATACATTGTTATTGATGAGGAGGACAAATCGGTGTTTGTTCTCCTTTACAACAACCTTTTTCAGAATTGACGTGTCAATATCAAATTCTGAAAAACAGCAAATTATAGCAAATGGGAATGTTGAGCGCAATTCAATTTTTTAGAAAAAACTGAAAAAAACTTTAAACAAAGGTAATTGTAACTTTTATTTGTTACACCTGTGTAATTTGAATCAAATGAAGATACCGAGCTGGAATTTACACACGCATTATGATTACAAATTACAGGGGTAGAATATTTACCTCAATTGGGTGTATGTTGCAAAGGGTCATTGTTTTATGTACGATGTAACCCATTGGAACAAATGTGACGAACAAATGTGAAAGAACAATGTGAAAAACAATGTGAAGAACAAAGAACATGAGAGAATTAAAAAAACATTTACATACAATGTTGTACGTGACTTTTTGTGGTAGTTATGACAAAAAATAGTTATGTATTTAGTGTCGTAAGTGTCGGAATGGTGACGACTAACAATTGATGTCCAGGGTCATGACTCCGGGAGTATCAATCGTTCGGGAGGCGTAAAAAAGTCTCTTGACTGGAATGATCAGTTCCAGAGGATATACGTACAAAATATGAGTACAATTATAAACATTACACGGTGAGGTGTGACAAAGAAACAAAAATAACAAAAGGTTTATACAAAAGAGCATAGTTGTACATGTATTGGTGAGAAATGATTAAAAAAACCACAGTTGACACTTCTGTGTTTTTAGAAAAATGAGAAGGTTACCTTGCAGAGGTCGAAATGCGAGTTTTTATATGAAACTTACGCGATAAGACATGCCGTTTGTCTGCACGAGGGCCAAATCTCGTGGGACAAAGGTAGAGCCAGAAGTTTGTTAGTTATGAGTGTAGTGACCTAGTGAAGGTGGTGTCCATTGTGTCCACACTTCCTAGTTTGACAATATCTTTCACGTGGTAGTTACAGATGTGTTTACCAGAGGCGTCCGATAGGGTATATACTACATCTGAGATTTTTCTCAGCACTTTTGCTTTAACAAAGCGAGGAGCTAGTTTTGAAGAGAAGTACAAAGCACCTTGTGAGAGTGTGTTGTTGCGTCTCCAAACTGTGTCGTTTTCCTTAAAGGTAACATGTTTCCTGCGTAAATTGTATCTGTTAGCACTCTTTTTGTGAGCTAGTCTGTGACTTCGCTGTAAATAGCGGAAAGTTCTTCAAGACGGTGAGCGTAGTTCTCTGATGGGTTATCAGTAGAAAGAGAAGATGATGGGAGACTAGCGTCCCAATGCAAGGATCCATGAACAATTTGTTCCATATCGTGTTTCAGGAAGAAAGGGGTGTATCCAGTAGTGAGGTTCACCGTATTGTTTAGTGCAGCTTGATTTTTTTTCAGATTTTTGCACCATGTTCGTTGATCTTTGTCAACCAGGATTGCCAGAGCTGTATTGATGGTCTGGTTGTAACGCTCTACTGTATTATTTTGAGGCGTGTAAAGTGTATTATAGAAAATATCTTTTATGCCGTATTTGGCCAGAAATTCCATGAATTCCAGAGCTATGAATTGTTTTCCATTATCGCAAATGATGGTGCGAGGGGTGCCGTAGGGGATAAAAATGTTTTTTTTCTAACAAGTTTATGATTGCAGAAGCTGTGGCTCTTTTTAATGGGAAGATCCAACAGAACTTGGTGAGTATATCCACTATGCTAAGTATATGCATGTTTCCGGCGTAGCTTCTGGGGAAGGGGCCGATGAGATCCATAGAGAGTGATTGTAGTGGTCTGTCCGCTCGTTTGGGGTTATTCATGAGACCAGATGGGGGTGCAGTACTATGTTTGTATGCTTTGCAAATGTCGCACTTAGAGATGTAGTTGCGAACTTGTTTAAACAGGCCTGGCCAGTAATACCTTAAGGCTATTTTCTTATAAGTTTTGAAAGTTCCTGGGTGTATGGATCCGGGGCCGCTGTGATTGTCGATGATAATTTTTTGTGTGTCCTCTGAGGGAATGACTAGCTTCCAAGCATAGTCCTCGAGTATAGACAGTGGTGGTTTGCAGTTACGATATAACCGACCTTCCTTTATAATAAAGTTGGGAAATTTTTGCGGGTTGTTTCTGCATTCATCGTAGGTTTTTAAATACCAAGTGTCTTTGGTGGTAGGAGTTGGTGTCGTTTCTTCGGAGGTCAGAGTGGCGAGTTCTATTCTTGAGAGGGCGTCCTGGACAACATTGTCTGCGCCTTTACGATGGATGACATCAAAGGTGTATTGGGATAGGCGAGACGACCAGCGGGCCAATCTGCCAGAAGGGTTGCTTAATGAAATCAACAATTTTAGGCTGCTGTGATCGGTGATGACTGAGAACTTACTGCCTTCGATATAGCCGCGGAAATGTTGGATAGAGTCCATGACTGCGAGAAGTTCTTTTTCCGTTATCCCATAGTTTTTTTTGTGTTTGTTTAGACTACGAGAAAAGTATGCCACTGGGTGTTCGCCGTCGGGGAATTCTTGTGTTAGGAATCCGCCGATTCCAACATTGGAGGCGTCTGTATGCAGGGTGAAAGGCAGATTAAAATCTGGACAGTTTAGTACCGGTGCAGATTGCAGTGCTGTTTTTAGAGAGGTGAAAGCCTTTTCAGTTTCAGTAGACCAGGTGAAGTTACTGACACCTTTTCGGGTACCGGTAATTTTATTAAGAGGGGCCGCTATTGTGAAGAAATCCCTTATGAATCTTCTGTAGTATCCGGCGAGACCAAGGAAACCTTTGACTTCTTTAGCGTTCTTTGGCCTGGGAAAGTTTGTGATAGCTTCGACTTTGGCAGGGTCGGTCCTTAGACCTTTTTCGTCTATTACAATGCCGAGGTAGCGTAGGCGTGATTTGCAAAATTCGGATTTCTTACGGTTGATTGTTAATCCGGCAAACTTGAGTTGTTGGAATACTTTTTCTAGGGTGGTGATGTGTTTTTCAAACGTGTCGCTGATGATTATTAGGTCGTCCAGGTAGCAAAACAAATTGTTGTCGGATTCAGGGCCGAACAGTCTGTCCATCAGTCTTTGTAGCTCAGCAGGGCTGTTTTTTAAACCGAAAGGGAGTCTCTTAAAGTGGAACATTCCTCTGCCGGGCACTACAAATGCTGTTTTTTCACATGAAACATCATCCAGAGGTATCTGCCAGAATGCTTTGGACAGATCTATTGAAGAGATGAATTTTGCGTTGCGTAGTTTATCTAGGATTGCGTGTACAAGGGGAAGTGGGTACGCGTCAGCCTCAGTGCAGGCATTAAGTCTTCTACTGTCGAGGCAGAATCGGGCGGAACCGTCTTTTTTGGATACCAGAAGTGTGGGGTTGGTCCAGGCGCTTCTGCTGGGAACCACGATGCCCATATTTAGCATATCATCCAGTTCCTTGTCCAACAGTTTTAGTTTCTGGGGAGCCAAATTGTAGTATCTTTGTTTGATAGGTGGTCCATTTGTCTTGATGTGGTGTTTGACTAAATGTGTCAAACCAAGTCCACACTTTTCGAACGAGATTGATTCAAATTTCTTGATCATGTCTTCCAGTTGTTCGGTCTGTGGTGGGTGAAGGTTCTCGTACGGAATTATTGTACGGATTTCGTTGATTGAGGTGGTGGGTGTGGTTTTGTTGCAAGGGTTGAAAACCTGAGGTGCAATGTTGAAGGCTTTCCAAAAATCAACTCCAAGAATAAATTTCTGGGTGATGGTTGGTACGATTAGAAAATTTATTGGAAATGATTTGCTTCCACACTCGACAGGTAGGACAAATGCTCCTGTGACTTTTTGAGTGTTGTTGTCTGCAGTGGTGACGAAAGCGGGATGTTTGTTGATTGTGAATCCGTTGTTGAGAAAGGGAATGTGGGCGTTACCGTCGAGGCAGCTAACTGAAGCTCCACTATCCAGTAGTCCAGAGAAGACGACGTCATTAACAGAAAAATGCGCGTATGGACGACCATCTTTAGCTTGGGTGCAGCTCACCGTAGAAAGTTGTAAGGCCTCTTTGAAATATGCTATGTGTTTCAACCACTCGGTCCATTCAGTAGGCCTGGATATTGAATGAATTTGCGAGGGGTTGGATCTTAGTTTTTTGGAGTTCTCTTGGACCAATTCGGCGGAGGTTTGGAGAAATCTGTTGGTGGTCTTGCAATTGAGTTGTTAGAAGGATGTATTCTTTCAAGATTATTTCTTGATCTCTTGAAGATTTCTCTCAAGTTGTCATGTTGAGGAGAATGGTCACGGGGGCGCTTTTGGTGGCCTCTGTTGTCTTGGGTATACGAAAGTTTTGTTTTTTTGTAGCAAGATGATTGTGAGTATCCGGTTCTTTTGCAAAAGGTGCAAAACTTCTTCTCGTTAAACTCTGGTTTGATTTGATTGGTTGACCGAGAGGCGAGGCTTGGTAAAAGGGGCTCGTTAGAAGGCTTGGTGTTTCTTCTTTTATCTTGGTAGTTTTCTAGTAGTAGACAGACATCCTTGAGTTGTTCTACTGAGGATATTGTTTGAGAGGTTATTATGTTCTCATATCTTGCTAGGAGGCCATCAGTTAAGATAGGAATTAGGTCTGTTTCAGGGACTGGAGTTGTCAGTTTGATGTTTAGAAGATCTGCTCTCTGGGCGTATTTTGCTACTGTTTCGTTGGAGAATTGTTTGATGGAAAACAGAGTAGACTTAATCCTATGCTGTGTTTCTTTTGGTGCAAAACTTTTCAGGAGAGCAGCTTTGAGTTCGGGCCAGGAGTTTTTTCTTGTGGATTCTATGCCAGGAGAGTAGTTCGTGTGAGATGAGATCTATGAAGTTACGGTGTAGTATCTCAGTAGGAATGTTGCGTACCGCGGCTGTTTCTTCAATTCGGTCGATGAAATCTTCTACGTTAGTATTGCCGTTGTACTTAATTTTCCATCCAGTTAGGTCGAAGGGTTTTGTGGTTTCCTTGATGGGTATAACTGGTGGTTTAATTTCTGTGCAAGAAGGTATGCTTGTGTCAGAGATTGTTATACTGCCGGGTTGAAATTGCAGTCTCCTTATATATTTCCTGTTGTAGAATGTTGCGTACTTAATCAGGACGTTTTTGGTTTTGTTGAAGGGAGAAATATTCCTGTCTTTTAATTCCTTTTCTAAACTTTGCGTACTTTGAGAGCAGATGTTGGCTATTATGCCTAAGGTGTTTTTTTGAGGATTCATTTTGTGGAAGTCGAGTTAGACTTTGTGAGAAGAAAAAGGAATTGTCAGAGTGTGTGGCTGGTTATTTTTCAAAAAACAGATGTGCTTGTGATGATGGGTGAAAAATTTTGTGAAATTTTTCAAAGTCCCAATATGGAAAAAAAATGGCCAGTGGTTTCCTTGTGTTTTTGATGGAAAAGTTCCTGAGATGTGCGTTTTTGAAAAAATCTTCGAAAAATTTCTAAGTCCTTGGTTTGTGAAAAAAAAAGGCGAGGGGTTACCCTGGGATTTTAGTGAAAAGGTCCCTGAGATGTGCGTTTTTGAAAAAATTTTCGAAAAAGAAAAAAAATTAATTTTTCGAAAAATTTCCGAATACAGATTTCGAGGGAGTATGTTTGTTCTTTCAACAATTATTGGAGGGTTGTTGTGATTCGTGACAAATTGTCTGAGTTTAAGCAGAACCAGTTTTTGGCTATTTACACGCTAGTTCCTTACATCCCGTCAAAGTCGCGCCAATTAGCAATATGTGACAGATGGGGCATTTACGTCAACGCGAATCTCAATTATATGTAAAGAGTGGATCGGCTTTCTAGACTTTTTTAAAAAAAAAAGGATACTCTACCCACCTTCATTACATATAAAACGAAATTATCAAATGGCAGAAGGGCTTTAATTTCCTTGGTTGTGTTTTTGTTTAGACGAACTGACTTATAAATTCCACAAACAAGGAATTTATTTTGTATCATGTACAAGATTTGAAATTGTTGAATTGTTGTTTATTGTAGCTCGTTCTCTCTAATAGTTGTACTTGGAAAGTAAACCTTCATGGTTTTGGATCACTATGTGATGTTTGAGATGTCCGAAAAGAAGTAAACGTCGATTGCGCACTTTGTGATAGAATACCGGTAATTAAATTTTGTCGAGTGACGATTCGTAAAAGTTGTAATTTAACACAGAATAGTTTTAATGTGACACGGTTGTTTTAGATTTGGCGCGATGGTTTGTAGAACAGCTATGATTTTTTGGAAGAAAACATAGTTATTCAATGGTTAATACAAAACAAGGCATGAAAACACAGTGAAAGAGTACAAGGTTATTTCCAATTTGACCTCCCGATGGACGATTATTAACCAAAGAAAACCCTCGTTTGCGTCAGTGCTAAGGTTGACACACAATAATAACACATGGGTAAAAAGGCACAAGGTATATTAATCATCTCGAGAAATACAGGGTTGACATAGATCTCTACTCTCTCTCTAAACTGACGACAGGATGAAGCGTGGATTTTACATGAAGTTAACTATTGAACACAAGAAAGGGTATGCCGAGAAAGCTTACGGGTTTCCAAGTTTTGATGATGGGTGGCGGCAAGACGTATCGAGCTGGCCATGGCCCGCGCCTGCGAGGGCGGCGGTACTGTTGAGGTGATGATATGCACTCGGAATCTACCCGGAAACGAGACTCCATTGAGTTCAGTTCGAGCTGAGATAATAAACATGATTGGAAATTGGTAGCGCAAAGCATCTAGTTTAGAAAACTGGAACGAGATCGCGTCTAATATCGCGTAATTATGCACGTCATGTTGGCGTGTAGTTTTCTTCCGCGAGAGACACTGTTGTTGTGACCAAGGTCGGGTCTGGACTGCGGGGGCGGCCGGTAGTGACCAGTGTTGAGCCGAAGACATTGTGTGTGGTCCGTGCCAAACACGCGGCGGCCAGCTGCGGGTAAGCTGGGGTAACCAAGCCCCTTTTAATTTAATAGGGAGACTGTATTACGTAACAGTATTCTGTACTAAATCTCGCCTAACCTCTATCACTTCTGGTGAATTATAAACAAAAACTCGGCACGAAATTTGTATCAAAGCACTTGAAAGGGAATCAAATGGTTTCTTATGTGAATTTCGGAAGTTGGAAGCGCGTGCCATCATGGCCATTTTGGCTATGCGCTGCAGTACATCGGAATCTGACTCAGCATATTTAGTTCTTTAGCCAAATTGGCAGTAGGATCCAGCCAAGAATTCATCCTTCAATTCTTCTAAAAGCTAGTGACTTTAATATCGATACTTTTTAAAATTAATTTAGCTTCCGCGCAACGCGAAAGGCGAGCGCCTTGTACGACTTGTCGCTAGTAGTCATGGTGCACGAAGAAGGGCGTTCAACGGCAACGGGCGAGCAACTCGCGTGTTGGTTTAGTTCCGATAGTGGCCGCAAGACGCCGATGGCATGGGGCAGCACTATTTTGTTTAATTAAAACGATTTTATAACACGCTTTTGATTACTTTGATGTCTGTCAAAATTATGATAGGGTTCGAACTTAAAATTTATTAAAACATTATATCCATACAAATTGAAAATATCTCCCTAGTAAAAATAAATGCCTCCAACGGGAATTGAACCCGCATCTTCTGATTGCCGGTCAGGTGCTTTGAACCACTAAGCTACGTTGGTTTATTTACAACCCGCCAAATAATTACTCGTAACTTTCCAACATAGGCTTAAGAGCTAAAAAGCTTTGCTGAATCATTTTGTTTTCATCGTTTTTTGTTATTTTTAAATGTTAAAAATATTGAGGTTCTTTTATTTTAATACCAGACAAGATTTTTGTCTAATTCGTCCTGGAGTATAAATACTTTACAATAAAACTCTGGGATCAAACACTGTCAACTTTTTGATTTAACTATTATATTTAGGATTGAACAGCTATATAGCCGTTTTTCTCATCAGACGGTAGTAATAATTCAAATGACTTGGAAGACATGGCACGATCGAGTGAAACAGATACTTAAGTCGGGCCATGTCAAGAGTCAGATTGACGAAAGTATCTGTATGAGACCATTTATGAATGTGAATGAGGCAAGGAGTGTGTTAGGAATGGGGGGATTACGTAGGGCGCCAGTGTTAAGGAAAGAGCTCCCCACGTTATAGCTCCATGTAGGCGGCATTGTTAGGAAGGCAGGTCAGCGTAGAGTTATGAGAATCCAATTATTCAGTAAGGGTTGGCAAAAGCCTTTACACGGGGGACTTATCAACAATCCAGACTACACTTCTCTCGTCAAATGAAACTCCTATGGGGATGATAAATGGTTGTATTCACAGGCTACATGTACATTGTATGACACAAATGGGGACACAGTTACCATCCTAAATTATTTCCTGGCTGTTAGAATTGAACAATCTCTCTCGAATTTTGTTCTGGCTGGCAAGCTTGTTTAACAGACATTACAAGAAGGCATATAATGGGGCAATAGTTAAGAAATACGCTTACATGAGCCGTTCCAGGTGATGCAAGAGTTGTGAGACGATGCAAGCGTTACTCACAGTCATCTTTCGGCACTTTTCGTTTGAGACCGGATAAATAGCAAAACAACCACACGTGTTGTCAAGACCAGAGCTAGATTCCGAGTGCATCTTCGTAGCAAAATGCCCACACATGGTGTTGGGACCAAGGCTAGATTCCGAGTGTCATGGCCGCTGGAGCGGTCAGAGGAACCGTTGGAGTTTGGCGTTGGTTGCGCAGTACGATGTGCGCAAGCCGCTAGTATTGCCAACCATCTCCATTTAATTAGATTTGCGGGTCTTTTGAGATGCGTGTGAGAGAACTACTTCGTGACGAATGTATGGCAAGACCGAGTTGTTTGGCGGTTTGTCATCTCTATCCCTGCGTTGAAAAGTCGTAATGGTTAGTTAGTTAGTCATGTAATAATTCTGAACCTCGGATAGAAAAAGTATTAATCGATCTCAACATGTATTAATATCAACAGTTCTAGCTTACCGCTGCAATCCCCGTATATGAAGAGCAACTCTACTTAACATCTAATACCTACCTTTTTAATATTAACTCCACACAAGAAACCCAGACTTCTTTGGGGACTCCATGTAGAGAGTATTTTTAGGGAAACAAAGGAAAAGAAGTTCTGAGAAGGGAAAATGTATGGGGAGTGAATAGGAATTTGAGAGTCAGCGTATCCACGAGATACAAACTTATTAATACATCATTTACACTGCGGAGCAAGAGTTCTGCTGGAGAGATAAAAAGGTCTCTCTCAAACGTCCACCTCCAATCTGTAAGTTGATCGGCAGACTCATCCTCCCCCAGACATGGACAAGTCTCACCTCGTGATTAAGTCACTAAACTCAGCAAATACTTGGAGTGACCTATGGCATAAGTGTTGGTTTTCCATTAAACTGTTTTTGGGGCGGCCGTACCAATACCCACATCCAAAATTGTAAATTCCTCCTAACAATCTGGAACCTGCGGGGATTCGGAATTAGGGGTCGGGGCAAGCTGTCAGGTTGAAGGCAGTAGGAAAGAGCAGAAGATGCAAGAGAAAGGTTGAAAAGTACCTGGTTATTCAGATCTGGTCCCAAAATATGGTAAAAGGTTATGGTTGAGCCATGTTGTTACGTGTTTAAAATACTTAATTGTGGTCTTTCGCCGGGGTATCTACCAGTCCGCTTAAGTATCAAGGCAAGTATTGAAATTAAAAGTTTTAAATATTCTTGAGAAATGTGTTATACCTCTTCGAAATTTATTCCTAAAAGACTAAAAAATTTGAATGAGACTAATTTATTTCTAAAAGTATTTTTGCTTTTTTAAAAAAAATTGTTTGGTCTTTACACAGAAAAATATGATAAATCAAGCACAAAGCACATAATTATCATGGAATAAATAATTTTTAAAAGTGTTTTATTTACAAAACAGATAAAAACCGATATGCGAGCTGATAAAATACATTAAAGTTTTCTTTTTACGTCGCTAAATTAATTCTGAACTAAATAAACGGTATAAAAGGGGTTAAGAACGATTTATATTTTTTAAGGAAGATGTATAATTGTTTCACAAAAAGTGATGAAATATTAAATTAGTAGTTGTTGTATCTACAGAAAAAGGCTCGGAAAGGTTATTTTTTATTGAGAATAATAAAATTTTATTTTTCATACCAAGTGGGAGATTCGTCTGTACAAACGGTTAAAGTAAATATTTTTTTCAGAGATATCCTTATTCCTTTTTTTTCTATGGTTGAAGAGCATATGGATAACGAAATAGGTGGCTTAAAAGATAATAACAAAGAATATACTAGTATAGAGAGGCTAAACCTTGCCACAGAAGACTGGAAGGAATAACAATAATATACAACGAAAAATATCAACTTTGAATGAATCGACAAACTTTCGCGACCCCCCCACCACCTCGGAACAAGTTCAGCCTGCTTGAGGTGACCTATGGCAGAAGTGTTGGTTGTCTAATGAATGGTTCCCGAGGCAGTGGTACCCATAGCCACCTCATTTGGAGGTCTTCGCTTCGAGGTTTATTTTCAGTCAAGTATCGGCCTTCCATAATCCTCCCTTACCGGAGCTGTCAACTGATTTGACATAATTAGTTATTACTTAAAACGCAATTGTAAAATTACTAGTCGTCCCTTATATTTTTAAACAGAGACATAATACACCGTTGCTGTTTCAGAGTGCCAAAATTTTACCTGTTAAGGCTATTCTATGGCAAAAAATCATAATTCAGTATATATTGACCCCGCAGCATAAAGAAAAATTAGAACATAAATACAGTACTTACTAGATTCACGCGCAATGACGGGTTAATAGTTCCGAAATTTAATAATAAATACGGATAGAGAACGTTTGAATACAACAAACCGAAGATATTTAATTTATTACCTGACACTATAAAGCAATGTAAGTCTATGAATAAGGTTAAATATATATGGTGAAAAATTAGCTATCGAAAAACAAATATTTACTTTAATATGTATGAAAAATTGTATGAAAAAATTGTTGATTAAATGTTAATTTAACTTGGTTAAATTATAACTTATAAAAATGTACATGTTACTAAACTTTAAGCACCTGTTGACAAGCCAATTCAATTGGCTTAGCAGGACTTGTTTGTTGATATGTATTAACTATTTATTCAATAAAAACTTCAATATCTCTGGAAATGCACTGAACACATAGTTCATATTTTAGGTGTTACTCAGCAATATATTTATGTATTGGAAAAATAATTAAAATATACAAGTATTTATTGAAAGCAACTTTAAAAAAATGTTTTGTCAAGAAAGAGTTGTGCGATAATGACCACGAGGGGAATGTGGTTTCAATTTTAATTTCAGCGTTTAAAATGGTCCCCACATATAAATATTCTGAACAACAGAATAAGGAAACTAACATATATATTTAGAGGTTTAAGAGATATTTTAAACGAAAAATTACTTAGAACCACATACTTCGCTTTCTGTCAATCAATTATACAATACGGCATTATAGGCTGGGGCGGTACATATAAAAATCAAACTCAAACAATTTACATATCACAAAAACTAATAATAAAAACCATATTAAAAAACCCTATTCATATTCGTCCGAACTTTTATTCAAACAATTTAAGGTCAGAAAATTAAGTGCATTATACTTCTACAATGCAACATTACAAATTTATAAAAACTATATTCAAAATAAAATTGCACCCTTTAAAAATAACAGTAATCTTAGACAAACGTCAATACTTCCTACTCCTAAATGTAAAAAAACAAAAGGACAGTTCAACCATGAATATGTCCGAGTTAAATTTTTTAACCCATTACTAGAAAAAATTAGAAACATGAATGCAAATATAAACGAATTCAAAAGTCACCTTAAAAAGTATTCCGAACAGTTGAACTGAATCGTACCAAATATAAACCAACATAACAACACCCCCATACACACAAGCCCTGCTTATTTATGGGGGTACATCAAATACTAATATTATGTAATTAATAACTGTACTTTATTGTGTAATAATATTATGTTATTGTTATATTATGTAATTCGTGTATATTTTTTTTACTAATAAAAAAAAAAAAATAAAAATGTTTTAAAGAGATGGTGACATAAAAATATGTTGGTTTTTCATTTTACACGCTTGTAGTGTGTGGAACATTGGTTGTTTTTCAATTGCTTCGCACCCAGTGTCTTTTTTGGATACTGCAGACGTGCGTATCAAACTCTTATATAATTTACTTTCATGTTGTGCACAACTACATTAAAACGTAATGTCTTAAAAATAATTTGCCGTAAGTACGTTGATAGTGTAATATGTATTTAGAGTCACGGACTTACAAATTGATGTAAATAATAATGAAAGGGCATTTTTCTCAATTTAAAATAAAGATCACAAGGTCAAAGGTCACACTTTTTTTCTGGATCTATAGAGCTGCCTCTGGTTAACAAGTAGTCAAAAATCATGTAGAAACTCGTCACGAAGTAGATCTCCCTGACGCATTCAAAAACCCAGCGAACCTAAAATCAGACGGAGACTGTTGGCAACACTAGCGGCTGCGCACATCGCACGGCGCAAGGTACGCTAATCTCCAACGGCCTCGGCCATCGCTGGCGGACATCTCACTCGGAATCTAGCCTTGGTCCCAATACCATGTGTGGGCAGTTTGCTACGAAAACGCTCACGGACGCTAGCTTTGGTCTTGACGACATATGTGGTTGTTTTGCTATTAATACGGTCACGAACGAGAAGTGCCGGCTACATCATTGAAGTCCGATAAGCGCGCGATGGCGCGTATGAAAGAGCACCACCATGGTTATTACTCCACCATGACTGAGTAACGCCACCAGGGTTTTTCAACTCTTGCATCACCCGGAACGGCTCATCCAAGCATGTAACTTAACCATTCCTCCATTATGTGCCTTTTTTAATGTCTGTTAAACAAGCTTGCCAGCCAGAACAAAATTCGAGAGAGATTGTTCAATTCTAACAGCCAGGAAATAATTAAGGATGTTAACTGTGTCCCTATTTGTGTCATACAATGTACCTGTTGCCTGTGAATACAATCACTTATCATCCCAATAGGAGTTTCATTTGACGAGAGAAGTGTAGTCCGGATTGTTGATAAGTTTCCCGTGTAAAGGCTTTTTCCGACCCTTCCTGAATAATGGATTCTCATAACTCTACGCTGAGCTGCCTTCCTAAAAAAGCCGCCTACATGGAGCTATAACTTGGAGAGCTCCATCCCTAACACTGGCGCCCTACGTAATCCCCCCATTCCTAACTACTTTTTGGACAAAAACATTTATAAAAATAGAAAATTAATCGTCATGGACCACTAAGCTATTCTCGCATAGTGAGAAGTAAACACGAGCTTGTTACAAGATTGCAAGTGCTCCGGTTATTCCGATAAAGATGAAGAAATGATGACCGCCAAAATTTAATGATGACTCATTTACAAATGCTGGATTATTCAAACTTCACAGTATACGAGTTTTGTGATTGCGTTAATATTATTTCATAAATCGATTATTATCATTTTTGATCTCTCAGCTGTAACAATTGCTGTCGAATGTTGTCACAGTTTTCAACTTCATATTTGTGTGAGCTCGGTTCCACGACGATAAGCAATTTAAAAACTGAGAAACGCGAAAAGTTGTCAAAGACGAAGAATTGGGAGTAGCCATATAAACCATTATACTAAATATCGCTTAAATCTGTAAAAACCGACAAGCTCTGTTATCACATTAAATGATTTTCTCCAGGAATCAATAATCATTCGAGTTTATTATAAATATTAAATATTGCATTCTATGTATTGTTAATTAATGTTTTTTTTACTTGCGTAAACTTTTTAATTTTTAAGTTAAATTAAAAAGATTAAGAGATTGATTACAATATCTAAACGAATGTATCACACACTTTTGTTTAGGTAACATGAAGGCGTACCTCGTTTTTGCCGTATCATTAGATTCACACAATTTGGCAGTAAATAATTATCTAATTTAGCAGATTAAAGACATCACATTTTCATGCGCACATTATCGCTTTTCTCTGTAGCCGATTATTGGACGTGGTTTAATCGGCTCGGAAATAACTATAGTCAAACGAATTATCGGAGTTTCCCTAACTATGCGGGAGTATTGGGAGAACAATATGCGGTTATGTTATTATTTAACTTTGAAGCGATGATTAAATACCAACAATGGATTTGTTACAACGCAAGTCGCTTAGAATGTATTTCAATATTTATATTTAGTTTTATTTCTCAAAAACCAAAACGATATGCTTGGGCCATTAAGCTTGCTAAGCATCTCAACCCTGCCCTTAACATCATTACAATATGCCTTGTGGTATTCTTTTAAATTGTTCAAAGACATAAAAATTGCTGAAACCTAGGGTGAACTGATCATGAATTGAACCAGCATCCTAAAAATATAAACCAAATTATTGTAACCATTATTACTCCACGGAGGCCGGAAAGCTTAATATTCAAGTAAGCTTCCATTGTAGACAAATTCAATCAACTTATGTTTCCATTTATGGATTTACACGACTTCAATTGCCAGAAACCAGTACCACGATAGCAACCCTCAACAAAATACATTGAAGTAAAATAGCATGGCTATTAGGAGGAACATGGCTATTCATATCTGGTTATTTACTACATAGATGGCCAAGGCCATTTCAAGCACCATTTTGATTCAAAAAATACCAAACTTACGTCGTTTCCTATTGGAAAGAGGTAAGGAAAACAGTTCGTCTGATTCCAGCTTTATATAAATATAAAATCAATCACGGTAAAATACTGTTGATTTATTTAAAATGTGGTCAAATTATTCGTTTTCCTCATAAAAATGGGACTGCAGGCCATTAAGGGATGAATGGACAGAGTTCCCAATAAAGTATCAGTCAATAGGAAAAGAACACGTGCTCTCTATATATTCTGAATGACTAATATTTTATCAGGAAATTGCGATCTCTTTTAATAGGATCATTTTTCTTCGTGAGTAACCAGATCTGAGTAGCAAGACACTTTCCAATTTTTATCTAGCCATTTAATTTTATGTTAGATGATGTGTGCGGTTTTCCATCTGCACTTTCTGCTTCGTGAAAACTTTCCATAAAATTGAGGTGCCATAGTATAATTGGGACTGTGCGGAAGAAAAAGTAAAAAAACAGAAATTTCATTCTAATCAGCATCTTCTAGTTTACACCATTTATATATTGGAAACGTTCCATATAAGCAAGCAAATACATCCCCAATATGATATCAGATGAATATGTCTTTGATTATAGGGGTGGGGATATCATGTAACAATGAGTTCATCGCGGGGGTTAAACAGGCTGTGGGTTCTCATGGCCTTTGATCAAACATTAGTTTATTGTTAATAGACTAATGGAAAAACGATTAAGAACGCTTTGAGTAGAGAAATAATGTTCTTTTCTACCTGTTTAATAAATTGAAAATTAAATCGTTTTTAAGCGAGTGGGAAAAGCAATTTAGTCCTAATCGTTTTTTTATATATTTTTTCATTAATTCAGAATGGCTCTAGTAAGAAACATAACATCTGTGCTCTAGAAGCTTGCTGGTTGGTGACACAAATATAATATCAGAATGGCTCTAGTTAGAAACATAACTTCTGTCCTCTAGAAACTTGCTAGTCGGTGACGCAAACATTATATCAGAATGGCTTTAGCAAGAAACATAACTTCTGTCCCCTAGAAGCTTGCTGGTCAGTGAGGCAAACATATAATTCCAGAATAGCTCTAACATAACTTCTGTCCTCTAGAAGCTTGCTGGTCGGTGACGCAAACATAATATCAGAATGGCTCTAGTAAAAAACATAATTTCTATCCTCTAGAAGCTTGCTGGTCGGTGACGCAAACATAATATCAGAATGGCTCTAGCAAGAAACATCACTTCTGTTCTCTAGAAGCTTGCTGGTTGGTGACGCAAAGATAACATCAGAATGGCTCCAGTAAGAAAAAATAACTTCAGTGCCCTAGAAACTTGCTAGTCGGTGACGCAGTAAGAAAAGTAAACATAATTTAAGAATGGGTCTAGTAAGAAACATAACTTTAGTGCCCTAGAAGCTTACTGGTCGGTGACGCAGTAAGAAAAGCGAAGTGAAACGGGTCTCGCCCTTTCGGTGAACATGAATGAAGATTTCTGGCTGCGATGTCCAACCAAATCCCAAGTTTGTCCAATATTGTCTTGCTTGCATACCTGATACTGTATTATAGCCAGTAAGACCATGGCATACCTACAGTAGTATACCTACCACATATTATTTTATATAAATTTTATTTTTTGGGCTTGCCGGGATTCGAACCCTTAACATCTGGATTCGTAGCTGGGGATACTAACCACTCGTTCACGGATGTTGTAGAAACTTTTCAAACTTTTTTTTGGACTAAATAATTGATGTAAAAGCTGTATAGTAAATAAAAACCAAAAATGAATTAAGATTGACCAGTCAGTGGCTAAGTTAGCATTGAGTCTCCATCACGATACAAGCAGCATTTTCCACTTACTACGGTGGTAGTAGAAGAATTTACGTCTTGGCGTTATCATCCTCGCCTGAGTGTTTCCATATTAAAGGACCCCCTAAGCGAAGTTCTTGAAGAAATAATATGTTTGATATACGAAAAAAGTATCAATTAAAATTAACAATGTATACCCGGTATGCTGATGTTGATTTCTGTATAACTTTCGAGCTTGTTATATATATAACGTTCTTACGAACAAATAATGAAGCTCAAACGATTGGTAGGAACGGCCAACTTTTTAATTTTTGATCGAATAGAAAGTTTCGTTTAAATACACTTTCCTTTAAAAAGGGAAATATGAAAGTTACATAATGTAATTATTTCTAAAAATCTAAAGAAAAACGTAGAGCCGATTTATTTGTTCTCATATAGCGATACTCCTTCATAAAATGTGGTTTATTGCAGACATTTCCTGCGAGGTCTTTTGTAACTTGAACCGTGACACCTAAAAGTCTGGCGCAATCTGGGCAATAAAAGAGTATCCAGTGTCGTAACGACAAACTCTAGGGTCCCGGAGTTTCTTTCACCACTGGCGTGATAAACCGATTTTATCTTACTTCAGTTAAATTTATCTAAACGTTTTCAAATTTCGTAATTCATACTTGAAAAGGCAATAATTTTAATGTATAATATTATTCTCCTATGCATAGATATATATTAACAATCGTAAGTCTGTTAAGTTTTCTTAAGTTAGTTAATAAAAATATAATATTATACCTACTGCTATGTATCTAGGCGACACAATATGGAGTAATACAAAATCAAGCATTTCTAATTTGAAAATTTGATCGCTTAGAATATTTTCGATCATGGGTGGCCAACCTTTTCAGATTTTAGAAATGAGATTTCCTACCGGGCTGTACAACAAAATTTATTTTATTATTCAAAGAAAACAAGAAATATCTTTTTTTTAAAGAAGATACTACTTACTAACCCCTTTTCAGTTGTGGTTTTATTGTATAGGGTGGCAAATTAAGTTCTCTAGAAAATAAATAAAATATTGAAATATTCGTTCCAGAATTTCGCAAAAAAAAATAAAACATGCTTTTTGGAAATGTTTTTTTCAAGCATAAATTAAAACAGGCTGTAGCAAGCCTAAATTAAAAACTTTAAGTAAATATATAGTGTTACGGAAAGCGGCCCGATTCCAAATGTTGCACAATGTTATGAAGAGTACATTTAAGAAAAAGGTTTTTAAAATTAAGTTATTTATTTTCAAATCGCCATAATATCAACAAAAACAGCCAAAATTTTTTAGAAGACAATAAAACAGTTTCGGTGAATTTTCCTTTTTTGGATTAATAATTCGTAGATTTGACCATTTTTTGTTTGAAACATGTTTACAAATTATTAATGCAGGCTTTCATAGATAAGAAATGTAGATTGTTATGCGGCCAAAATTTTTGTCCACCGCCTTTGGGCCGGAATAAGAAATTGGAGAAGGAAATTACATGTACTCTTGTTTTGACTGGGTACCAGTTAATATACACCAAAGACACTTTGATAAATGTATTTAGGTTTTTCCACTTGAACCCCAATGCGTATCTACGTAGGTTTCATGAATGTATTTGTTGAAATGACATGATTTTCTAATTTTATTTGATCCTTTTTTAAGTGATGGTCATGTTTATTATGTAGCAAGGTACGCTTTAATTTTAACCTCTAAAGAAATATCATTTTGCAGCAAAAAGAAGAATTTTCGATTTAAAGAATTGATTCAAAGTATTAAAAAAAAACACTACGACCGTTAAATAAAACATACAATAACATTTATTTAGGTGCCTGCTTGTGCCGGTATGTTTCCCCCTTTCACGTCATCCGTATCTACCTCTGAATTATCAGATGAGTTTTCTTATATTTGCTACTCCCTCTGATGTCATCAAGCTGCAGTAAAGTCTTTGTGTTAATATCTTTAAAATGTATTTTTCGACCATTCGGTGAAGATTCTCAACACTTCTTCTGCTTTTTCTCTACAATTCTCTCTCTGCTGTATATGAATCCAGAGAAACTTAATAATATGCCCATGGAGTCACATTTTGAACGTTTCTATTTTCATGTTTAATTTATTTTTGGCTAAGGACGGGTTGTTTCACAGAATTTGAACAATTCATCAAATTTTAGTTGGTTGAAAGTTGATTTTCAAGTTCTATTAAGGTTCTTTTATTATTTCAGTATTGTGAAACAATTGACCAATGATGATGTTATAACAAACCTAGGATAGAATCTTCACAGAATATGAAAATAAACTTGATTGATGAATTATTCAAATTCTATGAAACAACCCATCGTTAGTATCCGAATTCCAAATACATGACTGGGAAACAGAAAAGCGAGAATTTGAGTTCTGAATTAGGTTTGGTTCTGGTCACAAATTCAGATTTTTTCCTACATAATACAACTTCAGAAAAATATGTACATTTATTGATATATGCGCAACTTAAACAATCATTTATCAAATTGCTTGTTATTAAACGTAGAAATTCTTTAAAAACTTCAAAATCAGTTTCAAAAGCTAACACTTGTTAATGCATTTTCTATACCGCAACACACTTTTCATTGAATTCCACTATTTAAAAAAATAATATATTATTTAAATTAGGATTTTTTTTAATTAGCAAATTTTTTTGATACATATATCGTATATATATAAAATATAAGAAAGTAACAAAAAAATCCCACAAAGGCGAAGACAGTGGTGGTTTGATAAATAAAAAAAAATATATTACATATAAGGTAAAGTAATTTTAAAAGTTTTTTTTTTTAATGTAGACGGTAATGGAATATTTTGGGCATCATAGGCGTTGTACAAAGTATCGAAAAATGTTTCTCACTTCCAAATTTTTTCTTACCCAGCTTTCAACATTTATTTTATACGAGTTTAGGTTTTGGCACATTTTGATGGAATTCGGCAAGGAATTTAACAATTTTGGGTCAATATAGTTAATGTGTGTTTGGGCCAGCCTGGTTTTGCAGTGAAGCACTGTGTACACGCATGTGTTGCGTCTGGCTAGAACGATTTGGGTTTTTACAGAAATTATAAGGACTAGATTATATAAAATAAATTTAAGACGTTAGACACAGTTAATCTGCCTTAGTTCCATACTGTCAATTTCCTGAAACAATTGATCGGTGGGATATGTCTTAGTCTTCTGGTGCATTATCTCAATGATGGACTTCTAAACAATTTCTAGAGGTTTTACATGGTTATTGTACGTTCCTCCCCAGGCGATTATTCCGTAGGAAATGGATAAAATTTGATGCTCTACTTCGAATTTTACTCCCACTCTATTTCCCTAAAGGGTGAAGTTTAAAATGAAATATATAGTGGTTCCTAAACAAACGTCATAAAGGGTCACTTAATACATGTAAAAGGACAACTCGCTCAGTATTGCCTTTGTGGAAGACCGTTATTCAGATTCGATTGGTGTAGTGAAAAGAAATGGACGGCTGTAAATACATTTTTCTCTAAATACACCCGTATTATTGAAACCTTTCGTAAATTAATGAATATACCGGAATTCACAAATTACGGAAAATGTAACAAAGATTGATAAGAAAAATATTGTTTTATTATTGCAGAGAAATTTATATTAACCTAGTACCAAAATTATTTTTTTGCTATTTTATAATTTACCTAAGTCAAATACTTTTACTTAAAATTGTCAACCATCCCATTTTATACCGCAATCAAATAATATGGCTGTACAAGCATATGGGTTCAGTGTTGTTAATTTAATTTGAAATATTTACAAGTATCTCAAATAACAGAAAAAAATGTTTAGAGTAATCAACGATTCAATGGTTACTAAAAAACATTCAATTTGATACCTTGAAGATGGTATTCATCCACCAAATACCACCCATCCAATTTGAATCCGCGGGGATGGCATTCATTCACATAATATCACCCATCCTATTTGATACTGCGGGCATGGCATTCATCCACCCAACATCACCCATCCCATTAAATTTTGCGGGGATGACATTCATCCTCCCAATATAACCCATCCAGTTTGATACCGCGTGGATGGCATTCATCCACCCAACATCAACCCTCCCATTAAATCCCGCGGGGATGGAATTCATCCACCCAACCTCACCCATCCCATTAAAAACCGTATTCTTAATCCAAATAACCACAAACACACTTTAAAATGAGTGCCATAGATTTGCAGAACGGCTTTCTTAACATACAGAATTTTAAAAGTGAATTTTTTGGACTCAAAAAAGTACGTATTGAAAAAAAGTTTTCAGAATCCCATAAAGGAAACAGGCAAACAAGTTTGTGAGCTTGAAATGTGAGTATAGTTGAAAAGTATTTAACATTTAACACACGGCGGAGAGGATTACCATTGCTCAAACATGCCGTAGTTTTGTGTTCCAAAACTAACTGGCAAGTCAGCACTCCAGATGAATCAATGGTTCATTTACCTTTTGCAAATATACGGGCACAGGTGTGAACTGGTTGTTGGCAAATTAGCAACCCCCTGTTCTAAAAAATAAGTAATTTTTTTTATCGCGAAGAATTTTTTATCAAAAATCAAACAAACGGCCTGTAACATATTTATACATTTATTCACTTATAGGATAAGAATTCAATCATTACATGACACAAAATGGGAAATGTACTAATTGTAAAACAGCGTAGATATTTATATCAGCTATATCTACCACTACTAACTTACTCTCTTTTACAGTCAAATACCATCGTCGAACGTCTGAAAGGTAACTCACAAATACCGTTGAATCATGAGAAATGTTTCTCTTAAACTAAAAAAAAAAAATGTCAACCATAAGGTATTTGAATTCTATGTATAACTACAATAACTTTTTAAATAAACTTAAATACTTTCGGAGTCACCATGTTAAGTGTGGTGACTCCAGGCAGCTACGTAATTTTCTCTGTAAACCGTACTAAACATGAGATGTCATGACTTTTGACAATATTATTTTTTTAATAGTTTATTTAAAACAAATATTTTTCTTCGGGGGTTCAAAGTTGATATTTATAACACGTTTATGATTGTATACAAATTATTTATTGTATTTGAAAAACACACACATCTAATAATAATTTTATTATTGATCTAGTAAATGAAATGTAAAAAAATGTATGACAGAAATGCAGAGATACGTGCATAATTGTGTATTAAGTTAAATATGATTCGAATGTTATAAATAAAATAAAAATATCTTTTGTAGTTCTAATTTGATCTGAATCTAATTTGAAAGAAAGTAATAATATTGAATAACCGGGACCCTTTCTTCTCAAGGTCTTGTGAATACCTGAATGACATGCACATTGCACAATGCGCATGTTCTGGGTCACTAGACCTGTCCGAAGTCACAATATTCTATGGTACATAGACGTTCTACTGACAATTCCAACCACTCAATCCTTATAGACAAACTAAATTTTATCGGTATCAGAATCCCTTTGTTATCTTTATTCATTTCTTATTTAAGCAAAAGAACACAGAGAGTTGAAATAATTAACTTCATACCTATTATTATTGATGTAACGTCAGGCGTACTCCAAAGACCCATCGGGCGCATTTCTTTAATTTTGTTTATTAACGGCATTTTTAATATTTTTTCTTGCACATGCTTTTAACTGTTTATGGACAGCAATATGATCCAAAAATAATTAAAAATTACCCAAACTGCTTTTATTTCCAGTCCGATTTTGACTCATCCAATGATTAGTGTAAAATTGCTAGAAACTAAATGTCAATGAATGCAAAATTATGTACTTTTACAAAAAAAGACTATTGTTTTAGATTATAAATTAAATAAATTTTGTTTGGCAACTTTCATATCTATTGAGGACTTCGATGTCTTTTTAATTTAATCTTTTTGGGAAAACATAAACGATAAAAAATAAATCACAATAAAACGTTTTGCTGTGAAAATTTCTAAACCTAATAATACTTTTTTCGAGATACATATTTTTTTGTTTGCATTGTTGACAGATCTAAATTTAACAAAAATTGACAAATATGCGGGGTCTTAAGCGACATACTTTGAGTGATTCCTGATATTATTTGGGATACAATCCTGTGACAAATATGCGGGGTCTTAAGCGACATACTTTGAGTGATTCCTGATATTATTTGGGATACAATCCTGTGACAAATATGCGGGGTCTTAAGCGACATACTTTGAGTGATTCCTGATATTATTTGGGATACAATCCTGTGACAAATATGCGGGGTCTTAAGCGACATACTTTGAGTGATTCCTGATATTATTTGGGATACAATCCTGTGACAAATATGCGGGGTCTTAAGCGACATACTTTGAGTGATTCCTGATATTATTTGGGATACAATCCTGTGACAAATATGCGGGGTCTTAAGCGACATACTTTGAGTGATTCCTGATATTATTTGGGATACAATCCTGTGACAAATATCCAAATATTTTCTTTAAGGCCAAACAACAACAAAAATTCTTTCACGCATCATCATTAGTTTTCAGCCAAGTAACCGCCCTACCCCTCACCTTGACCCTAACTGTCCAATACCTACTGATTTATTTATGGCTTAAGATGGAAAAAAGAAATCGAAAATGTCACCGGAAGACAACATTTCCTTTAAACTTTTTATTCTAAATAATAATCAAGAATCACTGGTATGTTAAGTACGTCCCTTAATACACTGTATATAATTACGATTTACCATAAAATGTTAAATATAACACTTTGGAAATACTGTTTTTTTTTTTTTTTAATTAATATTAATGTAAAGTTATGTAGGTAATTGTTTAACTACCGGGTTAGGTTCCGTTTCTACACATTTTTTTCTTACAAAACCATCGAAATAGTTGTGAGAACTAAACGTATAATTCAGAGGTCCGTAGCTCAGAATGGAAATACGTGTCGGCCATAATCATTCTAGGCAAGAAGTAGCAAATTTCATGACACCAGAAATAACCGCTTGAGTATTTTGTCTGCTTTACGAAAGAATGCTTTTTATGTAGTGAGCGCTGCTTCATCCGTTGAAAATTCTTCCTCTTTCTCATTAACAATGTAGATTCATAACGAAAAGGTGAGATTACAAAGAAAGGTAGGAGCCCAGAAAATTGTTGAGAATTCAGACTCCCTTGATTATATTAACATGAGAAACGAAGCGAAAAAATCGATTGATGCCCCTAACGCCGAACGATCAGAAACTAACAAATCTGGTCCCCGCGCACTGCTACTGGCGTGATAGTAGTGGAAAACGTTTTGGAAAGATATGAATGACGCCTCTATGACTAACCCGTGTATTTTCACTGGTCTACGCTAATATTATATTTGTACCTACCATTACAATCCAATGGTTTGTTTTAACGTCAGTTTGTCCCTGAATTCAGTTATATACATCGCACGGGGCGGACTTCTTTCTGTAAAATTCCTATGATTAACTGCTATTTGAACCAATGAACCATGCTTTGAGTACATTTCAAGTAAATGTGGGTTTTCAAAACATTCTGCTTTATACCTAAAAGCTAGGTAGTTTATTTTGGATGTGATTACTATGTGCCTACATATATGATATGTGTTTTCAAAGGAAACAACACATTGAATGTTAATCCAGGTATTTATGTAAAATGTAATTTATGTTTTAATAAGTAAGTAATCTTTCTACTGCGTATCAACCCATTATTCTCTTTGAGTAGAAAGCTATTTTCGTGATACCCCAGTTTCTGAAAATTTCAACTGAGCCACCACACACTGTAGAATGAGATAAAGTCCCATGTTATCATTAAATAATAGAAATTCATGAATTTATTCTTTGAAAAGGTGAAATTTTATCAAAGTGCTTGTGATTTTCATTGGGCTAAAATAATAAACAAGAAAGGTTTGATTTCATTGACAATATCACTGGATAAATAGTGGCAGGACTTTCATGTGGTCTGTTTGTCATACTAGTGAACAATGTCAAGACTTTGCTGTGGCCCGCTTGTCTTACTAGTGAAAACAGCATTCGTTTATTAATTATTGACAATACTATTGGATAAATAATGTCAGGACTTTTCTGTGGTCTGTTTGTCATACTAGTGAACGATGTCAAGACTTTTCTGTGGTCTGTTTGTCTTACTAGTGAACAATGTCAAGACTTTGCTGTGGCCCGCTTGTCTTACTGATAAATACAGCATTCGATTATTAATTATTGACAATACTATTGGATAAATAATGTCAGGACTTTTTTGTGGTCTATTTGTCATACTAGTGAACAATGTCAAGACTTTGATGTGGCTTTCTTGTCTTACTAGTGAATACAGCATTCGATTATTAATTATGGACAATACCATCGGATCAATAATTTCAGGACTTTTCCGTGGTCTTTTTGTCATACTAGTGAACAGTGTCAAGACTTTTCTGTGGCTTGCTTGTCTTACTAGTGAATACAGAATTCTATTATTAATTATTGACAATACCATTGGATCAATAATGTCAGGACTTTTTTGTGGTCTGTTTTACATACTAGTGAACAATGTCAAGACTTTGCTGTGGCCTGCTTGTCTTACTAGAGAAAACAGCATTCGATTATTAATTATTGACAAAACCATTGGATCAATTATGTCAGGAATTTTCTGTGGTCTGTTTGTCATACTAGTGAACAATGTCAAGACTTTGCTGTGGTCTGCTTGTCTTACTAGTGAATACAGCAATCGATTATTAATTATTGACAAAACCATTGGATCAATAATGTCAGGACTTTTCTGTGGTCTGTTTGTCATACTAGTGAACAATGTCAAGACTTTGCTGTGGTCTGCTTGTCTTACTAGTGAATACAGAATGGATTGTAAAGTAGCTTGATGTTAGTGTGGGTTGATTGTTGGGTAATTTGTAGGATGGTGATTCCTGTGATTGGAAGGATACCGAAAATTGAATAGATATTTGTTTAATAGAATAGATTTAATCCTCAATGGCTTATCTTACAAATCTTAACCTTAACAAATTCTGCCAATAGCCAAATATTTTATGACTTTTTTTATTTGACCAAAACGACAAAGATAAAAATTATCAGTATTTTGATTATTCCAGGAATTGTGGATCATATTATAAAACTCGTAGAGAAAGTACAAAATAAGTTTCTGAAATATTTATATCTTTTTTTGAGACTTTTGGTATTATCCCTGGTTACATCCATCAGTAGCCTATTTGTTCGGTGTGCTGGGTGTAAATAGCCCTTTATGCTGAACAGCAGATAATCTTCTGAATGGTCATATCTGAACTCATGATATAATACAAAAAAAAATGTTTTATGTTCTCAACAACTTCACGCTAATTTGCAGGCTCAGGACTTGCTGTTCCGAGATGTAGAACTAAACTATGACTCGGAAAAATGATTCTGCTTTTAAATAACTTGTCACATGACATCGATATTTTCCAACTGAACTTTCAAAAAGTTTAAATCTTGTTATTACTTAAAAATATATATTGTATATTTATTGTTGGTTATATTAACTGTTAATTAAGTTAAAAATAAAATAAATTAATATTAAATTGAAAAATTTATAAGTAAAATTTATGGTACAAGGGTCACACTAATTATACAAACGATAAACTTTATTTTTATTTATTTATTTTTAAAGTGAATACCTCACAAGAGTCCCAACTGCTCCCGTCTGGAGCCAGTGAGACTAAGGCATCCCCGATTGGGGGATGTTGTGAGGCTGAAGGTAAGTGGGGAAGGGAAAGATTAAGGTGGAGAAGTACCTGGCTATTCAGATCTAGTCACTAAACACGGCTAAAGCCATTTGGAGCAACGTTTCAATTCTGAATGGTGGTCTTACACCAGGGCGATACTGGTAGTATCTTCCACTCTTATTATTTCTTACTTTGAAACTGTTCATTGATGTTACATTATTTTAAATTTATATGAACTTTCATGAGGTGATCTCAAATTATTTTTATGAAATCTCGTTAGTATATTTTTCCAGCTTGTCTCAACGATGATTTTTTTCGTATTACAAGTTTTTTTTGTATAAAATGCTTTGAAGGTACTTACGTTACACCGATTAATTATTACAAAAAAAAATTGTGCCAAACTCAATTCTCCCTCGTATGAGTAAAATTCGACCTGTAATATGAGTCCCCGGGCGGCAATACTACTCAGTTTTCACTAAATCGACTGCCTTGTCATTTTATGATGAATTTCGTTCCAGAATATCCTGTGGGGCGCCGCCCGGGAGGTACCTGCTCAAATACGAATAACAGGAATGAGTCAGCATGACAGGCTTTTTCAGCATCGGATCGATGTTCGCAAATGAGCCGCGAGGTAATGTATTTTCGCTTTAAACATTAATTTAATTCTATTTGGGAACTGTGTCAGAAACTGTAGGATGGAAACATTCTAGGGAGATGTTTTTATTAATTTTATTGTTCCCGCACATGATATCTATACAATTTACATGTAGAACAATGACGAAACTGATTGGGGAATATCGTGGAGGAAGTCAAAGAAAAATGCACTTTTTTTCTGTAATTCATCCTACAAGGGTGTTGAACGGCGTTGTTTCGAACGCCGAAACAGCTGTTATAATAATCAATAATGAAAATACTTGAAGAACTTAATAAAAACATTATTAAATTTGAATTATATTAACTCTTTAGGCAAGGACATTACTAGCCACAAACATCATATTCCATTATAGCCTCTGAAGGACAGATCTGACCGGGACGTCAATACATTATAAAAGTTTTTTTTTTACTAATGCCAACATATGTGATATGTTCGTCGTTGGAAAGATAAATAGTTATTCTTCACAGTTTGTATCAAATATTTATATATTATTTAATGGATAAAATTTTAAAAAATTGTCAAAGAGCATGATTATGAATTGGCGACATTTTTTCATTTGAAGATGAAAGTTAAAAAAAATGTAGTATAAACGGCGTAGAAGTGGAGTGTCAGTTTTATTACTCATTATCTACAGAAAAGGAATAGGTCTTATAAATATCGAATTCTTTCAAAATTATTGACGTCAAAATGTTTTGGAAAGTTTTTTTGTTAGCATTTTCATGTTTGATACTAAACAAAATATTTTTTAACATGAAAATGCTAAGTACAAATATTTCTGAGATAATTTAATCTTGTTTCTTAAATAGTATTTATTTTAACGGCAACTTAAAAAAATATGTAATATGAAGCATATTTTAGATATTTCGGTGGTAAAAATATTTAAAAACCTGAAGGGTTAAGTTAGAAAATAAATAAAAATTAAATGGTGTTGTAGGAATTATACAGATTAAACAATTAATAATATTATCTGTAATATCTGGCTATAATATTTAAAAAATATTAAGAACTGGCGATATGCAGACAATCTTATGCTTCTGTATGAACGATGTGATGGATTACGTAGCCACATCTCTTTCGTCGCGTTTGGCTTCAATCCAGGACTGTGGAGATGGGCAAGTATTGATAACTCAGTTTGTGTTAAGTGTTTCTATCTGACAGGCTTTAGTCATTAAATGTATTAAAAAGAACAGTTCGTCAGCATGTGGTCATACTAAAATATGTTTTTTCTTGAAAGTTTGGATGCTTGTTTTGGGCACGGTGCACAAGCCCCCATGACGTATTTTTTTGTTTAAACCATGAATGAAATACGAAAAAGAAGTGTTTAAAGGGTGCAAGGCAGTTAGACAGTAATGGTTCATATTTAGTAGCTGCAAGCGTACTCCCTTCCTATAAGACTTTAAGAAGTATGTGAAGATGTTCGCTCATTCCTCTTCCACAATAAATCTCTGTGTATAACTAAAACTTAGTGCCTCGCCAGGGAGCAAATTATCCCTTTGTTAGTCAGTCGGGTTCAGATTTTTGCTAAAAGTCTCCTCTGGGTTTACCTATCTTGCACTTTTTCGGTGGCTTTGATCTTATATAGTACCATTGTCTCCTCGCATAAACAACACCCTTCTAGAGAGTATAAAATTAAATACATAGCTAAATATATTCAGATATATATATACAGAACCGATTTTTTTTTTCACTTGAACATATTTTTTAAAAGTAAAAAAGTATTTCACTCAACTTTTTATTGCCTGTTAGGAAATGTGGATATTTTCCACACGTCCTTCAACAACTGTAAGCTTGAAGCATATTTTAAATAAAATATATTTTATGTACCGGTTATTTAACGGTTTATAAGGTTTTTTTTTTCCTAAATAGCTGTACTAACTATATTTTTTATCGCATTTTCAGTGAAATTGTTTTTGCAAAAAAAACAAATAAACAACTTATTTATTTGTGTGGCAACCTACAGAATGTAAGCAAAACAACTTAAAACGAAAAAAAACTTCAAAAGAACAGTCACGTTTCTCGTAAAACTCTACCAAATCTCAATGCATAAATGAACAATGACTACACACAGTTGTAAAGCTACAGAAAAACATTAGTCTTAGGTTCTGGCTCGTATAATATAAATGGATGACGGCAAAGTATACATATTGTAAGCTATCACGTTCAAATAACAAGCCCCATATAAAATGTTACCTAGAAATCTATGCTTTCTTGAGGTTTCCATGAACGCCTAGTAGAAATCTATATTAGTCTGCGAGTTTTTGTATACATCTAGTAGAGATCTGTGTTGGTACGAGAGATAAGTTATAAATTACGTCGGAAGAAGAAAAACGACTTACGCTAATGTTTCGTGTCGCGTTTCAAGGAAGCTCTCGTGTATAGTCTTTGTTTTGTTACTTCAAATTATATTAGATAGCTCACAAGCCAATCTCCTGGTTAAGGGAGTACGATTTGTTGATAATATATATTAAAAATTGATTTATGAATTATCACAAACCAAAAGTCAAAATTATCGCAATGGTATATATCGCTTTCGAAATCTGGTAAAGCGGAATGATACGTCGACGTAAAACTGAGGAACTGACTCAAATTTAGTGAAGTGAATAAAATTATTTTACAAGCAATAATTATTCGCCTGAAACACTCATCCACATTGAAAAATCTCCTGATAAAAGATACATGACGCCAACGGGACTTGAACCCGTGTCCCTTCGATTTCCGGTCGACAACTCTGACCACTGAGCTATGGCGGCTTATCTCTTATCCGCGAAATAATTCAATATATACTTGTGTTTCATTCAACAATTACTGCTTGTTACCTTTGTTTAATTCGGTGATGCAGATACTTCAGTAACGCTGATGAGAGGTTAGGAAAAAATTAAATGCAAAATATCTAATTTAGCACATTCTTTATATATTAAAAATGTATTGAAAAATAATAGTAATTTGTGATAGATTTCATTATGCGTAGGGTGTTTTATTTATGTATGATAAGCAATATTCTGTATCATCTTTATTAAACTAAGAAAAATGGTAGAATCTGCGGATAGGCTGCAATGTGACAGTTTTGTATGAGTTTTTTTTAACACTGCTGTAATATCTGTTTTATTAAAAAAGTTTAAATAAAATAAAATGTTTAATAAATTCACGAAAGGGTTGAATTTTCGATATTTTGGTAACAGTTTTTAAAGACACATTTATTATTTTTATTTATTTATTTACTAACGAACCATGTCCAATTACATTACATTACACTTTACACGAAATAATTATAAGGAGAATGTTACAATACAGGATTATTAAAAAAAATACTGGCGTGACAAAAATAGGACACATAAACAATAAAGATAATGTTAAGTCAAGACAGCAACAAGGTTTTGATGGAGTTCGACTTCTGCTACATTAA
Organism: Hesperophylax consimilis; assembly: GCF_061612785.1. Taxonomy (NCBI): domain Eukaryota; kingdom Metazoa; phylum Arthropoda; class Insecta; order Trichoptera; family Limnephilidae; genus Hesperophylax; species Hesperophylax consimilis. The sequence continues at coordinate 19,050,994 of NC_142837.1, read as the reverse complement.
TATACAATATTATTTTCGTAATAACTGACAAAAATCATTAGGGTTTAGACTGAAAAATTCAAGTTCCTGATTTTAGTAAAGAAGTCTTGTCATTCCGGACATTGGTGAATGGTTTCCATAATTTGTGGAGTGTTGATTGATGAGAAGTAAATCATTATTTCTGATTCTACTCGAAGGGATAGTTATATTTTACAGTTTGTGGAAAATAAATTACAGAAGTTGCTCGTGTAACCAAACTGTCGCCCATTACTTCACGATTCTTGAACAAGGTGTTAAAGTTTGAAAACATACCACTAAAGCCTCTTTTTCGGAAAATTTATAGTTTTTCTAAAACAATCCTACTGGCTAATGTATAAAGGTCAGGTTTAAAACTGGCCACTCGTAATCTTGTAAACTTTAAATAACACATATTTTACAGAACAACATATTAAACAAGAAAAAGACGTTCACGACAATTTACTTTAAAAAATAAAAAATAATCTTTTTTTAATTAATCAAGAAGTACACAGAAATAATCTGTAAAAAGTTAGTGATCCTAGAATATTTTGTAGAATAGGGACAATAGAGAAATTAAACTATATTATGTATTTTTTTAAATTTTTTTTTTGTTAACAAAATTTTTGATACATATCTATACAATTTAGGTGCATTCATAGTAATATAGAATGAAAGAGTAACAAAAAAATCCCACCAAGGCGAAGCCTTAGCATGGGTATTATAATGCAAGGATAAAACAGAGGTGTTTAAAATTTATTTTTTTAAACATGTAAAAAGTATCATAGAGATCAATGTGATTGGTTTTTTTTTTATAGAAGTTTTTATTTATTTTTTTTAAAATTTACAAATAGATAAACACACACACACACAATACACATACACACACACATACACACCCTCCCTTACACACACATATACACACCCTCACACACACACACACACACACACACACAGACACACCCTCACACACACACACACACACCCACACACACACACACAAAACATAGATGCATGTATATTTCTTTGATTTACAGAAATTAATCTTTAATTTACAGAAAGACATGTGGTATTTTAGTTATTCAGAAACAGATTGCTTAAATTATAGAAAAAAGTTACTCGCTTCGAAATTATTTCTTATCCAACTTTTAACATTTTTCTTATATAAGTTCAGGTTTTGTCACATGTTGATGGAATTGGCACTACAATACTTATTCCGATGTCCTTCAAAAGTTCAGATATGATTCATCAATACTTTTTTTTATTTAAAGCTTTTTATAGTTTGTAGCCACAAAACGCAAAACTATTTCTAGTCTCTACAAGAAATATATCATTTCACATCATTGGTTTAATATTTTGCAATTTTCTCGCCTACCTAAATAATTAATAATTTCTATTTTTTTTTCTTCATGTTGGCCTAAAAGATAACATAGCATATTAAAATAATATGAATACATTTTTACAAAGAAAATACAGATACTTTTTTCTACAAGCTTCTTTTTTTTCTTTTACAACATAAAAAATATTATTGGATTATTGTTATTTAAACTTTAATTATTTATTTATTTATACTTGCAGCTATTGATTACTTTGTATATTGTTTTCTATCGTGATAATATGGCTGCATTATCACGATAGAAATTAATATTATTATTATTTATTTTTTATTAGTAAAAAAAGATACACGAATTACATATTATAATATAACAATTACATAATATAATTACACAATATAGTACAGTTATTAATTACATACTTTTAGTATTTGATGTACCCCCATAAATAAGCAGGTCTTGTGTGTATGGGGGTATTTTTATATTGGTTTATATTTGCTATGATTCATTTTAACTGTTCGGAATACTTTTTAAGCTGGCTTTTGAATTCGTTTATATTTGCATTCATGTTTCTAATTTTTTCTGGTAATGAGTTAAAAAATTTAACTCCGAAATATTGATGGTTGAACTGTCCTATTGTTTTTTTAACATTTAGGAATAGGAAGTATTGACGTTTGTCTAAGATTTCTGTTATTTTTAAAGGGTGCAATTTTATTTTGAATATCGTTTTAATAAATTTGTAATGTTGCATGGTAGAAGTATAATGCACTTAATTTTCTGACCTTAAATTGTTTGAATAAAAGTTCGGACGAATATGAATATGGTTTTTTTAATATGCAAAACAATTAAAATTAAGTCAATTCACAACGGTGATCCATTGCCCGTAAATCACAGAAGTAACATTGCATTGTCTAGAAAATATGTACACATCATTTTATCTTAAAAACTTACATTTGAATCTAACGTACAATAATATTTAAATACTTTACATTAGTTTTTCAATATCAAAACCTCACAAAACCGATAACTAACTAGTCTATCCACTAGCAAATAAGAATTGAAGCCACATAGTTTTTCAATATAAAACATCAAACAACAGTAAATTAACTTATCAAGTAATGGCATTGCAAATAAAAGTTGAAGCCACATTGCAATAACTTAGCATATCAAGCATTGATACTCCAGATACAATTTTAAGCCACATACCTTTTCAATATAAATCTTCGCAAGACATAGATTTTTCAATGTAAAAACTTCAAAAACCAATTTATTAGCCTTTAAAGTAATGGTGATGCAAATCAAAATTGAAGCCACATTTTTTCAACATAAAACAACAAACCAATAAATTAGTAAATGACATTTCAAATAAAGTTATAAACCAGATAGTTTTTCAATACAAAACTTAAAAAATCAATAAATTATATTAAAGAACATTAAATAAAAAGGCATTTGAGCGGCTATATGAGAGTGTCAATAGGAGAGAAAGATTTATTTTAGAAGTTGGACTCCTAAGAATTTTTCTTTTAAATATATAATTAAACTTATTTTTACTATTCGAAATTTTAATATAAAGAAAAGATAATAAATCCTTAATATTTTTTAAGACACCTTTTGGACATGCGAAGCTTGGGAATTTTCGGAAATATCAAAATATTTGTCAGGAAATTATTAAAAACACGATTGTCTCTTGAAATAATGTGAAGCTTAGGAATTTTTCATGTAGGGAAATTTTTCAATTTCTGAATAAATTGTTTTGATGAATGATATGAGAAAATTTGCAATTTTTTTGTTCAATGGGGTAATTGGTCGAAAACGGGTAGGAAAATTTTTACAAATATGTTTTTTAATTTTCTTTTTGACATTTTTTCATGTAATTGGTCAAAAATGGGTAGGAAAATTTTTACAAATATGTTTTTTAATTTTCTTTTTGACATTTTTTCATCGAAAAAAAATTGTCCGAATATCGGTCGGAAAATTGGTTGGGAAATTGTTACAAAAGGATTAATTTTTGAATGTCTATGATTTTTTTTGAATTTTCTCTTTTGAAAAATATCAAATGTTGTAAGTTTTTGAAACTGAGAAAATCCAAGTGTTTGTAAATTTTCTTTTTTAGATTTTTTCATCGGAAATGCTTTTTGAAAAATAACAGAGCGCGCCACTTGCGTCTACGACAGTCAAAACTTTCATTGAAATACTGATACTCGAAATAATTTTTTTTTATATTTTCCTTTTTTTAACAATGATATCCTAACGCAGATCCCCCACGCTGATCATTTCATTAGGTAATTATAAATTTTATTTGTTTTTTCTAGTTTATTTAAAAAAAATATATATTTACTAACACAGCGATAACAAATAAAAGTTAAAACATCAGTAAGTGTACAGCAGACAAAGGGTTAATTAAGAAAATTACAAACTGTATACCAACCGTCCAATGACGGTGTACTACAATATGTTATTTCAAATGATCTACATAACGTCACCTTAAAGCAACAGTGGGATATCTTCGAAAAATACACTTTTGAGATAAGTATGCAGTTCGATGTAAAATTTTGAGCTCTACATGATGCATTACTGGGATATTTTGTAAAAAAAAAATTGCCAGTGTTACAAGTAAAATCTCAGTATTGAAATGTTCGGTCACTCAGAGCAACACTGAGATATTGATGTTGTCCCACTGTTGCTTTCAAAAGGTCGTTTAAAATGCTGAAATAAATTTATTGTCTCGCTGTAGCTCTATAGTTTTCAACAAGTTGGGTGATCTTGGAAGAGAAACATAAATAAACTGAAGGTGAATACTGGTCAGGAGTATGTAGCAAAGTCAGGAAAAATACGCAGAGCAAAACAAATTAAGCCTGTACTGTGTACTAATTGTAAATACAAATGTTATGAATCTGTTTTGGAAGTTGATCGATTAAAATATTTTAATATTTATGATTCCATGAATGCTAGCTAATAGTGGTTATTATTTTGAGAGAGATGGACATAACATACATATGTGTAAGATATTTTTATGGCAACCTTAGATATAAGCAATAATACCATAAGCACTGCATTAAAAAAGAAAACAGACAGCTTCCTGCAAAAGGATGATTTAGTTGATGGTGTTATGAATCACATCAACAGCTTTAGTAGAGTGGAATCGCACTATTATCGTGCAGGATCATCTCGGATCTCCAAATATCTAAAAGATGTACAATTTGTACAAATAGAAGTGTGTCTCGGTAGGTCTATCTCTATGTTACACACTCTACATACAATTCAATACCAAATTCAATATACATTTTTTTTAACCAAAAAAGAACCTTTGTGGATTTTGTGTATAATACAACTATAGTACTGCAAATGAGATATTAGAAAAAATAATAATATTCTGAACACATTCAGAATGTAAAGCTATCTCGACAAGAAAAAGATTAAAACATTACCAAGACCACTGATGATACTGTAGTTGCCATTTATGACTTTCAAGCTGTTATGCCGTTGCCAAATGGCAATATATCTATTTTTTTATAAGAGCAAGTTAAACGTTATAACTTCTGTATTTACAATACCAAACACGACAGGGCCATTGTTACATGCGGCATGAGGGTGTAGCTAAAAGATGCGCAATTGAAATATCTACCTGCTTGTACACATTTTTAAAAGACCTTTGCTAAGGGAAACGGGAAGTGATCTTTTATTCTGATAACTGTGTGGCACAGAATAAAAACAATTTTATTTATTTTCTATGTACATGCATGCACTATGAACACTTGATATTCAAATCATTACCCATATATACCTAATTGTTGGGCACTCAGAGAACAAAGGAGACTCCATTAATTATCGCATCGACAGAGAAAAGGTCAGGATTTTAAAACAAGGCCTAATATTTATTCCAACGGAGTTAGCGATGATCATAAAGTGTTCCAAGAAGAATGAACCTCGTTATAAGTTAACAGAAATGGAAACAACGGACTTCATTGACTGGAAGAAGGTATGTGAGAATACTGGAAAAAATTTCTCAATAAACATGGACAAAAATAAATGTATTTGGAATAAAGTTAAGATTTTACAGATCACTAAAGACGAATCGTTAGTTATCAAATACAAAAGCACCTACACCGAGAATCCATTTAATCAGAGCATTAATGTGAGAGAGCGACTAAAGAATGTTCGGAATGAGAATAGTATAATTCTAGGACCAGCTTATACAGTTCCACCTACAATTCCACCGAATAAAAATCGTGATTTCTTATTTGTTTGCCAAAGTGGTGTTATACCAAAAAAACCTCATAATTTGTTTTGAATTAATTAATACTGCTAATACAGACTGCGATGTACAAGAAGAAAATAACGATGAAGGTTCATTGTAGGTTTCCAGGGAATCAACACATATTTGTTTTATTTTTTTGTTCTTAAAGTTTTCTGTAATAAAAATTACATACCTTTATTCTAAAAGTTTTCTGTTATTTTTGATACATACCTACTTTTTATTCTTGGTTTTCTGTTAATTTTGTTACATACTTTTATCCTTAAGGTTTTTCTGTTATTTTTGTTACATACATTATATAACGCTTCTCATAAATAAATTTATAAGCACAAATATATATTTTTTTCATTTTTATTCCACCTTACTATCGTCAATTGTCGTATTGACAAAATATAGGAGTAGGCGGGTGTGTACTGTTGAAAATGTATTTATGATTATAAACATCATGGAAAAACATGCAGAAATAAGAATTATTAATTATTTTAAGCAATTATTAATTATTTAAAGCAATTACTAGCCTGAAACAGTCGTACACATTGAAAAAATCTCCCGAGGAACAATTATTAATTCATTTATCCATCTAAACTCGTAATATTATTATCACTATGCTACACTGAGATAATTTGAGATGATTACCAAACACTCCACGCAACAGTGAGATATTTCCAGATTTACGTATACTTTGTCAAAATTAGTATGAAAAAATTAATTATTTTTCTATTATTACAATTTTGTGTTGATGTCAAATAATTTACCTCTCTTATACTTTATCATTAATCTGCAAGATTAGTTAATTTGATGCTGCTAGAGCTCACGCAAACCTAAAAGTCCTATTATCTCAGAACAGCATTTTTCAAGATATCCCACTATTTCTTTAAGGTGACGATAAGGGTAATCATATAATATATGTTCCAAGCTGTTAATTAATACCTCCTTAATTCTGAATATTTCGTATTAAATATTATGTTTTTCTTTTCTGAAATAATCAGAAATGTATTACATTGTGTATTTAGTGCAGTTGAGTGGTTTCGGGTTCAGTCTGTTTTTGGTGACAGTATTTTTATTTCTTTCTGATCTCACTATGTTTTGTATCCAGCTTTTTATCGGAGATTCAAATGTTATAATATTGCTGTAGTGGGGTTTCGTTATAGAGTTTAATATAGTATAGGAAGCTTTTTTCAAATGTTGTATTTGTAGTTGTTTAGGTATATGTTTTTGACCCTGCGATCTAGTGTTTTTAATATGCGTGTTGGTTGCTATTTCATGTGTTTTGTATGTATACAAATTATTTTAGAAAAGAGTTATTTAATTGAAATAATGACTTCTTACAGTGACTATCAAGTTAATTTTCACAATGGCTTTTTGGGTTCTAATTAGTGATTTTAGGATATTTCCATCTGCACAGCCCCATTCGATGAAATCATAATCTAACAGTGATTGGCAAAGGGTGATGTAGATTTTGATGAAGTCTCTTTTGATAAGGACATTCCTCAAGTTTTTGTTGAAAAAGGCCTCAATTTTAATATTTATGTAATTAATCAATTTATTACTTACATATTACTTTTATTTTAGTAATTAATTCAGTCATTTTTTTAAATTTTAATCAATTTTTACACCTAGATATGTTACATGGGCAACGTTTTTCAATAAGGGATAATTATTACAATACCCCTACTAATAGATATTGAAAAGCTGTATTAACGCAATAAGATAATAAAATAATAAAAGCCCACAATTTGAGAGTACAAGATTACCTTCAAATGGTGACGAATGATTCAAGTTCTACAAATGCGTAGAGATAAAGATTGTCATGGTCGAGTATAATACCTACATATGTTTCAGATATCAAGTTTACTAGATAAAATAGTCCGCTAATTTTATATGGGGAGTCTGATAAAATTTTGATACAGCCGTTTTTAGCATATTATCAACTTGACTTCAAATCTGATATCCGATAATTCAATTAATCATAAATTATTAATCTGGACCAAAACCATTACATTTTGCGTCTCATTCCCTCAAGTCATGAATTGTTTGGGCAGTCTTAAGAAGTCGCAATTCAACTTTGCTTAAGTTACGAAGTTTGGAAACTCTGTGGACAACTGGGGTCAAACTTGGTTTGAGAACAAATCATTAATAAGTTAGCCTTGAAGTTATAAAAAGATGCATAAATAAATTATATAATAATATAAATTATGTTGTGTGTAAATATACACAACATTATTCGGATAACGGCTTGTAAAGCTACTTCTAATCACAACGAATTTTCTCATAGCCAATTTTATGTAGTAATTTGACGAGTTTTCCAATAATTGAAAGGCAAAAAAAAATTATACGAATTCGTTCATACCTAGGTATTAAGGTTGTCATTTTCAACAAGAAAAGAATTTAATAAAGGAAATTAACGTTATTTTTAATATGAATAATGACTTTTTTTTAGCAAAACAAATCACTGCATTTTCACATTAATTATTAAATTATTCATAATAATTTATTATCACCTTTCATTTGAACATTTTTTGCATGTATGTGCTTATTTTTCTATTCTTATTAATTTTCATTATTTGTTTATTCTGACAAAGAAACAACTGGTTTCAAAACATGTCGATTATTTTAATTAAATAAAGTATACACCAAGTGATTTATTTAATTTGAATTTAAATGACGCCAAAAAATTAATTATCAATTGCTGAAGTGAAAAAATTATAATTAGAAAAGCGTGCATAGAATGAGTTCTCCAAAAGATCCTGCATAGCTTTGTAAACTATTTACACCATAAATAACTCACCATTGTGAACTCATGAACTCACCATTAAAAACTGTTCGTACATTTATAATTTCAGAAGTAGGCTTTCACTAGGTTGTTTGAAAAGGCACAATGACGAAATATTTTTTTTCCGAAATAAATTCACACGCAGCGGCAAGAAAATATTAAAATGTGCTATTTTTGTAAATACATTTACCTACGTCATCGCTTAAAATAATAAACACTGTTTATATTTTCTTTAGAATACCGTTCATTAGTATTCCACAATCCCATATTTGACAATTGAATGGTAAACAGTGAATTAGTTTTGAATTGTTTTGCATTACAGTTGGTTCCATGAAACCTCCGATATTCAGTGGTAGAACGCAAGAACTTTCACCTCAAATGTAAGTAGAAACAGATGTTAATACTTCCACAACAGTTATTTCACTATTTTGTGGAATTTCCACAAATCTGCCACTGTTTCAGCTTTTATTTGTTATTTTATTTTAGTTTATTGGAGAAACAAACATTTTATTTAACACATAATTACATTTTACTTGTTTGCATGTTTGATGTTTTATAAATCTTTAGTTGTTTTATACTGCATTCATTTCATATTGTAATATGACATTTAAAAAAAACCATCAAGCCGTAAAAATGGAAAACGAATAAAAACTGTTTTAATAAAATGGAATTTAATCTCCCGAAAATTCTTACGTTAATTAATCAAATTATTAAGGGTCTGTTTCCCGATTCATTTTCAACGAAGACACGAAAAATTGTAATGAAATTACGATTGCTATTTTAATTTTCAATTTCATTGAAAACATTACTTAACATTGACTTATATTCAATTTGGGAGGCGGTTTTGGCCACCGCCCGGGGAACCATTTATTGGATAACCAACACTTTTGCCATTGGTCATCCCAAGTGGTTCGCTACGTTTGGTAATTTAGTAGAGGTGCCCGGGTTTGTTGAGTGAGGTGTGTTCAAGATGCGCCTATCCACTAGCTGCGTGGCGTGCCAGATCGGGAGAAGCTACTTTGGGGAGACCCTTTTACCTCCCCAACTGGTCTCGAGATTCATGTCCTTATAGGAGGAATAAATTCATGTGTCCGTTACTCCTGGATATACTGATCCCTAGATCAAAACCTTATCACTAAAATTGATCCACAATAACTTATTTTTTGTTGGTCACACTACCGTCAAAATTCAATGTAATTTTTAACAAAATGCCTTGATGATTGATTTAATGGGTGTCTGAAATACAAGCGCGAAGTTCTAACATCATCTTTTTTCATTTCAAATAATTTACTTTCAAAGCCTAATCAAATTCTGCAAAATTGGACAGCACGTATTCATTCACAGCAAACGGCAGAGAAGTAAAGCATTTCTGTACGACATAAATTTCAAAATGTTGAGATATGGTAAATGCGGAGGAGTTCAAGTTTAATAAAAAATCATAGCTGATGAACGATCCTCACGTTTTGTTGTAAAATAATTTTCGAGTTATTGGCAATAACATATTTTTGTTTTTTGTATTAGTTTTTCGATATTAGCGGAATTAGGGCATTAAAGTTTGAACACTTTAACCCCCAACACCTAGCATACATCTAGGTTTATATACAATTACAATGGATATTATACAAACACGACAATAGAAAAATCATCTACGATAGATGTAGTTCCCCTCTTTCTAAATAGTACAGAAAGAGTCGCTCTTGTGGGAAGAAAAAATACAAATAAATCAATCGGCACATGGTCTTGTTGGCGAAAAGAAGACTGAAGATATAAATCTTTAGAAGTTTGACGGCAAAAGTCAATTTATTGTGCAATTTACCTTAATTTGCGCAAAAACACCAAGACTTTGCCAAACATAAACATTTTCGATGCTTGAAAATGTATTTCAAACCTCGAATTATGAACAGTTTAATCGGCTGCCTTGGTGTTGAATTCTAAATATTGTTAAATTAATGTAAATCTTAAAATAAGTTGGATTTAATATTCAAAATGCCTAAAAACTCTACCTAAATCCACCATTAAACAAAATTTTAACGGCCTCCACAGGTCGAGGAGAGTCACAGGTTCAAATCCTGGGGTGCGCAAGTACGTTTTATTTGATTGTGTTATTTCACGATTTGACCATTTTAATAGTCAAAGGTACATTTTCGGCACGTTTCAGAGTGAAAGGTACTTTCAGTTTCACCCTGTTGTAATACCACCAGTCAGAATTATTGCTTTTAATGGCTTTGACTTGTTTGGTGACAAGATCTGAATAACCAGGTTCTTCCCCACTATCATTATCCCTATCTCGTTTCCCTCCCATTACCTTCAGCCTCACAACATACCCCAATTGGAGATGCCATGGTCTCACTTGGTCTAGATGAATGAGCAGTTGGGACTCACATTTTAAAAAAATTGACAAAAAATAAATTTTAACGAACACAGACCATAGTAAATAGACTAGTTAGATTAGCGTACAACAAATACATAAAAAACTCCGAACGAAAACACGAAGGTAGTTTGAACAATGACACCACCGGGAATTAAAATCATTCAACGATCTTTCACTCGCTACATAAATTAGGAAACAAAACATTTCAGACACAATATTAAAGATGGATTTATGAATAAAAAAAGTCAATATTACACAAATTTTATAACATAAAAAATTTAAACATATAGGTACGTAATACACAGTAACATTACAATACAAGCTTAATTATGTACAATAGCACCTCTTAATATTTTCGATTTTTTTTTTCATACCACTTTTATTATTGTGTTTTTTTTTTTTTTTTCATCTCTTTTTAATTTATTTTATTTCAATTCATTATTTCGTATATTTTTGTTGAATTTTATTCAATTGTAAAATGGGCACGTTAGGATGGGTAATGTACCGAGTAAGGCCTTCACAATCAAGTATTTATTATAATATTGGAAAATACATAATATTTTTATGTCATGATTACGATTTTGAAGATTTTAAAGACGAAAAATAATTAAATAAATTGTGTTTTCCCGGTAAAACAGTAACTCTGGTTTAAGTTTTTTTTCTCTCTTTCATGTTTCATGTTATTTTCTCCGATTATTAAATACTACAATATAATTGTTTTGTCGAGCGTTTGCTCTCATCTTTAATATAATAGTTTTGTCGAGCGTTTGCTCTCATCTTCAATAAAATTGATTTGTCGAGCGTTTGTTCTCATCTTCAATATAATTGTTTTGTCGAGAATTTGCTCTTATCCTCAATATTTATTCAATCATACAATGTGTGACGTGAATTGAGATATTTGTTGCTTCCGGTTCCGCCTTGAAAAATGTAATCCTCTCCAATGGAATTCTCACCCTTCCGGCGAAATTTAAAACTGAGATGTGAGTTTTATCGACTCTGCGTATTGATTACATTTCCGCCCGCTATATAATTCATTAACAGCAAACACAAACTACGAGAACACCTAATGTAGGTTTTGAATTGACTGATTGAGAAGGATTTCAACAAAAATGTATTAATGAAACTAAATTGTGGTGAGCTTAATTCCGGAGTTTACTGTTTGAAGCGCATCGACAAAAATATCGATTTTAATGTAATTTTTAAGAATATTCTCCTACCCATAAATAAAGCCACAGTTTTTTTTAAGACAAAAATGGCATATTTACTGATTTTCGTGCAAATATATATTTAACCAATATACGATCGATTGCGACTGTTTTTGGGGTATAAGCCTTAATGAATGATGATTTTGTCAACTGTTAATATTTTTCTGTTATTTATGAATCACTTTTATTTATAATCGTCAAGAAACACGTTCAATGCCAAAGCCCACGTGATTTTTTAACGTCTGAACATTCGCGAGAACACAAAAATCATATTAAAACCACTCCCATGTATACAGAACAAAAAGCCATCAACACTTTTATGTAACCCGTTAAATTATGTAGGCAGTATTTTATAAAATAGGGGTTGGAGTTGGTTTGAGTTGAGTACAGGCAGTTGACTTCCGCCGCCATTGTTGGCGGGAGTGGCAATACATTCGCGGCTCAATTTTAGCGCCAAATTCTATATATTTCGCGGGAAAAAGCGCCGGGGGAGTCCCGGGAGAATAAACCTGTAATTTGGAATCTGACGAAGCCTTTGGCTACGATGCCTACGTTGCGGGGAATGATCGGCAATTTGTGACGTTACTCTGCGACAACTACCCTCCAGGTATGCGAGTATATTAGTGCCTGTGTGTAGGGAAAGGTTTTCAAATTGAAAGCAATGCTGAAAGAACCAAATGTAAATACATCCTCGGTAATCATTGGGCACTGTTTGCTTATTCTAAAAAAGATGTACAGAGATGGAAGGCTCAGCTCAAAAACTTCAATGAAAAGATATATTCTAATCGCTATTGTTTTAAGGGCATGTGTCTTGTTTTGAAACTAGAAAAGTATTTTTAAAAAGTTTTGAAATAATAAATAACGAAACTTTAAAATACGTACATGATATATTTAAACCTTTGTTGCTCGCAAAGTCGATATTAAAATAATTTAATTTTATAAATGCTAAGCACTCTATTCCAGGCATTGGAAAATCTGTTGTGGCCCTTGTGTAGGAGTACACGGAGAAAAAATAGTATTGCTGATTTATTAAAATCCTGTTAAAACGTGACGGCATGTCATTTCCTGCTAAAATATTTTTGCATTCTGAATATATTGGAACACGTGATCATGTAGCTGCGCTTATCTTAATAAATATAATTACGAAAAGCAAAATTGTTATTATTTTTTTATGAACGCTTGTTCAGACATCTTCATAACACATTCGTGTTTTCATTATAGTTCGTTAGGAAATCTGCCAATTCATTCGCTAAAGGCCTGCAGTCCCGTTTTAAACAGGAATATGAATGCTTTTAATTTTGTTTAATAAATTATCAGAATTTTATATGGGAAAGTTTTCTCCATGCAATCGAACGCTCATGCCTGAGTAAAAAATCACGAAACCCCCTACTAGAATGTGTTAAAAGGGCTGGGCTACTATCAAAAGAATAGACTGAAACGTGATGGACTTTACAGTTATTGGATTGGGGCCCACAGTTATTGGCCCGGGCCTGGGGCCAGGGCCTGTGTGCTTACTGGAGCTATATGATCTAATTTGTATCAATAATTATTACTATAACACAAAAATACTGACAATCTTCCCCATAAACTTTTGGTAATTGAACGCGAAGTTCCTCTGAAACACCCGGATATATTCAGATGCTAACTGCCCAGTGGCTACAATTGTGGAAAAAAATTGACCCAATAAATTTTAATGAGGTTTTATCTCTCCAAGCAATCTTATTTGAAAACTCACAATGTCCACTGCACATTTTAATAAGTAGATATCTTTCAGAAACACCGATCTCCGATCAGAATCATCTCCGTTGAGGTAGTGGTATGTCGTGGGAATAAAACTTTTGCGATGGAAGCTCCATTTTGATATTCCAGTCTCATCGTGACATCGTTATTCGCAAAACTTCTCATTTATAATATCTTAAATTCAAAGAGTTTCATTCCACGCGATGGAAACTTTTGTCAATAACGCACGGCTTACTCGATGTATTAGCGTTTGAGGAAAATGAAACTTTTATACGTTTCAACGAAGTGGGTATCTAAAAATTCTCTTTTGTGTTTGGGATTAACTGGAATGTTTTCCATCGTTAGCGTTGTGTATCATATTTAGATCAAACATGTAGAAGCTCATATCACCGATGTCCTCATTAAAAGTGCTTCATTCCTCCAGATAATTTAGGATACACAAAATATTTTGTTTTTTGGATTTTTTTTTTAATATATTACACACTTAACAAATATAAGGCAAAAAAGTCCCGATAAACTGCTTTTTAGCAGTTTGTCTAACGGGTTCTTTACATTATAAATCTTATTATATTGAATTTACAGTTACATTTTTACAATTATATGTATAAAAAAATTACAGAAATATAGCAAAAGAAAATTATGAAAAACATAAATAACGATTTTAAAAGTCTTTAGAATAATACATTTATTATTGTATGTAAGCTAAATAAATCCATTATTTCAGTCAAGTCTTCAGTAAGTTCACCAATTGTTTGTTTTGGGCACAGTTTTTAATTTCAGCAGGTAACTTATTAAAACAACTGGGAATCATATAGTTTAACGTTCTTTGTCCATATTTATTTGTATGCTTAGGTACAATAGGTCCTTTATTAAAGTTAAAACGAGTATTATGATTGTGTTCTAGCCTGGTTATATATAAAGGGTTATTTACGTGCTGAAATATAATTTTGTACCAAAGAATTGCTCTCACTGAAAGAATTTTGAGACTCTGATAGAAGTTTGTAATATTATGCCTTTTTTTGTATAAATTTTTTTCAGCTAATAATTTAACGAATGAATTTTGCACGGATTGAACATGGTCGATATTAGTTTTACAGGAAAATCCCCAAGCTGTTATTCCATACCTTATAACAGATTCAGCTAGAGATAAATAAATTATTCGAAGTGTGCAGATTCAAACAAAAAAAATTGTTTATATACTCTGCTTACAATTAATCTAAGTCGTGCACAAATTTTGTTTTTTGTCTATGCCACTTGAAAAAACAATCCATATTGACACCTAAATAAAAATATTCTTTAACTAGTTCCACATTTTCACATGTACATATTGCAGAAATACCATCGTTTAAGCAATCTTAGGTATGGGTCTTTATTTTTGGTGTAATATATACCTTAACATTTGGGGATCTTGTGTGTTTAATTAATGAACAATTTAAACGATGTAAACGCAATATTAAATCCAACTGCAAATGAATACTTGAACTTACTGTATACCAAAGGTTATCTATCTTACGTGAACAGTACCACTAGGTCTAATCATCCAAATGATTCATGTTTAGATTATTCCTCAAATCAAATAAAAGTTACACACATAGATCGGCTACCTTCAAAATTGACATAACAGACCACTATCCGACCTTCTATGGTCATTGTACTGTAAAATCACGTAGCTACACAGATCACATTAACCGTCAGCAAATCAAAACAAAAAATAATTACCTATCCCTAGACATCTCACTGACAGCCAAAAAAATGGGTCTCAGTGCTTTCCAATGATGACACAAATAACTTTTATGAGACAATTCAAAACCATGAAATCCATATCCACCAACGAAACACAAAATAACATCAAACGTAACCATTATATTATGGATAGAAATTATCCAAATACTCTTATAAAAAATGCAAACACTGGTATTACTCTGAACAACTACAAAAAGGAATAAATGAGATCTCAAACAGGAATCAAAAAGAACACAAAATTTCTCAAAAAGTTATAACTGAAAATAATATAATCTTTGATAATCCTGAAGATATTGCACCCGATTTCAACCACTTTTTACAAACATCGCCTTTACCTTAATTGACAATAATCCTTCTCTTAGCTTGCACTCTCAGCATGTACCCCCAGACTTTCTAAAGACTAAAAATTCTACCTTCAAACTATCCGAATTTCCCGAAATAACTGAACTTGAAATCGCAAACCACATTGACAATCTAACCGCTAGTTCTGCAAGTGGCCATGACAACTTAAGTAACACTACAATTGAATCTATAAAAAACATATACTCAAACCAATTCACCATATATTTAACGCATGCATCAGAGATAGTAATTTTCCGAATAAATTCAAAATAGCTAACATTATCTCAATACACAAATCAGGACTTCGATGTAAAACAGACAACTACAGACAAATAACATTAACTTCTCAATTGTCTAAGATATTAGAAAAATGCATTAAAAAAAGTATCGACGATTTTCTGGAATCAAACTCACTCCTTTTACCTTACCAATATGGCTTTAGAACTAAACTAGGTACTGATGATGCTTTATTTAATTTAACCAAAAACATTTATTCTAACCTGGACTCAAACATTAAAACGCTAACCATTTTTTTAGATTTAAAGAAAGCTTTTGACACAGTCAACCATAGAACTCTCTTAAAGAAAATATCCAACATTGGAATTAAACATAAATGTCTCATGCTGTTACAAAATTATTTTTTGAATTGCCAGAAATGCACAAAAATTGGAACATATTTGAGCTATTTTGATTTAGTAAAACATGGTGTACCACAAGGAACTGTATTGGGGCCGCTACTTTTTCTAATATATATAAATGACTTATGTTATATTAATATCCCTGTTAAAATTTTCTCATTTGCTGACGATACTTTAATAACAGTCCAAGGAAAATTATGGGAAGATACTACTAATAAAGATAACAAATGTATTACTATTGTCAAAGAGTGGTTATATAAAAACATACTTACCCTAAATTATGATAAAAATATTTGTATTCCTTTCTTTAACACACAGAAGTCGGCTCCTAAAACCAATCTTGATTTGAAATTTCATAACGTAAATTGTAACCCAAACACATTCTGTAGCTGTGAGAAGATGAAATCTGGAAAACCTATTACGTATTTAGGTGTAACTATAGATTGTCAACTTAAATGGACCAGCTTTATTGAAAAAACTGTTAAAAAATTGAGATACCTTAAATATATTTTTAAAAGAATGAGTAATGTAGTAAATATATAAACCATGAAACTAGTTTATGAATCACTTTCAGTTCATTCATCTCTTTTCTATGGCTGGGGCGGAACTTTCAACAATCATGTAAAACCACTAGAAATTGCCCAAAAATCAATTATTTAGATAATGTACCAAAAAACTAAATCCTATCCCTCAAAAAAATTGTTCCGAGAAACTGAAATTTTGGACCTTAAGCAGAACTATATTGTTCAATGTCTTAAATTTATTTACACGCGACCAAACAACTTTATTAATGATACAGTACATAGTGACATGTTATGTCACTATGTATTGTCTTATTATGTCATGCTATGTCACTAAGTGTTATATGTTTGTCATTAATTAGCTAGCCCATTAAGGCTCTCTCTCTCTCGCTTTCTCTATCTCTCTTAAGAAGTCAGTGGCAAGTTTTAAGTAAAACGGATTTCTTAAACTTATTGTTTCATTACCACGTCGCTTTTTTTCGGTCGAGTGGGGATGTGTCACAAAGCAGATCTCTCAAACGCATTTTAAAAACCTCGCGAAACTAAATTCAATGCAGAACTAAGCGGTGCAGAACTACGCGCACATTCCACTACGCACCAACGCCAAAGCCCCAACGGTTTTTGTGACCAGCGGTGACCGCCATTCCAAATCTAGCCTTGGTCTCAACAACATGTGCGGTTTGCCACTATAAAACCGGTCTCGGACGCTGAATGCCAGACCCCGTTCCCGCAACATTACTTAAGTCTAGCACACGCCCGTTTTAGACGATCACAACCTTGGTTACCACTCCACAATGACTGTGAGAAACACCTCAATTGCCTCGCAATTCCTGTATCCCCCGGGACAACTCATGTAAGCGTATACCAAACCTTTACCCCATTATGTGCCTTTTTTAATGTCTGTTAAACACGTCTGCCAGTCAGAGCAAATACGAGAAATAGATTGTTCATTTCAATCAGCCAGAAAATAATTTAGGATGTATAATGTGTCCCCATTTTGTGTTATACAATGTATCTGTTGACTATAAATACACTCATTTATCATTCCCATAGGAGTTTCATTTGAAGAGGGAAGTGGGGTCTAGATTGTTGAATGTCCCCCGTGTAAAAGCATTCCTTGCCGACCCTAACCTGAGTTGAATAATTAGATGCTCGTGATTTTACCACTGACAACGCTAAAGCCGGCACTAGCGCTTTACGTGATTCTCAACACTGGCGCATAACGTGGGGAGCTCAAAACTCAACACTGGCGCCCCACGCCAATTCTCAACACTGGCGCTCTACGTAATTCTCAACACATGTCACTTGTAAATTGTAGATTTTAGATTTGAATACACTATTATACAGCCCTGAAGAAGCAATGGTTGTAGTGAAACCCGCTCAGCATTAAGTTGATATGAAAAAGTGGTTTTTACTAAGTTATTTTTAAAGAAGAAGTTTAAGAAATCCATTGCGAGAAAATTAAAAAAGAGTTCCAATTATTTTTTCCGGTCGAATTTCCAAAACTTTTTGAAACCTCATCCTCCCCGGTGAATATTTGTATTTTTCCCGCCGAAAGTTGTACTGTACAAAAGCGTCAAAGTTAAAGCAGTACGCAAATAAATGGGCACCATTAACACTTGTACCGAGGTATGAAAATTATTGGGTCAGTGGAAAGGGCTGGGTATTTCCTTGAAAAAATCACAACCCTTGTTTCTGCATTACAAAGATAAGAAGAGACATAATAAATCCCCTCTCTGCGCTCTGCTCAAGGATTGCGGAAATCACTGGATTTCAGTGGCTGTTTAAAATTAGCGAATGGTGCTGCTTTTTAAAGTGTTTTTGTTTTCATTTTGTAAAATTCCGCTTGGATGTCAGAAAAGAGTGGCCATTGTAAAACAATAAAAGATTTTCACTATTTTTAATGCTGATGATGGAAAGAACTTCTAAACTGGATGAACAGCGCTACCAAAAGAAAGTGTGACGGAGTGAAATGCGTGACCAGTAAAAAAAACAACAACTTCAAATTTTCAACGCTTCTTCTTTGGCGTGAATGATTTGAAAGTGTTATTTACTTCAATTACTGAAACTATGTGTTAAAAAATAAATGACTTTTCTTTTTTTCAGCATTTGATTGTTTTTCATGTAACTATTCAGCCAAGCAGTACAGGGGCAATACGAATAAAGGTTACTTTCTCGATCATTTATTCCAGAATTTAAGTTTGTTTTTCATTTTTACCATTTTAATCAAACGCGTGCAAAGATGTTTTTGGAACGAACATAATCAAGAACAATTGCCCAGTCGTTCTAAAAGAGAAAAATAACTCTGTTATATGATTGGTATGTGCAATCCTATTTTCATTCTTGAAATATTCTGTAGGACATCTAGTATCAGAGACCACCACACCGCGATAGCTCAGTGGCTTAACCCAAGTATTTTTGTAAAACTACCGCGATAAATTACAACTTATATTTTGTTGTGAGTTTTTAAGGTATTTCCTGTGAGGATTCGCTCGCCGGGATTTGTATGGAGAATTTAAATAACCAGGGTCCGTATCGCTGTCTGTATAAATTTTTATAAATCGGTGAAGGTTTTGTGCTTCCAGATATTATCATTTATCCGACTCACGTTAGTGAAAAAAAAGGTATTGCTTTTTCTCAAAGTATATAATTTTTTTTAAAATTAAAACCTTTAATTCCATATTCAAAAACATTTAATCCTACAGACAGAAACCCATAAAAAAACATAAAAACATCTACATTAAATAAAACTCAAAGTAAGTTATTTTAAGCATGTGATGTTCTAAAATTTTATTATATTTTTCTAAATATATAAACAAATCCAAAATGTATCGAAGAAAATCTCAAATTAAAGTAAAATCTAAAAGAAAGTTAATAATATATTGGTAATAATATAACGATATGTGCCAAAAATCCTGATTTTGGGTCGTTATTTTTTTGTGAATAATAGTTTACTTTAATAAACGAATACATTGCTTTATTAAAAAGCCTTGGTAGACGATTTTTTTTTATATTTTATTATTATTCTTACCGCACAAGAGTCCCAACTGCTCCCAACCGTCTGGAGCCAGTGAGACTATAGCATTCCTAATTGGGGTATGTTGTGAGGCTGAAAGTAGTGGGGGTGGGGGATAAAATAGGGAAGAGGAAGGTGGAAGATTACCTGGCAATTGAGATTTGGTTACCAAACACGGTTAACCCTAGACACCTAACGTTCGTGTGTACCCTAATAAACCTAACCATTCGTCAAAAAAATTTTCATCAGTATTTTATCTATTTAATACTTATTTGAAAAAAAAATTATTTTCAAAAAATATGAAACAAAGGTTATATTGATAAATAAAACTATTTATTTTAATGTTATTGTAAAAAATATTTGTTTTTAATTTTTTTAGTAAGGCACTAGGTATTTATAAAACTAGAAGTGAGATCATACTTAGAAAATTAATAATAAAGAAATAAAAATAAAAACAGCCTCTTTTCTTTGGCAAAAATAATTAAAAAGATCACGATCCCTTGTGTGAAAAAATAAAAAAAAAACTAGTTTTTTGAAGCGCAACTAGTGCAAAAATCAATTTTATGTTCACCACAAATTGCAGTGCTGCAATAAGTCTTCGTCATACGCCTTTTTTTATACGGACATAATCCTTAAACTTTTATTTTTCGCAAATTGGCAGTCTCTGTCGGTCCAGGGTCATTTCTGGAGGTAGACTGACCACTTTGATCTTGAATGTGAAACATTCATCACAAACATCTTTGAACAGTGCTGACACGTAATATATCTTGTATTTTACTTTTTATGTGTGTTGGCATTGTACGAATTTGCAGTCGTATTTGGAGCCAAGGTGTTATAAGTTGTGAATGCAATTTTTTCATAAAATCACGACGATTCATTACATGTTGCCCCAATGTGGAGGCATTATGACAATAAATTATGTAACTGTTTGAACATGTTATATTCAGCATGCCATAAAAAATGCACATTGGCCACCGATTAGTTTTTCTGCTGCATGACATTACCGCACACATTTGATCAAATGTATCTACCCCACCTTTCGTGCTATTATAAAATTCAACCATTCGTGGTTTCTTTGTTTCGGGGTTCACTGTGCCTTCCTCATCACAGGAAGAATTACAGGTAAACCATTTTTGATGGTTTAGGCTTGTAAGAAAGAAGCGTGAGAGGGCCATCGTAACCAAACATAGATGTATCGACATTTTTGGATCGACTGTTCTTCATTTCTTCAGGAATTTCTTTTTTATTAGCCCGCAGTGTACCCACTATTGTCACCTTAAATGGCTGTTGAAGTAACTGTTTCGCTAGTGGTATAGATGTAAACCAATTATCCATGGTAATGTTCCTGTTCGTACCATTTATACTGCGAGTAATTTCTTTTACGAAGTATTCTCCTAAAGGCAAGCCTCCCGTATCAGTTCCTTTCCCAAGATATGGGGAACCGTCGATCATGTATCTTATGCCGCTGTCACACATCATTTCCAACTTGAGGCCATACATCCGAATATACATCCGAATATACAATCCGAATATACATCCGAAATTTACATCTGCCTCGAAACGCCAGCAGCTGCTCATCGATGGTAACATTGGTTCCTGGCTCGTAGTTTTTTCGGCATTGACCTATGAGCTTCTCCCATATATCTCTTATAGGCGTAAATGGATCATCACGTTGTCGTTGCAACCGCAATATTTTATCATCGAATCGAAGACATCGCAAAAGGAAGTTACATCTTTCTTTGCTCATACACGACACATATCTTGTACCAGAATACTCTGTGTTGAATATTTCATCGAGGTTCAGGTGATTGTCTTTCAAAGCTGCAGTTAATACTAGAATACCGATGAGTGCTTGGACTTCTTCTTTACAAGTATCATTCTGCGTAGATGTTATTTGTCCATATGTTTGTTTTTAATCTCAATTTCCGAAATGGTAAATTTTACAATTTCTTCTAATATCTCATTAGTCATAAATTGCTCAAATAATAACAGCGGCTCAACCATACCTTTTACCGCACAAGTTGGTCCCCTGGCAACACGTACGATATTTACTGCTGCTACTCTGCACGAAGTACGCCCTTTGTTCATAGCCCAAACGTGACGATTTCGATTGCGGATATTACTTTGTGTCAAACTGCAAAAAAAACGACATTAACAATATACCAAAAAGTCACACAAACCCTAACCATTCGTTGAAACGACGACTATGCGCATAATATATCAAAAAATACTGCACTTACCCGCCGAACACGGCCACTCCCCGTAAGAGTTGTACGAGCACTGAGTTGGCAAGGAACGACACGATCATCCGCGCATGCGTTAAAAAAGGACAGCATATTTTGTGTCGCGTAATCGTTGAATCGACGAAGGTTAGGTTTCTAGGGTTAAAGCCATTTCAAGCAATGTTTCAATTTTTTGGTTGTCTTACACCAGTTCTACAATGAGAGTATCTTCCACTCTGAGACGTGCCGCAAGTACACTAAATATTGTTGTAAATGAATGAATTGTGAAAAACCACAAATAAATCAAATGAAATTTTCTTGCGCACGCCGGGATTTGAACTCGCGAATTTCGGCTTGCTAGTCGAGAGTCTCATCTATCCGGTCTTGTGTTGTTCAATATTTTACTACAAAACTTTAGGCGACAGTAACTTTAGTTTAGCTGAAGATTAGTCGACCATCTTAATTAAATTCCATCAATCAGTTGCCACCGAATTTATCAGTGCGGTCTCGGGACAAGAGTATATTTAACTCAAACGGTTAGTTAATGGCTTATCAGGATTAAGTCTTAAAAACCACAAATTAGTCTAATGAAATTTTCTTGCGCACGCCGGGATTTGAACTCGCGAATTTCGGCTTGCTAGTCGAGAGTCTCATCTATCCGGTCTTGTGCTGTTCAATATTTTACTAGACTTTAAAACTTTAGGCGACAGTAACTTTAGTTTAAATGAAGATTAGTCGACCATCTTAATATTAAATTCCATCAATCAGTTGCCACCGAATTTATCAGTGCGGTCTCGGGACAAGAGTATATTTAACTCAAACGGTTAGTTAATGGCTTATCAGGATTAAGTCTTAATCTGTATTATTATTATGGGTCACTTCAGTTCTTGAGAGTCCAAATCGTTTGCAATATTGGTTTAGCGAGACAAGACAGGATCAAGATTGTATTTACCCGAAGATGATAGGCTAAGTAAGTAAGCAATGCTCCTAATGGGAGTTCATTACCGCAGTAATTGAATAAGATGCCATAAATTTGATTACGGCCAGAGATAAATCATGATTTACTTGAGATTCTGGTACATAAATAGGATAAGACATTGTTTGTGGCTTGGACTGCATAACTGCAGAGATAACAGCAAAAAACGTGTTTCACTTCAAGAAGACGATGATAAATTAATATCTCAACTGTTCAGTATTATATGTACATACGATTACAAAGGAAGTCCCATAGTTCACACCTGGTTAAGACACCTTTCATTTTATAAACATTTACGGTTTAGTGACAAATTAACACATAAAGCCAAAATAAATCCATTTTCAGAAACAATTGGTTCTTTGACACCAGAAAAATATTTTTTAACCACTCGTGTTAGCTGTTGAGTCACGTTGTGCCATATCGGCAACCAAGTTACACGTCGTCACGTTTTGATAAAATTCTTTCTATCTTCTTTTCTACTATGGTCATACAAATACCAGTAGTTAGTTAGTTCTGCTTCTACAAAAGTGTGTTTATAATTTTCTCATATTTAATAATTATAAAACAAAACTTGCTTTTAAATCGTAATATTTTTAAGTGGGTACTTAAATACATACCTGTTTAGTTATGAACCGTAACAAATTTTATTTCAAATAAGGAATTATACCTACCTACAATTTGTCCAAAGAAAGATCACCATCTCAATGACAATTTTTTGTTCAAATTTTCTAGTGACAGGTACCATCATATTGAAAATCTTGGTCAAAGTTAGCCACCTAGTCAAATTAAGGCCTGCTAGAATAGTAAAATGGATAAATTTGAATTTAGAAACGGGAAACGGAATGAACAAGCAAATTTACAGACATCTTAATTGTGAATCGGTCGAGTTAATATAGAACTTCGCTACGCTCAATCAATTGCGATATGAACAGTTTTATAAAAAGAGAACACCAAGCTTGCTCTTTTCGTTAAAATTTTACAAAACTCTCGGAAAACCGGCTAAGGGACGCGGGTGCTTAGGCTTGTTGTGGCCAGGCCGCTCACCATGCTCAATCTTGCCGGAAATGCCCCGTGGTAGTGGGGTAAACTGCCCTCGATACGCGTCTTGCATGTTTGTATGTTTTAATCATACTAACAAAAGTAAATATATTAACATACATATTTTTTTGTACAAAATATAACATATTATAGCTTACATATTTGTATACACTCTCCTACAAAAGCTGACGCTTTTGGCTAGGACAGGACAACTTATAAACCCTTATCAATAACTTAAGAATTTAACATATTAGAGATTTAGACTTTTTCAATATTTGTATCGAACATAAAAACATGATTTTATTGCATTTAATATTATAAAATTTGCCAATTGAAAAATGCATCAAAATAATCGGTTACTAGGCGATTCAAGCCGGAAAAAAAATAATATTGAACACCTGACGCTGACTCTTACAAACACCTGCGTTCAGAATAGTGAACAAGTTTTTTTGATGTTATTGATGTCACAAGAACTCTTGTTGGAGAAATTATAAATAGCCAGTTAAAACTAAATATTCGGGCATCAAAGTTTCAAAAATTACCACGAGTAGACGGAACACCTCCAGTTAAAACGCGTTCTGTTAATTATAATTTAAAATTATAAATTCCTATGTGTCAACTGAAATCTGTAGTCACTTCTGGTCCTACATCATGGCACAATAATTTTAAAGATTACAACTATTTGCAACGAGCTGTTTACGACCGGCACTTTATCAGCTGAGCCAGACGCATCCGTCATCATTTCAATAATGGGGCATCTCCGTGTGCCGGATTTTAAAATCAAATGACTATGCCGCCGCTGAATTATCGCGACTGAACTGCCCACTGCCGCTTATCATCTAGAGGCTGGAAAATCCTTGCTGCATTGATGCTGACAACCTAAAGGCTTAGAATACCTGCTCTCTACCGACTGAACTGCCCACTGCCGCTGATCACCTAGAGGCTAGCCAATCCCTGCCGCATTGATGCTGACAACCTAGAGTCTGATGAATTCTTCCTGGCTACCGACTGAACCAGCCACAGATGCTGACAACCTCTAAAAGCTGACGAACACCTGCTGGCTACCCACTGAACTGCCCACTGCTGATTACCTAGAGGCTGACCAAACCTTGCTTAGTTGATGCTGACAACCTAGAGGCTGATGAATTCCTCCTGGCTACCGACTGAACTGCCCACTGCCGCTGATCACCTAGAGGCTAGCCATTCCCTGCTGCATTGATGCTGACAACCTAGAGTCTGATGAATTCTTCCTGGCTACCGACTGAACCAGCCACAGATGCTGACAACCTCTAAAAGCTGACGAACACCTGCTGGCTACCCACTGAACTGCCCACTGCTGATTACCTAGAGGCTGACCAAACCTTGCTTAATTGATGCTGACAACCTAGAGGCTGATGAATTCCTCCTGGCTACCGACTGAACTGCCCACTGCCGCTGATCACCTAGAGGCTAGCCATTCCCTGCTGCATTGATGCTGACAACCTAGAGGCTGATGAATTCCTCCTGGCAACCGACTGAATTAGCCATTGATGCCAACAACCTAGAGGTCGGCCAATTCTTCCTGGCTACCAACTGAATTAGCCATTGATGCCGAAAACCTAGAGGCCGGCCAATTCTTCCTGGCTACCAACTGAATTAGCCATTGATGCCGAAAACCTAGAGACCGGCCAATTCTTCCTGGCTACCGACTGAACCAGCCACAGATGCTGACAACCTCTAAAAGCTGACGAACACCTGCTGGCTACCCACTGAACTGCCCACTGCTGATTACCTAGAGGCTGACCAAACCTTGCTTAGTTGATGCTGACAACCTAGAGGCTGATGAATTCCTCCTGGCTACCGACTGAACTGCCCACTGCCGCTGATCACCTAGAGGCTAGCCATTCCCTGCTGCATTGATGCTGACAACCTAGAGTCTGATGAATTCTTCCTGGCTACCGACTGAACCAGCCACAGATGCTGACAACCTCTAAAAGCTGACGAACATCTGCTGGCTACCCACTGAACTGCCCACTGCTGATTACCTAGAGGCTGACCAAACCTTGCTTAATTGATGCTGACAACCTAGAGGCTGATGAATTCCTCCTGGCTACCGACTGAACTGCCCACTGCCGCTGATCACCTAGAGGCTAGCCATTCCCTGCTGCATTGATGCTGACAACCTAGAGGCTGATGAATTCCTCCTGGCAACCGACTGAATTAGCCATTGATGCCAACAACCTAGAGGTCGGCCAATTCTTCCTGGCTACCAACTGAATTAGCCATTGATGCCGAAAACCTAGAGGCCGGCCAATTCTTCCTGGCTACCAACTGAATTAGCCATTGATGCCGAAAACCTAGAGACCGGCCAATTCTTCCTGGCTACCAACTGAATTAGCCAGTGATGTTGAAGCCTAGAGGCTGGCCGATTACTGCTGGCTACCAATTGAACTGGCCACTGCTCCAGCAGTCGCCTACACCATTTGCTGTATTGTATGGCGCGTTGATGCACAATGTGCTCTCATCTGAAAATATCGTTGAAAGAATTCCGATTGTCTCAGTTTTCTATCTGTGTTTTAAAACCCAGTTGTATTCAAATACATATTTCTATTTCTTGTGGATTGGTTTGGCTGTGAAAAATAGGAAGTACCTATAAGCTACACCCCTTTGTACGTTCTGTATACCAGTACAATACTTGTAATTAAAATGTTAATTTTGATTTGAATCGTCTTTCTTCTATGATGGTTTGGATAGAACACCTCACGGTGTTTTACCTAAATCATTACCCAGGTTGAGGGCTGATTTGTGCCGGTGCTTATTATTTACAGTTTTTTCCTGTGCAGGCAAACACGTCCCGTACAATATTTTTAAGATTATAAAGGTCATTTAAACAAGAAATGTACATGGGATGTACATAAAACATTACGAAATAACAAAATAATGAAAATAACGAAATAACATAACAAAACAGTCAAGAATATATTTAAGAGAAAGTTAAAATTTTATGGTGGTACTACAAAAATATGATTTAATTTTTTATTTATACTTGTCGTATTTTTTTTCTGTTCGCATATTAGCGGGTAATTGATTAAATAATTTTATTCCTTTATATACATAGTGATTCTGTGGTATTGTGGTTCGTACGGGTGGTAAGTTAGTCCAGCAACAGAAGTATTCCTTTTGGTTATATTTAGCAGTGTGGTTTTATTTTCATTAAAAATATCTTTGTGTAGTTGAAGTAGCGCAATTTTGTTGTAAATTTTTGTAATTGGGGGAACAGCAAATTCTTGGAATACACTTATTGCTGGGTATTAATACGGTTTAGGATAATTTTTATAAGAATTTTTTGAATTGTAATATTTTTTTCTTTCTTTATTATTTAACTTCAGTTGCCAAACCATCAGGCGAACACATCTCTGATGTGTCCTTATTTTGAGTTACTTTTAATCTAACTCAAAGTTAGCAGTATCACAACATATATTTTAAATGCATAAAGAAACGTTCTAGGAAGTAAGGGTTCCTAAGAAACATATAATGGCCTTAAAAAGATCTCAGAAAGATCCCTTAATATTCCCAGTAAATAAATAATATTAGATACTTCCAGTTTTGGTTCTTTCATCAATGCTCCCAGTAATCGCTTTGTAAGAACCAGGGGAGGAAATACTTAAAAAGTCTTTGTGGAGACGTGATTTATTTGTCGCTAGAAGCATATTTTCAAGTGCGAAAAATCTTTTTAAAATGTCGGATTTAACAAATGTTTTTTTACGGTTCTCCGATTGAATTTTTTGTACTTTGATAAATAAAATTCAGAAGATGCTGGTTTCGATTAAATTTACTGGAATTAGATTAATTTACGATTATTCACTATAATCGTTATGAATTTTATCAAAAACAGTACCCACTTTACCTTGCTTAAACCTTTTAATCGATTATCTTAGAGAGACATGTAAATAATAAGAATTACGAGCATCGATATGAAATAATATGTATTGAATTTATTTTCCCAGAGAAGTAGGTAGTTTTCCATGTCTTTTACTTTTTAATAAAAAATACGCACCTTTGCAATAATTATATTTGCTAAAAAAATAAATAATTGCCCATCGTTGTGCAAAAATGGTTTATTAATTAATTAGTTTTTTAAGTATAATAATGATTGATAACAATAAAAATAATTAACTTAGATTTCACAATTATTTTTGATTTAAATTTCTACTAGGAGGGAGTCTTGGTAAGGGACAACTTTCGGTGTCATTTGGGGCAAAATATCCGACGTGTCACTTTACTTAAACTAAACGCAAAAGTTGAACGCTAATTAGTTATTGTTTTACTGGATCTTTGGTATTCTTAAATAAAAGTCATTCAGATTGAATAGATAAGGTTTTATTCAATGTGATACCAGATTGACATTCGACATGTTCCGTTGCCGGCTGTCGGTAAGAGAGAGCGAGTTCTTCAGACCGGAAACTCATACATAGATAGCACAATACAATAGACAATGCATAGACATAGGCATAGACAATACAATACTATTATAGACAATGTAACAGTAATGAAAAAAATGGGTTTAGCCAACATTTGTATGGGGAGAAACACCTGGAAGACGACCTTGAAGGTAACCTCCAGAGGCAGTTAAATATCTCATTGGCCACTCGAATGAAACCGAAACTAAACCAACAAATTCACAGGTTTACCGCAAATATTAAGTCAGCTTATATATTCGTAAAGAAGAAACTTTTACCTAAATTCTCGAGTTTGTTTCATTCATGTAGCGGATAATATGTCGCATTGCCAGCTGATCTTTTAGATCATCCGCCACGCACTTGTTACAATATTTTATCCATCAGCAATAAAATATCTCATCGGCCACTCGAATGAAACCGATTTCGAAATTTAAGTATAAGATCCTTCTTTACGTATATATCGTTCTGTCCACATAATATTGTGGAGATTCGGATGCGATTATCGGGTTCACCGCTAATATTAGGTAAGAACCCGTGAATTCATAAGATAAGTTAACAGTATGAGTGAAGAGAAAGGCATTTTTTTAATCGAATAACGGAAGCTCTCTGCTCGATAGGTGCCGCATTTGCTCTCAGTTTACAATACATGCAATCTTCTGACCATTTTGGAAGAGTGTTTGGCGATGGTAAACTGTGATAAAAATATCAATTGGGCCGTTACTTTTTTTTCAGCTCGGGAAGTTTGCGACAAAAAGTTGACCACCTCGAGAAGGTTCGTGCCTCGGGCAAGGCAAAACTAGTCTTCATTTGGCTTTAGTCGCCAATTGAGGAAATATTCTTCCATAGCCTTTAGGTCAGAATTAAAGGTCTCTTCTGCTACTTCAAGGTATATGGCTTGGGCTGTGATGGCGACGTCATCTGCGTGGACAAATTTTCTGCCTTCAGAGTGGGGAAGGTCTCGGGTGTAAATATTTTGCGTTGTAGAGTATAACAACGAGAATTTTATGCCGCACGTGTCGTAGGCAGCAGAGAGATCAATGGACGCTGCCGCAGTCTTAACCCATTACCTCCATGACGATGTCTATAGGCATCAAAAAAATAGATGAAAAGTATGATTTTTTTTCACTGTGAATAAAGCTAATTCCCACCAAGTTGTTATGCAGCATTTACAGATTGGTATGTTAGCTTTAAATAATTAACATAATTTAATAAATTTTATTAATTATTCTATTTTTAATATTTTTTACTAAAGCCCTGAAAAGAGACCCATTTTGAAAAAATAAAATAAAATTTAAAACGGAAAAAAATAAAACATGTGTGAATCACATATTGTTATCAAAAAATGAAATAGTCGACAACACTGTTTCAATATAGTATTATATGCATAAGATGACCGCTGGATGTCACTGTAATCAGGTGATGCCTGCGCGCAACGTTTGGAGGTTAGCTGTGACAGTGTTTTCATATGTTTTTGGTTAGCTTGCCTTCAAATAATACGGTTTTGTTGTGATTTTATGGGTGATTTTTATTAAAAATAATAGTTAGTCTGCAGTTTTCGGATATTTTTAAATAGAGAATGTTGATGAACAGACGGACGAAGAGCTGATTGACGATGATTTGATGGCAAATCACGACTTGACTGGAATCAGCCTTCGACATCCTCTGGTGCGAGTCATAATACCTTGCGAATATCTATTTCAAATGCACCACCAGCCAAAAAATTACAACTACAGTAAACTGTTGCGTTCCTGAACCGCTGAATGTGGTGCATAAAGATATGTGCGAAAAATATCCCCTTATAATCCTTTTCAAGTGTTTTCATTATTCTTTGATGACGAAGTGATTCAGTTTATTCTTGAGAGGATGATCAAATACGCTCGATTCATCCTGATCAATACCGAATTCCAGTAAGGTGTATACGAATTGAAGCGTTTTCTTGGTTTCTGTGTTGACCGGCTACAATACATTGCCATCTACCACAGATTATTATTCGTCTGACCCGACCTTGGGTGTAAGCGTCATCAAAAAAGGAACCAACGTCCACATTTCGAGCTTATAAAGCATACATTTTGCGATAACAACAGTCTAGATATAACCGACAAAATGGCTAAGGTATAATAATGACTAACGTTCCATCTTTATTTGTATTTGATGTTTTTGCACACAAACTTTCCATCAACGAGCAAATGGTGCCATATTTCAGTCGACATTATTGCAAGATGTACATTAAGAATAAGCCAATCAACGTTGGCTACAAGATTGGTGTCTTGCTTCCTCCGAAGGCTACCTGTTTCCAAGCAATGCCATATTCCTGAGCATCTGATACATATGACCCCGTATTAGGTCAAAGATTATCCTTCGTACTGTCTATGATGGAATATATAGAGTTCCCCGCACGCCATGAGTTATTTATGGACAATTTCTTCACATCTCACCATTTGATGTGTATCCTGAAGGATAAGAGAATGTGCGCTACTGGCATATGTAAGCCAGTTCGCTTTCCTAACCTTGAAGCTTCAGGCAAGTTGAAGACAGGAAAATAATTGCCTAAAGGTAACATTTTCTTCTATATTTCCCTTGCGCAAAGCGAACATTTACCTAGCAGGTGAATTTGATGCGGTGGTAGACGTAGAAAGCCAAATCCTCGTATGCCGTTGGTTAGGACAACCGTGAAGTAACAGTGGCCACGAACTATGATCGAATGGAGCCAGTAAGTCAAGTGCAGAGTTGGCAGAAATTGAAGAAAGACAAAAAAGACAAAGTTTTGAAGGAAGCATGCAAAAAAAATCGGTTGCCCAGCGTGCCAACACGAAATTAAAATTTGGGAATGGGTGGGGTAGACCTCCACGATAATGGTATACAAAATTATCGGGTCAACATTCGGTCAAAGAAGTGGTACTGGCCTTTATTTGCATCTTGCCTGAGCAGCACTCTTTTTAATGGATGGAAGTTGCTATGCTTCTTTAGGAAGTACAAGCATGATATGGGAAATCAGATGACTAGGCTATAGAGAAAACCTTCCCAGAAGGCATTCCGTGTGGAGGTTACCCGTACTCTTTTATTGTCTTTTCCAAATCAGGTCAATGCCGAATTCGGAGATTCTCGTGTGAAGGAAGATGAGAATCTTGTGCTTCGAATGCAAGAATTTCATTTGACATATCGTGGCGAATCTCGAATTCGTTGTGCTCTATGTAAAAAAAATCCAGCAGTCTATCGATGCCGGGCCTGCGACCGCGCCCTTCATTTTGACTGCTTCGAACGGTATCACTTAGAGAATAATTTGGTTAGATTTGGTTAGTTTTCCTCATTCTAGAAGGTTTTCTCTAATATTGAATTTCTTGTTATTTTGTGTATTTTCCATTAACACATTGTATTTTCATTGAATTATAAACAATGGCAATTATTTATTTTAAATTATCAATAAAATTCATACAGTTTACTGCATTTTACCCATACTTGACGTAAATTTTGCTTAGGGGGTTTACCTCCAAGCGTTGCGTTTAGGCATCAATTTTCTAGACGCTCCGGTGAGAGGGTGGACGGGCGGAAAATTCTAAAACTGATTTTGGGCTCTCCTTTAAGTCTATACTATCGGGTTATAATGATGGTTCAAGTTTATAAAAATAAAAAATAAATCATGGAGGTAATGGGTTAAGCGTTTTCTGGAAACCATATTCAAAGTGTGTCGTGAGTGCCAACACCTGATCGCAGCAGTTACAGCCTGGTCTAGCCTGGTCTGAAGCCAGCTTGTTATTGTGGAACAACGTTCTCCAGAATTGAAGCAAGCATGTGGAGCAAAACTCGCTCTAGGAGTTTGTACATAGCACTTAAAAGCGAAATGTGCCGGTATCTTTTCGGATCCTATGGTGGTTTATTGGATTTAATAATCGCAATAACTTTAGTCTTTTTACAGATATTTGGTACTTTTCCGGTTATAAAAATGTCAGTAAACAATTTTGCGATCCACAGTTTTGTGCGTGGTTCTGCATGTTTCAGATAGTCTGGAAAAACTCCGTTACATCCAGCTGCTTTCTCAGCTTTTGTTGAAGTGAGAGCGATGTCTGCACCATCAGTTGTAATGGCGACCATGGTTTCAGGGCTCACAGGCTATTTTCAGATATTTTTTGACATGGTGGCTTATGTTAGACCTTGTTGTCGTTTTTGAACTCAGAGCAGTTGGTGAGCATGAGCGTGTGGTGACACTTTAGGCCTGAGTGTTTGCCAAGCTTTTCAGCTCGAGTGTCCGAAACTCATTTTTCCATTAGTTTATTCTACCCTTCTTAGTGCTGGAGACGATCAGAATCATTGTCTAGGTCGTTTGTCTTCTTGAAGTTAGCTAAAGCTCCATGTTTAGATGTACACTTTTCTGCAGCCTCTGGCTATGAACAAGAGGTTTGAAAATCAATAGCAATAATTGACCTTTGTCCATATGTAATATTTCACGGTATCCACAATCTTGTCAACATATTCCAAAAAATCTCGCATTTTCCCCGTTTTAGATTCTATCATGGTATCGGATTACAAGAGGTAAAGGAAGTAAAATGCTTAACTCGACTGGCCTGTCTTGGCTATGTGGGAAAAAGCTCAA
Source organism: Hesperophylax consimilis (assembly GCF_061612785.1). Taxonomy (NCBI): domain Eukaryota; kingdom Metazoa; phylum Arthropoda; class Insecta; order Trichoptera; family Limnephilidae; genus Hesperophylax; species Hesperophylax consimilis. The sequence continues at coordinate 19,017,799 of NC_142837.1, read as the reverse complement.
TGTAGTTCTCAAACCTCTCAAAGATTTTCCTTCTGTCGCTTCAGAAACAAAAAAATTAGTACGGCTTGTATTCACGTCCCATTTTGCTTAGCATAAATAAAGTGACAATTCTATGCTGATGACCAATCGGTGATTTGCTCCCCAACTTAATCGGTCGTCGAAGAGCCCCATAAAAAGCGGTGGCTGTTGAAATCTACCACGTACACCGCCTGGAGATGGTGTACCGGAAGTGCTGGTGGTTGCCAAACTTCATCGGGAGGTTTTTAAATATTAAATACAGCATTTTTTCTAACCTGAATTCCGATCGATGATTTTAAGGTAGTATTCTGCAACTCTGGCTTAATGTAGGTTGCAAAGTCATGTTTTGGGTGTTTTCAAACTGCAGCAAAAAGATAGCATGGATACCCAAGCGTGGTGAATCGTTTTCTAGTCGTGCGTCTCTTGGAGCAGCAGAATATCGATGTTTTTGTCAGTGAGTAATTTTATAAGACATTCACTTTTGAGCAAGATTTTCTCCCAATATTGAAGGACAATATTTTTAATTGTTTCCAGATATTTAATGATTTTACTTGGCCGGTAAACCTGTCGATCTTCGGCCCCTTATGTAGCGTCATAATTTGCAGTCGAAGGACCACTTATTCTGGGTGCCGCATTCCTCACTGCCCTACAAGCGATATCAATAAAGGTGCTTGCGACTTCGCGAACACACATTAAGGTTAAATTATTTAAACTTAATTTAAGGTATTTTTTCATTTTCTTATTTTGGTTGAAATCTATGTGCGCTGCGATAATGCGCAGGCAATAACAACAGTGTAAGTTTGCTATTATTTTTAAGAAATCAGTGAAAACAGTAGTACCTACACCTACATGAACAGCTATACAAACAAAATTTGTCCTCGAATAAATTCAGATCGGAATTTGACCCGTCCACTCACTCAACTATCGGTTCAACACGGACCAAGAATAGTTGAAATGTTGAGGTCGAAGAAGGAATGTTTGTAGTTTCTCAGGAAACGCTCGATCAAACCGGTTTCGCGGTTGGATCCCGCACGGATTCCCGTATTTTGAATTAGACGAATCGTGGTCGCTAGCGGAAATCTCACCAACGAATTTGCCTTACAGCGCAAGTGTAAAGGAATGTATAATGCTTTACAATCGAAAACGATCAGTTGAAACGAATTCCTTGCTGTTATATCGGTGTTTTCATTTATCATGACAAAATATTTCAGATAGTGTGAATACAGGGCTGGAATTTAAAAAAAAAGTTACATTTACAAAGCAAACATAAATAAGATCCTTGGCTCCGAATCGAAAGGTTGAATTTTAGAAACTGGATAATTGATATCAAATAACAGACTCATAGTGTGAAAGTTGCAAAACGTTTCAAAATAATGTAATCAAATTGTAATTTTGTTTTCGTTAGGAAGCTGAAAAATGAAAGCAATAAAACATGAAAAGAACATTGTCGAATTCAATCGTGAGTAAAAATATAAACGGATTTGGAAAACCTCGCTACTCACCCGGTATACCGTTTCTCCATCGGATTGGAGCTTTCAATTAGTTTTTAACAATAATTCATAATTTCTTTGGCTAATTAGGGTAATAAAGCTCGTTTTTTTAAAATTTATTGATCATTAATCCCCTCAAAGAAATAACAAAATCAGAACGGTTATTTACTTGTTGTTGAAATTTTAATGTCATTGTACTCGAATGTAAGCAGTATTCATAGCAAATAAAACATTGTTGGGAATAAGTAAGTTTGAAATTGCAGTTCCCTTATCTTCTTGTTTATTGTCTTCTCTAGGAATATTATTACAGAAATCTACTTTTAGTGAGTAGTGAATATATAACTCGGCGTTAATGAGACGTAAACGCAACCGAGAAGTAATGCGGTAACAACGTAGTCGAGATAAAGTACACACTATAGCAATGTTGTTGACAGAGTAACATATGCGGTTTCACGAGGATTCCAGTGAAATATTTGTTTTATTAGTAATTTCGGTTACCTTTTACTTTATTATTTGACGACCTCCGTGACCGGGCGGTTAGGATCCTTGGCCCCGAATCGAAAAGTTTCATTTGAGAAGCTGGCTAATTCACATCAAATAACGGTGACCGGATAAATCATCAAAATAATAATTCATCACATCTTTAAAAAGATATATAAAGTTATGGAAAGTGATAAAACAAAAACTTTATTAACTGGGTTAAGTAGGTTAGGTTAGTTTACATAAAAAAAATTTTTTCATCGTTTTTTATGACTTTATATCACTTTTTAAAGGCGTGTTGAATAGTCCCTGGGTTGAGTTATCAAGGAACCATTATTGGTATACGTCTCTTTTTAATTTTAAAAAGTAATTTTTTTCACACTCAAATGATTTCAGTCTTAAAGTTTTATCACTTTTTCATTAAATCTTATTTTTTTACACTACGTTAGTCACCTTCTGCAGATGTTTTGGGTCATTTCCACGCATCGAACAAGGAAGAAAACTAGAAAACTAGAAAAAGGCTGGACTCTAGAATAACGATAAAATCTTGCAATTTTAATGAAAAATTTTGGAATTATTGCAATTAAATTTATTTCTTATTTCAGGGTTGTCAAATATTTTTTTTAAATAAAAATAAATTATTTTTTTATTATTCCAGGGTTGTCAAATATTTTTTTAAATAAAAATAAATTATTATTTTTCTTATTATTTAAGGGTTGTCAAATAAAATATATATTTTTTTAAGATAAATTATTATTTACTTTTAAAAACAGGGTTGTCAAGTATAAATATTTCCAATTAAAAAAAAAAAAAAACTAAAAAACGCATTCCATACAAATTTGAATGGATACAAATGTTCATTTAGCGCAGCGGAACCTAACATTTTCAGTCATGTTTCACCTATGACCTATCAGAGAAACTGATTCTCCCTCCCTTTAAAAATATTTTGGAAAAAACAATAAATGCAAATAAAAAAGTCTTTATTAATCCTAATAAATTATGTGCTCTTACTATTTTAGTAACTGTAATTTTATTTGCCTTATTACTCCCGCAGAATAGCTGGTTTACTCTCGCTCTGTCTCACTTACACTCTCCTGAAATCGTAGGTCTCCATCACATTTGAATTTGGTGAACAAGGTTTTGCATTGAAAATTTAGGCTTCAATTGGGCAAATATTTGGATCACGCAAAGCGCCCACAAGGCATTTCTTGTGTTCCTCCTTGTAATAATGTTCCCCCGAACGGAGTGCGGCGGGCGGCGGGCGGCGGGCGGCGGGCGGCGGGCGGCGGGCGGCGTGCGGCGGGCGGTGGGCGGTGGTCAGCTTACGGCTTACGTAGTGTCCTAGATGTCAGGGGTTATGCAAAACGTTGTAAACAGACATGTTGCAGTTAACGCCGTGCCGCGGGAAACATATTTTCACAGATAAAAATAAATATCCTGGTCGACAAGAACATTTTAATGAAACATTTGGAATTTATTGTGAATTAAGCGGTCTTTGGGAGATGGAAATAATCGCGGTGGAGGCATTCTATTCGTTTTGAAATTCGGTTGAAATTATTTTATATTGACTAGTTTTATTACGTGGTATTGCCAGAGTTTTAAAACTTTTTTTTCTAATTGAACAATACAAAAATTTCAAACAAACTAAATTAGAGCGATCGATACTCTCAGTATCGCCCTGGTGAAGGACGACAAATTAAAATCGTTGTGCGTTGCTTTAAATTGCTTAACCGTGACCAGATCTGAATAGCCTTTTCCCATCCTTATCTCATTTCTCTCTCTACATCATTCAGTCTCACATCGTATGTCAATCATGGATGCCATAGTCCGTCTGGCTGTGAGCGTTGTGGGACTATAGAATTGGTCACAAAAAGTTAAACATTATGGTATTTCAAATTAATTATTTTAAAACTCCATAGCTCACGAAGAAAAACAATAAATGCAAGCTCCAGAAAAAAGCTGTGAATTTGAAACGCTAGATGCACGATTTCAAGACCGAAATTATGCAATGTCGATGAGATAATGTCCAAATTGCATAATTCTAGAGCTCGTTTTTAAAAATATTTATTCTTTCAGCAGAAATGACGCTTATGGTCGAAAAGATGTTGCAACAATGAAAAAAATCAATTATCATTATGCAAGCGCAAAATTGTTATTACATAATTATTCAAGAAGGAATGAAGTCTATTAGGGACTTTAATGTGAATATTACTCAGACAATGAGTGATTTCAAGGGTATCATGAATAACTTTATGTTACCATTATTTATTTAAGACAGCAAATAATTGTTTTCCTTTTTCAAGAGTTACTTGTAAAAATACAGTATTCGAGTCGTTCCTCATTTTATATCATTTGTAAGTTTAAGAACAACAAAAATGTATGAATATATAAGTAAGAACCCATTGTTTCGAAAAATACCTTGAATCGAAAGCCTTTTTCAGCTTCGAGGCAAACTGCAATTTCCTTTACAAGCTACTAGAAAAATTAATTTCGAATACCATCTCATTTCCTTAATGTGCCTTCTCTTAGTCGCAAAAGCTTTTATGCCATGTTCACAGTGCTTTAGACAGGAATAGTAAACCATAGATTATTATTCAGTTTTAAATTATTCGAGAAATTTTATATTGCGTGTTTCAGGCAGCCCGCACACAAGTGACTTTAGTTGCGGCGACAGGTAACTAAGAAACTACTCCGAAATTCATATGAAACTCAAAAAAAGTCTCCCTGGTGTTGCGTCGCTCGAGTGCGCCGTAATATTATAATGTTATGGATTTTGATTACACGAACACGAACTACAGTCTATCATATTTATTTATTTATTTAAAAGCAGCTTGACTTACTGAATTGTATTTAAACACGCGGTGAATCTCTGATCCTCAATTCAGTTTGTTTACATTCCTACGATTTTAATTGTAGTTCTAACCCTAAAATTAAAAACATTTATTTCAGAGAGCCGGCAACACCAAACCATCGCGCGCGTCAGTGACCTGTTTGCTATTACAGGAACTGACCTCCTTACTTTCGCTTCCTACGCCCGAGCCGGCCGCTCAAGTCATCAACTTTTATTCAGTGTCCTAGAAATAAATCCTTACGACATTGGTGGTTTTCTCCGAAGTTCGTTTGTGTAGTGAAACTCTTACAAAAAAGGTTAGACAAACTTCTATTATAACTTTACTACACTTTAAATAGTGCGCTAATCAAATTCCATCTCAAAATGAATCTCGTTTAATACGTGCGTTTCAAAATCAACGATTTTCAGTTCTAAGAAATAATTTATCCTATGGAATTGGTTAGCTGCCCGGGTGCGCAGCGACTATGAGATGTGTTAGCACAATATTTATTTATTGGACAATTTTTATAGCGCCGCTTTTATGAGATATCACCTCAGGGGCGCTTTACAGTTGATGCAGGTATTACAACAATAAAAGGAAATTAAGTAAAATAAAATTAGAATTAAGTACGGGAACAGGTGATGAAGTACAGGAACAGGTGACACGAAGATAGAAGATTGAGACTCTGCAGCAAGAATCCTAGGTGGTGAAGAAACTGGACGCGTTGCTACAGCGAAAGAGTTTTTTTTTGTGTTTTTTCATTCATAAAAATTTAAATGATTATAGTTTTCTGTTTTTTACAGCCAGCATACTAGGCACGTGCCCGTATTATGGTAGCCGTAGTATGATTGAGAGCACCGCGTCCGCCAACAGTACCAGCACGAGTTTCTTCATCCGTACAGGTATATGGTAGGGTCTGGAGCTTGTCGGGAAGTTATCGTCGTATAGGATCCATCCAACCCTGCAGAGTTGCATTACGGACTTTTTCAAGGAAAGAACAATTTAAACCGTAGTTGACGATCTTCTTCCTCTCCCCATGAAAGCAATACGGGGGACCACAAGGATATGTGATGTCATCAATGCCATTTTTGTCGCACATCAACGATCTCGTTGAAAGTGCACCGATTCATTGCTACGGTGATGACAGCATCGTTCATGGGGGTTATTTTTTTGACAAACACCCTTCTATTTATGATTTCCAAACAACTGGGAAAGTTTTGAGACAAAAAATTGACCAATCCTCGAAATGGTTCATGCCTGAGGTAAGGCCAACCTGGTCAGTTTCAACGTCTCAAAAACCTAAACGTATCTGATTTTGAGAAGGAGGATATCAATGAATATCTGGTGCAAATTGATGGAAGCACCCTCCCGAAAAAGGACTCCATTGAACTGCTCGGAATAAGTATCAAGTACCGGGGTTCTATAGAAGCCCGAATAAATCTGGCTTCCAAGAAACTGGACGTCTTATAGAATGTACAAGACTAACAGTTTCTTCAAAAGTGACCAGCTGCCAACCCTATACAAATCTCAAGCTCGCCCAACATTTGAGTTTGGGAGTCACCTCTGAGCTAGAGCCCCACGATACTTGATAAACCTATTTGATTCTGAGCAAAAGAGGGCGGTCCGTCTGATTGACCATCCATTGTTAACAAACCGATTGCCATCTCTAACGCATAGAGTGTGAGCAATCTGAGTCTGTTCTACAGGTATTTTAACGAAGCCTTCTCCAAGTTACTAGTTGCATTGATACCCGGTGCACCGTGAAATGCGTGAAACTCGATGTACACAAGCTGAACACCCGTTCACGGTTGAAGTTGGCTTCATGAGAACGGTTTCTTTGACTCAATTTTTGTATAAGACGGCTCATATTTTGAACAAACTACTGCCGTCTGTTTTTCCTCCTTCATATAATCTGGGCTATTTCAAGACCCGCATTCATAAATCCTTTTCTACAGCCCCTACCTTAACCTCACAACGCTGTCTAACCGGGTGGCGATATAGCTCCCCTGCCTTAACATTGTACAGATATGACGCTCTTGGAAGGTGTCATATATAAAAAAGTGATTTACGTGTTTATTTAAATAAATTAATCAATATCGTAGCTATTACTGTATGTAAAAAATGAACAGTTTCTTGTGTAAAATTGCGTAAATTATGATTTAGTTTAAAACTACATTTTATATTCTAAGATATTTTATTTGTTAACCATAGACGCCTTCCTAAATGATCTGCCTCAAATTGTATATTTTTAAGAACCCCAAGAACTCCCAATGAGAACCACCACTGCTTCTGATATTCTTTGAAATGTCCACTTGTTCAAATAAACTACTGCTACAGTCTCGAGATCGTCTTATCGTCACACCTCCCCATAAAATTTTACAGAACAATAAAAGTTATATCTATAAAATGTTATCTATCCATGTCTTTTAAAATATTTAACATGGGAGCCGCATTGTCTGCGAGGGTATATGTGACATTGCTGGGATGGTTGATAATGTCTGATATAAACATTAATGACTTGTGGAAGTCAAAAAAAGGCGAAATTACTTCCAGCCCTCAAATAATAGAATATTATTTGATAACGCTTAAAGAATACTAAACGCAACGCAACTGGACTATAAGAGACGGTAGAAGAAAACGCCTTTTAGCCAAAAGCTAATGAGTCTCATTTGATAAATATATAACACTCAAACTTCTTCAACTTATTCAGACGGTCTATGTAATTGACTTCATTTAATTGAATTCTTCTTATTTCGTGTGGTAAGGGATCAGATAGGGACATCAGGTCTGCGAGTCAGTCTAGGGCCTCAGGCGTTGCCCTCTGGACCTCATCAATCCCGTAGGGAATGAATGAAGCTGACATTCGTTGACCACACGCTCGGTGGTCGGCACCGCACTACATTCACACATCGCCGACTCCAATGCCCCACATATGTTTCATGTGAGAACAACGGCTGTGAGAGGCAGAAAAAAGTGAGGGAGAAAATAATACTTCGATATAAATCGATACTATTAGATGCTCTTACTAAAGTCCTGTCAACATCCAGAAACGAATCGTTAAAAATATTTTAAACTTGTTTAGTGACCAGAAAATTCCAGACTTTCATCTTCCTCAACTCTTTCTCCTCCCTTCTCCCTGCCCCACTAGCTCGAGGCAGTTGAAACTCTTGTACGGTATTCACATTAAAAATAAAAATAAAGAAATCGGGATATTAGAACGTGGTGTGGGTAGAACTTTTTATGTGGTGATTCGGAAAGAATTCGAGGATAAGTAAGCGTTATGACCATAATATTGAGAAATAATTACTTAAGTGAATGTTATAAAAAGTCGGTTCTATATTTTCGGAGCATCGTTTTATTTTGTGCATTAATCCATGCCATGGAAATCATCCTTTAACAGACGATTCAGACAGCTTCATCGTGTTCATCATCAGGGCAGATGTCTCAAATTTTTCATATGAACCAAACCAATAATTCGTTTTATAATAAAGGCCGCAATCAATTAGAAAATTAACAACTAAACATTGGTCTTTTAAATTAATTATCTGCCGAATGCCTTTTTCTTTCCGATTTCAAAGTTTTGAGGTAAACAAGTTCATAAGTAATGGACGAAAATCGTTAAATAAATGTGAAGCCAGTTATGAACACATTTAAACGCTTTACAGCTTTATGTATTCCCTCATCAACATTGACTACCATTGTGGTATTATGCTAAATAATATTTAATGATGCCGTTCTAATAAGTTACTCGATAGAAATTAAGAGTACACCATTTAAAAATACGTAAATAATTGTAGACATAAAGTTACTTTCTTATTTGACAAAACTCCGAATGAAGCTTATCATGTCCGTGCAAAAAATCCATGTATCCGGCAAAAAGAAGACATTTATTGAGATCATTTTGTGCTGGAAATTACAAAGGTGCAAATTATAATGTTTTGCCTAAAACGATGTTAATGTACGCCAATATTCATAGATTTTTTTTGTTTTTAATTTATTATTGAATTTTTTTTATACATACTTGGATAGTTACATAAAATATTGAAAACTGTATAAAAATATTGTAATAAATGTACGTAATTAAAAAAAAATCCCACGAAGGCGAAGCCTGAGTGTGGGTATTATAAGTATTTTTATTTTATTTCCATGTTTTAAGTGGAGATACAGTATCAAATATAAATTTAAGTTATTTTAAAAGAGTTACTGTACACATACAATACAAGAAACTAAGGCATGAAATATGTAAGATTTTTAAAATAACACAAAAAATAAGGTAAATACTAGTTTTGAAAAAAGACATCTTAAAAGGCGAATTAGCAGACAAAGCATTACAAACATTAAAATATTTCCGCTGTTTTGTATGAATGTGAAATAAAAAAAATAATCTGTCTATGGATATAAATATTACAGATAGCTTTGCTAAAACTTACAAGAAAAAAATATCTAGTTCAGTGTTTTCTAGCCAAAATTTAATGTAGTTTTTTAAAGATTGAAGGTTTACACACGTGGCCCTTTTAAAGGTTGTGCACAAAGAATTATACATTTTTGTAGCAATAAAACTAATAAGCCTTTGGGCCAACCTGGTTTTGCAGTGAGGCATAGCATATTCACAAGCGCCATATCGTTGGCTGGCACGATTTGAATTTTTGATAAAATTGTTTGGTTGCGTGTAAATAAATTTAAGACATTGAACACTATAGGTGTGCTTAAGGTGCAAAATTTCAGTTTCTTGGAACAATTGTTTATAGGGATAGGAGTTAGTTTTTTGGTACATAATCTAAATAATTGATTTTTGGGCAATTTCTAGTAGTTTTACATGATTGTTGAAAGTTCCGCCACAGGTGCTAAAGGTGCTAAATATATTCAGTTAAAAATGTTATTACGCTAAAAAGTCAACGCTTTATTTCTTGCGCGGTGTTAACTGTTACTTTTGTCAAAGGCTGTCTTATGCCCTTGGTAGCTTTGTAGCTTTTAAAATTAAAACATGGATGGTACTTAAAACCGTCAAAATGGTGGAGAGACTTTTAAAAGCGAACAAAGAATGAGAAATCAAAGGAGAAGTGAAAGTGATCTGTCGTGTCAAAATAAACAAATTGCATCCATGTTTTCGTCTTTTGATGGCTATGTTTTTTTGATTATAAGAAGCAGATTTTTTCATGTAATGTGAATTCATAGTTGAAAATAAAACATCCTTTAAAGGTCCAAGCTTAAGGTAGGATATTAAATTAATTTCATTGTGATAAGAATAATTTCTCTCATTTAGCACCTTTACAAGGAAAATGACCCCACACGTAAGCTTTGTTTTAATTAGTAATTATAAACAATAATTAGTAGCCTGAAACACTTACATAAATTGAAAAAAAAAACAATTAAAAAATAAATGCCGCTGACAAGTAGCAAGTATCCAAGTAGTAGTATGCAAGTTGATAAGTTTATCTTTAAAAAATAATATTTTTTTAATTATAAATGTTTCTTAATGGCTTGTCTGATATTTTTGTTTTTTCTTTATTATTACTATATGAGATTGCGTAACTTGTACAACATTATGAATTCAATTTAATATTATTTTCACCTTTTTTTCCCAATAAACGTATTTTATTTAAAAAATTTCTTTTGCGTTAAAACCAAATAACACCTGTCCGGTCCTCAATTATGAAATCTTTCTCCCTTCCGATTAATCGAATAGTAAAAAAATTTGTTTTGTTTTCCATATGCAAAGGTTATTTGGACTGCAAATAGTTAACAAAAAAGTTGGTCTCATGAAGCAAACGAATTTATAACCAAACAGTTCTGCTGGTATTCAATTAAAAAATTAAAATAGAACTTACACCCTTTTCGTTCTGAATATAAAAAAAATATTTACCTAGAATTTAGGCTGAAAGTATTTAATTACTATTTAACCGCTCGATTGATCGCGTCAACTGCAATTTGAGTTGAGTGATTGGCGTTCGAGTTGGACATTTCTCGCCCTCATTTAAAAAAACAATCATAATTCTGAATTTTAATACAGAGACCTATAAACTGATTGAATTGCTATATAGCCAATTAATTTATCTATATTTTACCGTTCAACCTATATTTTAGAAATTTACAAAAAAAAATATTTAAAAAATCATAAATGCGCGAATACTGCGAGCCAAAAATGGCATATTATGGCGTGTGATATCTCACGAGGTTTTGCAAACTCGGCATATTATGCTGAAAATCACTCGTTAAATGGTATAATGTTTCTTTTTTGTATAATTATCTTTTCACATGTTAAAAGTGTTAGAATGAGTGTCATGTACTGTATTACTGGATGAATAATGTGTTGTATGATATTTAAAAAAATCTAGTTTTAGAAGATTCCATTATAAATCTCATTTTTAATGGAATCTGCTATGCGTAGTTAGAAGATCTCATGTATCATATCTTCCCAGCTTTCAGTTATCGCATCTCCTGTCAATCTTATTATGTTCCGTTCAGTTCAATACTATTCTTTCCGGCCTCGCAACATTCCTAAAACTACTTGTATATTATAATACATAGTATGTACCACTGGTTCTGGGCAATAGGCTACTAGTGTCACTGGATTCACATAAAAATACCATAATAAACAAACTAAAAATAGAGTTTCACGTATTTTATAAAAATCGTATCTGGGAACAGGAAGTTCAGACCATAAATTTTATATTACGAAACAACGTGAAACGATGCCAAGTTTGTCCAATTTCTCAGATTGCCATATTTAACATTATTTTTGTCTCAAACGTCCAACAAGCTTACTTCCTATGGGTGATTTCGACAAAATCCGTTTCAACAAAAGGTCTGCCGCCATCCCTTTTGGAATCATATTTTACCATAGTAAATCTGTTATTAGATTATTGTTTTCACCGTTTACGAAAAGGTTTTTAAGGTTCTATAATATTTGAAATGAAATCTTTGAGGCCAACGCATGGTATTAATTTATATTTTTATTTATATTTTTTTCACTAGGTTAAACTATGCGTAACCAACCATATATACATTGCTGGCAAGTGAAAGATTTTTTTAAATACATTAATCAATAGGTTTCTGTGTGAAAATAAACGATTTCCTATAACCCTTGCACACATAAACAATACCATGTTTACAATACAGGGTGTGGCGCAGGATTTTTTTTATTAAAAAAAAGAGATTTTGATTTTCTCTGTATAACTTATTATAGTATATTATGAGAACATCCAAAAATTAACTATCGACGTAAGCATAATAAACAAGCTTAAGAAAGGAACGCTTAAATTATTTGAACATGGTGAACAAGTACGGGGATATCAATGTTTGTAGAATAAATTTGGCTTTGAACTCTGGTCCTGGGCCCCAAAATATTTGAAAAAAACTCTTGACAAATCCCGGCCTTAACAAACGGATTGCAATTTTTGGAGCACAGGTGTTACGTGGGAATACTGTCCGTTTTGTACCAGTATTTTAATGAAATAAGCAATGAAGAACTAGCTTCATTGATCTCTAAGATACCGGTGCACAGTTGGGAAATACGCAAACGCACGCCCAACGTTTGTACACGGTTGACATTTGTCACAGGAGAATAGGTCAAATGGTTGAACTGGATATTTTCAAGGCCTTCGAACTTGTTCGGCACCGGGGACTTATCAACACAGTGCCTTCTTACGGACTTCCGGCATCCTTGTGTGCGTGAACTTTTTGAGGGAAATATCGGTTTAGACGGTTGTTGATGATTTTACCTCTTCCTCTCACTCAAAAAATGGTGGCGTCCCACAGGGATCGGTTCTGTCTCCGAATTTTGGTTACAAATAAATGTCCTTCTGTCATGTGCACCAATTTATTATTAGTCCGATGACAGTACAGTCTGTGACAGCTTTTTGTTTTTGCAAGCCCCCAAAGAATACAAAAACTTTAACAGCTTTTGAAGCAGAGAATGGACGGTTACCTCGAGAGGGTTTCCTCTTGGGGTGAGAATGACTTAGTGGAATTCAAAGTTTCAAAGACCCAATCATATCTGATTACATCTAAAAGGGATCAAAATAACAAATTTGTTTCCTTCAACGGAGACAATCTTCCGGGCGTGCCTTTCATTGATATGTTTGGAGTAACCCTAAGTGACCAACTCAGGAAAAGGGGCTGCATCAAAGCCAGAGTCAAGTTAGCCTCTCAGAAACTAAGCGTACTGTACAGGGCCCGCAGATACATTAATAGTACACAACTGCTGACCCCGTACAAATCACAATTGCGCCCCACTGTTGAATTTAGCAGTCACCTCTGGTCTGGCACCTCATAAAACCTGAAAAACCTTTCACTTTGTGCAGAAACGGGCGGTCCGTTTGATAGATTCCCTCTCTTAACAAACGGATAGCAATCCTTAGAGCACATGCGTCAGATAGGTTTGCTATCCCCGTTCAACCGGTATTACAATGGAAGATGCTCCGATAAAATAAACGTCATTGATCCTTTCAGCATCCATGAATAGTCTACGACAAACGCGCGCACAACATACACGACATTCGTCACATGAGAACGGGTCGCTTCTATGATCCGTTCTTAGGTTCAACAGCTCAGCTGTGGAATAATTTGTTCACTTATGTGTTTCCTCTCTCCTACAACAAGAGCGTCTTGAAGACCAATATTTACTACTTCTTGCCTCAAAAATAGCCTACACAAAGCATACCCAAAAGACAACATACGCCAAGATGGCAAATATTTTCCTGTTTGGAGTTAATTTAAAAAAAAACCATAATGATAATGTGCATTGTGAATGGAGTTGTGTTACATTATATCTGCCTACTCCTGTTGGCAAATAGTATAATCATTTGAGACTATGGTAATTACAACAATAATAGCTAGTGTAATTATGCTGGTGGATGTGCAGATACAGTACAGTATCTACCCAATTACGTACCTTATTATAATATCGTGTAAGTTTGCTTATCAGTTTATCACAGAATAAGAAAGAGCATAAATCACAGGTTTTAACATTCTTAGTACCACGATGATCCATACTTCTTATGTTTTAATAAGAAACAATCATTCCCGGGTAATGAATAACCTAAAAATATGTATATATCTTCTATTTCCAGCATTAAAAATGGAACAAGTACAACGATGGAAGACTTAACGAAGGAAGCTAGCTGAGAATTGAACCCGCGTGGAAAATCCTGAGTAGAAACCAAACGCATTTGAGTATCCGGTCAATTTGCATACATATTGCAATCGTGGTATATTGGTCACGTTCCCTTGTATAGAAAAACACCGTGAAAAAAATCAACTTTTCATAGCTATAAGTTATTGACCACCAGTGTTATTCAAATTTGTCAAATTAAATCGTTTTCTCATACCCATTTTATACACACAAAATGAATAAATGATTCATTGCAAGGTTCTAAGCTAAGTAATTCTGAATTATGACTCTGATGATGGGATATTATAATTATTTTAGGTTTTGTGATGTTGAAAGTATTAATAAAAAAAAGTTTGCCTCAGGAATTAACCTTTCAAATTAAAACCGTTGGTAAACTTGAATTATTACTATAACTGTCAAAAATACACGTTTCGAAGCTGACGTGTACCCGGCGTTGTTAGTGATTATAAATGGTTTGGAGTCTTTCTTCTTACATCTTCTACTATTCATACAACCCTCTAAACACTCCCTGTAATGTTAAATAAAAACAAAAACAAAAATATTGCGAAATCTATCGATTGTTTTTTCATTTATATAAATAAGAAGAAAAAAAAGGAGATTGATTACTATACTTATTACTATACCTATTAAGGTAGAAATAATATATGGCAAATATATTGCTTTTAATTTATATAGATTATTCATTAATCCTATCCCCTATGTCATTTCAGTATGGTAACCTATGATTGCAACCGATGAAGCTCGTGCAGGTACTTCGCAATACTAATTTTTTTTTTATTATTATTGAAGACAATATTAGCGATTTCTAAACGAAAATATGAAACAGAAAAATCAGAAAAGGATACGGTTTTTTATTATTATTTTTTTGTAAATTTTGTTTTAGTCATTTGTACATTTAAGTTTACAAATTACTAATTAATTTGTTACATATGAATATTCTTTATTTTTTCTTGCTTGATGTGGCTCCTACACAACATCTTGAACTTTCCAATTTGGGCAGACTTTAGGTTTTCCGGCAGCGCATTATAGTATTTCATCCCTTTATATAGTATACTATTCTGAGTATTTGCCTTGTCCTTTTTTGGTAGCCTGATTTCATTGCACGTCCTTGTTTTATGTTTGTGTATGTCCTTGTTGTATACAATTTTATTTGAAAAATATTTGGGTAGCAGGTTGTTTACCATTTTGTGTTCAAATATCATCGTATTCAAGGTCAAAATCTGTTTTACCGTTAGCCAATTTATTTCCTTTAACATTTTATTTACTTTTGAATATCTATTTCGTCTGAGTATCTATTGTTCTCGTTGCCCTATTTTAGAGAATTTGAAATTTATTCTGCTCTCGGTCGATACGGTCACATCTATGACTCGAACCCAGGATCCTTGACTTGCCGGGGCACAGCTCTACCACTGAGCTAATGGGACCTTATCCCCTTCGGTCACTTTTAGCTGTATCATACTTCGAATAAGAACTACCAACATTGTCTTCATTTTTTCATCGCACATTTTTACTAGCAACTATCTTTATGTATGATCGCAAGATTCAACCCAAACTAAATGCAATCTAGACAGCGTAATGTACGACATCTAGTGACCTTTCTGCATGTCTAGGATGAATACTTATTTTTTGGAATAACTTTATTGAGTAAAACCTCAAATTTCGAGTCCTAGATGTGACCGTATCCTTTTCTGATTTTTCTGTTTCAGATTTTTCTTTAGAAATCGCTAATATTGTCTTCAATAATTAAATATTAAAATTTGAGGTTTTACTCAATAAAGTTTTTCCAAAAAATAAACTTATTTTTTTAGTTTATAGTAGAATACAATTGCTGTCGGTTTTAAGTGTACTACTACCCAGCTGTACTTTTTTTTTAAATTTTACTGTACTGTTGTTAATTTTTAAAGTAATTTTGTTAGTTTGTATTTTGAATATATGAGGTTTACATTTTTAATTTACCATACTAATTGTAAAGCTACATACCTCTATATCGTAATGTCCTTAAAATTTCTTAAATATAGCATAGGACCCGTCATAGAAGTGTTCTAAGGAGCGTATAAAATCAAAACTCTAATATATAAGAGCGTTAAATAATAATTTCGTACAGCGGCATAACTATAGATATTCAAATTAATAGACTTGCCCAAACAAGAAAATTGGGTATCATTTCGACGAGCTAGAGGAAAACCAAATGACCGTTTTTTTGTCAAGAAGAGAGTTTAAGAATGTTTTGAATAAGCTATGACATCAGCCGTACACTGACCAACCACCGAATAGCTCTCATTGAAATAACAGACCATGCACACAAAAGTATAGTTCCCTAAAGTAAGACAAATATTTGCAGCGAATGTTCATTCTTAAACGAATCGCCTGCCATAGCGACGCATAAATTGAGAGAGGTGGGAAAGTTATAACACATTTGTAAAAGTGTCTAACTAAATAGTGTAAAGAAAATAATACAAATTATACAAATATAATAAAAATTATACACTGTACAAATGTCTAACAGAATATTAAATTTTGTAAATCCCGAACTTTTGTTTATCCGATTTGGGATACTTAGTTCATTATTTTTCGCAGCCAGCAATTTTGCGCGCCATTGTAAAAAGATTTAATAATTTTATATATTTATTTTACGCCTGGGCTTTTACATACATAGGTATATAACAATATTTAAGAAATTATAATATTTGATAATATTTTGATAGATTATCAGATTATTCAATAGATTTGGTGGACCTAGGAGTAGAATGTGATATTATGATGCGAGCTTCCTGTATACTGCCAGATTAATTTATTGACAAATCACCGAAAGTGGGACGGTCATCATTCCTCCCACGCTCCGCGCAGTTGGTTTGTTCCCGTTTTCCTGATTGTCTCGTCTATTAATTTGAATGTCTATGGGCATAACAGATGATAATGTATGTTAAATAGTACTGCGTTAATGAAGAAAGTTAAGAAAGCTTAGAGCAGTTTCATTAATTAAGCGATATTTAATTCAGGCAAAGAAAAGTTGTATACAGGCAACAGAGGAAGGAATGTAACCAACTTTCCTGCAGAGGACGTTATAAAAGAATAAATTATTACTAAACAATAACTAGTTCCTTCGATATAATTTATGTGGGTTCGCCTAACGTACCTACTCTGTGCGAACACTTTATATTGTATATCTTTATGTTATGTAGGCGTTATTATCAAGTAAAGTGGGTGAGGAGAAAGACATTAAAAAAATCAACGAGTGAAAACCAAAGTTTATTTTACCATAAAGCATCTGTTTTTATTAATAGACTAGCTGTAGTCCGCCACACGTTGCTGCGGCTCAGTCTGTCTATGCACGAAGAGTAATGATAGCGCTAGTGTTGCTTTTACGTTCAACATATGGCGTTGTTTTTTTCAAAAAACATATTTTTCCCTGTCATAGGAGACCTTTGTATAATAAAGGTATTTAAAAACAATCGCGTATTCGAAAGCAACAATTTTTTTTAATTTTTTTTTTTAAATTTTTTAATAAATGTAACATTTACACATTTATTAAATAATAAAAAAATTCACCGGCTCCAGATATTTTCATATCAGAGGATTCGGCTCGGTAGAACTCCTAACAGGGCCTATAAATCCTACTGATCCCTCAACATAAATATTTAAAAAATCTTTCGTTTTCCTACATGTATTTAAAATGACTGATTTTTGCATTTTTATATATTACCTATATATATTTTTTGATAGATCTAATACGCCTAAATTTTTAATGAGAGAGCTAGGTATAATGCCAGTAGCCAAAATAACGAATGGTAAATAATAATAATAATAATATTTTATTACAGAATAAATTATAATTTATTATTATTATTATTAATATTTTTGGGGTTTTATGCCATGTAGCGCTCCCTCCTTATTTAGCCAAATCTGCCTTGATGGTGGACATTGTAATGTTGTAATGTCAGCTAAAGAAGGAGGTGGTGCAACACGGCATAATACACGAAAAATAAATCTCAATTATTCTTCTGGCAGTGAAAATCTCAAATCATATCTTTATTTGATTAATTATGTTGTTGACAATAAATTCACTTAAAATTTTTTATTATGTAGTATATTTGCACCATGTCCTAGAGTGAATGATAAAGGCTTTAGCCGTATTTATAACCAGATAAATAATAATCAGGTACATCTCCACCTCCTTCTTTCACTTCCCTTTTGCCTTCAGCCTCACAACTTATAAAAATCGAAGATGCCATAGTCTCACTGGCTTCAGACGGTTCTGAGCAGTTGGTACTTTTGTGCGGTAAGCGTTTTAAAACAAGTGTTGCTGAAGCAGAAGATAGTTTATCATGGAATGTCCAACAAGTCAACTCATCAGCCAAAAATATCTTATTCCATCATCATAGCACCGGAAAATATAGTTCTATCTGGACGTGTTTAAAATAACTAGTGTTATTTATCTTAAATTAGTCGTAAATGCGCGTACTTTTCATTTTCTCAAAGATTTTATATCAGTATCAGTTTGCAAGACTTTGCTTATACAGGTGGCAAGAAAATGTTTCGTAGTACTGAACTTGGATAAGCATTCAAGGTATTGGTTTAATTGAGATGGGTCATATGAGTGAAATTAGTCTGCTTTGAATAAAAATCTCACGTTTAGATACAATTCGTATTTTAAGTTCGTCAGGTTTGCAAAAAAAATTACTGCTGAGTAATAAACAAATGAATTGCACTGAGAACAGAATCAAAGCCGTACTTAATATTCGTTTCGCAATGAAATTAACTACACGAATTTACCGAAGTGCACAAGATATAAAAGGAAAAATCTGAGAGAATATCTTTCACATACAACTTTTTAAAATCTTTAACACGATTGTTTATATTTTTATAATTGTTAATGTTATTTCAGTCGGTCTTTATCAAATGAAAGATACAAGAAGAGCCAAAAAGAGCCAATACAAAGCAAGGATAGCCAAGGAGAAGTAAGAAGAGTAAAGAAAAGTAAGGAAGAGGAAAAAAGAAGCAAGAAGATTTAAGAAAAGAAAAGAAAAATCACGGCAAGGCAAGAAAAGTCAGGATGAAGCAAGAAGATGCCTGCAGCAACGGGGAGAGTAAAGAATATCAATGAAGATGTTAGCAAATACTGGAAGATCCAAGTAGAAGCTTAAAGAAGAAATAAAAAGTAAGAAAAGGCAAGTTGAAGCCAGAAGAACAAAGAAAAAATATATACCAGTAGATTTAACTCCAACCTCCTTCCCAACCTCAGAGCACGTGTTCAAAGTCCTAACAATAAGTGCCGCTGGTGTACCAGTCGCACCGGGACAGGTGTGTTCTTCCTTGCTGGGGTGGTACAATCGTATCGTGTCGTATCGTTTCTAATTGCGAAGTAATTTCGTAATCCAATATAGCGTAAAAGCTAAGCAAAATAATTCATAATATTACTAAAAATAAATATTTCCTCCTGAAGAAAGTTCTTAATATTATATCTAAGGATAAGTTGATGATAGCTTATTATTAGATTGAGAATAGGTTATCGCATCATATTTATGATTTAAAAAGGGGGCATTAAAAATATTATTACATTTCAATACTCGCTCCGCATCGAAGGAGTACAGTCGCGAAATTTTGTAACAAGTAAATCAAAAAATATAGTTTACATTAATAACTCGCCCACCTGGGCGATCCATTCCATCCAATATGGAAACTCAAGAAATTATTAAAAACATTAAAGAATTAATAAACAAGATCACTTCAGTGAAAGACTCAAAAATAAAATTAACACTGGAACAGAACATTATATCACTGGAAGAAAAAATTCAACATGAACTAATAAAACTACAAAAAAAGATTATAGAATTACAAGAAACTAATATTAAAAACAATCATCACTACGCACAGAAACTAGAAGAAATTCATAATAATAACAAAAGGTCATATGCAAATGTATTAGGTGACAATAAAAACTTCGTGAATACAAGTGCACACATCCCAGAACAGAAGCACGCCATCATAATTACATCTAAAAACACCTTGAAGGCCGAAGATATAAAAATAAAAATTCAAAAAAACATTAATTTAACTAAAATAAAAGTTGGAGTAAATGGAGTAAAAAAAATCGGAGAACAAAAATTACTGATTTCATGTCAAAAAAAAGAAGATGCAGAAAAGTTAACCGAAGAAATTAATAAGGTAATTGGAAAAGAAATATTGGCCGAAGAAATTAAAAAAAAGAAACCGTGTTTAATGTTGAAAAGGCTGCAATGCCAATTGACTGAAGAGGAAATAATAGAAGGGATTATACAACAAAATGAAGGATTTACCCTGGAAGACAAAAACAACATCAAGCTTATCAAAGAATTAAAAAACAAATACAATGAAGGAAAAGAAAACGACACCACTAACTACATTATTGAAACAACCGGTAAATTAAGAAAAACGCTACTAGAAAAAAAACAAAATAAACATCAAATTCCAAAGAGTATACATAGAAGACTGTAACCCGCTTACTCAATGCTACCACTGCCTTAAGTTCGGCCACACAGCGCAAAGATGTCTCGCCAGGACGCAGCCCCCCATTTGCCCTCACTGCACAAAGGAGCACATTCTGTCTAAATGTGAAAATAAAGAACAACCTCCAACATGCAACAATTGCTGTGTTCAAAACAAAAGATTTAATATGAATTATTCTACAGAACACAGAGTTGATAGCATGAAATGTCTCTATCGGCAAAAAATGCTTCAACTAGCTAGAGAGCGCATCGACTATGAATAATACGGTAAATTTCATTTCTTTTAACTCTAATCTAAAACTTTAAAAATGAATGATTTTTTATGTAACGCATTAGATAAAAAAATGTATATTGAAGAAAATTTATGTCAATCTATGAAAGATTTTAACTTAATTTGCACTGAAAAAGGATTTACCCTATTTCATATAAATATTAGAAGTTTAGAACGAAACATGGATGAATTAGTTATAACATTAAAAGAATTAAATTTTTTCCCGGGCCTGATTGTCTTAACAGAGACACACTCTGCAGGCGAAATCAATTACACTATTCCAGGCTACACATATAATGCGACAATAAACAAAATAAACAAAAACTCAGGTATCGGATTATTTATTTCTAACCAGTATAATGTTCTCAATATTAAAGAAATAAGTAATGTTAGTAATGTTAACATATTAAATATAGAATTTAAAGACGTAAATAAATATTACAACATTATTGCTATTTATCGCACGCATAAATCGATAGTACCTCAATTTATAGATGAATTAAAAAATATTTTGTTAAATTTTAGAAATAAAAATACCATTATTGTTGGAGATATGAATTTAAATATCGCAAACGACTATTCTAGTAAAGATAAAGACACATATCTAAATATGTTAGCAGAACTCAATTATTTATCGTGCATAAATTCTTATACTAGAAATGTTGAAGGTCAACGCCCCTCATGCTTAGATCACATCTTTACAAATATTCCTGATATCAAAAATATAAAATCAGCTGTCATTCATACATCTATCACTGATCATTATTCATGTATTTTTAACTATAAATCAAGCAATCCAACTTTGCCATTATTTAAACAAAATAATTACTCAAAAAAAGTACTTAATATGGATACATTAAAACACCAATTAGAATCAGAAAATTGGAATAAATTATTACAATGTAATGATGTCAATATATGTTGTAAAATGTTTGAAGAAAAAATATCTAAATGCATAAATGACTCGACAAATAATAATATAATAACCAAATCCAAAGTGTCGAACTTGAAACCTATAAAACCATGGATTACTCATGGTTTAGTAGTATCTGTACGACATAAGCAAGCTCTTTACAAATTAACTACTCAACAACCAAATAATAAAAATTTACTAAATCATTTCAAAGCATATAAAAACAAACTTTCATATATTATAAAAAACACAAAACAAAAGTATTATAAACAAAAGTTGAATCAGGCTGAAAATGATAGTAAAAGAGTGTGGACAGTTATAAATGAAATAATTGACAAGAAAAAAAACAAGAATAACGACATCGCTACTATATTTCATGACAACATGAAAACATGTTGTAAAGAAAATCCCTCAAAAGCTGCAAACATATTTAACACCTTCTTTGCGAACGTAGGGGAAAATCTTGCCAATCTCATTCATACTGACCCAAATATAACATTTCCAGACTGCAGTATTGATACTGACAATAATATAGCAACATTCCAAGTCACCACAGAGAACGAAATAATATCAATTATAAACGGTATGCAAGGAGGTTCTGCCCCGGGTTTTGATGGAATAACAGTTAATATTTTAAAAAATATTAAAAATCAAATTTCTAAACCGTTAAAACACATAATAAATAAATGTAAGTTTCCAAAGCGGAGTGTTTCCATCAATCTACAAACAAACTACCATTACTCCAATATTTAAATCTGGTAACCCAGAAGAAGTTAGCAATTACCGACCCATATCAGTAATCTCGAACATAGCGAAAATTTTTGAAAAGATAGTTAAAAAAAGGATAAACCAATTTGTAAAATGTAATAAATTAATTAATGAAAATCAGTTCGGTTTTATGGAAGGTAGAAGCACTCAGGATGCAATTGCAAAATTAACTAGTCTTGTTCATAATTCATTAGATAAATCATTAAAATGCATTGGAATCTTCATAGATCTTAAAAAAGCTTTTGATAGCATATCACACGACAAACTTATAAGTAAATTAAGAAACATTGGATTAAGTGGTACAGCTATAGAATGGATAAAAAGCTACCTTTTCAAACGCCCTCAAGTCGTAAAAATCAACGATGTACTTAGTCAACAAAAAACAAGTCACTTCGGCATACCTCAAGGTACAGTCCTGGGACCGTTACTGTTTATTATTTATGTAAATGACATATTCAATCAAAGATTAAATGGAAAAATAATATCTTATGCTGATGACACTGTCATAATAATTGAAGGTACTGATTGGAATAATGTTAATAACTTAGCAAATACTGATATTAATATACTGAAAAATTGGTTCGATAAAAACCTCCTCTCATTAAATACTGAAAAAACAAAATGTATCCCATTCTCTATCAACAAATTTAAATCAATACCTGAATTAAAAATTATAATACATCAACTTAAATGTAACAGAACTAATTGCAATCAAGAATGTTCTATACTTAGTCTAACTTCTGAAATTAAATATCTTGGTATATATATAGATCAACATTTTAAATGGAAAAAACAAATTTGTGAACTTGTAAAAAGAATTAGAAAATGTATTTATATATTTATAAGACTTAGAAATATTCTTAGACTAGAAAACCTAAAAAGAGTGTACTATGCAATTGTACAATCTATATTACAATATGGTATTATTGGCTGGGGAGGAACTTATAACAATATATTAAATCCACTTAAAATAGTTCAAAGATTGATAATTAAAGTAATATTGAAAAAACCATCCAAATTTTCTACTGAGATTCTCTTTTCAATATTCAATGTTCCCACAATAGACAATATATATAAAAAATATTCAATTCTACAAATTTATAAAGAAATACAGTTAAATAACTTACAATTCAATTCATCAGCAAGATATCAAAAAACTATCAAAATCCCAAAACTTAATACAAAACACACACAAAATACCTATCTCTATCTAGGTATAACATATTTTAACATCCTTCCATTATATCTAAAAAATATTGAAGATATTCAGGAATTTAAAATAAAATTAAAAAATTACCTAAAACTACTATAAAAGTCCATATCTTACTCTTATTATTATTTCCTTCAAATCTTGAAACTGTATTATTGATAAATCTTGCCTATTTCTTACTTATCCCTTTGGTTTTGCAAATATATTATTTACTTACTTACATGATTCCATATAATTGAGCTAGGATTCACTCACCAAACACAAGAGCCTCGTCTCTTTATGGTGAGGAAAAGCTATTATTATTTACCTTGATAACACTGTATAATATGTATAATTGTATATTTATTGTAAAAAACATACAAATATTAAATAAAATAAAAAAAATAAAAAAAGTAGGGTATCCAAAATGCAATGTGATCTTGAAAAACTTTCATAGATACGCTCGTTAATTGAAAAAAATAAAATAGAGTTCCTGGCCGCTTGCTTTGAAAACGCCCATTCGCAATTATCATTTTTTCTGTATTGAAGTTGTTGTTTAATAGTTGATAGTTAAAATACATATAGTGGTTACAACAAAAATAAACAATTTGTTACTTTTCTTCAAAGAAAAAAAATTAAATTTAAAAGAATGTAATAAAGACAGAACATTATCTTTGAAATTTTATGAATTTTTCAAAACCTTTGAACCTATTCTATTCCCATCTACCCCCTTCCTTCGTCCCTTTATCCTAATCCTTTTTTTCGCCTTCCCTCAACATGTTTTGTAACTTAAAAATTAACCTTTATCTTCACAATTATACTATGATTTACTATTTATCACCAGTGGAAATTTATAATTGGCCCATTTTCCTATTTTTATTATTACATGCATGATAATTGTAACATTTTATTTTAATTCTTACAAAAAAATATATATAATATATTAGTACCTACCAATGCACACTGTCAGAAACACGATGTACAATCTGGAATTTGACGAATCTACATTAGATTTTAGTCGATTTTGTAGTG
Organism: Hesperophylax consimilis; assembly: GCF_061612785.1. Taxonomy (NCBI): domain Eukaryota; kingdom Metazoa; phylum Arthropoda; class Insecta; order Trichoptera; family Limnephilidae; genus Hesperophylax; species Hesperophylax consimilis. The sequence goes on along the minus strand of NC_142837.1, from coordinate 18,993,189 downwards.
TCACTTTTATTTTATGGTGTTCAAGTAGGAAAATTACGTACGAAGTTAAAATTTTTTGAATCGAAAGATCGATTTTTCGGATTATCTATGTGACGTGAATTTACCAGTTTCGCGCTTGCACTGCGATTTTAGGACACATGTATAAAAAATATGTGTTAATTTATTTTTTTAACAAAAATAAAAATGGTCGCGTGCATATATTTTATTTTGTATTATGCTGTAAAGGTAAGTAAGTACCTGTGCTAAATATGTAACAAATGTAGAATAGAAAAAAGAAAATGAATTGAATCAAAATATCTCAATGAAGAAAAACATTTCCAAAAAATGGCGATATCAAAATGAACGAGCAATCAAAACAAAACAAATAAATGGGTATCAATTTAGCATATTGGTTTTGTAAGTAAATAAAATTGTTTTGTAAGGGTGGAAATCAATAATACAAAACGATTGGAATCACAAAATTTAATATTTTAGTGGGAGAGGAGGTACTTTATTACCTCGGAAGTTTAATGTCGTCTAAACGCCGCTTAAATATTAAGTTTCTGAATTCCGAAAATGAAAAAAAAGTGTAATAAATCTCTTTTTATGAAAACCCTCGGGTGTTTTAAACTTTGATTAATCGACATATCAATGCCCCGGGTCCATATAATAACAGTTTTAAGGATGTTTATAAATTACTCTTAAAAAATTGATGAACTGTTTTGGGTTAAACTCTTTAACAACGTTCTACTATCTACCTACAAACAAATTATTACAGATACAATAAACGAGGAAATAGCGCGGGCCTTTTCACACAAAACTTAAATATTAGATTTGAGGCTAAAATACAAAACAAAATTAAATCAAAAGGTACAACAAATTTCTAAGTACTGATATGCACTAAATTATTTATTTATGTCTTAAATTATTTAAGAGGCCATTATATAAACGATTTTTTCTCGATTTAAGAGGCAACTTTGGCAATTTTTTGTGAGTTAATAGTAACTAACTAACTAAACATCACTCCGTTTCTCCGCAAGGATAGGCAGAAAGGACGTACCGTCAAAAAACCTGATTCTGGCACACACTCCTTACATCATTCACATTCATACATCGTCTCTTTATACTATTTTATTATTCCGACTGTTGGCATGTATCTGATTCACTTGATCATGCCATGTCTTCCTCGGGCGTCCCCGACTTCTGCTACTATTCGCATTTGTGTCATATAATCTCCTTACACTCCTTTCTTCGCTCTACATGCCTAAAACCATCTAAGCGTCCCTTCTACGTCGAATACTCCGACGTAGCTTAATTGGTGGAGCGGCTGACCGGCAATCCTAAGGATGGGGGGAGGGGGGCAGTTCCTATCGGCGGCATTTATTTTTTCCCGGGATGTTTTTTCAATTGTTATCTTGGTGCTAAACGGAAAAACTTTTTTTAACTTTTTGATTAAAAAACAAACAAAACACTCACAAAAAATCCCAAAGTTGCTTCTTAAATCAGGTAAAACTGATTTTTTTAATGGCCTATTATATCATATTTTAAAACACAAATCAATAAAATAGCACTTATCGGTACAGGGCATTTGCTAGATTAAAAAAATATATAAATATATCCACATCCAATATATCCAAATTCCTCTATTTTCAACACAACAAATGCACAATAATTACATTTACAAAGGCATAAGATATTTTAATAGTCTTCCCGAAGAAGTGAAAAAAATACCAGATTTTATTTTATTTAAAAAGAATGTCAAATTTATCTTTAAAAAAATTAATATCACCTATCAAATGTTATAACTTCAATTCATGTTTGTAATGTTTTCGCCTTTTCCCCATTTTCTTTTATTTTTATTTGTTTAAAACAATATAAAATTTTCTTCTCTCTTGGCTATGACCGATATTTAAATTTTTCTCTAAGGCTTTGCATATGTGTTCGCAGGGATGGAAAATTCCTCCCCTACAACACATAAGCCTCCATGAAAATTGGACCCTTTTCTTTGATATCTACAGAAAGCTACTTAAAGCTCTCTTGTACTATATATCTTCATAGACATATGTACTCAACTAATTAATACGTTATTTACGAACTTGAACGCAAATAATTTTCGTATTTATATTGTAATTAAATTCCATCAAACGTTGTGTAATTTTTTGATTTATGATATAGGATTTTAATTACCTTCATTTTGTGGTAACCCCCTTGGTTCTGATCGAGGTGTTGAGTTAAACAATTTTATTGGTCTTTCCATTGCAAACCTAGACTTAAATGAATTCTCTGGATGAGCTAACTTTCCTATTGTAATTTTCTGATTCCCTGCACCCTAACAAAATCGTAGTTAAACGCTGATAAAAGATATTATACATGTTTATTTGGACAAGTAATTAAATATAACTCAAATGGTTAATTGTTAGTAAATTTGATTTTGGTAAACTCTTGTGTCTGTCTGGCGCCACTCCTTTATGATTCTGCTGCAATAAGGTACATGTAAAGATTGATTTGGTAGGTTAATGTAATTAGTTAATTGCATATTTGACGAACTCGGAATAGCCCATTTGCTGGCATAATTTGGCTCCAAATCCTCCTGCAAGTAAACGAGATGATCGTGAGTCAACAAGAAATTTGCACAATCCTTTGACACGGCTCTTTGATTGATACCTAAGTTATCGCGTCCCAAAAAGCCTTCCACGTCATCATGTACTGCATTCAAGTTTCCCCTCGAGTCCCGATACCCCCAAATTCCGACCCCTCCTTGGACTACAATTTACTTAGGGCGAACCGGTTTCGTCCTATATACAATCATATACTCACGGTTGGTGTGGACTTACGGGTCGTGAATCCTCATTCCACGTTTAAGAGAAGATGCGATAGTAGTCTATAAGACCTAAAATGCAAGCTGTATGCAGGTCCGCATTCTCCAGTAAACAGTACATACGAATAAATATATGTATACATACAGTTTGGGAAAGGTTTATAACTCACAATACGAGGCTATCTACCTCGCATCCCGAGCTCGGATCTCGCGCCAAGAACTCTGCGAAGCTCTAGGTCTGGTAACCGAATATATACGTACTAATAAGGTGATACTAATAAATACTAGTAGAATAAGGTCATATTTGATAGTTTGTTTTGGAGAGCTATCGAACTCCAGGCTTTTGTTTGTTTGGTTTTGACGTTTTTATTTAAGAGAATCGCCATCTCTATTTGATTTGGTTAATGGTCTTGTTATAGGAGCGACTACTGCCTCCTATTGATGAACTGTATTTATTTTAAATTTTACCTCCAGGGTTCAACATTAATTTTTGTTCATCCTATCCCGTGATTTTCCAATTGTTTCAAGTGGTTGATTGCCACATTAGAGAGTACTCGACCCTCAAATATCTCAGGCAACTGATGGGGTTTTGTATGAGCACCCAATCAATAAAATTCAAATGTTTCGTATAATTATTCGATATAATCCTACTAGCCCGTGATTTTTCAATTGTCGATTGTGACTGATAGGTATTTGAGAGCACGCATCTTCCAGCTGTTTCGGGTAATTAATAAAAATCTATGCGACTATCTAATCAATGATATTTAAATGTTTCATGTAATTTTTTGATATAAATCTGGCTAACCCGTGATTTTTCAATTGTCGTTTGTGATTGATAAGTATTTGAGAACACGCATCTTCCTGCTGTTTCGGGTAATTAATAAAATCCTTTGTGACTAACTAATTATGGCCAAGGTCGTTTTCAAACTATGCGGTTGACCCAATTCTCCAGTGATCCTTTGTTTTGTAAACAAATAATATAAACATCTCCTGACACACTAACCTAAATGTGAGATTTGTTTATTTTAAAATTCCTTAGAAGTCATTTGTGCCTCTTTACTTTTATTGCGCACTATTTATTAAAATATTTTTAAATCCTTTATTGAAGTTAAACTATTTATTTCATTTCCCGAATTTAGTAAATTTACTAGGTTTAATTGAAGAATAAATATACATATATAAGTACACATATCTCGATTATCAAAATATGTTAACTAAGATTAGATATATTAATAAATAAATATAAGGTATATGATTCTACATGGTCTTGAATATTAATAAATACATATTTTCTTTTTCAATAATATAGATATGTCCTCGGGTAGGTATTAAAAATCGCTACCATTTCGATGCTTCGATTAATAAATAAAATACATATATATAATTACATTACTCATATATATATTCTTTATATACAATATTTTACTTTATATTTATAAATATATATACAAATATACAATACATATATTAATGTGTAATTCTTTGTTTTGTTGTTTTAATTTAATATTCAATTGATATACTTCCACTTCACAGCCCTTCTGTGTCTCCTGGGACCTGAAATTATTTATAAAAGGAAAACTCACCCACGTCAAGGTATTTCCGGTCGGGTAGTACACAACAACCTTGATGAAGAAATCCTACCTAATTAATTGTATTTTTCAACTAATTTCAAAATAAATCTTTTCGACTATTTATTCCTATTTAATTTTTTATTCTCGCTTGAATCGTATAAATTAGCTGATATTTAATTTTTCTTCCGAACGAAATCCTAATTCAGAAAACCCGTTGATTTAATAACACTTTTCTAGTTTAAGCTTTTGAATGATAGCTGTTAAAATACTTTTTTCGAAATGATAGACTGATGATTAAAATTCCGGTTAGAACGACAAACACTTTTAACACTGTCGCTATACGCACGATGGATTTTAATTGAACAATTTATTAATTCTAAATTTCTTTTTATATAAATTGATAAGAAAATTTATTCCAAATTGTGCAAACTTTTAATTTACTCGACTATTAATAAATTAAATATTTTCTAACTGTTAATTTTAGAACAAAGATTTAAACGTTTATTATTATCGAATCCTTTTTTTTTTTGTTTTTGTGTTTCTTTTAACCTAAGATGAAGTATTTATTACTATTATTATTATTTTTTAACCAAATTGACGTTAAATTATAATCTATTTTTAAATATCAATACGCGATCACGTTCACTTTAGATTAACGATAACAAACTCTTAAATTTAATTTGAATGTTTTCACTTTGAATGAAATAATTATTTTTAAATTTTTAATTAATTCACAATTCACTTTTTGCACTTCACTTAACACTTTTAAGCACTGAGTTTAAATTATATTTATTTTCACTGTTTAACCAAATTAAACTGATTTAACAAAACTTCACTGGTGGGGTTTTCAGAATTTAGAAACTGAATTTAAGACTTTTTACAAAACTTTCTAAGTCCAGGGACTTGTTCAGAATTTAACACTTAGATTATTTCACTAGAATTTTACCAATAGACGTAGTACTGCCATGTAACAACTTTTCAAACCCTCGGCGCGACTGTCTCCTGACTGATGAGTTCCATCTTTTATACCCCTCTCAGGTTCCAAAAGACGTATCTGAATTTCTCTTGATGCTTAATTCTATCTCCTATCAACTCGTAAATCCAAACACCCCTTCCATCAATATCGATTGTGCTTCCATAAGATGTTCTGCTTTCCGGCTCAAGGCGGTGTTCAGTTTCCATCTCACAATTCTAAATCGATAGGGTCCGAATCAGGTAAGTCTGTGTTAATCGCCCAAGCTCCCTTTGTCCTCTGTTCATACAAAAATGTAGTTAAAATCTCATGATTTTGCGTTCCTTTTTTTTTCTCAATTCGCGATAGGTCCGTCCTCAATAACATATATACAGATCTCAATTTTATGCATCTCGTGCGAAAATTGTTTAAATCCATGTCGAAATCTTTACTACGCATTTTTGAATTTCGATTTGTTTAAATTCTACTTAATTTTATTGTTACTTATGTGAGCTTTTCCATTTCCACCCGTACTTTCTATCTCCCTGTCGCAGATTTGAGTTTTTCCTTTATCTTTGAATTTTATTTTTATCCGCGACGTTTTCTTGCACAATTTCTTCTTGATTCTTATGTCATTTCTCATAACTCTTATAATTACTCATTTTCCAAGTCGTATTTATTAATTTCACGGATAAATTCGAATTGTATCGCTTTTCTCCACTTGGATTATTCTTTATCTCCGTTCTTTACCCTTCCTTTTATCTTTTCTCCACTTTTCCCGATGTGTGTGGTCTCCAGGAAAATTTCATACTTCATTTATTATTAATTAATATATAGTTTTCCACACTTCTATGGGAGATATACCTAATTTGACTCTGGGATATCTGTCACTTTTATTGCCTGATCCAATCTCCGCCCCATCCTCCATCCCTCACTTACAAGATTTCACATAAATTATATGTCTGGACACCTGTTTACGTTTAAAATTTTGGTACTAGACTCGTAAATTTAATTTAATTTCAAACCTATTAATTTTAATCTCTTTTGTCTAATCTAAATACTTCCATAAGGTCCACGTTAAAGTTAATCGCTTTTCTAATCGTTTATTACCTTAACGTAAATAAAAATCATGTTCAAATTCCGATTGTTTATCCTTCAAAATATACATGAGACCGCCAACCTTTTATCTTGTTTCGATCCCTCCGTAATATTGGGTAACTCTAATATATATCTAACCTAATAATCATGAAAATGTCTACTTTTCCTGAATCTAATCTATCGATATATGTTTAGTTTTACTGTCTTCTTCTGATACTCGATTTTCACGTCCCTAGGACCTTCGTAGCAGCTAAAATCTCTGTATTTTCCTTCCATTCGGTCGCCGCACTTTTATAAAATGTCTATTTTTTTTGCGAGATTTTCATTCAAGATTGATTTACCAATATGTCCGTTTCATCTTAAATTGATAACGATTAATTTCCATTGTTTCCAACACTCACTCCTCTCTTTAGTACGATTTTTATCGAACATGACACCCTCCTTCTATCATAAATAATTGTACTACAGTTGAAAATTCTGCCAGTGATTTTCCTTCGCTTTTCCCGTCCTTTTTTATACTATCACGTTTATAATTTTTTTCATTGCATTTTTGTGTGTGCGCTTTACAACTTGTAAAACTTCCAAGCACCCGATTTCAATGGTTCGATACCCCATAAATGTCCCAGTTATTGTAAACATTCCCAGGAGTTTGTCACCTTGAAAGTCGATGTTGACCCTAAAGTGCGTTCACCTCTAATTTCTGTGGGAAAGAAGAAGCCATTAATTATCTTTTTTCATTGCCCGATTAAAAGTTTATTCCTTTGTCCGTCGTAGACACACCTCCCTCCGCTCACTGATTGGTTACTCAAAATTTTATAGCTCTTTGTTCAGATCTATTGGTTGACAAAATTCAATATTTATTTATAGGCCTAGGAAAAGGGGAAGTACCAGTCGTCCTAGACGATTTTACGACCTCTCTGCTTAAGTCCCGGAACCTTGATTTAATTTCAACTATTACAGGTGTCTACTGCAAGCAAGCTGGATCAATTCTTTCTCCGCCAGATGTCGTTAGCATGTCCGTTTTCATAAATAATTTGCATATTTTCTTGCAGCTATGGTTTATCTGTTTTTCTTTCACTGTGATTTAAAGCCTTTCATCACATGTTACAACCAAAATTATCGTCACAATCCTCGTTTAAGTTTATATTTATTGTACTGTATTTATGTTAATTACTGATATAAACATGAAATAATTGTCAAATAACTCCTACGCCAAGCTCAAGAGCTAGCACTCTTCATTGGAGTAGAAATTCAATAACTTATGTTTTTCACTATTACCTATTATTACCTAATTTTATGTACAATGTTATAAGTTAAACAATAAAAAAAATATAAATATTTTTTTTTTTTTAAAGTCGGAGGCGGTTTACTTACGTTCCCCGCGAGCACTTAGGCCAAAGGCCCATTGTACTATCTCCCATTTTACCTCATTCCCTTGCCAGCAACCCGGTCCCTTTTATGAAGTTCACCAGGGCTGTCATTGGATATGTGGCGATCTCTTCTGGTTCCACACTGTGTCTTCCCAGGTATCTGAGCCTTATTCCCAGCAGAGCGGGACATTGGCACCATAGGTGAATTGGAGTCTCTTCCTCCTCTTTACATATAAATATTATATATATATATTTCAGTTTTCATCGATATTTTGGCGACACATCCATATAATTTTCTACTAGTTGGCAGCGTGATCTTTCCCATTTAAAACCTGTATGAAAAACACAGGTTTCGGAGGACTATTTTCTTTTTCCGGAAATGTGAATCTACGGGTAGTAAGGTATAATAAATTATTAAGATTTGAAGTTGGAAAGAGCTTGTGATGATAGTATGATAGATAAATTATAAAGTAAGATTTCCTTGATAAAGGTTATCACACACATATCAGCTCGGCAACGCCTCGCCTCATTTTACTAGGTTGTCTTGAGGCGTGGCTACGCCGCTACGATACTGATTTCATACAAAGAATTCTGAACGGTCCGACCTGAGCCAATGCTGATCTGGTGCCGGGGTGATGTGTATTTTTTTTAATAATCGAAATAGTTATTAAATGTGATTATACATACATACAATATTATTGTTACTATTTAATATTTTTTTTATTTCCAAACAATACAGTAGTTGCTTATGACCTTATTTGAGGGTATAAATAACAGATACAATAAAAATATCATGTTGGGAATTCAATTTACTTATGTATTCAGTAAAGTATTAATTTAAAGAGGCGGCCGACAAAGTGCTTTCATGGAATGGTTCTATACACTGAATTATAATCAACTAGATTCACTATTCAATTCACCAACCACAACTTTTTTTTTCACCACAATTTGCATACATTATTGCATCTTAAGTTTACACCAGTATACTGTTTCACAGTGGACTATTTTGCGCTTTATTATTTATTACAAAGGTAAAGTGCTAGATCCCAGAAGTACGGAAACATCTGTTGTTATTGGTCATATCAGGCCATAGGCCCGTTGTTCTATATCTCATTTCACCTAATTTCAATGAGGTTGTTTCCAGGTCCCGTAAGGGTCTCTGTGTTCCCGCGTGTGGATTCTATGGAAGATCCTGTAGCGGAAAGGGTTTCCTATCAAAAGTCCCATCGTATCCAACCTATTGCACGGAAAGTGCTGTCATCTAATAAAAAATGAAAAAAACTTTTTTTTTAAATGGACGTTTCCTAAAAGTTTTTAGTATTTAAACTAGTCATTGCTATTTTATTTATCGGAAATCAATATTGAAACTATTTCGAAAATGGGTACGTCATAATACAAGAATTAAAAGGGTAATAATATTTTTTAATTTATAGCCGTAAATTTCTTTCTAAGTAACTAACGAAGAAAATTAACGACTACTTTGTATAACAACCATTGTCTTTACATTAATTGGATGACGTCATTATGAATCGAAACAGGTAATTAATTAAATTTTAAAGATATTAATGCATTGTTCACAATTCAAAAGATACTCTTGATACACCCTTAACAACACAGTTGAATTTGGATACTTTAAAGGCAAGCAGGCGGCATCTATTTCTCAGGTTCAAGGCAGCGAGTCTCGCTAGAGGCTGGGTCAAACCCACTTACTATGATTGGCGAGAGTCAGGCTACATGGTGTTTACATAAGTAGGCTTTTAATGCACGGATTCGCACAAAACTTGCTGGAAAAAGTTAAAAATTAAGCCACAGTTTGCAGGACTTGAGCCTATGTAGATTGGAGATTATGTAGATGTAGATTGATGATATTTTCTCCAGGATTAAATATGTGTATAAGTCATATTTTTCTCTTTAGAGAAGGTCGTAAATCGTCTAAATAAAAAATAATAATTTGTTAAAAAATTATGTTCACTTTTAACCCATATTTCGCCGCTATCAGTTCCCGTGTTCAGATTTTGATGAAATTTGGATATGTGGTATATAAACACACAATTAAGAAAATAAAAAATTTAAAAAAATTAAAAAACTTATACTTACAAAAATATGAGGTGGTGCGTTTTCGCACCGTCAGCGAAATAGGGGGGTAAAAAGTAAATGTATGAAACCAAACAAGTTTATTTGAAAGTGGATTTATTTCTCTTCATTTATAAATCATATTACTAATATTTACTAAAATTAAAGATATTGTATATATAGGTAGGAAAGTGCACCTTTCTAAAAGACATAATAAGAAATTAGCATACGCAAATATTATAATAAACACTATTTTCCGGTATGGTATAATTCGTTACATTTATGGTGCAATGCCACATTACACTCTGGATACATAAAATATGTGTGTGAATAACATATGCGACATCTTTTTCTATTTTCCCCCTTATTTAAAAAATGACTACTCCCTGTTATACTTGACCTCGATGTTGTCGCAAATCTTGGGTCTGCCAATAGAAGAAAAATTTACTTTTGACGACTTCATGAGAGCGGTGGCCACACTTCTTCTAAAATTCAAAAGGCTCATATTTTCTTCTGGATGAACCATTTGGTATAGTTTCCATGCATTACAAAGTGCCACATCACAGAAGTTGGAGAATATTGCCCACCACAACTTTTTACCACGAACCCTTATTCTATAGTTTGAAACGAAATTATCCGCTAAATCAACACCTCCCATAAAACGATTATACTGGGTAAAAGCGCTGGGTTGAGTGACATTTATATATCTTTTTTTAATATTTGAATACCTCAATACGTTTTTAATGGGCTCTACGTTATCAAAATTAGATGCCACTGTAACTACAGCACTATCTTTCCATCTAACGACCAGTATCTCATTGTTTTTTTCGAATCTATAATCATATTCCCCTCTTTATAATTTATCAATTTGTTTGGTCGTTTTTAGTGTACCGATGTTCTTTAGTCGATTTTCTCTTATCGTACCAGTACCGAAAAACAAATAATCACTTAAATATTTCAAAAGTGGGATCGATGTCAATAAGTTATCGAAATAAACAATGTGATTTCCTGGAGTGTCTACACTTTTCAGAAGATCCTTCACAACGTTGCCTCCCATACCCAAATTATAAGTATTTGTCGGCACTTTGTTTTTTCCAGTATATATATCAAATGCATAAATATATCCATCTGCAGAAGCCAATGTCCACGACTTATATCCAAATTTGATTGGCTTGCCATGAATATACATTTTACACGAATGTTTTCCTCTATAAGGGATCATTTGTTCGTCTATTGACAGCGCATGCCTTACAATTCCGAACTGTTTAAAATTTTTATTCAACAAGGATAAATATGGTCTAACTTTATAAAGTTTGTCAGTCGTATTGATATTTAAATTGTCAGCCAAATGTAAATTACTCTTGACGTCACGATAGGTTTGTCTGGTCATGCATGACCTTACAAAAGGATTTGTAATGTCCTCATCTAGAGACCAATACATTTCTTCACGAGGTAACCTATGATACCCAGTGTATAATAAAAATCCTATAAATGTTTTAATATTATTGATCGTCAACGATGTGTCTACATTGTTTTTTAATAGAGCGTAACCATTTGATTGTTCTACAATTAAGTTAATAAGATCATCATTAAAAAATAGTTCAAAGAACTCGGTACAAGATTTACCCACTAATTTTCTTTTCACATCTTCATCGCCTCTATTCTCAACGTTGTTTGGCACTCGCGAATAACTAGGTTTCGATTTCTTCCAACGCATTTCCCTTGGCATTGATGACGAACATGTTGATGGTTGGGGTTGGGATGGAGTTGTTGAAGGTTCACTCATCAGCCTCTTGGAGTGGACTTCCAAAGTTCATGCCGTATCTACGAAAGTATGGCTAAATGCAGCGTCTTCATGTAAATCATTGTCATCAAAATCCTCTTTATCAGTAACTTCGGCGACTTCAGGTGGTAAAACGACCACATCTGGAATATCTTCTTCGCTATCTTCATTGTTGACATTCCAATTCTCTGTGATAAAGTCAGCAGCCTCTTGTGCGGTAAAAAAGTCCTTTGGATTCATCCTATTCAAAAGAAAAAACACAGTATTAGCGATTGATGCCGGTAATTATTAATAAAATAATGCCAAGGTTTTTACCCCCGTATTTCGCCGACGGTGCGTTAATGCACCACTTAAATAAACTATGTAAAATGAGTACCTTTGAAATTTTTATTTTTTTTTAAGTGTTCAAATTATTAAATACGAGTCAATTTTGTATTAAAAAATGCTAGAATATATAAAGAATTTTAGTCATATGTAAAATATAATAATTATTTAAAAATTGCTTACCTGAGTGTCATATTTTGTCCGACTTTGGGGGCGTCTACAATGCGACTGAAACAAATATTTTTCTACCTGTTTAATTCTAACGGTAAAGTCAAACCTTTTCTATAAATACCTGAAAGAATTACGGTGAATCCTTGTCAAGTTATCAAAATATGACCAAGCAACCAGTATGGTGCGTTTTTGAACCGTCAGCGAAATATGGGTTAAAAAGTGTCCCTAGAAGAATTGGGTCCATCTTTATGAATTTATGATAAAGAAAACCCCCTCAGCCCAAAATTTTCGTTCAAAAAATTTTGGACGGACTATTTTGATGCTAAATGATAATTAAATTGAAGAGATATTTAAATTTTACTTTTAAATTAAAATTGAATCTAAATGTTATCTCTCGATTGTGAACTAGTGATAAATTCTACGAAAACTACATTATTTCTTTCCGAGCAAATCCAATTTACTATGTTTAGGAAAATTTGAAAGAACAATACTATGTTAATATAAAGTTAAATATATATTCATTAAAGTTCTCTTAATTTACATAAAACATCAATAAAATTACAGGATGTTGTATTTTACCATTTGAATATACTGGGTAAAATACCATAATTATAATTAATTATTATAAGCAATAATAATAATCCCAGTCACCTGTAATATCAATACAAATTGAAAATATCTCCCGAGAAAAAATTAATGTCTCCGACGAGAATTAAACCCGCGCCTTCTGATCTTCGGTCAGACGCTCGGGACCACTGAGCCACGTCAGCTTATTTCCAACCCGCTAAATAATTCAATATGTACTAGTACTTCAATCAACAATTACTTCGTATTATATTTTTTTCACCTGTAAACAACCAACTTTATTTTTTTAGGAAAGGCTCTGTTATTGCTAAATTTCTCACTAGATGGTGACGAAACATATTATGTCTTTATTTGTTGGTGAAATATTTTGATTCAATGATTTTTTAATAGTATTTTAATATTTGAAACTGTTATTTCGTGGTGGAATTCCATTATAAATATATATAAAGAACACAATTTTAAACTTTTTTCCACTTATTTTTATTTGACCGTGACCGGTTTCAGCCTGTTAGGGCCATCTTCAGACTCTTCAGATCTTCAGATCTTCACCAGTCTGAAGATGGCCCTAACAGGCTGAAACCGGTCACGGTCAAATAAAAATAAGTGGAAAAAAGTTTAAAATTGTGTTCTTTATATAGATTTTTTAATATTATTGAAACAAACAGTTCATGATTTACAGAGATGAAACAATATACAGGAATAAGATACTTCATGTTGGGTACCTATGATATGTTTCCTTGTAATGTCTGCTAAGTTTTATGTTTATTCCTTAATTGCCAGGTGACGTTTGTAGTATATAGGTGTGTGTGTAATGTATGAGGGTGTGTTTATGTGTGTAAGGGTGTGTGTGTGTGTGTGTGTGTGTGAGAGGGTGTGTGAGAGGGTGTGTGTGTGTGTGTGTATGAGAGAGGGTGTGTGTGTGTGTGTGTGTGTGTGTGTGTGTGTGTGTGTGTCTGTATTTAAATAAATGAGATGATGTCACGTTTGAATTTGTTTGAATTTGGGCAGTGAATCCGAAAAAATGTCAATATTAGAGTGTAGACAAATATTATTTAGAGTATGAAGAGTTCGATCAATTAGCGAATTAGATGCTACATTTGTTTTATAATTAAGCGTGTGGAATAGCACTGTATGTCATGTACGTCTCAAAGGTATATTAAAATTAATAAGGGACAGAAGTTCGGTACAGTCGATGTTATTGTTTAAAATTCTGTGAATAAAAATTGAGTCAGTTACATCTCGTATTTGCTGCAAAGTTTCAAATGTACGTTCAAAGTTATTGTTGAATTCGGAGATAATATATTTTATAATTTTGTTTTGGATACGTTCTATACTATCTATGTAAAGCTTATATTGTGGATTCCAAATTGGCGATGCATTTTCCAGTGTACTTCTGACTAATACGAAATATATTAATAACATAACATTACGATAGTAAGCGGATTACTGAATACTTACACGTAGCACGAAACCAAACATCTCATACTAAATAAACAAGTTATTAAGTACCTACTCCTATTCACTCAACAATAACCTGTTATCTCTAAAACGGAATGTAAGACCTCGGCGTTTACCTTTAAAGCAAATTTATATTTAAGCACAGTAACTCAATCGTCAATAGGTCTCAATGTTTATAAGACAAGATTTTTATGCATAGCACAAAGGATAATAAATTATTATAAGCAATAATTAGTCGCCTGTAATATCAACTAATTTACTAAAGGCGAATAATTAAATTAACTACCTAAAGATTAATTATTGCTTATAATACTTTACTATCCCATGTGCAATGCATAAAACCCTTGTCTTATAAACATTAGTTTATCATTAAAAAATAATAATTATAATCGATTTAAAATACAATAGTGTACCATGTATTGCAGCAATGTGCACCAACATTATTGATTTTCATTTTTAACGTTTATGTGATCCATGTTTTATTATTTAGGATTGAGAAAGTCAAAATAATTGAACTCATCGAAAGAAATCTCATCCATTCATCGCTGTTAATAACGGAATATTTTACTGTTTTATGATTTTTTTACGAAGCTTTTGTATTATTATGAAAATATTGTTATTTAAAAAAAACTATTCTTTTTTTTAAACAAGTAAAAAATGAGTGTTTTTCAGAATGTGTGAATTATAATCATGAGATTAAAACTATCCCGCCCAAAACATGAACTTACGGAAAAAAGCATATAAAATCCATCTAAAAAAACTTTCTCTAATATGTTAAATTTTTACTTATTTCCAACCTATTAAAATTCTAACAATTTTTTAACACCTTTCACTTAAAGTCGCAAAATAGGAGTACTTTCTGTATTTGAAGTTTAATAATATTAAGTGTTATGCGGTGTGTTTTACATGGAACACATAAGCATAAGCGTCATTTTTTTATGTGAATACAACACCAGAATCTCAACTGCTCTCAACCGTTAGGAGCCAGTGAGACTAAGGCATCCCCAATTGGGGTATGCTTTGAGACTGAAGGTAGGATGTGAACCCGCGATCTGGAGATTTCTAGTAGAGAGCCGTACCCCTAGAACACGGAGGCCGTCAAATTGGATTTATAAAAATACTAATACCTTTCATTCTGAAATTTTAAATCTAGATGTACATGGCAGGTAATTGTGTTTGGTACATAATTAATAAGGTCACTGTCAAATTATTATTTCCAGTAGTAAGTTGACTATGGTCATTTGTGAAAATTGCAGGAATCTGATCGTGGATATCATTATCTTTTTCTTCGATATGATAGACCTCGTTGGTTGTTTAGTACCACTTAAAGAATAAAATGTTTCTCTTCATTTAATAATAATGGTTTTTTGGTAATTCTTGCAAGTTGTTGTAATAAGAGATGCGTCAATGACAATTTTTGGAGACTCCTATTTGAAGTGGCTCCTTATTTTAGAGCAATTATAAACAATAATAAGAAACCTGATATGAATGTCTTTGATTTGCAAGTGTGAAAGCACACTTCTTCTGAAGTAAAGCTATGAAAAAGTGTACTAAAATTCATTTATGAAAGCTCAGGGCGTGTTTTTTTCTAGTCAATCAATTTCATTACATTTTTTTTAAGTTTGCACCATTCCATTTTAAATACATTTCGAAAAAATTATTGGAGAAATTTCGCTTTAATGAGCATACGAAACCATAACGGACAGCAACTTGACATATAAGATAAAGTAAGAGAATAAGGTTGATTCACTCTTTGAAGTTTTCTAGTTTTTTAAGAGTAATAAACTGACAAAAGTTGCAATCATAACATCAAAATATATTCAAAAAAGTTTAATACTTTTTTTATTATTTTATTATATGTATATGCGATTTACAGTTTTTGGGGCGTGTTCTCAGCCCCGTAACACACCTCAATTAATCTTTGTCGCCTCGTAATAAACACAATTCATATATCAGTCAGAAATTGGACACGTTTGAACAAATTGGCAAACTTTGATACAAACCCGTTGATATAAATCTCAAAAGATTGTCCCTTTAGATTCAATGAGTTCATATAATGGCGATGTTTTAATAAAAATGGGAGAAAAATACCAAATGGCAAAAGAAATTGATCATAATGAAATGAAAGTCTTAAGGAAAAATGAAACCGAACATCATCATTTAAAAACGTATAATAATATACCTTCACCCTTCGATAAAATGGAGGTGATAATAAATTGTTTTTTAACGGCAATTGCACTTATATATACGATACTTATTTTGAAGCTACATAATTACAGTAATATAACATAAAACATGTAGGTAGGTACTAATCGTTTTTTTTTTCCTTTTTTCCATTTTTCCAGTAGTCTACATTTTTGAAATAGAATTAATTGAATTCAAAGAGTATAAATATAAAAAAAATTATCGTTAAAACATCTATTTTATATGAATATTTTAAATGTATAACTTTTGATGTGTAATTTATTCCAAAGGTTTCATTAGTGTAACTCTAAAGGGAGCGGTAAACAGGTAAATATACTGAATGGATATTATGAAAGCGATTAACTGAAATTAAGTACAGGGTTTTCCAATAAGAGGAGTTATTTCCATATTCAATCGTCAAAGATCAATGGTTTCGTTGCTTTTGTGGCCCGTAGCGCCGTTTTGTTGAAAGTAAACGTTGTCCAGATCAATACCATCCAATTCCGGCTATAAAAAATTATTAATCATCTCTCGAAAGCGCAATCTATTCACCGTTACTGTTGCTCCAGTCTCATTTTCAAAAAAGTAAGGTCCAATGACTCCGCCGGACCATAAACCGCACCGAACAGTCACACGTTGAGGATAAAGAGGATTTTCAACAATTAATCTTGGGTTTTCCGATCCCCAGATGCGACAATTTTGCTTGTTGACGAAGCCACCGAGGTGGAAATGGGCCTCATACTCAAGATGATTTGCATTTGATTCATTCAAGTCAATTTTAATAATATTAATGCGTTGTTGAAGCGTGTATCGTTCCATTTTTACAAATGACGTAGTTTTTACTTGTCAAATGTCAAAAAATGACGGCTTCAAAATTATTATCTACCGAAATAGCGTGCTATTCAGTTTGTGTTTTATTTTATAACGCCGATTTTTTGAGGGGGTTCTTCCGTCAATCCAATGTCAATGTACAACAATGACAAATGCAAACAGCAGTAAAGCAAAGAGAATAATTTAATCATCTGTCTTCATAAATCCAAACAGAATTAATGACAATTAAGCATGACGGATTGGCCGGAAGACATAAAACTTTGGACATAGTTGACATCAAATGTTTTACAGAAACATTAGGGATTGGCCTGCAAAAACCACAGTCATTCTAACTTTTGGAAGTTTATTGCTTTCTGCTTCATGAACCAGGTAATAATATATACAAAATTCACGCAGAAGAAAATAATTCAGATATTCGCGTGTACTTAGATTTCATAAAATGAAATAGAAGTGGTCAATGTGTTTATAAAAATAAATAAAAAGTCTAGCCTGAACATCGGACAAAAATAATTTAATATTGATGGTGCAGCTATTGACTTCTTGAAAATTCATAAAAAATCATACACCACTTCAATATTTTTTTCAATGATGTTGGTGAAAGAAAGCCTAGCAATAAAAGTCTCCTCTAATTTTAATAGAAAATCTAAAAATCTAGTTTATATAGTAATGCCATCAGAATGCGAAACAGCTATAATAATAGCAGTAATAATAATTACGTAACAGGACTTGTTTAAAAATTAACAATATAATTTAAAAACTATTTAAAAATACAAAAATAATAATTGACTGTATTCACATTCAAATAAATTTAAATAAATTACAATATTGGTGCAAACTTAACATATTTTATCTGACTATTAACATATGCCACAAAATACTTTTCAGAATAACTCAACTTTTTTATTACCAATATAAAATCAATAATGTTCCCCTCACCTCTGTCAGTGAAATTAATGATCTTGGCGTGATTTTTTATTCAAAATTTAACTTCCTTTCACACATTAATTCAGTTACCAACAAAGGATTAGAAATGCTTGGTTTCATTCTTCGAAATAGAGACTTTCGTAATATTTCAACCTTAAAAATCTTATGTTCCTCTTTAGTTCGTAATCAAGTTAAATATAATTCTTCTATCTGGTCCACTCACTTCAAAATTCACTCTGACTTGATTGAAAAAATTCAGCATAAATTACTTAGATTTATTAACTATTAATTCGGTCTACCAATTGAAAATATAAACTACAATCACTTGAAGAAAAAACTAAACTAATTAAAACTCTCAGATAGAAGACTTGTTTCTGACTTGACTTTTATTTATAAAATTGTTAATGGTATTATAGACAGCCCTGATTTATTAAGTCTAATTACCTTTCATATACCTATAAGAACTAGTCGATCCCAAATTCTTTTTAATTGCAATAAAAAAATCAGGACTGAGTCATTTAGATACTCGCTTTTACCTAGATTGCATGCAGTTGGCAATGTTTTCTCAGAAATTGTAGATGTGTTCAACTGCACGGAATATAGTTACAAGAAGGCTATAATAACATATCTCAGTAATAATATATGTATGGGTTCTGAATAATTTTAAATGCAAATTTAAATATTGATTACTGTTTCACTGAATTGTTATCTTCATATTACCAAATGTTTGTAAAAGCTCTTATGGGCGTATAATAAATAAATATTTTTTGTACATTGAACCATAATATTATTGAATATTATGGTTCAATTATAAATAATAACATAATATTATATGTTGTTATACAGGAAAAATTACATTTAATTTTCTCGCAAAATTATCCGATTGCCCAAGTAAACGAACAAAGATTAGCAGACCAGTGAGTAATTTTCAGAAATAATTTAATTCTTGTAGCAACATTAGATCAGATTTAAAAGAAAGTAGCAGATAGATTGCAAATGGGGAATAATTTTGAACAAATTAATACAAGTAATGATGTTATATCAGATGCACTGAATGAATGAATGAAGATAGTTTAGATAATATTCTAGTCAAAATGTCCAATGATATTACAGTAGATTCAAATAACTTAAACGTTCTTTATAAGCTTAGAGAAAACAACGTTGCAAATTTAAACTTAGTAGATGATAATGTAGTAGAATTAGCTAACTTACATCATTAAAATAAAGTGCAGTAAGATATATAGATGTAGAGCCCACAGTTAGACCAAAATTACCAAAATTGCATACGTCAAAGAAATTATCTAAATTAATTTATAATAATAATAATAAATTCTTTATTCCAGGATGTGGGGAGGTTAGTGCAATCCCACACATCCCATATAAGATATAAGTACAGATAGTATTTACATATAGTAAAATAAATAAAAAGAGATTAAAAAAAAATAAAAATTAAATTGAAAATTAAAATAAATTAAAGCAGAGAAGCACGGGAATCCATCGGATCTAAGATTGTGGGAGCGAGTACCTTTCTCCAATGGTCTTCAATGCTCGATCCTGAAGTCAGACGGGATTTTATGATAAGAATGTTTCTGGAATGGTTTATCCTTTCCCTCAGTCCTGCAATCCTGGTTCTTAACAGAGCTGTAAATCCTGGAACTCGCCCTTCTGTAAACATTGAGGAGGCACTGCAGTGCCTGGGGAGTCCGAACATCAATCGGTAAGCGTTGTTATATTGCACCCGAAGCCTTTCCATTGTTCTTTTCTTGAAATTAGCCCAGAGCTCGCATGTGTACAGGGTGGTGCAAAAGGCTAAGAAGAGCATCCTTTTCACTAGTGGACTACAGAGCCGAAATCTTCTACTGAGCATGTTACATTTATACTCAGTACACGCCTCTGCCTGTCAATATCTTCATCATCCGTTAACTTGTTGTTGATGGCATGTCCTAGATATTGTTTGGTTTCTACTGTTTTCAGAATCTCACCATTCAAAAAGACTGGGGGAATGTTTTTTGGGCCTTTCCCGTGTTTTATGACCAACAGTGCTGTTTTTTTCGCATTATAGATCATGTTGGTTTCGTGCGCGAATTCTTCACAGATTTTCAGGAGAGTTCTTAATCCTTGTATTGACGGTGCCATCAGAACCATATAATCTGCGTAGCTCATATTGTAAACACATACACCTCCGATTTGGCAGCCCACCCCAGCATTGTTTAACCTGTGTGTTAATTCGTCCATGTATAAGTTAAACAGTACTGGGGATATACATCCTCCCTGTCTGACCCCGCTTTCCAAGAAAAAGGGTTCTGAGAATCCATCTTTCAAGAAATCCCTTTGTTCTGTCCACTCCTAGAAGGCGTCTGATCTCTCTTAACTCAAACGAACTAAAAACACGGTACCTGCTTGAGCTAGCCAGGTATTCTTGAATATACGAGTACATTTCTATATTCGGTTCGATTCCGTGGAAACCCTCTTATGATATCGGTAAACAATGTTGCCAGTAGTTTCAGAATTGCTACCCCTGCATGTTTGACGTTTTCGGTACTTAAGCCGTCATGTCCTGCTGATGTTCCGGATTTCATGTTTTTAATGGCGGTTTTCACCATATTTGCAGTAACTATGGGGTCAATGTCATCATAGGCATTCAAATGCGTTTCTTTTGAGGAGATGGTCGGCGTGGTAGTGGCGAAATGTTTTTTGAAAATATCGGCAAATACTTCAGGATTTGTTTCTCCGTTTATGTTGCACGAGACTTTGAAACGCATGTTCAACATTTTATTAGACTTATTCCAAAATGATTTGAAGTCAAGATTATCTAAGTCCGCTGCTATTTTATACGTCTGGAGTTGTGTCTATTTTTTTGGCATTGTTTTAGAGCTGTTTTGAAGGCGGCACGCTTTGTCCTTCTATCCTCCGCGATGGGACCATTGTGCGGTCTCCCATTATCAATCCAGGGAGCATCGCTTGTCTTGATTTTTCGTATTTGTCTGCGACAAATTCATTCCATCCACAAACTTACTTATATTTTTGTGTATTAGTATTTCTAAATATACAAGCGGCACTTTATCGTAATGCTTGTACTATACATCCATAGAGGTGTTTTATTTTGGCACGTTCAGGGTTTCCACCGTCCTCACAAGATGTATTTATGAATTAAATAATATAATTTTACCAAAAGTAATATACGACAACATTAGTTTTTCTAGATTATTAGATTTATAGTATCATCATAAAATAGTATATGAAAGTGCTATTACTTTATGTAGTAAGTTAGGAAATAAATTATCGCCCTCTGATAATAGATCATATAGTTATAGTAAGCCAGAATGGCAGATTATATTAGAAAATTATATAGTATTTTTAATATATAACATAGCTAGAGTAAAAGAATATAAAATGGAAATAGAAGTAGGAATATTTAGATGAAATTGGGTAAAGTTTGTTTATAGCATTGATAGTAATAATAATGAAAATACAATCAATAATTTATTTGATGTATTAAAACAAAAAATAGGCGTAAAAGCTAGAATATTAAAAATATATAACTATACGAACAAAAAAATATAATAATAGATTATTCCAGATAAATGAAAAAATATTTTATTCCAAACTTGACAATAAACAAAAAATTATGACGAAAAATAATACACCTTCACCTTCTGAATCAGATATGGGCGATTTTTGGACTAAAATTTGGAGTAAGGAAAATAAACATAACGAGACAAGTCCCTGGATAGAAAATGAATAACTCAATTGTTCAGATATTGAACAAATGAGTTTTTCTAATATTTCATATTGGATACATAATTTTTGGTACAAACGTCTGACTACTTAACATCCTATTTTAGCAAAAAAATTTTCAAAATTTGTCAAAGAATCTCAAAATTTTCCAAATTTTCTAACTAAGGGCATTACTTATATTTTGCTTGGAAGCGAAAATATTAATAATCCCTCTCAGCATAGACCCATTATATGTTTACCGATAATACACAAAATTTTAACCTCTTGCTTGACAGATTTAATGTATACTTATTTAGATGAAAAACATATTTTTATCTGAACAGCAAAACGGTTGTCACAGAAAACATATGGGATGTAAAGAACAATTAGTTATTGATTCTGTAATTCTAAAACATATTCAAAGTCGAAAACTTAATTAACATACTTGCTATATAGACTACCAAAAGGCTTTCGATAGTGTCCCGCACTAGTGGCTGATCAAAGTCTTAAATATAAATAAAATTAACCCCATTAATTTAAGCTTGTTGGAATATATTAGGTCCGTTTGGAATACCAATTAACTAATCAATTAAAAAGGTAAGAAAATAGTGGTACCTGGCATTTCAATTAAAAGAGGGATTTTTCAAGGAGACTCATTGAGTCCTCTTTGGTTTTGCTTAGCATTGGCATTGAATCCTCTATCTGATACGTTAATTAAAAGGAAGTGTATCGAACGTCATCAGCATCATCAATATAATATGTACATCAAATATAACAACAAAAAAAACAAAATGCCGTCATATTTACCACTGTAAAAAACTATGTAAAACCTTCCATAAAACTAATGTTGATAAACCTGCCCTACATATAGGTAACTCATGTTTAAAAACCTGCCCTGCCGTTTAGCGGTAAATATTATTACAACAATTGGAAGAGCAGTTGTCTCGCCTTAACGCAAGCAACTATCTTGCTCTCGCGAAGCAAACGCTCATTGGATGAACGAAAAAGCCGGCTCTCTCGTCAACAGGCAATGAGAGATTTATAAAAAATACTAGAATTCGCAAGCCCTTTCTGTAATAATAGGAGACAGTGTTAACTAAATAGTTATATACAAAGAAATTTACATGTTAATTAAATAAGCTCGAATAGAAATAAAATATGTTACACGTAAGATAATTATGTACTCAGCGAAACTCTGAAAATGTTACAGAGATTTGACCACTTTTCTCCTAGAATATGTCTTATTATAACCAAATAAAAAATATTGCGACAACGTGGTTTTGGCAAAACGACAGCGGTAGGCAAGGTCTAATATTATAAAATATTCTCTTATTTATGAGATAAACAGATTTAATCCTACAACGTGGCGAGCTTCATAGCAAGAAAAAAACAAGCTCGTTAAGGGAATTTGATATGACAAACAAAGGTCAAAGACGCGGTCGTAATGAATCTTATAAATACGCCGCAAAAACCGGTCCCTGCACCATTCGCTTCAACCCTACCGCTGCCCGCTCTGTTCATTCTCGCTTCGCTACTTGGGAACTAACTTGCTGTGTTTGATTTCAACCTGGTTTCCCCCCCCGCTCCACTTCCGCTGTCTACTGAGCCTTACCAAAGAGCCAGCTTCGGAGAGGGTATTTGCCATTGCCTACTGAACCAGCCTGCCAGCCAGCGCCCCGCAGAGCCGTTACCGACTGAGCCTGGAGGGATACGAGGAGTTTTACCCGCAATAAAAACCATACGTCTTTAAAAAGGCGTTCTTTAAAATATGCAAATTACAAATGTCAAATATATCGACTTTCTCAAGACACATTCATTTATGCAAACATATTACAAGAGTCGATTTTCCCTGGATCGGGGGGATTGAACGTGGCCGACTGAGCCAGCCCGCCTGCCAGCCAGCCCCGAAGAGCCTTACCGACTGAGCCTTCCCGCCAGCGTGCGGTCCTGCTCACTGGCCCCGATGTCACAGAGCCGTTACTGACTGACCTTGGACGAATACAAGGAGTTTTACCCGCAATAAAAACCAACCGCCTTTATAAAGGCGTTTTTTTAAAAATGCAAATTACAAATGTCGAATATAACGTCTCTCTCAAGACGCATTAGTTTATGCAAACATACTACAAGAGTCGATATTCCCTGCATTTTTATGGTATTTTAAATAATTCTGTAACAGTTCAAATGAAATACCTCAAGTGCTTTATAATCATCATTACAAAGGACAAAGGTAAATGTGTGCCGGTGCTTATATTTTACAGTTTTTTCTTGTGCAGGTGAACACGTCCCGTACAGGAAGTTTGGATTCAAAAAGGTTAATATAAGGGAGAGTAGAACAATTTCGCATTTTTATTTATGGATGATATAAAATTATTTTAGAATTCTGAACAAAATTTAGAGAAAATCATCAAGGTAGTTTAAAATTTTCAGATGATATTAAAATAATTTTTGGTTTAGATAAATTAAGAAGGATCCATTTATAGAAAGGAAAAATTGTAGATGGCCTCGAGAATATATTTAGAAATTTTCAAATTACTAGTATGAAAAGGGGTGAGGTTTATAAATATTAAGGATACCCACGATCAAATAGATTAGACCATACTAGTATTAAAAATGATATTAGTATTAAATTTCAAACAATGATCAGAAAATTTTTAAAATGCAATTTATCTGCTAAAAATTTAGTAAAACCAAAAAATACTTGGGCAATACCTCTTTAACGTACTTATTTGGCATAATTAAATAGTCCAATACAGATTTAGATAACTTAGAACGAACAATTAGGACTACTTTAACAAAATTAAATTGATATCATCCAAATTCAGCTATAAAATGAATTAATTAACATCAAAATTTAGGAGGCAGAGGTATAGTCAAAATAACTTATTTAAAACACAATCAGGTAGAAATACTAAGAATTTTTTTCCATGTAAAAGCTAATAACTCAGAAATGCACAAAATAATTTGCAAGTTAGATAGAAACATTACACCTTTTAATTTATACGACGAGAATGCCAACATTTTTATATATCCCAACCAGGAATTATTAGATTCTTGGTCAAATAAAATTTTACACGCAAAATATTTCAATTATCTCAACCAAACGTATGTTGACAAACTTTCGTCAAACAAATGGTTGAGTATTAGAGAGTTGAGCGCAGAAATAGAAGGATTTATGTTTGCCATTCAGGATAGAGTCACTAATACTAAAAATTATAGGAAACATATTATCAATATCATATAATCCCATCTGAATTACTGCACAAGTGTAATATTTCTGAGTAACAAAACCCAAGTTAAGAGAATGGAAATAAATCTATTCCAAATTCCTGTAATATTAAAAAATCTGTTTCTCAAAGAAAAAAAAATACACAATATTAGGAAATGAGATTAAAAAAATTTGGCATTCTCAGACTATAAAAATGTAACCATATTATGTTATTTCGGCTACTGGCATTATACCTAACTCTCTCATTAAAAATTTAGGCGTATTAGATCTATCAAAAAAAATATATTTAAAAATGCAAAAACGAGTCATTTTAAATACATGTAGGATTACGAAAGATTTTTTAAATATTTATATTGAGGGATCAGCAGGATGTAGAGGTCCAGTTAGGAGTTCTACCGAGCCTAATCCTCTGATATGAAAATATCTGGAGTTTCAATTATTTTCCCATTTGATCTCTGGTGAGTCTACGTGTTGTTCTTGTATTTATGTGCTTATATAATGCACTTAAATAATGTGGATTGACTAAATGATCATTGGTGGAAAAGTGTGAGGAATGGTTAAGTTTTCCCTGTGGGAAATATCTAACCCGGACATAAAGTCGAAAAAATATAAAATATAAACTTAAAATGAAAATGAGGTTCTACAAATTAAACTTGACAACGATTAAACAAAACGTACCGAACATATTAAACACCTAGGTATTACGTTTGATACTCATCTGAAATGAAGCTGTCGTTGTCTTGTTGTCACAAAAACTTTGAAAACATAATTGTGTTTTTTAAATATTAAAAAAATATTGAATTTAAAATATACGAAATCTGTAAATTATGATCTCTGCCAATCGAGCATCTAAAATGGAATATAGGGTGATGCAATAATTTCAGCCATTGATTCACTATCAAGGGTTACAAATGATAATAGTTAACCTTAAATTAGGTTAACAAACAGCATTGAAGATTTATTTAATATACGTTCCATGCTCCCAGCCTAAAATATATTTTTTGGACATCGGGAGTTCTCTAGCAAGAAATAACAATAGTTTTAATAGACAAATTTATGCTAAAACAATCTTAACTCACCTCTTTAGACAAATTTTACGAAAATCTCAAAACACAAGAAACACACGACATAAATTAATATAATACCTACTGAAACCCATCATTCTAACTATTAGTTCATTTGGACAAATAAACTTCATATATGTTGCACCTTAGCTACATAGTAATTTACCCGACAAAACACGACAAATAAAAAGCTTAAATCAATTTAAATAAACAACTAAATAATGAGTCGTGCAATAACCAGTGAACTAACCCAAATATTAAATTATTGTTCATTGGACTATGAGTAATGTAGTACTTGTAAATAAATTGTTTTATAGAAAATTATATTATTTTGGTAAAACATAGAAGTGTTTTAATTAATTTTGCTCAAAATTATGCCTCAATATGGTGAAGCAGACTATGTCCAGCTCAATTATACCGACTTTTTTTCCGTTGTTAGTACTGTGTTACTGCACATTTCATTTATATCCCTATTCTTATATATTTCTGCTATATAAATAAATAATAATAGTTTTAATTTAAGGTTTTTCATATAAAAATATGAAAATGGGTCATTTTCTTAATTTTAATTTAATATTTATCTGCCTTTTCTTTTATTAATTCGGTTCATCATTGCTGAGGATCATGAAGCCCACTCCAATTTCCACGGTAGCCAAAACTCCACCACTCCTCGCGGTCCTGCGCTTCGTGGAGAGCGAAGGTCCCCAATCTTTTGAAAAAACGTGACACTTGGTCATTCCAACACATTGGTGATATTCCCTCTTCCTTCCACCTTGCCAGTGAACATGAGATTCTCCAGGTTTGAGCTCTTGATTTGGCGAGCAATGGTCTGGCACCGGTCGCTTTTCGGAAAGTTACCACAGTGCGGGATTAATCCAATCCTGCGTAGCTGTGTTTTGGACTTTATCCATGGAAGCACAATTCATGTTGATGGTTCTTATTCCTCTCTACGGTCATTGACCATGTTCTTGATCCTCTTTAACGATCTCGTTGAAACTACTTGACTTTGTTTTGTACAGTGCCATATCTTAACTAACCGAAGATTAACAGAAATAATTTTAACTTCCCTGAAAAAGTTAACGAGCGAGCAAAATTTTTTTCAGGTTGAATATTTATTTTTTATCTTCTCTAACAAAACCAAAAATGGCTACCATGTTGGTTAACATGTTCAATCTTCTCGAAATCAAGTTCGATAATTTGAGCGCTTATAGAAACCCCGGATCGAATTACTAGGCGAAACTAAACCCGAAAACATACTGAGAGTTTGAGGAAGCGCAAACAAAGTTTGTTGGTTTAAAACTGTCTCCTCGTGTACAGTTTCTCAGGCATTCTTGAGATTTTCAGCCAAAATAAACAAAACTCGCTAAAGAAAAATAAACAAGTGCCGAGTAGCTTAGTTCATAAGACGTGATTTAAACATAAATATGAGCTGTTTCTCACAAGAAATATTATATTATTTAATACCTTCAAAACCTTTTTCTTCACAATATCAACCTGATAAAGTTGCTGTGAATCCTAATATTTATAGTACAGACCTTTTCACTAGGCACAACTTATTCTGACGGGGAATTAGTTTTTTTTTGTCAAATGCGTATTTTTATTAAATTCATGAAAATAAACATTATTTACTACCTTCGAAACCTTCGTCTTTATCTAAAAGGAATGATCCTATGATTAAATACTATGATCCTCAACCAGTGAGTTATCTTAAAATATAATATTGTTTACAGTTGTGATGCTAGTGAAATTAACAAATAAAACAGTACCCAAATCTGAAATTTCTGAGACATCAAACTGAAAAAAATTGTCTTGAAACAAAAATGAAATATTGTACTATCAGTACATTAGCCCACAGGCAAAATAACATCTAAATAATTCAGAAAAGTGTGTGTGTGTGTGTGTGTGAAGTAAAAGTAACAACTGCTCCTCGGATACGAATAGTGTTTACATTCGTAAACAACATCCGTGGTATTTTTATTTATTTATAACAGAAAATAACATTGAACTTGTTGTGATAATTAGTATTCTGTCAAAATTGAAGGTTCGGTTGAACTGAAACCGGTTGGTTATAAATATTTACAAAAAAAGTGGTATTCAAACAAAGTTATTGTATTTTAATTATTATAATTATGTATACCCACAAAGTGTTTTGTTTAAATATATATTTTTTTTTAATATCTGTTTAACATTGTTTATCTATTTATATATATTTTTTTTTTGTTTTACCCTCTAAATTTTTTCAAAAATAATTTGTAAATTTTTTTAAGGATATTGCGCATTTATTTCATTTCTCTATTTGTAAAATAATATTCTTATGTATATATTTTTCCCTTATTTATAAGTCAAAATATTTGTAAATGTTTTTAACTGCTGTTTAAGTCAATTCGTGAGAAATAGTTTGGATGCAGGTAAATTCTCTAGTTGATGTTTTGTATATTCTTGCCAATTGATATCTGTATCTGTTTTTTCTCCTAAATAAAAAAAAAAAAAAAAAAAAAATAAAAAAAAATAAAAAAATAATTCCTGAAAGTGAAAAAATGTGTGTTTTTACCGTTTACGGAATCCAATATCTACACCTTATTCAAATAATAATAACGAAATTGTATTAGTAGCACTCATCAAAGACCTTGGAGTTATTATATACAGGAAACTTACCTTTGATCGCCATTACGACACAATTACCATATTGCAAAGCAAATTTCAGGTTTCGTAATACGTAACACAAGGAGTTTTCATAACAATGAAACTACTATATTGCTCCCTTGTGAGATCACAGTTAGAATACGCATACCAAGTATAGTCTCCAATTTATACTTGTAACATACACCGCTTAGAGAAAGTACAAAGGAAATATCTTTAAAAAAATCAATACGTGTTGAGACAACTTGTAATGAATATCTGCTACAAAACATTAATGTGTAATCTAAAACCCGCTGCTTTCTAAAGAACTATACATGTCTTAAACTTTTTAAATTACTGAATAACTTCAAAGACTGTCTTCAAATATTAAGTATGGGTTGTTTTACAGAATTATTTCAAAGTTGATTTTTACGATCTGTGAAGGTTCTATTCATTACTGGCCAGTTATTTAAAAAAAATGAAATAATAACAGAACTAGAATAGAATCTTCACATAATTGGAAAATCAACTTTGAAATTTGATAAATTTTACAAATTCTGCGAAATAACCCGTCCGTAGTATTATAAATATTCGTCTCCCTGTTAAATCAACTCGACTCCACAATCTTTTCCACTGAAACAACCATAGCACTAACTATTCAAATAACTCCCCACCTGCGCGATTTCACCGAAGTGCAAATACATTTACAAACCTTTTAAACCTCTCCATTCTACATCAAATAAAAAATAATTAGTTGTGAATTTGACTGATATGTTTCTGTATTATGTTTGCAAAGTATAGCTGACATGTGTCTATATTATGTTTCTAAAATGAATACTATTTATTGTACTGGTACAATTTAAAAAAAAAATTAAAGATTGAAAAACATTCTCAGGTTACGAATAACTTGCAATATTCGAAAATCTCTCACTACCATCACAGTAAGCAGAAAATGATACTCGTGTTGTGATGGAGGCCAGCCAAGGATTTAAACACACTACGGGTGGGATCCAGACGCGAACACAATTAATTATACATTGAAAAAATCTACCGGGGAAAAAATAAATACCGCCGACAGAACCACTGTGATACGTCGGCTGATTCAATTCCCGTCAATTCCGAAAGATTTTTTCAATTAATTTTTGTGTTTCACGGTAATGATTAACGATAACCTTTAATAAAAAAATAAATTTTGTAAGTTTGAAGATTTCATATCATTATGGTTTTTTATAATATTGTGGTATGTTTTTCTTGCTTCTAATAAAAAAAAAATACGTAGAAGGTACTTATACAGGATTTTCCAATAAAAGGTGTTATTTTGATATTTGATCGTAAAAAATCAATGAGTTCTTGTTGAAAGTAAACGTTGTCCAGATCAAAACCATCCAATTTCGGCCATAAAAAATCATTAATCATCTTTCACCATAACTCACTCACAATCATTCACCGTAACTGTTGCTCAAGCCTCATTTTCGAAAAAGAATGACTCCACCGGACCATAAACCGCACTAAAAAGTCACACGTTGAGGATAGAGAGGCTTTTTAACAATAACTCTTGGGTTTTCCGAGCCCCAGATGCGACAATTTTGCTTGTTGACGAAGCCACCGAAGTGGAAATGGGCCTCATCACTCAAGATGATTTGCATTTGATTCACTCTAGTGAATTTTAATCATTTCAACGCGTTTTTGAAGCGTGTATCGTTCCATTTTTATCAATGGCGTAGTTTCTACTTGTCAAATGTCAAAAAATGACAGCTTTAAAAGTAACATCTACCGAAATAGCGGGCTATTCAAAATAACACCTCTTATTGGAAAACCCTGCACTACAAATACCGACAGTTAAGCGACACTTACATTAATGAAGTAATTTTTGTTTAACACTTCGGGCCACAAACATATTGATCAATATATTTCTTGGTGAAGCTGTCGTAAATCCGGAGAATTTGTGTGCGTTTCCGTTCTCAATAAATGTAATAAAATAATAAAATTCAAATAAATGGTTTATTTCTGAACGTATCTGAAAACTGAGAACTATTTTTGAAAGGTGATAAAATACACATACAAATTTTATTTTTGGTAATAAACATATTATTTCTAAATTTTATGCAAACATTAAAAAAAAAAATTTTTTCGTCTAAACATATTGAACATATCTAAACTATAGATACTAATAATGAAAAAAACACATATTTTAAAATGCAAATGTGCTAAGCATTTAAGTTTGTTTTATGCCATTTAGTGAAATTATGCCATTTACTATGTAGTGTTTTAAAAACATTATAAATTAAAATGTTTAATCTTTTATGTATTTTAAATGAATAAATTATGAAAATACTTAATAATTATTTTTTATGTTCTCTTACTTTTTATAATTTCATATAAAAACATTAAAAAAAAAAAAATAAAAAATTATTTCAAATTGCGGCTGGGACCTTTGGTTTGATAGAGATGTAAATTTTAATCATTCTGTTGTTTACTTCTATATATGGATATAATTTTTTGTGTTTTTTTTAAATTTTTTTAACACGTTTAATTAATATTTGTAACTATAACGGTAAGGGAGACACGACGATTTTTATGAGACCATATGAGTTGTTAAAAAAAGCGAATAATTTGACTCTACGGGTACTTTAGTTGAAACGGGTTGAGTTGGTACGGGTCAGTTGAAAACAGAATGGAAGGGACGTACATCTTACTAGAATGGCCATGGTCATGATCGTGGCGAGTTCAGGGGACGGCTACATAGTCTGACTCTGTCTTCTCATCCGAACTGCTCATGTGATAAAACAAACTGGTCTGCCGAGCATATTTTGTTTAACAAAGTAATATGCATATATACTAACAAATTATGTGTGCAGGGATACTGGAGGGTCGAGAATCGTTCATAATAATTAAATG
Source organism: Hesperophylax consimilis (assembly GCF_061612785.1). Classification (NCBI taxonomy): domain Eukaryota; kingdom Metazoa; phylum Arthropoda; class Insecta; order Trichoptera; family Limnephilidae; genus Hesperophylax; species Hesperophylax consimilis. Next base: position 18,961,544 of record NC_142837.1, on the reverse strand, counting down.
AAGGGGGTAAACAATCAGTTTCCTCATACCGTGTCACGTCGTTGGGAAAGTGATATGGCTTCTCTTATGGTTCAGATAATATTTTTTACCGTATTATATACATTTTTCGCGCATTTCTTTTAAGAATTGTCTGTACTTAGAAGTATAATATATAATTAATATTTTTTTATGCTTACTTGATGTTTTTAATTTTCCATCATAATGCGCTTATTTTATGTTTGAAGAATACTTTAAAAAGATATACAGTTGTAAGGCAGCTAAATTTAATACTTCCGGGTGGGGCTTTAGTAAATATTTTAAAAGTCTTTATCATAAACTTTTTAGTAAATATGATGATATTATATAAACCTTGGAGAAATTTAGCCGGTAGATTTTTCACTTCTGAGAAAGGGTATTTATTTGGGAAAAATAAACAGGTTTTGCTTCTATTAAAAAGTTAAATAAAGTGATAACGGGTCTTAACTGAAAACTGAGGAATGAAATTTCCCGGAACGGTTATTATTTCAAGCTATAACCATTATGTGTATTATACCTTTACTTCCCCTTGGAAAGTATCCATTTTCCTGGTTTTAGATTTGATAAACATCTTGCTTCATGAAATTTAATAATAAGTCAAAGTAAATAAGCTCTGCTATGCACAATATCCAAACAAAATTAAATCTGATTAATAAAAATACTTATTTGATTAAAGCTAAGGTACTTGTTATTCCTCCAAGATACCTACGATGATTTTACAATATATTTTTGAATCCAAGTTTAGTAAGTGCTAGGCTATAAAAATATTTATTTTTTTCATTTTATACGAGTGTAATATGAATCTATCGCCGGAATAAAAAATATTGGACAGCAATTATTAGTAACAAAGAGGGTGACAATAACTTTCATTTTACGGCCGCAAGAAAGACAATTTCTCAGAAAAAATGTTTGAAGAATGGTTTTCGAGTTGTGTTGGTGATTTACGACCTTTATTAGAAAATAAGAGCACCGACCTCCTCCAGAGATTTAACAAAATTCACTTATTTGAAACCCATTACCGTAATACATAGTAAGACTAACATCTCAAAAGACTGCGCTATCGGAAAATTCGATTTAAGTTGAGATGTACTTACATTGTACAATATATACATTTTTAAGAGTCTTATTTTAACTTATCGGTGTGTTTGTTGTGAGTGTTATTATAAAATTTGCACGGACTTTTCTACTAAAGTTTATTTGTAACGCAACAAGTGCGATAGTAAAAGTAATTTCCATCGTGAGTTATGGAGCTTCGAAACATCTTTTAATCCATGAAAATCAGTACTTTTGTGCTGCAGCACAGATTTATGCTGTACTGCAGCCGACCTCTGATATAACGGGGCTTCTCCATAAGATGTTTGAGAATTCCACTTAATGGTTATCACGATATCATCGAGATTATAGTTATCGATAAAAGGGTTTTTTTTAAATTAAACATTATATAATACTGTTACGATAGTATATTTTTGTAAGTATTTCTACGTCAATGAAGAGAACTCGGATGCGGGGCTATACAAATGATGTATCTTAAGTATCTAGATGAGGTAACATTTAGAGAATAAATATTTGTTTTTTTTTTTTACTTTAAAAAGAGTAAGCTACCCGTGTAAGATTAATTTAAATTAAAATTATTAATTTATAGTTTTTTGTTGATAATTTATAGGTGGTCAACTGTTAAATTTACATTTGGGTTACTTCGGACATTCTTATATTGTATTACTAAAATGCTTCAATAAAAACGATTTTTTTTCTGGGCAATATTGTAAAAAACTTTGTTAACCCTCCAATGAGCAATATGGTCTGGCTAGGTCTTTTTGATTTTCAAAAGTTATTTTATTTTTTTCCGTTGAATTTTTGGCAAGCGGTATAAATATACTATACAACTCGGCAAGCTACGTCAAATGATGCTATTCCCGATGAGTTTACGTTTAGTGGTGGAATTTAAAAAAAAGTAGACAAAAACATCAATGACTGCACCACATAGCCTGAACAGGCCATCGTATAAATATAGCATCAAGATCAAAGTGGGTCTGCGATTTGGTTAACAAATACCCGCTCAAAAGTCAAATTTACACCGGAAAACTTCCATATGCTGATCGTGAAGTGAATCAAAGTGCACGAGTAAGTAGTTCAAAGTGCCGTAGTCTCATCATCTCTGGACAATTGGGACTCTTATACGGTATTCACATATAAAAAAAAAACATTGAATTGCTGTACTACCGACGCCTCTGACTGCACAAACAAGACAAATAACATATCGTCATGCCAAAGCAACAACGGGATATCTTGAAAAAAATGTTCTGAAGGGGACTTAAGGTGTGAATGAGTTCTAGCACAAATAATGAAGTAAAGCAGAATATGAATACACATATTAAATTAATAAACTTCATATATTACTTTAGCGAAAAAAAGTCGTATTAAAGCTAGAAGTCTAAAAGTTGGGGTAAGCTTCGGTTTATGGGTGAAATTCCTAAAAATTAAAAGTAGTTATTTTTATACTAACTTTGGGCCGGGGAATCCGAATCTGGAAGAATTAGGTGGCGGCAAGCAATATTAACTGAATTACACGACTTTAAAATTTCGACGCACAAACAATTTAACTGGCCATTTTGAACGCTTTCTGACAATAAAACTAGTTATCTTTATACATCTTTATACTAACTTTGGGCCGGGGAATCCGAATCCGAAAGAATTAGGTTGGGGCAAGCAATATAAACTGAAATACATGACTTAAAAATTTTAGATGCAAACAATATATAACGCAATGGTCGATGCGTTTTTTTGACAATAAATCCATAGAAAAATAACCAAAGATATATAAAATTAAGTGTTGCTAGTAAGCGATAATATCAATAACGTAAAATAACATGTTTATAATTTCAGTAGTATTTCATATTCAAACAGTTAGATTTAGGTTTATTATCACGAAAGGTAAGTTTTTATGTCGGGGGAGACGAAAAAATATGCATTTTATATTTTAATTTTGCTAACATTATTTCATTTACGTAAAGTATTCAGATACATTTTATTCACTTTTGTATCACAAACCATATTACACAAACCTAGCGTAGCCGCTAAACTACTTGAAAACTGGGATGTTTTCTTGCCTTGACGCGAGTAGGCGCTACGAAGGGGGCACTTTCTTTTCTATCACAAACCATGTTACACAAACCTAGCGTAGCCGCTAAACTACTTGAAACTGGGATGTTTTCTTGCCTTGACGCGAGTAGGCGCTACGAAGGGGGCACTTTCTTTTCTATCACAAACCATGTTACACAAACCTAGCGTAGCCGCTAAACTACTTGAAAACTGGGATGTTTTCCTGCCTTGACGCGAGTAGGCGCTACGAAGGGGGCACTTTCTTTTCTATCACAAACCATGTTACACAAACCTAGCGTAGCCGCTAAACTACTTGAAAACTGGGATGTTTTCTTGCCTTGACGCGAGTAGGCGCTACGAAGGGGGCACTTTCTTTTCTATCACAAACCATGTTACACAAACCTAGCGTAGCCGCTAAACTACTTGAAAACTGAAATACTTACGTAATTGAAATAATGTTAGCAAAATTAAAATATAAAATGCATATTTTTTCGTCTCCCCCGACATAAAAACTCACCTTTCGTGATAATAAACCTAAATCTAACTGTATGAATAAGAAATATTACTGAAATTATAAACATGTTATTTTACGTTATTGATATTATTGCTTACTAGCAACACTTAATTTTATATATCTTTGGTTATTTTTCTATGGATTTATTGTCAAAAAAACGCATCGACATGGCGTTGTATATTGTTTGCATCTAAAATTTTTAAGTCATGTATTTCAGTTTATATTGCTTGCCCCAACCTAATTCTTTCGGATTCGGATTCCCCGGCCCAAAGTTAGTATAAAGATGTATAAAGATAACTAGTTTTATTGTCAGAAAGCGTTCAAAATGGCCAGTTAAATTGTTTGTGCGTCGAAATTTTAAAGTCGTGTAATTCAGTTAATATTGCTTGCCGCCACCTAATTCTTCCAGATTCGGATTCCCCGGCCCAAAGTTAGTATAAAAATAACTAGTTTTAATTTTTAGGAATTTCACCCATAAACCGAATATATTCCAAAAGTTGTTTAAATATATCTGATTGTTGATTTCGGCTGACGATATTTGTTTTTAGATCTCAATACTTTTTACTTACAAGGCTTTGTCGTCATGCTTTTTCGAATGAAGCACAACAGTAAATATACAACGGTTGACTTATAAACTTTCTTTATTCAATAATTTAAAAGTGGCTTGCTGAAAAATATACTACAATATTTGTATGCTAACATTTGATATCTACCCTTATAGAATCCGCAACTCCACCTCAACTCAGTCTAGTATATTATGCCTATCTTTATCCTACCCCAATTCAGCTACGTTAATTGTGTTTAAACGTTCAACGTTAGTACCTTCTCCATTATGAATTCAGATTAAATGCATAAAGTCGGATTCACCCAGGCGCATATTTAAACACGCGATAAATACCAATTTCTGGAGAGATAAACCGCCGGCTGCTGCTTGGAAAAATGTACAGTTCCGCTATGAATATTTATGAGACCTAACCCCCTTAAATTCGGACAAAATATAAATTGAGGAACTAGGAAGTATCCAAATTATGTGCCCGTTTTATTAATATATTAGGTAATATGTTTAATAACAAGCGAAAATTATTGGAGCAAAGAAAATCATGGTATTACGAAGGAGCTTCCATAAACACTTAAATATTATGTTACGTACAGTATGCAAACATAGAGCGAAAATAATATTTAATTTGTAATATCCTGTAGTTTGTCGGTTTTGTGATCGTTATATAATGTATCTTCCTTAAAGCTGAGGTAAGTGTACTTATTTTATTACTACTAGCTGAACACCCCGGTGTTGCTCAGGCTTTCTCAGAGTTTTTAAAAATCAGACTTAGACAATGACGTTCCTCTTGTTTCGATGGTCAGTATCAAAATACTGCTTTAGGGGCTAGAAAAGGGAGATGGAAGTGGTGTTTCAAAATCTTTTGACCTTTTTGACAGTAACATTAGTAACTATTTCGATAGCTCTTGGAATATACCGGACATATTTCGGAGTTTCTTGTTTATAAAATATCGAAAGGGAACAAAACGGAATGATGAGAGAATGCCACCAGAATAATCCTACTAAATTCCTACCTTTAGTCTTGGTGTTTTTAATACTTCCTCTCAAAAAACTCCACGGTATAATGCACATAGTTCATAGTTCAAGTATAGTGACACGGAGAGCACACTTAATTTTACACTTAACACAATTTAATATTTTACAGTATTTTTAAACAGTGAAACTAACAATTTAACGAGTCATTGAGAGACTGCAAGTTTAAGGAAGTCGGAGAGCAATCCTGCTGGTTCCTAAATTCATAACTCAGTGAGCATTGTCAATATAATTAAGAGTCAAAACATTAAGTATTATTGTCACCCAAACTACTACCGCGCGGCTGGGTCCCTAGTATCTACTTCAAATCACTCCACCTTAAATACAGGCTGACCCATCCTCCATTTTTCCAAAAAAAAAAAAATTTTTTTTTTAGTTAATAAAATGGATTCCCAAGGATTCATCAATCTGGCGAGAAACGCGGTTGAGGCCCTCACTGAATTAATAATTGACCCAACAAGCAAATTAAACAAAGATCAAATCGCAAAAATGGTGCGGAAAACAAATGCTATTCTCGGAACCATTTTTCAAATGGCTGCCAAAATGGCAGCACTCGAGGGTGAGCTGTCAGCTTTTAAATCATTATCCAATAAACCTAACTCAGTAAAATCTACTTGTGAAGCAGCCGAAGAACTCGAAGAAAGAAAAAAAGAGCAAATATTCTAATAATCATAAATATTCCTGAAAGCTCTAAGCTCAACCAAATAGAAAAAATACAAGATGACAAAATACAAATTACAAATATCTTGAATAAGATTGATAGTAACATTGAAATTAACTCTATCAACACTTTACGCCTTGGAGCAGTGAGGCCGGATAAACTTAGGCCCGTTAAAATTATTCTAAAGAACTCCACTGAAGCAATAAATATCCTCAGGAGAAAGAACTTTTATCTGACCAACTCCACTGTTAAAATCTTTTCCGACCAAACACCGAACCAACGAAAATTCTTGTCGGACCTCCGCCAAGAATTGGAAACTCGGATAAAGGGAGGAGAAGTTGGGTTAACAATAAAATATATGAATAACAAGCCCACAATAATAAGGTCAACTTCAAAAAACTCAAAAACATCATCGGATACGGCCAAAATATCCAAGGCTGCCGTACCAAACTCATAGAGCTACAAACTACTCTTCCACTACTCCAACACATTGAAGTTTTTCTTCTTACCGAAACTTGGCTTGATCCTGATATTCACACCGAGGAACTTGGATTTTCATCTAACAACACCTACCGCCTTGACAGAAATCCAGCCACTAGTACTAAAACCAGAGGAGGAGGAGTTCTTATATCCGTTACAAAATTACTGCCATCCACTCGATTAATTTTTTAAATATCTGGAAGTGGAACAGGTATTCGTTTTACTAAAAACTAAATCAGGCAAAATTCTACTGGGATGTGTCTACATTCCTCCTGGATCCAACATCACAGTCTACAGAAACCACATAGATGACCTCGAAACCTTTAAAAATAAATACCCTGATGCCAGAACAATTTTATTTGGTGACTATAATACCCCTTGCATTGATTGGATGAATAAGGACTCTTATAACAACTTAAGCCTACCAGAAAATGCCCGCGAAATAATAGATATGATGAACTTACTCTCTCTATATCAAGTCAATCAAGTCTACAATACCAATAATCGGCTGCTGGATTTAGTATTCTGCAGTGATACCTCAGTCCATATTGCTAAATCAGTTGACGAGCTTCTCCCCCTAGACTGCCACCACCCCGCCTTAAGCATAACCATCACTACTAATAACTCACCAGATGACACAACTGTTCTTCCTTACCTAACTTATAATTTCTCCAAAGCTGACTATTCTAACATGAATCAATATCTCGCAAATGAAGACTGGTCATTTCTTCACCATAATAATACTATTAACTATAATCTTGAATTATTTTACAAAATTATTAATAAGGCCATTGAAAGCTATGAATCACTTTCACACTTCAAGGAAGCGAAGTTCCCAAAATGGTTCAGTGGCGAGCTAATTAACCTAGTTATCTGTAAAAAAATTGCACACAAATACTTTAAACAATCGAACTCTCTTAACGACTACAAGATATTTCACAACTATAGAACTCAATGTAAAAAACTATCAAGAAATTCATATTTCAATTATATAAATGGAATCGAAAACTCTATACCTTCTAATATACAAAACTTTTTCACTCACGTTAACTCTCTTAGAAAAAACAAACAAGGTTTACCCCTTTCAATGCACTTCAAAGAAAAGAGTAGTACTGACATGAATGTAAAAGTTAACTATTTTGCTGATTATTTTAAAAGCGTCTATGACGAAGATATCCCAGACAATTATATACCACCTTCGTCGCTTAACGAGAGTTTACATATCCCTGCCATACACATCAATTTAAACAACGTTATAAGTAAAATCAAATCCCTAGACAAAAACAAAAGGCTGAACCTGATAACGTACATCCCAATATCCTGATAAATTGAATTACTTCACTGGCTGAGCCAATTTTTCTATTGTTTAATCAATCCTTTGACACAGGGTGCTTCCCTGATATTTGGAAACGTTGTTATCTTACTCCTATATTTAAAAAGGGTAAAAAAAGTGATGTTACTAACTATAGACCAATATGTAAGCTATCCGTAATTCCAAAACTTTTTGAAAAACTATTACTTGATAAAATTTTACCATGTATTAACCATCTCATTGTTCCGAATCAACACGGATTTTTGTCGGGTAGATCAACTCTGACAAATCTCTCTTTATATGAAAACTATATATCAAACGCATTAGCTAACAGAACTCAAGTAGATTCCATATATACGGACTTTATCAAGGCCTTTGACAAAGTATGCCATAAAATTCTCCTGATCAAACTACGTAAGCTCGGTATTGACGGAAAACTTTTAGAATGGTTTGCTAGCTATCTAACTGATAGAGTTTTACTTGTAAAAATCAATTTGTTCATTTCCAATCAATTTATTGCTACCAGTGGTGTACCACAGGGGTCTCATTTAGGCCCAATATTATTTTTACTGTTTAAAAATGATATTGTAAATATATTTGATGAATATATTAATGCATTACTTTTCGCAGATGATTTAAAAATATTTAAAATAATCAAAGCGCTGAAGATTGTATCTGTCTACAAAATAATTTGAACAGGTTAATTAATTGGTGTTCTCTTAACAAACTTCATCTGAACATAAATAAGTGTTATTCCATAATATTTTACAGAATAAATCAACCAATTATTCATTCATATAAACTCAATAACTCAATCCTTACCTCTGTCGAAGAAATTAATGACCTGGGGATAACTTTCGACTCTAAATTAAACTTTATATCGCATATAAATAATATTAATAATAAAGGAATGAAAATGCTAGGCTTCATTTTTCAAAATTCCAGAGGTTTCAAGAATATTTCAACATTAAAATTTTTGTATACATCCCTGGTTCGTAGTCAAGTCGAATATAACTCCTCGATCTGGTCCCCCCACTACAAATTAGATTCAGATTCAATCGAAAAAATTCAACATAAATTCCTAAGACACATTAATTTTAAATTCGGTATTCCCATTGAAAATATAAACTATAATTACTTGATGAAAAATCTAAATTTATTAAGAATCTCAGATCGAAAAATTATATCCGACTTAATATTTATGTTCAAAATTGTAAGTGGTAGTATAGACAGTCCTGATTTAATTAACCTCATTGAATTTCATATACCCACGAGAGCTACTCGTTCTAAATTTTTGTTTAAATGCAACAATATCAGGACTGAGTATTCCAAACATTCGCTTGTACCTAGGTTGCATGAAGTTAGTAATAGATACGCAGATGTGGCAGATCTATTTAACTGCACGCAAGGTAGGTACAAGAGGGCTTTGCTATTAAATCTTTTCAATTAATATTAATTTAAACTAATTCTACCTTATTTGCACTTTAGAAACTTATGTACTTGTATCTCTTGTTTACTTATTTACTCTCTAATGTCATTTCACAATCAAATGCCACATATATTTGTAATTCTTTTTTTTTTTTAATATTTCTACGTTTTTAACTGTGACATGTTATCATTGTTTATGGTATATTTATACAATTGATATTAAATAAATAAATAAATAACCCAAAATTACAACCTAACAACTTGTTAACAGAGGCGTTGAAGGAATTGTACTGAAAGCACTTCCCGTCTCCTGGTGACAAGGTAACAGGACGAGAAGTTATATGCTCGAACAGTAACCTTTCTCTTTTTTTAAAGATCATGTCAAATTTTCATTAATCTCGGAATAAAATTGTCGATTTGTAAACAAATCAAATCCACGCAGCCCGCCACAAACAGAAAATCAACTTATTATACTAGAATGATAAGAGATGTACCTACATTACGTAATATAACTGTGTTTATGTTTTCGCGTATTTCTAAAGATTCATCAATCTTTTATCTTCTATTTACACTAAGAAGATCGTTTGTGGCGGACAAAGGGTGAGCGGCGTGGATTTGATTTGTTTACAAATTGACAGTTTTATTCCGAGATTAATGAAAATTTGACATGATCTTTAAAAAAAGAGAAAGGTTTAAATGTTTATAAATATAAATCTACAGTTTTATTCAAAAACTGATGAAAATTAACACATATTATCTTCAAAACAAGAGGAAAGACATTTGTTACATTAGATTTCGAAAAACTTTGTATTAACGCCGGGAAGTTCACCAGTATTTCATGAATTTTTACGTTAAAGTATTAAACGAACGAATATTTGATATCCAACTGTGGCGTATTCCCATGGTGTACCGGCAGGCTACGAGAATCATTTGTAGTACGTCATAGAACAATCTACATACTATGTATGCTCAGCGGAGATCGCATCTCGTACGTTCTAGAATAATAACGAAGACGCATCAAGCTATTTGAATCGTCTGGTATATTCCCGGCTAGAGTAGACGCGTGTGATCCTATATAGGTGCAGCTGCAAAGTGCTACCAGTCAGTCGATCGGTCAATCTCGTACAAACTTCGAAGAGGCAATCGTTTCCCACTCCACGCCGCTCACTGAGCCTACACTCCGCACCCTGGACCATCGTAAATAACAAACTAACTTACCTAGCAATCATATGGATAGTGAACAGTGATAGCGATAATGATATGATAATTTTATTCATTTTTTTTTTTTTTAAAGAAAGTCAAGCATTCCCGGGTTACGAATAACCTGATAATATTTGAAAATCTCCTACTACCACCACAGTATGCTGAAAATGTTGCTTGTGTTGTGATGGAGGACTTAGCTAGCCGAGGAATTGAACACACTACGTCTGAGTGGAACCCAAGCGCGATGTCAACTCGGCCACTGAGCCTAACAATAAATTTACGAAAGATTAGATCGCAAAAATAATACATAGAACTAACGATATATTAGGAACGATGTAATGATCTGCCCTTTCTTACTTTTCATTCTCTTCTTTCTACGATAAATTTTCTTTAAGTCCCATAGGTAACTTTTCCATAAGGCTTTGGTTATGTATATATCCGGGGTAGGAATGTCCTCCCTGCCGTCTTTCAAGCCTTTGCCCCTCTCTTTATTACACACCCCTTCAAGTGTGTACATCCTAGTTTGTCTACGTGACGTACAACCTTGAACGTACTCATTTCACGTGACGGTTCAGTATAAAAAGGCTTCACCGAACGTTGTGTTGGTTTTTTTTGTTTCTCGGTATAGAAACCTAGTTATCTATGTATGTGTGGTATCCCTCGGTTCTTTTGAGATAGAGTGAGTTGAATCCATTACCGCTGTGTTTTAAAGCTATTTCATAAACCTTATCTTCTAAGTCGCCTGCTCCCCAACTAGCTACGCGATTCTATCTATCGTAGGGTAATGTGAATATAATAAAGTGTTAGATTTTATATATGTGATATACATACGATAAATTTATGGTGTTAGTTGTCGGCGCCATCCATGTATATATTTTGGGAGGGGAAGGAGAGAAAAGGAAATGAATTTTTTTCAAGCTAAGATTGGCTCCTCCTATTTACCAAACAAAACCGATGGATGATAATTTGAACAAGGCGATCGATATCTGCGTGTCTGGATATCACAACCGGCCGGGTCTCCCCTTGTTCCAAATCGGCAACCGTCACGCCAGAATAAAGAAAACCAGGTCTCATCACCAATTCAGAATTGCCTCAACCTCATACACCTCCAGGATAATCTACTTTACTGAGTGTAGAAGGGGAAAACCATGACATCCCTTGTCACGAATCTAGTCGCGAAAATGTGACACGTAAGGTCCTAAGTTACGCGCCACCTCCAGAAAACGTTGTAAATTCCTCGTCGTCGGGAATCTACATCCCTTTCTAGGTCAATAACATAGATAACACACGACGATCTTGTCGACATTTAGCCTGCTTTTAGCGATAGGTTGTGTGCCTACCCATTCAGCCAATTATCATGTGAGATATATGTAAGGTCTACTCGAAACGCCAAATTTAGGATGAGGACTGTCTGTATTTTAATATTCGGTTCCAGTAATTATTTTATGAGGTTACTAGCATCCTCGTGTATTAGGTATGGGTAACTTCTACTGAATACCTATCCTCTCAGGTAGGTATAAACGGATAATTGGTTTGATTTTTGCATTTAATTTAAAGAGGCTGCCTACCTCTCGAAAGGTACCTGTTGAGAAAAGTTGTTCGGTTGGTAGTTTTATTTCGGAGATTACCATCTCCCTCTTTTGACTCTAGATTTGTTTTGTGCATCCCAATTCGTAGCTTAGAAAGTCAAACAATAGATGAAAAGTATTAAATTTTGTTCTGTCTGGTCGCATCCGATCGCTTTCTATTCGGGCGGTCATATGCTAGCAAAACTTCTCCTTCGACTGACTGTACACTGCCGTAGCCTAAACGTCTCTATCCCTCATAGTGTTCGCTGTTTCAATTGTACGCCAGTGTTGTGGTAGGTACCCTGTAGATAGGTATTTTTATACTGCGAATTTATATTGGTTGGCCTAATTTGTAATAGGTATTTTATGTTTCGTCGGCGATTCAATACCTACCGCAGGGACAACGTCATGATTTGATTCGTAATGTTTTAAAAGAATAACAGATCGGCAGGTAGGTAAATTTTCGATATGACCCTCGGTCCAAGGCGTTCCCCTAAAACAAAAGTTATCGGCCTACATATGAAAAGGTCATTGGCTCGTCTCTCGCTCACAGCTGATTGACAGTTCGCCTAGCACATTTCTTTTAATGATAACATTATTTGGGCGGCAGGTGTCGTAAACTTAGTTCCTGTACCTCGGTTGTATCCGTCTTTTAAAGGGGTCCTCTGGAATTTAATAAATAATATAAAAAACTCACCCAGTTAGTCATCTCTCATTCTCAGCGTGAAGCTTACCTGGTTACACTATATAGCTAAATCACTTTAATTTTCGATCTCCTCCCTATCGGCTTCTTTCCTCATTTTAGCGAAATCCTTGCAACTTGTTCAATTTTGGTCCCCTCCCTACGCCTATAAAAGGGTAATTAAATAATTCTGTAAATACAATTGAACCTCCCTAATCTCTGTTGGGATTCGAACCCGAGTTTATGATTTGTTTGATTCTCTGGATTTCGGTCCCCGTGGATAGAATGCCATCTCGTCAAATCAATTCCTCCCTAGCCCGATTAAAAAACTTCCTGCCTTTAAATACGTTCACTCTGTTTTACAACGCAATCATTATTATTATTATTTTCATGTTTTTAAAACAAGTAATTTAGTTTGAACTACATATTTACGAAATCACGTTTAATTTAACACATTTTATATTATAATCGCGATCGCCCAACTCTTAGCGCCCCTGGGGTGATTTTTCACAAAACGGCGCTCTACAAATTATCCAATTGTTCCTATCTCCACTAAGTACAACCACTTTCACTTCACTCAAACACCGGCTCAATAATATTTCACTTTAATTCAATATTCCACAATACTCTCTAACACCATTTGAATTCACTAATTAACTGTAATTTCACATATCGCTTCTGATTTGTATTCCTTTCTTGGGGCTGTCAACGTACCCAAGTTCAAAAACCGACTGCCATGCGATCTTTTTCTTCCTTCCCGTGGGAACATGTGTACTTCAAGCCCGCCTGTCAATAAATCTTATCTGTTAGCCCAAACAAAAATTTTTTGGAGTACATTCATTTCGTTTATTTATGTGATTGTTCAAACCATCACAACCATCACTCAAATGGTAGTAAAAATGGCAAATCTCGAAGGCGAGTCAACGGCTCTAAAAAGTTCAATTCCAAATGTGTGCTCCCCACAAGCCCGAACACAAACCATGTGCTAAATCCTCGCTGAAATGAAAGAACAAAGCTACAGAGACAAAAATCTAATTATTTACAACATTCTGGAGAATACATCACTATCCCAGACTGAATCAATAAATAGTGATATCGCAGCAGTTAAGAAAATTATCTCCGATATCGGAAACCTTCACATAAAAATCTACAGATTGGGTATTTGGAAAACTGACAAACCGAGAAGTATAAAATTTGAATTTCCGAAAGCTAAATGGCCTAAAATTCTACTAAAAAAGAACAAAGACACTCTGAAAAATCATATCCGAATTTATCAAAATCAGTCTTTTCTACATTCTATTTAATAGATTTAAGAGAAGAACCAAAAAAAATGAAGTCTTCAAATGAAACGGATATCACAATTAAATACTTTAATAACAATACTACAATCGAACCCAAAAAACTAAACACTAAAATTTCATAATATTATCAAAATGTACGAGGACTTCGGACAAAATTACAGGACCTGAAATTAAACTTACCAACCCTAAACCACAACTCTTACGCCTTCACTGAGACATGGATTGATAAAAACATTGAAACTTCCGGATTGGGCTTCCTTAATCACACAGTATACGAAAAAGACAGAAGCGTAATCATTAAAATCAGAGGTGGAGGTGTATTGTTATCCATAAACAATAGACTCAAATCTAGAAAACTCAAGTGCATACATACACATCTTGAACAATTATTCATTATGGTGTCTACCAAAAGTAAAAAAAATATCATTGGCTGTATCTACATTCTTTAGTAAGGCTTTCGACAAAGTCTCACATAAAATTCTTATAAACAAACTAAGATCCCTAGGTATAACTGGGCATATATTAAGATGGTTCGAAAGCTACCTTCACGAAAGAAAAATATCAGTAAAAATCAATTCACATTTTTCACTTCAGTTTGAAATCTTCACCGGAGTCCCACGGGGGTCACATCTGGGCCCAGTGTTATTTCCCTTGTTTATCAACGACATAACTACCATCTTTGGTGGAGTTATGATACTTTTATTTGCGGACGATTTAACTCTTAAACCCTACCACTCTGGGAATGTAATTATTCCTACCACGGGGTACTGAAGTACCCCGCGCAGAAAAAAATTAATAAAATAAAAGTATTTGATATTTTTTAAAATATTATTTTCATTATGGCAAAGTAATAAGAAAAGACAATAAAATTTATTAATAAAAACCAATAGAAATTTTTGTCGTCACATGAAGGACAGATTTTGTATTGATGGTCAACACAAATATGGCGGCGACAAGTGTTACAGACAGATCGAGATTTTCTGTATTTTGTGCGCGGACAAAAGCAGCAGCGACCAGGTTTGAGATTATCAGGGACCGGCCTATGATCTTCACTATGAATATTCAAGACTGCACGTATAGTTTCTCTGATATCCCGGGGTAAACTTGGCCATTGTAATTTTGCTCTCATATGAGGCTTTGTGAGTGCCATTGACAAACTCTTAAGAAATTCACGCCGCTTGGTTATTTTCTCTTCATCAATGTTAGTTGACAGCTTGAATAAGACCCAAGAGTTGACACCAACGGCATTTAGCAACCCGTAGAAGAGACACATGGGCCTCCTTTTGGTCTTCCTGGACGTTGAGTACTTCTTACAAAGTTGGTCGAACACATCCACCCCGCATTTGGTTGTATTACAGAAATGTATTATTTCTGGAAGTTACACGTCATTATCCTTGTCAGGGCTGTCATGCATGGTGGACTGCATAATTACAAGTTTCTTCTTAGCTGACTTCAGAGGACAATACGACAAAAGTGTGAGAGGTCCGTCGTAGGCAAACATTGATGTGCATCTCTTTCGATGTTTAGTGTCCGAGAAAACAGGAGGAATTTCTCGTTTATTCTTCTTTACAGTTCCATCTAATGTTATCCCTTTTTCCAGTAACTTCTTGGCCGTGGGTATAGACATGAACCAATTGTTACATGTCAGGTTTTTGTTAAGACCTTATACGGGAGCAGTCAGTTCCATGACATTATTATGACCTTTTCTGTACAGAACTAATGGAGAATCTAGCACACGAACCAAGCGCCTACCTTCTTCATTTACACCAGCCCCGTCATTGTCAGGTACTAAATACTCTTCATCTCCTTCCACACTATCTTGATCACCGTCTTCGTGAGATGCGACTTCAAAATGGTCCCGGAAATCCTCGATAACACCGTCGGGCTCATCTTCTGAATCTTCTCCTAGGTTTAGCATTTCGTCGTAAGAAACCAACAAAGCAGCTGCAATTTCACCCCCCCCCCCCCCCAAGATATCGAGTCTGTGATGCCATATCTAAAAACAATACAGACACCTCATTACACTGCATACACTGTCATTACATTCCAACACATTATTAGTCCATGAATGTCTCGTTATTGGGCGTAGGCCCTCCCTATCAACACTGTACTCTAACCATTATCACAAAGTAAAGTAAATCATAAATAATGTGTAAACTTACCAGAGAGATGTCGAAAAAAAAAAAGTAAATCAAGTATTACTGGAAGGAAGAACTAGCACTATTCCTACCACGGGGTACTGGGGTACCCCGGAACACCTGTGGACGCGAATGCACTTGCCGGGCGATCACGCCTTACTCACGTACTTACGCGCCAATTATCGAGAGTAGATTAGCTAGAGCGATTTTCGCAACAGTGCAATATTGTCAAAATTGTTGATATTTTAAACACCAGGGGGGTACTCCAGTACCCCAGGTAGGGTTTAAGAGTTAAACATTAACAAAACAATAACTAATCATAATGACTGTAGCGTATTGCAATCAAACCTTGTGAGGCTACGAGGGTGGTGCACCCTTAATGAACTGTTTCTCAATTTCAAAAAATGTCAATGAATAACTTTTAACCGAATCAAAAATCCCATTAAATATCAACATAGCATCAACAAATTTCACTGAAAAGATTCAAATAAATTAAGGACCTTGGTATAATATTTGAGAGTAAATTAACTTTTGTTCCTCATATAAATGAAATAACCATCAAGGCCATGAAATGCCTGGGGTACATTCTGAGGACGATAAAAGAATTCAAAACAATTAATTCCTTCAAATTGCTTTACACTGGGTTGGTAAGAAGTAATTTGGAGTACAACTCAACAATCTGTGTTCCATTTTATAAGACTCATCAAAACCAAAAGTATTCACTATAAGTTTCTAAGGTTTATTAAACACCAATCCAACTTAATTATACATGTCTAATGGAATTACTTAACCTAAGCAATTCAACTACAAGACGCACAGTGAGTGACTTAGTTTGCCTTTTGAATATATCAAATGGCAGCCTGGACGCCCTCGATTTAAAGAGCTTAATTAATTTGCGTATCCGCGGTACCCGTTTAAATGCTCTATATTTTGTTACCAAATCTGCCAATAATTACCTCGTAAACTCCCCAATTCAAAGGCTTTATACACTTAACAAATATAGTTCAATCGATTTCTATCGTTTCCAATTGGTTTCCAAATTTAAAACCAATATATTAGAACTTTTATTAAAACGATAAACATCTAGTTATTTCACCCCTTACCTTATTTCCTCAAAATTGACACAATAATAGCTGTAGTCTTCTTGCAATTACTACAACTGCATTTTTACAGCTTGGGAACCTCTGCCGTCAATACATCGATAGGGCCAGTGTTGGGCCGGCCACACGGAGGAGTGGGGGTGCTGTACAGGCAAAGTCTCAGGGCTGCCACGATCCCGTTGAGTAACTGCCGATTGGCGGGTATCGAGGTAAGCCTAACTTCCGAAACTTTATGCATTTTCACCTTGTACATGCCGACTTGCACAGCAGATCACTTTGAAGAGTACGTTGACTGTCTCGCCACCGTGCAAGCAACTATTAACGAAAAGGATTACACCAATTCCATAATTATCGGAGATTTTAATGCAAATCCAGATTCACTTTTCGGAATAGAACTTAAATCCTTCTGTCAAGAATATGATCTTATATGTGCTGATACCGAAATGTTACCAGAAAATTCATATACATATATTAGTGACGCACACCACACCACTAGGTGGCTGGACCACTGCTTGGTGACAAAAAATATCTTCAAGCAGATTCTAGACATGAAAATATATTACGACGTGGACTGGACAGACCATAGGCCTCTCGAACTTACCATACAAACGGAAGGAATACCAACTACCGAAATATATACATGTATGAAAACTGACCGAGCAACTTGGAATCCAAAGAATGAACGTGAAATTCAGAGTTATAATATAACCTCACAAGTTTTTCTACAAAATATTCAACAAGATTTTATATCGAATGAGAGAATTGGCAACCCTGCAATTGCGAACATCGAGGCACTATATACCCACATAGTGGACGCACTACGACACGCTGCGATTGAAGCATTTGACAATCGTAAACAAAGATCACAACGGCATAAACAAATATGTGGTTGGAATGACTTCGTCGCGCAAAAATACGCAGAATCGAGACGCCCTATGATGATCTGGATCGAAAATGGTAGGCCCCATGAGGGTTCCATCGCGGTGGAAAGAAAGTTAAAGCGTGCAGCGTTCAAACTAGCATTGAAAAAATGTCAAAACGACTCCGAACAAATTCAAATGGACAAAATAGCTGGAGCTTTACATAGCCGTGACTTTTAACAGTTTTGAAATAAGACAAACAAACACTGCAACATACGATGTAAAATTCTGTGCAATATAAATGGAGAAACGAACACTAAAGCTATTGCTAACATTTTCGCAGAACACTTCGCCACCTCTTCTCCGACCTCTCCAATCCCCGCAAGCGAACCACCACTGAGTCGTTTAACAAATGAAGACAGCGGCTTATTGATCACAGCAGACATGGTCATTACCGCCCTGAGACAAATGAAAACTGGGAAATCAGCGGGTCATGACGGACTGAGTACCGAACACATCAAACACGCTGGAGGACCGATTTTTCTACTGCTGGCGAGTTTATTTACCGACATCTTGAAGAACGGATACTTACCAACTAATATGACAAGAACTATTATAACACCTGTTCTCAAATCTAAATCGTTGGACTCTACCTCTCAAGACAGCTATAGACCTATCTCAATTGCCACCACCATCGCACGATTATTCGAACGTCTATTATTAAACAGTATCGGACCCAGTCTGGAAACCCATGACAACCAAATGGGATTCAAAAAGCAAACTGCTACCGATACTGCTATTTTTACGGTAAAAAGAACCCTGGAATACTACAGGAATAAAAAGACTACCTCATATGCATGTTTCTTAGACCTGAGCAAGGCCTTCGACAGGGTTTCTCACCCTCTACTATGGGCTAAACTCAGAGAAAGAGGCATATCATCGGAGGTCATACATATCCTCGACTCGTGGCATAGACAGCAGGAAAACTTAGTAAGATGGAGGGATGATTTTTCCGAACCTTTCCTCCTAAAGAGTGGCGTCAGACAGGGAGGATGCATGTCACCGATATTGTTCAATCTGTACATGGACGAACTCACCGAAAGGCTAAACAATGCAGGAGTAGGCTGCCACATCGGAGGACAGTGTCTGAATAACGTCAGTTATGCGGACGATATGGTCCTGATGGCACCATCTATAAGGGGACTGCGCATTCTTCTGAAAATCTGTGAAGAGTATGCTGAAGAAACAAATATGTTATATAACCCTGCTAAAACGGCTCTATTGGTCATAAGACATGGGCAAGGCCCGAAAAATATTCCTCCAGCTACCTTGAACGGTGTGAACTTGAAGGTGACCGAAGGAACTAAATACCTTGGGCACATAATCACCAGTAATCTGATGGACGATGATGATATTGATAGACAAAGGAGAGCTCTCAGCGTTAAAGCAAACATGCTCAGCAGAAGAATTCGCCTTTGTAGTACCGCAGTAAAAAGGACGCTCTTCCTTTCCTTCTGCGCAACGTTGTACACGTGCGAACTATGGGCAAACTACAAAAAGAGTAGTATAGAAAGACTACGGGTCCAGTACAACAACGCCTTCCGCACAATGTTTTGTCTCCCCAGATACTGCAGCGCTTCCCGTATGTTCACGGAGGGGCGAGTTCCCGGATATGCAGCCCTTATTAGATCCAGGGTGGCAGGAATGAGGGAAAGGATAAGAAGCTCTGGAAATATCCTCACTATGGAAGCCCGCCTCACTCCATCCTCCAGCATTGACGCACACTGGAGAAAAATACTAGCTCCTAATATAGTCACGGCTCCCTAAAGGCTTCAACTTTCTATTATTCTATTATTTTATCATTTTATTCTATTTTATTCTCAATTTATTCTGTTTTCTTTTCTTTGGTTTTCTGTTCTATCTTTTTGTTTTTGATTATATATTTTATTGTATCTCTATATGGAATGTGTGGGACTGCACTAACCTTCCCACATACCGGAATAAACACTTTATTATTATATTATTATTATTATTATTATTATTTCACATGTAAGTACTGTAATCACCAAGTAAAAATGTTATTTTATTTTTATTTATTTATCGACTTACAAACTGGCTGGCTTGTGGAACCCGCTAGTTCGTGAATAGATAATTGAATGAATGAATAAATAAATACACTGGCTTTTATGTGTCGCATAGATATTATGTTAATACAACTACTACCTACAATGTACATATAAACTTAACATTTTTATAAACAATTTTCGTCTTTATATCTTAGAAGTAAGCATATTCTTATTTTCTTACAACAGGCTTATACCTACAAACTATCATGTTTCTATTTGCCTTTTGCTTGCTTTTATATGTAAAATGGTGAAGGTTATATAATTGCTTTTACTATTTTATACTTATAATCTTCACAATATTTTTTATAAAAAAAATTATTAAAAATATTTGTAAAATATGTATGTAAAATGGTAGACCGAACGCCCTCGATTTAACAGGCCACAATAACCAGTCAAACGCTCTATATTTTGTTAACAATACATATTCTTATTTTTGTACAATAGGTTTATACCTACAAATAATTATTGTATGCATTTACTATTTACTTGCTGTTATAATATGTCAAATGGATATGGTTATATGTATTATTACTGTTACTATTGTGAACATACAATCTTCAGAATATTTATTAAAATATTATAAAAATTAAAAAAAATAATTTAATTATAATTATCCTTGCCTAAAAATCGAAAATATACAAAACTTTTTAAATACTTTAAAAAATATGTATTTATTGTTGTGATTTATACTTCATCACACCACAGTGGTGATCTACAATATTGCAAATTATATAAGGGGAATCACGCAAATAGAAGTAGCAGTTCGATTTCGGATACCACCATTTTGGCCAGATGAACCTGGAGTATTGAATGCCCAAGTTGGAGGTCATCTCCTACTTTCGAGAATCACAGATGATAAAACGAAAATATATTATATGGTTCGCAATTGGAACACCTCTATCTGCCGCATCGTTTTCTTTGGGATCTGTTTTGGACATTATGTCGAAATAAATCGCCAAGTTGACCAAGTAGGTCGAAGCCTTGACCACAGACTTAAGTCACGCTCAACTGCTGGCGCGAGAACAGCAACACGCGATCTCGATTGAACTATATACGGTTTCCAACATGCTGATACCATTTGGTAAATTTGGCGGGAAAGTCACCAAATGCGTAAAACCGTGCAATTTTGCACAGGAAAACTCTCAGGGCAGTCGTTAATGGCTACAAAAAATTACCTGTTTGTATTGTTGCCTGTTTGTTACCGACTGCCATACCAAAATGCAGTTTCTCGTCGATACTGCATCTATCCACGTACCATGTTTCGTAAACGCCGAGCACTTGCCAGCTACGAATTTTGTGCCGCAAACGGGACAGCAATCTATAGAATGCACCCACCTTCATCGTAACTACAGATGGAAATTTACCGTGGCAGATGTCACAAAGCCAATTATTTATTTATTTATGTATTACACGCCCTTGTGGGCTTTTTTTTTTTAAATACAAGCATTTTGTATCAGAGTAAACACTTAAAATTAATACAATAAAGAAGAATGTAAACATAATGGCAAAAATGAATCCTCACGCATATAATTGAATTTAAAAGATTCAACAAAACAAAATAGTAGAAGCGGAGAGGTTATATGGAAACATATGTCTATTTGTATGTAGAAGAATAAAAGTGATATACAACATTTAAACTGATTAGTTTTAAAATGAAATATATCACCCGGATCAGAATATTTGTTTCCGATATTGTGAAGTCTCGGAATCGGAGAAGTTTGGTAAGCTAGAGTCCTGGTGTTATTGAAATAAAAAGGAAAGAAATGTCGGCATGATTTTTTTGGAACATGGATATTGATACATTGAAGTAATTCGGAAGAGTCAATTTTAAAATGTAGTATTCTTTGTAACATTATTAAATCTGTGCTTATTCTTCTTTCTGAAAGTTTCAATAGAGACATTTTATCCAAGAGGTAATTGTAATTTATATAGTAATATGCAATTTATAATTTATAAACCTTAGAAACTTCCGTTGAATCTTTTCAATGTTATCTGAATTAATATTGAAAAATGGAGACCATAACGTAGAGTTATACTCAAGTTGGCATCTGACAAGGGTTTTAAATAACATAATAAATGTTCCAAAATTATTTAAATCTTTTGAAGCTCTCAAAAAGCCAAGAGTCCTTAGGGCCTTGTTGATAATATTATTAATATGACATACAAAGGTTAGTTTATTGTCGAAAATAATGCCTAGATCAATAATTTTTTTAACACAAATTAAATTTACATCATTTAATGAATATTGAATTAAAATAGGATTACTTATTTTGGAAAAATGAATGAACTGGCATTGATTTATGTTTAATGCTAATTTGTTGATTAAGCACCATTCAAAAAGATATTTCAAGTTAGTTTGAAGTGTAATATAATCATGAATGTGGTTAATCTCGATTATAAGAGTTGACTTCCTCACTGACTGTCGCAAAAAATGCTTATCAAATATATCACAACCCTGACACCACAAACAACACCAGTATCAGCACTAAACTATATATCTTCAGTGAAAACAATGGCAGGAGAATCAAAATCAAAATACTTAATTTGCGATAATGTCCTGAAATCACGCGCCCATCTTTTTTTTTTTTTTTCTTATTATTTCTGGCTTTCACCCTTCAAGGGTGTTCTTGGCCATCATTTAAAATTATTGAGAAATGAAAGGTGAATTTAAATATTAATTTTATTTAAATAGGCAAATTTCAAAATTATAATGAAAATTGGAGTCGAGTTCAGACTTAGAAGAGATGAGATGTTGAATGGAGGGGAGACAATTTTAGATAAGGCTTGATAGAAGAGAGGATATTTGTTTAGAGAGGGACAACCAAAAAATATGTGATCTAAAGTTCCCACTTCTAGACCACAGAATGTACAATCTGGGGAGTCAAGGACGTGAATTTTAAAAAGGTGGGAAGGAACGGAACAATGTCCGATCCTCATTCGAATGAGTGAAGAAATTTCTTTTTTGGAAAAATGAGGGAATTGCTGAAACCACGGTTTTGATGGAATAGTCCTTTGTATTGAGGCATAGCAGGCTCCCTTGGATTGACTAGCAATGTGCCAATACTCCGACCAAACATTGCGGGATCTATCTTTGATGATGGAAAAAATGTCAGATAGGGGAATGTGGTTTACGAGGGTAACAACAGGGTTGGACGCTCCTTGTTTTGCCAAGGCATCCGCAATATCATTACCCATGACACCAACATGTCCAGGAATCCAAATCAGAGTTACAGTTTTACCAGAGCTTTGAATGGAGGCTATCATCTCTCGAATAAGGCATACAAAGTGATCATCAGGATGAAGAAGAGGACTGGATTTAAGCTTTTGGAGGGAACTGAGAGAGTCAGAGAGAACGAGGGAATGTTCAAAGTTATTTTTGATTATATATTTGAGAGATTCTATTATTGCAATACATTCGGCTGAAAATATTGAAAATTGATTTGAAATTGAATGAAACATTCTGTCATTAGAATTATTGTGGTAAACGTTAATACCTATACCACAGTTAGGAGAGTCGGGAGATTTGGATCCATCAGTAAATAAAAGAGAAAAGTTGGGCCATTTAGATGAAATAATGTCATTGAACATATTATTGACAGTTCGGGCCGGGAGATTGGAATGACTTTTAAGGATTCCGATCCCTTCTATTATTGTTGGGGATAGGGTGACGTGACTATATTTTAATTTGTATAAGGGAAGTAGATCATTTTGGATGATGTGAAGCTCTGAGAGAGACTTAAAATTTTTACAGATGTCAGGAAGAGGTTTAGTTGAAGCTCTGATTGTAGATGAATGGGTTGAGTCAATGAACAAAGAGACGCTGGGGATAACCTGATGACATTTAGAATTTAAACATTCAAGAACAAATTTGTCAGCAAATAGTTGACGCCTTAAATAAAGAGGAGGATCAGAACATTCTACTTGAAGGGAATTGATGGGTGACGATTGCATTGCTCCAGTTATAATTCGCAAAGATTAAGATTGAATTTTGTCTAATTTATCAAGTACATTTTTTGAGGCAGTACTAAAAAGTGGGCAGGCATAGTCAAGATGGCTTCGAATAAGTGCGTTGTAAAGCAACTTAATGCAAGTAGAGTGAGCACCCCACCAAACACCAGATAATGATCTGATGATATTTAAATTTTTTTCGCATTTAGTAACTAAATTATTAATATGGGAAGACCATTTAAGTTTCCTATCAAATGTTACTCCCAAAAATTTTACTTCAGAAGCGTTAGGGATTGGAGAATTTTTAAATAAAATTTGAACGGGGGGGTTTTTATGGCGGTTTGAGAAGGTGACACACTGAGTCTTTTGGATTGAAAGTTCAAGACCATTTAACGTGAGCCATGTGCAAAGGGCATTCATGGCTTCGTTAAGATATTTGACGGCGAGAGGGATGATTTTGGATGATAAGAAGAAAGCTTTGTCATCTGCGAACTCAATAACTTTTACTTGTGGGGGAATAGCGACATGCATATCATATGTGTATATATTATACAGTAAGGGGGACAATACATCGCCTTGTGGTAAACCCTTCCAAATAGACCTACTTTGAGGAAAAATATCTGGAAGTTCAATGAAAATTTTTCTATCTAGAAATAGATTAATAATAGATTGGACAAACATGGGGGGAAGGCCAAGGCCTAGAAGTTTTTTTTTCAAGATTGGGATGGAAACATTGTCAAAGGCGCCTTCTATATCTATAAAGACGGCAAGACAAACTTCCTGTTTAGAAATTGATAAATTAATATCAGTACTGATGATGGCAAGGTTATCTTGAGTGGATTTTTTTTTCCTAAATCCAAATTGAGATGGAGAGAGAAGCTGTTTACTCTCGACGAAAAATTCTAATCGGTTTTTAATTAATTTTTCATAAAGTTTACTGAGGGTGGATGAAAGAGCGATTGGCCTGTAGTTGGATCCAGAATTTGGTGATTTGTTTGTTTTTAAAATAGGGATGATTATTTGACAACTCCAGTCATCAGGCATTATACCAGTCTGGAAGATTTTATTTAAGATGCTTAAGAAGTGGTTTAGAACATTATCATTACTATTTTTGATTATGCTGTAAGGTATACCATCTCTGCCTGAAGATGAGTCCTTGACTGTTGATAAACAATTTTTTAGCTCAATTAAGGTGAATGGAGAGTCTAGCCAATGATTAGACATAGGAGTATTATAGATGGGCGTTATTTCATCTAAGTTAGGTACAGAAGGGGGGGGCAATTTTGTCCAAAAATTCATCGATCCATTTAGAATGAGACGCTCGAGGAGATGGTGAACTGAAGGAGGATCTAAATCTTCGGATCATAGACCAAACTTCCGAAATTGGAGTGTTCGGAGATACTGAACTGCAGAAGTTGTACCACCCGGATCTTTTTTTTGACCTCAATACCCTTTTGGCATTGGATTCAGCGTTTTTGTATATAAGATAGTTCTCCATAGTCATATTGTAACGATAGGAAAGAGATTTAGCTTTCCGAATTCTTACTACTTTGGAACATTCCTCATCCCACCAGGGAGTTGGAGGGAGTTTTTTGAGAGATTTAGTTTTAGGGGGAGGATTTGATTTATTTATTGCAGTTATGAGCATTGATTTGAAGTTATTATAATCATCTTTGACGGAAAATATATCGGTGGCGGGTGAATTTAATAGGAACTTGTCCATATGAGAGTTAAATTCATCCCATTTGGTGTGTTTCGTTTTAATTTTTGTCGAAATATGAGACTTGTCTGATTGGAAAGAAGTTTGATAAGTAATGGTGATCGGGAAATGATCACTGGAGCAAGGGTCGGTGGACACCACCCACGAGGAGAGAGAAGCCAGACTAGTAGAACATATCGATAGATCCACTGCACTGGGGTTTGTGCTGGGGCGTGAGATCCTAGTAGGAGATCCGTCATTCAAAAGGAAAAGGTTGGATTGATCTAGGAAATCCATCACACTTCGACCATCTCGGTCGGAGAAAGCAGAACCCCAGACGGGGGAATGGGCATTAAAATCGCCTAATATAAAGAAAGGAGGGCTTAGTTGACTTACAATTTGCAACCAAGTTTGTTTATTGAAGTGGGCTGTTGGGGGAAGATAGACTGAAATAAAGGATGTGTCCTTTATTTTAGCTGCAACCATTTGGAAGTCAGCATTGGGGGGTTTGATATTATTTATTGGGGAAAATGATATGGATTTTTTAATAAAAAGGGCAGCACCGCCGCCCGAACCTTCCGGGCGGTCGTCGCGGAGACAGGAATACCCTCCCACATTAAAGTGGGTGGATGGAGTAAACCAAGTCTCCGAGATAGCAACCAAAGAAATAATGTTGGAATTTAATAGGTTAAGGAGATCAGATTTGTTAGAAATAGCACTTCGGCTATTCCACTGAAGTATTCTGACATCCTGAAGAGTCATTTTGAATAAATGATTTTAATGTGGAAATAATAGTAGCAGCGTTGGACGGTAGATTAGTTTGAGAAGAAATAAGGTCAATTAGAAGCATTATAAGAGTTTGGATAAATGAAGAATTGTCTTGGGAGAGTTTTTCAGAAAGTTTAAGAGAGTTCATTGAGGACGGATTATAATTATTTGCACACCCATTTGTGACATTTGAAAGAGGTGAACCATTGGGATATAAGAGCAGTGAGTTGTGTTGTTGCTGATCGTATCCAGGAGCCGGTTTAGAGATAGCGTTTTTGTATGTGAATTTAGTTGAACGAGAAGAAGTTGTTGTAGTGGAGGGAAGAGGGTTGGATGAGGAGTAGCTGGATAAAGCCTCAGCAAATGATTTTTTGACAGGCGGGAATAGTTTAGAAGCCTGTAGAAAAGACAAGTTCTGAGAGGCCATAGAAATTTTAATATTTTTTTGGCGAGATTGTTCTGGGCAAGATGTGTTGATAGCTGTATGTGAGCCTGAGCAGTTAAAACATTTAGGTGAGGAGAAAGAAGGACATTGGTCAGCTGCGTGGTTTTCTCCACATTTAAAACATCTGGGTTGAGATCTGCATGCAGCTTTGGTATGACCAAAACGGCAGCAATTGAAACATTGAGTGGTGGGATAAGTATACATTTCAACTGGTAATGAGTTGAAGAATAAATATATATGGGAGGGAAGAGATTGACCTTCAAAGGTGATAACGACAGATTGGGAGGGCTTCCAGGAAATTATACCCTCAGAGGAGTCCTTGTAATTTAGCCTCCTGGCTTTTATGGGATTGCCAATGTGCTGGGGGGTTGAAAGTGAAGACAGAATTTCTTCGATGGACAGATCGGTCGAGATACCTCTGACCAGGCCCATGCGAGTGACATTGAAAGTAGGGATATATGCCTTAAACTTTAAATTAGATGAAATGAAGATATTTTTGATGAAACTGTTGGCAGCTGACCCTGAGAGGAATTCGACGGAGATTCGGAAGCGACCCTCGGCTTTTACACCTCCAGGCTTGATTGAAAGATTCTTGCTATTTGATAGGAATTTGCCAAATTCAAGAGGGTGGATGGTTTTTCCTTGCTCAGTTTTTTGGGCGTATACTATGAATGGGCCACGGGAATGAGGAGAGTAAAAGTTTGTTGGAGGAAGTTGAGAAAGTGCTGGTGGGGACTGTGAAGTCGAAGGCGAGTAAAGTTTTATTGGGGAAGAAGGAGTAAATTTCCTTTTTTTGGTAGAAGTCAAAATGACAGAATCACTGTCAGAAATTTCTACATTTTCCCCATCTGGGGGGTCCGGAGAGGGATCTGGGGGCTTTGTAGGGGGTCCAGGAGGGAAATCTTCCTCCATTATTCACAACAGTAAACAACTACAACAATAGTATGGAAAATGACAGAAGTAAAAAAGTTTATAAATATCTGGAAATCAGCAGCGAAAAGTGACTCCTGGATGATCAGAAGAGAGAAGAAACCTCAAGGCACAACACACTACACTTTTTTTTCTGCCAGAAAGCAAAAAAGAATGGTATAAAATTATTTTTAGATAGAGCAAAACAAAACAACTGATGACAGCCAAATGTTATTGTTGCAATCACGCGCCCATCTTGTCCAATTAAATTAACGCCAGGTCCTTCTGTCTTCTGCTCGCCACGACAAATCGCATTCGGCAAGCTAAAAATTGACAAACGGGAATTCGAGATGCTCAAAAATGGAACAGTCAGACCAGCAGAGAGCTCCTGGTCATTTCCATTATTTCAATTTCCTGGTATCGATAGGTACATTTTGAGTATTTTTATTGAGTAGGGCTTAGCTACTTCAAAAAGAATGCAAGTGGTTACAATGCGTATTCATATGTTATTGCAGAGCTGCATCTGTATTCATGCGTCTATGACTAGAGCCAATCTTGCTTTAAGATCAGGAAATGTTAGGAGTGCCGTTTGACGGTTTCATGATAACTCAACACAGTGACAATTCAACACACTTTTAAAAAGTGGTAAAAAGTCATTAGAAACGAAGAAAAAATTTTTTTTTTAACCTCACCTAACCTAACCTAACCTTACCTAACCTAACCTATATAACCCAGTTAGTAAAGTTTTTGTTTTCATTATTTCTCAAACCAAGAAAGTTGATGGACAGACATCATGTGGTGATAACCGTTTATTGAACGCAAGGACTATTCCAGATCGATACTCTATTTTGCCAGCTACACGACTTTGCCTATAACTTATCAGGCTGCCGCATATTTTCCACTATCGATTTGGTTAGGGCGTAAAATCAATTAAAAGTCACGGAGGAGCATATTTGCAATATATATACAGAAGTAAGTTCCTGGGATATACTGTCTCCGCTGAAGGTGTGAAGCAACTCGATTCCAAACGCACAACATAACGTTAAAGCACTAAGGCGTTTCCTGGGGATGTTTATTTTTTATAGTAGATTCAAACTCGAAGCAACATCATGTCTAGAACCCTTGAATTCACTTCTAACTGGCTTGGTAAAAGGCTCAGTGAAGGAAACCTTAAAAGCGTTTGAACGTTGCAAGAATGCATGTCAAACAGGGTAACCGGATAAATCATCATAATGACAATTCGTCACATCTTTAAAAAGTTATATAAAGTCATGGAAAGTAATGAAACAAAAACTTTACTAACTGGGTTATATAGTTTAGGTTATGTAAGGTTAGGTTAGGTTAGGTAAGGGTAAAAAAAATTTTTTTTCATCGTTTCTAATGACTTTTTATCACTTTTTAAAAGTGTGTTGAATTGTCACTGTGTTGAGTTATCATGAAACCGTCAAACGGCACTCCTAACATTTTCTGATCTTAAAGCAAGATTGGCTCTAGTCATAGACGCATGAATACAGATGCAGCTCTGCAATAACATATGAATACGCATTGTAACCACTTGCATTCTTTTCGAAGTAGCTAAGCCCTACTCAATAAAAATACTCAAAATGTACCTATCGATACCAGGAAATTGAAAACTGATAATTTTATACCTTAACAAGTGGTCAGAAATTTTATTTATAAAGGGAAGGAAGTTTTTTGTTAAAGTTAATTGTTTATTTTTGATCATTTTATTTGAGTGAATACAACGGTTTACGATAAGCAAAAGCAAACAAAACTGCGAAACATATAATAGATTTCCCTATTATACTAATACATTTTATTCAACAGAACAGTATATTCATTTAACAATAAACCCACATGTATAAAATTATATACACAAATTTCTACTACTAAAATACGGGCATGAGCCTAGTATGGTAGTGGAAAAACATTTGAAAAAAACTACGTGCAAAAACTTTTAATATGTATAAAGAACAAATAATGTAGTCTTTTAACATTTTATGCAAATTTATTGATCTCAAACCACTTGAAATATAAATGATCTTAGCGTTCAGGTTAAAATTAAATTGACTGTAATTAAGATTCTACTCAGGTGTACACAAAGCTGGCAAAACTAAAACATTTGAATTCACGAGGGATCGTTTTATGTAGTTGTACGGATACTAGTATTATGTAGTGATACGGATACTAGTAGTTTGTAGTAATACGGGTACTAGTATTATGAAGTTATATACGGGTACTAATATTCATACCCTACGAGGTTATTGTTTTATTCCTGGTCATCATATAGCATCATAGACAAAATTAATTTTCATTTTTGATGTAGATGATACCTTTACGGTATGCCTATGTTAAATTGACCGCAAATAAGTCAATTTATGTCAGGTTTAGCGACTCGCTATGATGATTGATAGAAAAACTTAACTATTTATTTTTCTTTCTTTGAAACTAAAAATATATATGTAGGAGCTTGTACATTTAATGTTATACCTGCGGACTTATCAACGCAGAATTTTTCTGTAATAAAAAAGACAAAACAGAGAGTAAAATTAATTTATTTAAACTTGTATAAGAGCAAAACGCACACACAAACCACAGCAAAGATTAATGAATCGTACTTTGTGAATTTTATTATTAATACATTTCTAATAAATACCAATCACTTAATTACATAAATACTATATATTCAATGATAAATACCCACATTTTCTACACAAAAAGATTCGGATAATTAAAACGGATTATTTCACATCATTAGTATTAGCGAATCATCGTTAAGCTGCAAGTTTTTTCCATTTGAAAAGCAACTTCACTAATTAAAATGCAACCCACTATTATGCAAGAGCAACGTGGACTTTTGTTCAAAAGCTTGAAGATCCACTGTGAATTTTGAGTAGCAGAATTAGTTTTAAAGATTTTTATGAATCCATTAAAATTATACTTTACGTTGAGAAAACTACAAGTGCGGAAACGAATTGGTGTAAAAACGCGTAGTTTTAATATATATTGACAGTAGAGATAAAATCAATCATTTAGTTAGATACATTCCATTCCAATTAGAATAAGAATCCATAAGAATCTATTCTGATTAATATTTGTAATAAATCAACAAGAAAGTAGAACATAGAAAACGAAAGAGAAAATGTTTTTGTTTGGGATGGCAGTGACGCATTTAAGATTTGATGGCGATTTACAGGGTAAATCTTCGTTGAATCATTTAAAAATATAATTATTTATTTAAATGTTTCGTAATTACAATGAAGTCCTGTTATACCGCTGGATAGCAGTTTGTCAACGGGTTCGTGTATTGCACCATTTTTTACTACCTACTTACTATTTTTTCTGTTATAATGAAGTCATAAATATTATTGTTTATCTATTTTCGCCAACATATATCATTATAACTTTGCTTAACGAATATGGTTGGTTTAATGAACGTTTGTAAACCCCTTTGCTATCCTACGAGAGTAGTTTCATTTTATACCACCTTAAAGCGAAGTATCTGGAACAATCTCCGTTAACCTTTGGTGTTTCTGTATAAGTATTTAACATGCCACTGCTTACGTTATCCTAAGATTTCGTGCATCCTTGATAGCTAGATTAGTGATCGGCATCCGATGGACAGCAATATGTCATAACTGAAAACCTAATAATATTATTCCTATTAATATAAGTAATGATATATATCATGTGTCCGGAAATATGTTATTCTCGGCTCTCCTTGCAGCGTGCAGGACCGCAAAAAATTGGAAAAGCCTTGTCCACCAGGGAAATATGTTGTTCTTGGCTCCCCCTACAGCGTGTAGGACCGCAAAAAGAGGAGAGCCTTGTCCACCAGGGAAATATGTTGTCCTTTGCTCTCCCCGCAGCGTGTAGAACCGCAAAAAGTGGAGAAGCCTTGAGCGAGAACACGATCTAATGAAGATATGCTGTGCAGCAATACATAAGTGTACCGAAAACCAAATAATTTTATCATAAACACACCATATACTCGAACATCGACATTATAATGAAGATATGCTGTGCAGCAAT
This sequence comes from Hesperophylax consimilis, assembly GCF_061612785.1. Classification (NCBI taxonomy): domain Eukaryota; kingdom Metazoa; phylum Arthropoda; class Insecta; order Trichoptera; family Limnephilidae; genus Hesperophylax; species Hesperophylax consimilis. Next base: position 18,929,665 of record NC_142837.1, on the reverse strand, counting down.
ACATAAGTGTACCGAAAACCAAATAATTTTATCATAAACACACCATATACTCGAACATCGACATTATAAAAAAGGTTGTAATTGGGTGAATTTTTGTCATACCTTGAATAATAATATTTCAGCCTTTTTGAAGACACATCACAGCTTGCTTAACAATCTATTACTCCGAGAAAAATTCAATAATTTATTACATCGTCAATATTTTATATTAATTAAATTGCTCATTCGTAGACACAAACGAATAATAATTGAAGAAAACTACAAGCGTTTGGACTATCAAAAGTAAGTTAATTCACCGTATCATGTAACGCTTTTATAAAATCCGCCGATCGAAATATCTAACCTTTCGAACCTCCAGAGCTAATGTAAATTCTGTATTATATATGCGTGTTAATATTTATTTAAATATATGCAAAAATATCTGTAAACAAAACATATTTTATTATTTTATTTTGGTTTACCGCAGATTTGTAGGAAGAGCTTTAGTTAACCCTTTCAAAACCGTACTTTTATTTCCATATTTAGACCATATTTTAAGCTTAATAACACCTTAAAAAAATTTAGTTCACCAGTTACATTTTTTTCTAATAAGATTCTTATTATTTCTAGGTCTCAAAGGGATATTTTTTATTAGTCAGGAAAAAAAACCTATCGCACAAAGAATGATTTAATTTTAAAATATTAATTCAATGCATAAATATAAAGTTAAGATAAAAATAATAATGGATTTTGAAGCAAAACAGCCAAAACGGGATCTGTCATTTTATTTACAGTATTTGTTGCTGGAATAAAGGTTGCAACCTGGCATAAAAAATTGATGCTATGAGGAATATTCTTCACAAGCGATACGTAAAATACGGGGTGGATTTGTTTAACAAAATCAAAAGATTTAATTTTTTTGTTCATGTTCCTCACAAGGAACTCTAGTATTGAAAGGGTTAACTGTGGGAGAGAAAAGGGTTGCCTTGCATTGTGCTAAATGACACTCGAACATGAATACAGCCGCCCGCCTTCAGTCAGCCAGTGAACGAAGATTGGCACCGCAGCCTGATTAAATCTTGCTTCTCCCGGTTAAGCTCTATTATCGTATTCCGTGAACACTGCCTAGAATTTGTGTGGTACGCTACTGCTTCGTTATTACCGGATTATTATTCATACAACGATCGTACCACATTCGCGTTCATTCCTGACATGGTGAACGAGTGAGCTTTCGCGATTAACTAAATATAATAACGTTCGAATGTCGCACGACATTTATGCGTTTGATTTATTAGATGTGTGCTTATCCAACATCATTAATTTAAATGTTCTTCTGTGTATACATTTCTGGGGGTAGAGACCGCTAACTTCGTGAGGTGATTCTACGTGATGTTAGAATAAAAATATCCATTTTTTTAAATTCCAATGTTCTTATAATGCAAAAATATTTTTCCAAAGAAGAATACTTACTGTACAAAGATTTCAACTTTTTAACGTAAAAACTATTTTAAAACGTTTGAAAATTTAAAAGAGCAACCCATCTTTTTTACTTGCCCCCAGATACCCTGTATATTTCATTCAGAAATGCTTCATAAATGTATAGGTACGCAGAGGAATATTTATGAAGATAAAGGTATAGGATTCAAAGTGATTGCATTTGATATTGTACTTTGCAATAATACCTTAACTTATTTAGAATACAAAATATTGATACCATATTGCTCTCAGATTACTTTTTTTAAATATTAAAAAGAACAACATTTAAAAAACTATCATATACGATAAACGGAGAAACTGAATGAATTCCCAGACCATCTTAATTCTCTTCACAGTAAAATTAAGTTCACAATGAAGCTGGAAAACAAAGATAAAATCCTGCCTTTTCTGGATGTGGAGGTGATATGAAAACACAATGGTAGCCTAGGGCACACCGTATATAGGAAACCAACCCATACGAATCGGTACTTACACGCTTATTCACACCACCATCCAGCGCAGAACAGAGGACTTATCCATACGCTGGTGACCCAAGCGACCAGAATATGTGAAGAATATAAAATTGGAGCGGAACTTACAAAGCTGACCGATGCACTGGAGCGCAACGGTTACCCAGAAAGTCAGACAAGGTAAATCATAAGAGCCAAATCTACACCAAACGAAGACAGAATTGAACAAGAGTCGAAAGGCTGTGCTTTCCTGCCTTATGTGCACGATGTGACAGACAGAATTGCCAGGCTATTGAGAAAGTAAAGTATCAAGACTGTCTTCCTAACCACAGCCAAGATAGAAGACTTTCTGAGATCTGCAAAGACTAAGTTTCCTCTGGAAACAGATGGAGTGTATAAACTCAGCTGTTCCGGATGTGACAAGGTCTATGTAGGCCAGACAGAGCGGACTATTTCCAAAAGGATTTCAGAATACTTCAGAGATTGTAAACTCGGCCACCCCGACAAATCGGCAATTTCCGAGCATTTAATTGACACCGGGCATTACATTGGATTTGTTCCTGCAATCCTGGGGAGACCCAAAACTTATAGAACATGGCTGATTACGGAGGCCATTGAAATTAACAAAAATCCCGTAAATATTAATAGAGACGATGGAGCTAAGCTCAATAGTTCTTGGTATCCGGTAATTGACGGCTACACTAGAGCTAAACGAAGAATGATATGATAATAATAATAATAATAATATGTCGACTTTCAAAGTTTTTAAGTCGTAGTTTTTCCATATCAACAAAAATTAGAGTGAAGTTAGTGGCTGTCAAAACATACAATTCGTGTATTTTTCACATGTACATGCGATACATTAACTTCGATAAAATTTACATGAATAAGTATGCCAAAAACATTTAACGGTAATTTTGAATCCAATTTAGTGCAATTGCATCTTTTTCACCTATTTTATCACAATTAAACTTCTATGTAATCAGTTGACTTCATTGATTATATATTTTCCGATGAAACTGCCAGTCCGCCTAGTAATGAGATCATTGAAAATTCAGAATTAAATACGGTCGAAAATCATGGGTTTCACTCGACATCAGTATTTGTGGGATGGACCATACATTATTTCGTGTAATATTTTTTGGTTCAATCAAAGATTTGAGCTATGTGGGCTGCGAAAAAATTACAATGCAGCTTTGCCATCCTCCCATCTTATTTTTCCCCACTTTTCCATCGATTTTATTTTTTTTTTAATCATTTACGCAAAATTCGTAAAGACCATATTCTTTAAACACAACGGAAACGCTACACAACGGAAATCACAATGAAATGTTACATACAGGAAAATATGTTACACAAAGGAATCAAGTAAAGGCTAATTTACATTAGTGTTAAATAAATAATTCAACATTATTAAATTATGGAAGGTTGACCAAAAATCATTTACCACTTCTATTTACATATACAATTTTTGTAAATTAGCAAAAAAACCTTTTCTCATAAAAAACGAACCGTAAACTACCTAGTGTTGTATTAATTAATAAAAAAATATTGACGATTATTCCATGAAACCATGAATTTTACATGTACGATTTCCTTCCAGGAAATCTTCCGTATTCTTAGGCATATCATTACACCAGCATCAATATAAATTATTACTATAGTCGCGTAGACCCGTGCAAAATCACGGCCTACCATCATTTAATTTTTTTCTTAGTGATGTTCCTTTTCTTCATAGTTCTAGAAGTAGATTTGATCTGACGGCCTACGTTGTCGAGGGGTAAGGATCTCTACTATCAATCCGGAGGTCGCGGGTATTTGTTTAAGTTGTGTAATTTCACAATTTATTTATTTAATATAATATTTAGTATTTCAGAGTGCAAGATATTTTTCGGTATCGGTCTGGTCTAAGACTATCATTAATAAATGAAACAATTCTTTCATTGGCTTTCGTGACCAAATCTGAATAGCCAGGTACTTCCTCACTTTTCTCTTCTTTATCTCTTTCATCTCCAGACTCCTGATAATTGGGACTCTTATGCGGTATTTACATTAAAAAGGTTGAACTCCATTAGAATAAATATTAGCGCTTCCTCCTTTGGCGAGAAACTATAATATGAGTTGTTTTTAATAAAATAAAATGTCGCGCATTAATTATATCTTAAGATATAAATATCACGTGTCACTTTGTTCGTACACGCTAATCTCCAAAACCGCCCAACGATTTTTTTTAAATGTGTATGGTTGGTTCCAGCATGAAATACAGGATAATTTGGACGCGCGCTGTGGCGCAGAAGTCAAGATATTAAAAAAAAAATTATGGATTTTTTTTCAGTTTTCTCATCCAAAAATACATACAACCACGAAGGCGGTCTGTGGCTAGACAAGGTCTTCCATTATGAAATACAATCTAAATAGTTGAGTTAAATTGATTTCTAATCTTAACGCATAAGGCTGGCCGCATACATACGTTTTCCGTATTCGATTTCCGAATTCGTTTTCCGTATTCGGAATTCCGTGAGACTAGCGCAAACGTTCGTTTTTCTTCATTCGGAATGTATAAACGTCAGTACCAGTGTTGCCAACAAGGGCGATATATCGCCATTTAGGCTACTCAGAGCGAGAATCGGCGCCGAAAAAATCTAAAAGGCGACTGGTCGCCAATTAAGCTACTTCAAAAACATCAATTTTAAACATGTCCCACCTAACAGCAAATTCGGCAACTTTACGCTAGCTTATGTATGAGAAACGGCGATATTAGGTCAAGATCCGTTGGCAACACTGAATTACTGAACGGAAATTTCCGAACGTTTGCGTCGGCACAAACAAATTGTATGCAAGAGCTGCGTTCCACATGACGTCATTAGGTTTTTTCCATTCGGTTTCTCCGAACGCGCCGGCTAGCATTCGGAACGTGCGTAAGGAATTTGTTCCGTTCGGAACTAAAACGAACGTGTGCGGCAGTTAATGTATTTTCTACTGATTCCGTGCATTCGGATGTCCGAATACGGAAAACGAATTCGGAAATCGAATACGGAAAACGTATGTATGCGGCCAGCCTAAAAATTCAGCATGTTTGGGCTCGCAAAACTCGAAAAGTAGTGCACCAATATCGCTGAAAGTTTCAAAGATTGTTTTTATTAGTGCCAGCAGTGTTTAAAAATGTTTAAATATAAATGTTGTTACACAACTGGCGTTACACTACGAAAAAATTATATAATTTCTTGTTACCCTATTGTTAAAATTGCTTTTGCTATATTCACCAGACTGTATTTACAGCGAACAACAAATGCTGAAATATAAAATCTAAGAAAATTCATGACTGGTCAGTACAGTACATTCGAAATTTGTAAGGAACCAAAAATAGCAATCCACATTTAACAAAATATATAATACCTGTAAATAAAATATTCATAGAAATCGTTAGATTTTTTGCAAAATGAAATTTTTGTATTATTAAATTTTTTTTGTTACACACTTTACGGAAAACCATGTTCGTCACCATTTGCTTTAATTTGGTCCTGACCCAAATACCTTATAATGAATATCTTAAAATTGAAATAATATAGTCAGCCAAGATGTTCATTGTAAGGTATGAAGCGAATATAAATTATTAGCAAATTATATTGATAATACATATATTTAGTTATTTATTTTAATGATAAACTAATGTTTACATGACAATGTTTTGTTAATGCACAACACAAAGAAAACAAATTATTTATTCAGAATTAACGACACAAATGCCATTTACATGAAAATTATTGACGGTCATATAATATGGAAATATAGGCATATTGAAAACATTGCAAACGAGTTACCGGTGAAATATGATTTAAGATTTTCACGGCCAAAAGTATTTTTGTTATTTGTTTTTGGGGTATTATGCCGTGTTGCGCTAACTCCTTCTTTAGCCAACGTTTCGGACAGCATTGCAGTGTCCATCATCAGGGCAGATGTGTTATTGTTATTATATCAAATAACACATCTGCACTGATGATGGACACTGCAATGCTGTCCGAAACGTTGGCTAAAGAAGGAGTTAGCGCAACACGGCATAGTACCCCAAAAACAAATAACAAAAAAGAGTTACCGGTGGTGTATAATCTATTAACAACAGAACAAGATGTACTCCACCAATCATTGCTGTGGCTCAGTCTATCTGTTCCGATAGAAAAACAATATCGCGTGTTACTTTTACATCCAACAGATGGCGCTATTAAAAGTGTTAGTTCTACATGTTTTTACCTGTCACAGGTGACACATATATATATATAAACTCACACACATATATATATAAACTCACACATATATAAACTCACACATATATATATAAACTCACACATATATATATAAACTCACAAATATATATATAAACTCACACATATATATATAAACTCACACATATATATATAAACTCACACATATATATATAAACTCACACATTTTTTTTTTATTTATTGAATTTTTATACATACATGGTTACATAAAATATAGAAAAATGTATAAAAAATATTGAAATAAATGTACATAATTAAAAAAAAAAAAAAATCCCACGAAGGCGAAGCCTGAGTGTGGGTATTATAAGTATTTTTTATCTTATTTCTATGGTTTAAGTGAAGATACAATATTAAATATAAATTTAAGTTATTTTAAAAGAGTTACTGTAGAGATACAATACAAGAAACTAAATCATGTAACATGTAAAAGTTTTAAAATAACACAAAAAATAAGGTAAATACTAGTTTTTGAAGATCTTAAAAAGTGAATTAGCAGACAAAGCATTACAAACAATAAAATATATCCGCTGTTTTGTATGTATGTGAATAATAAAAAATAATGTATACATTGATATAAATGTTACAGATAGCTTTGCTAAAAATTATAAGAAAAAAATATCTAGTTCAGTGTTTTTTAGCCAAGATTTGATGTACTTTTTAAAAGATTGAAGGTTTACACACGTGTCCCTTTTAAAGGTTGTACATAAAGAATTATACATTTTTGGAGCAATAAAACTAATATGCCTTTGGGCCAACCTGGTTTTGCAGTGAGGCACAGCATATTCACAAGCGCCATGTCGTTGGCTGGCACGATTTGAATTTTTAATAAAGTTGTTTGGTCGCGTATAAATAAATTTAAGACATTGAGCACTATAAGTCTGCTTAAGGTCCAAAATTTCAGTTTCTTGGAACAATTGTTTAGAGGGATAGGATTTAGTCTTTTGGTACATTATCTTAATAATTGATTTTTGTGCAATTTCTAGTGGTTTTACATGATTGTTGAAAGTTCCGCCCCAGCCAATTATTCCATAGGAAAGAGATGAATGAACTAGTGAGTCATAAACTAGTTTCATGGTTTTTATATTTACTACATTACTCATTCTTTTAAAAATATATTTTAGGTATCTCAATTTGTTAACAGTTTTTTCAATATGGCTGGTCCATTTAAGTTGACAATCTATAGTTACACCTAAATACTTAATAAGTTTTCCAGATTTCATCTCCTCACAGTTACAGAATGTGTTTGGGTTACAATTTACGTTATGAAACTTCAAATTAAGATTGGTTTTAGGAGCCGACTTCTGTGTGTTATAGAAAGGAATACAAATAGTTTTATCATAATTTAGGGTAAGTAGGTTTCTATCTAGCCACTCTTTGACAATAGTAATACATTTGTTAGCTTTATTAGTAGTATCTTCCCATGATTTTCCTTGGACTGTTATTGCAGTATCGTCAGCAAATGAGAAAATTTTACCAGGTATTTTAATATTACATAAGTCATTTATATATATTAGAAAGAGTAACGGCCCCAATACAGTTCCTTGTGGTACACCATGTTTTACTAAATCAAAATTGCTCAAATATGTTCCAATTTTTGTGCATTGTTGGCGATTCAATATATAATTTTGTAACAGCATGAGACATTTGTGTTGAATTCCAATGTTGGATATTTTCTTTAAGAGAGTTCTATGGTTGACTGTGTCAAAGGCTTTCTTTAAATCTAAAAAAATGGTTAAAGTTTTGATGTTTGAGTCCAGGTTAGAATAAATGTTTTTGGTTAAATTAAATAAAGCATCATCAGTACCTAGTTTAGTTCTAAAGCCATATTGGTTAGGTGAAAGGAGTGAGTTTGATTCCAGAAAATCGACGATACGTTTTTTAATGCATTTTTCTAATATCTTAGACAATTGAGAAGTTAATGTGATTGGTCTGTAGTTGTCTGTTTTACATCTAGGTCCTGATTTGTGTATTGAGATGATGTTAGCTAGTTTGAATTTATTCGGAAAAATACTATCTCTGATGCATGCGTTAAATATATGGTGTAATGGTTTGATTATATGTTTTTTTATAGATTTAATTGTAGTGTTACTTAAGTTGTCTGGGCCATTTGCAGACCTAGCGTTTAGATTGTCAATGTGGTTTGTGATTTCAAGTTCAGTTATTTCGGGAAATTCGGAAAGTTCGAAGGTAGAATTTTTAGTCTTCAGAAAGTCTGGGGGTACATGCTCAGAGTGCAAGCTAAGAGAAGGATTATTGTCAATTAGGGTAGAGGCGATGTTTGTAAAAAAGTGGTTGAAATTGGTTGCAATATCTTTAGGATTATCAAGGATTATATTATTTTCAGTTATAATTTTTTGAGGAATTTTGTGTTCTTTTTGATTCCTGTTTGAGATCTCATTTATGATGTTCCATGTTTTTCGTGAGTCGTTATGTGCTTTTTGTAGTTGTTCAGAGTAATACTGGTGTTTGCATTTTTTTATAAGAGTATTTAGATAATTTATATATATAATATAATGGTTACGTTTGTTGTAATTTTGTGCTTCATTTGTGGATAGGCAATGCTTTTCATGAGTTTTACAAGATTTGAACAGTTTATTTCTATGCTGAATTGAGATTATTAATCCACGTGTAATCCATGGTTTTATGTGTCTGTGTTTACTTTTTGGTGCTGCTAATGGTTCATAACATTTTTCAATATGGTTTTGAATTATATCATAAAAGTTATTTAGAGATATATTTGTGTCATCATTAGAAAGCACTGAGACCCATGTTTCGGCTGTTAGTGAGATGTCTAGAGATATGTAATTAATTTTGGTTTTGATTTGCTGACCGTTAATGTGATCTGTGTAGTTAGGTAATTTTTCAGTACAATGACCATAGAAGGTCGGATAGTGGTCTGTTATGTCAATTTTGAAGGTAGCAGATCTATGTGGGTAACTTTTATTTGATTTGAGGAATATGTGATCTAAACATGAATCATTTGGATGATTAGGCCTAGTGGTACTGTTCACGTAAGATAGATAACCTTTGGTATACAATAAGTTCAAGTATTCATTTGCAGTTGGATTTAATATTGCGTTTTGTATGTTTATGTTGATATCTCCTACAATGAAGGAAAAATCGAATTGGTTCACATTAACTTCATTTATGAATGATTCAATTTCTAGAATGAATAGATTTGTGGATAAAGAGGGAGATCGATATATAGCCAATACTGAATATTTTTTTCCCCTTAAAGTAAATGTTACATGGACAGCATTAGAGTAATTGAATTTTAGTATATTTACATTTATAAAGATAGAGTATTATAAAATAAAGTAAGGCTATCATGCGAGGTATGTCTAGAGGGTATTGACAAGGTATTAAAGTTAGGTAAGCTGAAAGGGACACATTCTCGCATTTGGGTTTCAGTAAGTATTATTATATCTAGCTGGAAAGATAGAGAATTTAAAAGGATACAGAATTAGTCATAGTGTTTCCGGATACTTCTTATATTCATGTTCAGCATGTTGAAGTTAGTATCTTCGAAAATTGCATTTATTTCAATGAAGTTATCGCATTCTTGGGTTTTAGGAACAATATTGTCTGCGTAAGCCATTTTGTGTGAAGTTTTTATTTAATTTTGTCTTTTTTTATATGGGGTCCGAATTATTGTAGTGGAATATCATTCGCGTCCTTCACGAAGATTATTGGTGAATCCTGGTTTTTTCGCAGTAATACATTTCCGTTTTTTGTCCAAGTATATATATATATATATAAACTCACACATATATATATATAAACTCACACATATATACATAAACTCACACATATATATATAAACTCACACATATATATATAAACTCACACATATATATATATATAAACTCACACATATATATATATAAACTCACACATATATATATAAACTCACACATATATATATAAACTCACACATATATATATAAACTCACGTGTATATATTTGTGTCAAAATTTCAAAGCCATCGGTGAAGAACTTAAGGAAATTTTAGATTTTGAACAAACGAACATTTACATTTATGTTCAAATAAATTGTAGCTTGACACAGTACTACAATTGTAACAATAATACATAGTAGGGAACCTTTAGATAATGGTACGAATATCATGATAGATTAACGTTAATACATCAGGGCCATCCAACAGATAATGTACAATTTTATATAAAAATAAATTGTCTTCTGTCATTTAACTTACACACTTTTCAGATGGTTTTTGCGATTTATACCTAGTAAATTGACCTAGTAAAGAATACAGTTGAGGAATCGGTTTACAAACTGTCAATTACAGATCAAAGATTGTTATTGTTATAGGAAACAAGGATGTACAATTGTACAATGTCTATCCGCAATGATACAAACTATCCACAGTTCTTTAGAATGTTTGCAAGTACCGGACACGTCGTGTGCCAAGCGATATCAAACCTTTCAAAGATGATTGCTTTCGACTCTTCAGCCCTGTGATATTGTGTGCTCTATCAAAGCATTTGTTTTCAAGAACAATTATGTATTGTTATCATTTGCGGTAACTGCAATACTTCGGTTGCACTAATTGATACTCGAGCTGCAAAACTACAAAATAAACTTTAAAAAACATTTAAATTGCGCAGCTAACTGCATTGAAAAATGTTTTTACGTCATATGTACCTAAGCAAAAGATTTTTCATTTGAGTTTAATTCCAGTAAAATAGGAGCATCTATTAGACGATTATACCCACTGTCGTTTAGTTCGAGAAGATAAAAAAAATAATTTTTTGAACCATAATCATAATTTGCACAAGCTCTTTCTTAGAGTAACGACTGAGGAACTGATCAGTTTTGTTTTATAACATTACGCACAATTGTTTAATTAATTTTATTTATTCATGAACCATATTAATCATTTCCACAAGCTCTCTCTTAGAATAACGACAGAGAAACAGCTCAGTACTATTTTATAATATTACGCACAATTTATTCATGAATGCTATTATTCATAAACCATAATTATCATTTCCACAAACTATCTTAGAATAACGACTGAGGAACAGTTTGACTGAGGAATACTATTTTATTAAATAACGAATAATTATTTCATTAATGCTAATTATGTCACCTCAAATGTGCAATGTTTTATCTGAGAGTGTTTGAAAGGTGTAATTCCATTATTATTTTTTCTCTTCTTTATAACAAAACGTTTTGATAAAATCCCTGAATAAAATTCGCAAAAATCCAGCATGAAGCACATGGTTTATGATTAATAAAAATCTGAAAGTCGTTTAAGCTTTAAAAACGGGTGGATGAAAATCATTTCATCATTTAATTTGACCTCAGAATTTACAGAAAAACATGTTTTCCAGACTCAACTATTCTGCTCCTGATATTTTAAGTGGGGCTTGGCTTTTAACTGATAGAAATACGTTGGAAGATTATATGTTGTGCCAGATTTTAGTCAATAATTGATATCTGGTGATGATGTGAAGAACGACGATTTCAAAAGCAGCAATTATCCAATAATGGATTGGAAAAGGCTCGCCGTGTTTAGAACGTGGACTTTAAGAGTTTCTTGTTCGGGCCATTGTTAGGTCGTATTAATTTTCGAAAGCAATGTGATTGGTGTTTTGATTTCTAAAGTTACATGAATTTCTAAAATGATTGTCGTATTTCCTTTAAATAACTATTGAATTTGATTATTCTTGAAATTGCTTTGGAGATGTTACAATTTTAAGATCTGTGTATCATGGTAGGATAATATAATTTTTTTTTTTACACCTACCATAAGAAAAAAAAAATTCAAATTTCAATGATTGGTAATCTCATCATAAATGTACCAAAACAATTAACTTGTTGATTAATAAAAGCTGATCGATTAGTTCGAGGCAAAACAGGATAAAAAAAATATGATTTATTTTCAACTCAAATCTAACTTGAAAAAGTATGTATTTATTATATGAAATAAAATGTATTTTATCAAATACGATAAAATCTATGTGTAACATAGTTTAATTCCAATATAAAACATGGATAGTAGGTATTTTCAGTGTCTTAAATTTAGAACAGGTAGCCATTTTTTTATTATATTTCTTAGCAATGTCAATAGCATCGAAAATCATTTTGTTTTCCTTGTGAATTATGAATAGGAGCATATCAATTAACCCGTGTACTTATAGTCCAGTCAGTGGGGGATAAAAAAGGGCTCTACCTTGCAAAAGGTTAGGTAGTAGCGATTTTCACATATGTTGTTAAGATTGGGACTCTAAAGAAAAAAAAAGTTTTCGACCTTGGGGGGGTTGAGCTCGACCCGCCATCTTGGATTGAAGGTGCAGAAATTTGTTTTTTTCGAAATAATTATGAAGTGGTTGATTTTATAACCAAATTGTTGAGTGCAAACTTAAAGACAACTAAATTAGCTACATTTTTATAGAAAGTTTTTTTTTATAAGTCTAATAGGTAACGAGTTACAGCGGTTGAAAGAAGAAAATTTTGACAAAAAATTGTAAAACTCCAGTTTTCTTGATAAATTTTGTTGATAAAAAGCTGTTGGATTGGTTTTCTCAGCATTGTCCCTTCCCCGAAATCAATTCACTTATTTCTATCAGTACTGGAATTGTCGTGGATGAAAAGATTAATTGTCATTTATCCAGAGAAATAGGTACCGAGAGGATGTCGAACATGGTTACCACGTCTGAAAATTTTGAATCTATAAAATTTAAACGTAAGGACAAAGTTATTCCATTAGTAGCAGTCAACAGCAGCAAAGGTCGGCGAAACAACTATTTCCATCAACCCGCTAATGTTGTTCCAGAGAATGTGTATTGTGAAGAAATCCGACGAAGAATTGAAGGATTTCCTTAAATTCGAACTCGCCCCATTTCCTTTGTCGCTTTTCACTGAAGAAGGAATGCGCAAAGGTACGAAATCATCATTTTATGGTGTTTTCGAACAACTTCCAGAAGGCGTGCAACTTGAAGGTAGCAAAATTAATGTTGTGGATGGAGGATATCTTTTACATAAAGTTTTATGGAATCGGAAGGATTATTTTGGGTCAATTTGCGAGAAGTATGGAGAAGAAGTACGTTCACTATGTAAGAAATCACTATGGATCACATGCAGTCATTGTTTTCGATGGATATCCGCTTGATGTTGTAAAAACGACCACTTCACAATAATTTTGAAAAAAACAAATTTTGGCACCTTCAATCCAAGATGGCGGGTCGAGCTCGACCCTCCCAAGGTCGAAAACTTTTTTTTTCCTTAGAGTCCCAATCTTAACAACATATATCAAAATCGCTACTACCTAACCTTTTGCAAGGTAAAACTCCCCACTATTACTAGTGTAAGCAAATTCATGTATTTTGCGCATAAAAATAAGATTTTTATCATTTACAAAGTGTGCTGGGGTGAAGTACACTAACTTCGGGAGGTGATTTTATGGTTGTTGTCAGATAAGTTTGTATGGAAAAATAGATATTTCTAAAAAATACATGGATTTGCGAAAAAAAAATTATCTTTTTTACCTCTACCATTATGTAAAATCACCTCCCGAAGTTGGCGCACTTTTAGCCGGACACCCTATGTTTATTAGTGATGTTCCAAACAATATTTTATTTTTAGTCTCAAAAAGAAACTTATTGCAACTTTCAACCGAATTCTTAAATTTACTCTTTTACAGAAATAAATAAGTTTAAAACACCTTGACAGGTGTTTCCGTATGGGAAAATCGGGTTGTTTCACGGAATTTGAAGAATTCATCAAATTTCGAGGTTTATTTTGTGTGAAAGTCCTATTCAAGTTCTGTTATTATTTATTTATCAATTTTCGAGAAATCGACAGTTTAAATTTAATCAGTTTGTACATAAGTATTGTATAGCTAAAATAAAATCAATTATGGATTTCCTCCTTGTGACTTTACCTCTACTGGGACAGCATAATGTGGAATAAGTAAATTAGTAATTTGTGAGAAAGGAATATGAATCAAAAAAATTATACAAAATAAAAGATACATTTATAGCCATGGAGAGAGGTTGTAGATATAAATCAAATCATAATAGACATATAAACAAAAGAGACATAAACATTATTCACAAACCATCAAAGAAATATTATTTTATGGACCTCTGGTATTTGGTTCGTTAAGTTTGCAACTGAAAATATCAACCTTGTATAATACGCTATTGTAATTATTGCATAGTCTTTTGAGGCAAGAATTCTGCTTATAGTTCGTTGTGCTTTGATCAACATATTATTATGGGCCGGTTGCTGCTTCACAGAACAGAAATAATAACAGAACTTGGCTCTGGTGCACGATTGCGATAACTTCGAGATTTGGAATGCGCGGGCGGTTGACCTATTAACAAGACAACAAAATAAACTTTTAAATGTTATTTAGGCATAATAAAATAATTCCAAAACAACAAACATAAATAAATACTTAAATACTAAGGACGGGTTGTTTCGGAGAACTTGAACAATTCTTCAAATTTCAAAGTTAATTTTCAAGTTCTGTTAAAGATATTTTTAAGTTCTGTTTTTATTTCAGTTCTATCAAGCAACTAGCCTATAATGATATAATAACAGAATTTGAATAGAACTTTCACAGAACCCGTAAATGAACGTTGAAATTTGATGAATTGTTCAAATTCTCCGAAAGAACCCGTCCTTAGGTTAAATGCATTTTAACATTCTTTCTTTACGTTTGATGGAATATTTTTTTCTAATAAAAACAAAACAAATAGGAAATGTGGGTTAATCCTATAAATGGGAATAATATAACAATTGTAGAAAAAAGATGAAAACTTAGATATTGTAATTATATTTATGGAAGTTATCTATTTAAGCAATCCCCTTCTTTATTTCACGTTTAAATTTGTAAATAATTTTTATCCTATAGATTAAAAAAAAAAAAAATTCTATTAAAGTTTTTTACTCTTTTTGTGTTAATACCGCACTATATTCCCAACTCCAACTTCTCGTTGGTTATGTTATGTGGTTGAAGGGAGTGAAAAAGACTAGGAGATGGGGAGAGGCAGGTTGGAAAGTACCTACCTGACTATTCAGATCTAGTCATCAAAAACGGTTAAAGCCATTCAAAGCTTCGAATTTTTACCGGGGCGATAGTGAGAGAATCTACTGCTCGATATACTTCATATCAGAACGTTACTCATTCGATTCAGGTCAAAGGTATTTATTTTATGCTATTGTGATAATTTGGAAACTAATAAAAATGCATCATTGATCTGATCGTTTAGACTTTTTTCATCAATTATAATTTCGAATCAAAATAAAATCATAATCCCCTTTTAATTTTCACTCCATTAAAAAATTATTATTTTATTCCCGCTTTGCTTCAAAATACCATAACTCCAGAGGATTTATCTTTATCGTCCGATACGACGAATAAATTAACGTCAAATAGCTGGAGTGGATTGAACATTGAATAAACGACCAAATAATCCACCTGTTCAAGTTTTAAATACATCTTGTCAATTGATTTCTCTCTTTTGAGGTCCAATCCACTTTTCATAGGATATTGTAGAGTAAATTCTTATTACTAAACTATTCAAACGTAATGTATGTATATTTTTGGCGATGAAATAGATATAAAGGCTATGTGACAAAAAATGGACAGCATCAATTTTTTTTCAAAATTACCATTCGAAAGATTGCAATATTCGGAATTAGTTTATTATTTGTCGTCTTGACATCAATTTTTACAGCTTGACAGTCATGATGGAAAAAATCAGATTTCTTTCTTTTAAAATCGAACATTGGACGCACCTGAACATCGACTGAATAATTCAGGAAATAAGTAGGTACTAGGAATTGACACGAAGGGTATTGAAACTTGTCAACTTGTGAAAACGGTGACCGGATAAATCATCAAAATGATCATTCATCTCATCTTTAAATACTTATATAAAGTCATGGAAAGTGAGGAAACAAATATCCCTTATATAATATTTATATATATTAACTCGGTTATGTAGGTTAGGTTAGGTTTAATTTTTTTTTTTCATCGTTTCTAATGACTCTATATCACTTTTTAAAGTTGAGTTAAATTGTCACTGTGTTGAGTTATCATGGAACCGTAAAAACATTATTTCTTATTTCTTTACTGTACTCTTGTTTCTTTTTTTACACTAGCTTCACACAGTAGGTTCTGAGAAAGAAAATCATAGCGGCCTGTCTCATCTTTGGGAATGCCGTGCGGAGGGCCTTTTTAGGGAAACGAAGAAGAGGAAGTTCAGGAAAGGAAAAAGGCATGAGGAATGGGTGGGAATCTGAAGGTCAATGTGTCCAGGAGTGACGGACGTGTGTAACCACTGCTATGCAAGGTGATGGTTCGAGAGACTCTGGTTGAATAGGTTAAAAGATATCCCTGACCGGAGTCTATCCCGATCCGGCCCACTACGCAGTAGGTAGGCAAATGCATCCACCGTCAAGACCTAATCAAACCTCACCTCACACCATTTCTTTTTAAAACAAAACATAAAACATGCAGGGGTGTTGGTTTACCAATAAATGATTCCCGAGACGACGGCACCCACACCCTGCATCCAAATTGAAACAACATAATAATAGTTTTATGTAAGTTAATATATAAGATGTACCCACCATAATAATCTTTTTTTTAATTTATATGTTAGAATATTCAGTTAACATTTTCATTGTATTTTAAGTTGAAATTTTATATCTTTTAACTTTTTATTTATACTTCAGAATCTTATGCATGTTTTATGTTTTGTTATAAAAAAATAGTGTTAAATAGAAAAATTACTTTCTGGTTGGTTGTGTCATACAAACATTTTTATTCGCATCATTCATCTAGCCCTTTAAATATCAGGAACCCAAATGATGTTTTTCAGTCATGTATGTTAGTCATGTATGATGTTTGGCACCAAATTTGGTCTCCTAACAATTAAAGGGCTAGTATCAGCAACGCTATTACTGAGGGTGAGATGCATGCCATGTCGGCCATGTCAAGAGTCAGAATAATAGAAGAGTATGTATGAGACGATGTATGAATGTGAATGAGGCAAGGAGTGTGTGCCAAGACCGAGTTGTTTGGCGGTCCGTCCTCTCTGCCTACGCCTGTGGGGAAGCAGTTAGTTTGTTAGTTAGAAAAGTATATGAGGTAATAATTTATTTCAAGAAAATATGAAGAAAAAAAGGTTTCAAGTAATATCTATGAAATTCTGTATACCGAGGGTTTTTTATTTCAACGTTTTAATAGATTTGTTTGGGGTTGTGTACGCAAAGTATTCATTTATCACATTTTGGCAATGCAAGTATAAATCTTAGTCTAGTACTATTTTAATGAAATGCTCAGCCGTATCACCCCGCACAGCCCCTTCTCCTTACCTTTACCCTTCTCCTGATGTTACCATTTCGCAGTGGACCTGATCCACTGGATCCTTGTTAATGTGGCTTCAGCGGTCACTTCTCTGTAATTTCTTTACGGGTACGGAGAAATGCCTTTGACGGTATTACGTGATTCACGGAACAGCCAGGATGAAATTACAAGGAATTATCTACAACCAATGTAAATTACGCTCGTTAAAACTACACACTAAGATTCAGCTTTTCTTAAAAATAATTTCACATTAAAAAAATCGATAACCACATTCGAAAAAATCTTGAAAATGACAATAGTAGTTTTTATGTAATCTGCTAGTTTAATATTTATACGTTTTTTGTTAATTTTGTAATGAAATCGGTAAAACATGAATCGCTTTGAAATGGTTACAAAAAAACATGTATCGCTTTGAAGTGATCGTTTGTAATTTGAACAAGTGTAATTTCAATGTGTTTATTGAGTGTTGTGAAAGAAAATATGTTACACCAGGCGGTTATTTGCAGATTCAATCATTATAAACCTTAAGCAGGGGATACAAACATTTTGACAAGTACATCGGAGTTAAATCTATATAAATATTTATATATATGGAATTTATATATTATATAAATTCCATATATTATATAAAATTCCAAATACGGACATATGCCTAGTGTGGTAGTCAAAAAGCATATAAAAACTTTTTACAAAAACTTATGTGAAAAAAGAAAATTTAATAAAAAAAATACACAAAACAAAAACACATAGACATGTCAAGGCTTGCACTGTTTGCCTTTTTGAAAAACGTCCTCTCTATATTCGGATAACTCATTTTGTGAAACCGAGATTGTTAAATTTTAACATATTACAAATACCTTAATACGGAAATGTAGGTACCTAGCGTTATATTCGATGAGCATATAAAATCTTTCTACAAAAAACTTATATGAATGAAAAAAATAAAAATAGGGGAAGGGAGGGCAGGATGGAAGGCTTAACTTTAAGATGTAAAAAAAATATAACAACATAATATCAATCCTTTATTTTAATAAGTCTTCAGAGAGATCTTAAATGCTTATAAAATTGAGTTATTAAAAATAATTAAAATTGAGTATAAAATCTGTTAGGACTCATAAAAGAAAAACAGGAAAAATTCCATCTTGCCCTAACCCCGAGGGCAGGATGGAAAGCTTATAAGGGCAAGATGGAATGAATAGGATATCCTTACATTTTACAGTTGACACATAAAAGACAACCGTTTTCTATGTCTGAACATAGTTCATGTGCCCAACCACAACACTCTGGACACTGTACCCAGTCCTCTGTGGGCCGTTCCACATATGCTTCTCCACATAATACACACAACACATCGTCTTGTGTTGACTGCTCCGGATGTTGTAGTATGTTCTCATCTTTTTCTGTCCTTTTCCCCTTTCTTTTACCCTTTCCTTTGCCCTTTCCTTTGTTTTCCTTGCCATTGATGACCGGATTAAGGACTAATTTTGGTTTCGCTTTCAGCTCCTTATTTTTTCAATAGTTTCTTGGAATGAAGAACTTGTTGGGATTTCTGATTTTTTACATCTCAATTTTCGCTTCTTTATTATTGTCGGAGTAAGTTTTGGTGATGGAAGTATTTTAATTGGAGAAATTTAGTACGAGGTGGATGGTTGTTCCAAACTCTTATCAATAACACCTGAACTTGTTTTAAATATACTGTCTTCTGACATCGTATTCTGTGTATTATCAAAATTAAGTTGCACTTCTTCATCCTGTTTTTTTTCATAACCTTCATGGACAGTAGATGTTTCATTGGTAATATTGTCTACCATGTTGACGTTTATTTACGAATAATCATTTGTGTCGATATTTTTGTCTCCCTCATCAGTCAGAATGAAATTTTGTTCGCTTTCAATTACTGGAGCGTTTTCATAAAAAGTGGCCGGTGCAAAGTCTACATATGTAAACAAATGTCTATATATGGGAAGATGCCAGCCTTTCTGAACCCACTAGTGGCATTTCGCACAGTAGCACTTATGTTCATAGGCGATGCATACTAGCCTAGCTATATCAAACTGATTTACTCTTCTTCCAGGATGATTCTTTTGAAAAGTGTCTAGGCTTGCTCAAAAGCCACTTTGAATGAACGGTAAACCGAGACGTCCAATGGTTGCAGTTTGTGGCTTGTATTGGGGGGGAATACTGACCATGATTATATGTTTTTCTCGAGCTAAAATTAAAGCTTCTAGATTTTGATGAGTAACATGATTATCTGGAATTAATTAAACAGGTCTATCTGCTGTTGGTATTGTTTTCTCAATAAATATTTGTAGCCAATTGTTAAAGGTGTCGTTAGTTATCCAGCCCAAATCAGTTACACCACACTTGAGAGCCATTGGGAGCTCCATCCAAAAGACGTTCATTCATTCTCTTCCTCTGTCCAAATATAAAGAAAGGTGGAATGAAGCGACCAATAGCACTGCAATCACAAATCACAGTGGTAAATTGCCCTTTTTCTGCTGTTGCTACAACGCCTACTTGTGTTTTGCCTTTTGCAGAAATTACTCAAGGAGGTTTAGAGGCACTATTCTTGACACCAGTATCATCCATGTTATAGATGTCGTCGGGTCGTGACACAAAGTTATTTTGAGAAATAACCATTCATAGGTTCCGGTGTCCTGTAAGTTAGTTGGTGATGTCTTTTCATAAATCCGTTAAGCCATGCTCTCCCAGCCTTCTCACATGTAAATGGATGCGGTATTTTGTTTTGTACCCCCAACTCATAAGCAAATTGCTGTAAACTTTATTTTATTAAGCCGTAAAAAAGGGTGTCCCGTTCAATGGCAAGGTCACAAATCTTTCTCTCAAGTTCTTTCGAAAAAACAGTTTGAAATCTACCTAGGTTTTTGGACGCGGTACCTTTTTTGATATAGATGTTTAAGGTTCCGATCGCAATTCCGTATTTCAATAAAGCTGCGCGTATTGTAGTAGTTACAGCTTCGTCCATCACTATCTGCATTTTTTCTTCAGTTCAAGATCCTATGTTTCTCTTTGTAATATACTTGAACACCATTTATAAAGAGAATCATTCTCAATTAGTTGAAAAAAATTAAAACAGAAACAAAATAATTGCACGCGGGCAAAATGGAAACTATTCCATCTTGCCCTAAAATGCAATTTTCCATCTTGCCCATAAGCTAACTGCCAATAATAATATCAATTTCTTAGAAAATCCTTTAATTTTTTTCCTCTTTAAATATCAATTCATACAATCTATTCCTTATAGTTAGTGTTTATAAAAACAAAATGGTAGTATTACTTACTTTGTATGAGTAATCACACTTTTAAAGTCCACCGATTTTGTAATAATTCGTCGCGAAAATACAAAACACGCGTGTAAGTCGCTTGGTGGCGCGAGCCGAACCGAGTCACCGGACATAAATACAACATGGCCGCTTATATCTGTATGCGTAGAGACACGGGCACTTTGTCGCGTGGTTGGCGATAGGTAGATAGTTTCCATCTTGCCCGCTCCTTCCATCTTGCCCTCCCTTCCCTATATAAAAAAAAACAGACAAAACAAAAAACACGTAGAAATGTCAAGGATTGAACAGTTATCCTTTGTGAATAGCGTTCTTTTTATTTTCTGATAAATCATTTTGTGAAACCGAGATTGTTCAATTTTAACATGTTTGTCTTTTCTATCACTCAAAAATGTTTGACCGCACGCTTAACACTAATCAAAAAATGTACCATCGTTCCACTTAAAAAGAGTTATTACCTAAATTCTATAAATTTTAAAACATTATTTAGTTTTCCTGAGATATCTACGGTTCTATAATCAAAGTTTTCTTTACGGTGTCATCCATTTAGAAGAGGGCACTTTACCCAGACAAGTTTTTACAGTTTTATTACCATCAAAAATAGTAGCCACCATTCGTGGTCCATAAGTAAAATGCCTACCTTACTTGAATTTTATAAATAAAGAGGATGCGGCTTTGACATCAAACAATTATGACCATTTAAAAACTTATTCATATATAATATATAAGTATTGTTAAATACGGTTATTCGGAAATTTTATTGTATAAATAAGGCTGATCTTCAACTGATTTCCTCAATTGGGAAACAATTGCGAATTCATGTGGAGAGATTAACAATATGGCGACTTTATTTTATCAAAAAACATATGACGCGTTTAGCAATTCAATCGGGCCTGACTTTAAACTGACTGTAAGTAAAAATATACATAAAATATTATGATTTATATTTATTCTTATTATTTAGATGTGTTGTGGCTTCAGTTGATCTTCCTTACATATTATGTGTACGAAGGTAGATAAGTGCCATTAAAGTATGTAAAGAAATTGATAATGGGTTCTTGTACGTTCATTGTTAAAGAAGGATTTTGTATAATCATCGTAATAGCAAAATTAACTCTATAACTATATAAGATTTTTTTCTATTTGGCTAAATGACTCACGTGTTTAAACATTATTTCTATAAATTCTTTGTCAATTCTATGTTTATATCACGTCACCACAATATTGCCGATTTAAATACTGTAACTTAAATACAATCTAATATTTTCGTGTTTCAAAATATATTCTTTTATGCCATAATACTATTATTTCCGACCTTATGTCCGGGTTGAACCTTCCCCACAGGAAAAACTAAACCCTTCCGCAAACTTTTCCACAAATGATAATCTAGTCAATCCACATTATGCAAGGGCATTATATAAGCACAATAAATACAAAACAATACAAGAACAACACGTCAACCCACCAGAGTTCAAATTGGAAAATAATTCACCGACTCCAGATATTTTAATATCAGAGGGTTCGGCTCGGTAAAACTCCAAACTGGACCTATAAATCCTACTGATCCCTCAATATAAATATTTAAAAAAATCTTTTATGAATTATTATAATAGTACTATTATCATTTTGTCTGCTTCTTTGTTTCGTAAAGAAGAATAACCTTCATGACGTTATAATTTCTTAAATAATTTATATCTATTACCAACGCACAGGCAGTACCTGCGTTGGTTCCCATTGCATACAATATAACACATTAAACTTATAATACATAAATGTAAAAACTATGGGAGTAATAGTTTAATGAGCAATTTTTCTATTTTCTTATTTAACACATCCTTTAAAATTACATCAAAATGACTTCCAAACCATAAATGTCGGACATCCAAATTCAGAATGATATAGTTTTCTTATTTTTTCAAGAACCTTATGTTAAACTGAAATAAACATTCTAGATCTTACATTATTAAATATTAAAAGTAAGTACCTACTTTAAAAACTTCAAAGTAACTTCGAAATTGGATGTATTGGCCCCTTCACTCGGTTTTCGTTTGCAGAGTTTTTTTACTTTGTTACATATACGATTTGTAATAAGGTGTGTGTGCATCGCTTTACTTACATCGCATCTATGGTCTTGGTGTGTGGGACCTTTAAGTAGGTACCTACACATTGTCATTTTGCAATTGGTCAAATTGACAGCGCTGGAATTCTGACTTGGAGAGTTGCCAAACCTGACGGAGCATGGCTCTGTGATTTGCATTAGAAGCAGTGGCCATTCTTTGATCACCAGCCCATAAGAGCAGCGGGCATTCCTCTTGGCTGAGGTTCGACAAACACATTCGCCAATTTTTGTGAGCATCAGCTTTACATATGCAGCATTGACCATTGGATTGATAGAAACGGATGGCATCTGCCGATTCTCACTGGTTAAGAGGGACCCTTATGGAGTCCAACAGCCTGAGGCTGTTTTGCATTAGACTACAAGACTATTTTTTGGATAAATTATAAACTGGGAGTTGCTGTGAAGAACCGGAATCTACTACTTTGCATCAAGAACGAACTGGTATCACACCTTCATTTTACCTATGCGTAAATCCCTTTTTCAGACAGATTATATAGTAGGATGCTAGTTAATTTCTTTTTCGTTATGTCTTTTTTGTGGTAATACATTTTTAGTATTCTTAAATATTTTTTTGTTTCTAGATAATAAAACCATCTTTACTTTTATTTTTTGCCACTTAATTCCACGGTAACAACCTTTTTTATCTTTGAGTTTTAAAGTTTGAACGAGCTAAAAACAATATTAGAAGGTGACCTCGAGAAGCTATACTGCTTTATTTTAGATACCTGAACTCTATTTAAGGTCATGAAGATTTTCCAGAATCCATTGCGAATTCAATACTAAATTTTTTTTTTTTTTAAAGAAAGACAAACATTCCCGGGTTACGAATAACCCAACAATGTTTGAAAATCTCCTACTACCACCACAGAAAGCCGAAAATGTTGCTTGTGTTGTGATGGAGGACTTAGCCAGCCGGGGAATCGAACACGCGATGCTCGGGTGAGACCCAAGCGCTATGCCCACTCAACCACTGACCGGTTTAAGATAATTTAAAATAATTGGTAAATAACCTCACAGAGCTGTACTATTTATGTGGACGGCCTAGTTCCACTCCTTCACCGGGGTGTCCACGAGTACCGTGCATTTACCTTACAATTAAACTGATTGATCAGTTTCGTAGGATCTAAGTAAGAGAAAATAATGTAAAAAAAAAAATGAATAAACACATTAAAAAAAAAAATTTAAAAGAAAATCAAAGATAAAATCATAATTTATTTAGATATCGGAATTGGTAGCGAGACAATAAAATATGACGTTGTTGTTATCACAGCGTTGATTGTGAGTCAGAATAACACATCAGTTGAGTTGCGCAGTTGGGAGATGGATCTGGATCGATGATGATGATGACACCAAGGGTAGACGGCGATTCGTGCGGTAGAATGGTCGAGATGCGGGCAGTGGGTGGACATCGCGTTGATGGAGTTCGGACTCGTGGGCTTATTCAGCACTGGTGAAGGCGAGGAGTCTTCCGGGTACTTCAACGTGAATGAGGTAGCCGAAGGTGCGATGGACTTAGTCGGCAGATGAGCGGGAGATACAGGCTAGCGACGATGGTCGCGGAGCCGAGGAGCAGACGGCGATGAGCTGGTCGCAGGGTCTAAGCGCGTGAGGTTAGCGCTGGCCAGGAATGATAGCCTGGGCCAGGGCGTTGAGGTGAAGAAAGATCGAAGCGTAAAGCGGGGGGAACCGGCCATAATGGCCGATTCCTCCCTTACGCTGAGTCGGACTTCTCGAGTGGGATGATGTCGCGTCAAAATTGTTGAATGGAATGATGTGGAATGATGATGTATTTAGGTCCTCCACCGCTTATATAGCTGCTGATTCCTTTGTTTTTTCCTGCCACGGGTTGGAGTAGCGTCTGGACGTCAAACCCGCAGAATCGCTGACTCGGTTGATTGTATAAACGTTTGCATCACCCTGAAAGCAAACACCCTCTTATCAGCAGTTTACGTATTGCGGTCCCAATATTTCAATTTAAGTTACGCAAGACTGATTGTTGTCTCAGCTTTTTAACTCGTGCCGTCTAGTTATGACATGATGACCCTAGGAGCGGTGACGTAACTGCTTCATAGATATTAATAAAAATTAGATGTTTAACCTTGGTACAAATCGCTATTTCATATTTAGGACAAAT
Source organism: Hesperophylax consimilis (assembly GCF_061612785.1). Classification (NCBI taxonomy): domain Eukaryota; kingdom Metazoa; phylum Arthropoda; class Insecta; order Trichoptera; family Limnephilidae; genus Hesperophylax; species Hesperophylax consimilis. The sequence continues at coordinate 18,904,555 of NC_142837.1, read as the reverse complement.
AATGGAAAAGGTTGTTTTTATTTTAAGGTTATAATAGACTTTTAGTCCCTTCGGTAAATTCCATCATTCTGGATGGAAAAAAACACATGAATGAACTCTTTATTCACTCTTACTGTGTATTAACCTGATTTTAATAGCAACCTACAAGTTCTGCCAGTATACCCATTTTTGATTTTCATTAGTATTTCTTTATTTGTATTACCGAGACAGCTATTTAAATACGTTTTTTTTTGAAAAATTATGCGAATAACATTAAGATTTTTTTATGCCTGAATATAAATATATACTGAACTTATATATTAACTTTATATTGAACACACATTAAGAGATTGTCATGTATAAAAGCCACAACTCAAAAACAAAAAAAAACCACTTCATAAAAATTGTTCAGTGTTTTTCAAATTTCTGTTGATTTGACCTGTAGACAAATATTTGTTTCTTCAAATTTTGCAATTTCACTTTGTGGCACCATTTTATTAATAAAATAATTAAAACACTTTGTTTTTACCACGATAATCTTTATTTTTTATATAAAGTCTATGTATAAAAAATAAAGATTATCGTGGTAAAAACAAAGTGTTTTAATTATTTTATAAATATTTGTTTACTTGTTACATTTAACTGAAACGGTAATCTCCTAACATAAAATGATAAGCGTAAACCTTGCCGTAAATTAATATTAACTAGAGATAATAGTAAAGAGGGTTTTATTATAAGTTGGTATTTATGCACAAGATATTTATATTTTTTAAATATAGCTAAATAAAATTTACAACAACAAAAAAGACGTCACAAGTTGTTATATTGCGGAAAACTGTTTTTTATGATGATTTTTAACTTGACTTTTGGCTTACGGTGATTTTGTATGTATTTGTTGTATTATTTCGATTCATTTAGTTCCCCTATTATTTTTAATATTTTATTTTTGTAGTCCAAATATGCAAAGGTATTATTGCACTGTATTACGCGTGACAGCTGTTTCGCATTCCGAAGGCATTATCAAATAGATTTTTGGTGAAAACAATTCGATAATGCCTTAGCAAGGTGAAACAGCTCTCACGTATATCAATAATTATACAGCAGAACTTGTTTATAATTGAACCGATAATTTTAACGAATATAAAAATAAGAATTTTTTAAATTATTTAAATGTGAACTTTAGTTCACTAATGTATGTAAGTTAACACTTACGTAATCTAAAAGAAATTAAATAAGTAGATATAACATTTACAAAAAAACACAACAAAAGTGACTTGTAAAAAAACATTGTTTTCATCGCGTTTTCATATTAGGCAGCTAAAAATCTTTGCATTTGCGGTAACCAGCAACTTTTTGAGAGAAATTAATATTCTGCTAGTAAGCCGCCACACTGAATTAAAACAACGTTACTTCTCAGCGTGTGATCGTTGATTGGCTAAAATACGCACCATTACTTTGGAAGATGCTGTAATTATTGTATCCACTGATAAGCGAAGATTCGTGAACCCTTTAAGTCCTGTGGGTTTGTAATCTTTTATTATATTTTTTGTTTGCCAAAAGAGCAGTAAATTGCTTAATATATTGAAACACGTTGATAACTAAGCGGCGTCTCTTGCAACCTTTTCCACAAACATTTCTTCAAACGTTTCCACACACATTAACCCAAACATTCGAAATGGGGGCGTTCCGGTTCGCATTTTTGTTCGAAAACGCAATGTTTGTATTTTCCATGACCTATCGAAAACATTCTCCGCGCATTCGAAACGAGGAAAGCAAGGGGGGGGGGGATTATTTCACTTTGGACAACCACCGCGCTGTGAGGTCGGTAACAGATCACGGAGCATAAATCGCACTGGTTTTTGAGGTTAAATGAACTGTGCGAGTTTAATAATTATATGAGTTATGTATAATATAATAATAAATATAATTTTACATGAATATTTTGGTTTTAAATTTTAATATCGTAGGAGAAGTCTTGTACTGTCGATTCCTGATAAAAATTTAAAAAATTAGGTTGAAGGTATGGCTGAACCCAAAATCTGTGTTTCCTCTTCTCAGAATTCATCTTGACAGTTGACAAAGAAAAACTGAAAGAACACACGTCTTCCTCATCAGACAAAATGTCTATGACAACATCCACCTCGCCCCAATATTTCAAAAAATGGTTGAGACCAAATGTGGACGAAAACAAAAATTATTGCGCTAACTTTTGAAGAATTGTTTGTCGAAATGGTTGCAGGAGAACCTGCTTCACAGTAGTATATTATTAGTGAAGAATCACCTGTTTAAAGGGTTTTGATATATTTGAGACATGTCACTTTTGCGTCAAAAGTGAAGCTACTAGAATTATGTCACATCAATATATTTAGAGGGGCACCTCGTACACAGAAATGATTTTTACCTTTCGATGTCTTAATGTGAACCATTTTTTATGTGTGAAGTAAAATACACGCCTAGCACCTATTGAGCTCTTACTTCCTAAAAGGAAAATAAAACGTTACGTCCGATGAGTCGCGTTGGTCTGAACTTCCGAAGTTATTTATAAAATAGATGCAAGTCAATTGTTTCTTCCGAAATCTGGGGACGGTCTGACTCTATTTAGGCTGACTCAGATAAGTTATTTTCAAATTAATTCCACTTCGCAGGCATATACGTCTACGCAATATTTAATTTGTGGATTTTAAGTGAAACGTTTATTTAGTATTTAAAACTACAGTTTTGTATCTAAAGTATTTTTTTATGGACGCATTTAATGCAAACTGATACCTACATACATTTGGAAAAAATTTTAATCTTCGTACTACTGATATTGTAATATTATAATTCGGACTTCGGTTAAAGATGTTCTAACCCCTAAAAATTTAATCATCCATAAAAAATAATGTAATGAAATAAATCAACTTTTTAGAGCAGGTACATAAAGTGTTAAGGTACACGGTATGTCTTCTATATGTAAAAAATAATATTTATTTGTTTGTCTCGTACGCGTTATAATACCAATCAATTTCTCTGAAAATTTCAATTTGTTCTTATTAGTGACGGAGGGTTTAAAGAGTACTTTGAATGTGAATTTTGAATTTTAAGAGTATTTTGAATGGTAGAAAAAGTAGGGGATGTTCGAGAAAGAACGCATTATCTTTGCACTGGGATGAGTGAGAATTTATGTCGACATAATGTAGTTTTCAACATTAACAATGTGGATTTCATGATGATACAACGTTAAGAGTGGGTTAAAGGGCAGAATGGTGATTTGCTGGAAAACGGCTCTCTAAAACGGCTTAATACTACCTTTCGTATGTCATTCTCAGACTTCATATTCTTTGTTACCAATTAATGGACTATTATTTTTCAGTCTGCCTATTTTTTTTGTAGTTGTTGTAGGCATTCGACCATAAAAAATAAAAACATTGATACACCATACAACCCACTTTTAAAACTTGGATGTATGATTATCGCGTTAATAACGGCTTTACACTATATTTTTAATTTAAAATATGTATATAATACACACATCTGTAGAAGTACGGCCTCTAATTATCGTTATGCTATCTGTGGATATTAACAATTAAATAAATACTTCATCTTGCACCAAATTTTCAACGCATTTCACAGTTTTTTACTTATTCCGGGATGGAAGCCCCCGTCGATGGCGGTGAAGCTATAGGCTCCCTGTTTTACGGCGTATATATTTCGAAAATGCCATCAAAATGTTTCATTAATGGGTCTAAAAGTAGAATACCGACTCACTTAAAGAATTGCAATAATCTTATGAAGCTACAAAAACAGTAAATACTCACAAATTCTCTTTTTTCATGTAAATTTGACGTATTGTATTTTTTCAAGTGTCATATTTTTTAAAAGTTGTAAAATACAACATTTAATATGCGTTCCTTTTCCTAACGGATAGCACTAACGTCATGTTGTTTACTGGCGGCATCTTTATGCAAGTGTGTGTGAGAGAATTCATTGTCTTTACGCGCTCTGACTAAGTGGGAGAGTGAACGTTTTTTCATAGGGCACGTTTGGTAATTGAACCAAAAATTACCAATATTATTTTTCTCTTTGTAGATCAATATTATGATTTATCCATGGCAGCCGGAAAAAATACTCCAAACAAGTTATGCTTCAAGTAACGAATAAATGAAAAAAGATTATTGTTTAGTTGTACTAAATAACACAGAATAATTTAACAAATATATAAATAAAAAAATAAAATTTCTTTTATTTCTCGAGGTCAATTTATTAATATGTATAGATATTCTATCAAATATAAAATTAAGAAATTTACCAAATAAATCCACCTTCGATTTACTCGAAAACGAAAGCTCAAATAAAAAAAGTCATAACCCAAAATTGACAATAAATGAAAGGTTATTCACAAGTTATCCCTTTATAGGACAACTTTTTTTAAAACGATACGCCCTTAATGGTTTTATTTATGTATTCTATATTCATTTTGATGAACAGAAAAAAACTTTTTTTTGCTTAGCTTTTTTGAAATTTTCGATTTTCCAGCGGGTTTTTTTCTGACCGGTGTCCATTTAAAAAAATGATATAAAATTATTGTTTTCATTACAAAACGACAGGTTGGTAAGGAAAAATGTACTTTTATTTATTTGCGTTACAGGGGAATAACTGCTTTGATAATTTTATAGAGAAACTGACCAGGACGCGATTTTCGTAAATTTACTCAACATGTGAGAACTTCGGGCGGTTGGTTCGATTCAAGACCTCTGTGCGTTACCTCAGAATGATTACAACCCAAGGGTTTATAACTTGTAAACATAAAGAAATATAAACTTTAATGTTGCAGGTCTCAAAACTATCCGTTTTTAGCTTATGACCTATAAAGGGTTTTACCGTTTATACCACGAGTTTCCGAACACCGTGTAAAACAAACTATATGTATCGGAAATGTTCCTCAACACTAATGACAACAGCAAGTGAATGATGAAACATTTATAAAAAATGTCAAATTAAATGCTTTACCAAAATAGTAGGTTCTGCAAATAAGTCATACTTTTTTACTAAGTTGTTTGTTTTACTTAATATTTCACATTCATATTATACGTTCATTGCTTTGCAACAAACGCACATGTGACGTTATATTTTAACAAGTTCATTAATGTACAACTACCGCCCTTTAGTGACATAAAAATGAAGACATTTTGACAGTTTGCGAAATTTCGCTATCATATAACAAGCGCTTAAGTGATTTGTTGAAGAAAGAAGAAGACATGGCACTATCAAGTGACACAAATACTTATTAAATACAATACAATAAAATTATTTAAACCTTTTAAATGCACCCATTATTTGTCAGGTACTCTAGAATTCACAACCTCAAAACTTTGCCCCAAACCATTTATAAGTCACCAAGCAACGCCGAGTAAAATGACAAATTTGATTTGAGATACCGTTCCTTTTGCGTTGTAAAATTGACGTGAGACTATTATATTATTTGAGCATCATAAAAGTGAGTGCAATTCCTTGTTGACACGCCCCTTTTAATACAATACGGCCGAAGTGGCAACGGGAAAATTGAAAAATTTATTCAAAATGGAACTGCGTCTCCTTAATTTAATTTTTGAAGAAGCTTGAAACTACTCATAGTCTAAGTAATATTCCTATTAAAGTTCCAAATAGACGTTATATAAGGAGTCATAAAAATTTCATTTTGAGATATTTAATAACAATATTGCCTATTTAAACCTAATGTCTTGAATGTGTAGATCGTATAATGCCGTAGAATGTTACGATATGGACATCTTGATAAACAGCCTCGTATATTCTATAAAAATATGTTAATTTTATTAGCTATAAGCTACTATATGACGTCATAGTAAATATAAGTATTTGAACTAAATATTTATATACATTTTTTTTTGCTTTATTAGTATTTGTTTTCTTTCTTTCTTCTCATTCTTTGTACCAAATGATTAATTAACTAGTAGCATATTCACCTAAACCGTGATTTACGCATGCTGTAAAACTTTTTAATTGATGTATTAATATCTATGCGCATCAATGACAATTTCATATTGTAATAGTTGTTAAGTAAATAATATATAATATATAAATATTTATACCATGTCATTTAACCGGAAAAAATAGTTTTACAAAATAATTGGAGTATGTTGTGAGGCTGGAGAGAAATGAGGATGAAGAAGGTTAGGAATAACCTAGCTATTTAGTTCAAGTCACTAAGAACGGCTTTATTTCTTTGTACAGGATGGGGAAAAAGTAATCACCCGATATTCTTTTGCTGTAATTTTTTTTATTTATGATGAACTTTTGTACTGCTTGTTATTCCGCATTTTTGAGGAAGTAAACCGATTAATGTCTTATAAAATTGTATTCTGCATTTGTTTTCTTCACAAATGTCAAAACCGAATTGATATTTGGCGCTATTTTCAAAAGTAATAGCATTTTTTAATACGGTGATTACTTTTGCCCCACCCTGTATTAGAGTCTCGCTCTCGAGAACGTCATCAAAACCTCCTGTACTGTCGAGCCAGCCGCACCAATTTATGTATAAACTTATCAATGTTTTCTTATTTCAACAAACTGAATAACGAAGTAAAAATAAAATTCAAGCAAAGTTTCAAGCAATGTTTAATTTAATTTTTTTTATGAAAAAAGAGTTAATTGGAAAGACCAACAGTATCATTATTAAAAATATCGATATCGAGCAATTATATTCTTCAGTATAAAGCGCAGGAACTACATGGTACGTAAGCAAGTTTTTTTGAAAAACAGCAATTCTTTCGGTATTAAAAAATTTGTGGTAGGTATAGATTTCAAAACTTGATATTAACGAGAACAAGTTTTACAGATCTCTCATTAAAGACCATAGAATGAAGAAAAAAACTAGAAGTGCCTTCTTTACAAATTTGAATGTAAATGCTCCATTTAGACTTCCTCCCTTGACGGCCTCCGTGGTCGAGGGGTAAAGCTCCCAACCAGCAATTCTATGGTCACGAGTAAATTTTATTTAAAAAAATTGTATTATTTCACAAATTATTCATGAAAAATAATATATAGCATGCTTGCGGCACGTTCCACAATGTAAGATACTCTCAGTATCGCCCTGGTGTAAGACCACCGTTCATATTTGAAACGTTGCTTGAAATGGCTTTAGCCGTGTTTGGTGACCAAATCTGAATGGCCAGTCTCTCCCAACTACCTTCAGCCTCACAACTTACCCCAATTGGGGATGCCATAGTCTCACTAACTCCAGATTGTTAGTAGCAGTTGGGACTCTTGATCGGTTTTCACATTAAATTTATGTTTGATAATATAACCTGTTAAAATAGCACTTTGGTATGAAACACGTGAATAACAGTCCATTTTGTATGTACGTGATTTTTAAATAATACGGTTAATAAAGCGTAATGGTTATGTACATTCGTGTTAGAATCCCAGACTTTTCCCACCTCGCCCCCGCCCCGTGCATTAACTATTTAATAATAGCGAAGAAATAAACAAAATGTGCTTTTTTGGGTGATTTTCACATATTTCAATGAAATCTATCATACATTTTCCCGTAGATATATTATGTTCTGTATTTTTAAAACATTTTATATTTTGTACGGTATTATTATGGAACTTATTCATCGTATACAGAAGTGAAATATACAGAGTATTTCATGAGCCTGTTTCTGTTTCACGAACCTTGTAGCTCCTAAATTAAAATGATCTTCGTCGAAAATCTCCAGCGATGTCGATTCTTGGTAGCTCTCACCCATCCGAAGCAGATAGTTCCATTTAGATCGTCAGTACATCACATTAGTGTCGTTAACCTCCCATTCTATCCAAAGGATCTTTCTTTTGATGTTCCAATATCTAGTCGTCATTGTGGGGAGATATCGGCTACCTTCGTCCTTTTTATGATCCTCTCATTAGTCTTGACCCACAAACAACCCATTTAGAGGAAAATCTTATTTCGATTCTTTGATTTCTTAGTCAGAATAATATAAAATATCTCTTGAGAATAATGCCCCGGGCGATTGGTTAACAGAGCCTTAATTTACAAAAAAACAGCCCTAATGGTTTCGCCTTGCAGTGGAAGGCCCTCCGCTTAGTATTGATCAGATTTCTTGAGTAATATCTCTTTCGCAACGTCTTATTATAAATTATGCTCTCGCATTTGGCACGTGTCCAATGTTCTACAAAAGCTTATACCCTAAGTCGGTTGTTAACAAAGTATTCGAGATGTTCTCATCTTCTTGCGTTTGTCGTTATAAATACAGTTTTTTATGAGGCTAATAACGATTTTTTGGCTAGCTATTTTTTGGAAATTCCACCAGAATTTTTTCGACCCTTCTTTCCTTGGAAATACATTATCTGACCGGGGCCTCCATACATATGGATTTCTTTCTCGTTGGAAAAAGAAATAATTATTCTTCTCAGTTAAAATAAAAAAAAAACTTGTCCTTGATTCCATGGACAAAATTAAAATATGTCAAAATGCATTATTTCAAATTGGAAAGATTTTTTCGTTGACAGTGGAAAGTTTTTTCTTTAATTTGGTTAACTGCGTAAAAGGTGAAATAATGTTTTTCTTACTATTTCCCTACAACAAAATTTTCTAAATATAAAATTTTGTCAAATACTAAGGACGGGTTGTTTCGGAGGATTTGAACAATTCATCAAATTTCAATGTTGATTTCCGGGTTCTGTGAAAGTCCTATTCAAGTTCTGTTATTATTTCAGCATAGGGTAGTTGCTTGACAGAACTGAAATAAAAACAGAACTTGAAAAAATCTTTCACAGAACCTGAAAATTAACTTTGAAATTTGAAGAATTGTTCAAATTCTCCGAAACAACCCGTCCTAAGTTTTTTTTACCATTTTCAAACTTGCGTCAAATTTTTCTTATTATTTACAATGTGAATGATAATTTTATCTTGTTTCTGAAAATGTATTTACTTTTTACGACAACTTTAAAAATAAAAATGAACATGTTGCATTTTTTAATACCGCGGGAGCATTCTGAAATTCCATGAGAAATATCTCCGTCGCACAGAGGACCCAAATCGGAAAAACATGGCATCAATTCAAAAACAAAAAAAAATAAGAAATATTTTGTTGTGATGAGAAAAAAAAATGTTAAACTTTCTTTGGAAGACTGAAATAGAGTTTACTACATACATCGTTTTGCTAGTCAAAATTAAAGATTACGTATTTCTCATATCTAATCGGAGTTGGAAATTCTTCAGAGAATATGCGATTCCGGTATAGATAGATCTGTATCTGGACCTGGCAACATCTCTAACACCTCGTTAGGAAGTGTTTATTTTTTTCTTTTGGGAAGTTCTTAAATGCCGGATGTCTTTATTTGTGGCCGCTTGGACCTCTTCTGAAAACTGCCTAATTCGTAGTACACTTGAAGATATCAATTTTAAATGTCTTAACCCTTTAAAGGACAACATTTTTTTAACGATACGCCACAACTTTTTAAACATTTTGATGAACAGAAAAGACATACTTTTTTTTTCTTTTTTTTTTAATTTTTAATTTTCCAGTGGTCTTTTTTTCTGACCGGTGTCCATTTAAGTAAAAAAAAAAAAAAATTTAATTTTTGTTTTCATTAAAAAAAGACAGGTTGGTAAGGAAAAATGTAGATACTTTTATTTATTTGCGTTAAGGGAGAATAACTGCTTTGATAATTTTATAGAGAAACTGACCAGGCGCGATTTTCGTAAATTTACTCAACATATGCGAACTTCGGGGCGGTTGTTTCGATTCAAAACCTCTGGGCGTTACCTCAAAATGATTACAACCTATAAGGGCGATTATAACTTGTAAACATAAAGAAATATAGACCTTAATGTTGCTGGTCTCAAAACTATCCGTTTTTAGCTTATGACCTATAAAGGGTTTGGCATCAATGTTAATTAACGTTATACTAGGCGAGACAGTATACTACGAGTAGTGTTACCATCAGTTGTGCTCTCAAATTTTTAAGATAACTAAAAAAAAACATGAGTCGTTCCTTAATAAACGGCTTTTTTACTTTCTGTTTACTTAGATAAATTCCAAAGCGGCCCGGGACGGGATTATACTTGAACGGAAGTTAATTATGCACGGAATATCTTTATTGATAGTGCAATGAAAAGGACTTTATTGGTGCAAGTATAAAAAAATACTTTAGGCCAAGGTTTTTTTCCGATTTGGTCCCTGTGTTCGAAGGGTCGTTGTAGATTATAGGTAAACATATTTAAAAAGCCGGAAGGGTTAAAATTTCAATAAAAATAGCGAAATTGAATCTTGTATTATTTTTCAAGCCCGGAACAGGTAATATTTGGTTGTGTACGCTTGAACACTGAACAAGTTACTGTTCTAATGTAGTAATATATATTTATGTACAAGAAATTACGAATTTGTAATATTCTAAATATTAAAATGTCACGATTGTCGTAAAGAGGGTAGATGCGAAATGAGGTATTATGCCTCGATAGAAATAATCTTTAAAGCCAACCACAATATGTATGGCTCATAGATAAGAAGTAAACCAAGTATAAGACGTAGGAACATAAATTGGTTTAAGACCCGCAAATTTTAAGACCGTTCGTTCCTGATATTATTTTGTTCGAGTTAAGCTTTGGAACATTATGTTAATGCGGCCAATCTTGATCGCCACTGGCATTAAACTCACACACTTCCAATGTTTGATCATTACGATAGAACACACTGAAAACTCACACGTATAAATTGCAGAATTATCATACCGCCATTATTATAGCATCATTTTTTTGTAATAAAAAACGATAAATGCTTTCAGAAAAAGTAAGCAAAGCATTGGAAGGAAATTTGATAAACAAATGAATGCAAGAAGACGGTTATGAAACGATACTCTGTTACAAAATATGCTTGACTTGAGAAAATTAAAATGTTTTTTATGCGTTATCAGAATTTAAAAACATTCTTTGGTAACGTGAGGTGAGTGTGAGTAATACAATTTACCGATTGAGTACCACTCACGAGTTTCGTATTGATGTGAGGTTGGTTGTGAGCTAAGTGAGCGAGAAGGGGAAATAGTTTAGATGAACGGAGGCTTAAAAATACGTGAATGCATACTTAACTTCGGCTTTCAGCAATTTCTTTGAGAAGTCTTCTGACTTCTATATGGTCAAAAGTAACTGGTGGTAACTTGTTAAGATCACGGGCCACAAATGTCGGACGTTGGTCTGGATCTGTTTCTTTCATGGTCTTTATGATATCTTGTAATATTTTTTATTATGTTTTTCCATGGCCCTTTATTGTGCTCCTTATTATAATATCTTACGCTGTATTTCTGGACACTTCCGCATTTTTCTCATAAGCCGGAAGTATTTTCAAATAACAATTCCAAAAAAAATCCTGGGTAACTATGTAAATGGCTTGAATTAACGTGGTCTGCAATATCTAGACTCTGATGCTCAAATGTTTTTGTTGACAGATAAGAGTAGATCCCTAATATATTACTAGACTTCCGTTCTAGAAAAATTCTTTTTACGATCAGTTTCGAACAAAGGATTTCCTTTTCCTAAGAAAAAAAAACATATGTAAGTTTTAATTCGTTGATTAAGAGTTAGGGCGTTGGGAGCGTTCATTGTCAAATTGGACTACTTGGAGGTCTCATTGAACTCTTGACAAACCGATTCCAATATTTTAAATGGCAATTTAATTAATTTTCTGTTTAAAATATTATTTTTTCCTCTTAACAAACACTTCCAATTTTGAAAATGAATCTTTAGTTCAAGGCCAAAGTTCTAGAGTTTAACCATAGTTACAGACAGAGTCAAACAAAAATATTATGTTTAACAGGAAAAATCAGCGATAAAAAAATCAGTCAATTTTCTGTTAAAAATATTTTTTTTCAGGTACTTTATCGTTGTAGTGAATTTTTTAATTCAAAACACATCAGATAACAACAATACCAGCATTTAAAACTTTTTGATTAGTGGGTTTCTTTTTCAAAAACGTAGAACATTTCTTGTGAAAAAGAAGTCCAATGGTGTGATCTCAAAAATATTTGAAAGGACCGACCTTTTCACATCTTCGGACTTTTTGCTCCAACAATGCACCTGTGATCAGAACCTTTTCCAATAATACATGGGAAGATCCCACCGTGAACTTTATTGTTTGGGAACTATACTAGCTTTAACGGTAGCAGGAAGATCACGGTAATTCAGCGGATTGCATGATATGATGGCGAAGCACTTTTCTAGATACCTTTGAGCACATCGGAAAGCAGCTGTGGTAAACTGCTTAGTTTGAATTCTTGAAGTTTATCTTAATGGAATATTAGTGTAACCTATATCATTCATTCTTTTCAAATTATTCCAACGTGCCTACCTCAAACACAGTATTTATATTAAGCATTTTTCCTTTTTTCTAAATTTTTGTAGGTGTTTTAGGTGAAATGAAACATTAAAGTCAAAATTTTAATAAAAATAAAGATATTAATATATATATATGATTGTTTTGCATTGCGTTCGATTTTCATTTATGTCTTTTGAGTGAATACTATCCGGAGCGAGTGGAAGCATGGCATCCTCAACTAATGTTAGTATTTTGAGGATGACCGTTGAAGATGGAAAAGAGAAAGGCTGGATGGTATCTGACTATTCAGATTCACCAAACAAGACGAAACTCATTATTGTCTTTAAGGCTTATTTTCAAAATAACTGAAAATCGTTCTCTGGTGATGACTTTACTGTAAGTTGCTATACATTTTTAGTTCAGAGTGGAAAAGATGTTATGAAAGTATTGTTTTTTGTAACTTTTGAAATTTTCAACCCATTAATCGATTAGTTTCGTACATACTGGCGCCAAACGCACCTTGAGCTACTCTTAACTATCAAATAAATAATTAAGGCAGCGTAATGCACAAAATCAATTTATTTACCCCTTTTTACGTCATCACTATTTCCTATATTATTTTTATTTGCGTTTTACTCCCTTTCAGCGCCATTGAGGGGATTTTTCACGAAAGTGGCGCTATATAAATTAGCCAAATATTATTATTAACTAACTAACTGCCGGAGCTACCTTATTGATAGGAGGTAATTCCCGTGCCAAGCAATTGCCTGCGTATTTATAGAGGGGCATAGCAAATGTACTGTCAGTCACGGGTCGCCTGATACATCCCTTTGACCCTTTTCCGCAAATGAGAGTAGCTGTTTAAGAGAAGTTAATATTTTCTTCTGTCCAGAAGGAGCAAAGTATATTTGTGCATTTATTAGCTACATGCGTTTGCGACGGGGATCGAAAGAATATGTAAGATGATTCATGACCAATGGTACATTGCTTTTTTTATGAATGCGCAAGTGATTGTTGAATATTTTTTGGTAGTGATGCACCTCCAGTGACTGGTCGCAAATGTTTATAAGCTATATTTTTTTAACTTCCGATTTAGTTGTCCGGGTTAAATCTTCCCCAAAGGAAAAACTTAACCCTTCCACTCACTTTTCCACAAATGATCATCTAGTCAATCAACATTATGTAAGTGCATTATATAAGCAAAATAAATACAAAACAATACAAGAACAACACGTCAATTCACCAGAGATCAAATGGGAAAATAATTCACCGACTCCAGATATTTTCATATCAGAGGGTTCGGCTCGGTAGAACTTCTAACAGGGCCTATAAATCCTACTGATCCCTCAACATAAATATTTAAAAAATCTTTTGTTATCCTACATGTATTCAAAATGACCGACTTTTGCATCTTTATATATAATTTTTTTGATAGATCTAATACGCCTAAATTTTTAATTAGAGAGCTAGGTATAATGCCAGTAGCCGAAATAACGAATGGTAATATTTTTATAGTCTGAGAATGCCAAATTCTTTTTATTTCATTTCCTAAATCTGTGTATTTTCTTATTTTTTCACTAACAGATTTTTGAATATTACAAGAATTTGGAATAGCGACATCAATGATATAAGTTATTTTTTTAATTTTGTCATGTAAAACTATATCGGGTCTATTTTGACTAATCGCTCGGTCTGTTAGTATAGTTTTATCAAAATATATTTTATAAAATTCGTTTTCTAAAAATGAATATGGTTCGTATTCATAATATGGTACTACATTACGGCAGTCAATCAAGTTATGTTTAATTACCAAATTTTGGTGAATTATTTTTAAAACTTGATTATGCCTAAATGTATACTCGGACGGTGCTAATATAGAACACCCCGATATAATATGTTCTATAGTTTCCGGAAAAGCCAAACATTTTCTACACAAATCATCAATTTGATTTGTATCTTTGATTATATGCTTGCTATAATTTTTAGTATTAATGACTCTATCCTGAATGGCAAGCATAAATCCTTCTATTTCTGCGCTCAACTCTCCAATACTCAACCATTTGTTTGACGAAATTTTGTCAACATACGTTTGGTTGAGATAATTGAAGTGTTTTGCGTGTTAAATTTTATTTTATTTTTATTATTATTTAATGCATATGTTTCCCCCACTTGACTGATTAATGTAATTATTTATTTTCATTTGTACATCCGAGCTTATGAATGTTTCATTTTTTACAACTTACACACATACATGATTACATTTTCATTATTTACTACATTTTCTTTTGATTAATATGGCTCCTATAATCCAGCTTAAATCTATCAACTGGTGCAGACTTGATATTTTATGGGAGCGCATTATAATATTGTATTTCTTTGTTTAATAAACTGTTTTATTCATTGGCTTTGTCTTTTTATGGTAGCCTAATTTAATTTGTCTCTTGTCTGCTAATGTCGTTGTTGTATATAGTTTTGTTTGAAGTATTTTGGTAATAGGTTGTTTATCGTTTTACCTATAAATAACACCCTGTTCGAGGTCAGCATCTGTTTCACTGTGAGCCAATTTAGTTCCTTTAATATTTTAGTTACTTTTGAAAATCTATTTAGCGTAAGTATTATTCTAATTGCTCTATTTCGGAGAAGTTGCAACTTATTTCGTTCTATGTCGTTAAATAAGAAAAGAATCGAAAAGAGTAGTAGTTAAAATATCTTTTCGGCTAAAACAATATCGGTTATACTGTATCATTCAGTATTACCACTCTAGTTCACTGAAAAGACACGGATCGCCACATCTACTTAAAATTGTTATTTGATGCCATAGAGTTATATTTTTTAGACTGTCTATTCTCGCAATACTAGGGCTGAAGGAATCAAACAGCTGAGCAGCTTAGTTTTTCACAATATGAACCGGGAAACAACATTACTTTTTCAAAGATTTATTGTTCAGAACTTTAACTTTAAAGAAACTTCAGAACTTCGATAAATGCTGCACTCTCCTCACGTTGCACACCCCCGCAAGCAAGCTAGAGAAAATCTTATTAAAAGTAGTTATTCGGAAAAGCGTGTGAATTGGTGTTCGCTGTGAGATTACAAAATTTTGACCTCTCCTACGTAAACCATTGTAACCCACAAAATATGGTCATTTTGAGTTTTTCATGTACTTATTAGTTTGGATATAATACAAACTTTGACTAGGAGTTAATATTTTAAACAAAAAACTGAATGGGTATTTTTGACATTGTCATAATTTTGCGTAACTCAATACTCCAATATTATTTTACAGCGTGCACTATCGCATGTTAAATATACTACAGCGTATAATGTTCATAAACATTCTTGATAGTCTGCGTAATTTTTTAAATCGAATAATAATCGTAAGTTACTCTTACGATATTCTACGTTAGAAAATAGAACGTAAAATATATTGTTAATAACTGTTACGACAAACTACGGTGGAGAAAAAAACTTTAAATATGTTGTATATATAACTTCTGACATCTAATTTGTTAATTTATTTGAAAAATTATAGGTGAAACATAAAATATATACCTACTTATTTATATCTATAAATATAAAAAAGTGACATTAAATAAGAAAATCTGCCAATATCCTCTAAATCAACGATAATATTAAGAAAAACGTTTAAAATTGCTATTAACAAAAATTTATACTAGGTTAAAAATGTTCTCACGTACTAGACGTTTGAAGTTCAAATATATACATCCACAGAATTTAAAGATTTTCTAACGAGACTAAGCGTTGTATTGGGAAATGCAAACTTGTGTTGGAATGAGATATATACGAGTATCTATTTTTATAATGTTTATGTTTGTATAGTTGTTCGTATAGTCGTTATATGAGTTGGTTATAAAAATATTTACATAAGTTGTGGCCTCCGTGAAGTAGTTATAAGTCTTGGCTTCGTTCACAGGTTTATACTATGGCCTGCGCTAGCAAATTTCGATAGATTAATTTGCATTATTTACAATTTATTAATTTAACCCGCCATCACTCGAGCGGGATGCTGTCAGCACCCCACGCATTTTTTAACATAAAAATGAATAATAATTTGTCTAGTTACGAGTCCGCGCGTCTCAGTACCTTCAAGTGACCTTTAAACCGGTCGACACGGGGAGGAAGGGGCAGTGTGGCGCGAGCGCTCGCAACGTGAGGACGTGTCAAAGTTTTGCGTGGGGTGGTCACGACACCCCGCGAGTGCACGTGTTATACTTTTGCGGAGGTTACTTTATTAGGTTTGTTTCGATAAATAAGAAAATTTTATTTGATTTTGTTAATTAACTCTTATATTTATGATTTTCAATGAGAAAGTTTATGTTAAAAACTAATAAGTTGTTTTGTTTGGTTCTTTGAGGAAAAATCTCAATATTATGACTAAAAAGGCTGATTATTATAATGTTTTGTAGAACAGTAATAAAGTTGATTTATAAAATTTACGTTTTTTATTTACATACGTCATACAACACTTAATAATAAAATGCTGGTATAATTCCATTAACTGATACCATATGTATAAAAATGTACTTTGAGTGTGATGATGAGTAATCTGAAAGTATGTTGCCTATTGTATGCTGATGATGCGGTGCTGATTGCTAATAGTATGGATGATCTACAGTCTCTCGTGTCTAGGATGAACGAAGTATGCGTGAAGAATGAGTTAATGATGAATGTAAGTAAGTCTAAAGTAATGATGTTTGAAAGAGAGAGTACGAAAACAGTGTGCAATATATCTGTGAATGAGGAATACTTGGAGCAGATGGATGAATTTGTGTATTTAGGAAGCATGTTTACGAGAGATGGGAAGGCTGACAGAGATATTGAAAGAGGAGTAAATGCAGGTAACTCCATTAATGGAGGACTGAACGCAGTTGGCGCTAGCAAAAAATTGTCCAAAGAAGCGAAGTTAGCAGTCCACAAAGGAGTGCTGGTACCTACCCTTATGTATGGAAGTGAGGCATGGAACTGGCAAAGAAAGGATGAAAGTAGATTGAATGCTGTTGAAATGAGATCCCTGAGGCGTATGTGTGGTAAAACCGTGTATGATCGTGTGAGGAATGTGGATTTCCGCCAAGAGTGCAAGGCTGATGTAAGCGCAATGAGTAAGATCAAGAAAGGGACGCTTAGACGGTTTGGGCATGTAGGGCAAATGAGCGAAGAAAGGAGTGTAAGGAGAATATACGATGCAAATCTGAATGGTAGCAGAAGTCGGGGACGCCCGAGAAAGACATGGCACGACCAAGTGAATCGGATACTTGAGTCGGGCCATGTCAAGAGTCAGTACAATAGAAGAGTATGTATGAGATGATGTATGAATGTGAATGAGGCAAGGAGTGTGTGCCAAGACCGAGTTGTTTGGCGATCCGTCCTCTCTGCCTACCCCTGCGGGGAAACGGCGTGATGGTTAGTTAGTTAGTTAGTTAGAGTATGTGGGGTGGCCACAACACCCCGCGAGTATTATTTTCCTACTCAATATTCGCTCAAATATTTTCCCACTCAACTGGTCTTTCCCGTCTAACGATATTGTAATTCCTAATTCTGATAAACCCGCCCACTCTAACCCCTCCTCTCCTTTCACATCTTTTTTCCAATTGTAATCTTTATTTAATTTTTGACTTCGGAGTATACTTACTCCTGATGAGGTGAACTTTGCTCATGAAACATGTAGTGGTTGAATATAATAAAGTGACGTAAACAATGTTCTTTGTGTTTTAATGAAATAAAGTTTCATAGGATTACATTATTTTTATCTATTTCCGTTGTATATCAATGCATATGTAGACATTAAAATGTAAACATTGTTACATTAGGGCTTGTTAACGTAACTTATAGTTATAAGTGGTTACATTAGCATTCAAGCCAAGTAATATACTATAGGTGAGTACACAAGCTGAGCTTGCACTCCAATCTTCAAGGTGTGGATTAATATATAGTCAATTTCCCAAATGAAACAAGTCTCTTGATATGAGTGTTTATTGTACAGGTAATACAGGTTATCAAACAGTTCTACAAAAGGTACATAGCTGTTTAAGGCCTGACGTGATACTTAGGCAATCTATGGACTCTAAGGGCTCTAATTGGCAAAGGTATAATATTAGCTCACGTGTAGATTACGGCGGATGCGGTGAGACGGTCGGCAGGTGCCAGGGCTGGTGCCATGGCAGGGTGCAGAATGGACGCCGATGGGCTGCCACGTGGGCACGCCACGCTGGACGACAAAGGGGACGCCAGTGCGGCGGCTGGAGGCGCAGAGACGATGGAGCAGGGCGGGGGCACTGGTTGGAGGGCCAAGGGGGCTCCACACAAACAGGCTGGAGCGGCCGACGCCCAGGGCTGAGGCAGGGGTCTACAAGTTCACTGGTCTCAGCCTGGGGTGGACGGTAGGTAGGACGGCCGACATCAACTGAGGTAGGCGGCTCGCTGCAATGGCGGATGCGGCGAGGAAGAGCTGGAGCATGGGTCGGTTCGCCAAGGGGTTCTTCACGACCCGGCTTTGGTGAGCAGCGGTGTCTGGGCCGTGGACAGCAGGTGGCCCGGACAGAGGAGACATGACCCAATTATATAATGTTGCGTGCTGGTGGACCTCAGGCAGATGGAGACATGACCCAATTATATAACGTAATGGGGCTGGTGGCCATCGGCAGATGGAGACAGGACACAGCTCTATAATGTAATGGTGCTGGTGATTCTGGGGATCCCTTTGAAGTGGAGAACTGGTACTCGAGAGGCGACACGCAAGGTGAAACAATTCCGCCGGTCCATTTTTACGACGTCACAGATTTGAGCGGCAAAAGTTAACTCGGAACCAACACAGCATGTTGCGATCCACGCGCTTCCCAGGGAACTGAAGCGTGGGTAGCTGGCCGCGAGTACTTGACCTGCGTTGGTCGCTCGCGGGGGGGGGCTTGTCCCACTCTTTGGCGCGTGCCCCATGCCCTTATAAGGACACGTTTTGCATCTTAGCCATATGATTGGTTGTAGGTACTTGTAAGCCTACGTGACCAATATCAGGCGGTGATGTCGCGAGCTCCTGCGTATGTATTAGTGTGTTTACACGCTCTGGGTGCATGTTTGATTTCCGGCCGCGCGTGATTGACATACATAACTATACAGTAAGCTCTTGCAAGCTTATGTGCAAACATAACAACATTATATATTTATTTATTTATTGAACAATTTGTATAGCACCGCTTTTGTGAGATATCACCTCAGGGGCGCTATATTGTAATAATCTATTTACAATATATACTCACCCTCTCTCTGTGGATGACCTTATATCTACCTATTAAATGTTACTTTTGTTAGTATCACTTAAAGCGTGCGAAGCGAACCAAGTGCCGCCCGCAGTGCCTAGCAGCAAAAAACCCGCGGAGTGGGTTTTTAACTGCTAGTCTTATATTAGTACTTTGAGCGTGAATGGTTACCAATCGACCGCATAAGGCTTTTATGTGTCAACATAATAAAATAATGTTGGTACGTATCTAACGTAGCAATAGAAACGCATAAATAATTTGTTTTCTTGGAACAAGGCCATGACTTGGAACACGAATTCAGTTAACGAGGCGTTTTTTCACCTTAAAATATAATGACGCCGCGTCTCAAATAGTATAAAAATTTATGTTTGCGAACGTTTATTGTTTTACCGTGAATTTAAGAACCATAAATACTACCGTCAACCTTATATGTGAATAAACTCGGATAAAACCAAACAGTCAAACAGAAGCAATATGATTTTAGTATATGGATGAACCCGTATATACCTATGTTTATCAATGTTTATTTGGGCATCTTCTAAATACCCCGAATTGATAAGGAATTAATTCCTTAATGATTTATAATTTTGAAAAGTGACTAACTTAAGAACAATCTGTTAAAATTAAAACATGGCTAAGATCGCCTGCGTGAAATTCGAAAAATTATCAGGGAAATAATTTTTAAAAATCATCGTCGAACGGACTAAGGACGGGTTGTTTCGGAGAACTTGAACAATTCTTCAAATTTCAAAGTTAATTTTCAAGTTCTGTGAAAGATATTTTTAAGTTCTGTTTTTATTTCAGTTCTGTCAAGCAACTAGCCTATAATAATATAATAACAGAATTTGAATAGGACTTTCACAGAACCCGTAAATGAACGTTGAAATTTGATGAATTGTTCAAATTCTCCGAAACAACCGGTCCTAAAATTGCGAAACTGTTTTATTTATATTTGTTCTATTTATGTCAATACTGCACAAGTGAGAGTTCACACGGAGCGAAATTTCCCGCTTTGATGTTTTGTTCATGGAACGTGGTTGCCTTGATGTTTTTTTGTTAATTGATGATTTATATTATACTGAAAATATAATTTGCGAAAGTAAAATTATTTTTCGGTTTATCCAAAAATGACGATGTAATGAACTTTCAATGCAACGGTGTCTCGTAACATCACACGAGCCACGATTCAGTACAAATCATAATTCAAATAGCAGTGCTGTGGTCCCGCCGCACATGCACGGTGATGTCACAAGCTTAAGAAAATATTAACATTATAACTGATAATGTATATTCGGTACACGGGACAACATTATAACTGGTAATTTATATTCCGTACACGGTACAACATTATAACTTATAATTTACCTCGCTAGTCATAATTATAATTCGTCCAAATCCTCAACAAAATTACGTAACTATATTTCTGGGCGCATTTCCTATGCAATAAGTCACTTAGCTGATTAATTGTTGATTGCTTAGCTGATTTTAATTGTTTCTTATTGACTTTGTTAGGGTTTTTTTTCTGTCTGCCCCAATCTGCCAAACTCGTTGCGACTGCACTGGGCTAAATCTAAGAATTCAAAATAATACCACGGAGGTCTCTGCTAAACGCAGTGCATGTTCCTAGTGTTTTGCTAGCATCATAAATTCAAGCACTTGTTTTAAAATAGCTTTAACTCCAACATCTGGTAAAGTCACTATTTCGTGAAATCAACTGAAAAATTCTTTGTCACCATAATAAATCAATAAGGTATGTGTTGCCTGTCTACTTCAAACTTTCATTAACCCCTCTGATTGGTTGCATTTTATCTTTTGGCGTAGATCAAAAAAAAAACGACACGCCCCGGTTCCCTCCAGTTCCTAGTACCTTAACTAGATGTCACCTCTGATCACGTTTTGATTGGAGAAACCAGAATTCATTAACTCCAATAAAAATATACATTGAACTATTTCATAACATACTAAAAATTGTGCCTACTGTGTATATATGTATATGTATATATGTATAATACGCCTTTTTGTCAAACTGAAACTTTATTAATTAATAACTTAAAATTATTATTGCTTCGCCTCCACCTTCTACATTCATTCTTGAATTATATAATTTAAAAAAAAAAAAAACAAAAAAATACTGATTTTATCTGGCATTTTCACAATATTGTATTAGCTAAAACCTAGTTAACAACCACTATGTAAATTGCCATCTCAACACAGGCGCTCCACACCGATTGAGATGGACAATACGTCACTATTGTAACTAAATGTAATATTAAAATAAAATAAATAAATAAATGTATATTTGGTACACAGTATTTCCAAAAATTCTAAGATTTGTGTCCTGTGCATTCTCTAATTAATATGATTCATTAAAAATCATGAAATTTTGTTGAAAACAAAACCGTATTACTTATCAGTTATAATGTTGTACACGGTACAACATTATAACTGATAATATATATTCGGTACACGGTACAACATTATAACTGATAATGTATATTCGGTACACGGTACAACATTATAACTTATAATTTATTCGGTACACAGTATTTCCAAAAATTCTAAAATTTGTGTCCTGTGCATGCTCTAATTAATATGATTCATTAAAGATCATGAAATTTCGTTGAAGTAGAAAACCTCATTCCATCATGCTAGCGGGATTATTTCCGCGCACGTGCACTATTTCATCTGAAAATAAAGACAAAAACTGCAGCAATATCTATCTTTGCGATCTACTTAAGACTAAACAAATATGTTTTAGTCAATGCCAAATTATCCGCACCGCGCCAAAATAGGCTCATGTGAACGTCCGCATATGCATGTTATCATCAAAACTTGCGGCGGTATTTTTGACGCCAGAGCGCACGGTTTAGGTTATGATTCTCGCCCGCGATAGCCCCCAAACCAAAAAAACCCGCATCCAAAAATTTACGCTCCATGTGAAGAGTAAGATAAATAATAAATTTAGCTACATACAACCAACGGAAAAAATTGCTTCGTGTGAACTTACAATAATGCTCTCGGCTTTGAATACGCCACTGTGTGCATCTGCATCATTAGGGGAAAGTTGTGAGTCGCGATAGGGGAAGGAGCTGAGAAAGAAGAAATTTGAGATGTAGCTATTCAGATCTGGTCACCAAATATTGCTAAAGACATTTAACTTGATTTAATAGAAAATTGACGAAAGAAATTGCCGGCGATTGACAGAAAACTGAGTAGAATTACTGGTGAATATTGCCTTGATGTTAGCCGACCTACTGTATTAAAGTGAAACAATAAAATAAAAATATTAATTATATCTTGGCTATTAATTTTACCTCAAATGTGAGGACAAGATTTACCCACGACGATTCCCTTTTTAAAACGCCGTTTTCTAAATGAATATTTTGTGCTATTACAAATGTTTGTAAATTATTTAATTATTTAGCTTTATCCTTACTGCTCTAATGAGGGTGAGAGCACATAGGAGATCATTTCTGAAAAGTTCTGAAAATAGGCTTTTAAAATTGTTTGAATATGACCAGTTTATTTGGCTTTGCTAAAATAAGGAAGCATGATAAACCTTTTTCCCAATTTATAACGGTAAACGGATCTGGGAACAAGATTTAAATAGACGCTTCCGAAAATAATACCACATTTAAATATGCGTTTCGTAAAGCTGGATCTCTCTTTCTGCAATATGGTACCCTGGTAGAATGAAAAAAAAACATTTATTCTATTCAATGTTGTATGTAAATGGTTCTACACAAAGATTCATGTAAAGTATTGCAGGGTTTACTCAAATGAAGGTTGATATGTTTTATAAATAGGCTGTGGTTTTTGAGGAATTCCCAAGTTTTGTGTGTGTTTTGGTTACTAGTAATGAAGATAGCAACGCTTTGATGTTTGTTTTCATATGAAATTTAATTTAATTTTTTATTTTTTTTAAAGTTTTTTTAGACGTATGTAAGTATACATTTTTTTTAATACATAGAAAGAATACATTTCACAATATTTTACCTAAGATATAGGTAAGAAAACAAAGCGCATACATCAAAATACACAACACAGTCAAGAAATAAAGTTTAGTAGATTTAAATTTAAATTTTTTCTTATAATTTATTATTCTTAGTACCCATCTTGTAATTGTTAGTATTGTTACCCTATGCTTGCGTCTGATAAGCCAGCACAGGTACCTTGTACTTTAGTTTACAGAAGAATATTATTGTTGCCAACTGACCATAAACGTACTGCCCAGTGTTTCTATTGTGGACATTTTTGTTTTATTTTTCGTACATTTGCTACTAAAATTTTGTTTATTTCGCTACCGGTCTCGACACAACCGCGTCATTAACTTTTCTTTGGTGTGTTTAAATTTAATTTTACTTTCATTTATTGTTTTTATGTTTAATTCGTAGAACTCAATTTAATTTTTTTAAATTTAATTACATAGTTATTAAGTTTTGCAAGTATTTTTTGGTTCTGTTGTTGTTACAGTTGTTTCGGCTTTCAAGGCCATTTTCAAACTGCATATTAGGTTCACTTATATGTATTCTTTTAAATGATGTAATTTTAAAGCTGCACATCTTGACACAGGAATGCCCTAGTGAGATGTGCAGATTATGTTTTTTTATGTTAGAAACTATTTGGAAATAAATAAATTGATGTCAAATTATCTGACAATAATGTTGTTAAGTATATTATTCTATCTATTTGTATATTAACTGAGATTTTATAACTGAATTGTTCTCACGTAAGTGAGATTGTCTGTAAAAACCCAGTATAAATAAATAGAGTAAATAGATCATTCATCACATCTTTTTTTCCACGTATTCAACACGAATTCTAAGAAAAGTAAGTACGAAGATTTGTGGCTTCTTTTGGAATGTTATTAAAAAGTTAATACGCTGTTTTTCTTGCACGTAAGTTTAGTTTTGGGAAACCTAAAATCTTCTCGTAGAAACTTTGCTTGGTATTAACCTATTAATGTAGGCAAAGGTTCGTGCATTTTTATATTCGAGGGGGATAACGTTTTAAAGGTGTTAAAGTAGTGATAAATGGCATATTGCTTAAAGTTTCATGTAATTATGCTCCAAGCGTAGTCACTGTAATATAAGGGAATTTAAAAAAAACATCGCTTTATAAGGTTTGATGTATCATTACGATTCTTTTTTAGTTAACTGAAATACCGCTGATACAGATGTCAAAAAGGTAGCCGGTATTTGATAGTTGGATAAAACACAAAATATTAATATTAAAATTCGATGTTTGTTCTTTATTTATAGACTCTGATCTGAAAAATTATTTAACAAAGATAACGTTATCCAGATGCCGCCCGTCGCACTGTTGATACTCCTCTAGTCTTGAACGAAGATTGGCAACAACGCAACGCTTTGACACATCGCTTTTGAGATGGCAATAGTGTTAAATACATCGGTTTGTTCTCGTGTACCTTACTTCTTAGGTATCCCCATGAAAAATAATTCAGCCGCTGAGGTATGGGCTATGAGTGGACAGTTAATGGTGCCTCTTCGAATGATCATGGATTCATATTTGTAAATTAAACACGAGTTTTGAGGAGACAGAACGAACTGGAACGTTTATTTTAATAACTTAAAAAAACCATAGACAAGATAATCATAGACGATGTACTCCACGTCATACGGGGGCTCGATGTTAACAAAGCTAGTGGACCTGATGGAATACCTGCCCTGGTATTGCAGAGGTGTGCTGCGGAAATAGTTCCAGTTTTGACAAAGCTCTTCAAAATGTCCCTGAAGTGTGGCATTGTGCCCTCTGGTTGGAAAAAAGCGGTAATTCACCCTATTCCCAAGAAAGGTGACCG
Organism: Hesperophylax consimilis; assembly: GCF_061612785.1. NCBI lineage: Eukaryota > Metazoa > Arthropoda > Insecta > Trichoptera > Limnephilidae > Hesperophylax > Hesperophylax consimilis. The sequence goes on along the minus strand of NC_142837.1, from coordinate 18,879,179 downwards.
CTCCAACCCGGCCAACTACCGCCCCATAGCGATCACATCAGTTCTGTCCAAAGTGATGGAACGTGTGATCAACGACAAACTGCTCACATACCTCGAGAAGAACAAAATTATCAACGACCGTCAATACGGATTCCGGCGGAACCGCTTGTGCGGTGATCTTCTCGCGTATGTGACGCGTGTTTGGGGGCGGTGCCTGGAACGTCACGGTGAGACCCAAACGGTCGCATTAGACATATCCAAGGCCTTTGACCGGGTCTGGCACCGAGGACTTGTCAACAAATTGCATTCTTATGGACTTCCCGCATCCCTGTGTACGTGGATTGCTGACTTTTTAAGGGATAGGTCGATTCAGGTGGTTGCTGACGGTTTCACCTCTTCCTCGCACTCCATAAATGCTGGCGTCCCACAGGGATCGGTTCTGTCTCCGACTTTGTTTTTGTTGCACATCAATGACCTTTTGACATGTGCACCGATTCATTGTTACGCGGATGACAGTACAGTTCATGATAGCTTTTTGTTTGATAAGCCCCCAAAGGGCACACAAACTCCAATGGCTCGGAGGGCTTTGAAGCAGAGAATGGACGGTTACCTCGAGAGTATTTCCTCCTGGGGTAAAAATAATCTCGTCGAATTTAATGTTTCAAAGACCCAATCCTGTCTGATTACGTCTAAAAGGGATCCAAATGATAATCTAGTCTCCTTCAACGGAAGCAATCTTCCGAACAGGCCTTCCATTGATATGCTTGGTTTAACTATAAGTGACCAGCTCAGGTACGGGGGCTCCATCGAAGCCAGAGTAAAGTTGGCCTCTCAGAAGCTGGGCGTACTGTACAGGGCCCGCAGATACTTTAATAGTACCCAACTGCTCACCCTGTACAAATCGCAAGTGCGCCCTACTGTCGAATTTGGCAGCCATCTCTGGTCTGGAGCCCCAAAATACCTGAAAAAAACCCTTGACTCTGTGCAGAAACGGGCGGTCCGTTTGATAGATTCCCCAATCTTAACAAACGGACTGCAATCTTTAGAGCACAGGCGTCAGGTAGGTATGCTGTCCTTGTTCTATCGGTATTACAATGGAAGATGCTCTGAGGAACTAGCGTCATTGATCCCTTCGGCACCGGTGCGTAGTCGGGATACACGCCAAACGCGCGCCCAACATTTGTACACAGTTGACACTTGTCACATGAGAACGGGTCGCTTCTACGATTCGTTCTTAAGTTAAACAGCTCGGCTGTGGAACGAACTGCCGGCCTCTGTGTTTCCTCCCTCCTACAACATGGGACTCTTCAAGACCCATGTTCACTCCTTCCTCTCCACAAAAAGACCCTCCACACAGCATCTCCAAAGATGACATAGGCCCTGAGGGAAATTATTTTCTTCAGGGCCTCCTGTGTGGAGTAAATATAAAAAAAAAAAAAATAAAAAAAAAAATAGACAACAGATCATTTTGATATAAGAAATTAACAATATTTTTGCGTGAAAACGGCTCATTTTTTTAAAATTTTAGCGACGTAAGTGATGCAGTCGTGACCAGACCTACGGTCGACTTTTCCCTATAAGGCCTAGAAAATCGATTTGACTTCTTTTTAGGGTATTGAATTATCTTAAGCTTGAAGCGTCATGAAAATGGCCCGTTCTCACGCAGAATCTCAGCTATCGTAGAGCATGCACAGGACATAAATTATGTGAAGGAATAAATTACCCTCCACAACAAGTATACTATATAGGCTTAAAGGATTACTACCCGTTCATTTACTAACTTGTATTATGCCATGGTACACTCAAACTTATCCTACCTCTGCTGTATCTGGGGCTTTGCCTCAAAGAAACTGATAGATGACCTGTAGTTGGTCTAAAACGAGCTCTCAGAAATGTTCTTGGTCTTCCATGGAACACACATGTCAATGACGTCTGTTCAATTTCTGGTATCCTTCCAATCACAGTCATTCCCAAACATGAAATCACGAACACCATCCAACAATCGACCCACACTAACATCAACTTACTTTACAATCAAGACATCCACAGCCACAATACTCGGAATAACAATAAAATCCGCATTCCTCTAACACACACTACAAAATATGGAATCAAATTTCGTAACTATATTGCATACACACTAATAACTCTTTTCCATATATGTATAAAATCAGCCAGCATATAAAACAACACTAAGAATATTTAAAATATTTATGTAGAATTGTTTTACGGAATATTTTTTTTAAACATACAATAACGATAACACGTAATTCTTGCATTTTGTCTTTTTTCTTTCTCTCTCATTTTCTATCCCCTATATTTGTAACCGAGCATTATCTATTCTTAACAATTTATTAGTAGGTACCTTTTTGTAAATTCCTACCTTGACTTTATGATTAAATTTCCTTTTTTGTTTATTCTATTTAACCTCCCTTTATATTTTTGTACTGTTTTGTACGTGAAACTAATAATTTTGATTATTTTTGTACTGTTTCGCATGTTAAAATAATAATTTTGATATCAAAATACCAATGTAAATTGTACCTATTAACTTCCACCTATGTATTGTAAGTTCTTCCCTTCCTACGTAATGTAACTCATCGGGATTGCTCTTGCAAAAAATAAAATTAGTAAAAAATATGAATCCTGTACCATGGTGCGATGTCAAAGGGATCAATGACATAAGTTAGCGCAAAAGGGAGTAGGTATCATTTTTTTCTCAATATGTTAATGATAATTTCTATATTCCTTAATGTATCGAGGTACCTTAGTGCAATCCCACACATTCCATAGAAAGTATAATTACATAGTAATAACATACACGAATTTATGAGAACATATATATAAATAAAAATGAAAATAAAACAAAAATATAAATAAAACAACAAAATAAAAAGAAAACAGGGTGGTAGGACAATAATTATTCAACCACCTTAGTTAAAAAATAATTCTAACATATTCTAGTTTTAAGATCAGCAGCTCAAATATCTACAGGGATTTCAATAACACATATCAATGATTGATGAGCCAAGAATACACAAACCAATAGATATTTAAATCCCTCCATCATTTCGCCATTGTGGTTTTTAAGCGGAGTTAAGCTTGCGGAACTGCCAAAAACTTGGATTGAATTTATGACGATATTTCTTGCACAACGCCTACAAATATTCCACAATTAATTTATAATTACCTACTGGGTCTCTAATGGACTGAGGCGAATAGAGATTAAAGTAACATAAGACGGGAATGCCAAGAGAGGTCTGAACGAAGCAATTTGTTCTCGACATTTTAGGAGAAATAAAAGAGAAATGAAAGTTAGCAGTTTATTGGAATTAACAATTTTAAAATTTCAATGACAAATTTCAACATTTTTAAAACAAAGGAGAAGCGATTTTTTATGCGTCGAGTTATAGTAAATAACTACCGCAGACCCTTCAAAAATTACAGGATATTAAAATTGCAGAATTTGTGAAGCTAGAAGTATTTATATTTTTTTTGCCTCAGGATCATTGCCAATCAAAAAATAATTAGGAACGATCAGAAATTTACCATTCGAATTAACTCTGTCAGTAAACTTTAAAAAAATCATTTATATTTAGATTTGTAAAAATGTAGACAAAAGAAATACACATTTCAAATACAGAATTATTATGATTAGTTATTAAAACAAAAAAAAAATGGTGCCTATTTTATCGCTTGTCTGATACGATTTAATACTTATCAGTTTCAATTTTGAAAACGAAAGGTTGATAGAAAATGAATAATTTAACGCATTACGCTGGCATACACTTTCACTCACCCACGCAATATAAGTAATAAGTAGGTACCTATTATATTAGTAACTTACGTATTTCAGATTCAATTCTCATGAACGCATTATTTGAAGACCAATAGTCATCAATCGAAACGTTACTTGAAGTGACTTTCGCTGTTGGTGTCCAGATCGAAAAAGCTAGGTTTCTTCGAAACTTTTCCACCTCGACAAACCAAAGTTTGTCGACTTAGCTCTTTTACTAGCACTGAAAAAGCAACTTTTGTCAATAAATGTTGACGAGGGTAAGTCAACATTGACAGCCACCCACAATATTTCTACATAAATCTCTGTAATGAAAGAAATGCAAATGATACCCAATATTATACGATTTCCTGTGTGAAACTCATTTTCTGTTCTGGAGAAATGATGTTTCCATTGATTTATTTTTTTCTAATAATGTAGTAAATATTATCAATTGTAAAGTTTTTTTTTCTGAAATCGATGCATATTTTGTAATTCTACTCTTATTTCGTAGATTAGCAGAGATGATAGTTCATTACTTAGTAATATATACTTAGTAATTTCCTCGTGTATGCCAAGATAAGAAGAACTGTACCGATAAGGTATATATGAAGACAAGCGGTCTGTTGTACTGATGGTCCTACCTACTAACTTGTCAATTAATTTGTACTTTGTTGTATACAGAACCGTTAATTCGAAACAAATAAAAAAATCACGAATAAGATATTGTTCGTATTTTTTTGTGATAAGTAAGTACCTGTTGTTACCTCAAAAAAGCAGACAAATGTATAATTTTGTGAATAAAGTATTTTCTTCGTCCTTTTTAATGAATTTTCGCCATCTTAATAATTATTTTTGAAATTGATAAAGGCACGTTCTTATTTTAAAAATTTGCAATTGAACTCTCCCGGCCATGAAATAATGACATTAGAGATGGTTGATAATGATCTGAAATACTTATAGAAATTAATGATATCAAAAAGCATGTAAATTTGTTAGATGTTAGAAAAAATGCTGGACCTGATAATATTCCACCGGTGTTAATTAAGGAATGTTTAAACGGCCTAACTGTTCCTCTTTTCCTAATTTTTAATCAGTCTCTAGAAACAGGTTGTTTTTCTGATACATGGAAACACAGTTTTCTTACCCCTATTTTTAAAAAAGGGGACAAAACGGACATTAAAAATTATAGACCGATATGTATCCAATCAGCGATACCCAAACTTTTTGAAAAAATTGTACTCTCTTAGATAACTTCCAACATACAAAAAATTATAACTTCCTACCAACATGGCTTTTGTTCAAATAAATCTACTTTAACTAATTTACGAAAACTTCATATCCAATTCTTTAGCAAACAGATGCCAGGTTGACTCAATATACACTGATTTTAGCAAGGCCTTTGATAAGGTGTGTCACAAAATATTAATTAATAAATTAGCCACACTTGGAGTTTATGGTAGTTTATTAACACTTCCACCCCGGACCGGGGTTATAATTCTACACTAACTAGAGTTTTAAGCTGTATCTAGATGGTTTTTTACACCATATAACAAATAATTTAGGTAATCTTAGAAAAACTATTCAGCTATCGATCTGCATTTAAAAAATTTATATCGCATTACTACTTTTTAAGATATTAAATAAATTACATCTAAATCTGATAGAATATTTTTTACGGGGCGGGACTTTATAAACGTTTCCACGAACTGGACGAAGATCCTGCCGAAGCCGGTAGCCGAAAGATAAATTTTGCATTGTAATAAAAAGGGCTACACCGTTATAATTGAGTCACGCTAGTATTCTTATTATCACTTTACCATTTTGCTTTACCTAATGATTGACCGGAATTGAAATGGGAGAGGCGGTAACTGGACAATTTTTAAGGGATAGTAAGTAATTTCTTAGTTATTAATGAAAAGGACTTAATCCGAATCGGTGACACAGCGCTTCTCATATGTCCTTTTGAAATACTAAGATATTCACTTGGCGGTCCCAGACCATTTCGTCTGGGTAACATCCGGCGCAGGTGTCCTTATACATTCTATGAGCAACACATTTTAGGAACACAATTAAAATTGCATCCGTCTCTGTTTGTCGTATGAAATACAAATAGACCAGAAAGAGACAATTATTTTTTTAAATTTGTTGGAATTTGGAAGATAGAACTTGCTCAAAAGTTTAAAGTACAGTATGATTGAAGACTGCAGCGAATAAATAGTGTTTTCGGTTATTGCTAACTTGTGTTTTGGTGTTAAATAATTCTCTTTGGGAACGGACCAGTTTCACAGTGCTACGGGCGTCTTCAGATTGGTAAGTACATTTATCTTATGCAATGGCGTATAAAAGTATATGTTTCAGGGGTGTTAACTAACTAACTAACCATCACGCCGTTTCCCCGCAGGGGTAGGCAGAGAGGACGGACCGCCAAACAACTCGGTCTTGGCACACACTCTTTGCCTCATTCACATTCATACATCGTCTCATACATACTCTTCTATTTTTCTGACTCTTGACATGACCCGACTCAAGTATCTGATTCACTTGATCGTGCCATGTCTTCCTCGGGCGTCCCCTACTTCTTACACCATTCACACTTGCGTCATATATTCTCCTTACGCTCCTTTCTTCATTCATTCGCTCTACATGCCCAAACCATCTGAGGGTCCCTTTCTTAATTTTACTCATTACGCTCACATCAGCCTTGCATTCTTTGCGGATATCCACATTACTCACACGATCATACATGGTTTTACCACACGTACGCCTCAGGGATCTCATCTCTACAGCATTCAGCCTACTTTCATCCTTCCTCTGCCAGTTCCATGCTTCACTGCCATACATCAGGGTAGGTACCAGCACTCCATTGTGGACTGCCAGCTTTGCTTCTTTGGACAGCTTTTTGTTGGCGCCTACGGCATTTAACCCACCATTTATGGAGTTACCTGCATTCACCCTTCTTTCAATATCCCTATCAGCCTTCCCATCTCTCGTAAACATACTTCCCAAATACACAAACTCATCCACTTGCTCCAAGTATTCATCATTCACAACTATATTGCACACTGTTTTCATACTCTCTCTTTCAAATACCATGACTTTGGACTTACTTACATTCATAAACATTATTTATTCTCCACAATATTAAAATATTGCATTTTAATAGTTTGCTTTTATTGATGGTATCAGTGTCAAAATTTCTCGGTGTATTATTATTATAACTGCATATTATTGCAGCTTGTTTTTGCGCTTTTACTCAAAATGTTCATTTGGTTCCCATATTCTTTTATTTTATGATAAAAATTATTATATTAATTCTAAATTTATTTTCATGTAAACATTATGTATTCCATTGCTCAAACCATACAATTTATAGAATAATCGTACTACTAGTAGTACTAATAGTACCTACTAGTTTTTCACGCATTAGAATATGACCATATGATTTAAATAGCGCCGTTTTTGTGAAAATTCACCTCAAGAAGCGTTAAATTTAGTCTTACATTAATTATAATTAACAAAAAGGTATCATTTAATTCTTTTCTTTATGTGAAATAATAATTTCAAGATGTTTTTGTTATTTATTTTATTTTATCTTCGTTATTTGATAGATCATTAAAAACATAAAAATGTAAACACATAATCAACGGAAGGCACCCATGGTTATTTTTTGGATGCATAAATTTTCGATTTGAGATATTTTGAGAATATCAATCTCAGATGGGAAGGCTGATAGAGATATTGAAAGATGGGTAAATGCAGGTAACTCTATTAATGGAGGACTGAATTCCGTTGGCGCCAACAAAAAGCTGTCTAAAGAAGCGAAGCTAGTAGTCCACAGTGGAATGCTTGTACCTACCCTGATGTATGGCAGTGAGGCATGGAACTGGCAGATGATGATGATGAAAGTAGACTGAATGCTGTTGATATGAGATCCCTGAGGAGTATGTGTGGTAAAACCATATTTGATCGTATGAGAAATGTGGAAATCTGCAAAGAATGCAAGGCTGATGTAAGTGCAATGAGTAAAATTACAATATGCCCATGCTATTGATTATATTACGACTGGCAATTTAATGTTATTTTTCTTGGAAGCCTCGAACCAGGTGAAGGTAGTTATAATGTGTTGATTGTTTTGAGAAAGGAATTGTGGAGCGGGAAAACGAAAAATTAAAAACAATCATTGATTATAAATTTTATGAATAAAAGTGTTGTTTTCTAATACACTACACATATATTAATAGTAGGGGCAGGTAGGTAGGTACTTACGACTTTTAGAAAACCTATTTTGGATAAAACGAGTAATCGCTCTAAGGAGAAAATTTAGTTTTTTGTGCTCGCTATAACCAAGTTTGACTGTATATATGAATGTGAATGAGGCAAAGAGTGTGTACCAAGACCGAGTTTTTGGCGGTCTGTCCTCTCTGCCTAGGTACCCCTGCGGGAAACGACGTGATGATTAGATATTTAGTTAGTTATTATTGAAAAGTAAGTGGGTTGATGCTACATAATTACTTTTTTCTGATTACAGATTGCAGGCTCTGATTGCAGATTCAGTTACGATATCAAGTTTACCTACTTACTTTTTAAATTTACACAATTCTAAAAAAATGCCCAAAAAATTTTTAAACGCTGAGCAGGTGCGAGCGTTATTAGAGAAAGACTCTGGTAGTGATGAGTCAAACAGTGATTTTGAATTTGAAAACATTCAAAACACATCGGACATTGAAGATCATGTTTCTTTTGAAAGTTCTTCTGAAAGTGAATCCGACACCTCTGACGAAGATGCCGAAAAGATTACTGATGAAACGGAAGAAAAATCTTTTACTTCCAAATCTGGATTTAAGTGGAGTTCCGTTCCTCCGACACAATCCCGTAGTAGGCAACACAATATTGTTTACTCTCGTCCTGGCCTGACAAATGAAAGCAAAAATATTTCATCTATTGGAGACGCATTTTCATTGTTTATTACTGACGATATTCTCAAAGAAATAGTTACTGAAACCCAACGTTTTTGTGTGAGGGAAAACAAGGGCACAGCCGATGATGCATCAATTTCTACGGATGAAATTAAATCCTTTATCGGCATATTGCTTGCTGCTGGGAGAAACCGTTGCAGAAAGATGCAGTTGAAAGAGTTGTGGACAACGAATGATCTATTTAGGCAATTTTTTTATACAGCAGCTATGTCTAGAGATAGATTTGCATTCTTATTTAGTACTCTACGATTTGATGATAGAGTGACTAGGCACGAAAGAATCGCACAAAGTGGGACAAAACTGGAGGCGATAAAATCAATTTATGAAAATTTTAACGCAGCTTGCACTAGAAATTACTCCCCGGATTCCCACATCACCGTAGACGAACGTTTGGCGACGTACCGGGGATCATGTCCTTTCCGTGTATACATGAAAAGCAAACCTGGACGATACGGAATTAAAATATGGGTGGCAGCTGATGCCAAAACAGCCTATATTTTAAATACTCAAGTATACACGGGCAAAATTGGCAATGCCCGAGAAGTAAATCAGGGGTTACGAGTCGTAACTGACTTAGTAGCACCATATTACGGTTCTGGAAGAGGTGTTACGACAGACAACTTTTTCACGTCAATACCTCTTGCCAATAAATTATTGGATAATAATTTGACGCTGACTGGTACATTGAGGTCGAATAAAAGAGAAATTCCAAAAGAATTTTTACCTTCTCCGCAAAGGGAATTACATACAAGCCTTTTTGGTTTTACCGATGCACTTACAATTGTTTCTTATGTGCCGAAAAAGAAGAGTGCAGTGGCTCTTCTTTCAACCGAATTCCACGACGACAAAATTTCATCAGCGTCAGAGTCAAAAAAGCCAGATATAATATTACATTACAACTCAACAAAGGGGGCTGTAGACACCGGGGACAAAATGACAAGGGAATATTCCTGCGTTAGGTCGACAAGAAGGTGGCCATTTCGTATTTTCATGGAGATTTTAGATATGGCTGCCTTGAATGCTTATGTTATTTGGATCACTAAATATCCAGAATGGCATTCAAATGACCGAAGCAGACGAAAAATCTTTATCAGGGAGTTGGCCATGGACTTAGTGAAAAACAACATTAAAAGTAGAAAAGAAAGCGGTGTAAAATTTCACAAAGCGCAGCAATACGGCTTCGAATTATTTGAAAAAGTTATGCCGAGCACAAGCGACGATATTGTATTAAATGAAGTACAAGTTTTACCTACCAAGGCAATACGAAGACGGTGTTATCTTTGCCCGCGCAACATTGATAGAAAAACTAAGCTGTGTTGTTATACTTGCAGGAAATCTATTTGTGTTCTGCACAGGGTCCAAGAAAATTTTTGTACTAACTATAAAACTATCAAGGACAATGCCAATAATGAATGTTGTTAAAATAATAAAAGTTGCTTAGGACGGATCTTTTGACAGATTTTAAACAATTCATCAAATTTTGATGTTAATTTTCAGGTTCTGCGAAAGTTCTATTCAAGTTCCGATATTATTTCAGTTCTGTGAAGTACCTGGCCTATACTTATATCATAACAGAACTTGAATAGAAATTTCATAGAACTTTAAAATTAACAAACAATCTGTCATTTTTGTAATAAGCATATCCGACCTTTAGAAATTTCTTCTATTATTCACTTTTTCTAGTATTTTTGCTGTTTCTTTTCAAGTCATCACTATACTAATGGTGCCATGATCTGCAATTTTAGGTTTGTCTAGTATTTTAGAATTTGTTCACGTTCATTTGATTACACAAACTCAATTAGTGTACTGGTTGTTTGTGTTATCTTGGTGTATTCTCAGTCGAATTGTTTCATTTTTAAAATGATCACGTTGGAAAATATTTTGCATAAAAATCCGTTTTGTTTATTTCATATTAATATTATAGTTTTTAATAATAAATTACGTGTATTTTAAATAATTAAAGCATTCATGATAGTGCATGTAGTCACTTACTAACATTTGGTAAATGAACAACATATTTTTCTATAAGAAAACAAACATTTTTCGACCATATCTTTTGTGCTTTTAATCATTTCTCTGTTTATCACTTTTTTATAAGAAGTCCCTCTACTGTTTTAGACGTGGTGCACTTTTCTCATTTTCCATTTAAATTTATGTATAAAGGTTTCAATTGCTCAAAGCATAGTGGTCATTTGGAAATTGTTAATTTATGCGATTGTTTATTGATAACTTGATATCAATTTTACAATGTTTTCCAGAACATCTAGTTCACTTTTGCAGTCTTGTGCAATAAGTATATATCCAGGAGTCATTACGCTATAATATCTTACAAGTGAAATGTTGTCAAAAACCGGACATAATATCCAATAGTTACTGTACCTTCTTATAACATTATATTTTATGTTTTTCCATCAAATTACGCAAAAATTGTGTTGTTAACGTCAGCTTGTTTTTGTTTTGTCTTCTTTTATAAATATGATCCCAATTTTAGATTAGATTATTTCTTGGTAATCACTTTGCATTTCATTTTTTCATACAATTTATTCTGGAGTATATTTATTCGATTTACCAATAAATTAAAGTTTGGGATATGTATGTACCAAAATTAATAGCTGACAGAATTATTCGCTATTTAATAATGCTGATTTTATTCCATGTTGTTTGGGTTTAACTTTCATCGTGTTGTGTGTGTTTTTCTAAATTGTGAATTTTTATTTAAAAAGTTATTGTCTTCTAGCTAGGTTATAATTTTCGTTTATTTCATCTTCAATTTTGGGAACTCGTGCCGTGTGTATATGTTACATTCCACTTGCTCAAGAAAAAAAATTCTTTGTAATAATACGATAAAGAGTAAATATCTTACATTTCAAGTTGTGATTTTCATCACGCGATTTGTGTATAATATGTAAATATAACGATCGTCCAGTTGATTAGTCAGACATCTCCGAAGAATCGGAATTTGAGTTGAGTATACAGTTATATGTAAAATGAAAAAACAAACAAAATATATGTTTTCTGGGTTATTTGTAGAAAATTTAAAAATGTCGTACTAATGTACCGAACCGTTATACTTCCCGGTGTTATTTTTTTATAGCATATTTAATTTATAAAATACAGACACATGTAAATAATATTTGGTTTATGGCGAGCATTCGAACATTGCTTTCCTCATTATCTCAAAACTTTGTATTTAGAGATGTCTGACTAATCAACTGGATGATCGACATGTCTTGTTTACCAGTAATAGGTATGTTCATTATACTATATGTGTAATAATTTTTGCTAATATCTAATGTTTGTTTCATAAAACTCATTTATTATAAAGTAGGTACCTACCTTATGTGTTTCCAAAATGTTGAGGTGTATTTTTGTAAAAATATAATATTTTGAGGTGTGTTTTTTGTCTTTTTGTAAATTTCTTCATTTTACTACGATATTATGTGTGTAAGATATTTTAAAATTATATTAAAATTATGTTTTATATTACGAATGTCTTTTTCTATTTTCTATTATAATTTTGCAATTTTCAGTTTATTTAATCAATCCCTATAAATGGTCACCATAAAAGAGATAGCCTCCTAGTATGATGACGTTTCTATTCTAAATGGTGGTTTTTGTTCAGGGCAATACTGAACGCATTTCCCATCCTTGGCCGTGCGGAAAATATATTATATTAAATGCATTATATTTTATGAATTATTTATGAAATATCACATAATTATTGAATTAATTTGCGCTTGCTGGGATTTTGAACCCGCGACCCAGAATCTCAACCATTTGACCATGGGGGCCGTCATTACTAAGAAAAAGAGAGAAATTCTCCGGTTTCTCATATGTATCCTATTACGAGTTTATAAATACCGTTTCCAGATCTCTCATAAATATTGTTTATCAAAAACGGGGAATTCTCAGGCTACAATAAAAAAATATTTATTTCAAGATTGGATTTCAATACTTTAAAAATACCTTATTTTTAACAATTTGAAGTTATTAAAAATACCTTATTTTTTACAATTTTATTTGATAAAACATTACAAAACAAAACCATTCACCGTTAAAAATGTAAAACATACCTACATAAATGGATCAGTGAAAAACTATAAACTCAATATATACCTATTCAAGCAAACGCATCATTTATGATTACAGGTTAACTGCGGCACGATGCTAGATGATACTCTAAATGAAATTATAATAAAAACAATCAGAAATAAGATATTAATTATTTTTTTTTTTGTAAACTAATGTTTAAGACAAGAATTTTTTTTCATAGCACAAAGGGTAACATTTATTTATAAGCAATAATTATTAGCTTGAAACACTCATCCACATTGAAAAATCTCCCGAGAAAAGATACATAATAATAATAAGAATAATTGTAGAAATAAAATAATTTAATACCTACATTAAATATCAACATACAACATTTGTTTCAAAATATTTAACATCCGTACCTAGTTTAGTAGTACGTAGTAGTTTTCATAAACTATAAAAGTAAAAAATACATATCCATCATTTACAGACCACCCTATGCAAGAAACTAGCCACCCACGTCGACGCTTAATCGCCAATCGGCAGTCGAGATTCGGAAACGAGGCGCGATGCTTGCTACGTACCCGCCTTCTCCGTTTTCTTTGAAAACATATGCGTTATGGTCTAAATTCATTAGAACATTAATTATGACTTTATTTATGAAACGATTTTGATAATGACTACTGAAATATGTAATATATACTTCCCTCTAATTATAACCAAAACAAATTTCATCGAATTATGTCATTAACACCTTTTAATAAGCAAAACAAATTGGGGGACTGAGTGACCCCGCTTCGGATCCAATGTGATTTTTTTCTTTCCGGGACGAAAGGGTTAAATTGGTTTATTAGTTATTTGTCCAATAGAAGTCTTAGTGTGAAAATAAATGGCACAAATTCATACACATTTATAGCCACAAGTGGAGTGCCACAAGGCTCTCATTTAGGGCCCATTTCGTTTATTATATTCATAAATGACATTTTTGATATATTTACTAACATAAAAGTATTACTTTTTGCTGATGATTTGAAACTTTATAAAGAGATTAATAACATAAATGATTGCATTATATTACAAACTAATTTGAGAAATCTTTTTGAATGGTGCTCTATCAACAAACTTGCATTGAACATAAAGAAATGTCAGTTCATTAATTTTTACAGAATAAATAATCCAATATTTTTTCAATATACATTAAATGATAAAAACTTAAATTGCGTCAGTGAAATTATTGACCTAGGTATATTGTTCGATAGCAAACTAACTTTTGTGTATCATATTAATAACATTATCAATAAGGCTCTTAAGACTCTTGGATTTGTTTTGAGAATTTCAAAAGACTTCAATAATTTAGGCACATTTATCACGTTGTACAAAACCCTTGTTAGATGCCAACTAGAGTATAACTCTACATTATGGTCTCCCTTTTACAATATTCATTCCGATAATATTGAAAAGATTCAACATAAGTTCTTGAAGTATATAAACTATAAATTGCATATTCCTGTAGAAAACATTGATTATAACTACTTACTAGATAAATTGTCCTTATTAAAACTTTCTGAAAGAAGAATAAACACAGATTTAATAGTACTACATAAAATACTTCATTACAAAATTGACTGTCCTGAGTTACTCCAATTAATCAGCATCCACATACCCAAAAGATCTTGCCGAAATTTACTACCCTTTTATTTTTACAACACAAGGACACTGTCTTATCAAAATTCCCCAATTCCAAGACTTCACAGTCTCGGAAATAAATACTCTGATCTGGGAGATATATTTCATCTTAAAAATAATCAATATAAATATTGTTTATTTCAATTCTTTTATAGATCGAGACACAAATAGACATCTATAATTTCCGCAATATATATTTTTTTTTTTTATTTTGAATATATATTTATGTGAGACTTCTTATCATTTTTACTAATGTATCGGGTCCTGAAATATTTTATCTTATATTGTAACAAATAAACAAAAATGTACTTATATAATAAATGTAATAAATAATAAAATAAAAAATAAAAATAAAAAAAATCTTATTTTATTATATGCTTTTGTTGTTACATTTAATATTTTTTCTTTTTTCGTTGTATTATGTTTCCTTCGTTGTTTTAATTTTTTAGAATCTATAATAACTGTGATACTCTACTATTAAACTTTGTGGTGTGTAAAAGCCCATTAGGGCGTGTAATAATAATAAATAAATAAATAAATAATAATAACATCACAACTCCTAGACCGATATCACCCAAAAACAAAACGGAATGAATGAATCTGTAATAGGTCTGCCGCAATTCTGCGAGTCTGCAGCAGAGCTGCGTGATGTCTCATCGACCAATCATTGGAGACCAGGCTATCACGAACTACACAGATTAGAACCTTCAAATCGTACTGCGAAAACACTCCGACCTTCCAGAACTTCCAAAAGTGGCGGGATTTAACTTTTATTTATATCTCTAATACCTAAAGCTCACAATTCCATACAAAAAATTAAAATTCCACCCCTTTTAAGTGCGTATATCAATACATTACGGTCGACCTTATAATATTATATGTTCAATAAAATGCCCCAACCATAATTTTCTGATAATATGAAATACGACATTCTCACCAATTCCAAAGCCCCGCATTCCCAATTTCTACCAATTTATAACTTATTTTTCTTTAAATGAATTTTTAAGATCCAAAAGAAATGTTATTTTTGAAGATAATTTCTAAACAATATCTAACGCCGAAACTGTAATTATATGAAATTCCCTTGATAGAAAAAAATCGCAAAGTAAGCTACAAAAATTATTTAAAAAAGTTTTGTTGTGTTATTAAATATGTCATATATAAGAAAAAAATCACAGTGTAAATGCAACTAAAGCATTTGTCGAAAGGTTTTTGCTCTATTTCAAACGAGTCGTGGTTTATTAATATTTTCACCATTTTCGCTAAATTATTACGGTTTTTATTACCGCGCTCCCTCTAACATTCGTATTTACATATCTCCTTTCAAACCATCTTTGAACATTTACAACGGGGCCTTAATTTAACAGGTAAGATATTTCTAGTTTTCAGTATCGGTTTTATAGGGAACCGATGAATAAAACGGAGTTATTCTGGTGTACTAAGCAGAGCTGTGAATTATCGACTTTGAAGTAGGTAGTGAGTTAAGGTTCTGATTGATGGGGATCATAAATAAGAAGGAAACAGAAAAAACTCAGAACTTAAGGTGTACATATTTCACGCTGACAGAACAAGGAAGGGAAATCTCGGGTGGTATACTTTGATTCCGCGTTATTACATGCGGGGAATGTAATGGAGTTCATGCGTATTCAACGTGAAACGACGTGTAGTATCAGTATCAACCTTTTTGCTATCCGGATTCCGTTTTGGGTATTAAAGGACTTGCATGAATCTTATTCAGTAATCATCTACCTTAAACAACACGTGCCTTATTATTTCACTAGCGCAGACCCGTGAAAAATCACAGGATATTGTAGGTATTAGTTTGTAAATAACGCTTTTTTCAAAACGGAAAAAAACTCTTGAAAAATCACGAAATCTCATGTACTTGTCAAGATTAACCGTAAGAAAATTCAGCAAAAGAAATACAAATTTCAATAAGATTTTTAAAAACTTCTGATAAAAATACTATTTTATAGATAGGTACTTTATCGCTCATCTGAATTATTGATACATCAGTTTCAATTTTGAAAGATATAATTTTTTAAATATATGTATCATATTACGTGTAGGTCCACTATCTCTTGTCTGAATTCTTGGAATAATCAGTTCCATTTTTTAAAATGACACTTGAATTCAAAACTCCTATTTCATTGAACCAGAGTTACATCATAGAGAGACTCACAACCGACATAAGTATGTTTGATGATAACATTTATATTTTTATTTAATTATTGACATTATAATATTATTTATTGTGTTTTTCCCCGCTCGGTCTTAAAAACATGTATATTTTTAAGTCTCAGTTGTAAGTTCACTAGCTATAAATTTCAGTTATAAGCCACTAATCATAAGTGTTAGTTATGACTCACTAGCTTTTAATCTTAGTTATGTCTGGCTTTCACCATTGAATTAATAATCATTTATTATTTCATAATGCTTTCAGACGAACATAGTATTGAATTCTTTATGTCTAATCTTAAATTTTAGGGCCCACAGTTTACACCCGCGATGTACAAGCGGGTTTCCTACAAAGAATGGGACCATCCCTCAGCCTCTATTAATAATAAGTAATCGTAGTTATAAGTCTATGTGATAGGGAAACGCCCCTTGCTGTTGATTCGCTCTATTCCCGTAATTCATGGTACGGTTCGCGTTTCGGTTCGCAAAGGTATACGTACCCTTAAGAATTTTCTAATAAATACACAAGGGCCGCACGTCGCATATTTTCGTGGCATGATTTATTTTAGGGTATTGTCTCGTCTTAAGCTTAAGCGCCCTTGTGATGATTTTCCCACAAAAGTGGCACAATACGCGTAGAAATGATCAAATAATTATTATTAAGGTTCACTTATTGAAAGCCAATAACTTTGATTTGGAGTTTATAAGTGGATTAATCGCGCTACACGAATCATATTCCAACAAAAAAGGGATTGAAAAAAAGTTAACTTACATCATATTCAATAACAACTGTCAAAGTGAGTACACGTATCCCTTAACCTCTTCATAATAATATTATTAAATAGTGTTTATACTGATAATAGTGGCTTAAAACAGTTACCAGTATATGTTAAAGAAAGTGCTATTTAAAATTACGTAAACATACTACCTATTACAGTGTGGAATATAAATTTTATTATTAAAATTACATTCTTGAATATTGCTTAAAGCAAAAGGCGAAATTAATCATAAATGTGCCAATAATACAGTGTGAACTCTGCGGCAGGTACCTATATTAAACCTTACCTGTGCAGTAGGTACATATTCCAATATAAATCAGGGGTGTTGCACTGTGCGGTTAAAAAATATTAACGAAAAGTTTCAGATATCTAAATGAATATGGAATCCATTAATTTCGTCACAATTGCAAAGGAAGCAGTTGACAAATCAACAACTGTCATGATGAACCCTAATAATAAATTTAACAAAGAGCAGATTGCAAAAATAATACCGGAGTCCAACAACATCATGGCTTCAATTTCTCATATGGCGGCTATAATGGCGAAGTTGGAAGGTGAACTCGCCGTTTACAAAAACTTGTCTCAAAATCAACCGACTCAAAAAATTCCAGATCTTTGTGAAACCATAATGGAATTGGAAGAAAGGAAGGAAAAATCGAAAAATGCAATCTTTCTAAACGTACCGGAAAGTGAGTTGTCTCAAGAAGAAAATTTGACAAATGACTCAAAAATAATAATATTATCCACTATCAAAAAAATTGATGACATACCAACACAAAATCTAAAAATATACAGACTTGGTGCTAAAAAACCTGGAGTCATCAGACCAATTAAAGTGGAATTTGAAGATTCTTTCCAAATAAAATACATTCTTCGGAATAAATTTAAAATTACCGATGGAATAAAGATAAAACCTGACTTGACAATAACTCAACGAAATCACATGAAGAATCTGATAATTGAATTAGAACAACGGAAAAATAGCGGTGAAACAAATCTCACGATAAAATATGTTCATTCTATTCCGAAAATCGTTCAACAGCATACACCAAAAAACTACACAATAAACTAAATCACTGTTATTATCAAAATATATTATCAAAACGTCAGAGGAATTCGAACTAAACTGGACACTCTCAGACTAGAAATAACTACTTCAATATTTGATGTGTTGATTTTCACAGAAACTTGGTTACATCCGGATATTCACACTGCAGAACTAGGAATGTCAAGATACAACGTTTTCCGCCGGGATAGAAATCAATCTACAAACGATGACATTAAAAACAATAAAAGAAGAGGTGGTGGAGTTCTGATTGCAGTAGCGAAACATATTGTCTCCAGACAGTTAAATACAAAAAACATTGAAATAGAGCAATTATTTGTTATGATTAATACAGGTAAAAACAGAATTTTATTGGGTAATGTGTACATTCCGCCTAAATCGGATATTAGTATTTATACTAAGCATTTTGAAGATATTGAAATTTTACAATTAAAATATCCAAAAGTAAAAATAATTATAACTGGCGATTTGAATCTTCCGAACATCATTTGGAATCAAAACTTTATAGAATTGACAGGTATAGAAAACGCTGGCTTGTCAACTTTAAACAAAGAAGTTATAAGCATGTCAAGTTTTATAAATATAACACAATTAAATAAAATTGAAAATTGTAATAACAAAATACTGGACTTGGTATTTTCAAGTGATACTTCAGTAACTGTAGTAAAATCAAGTGAAATAATATTACCTGTAGATAACTATCATCCACCATTAAATATTAGCGTATCACTAAATAAAATACCAAATCTACAGTGCAAAAAATCACTTCACAATTTTAATAAAGCTGATTTTAATCATATTAATGAATGCTTAAATGCTACTGATTGGACTTTTTTAAAACAAGAAAATATTAACGAAAATATCAACGTATTCTATAAAATAATTCACAATATCATAGAAAAAAATGTGCCTTACATTAAATGCAAAAATAATGTTTTCCCTCAGTGGTTCAATAAAGATTTAATTGACTTGACTCTATTGAAGAAGAAAATACATAAAAAGTACAAAAATTCTAAATCAATTAAAGATTATATTCAATTCAATTCTATTCGACGCCAATGTCACGATCTTTCTAAAAAATGTTACAAAGAATACTTAAATAATGTGGGAAATTCAATTGCAAATAACGACATCAACACTTTATGGAAGTACTCAAAGTCATTAAAAAGAAATGAAATATATATACCTGCTAGCATGTATTATAACGGCATAAATGGAAATAATGCAGAAACTATTGTTAATTTATTTGCTTCATTTTTTAAAGATGTATATGACAACACAATTGATAATAGTGAAATTCCTTTTTTTTTCATCTAACATCAATTTACAAATTTCTAACATTCACATAGATATAAATGAAATTAAAACCCATATTAACAAATTAGATATTAAAAAAAGTTCGGGTCCTGACAAAATACCACCAATTCTATTGAAACACTGTATACATGCCTTGTCGTATCCCCTCTATTTAATTTTTAATATGTCATTGTCATCGGGATATTTTCCAATTGCATGGAAAAATAGTTACATCACACCCATATTTAAAAAAGGTGACAAATGCGATATACGCAACTATAGACCTGTGTGTATACAGTCAACTATTCCAAAATTATTTGAATAAATTATTTTGGATAAAATTAGTTTTAAATTAAATGGGATTATAACAAGGTTTCAACACGGTTTCATGAAGAATAGATCAACTCTGACAAATCTACTAATATATGAAAACTTTATAGCGAATGCCTTTGCAGATAAATGTCAAGTAGATTCGATATATACTGACTTCAGCAAGGCGTTCGATAAAGTTTGTCATAAAATATTGATAAATAAATTAAGGAGTATGGGTATAACCGGGAACTTTCTTAAATGGGTAGAGAGTTATTTAACAAATAGGCAACTTTTTGTAAAGTTAAATGACGTAATATCGGATGCCTTTTCTGCCACTAGTGGTGTGCCACAGGGCTCCCATTTAGGACCAATACTGTTTATTTTATTTATTAATGACATCGTAGACGTTTTTTCCGATGTTGATATCCTGTTATTTGCTGATGATTTAAAATTATATAAAAAAATTAAAAATATTTCAGATTGCATAATTTTACAAAAAAATTTAAACAACTTGTTAATTTGTGTATATGCAATAAACTGGCACTTAACATTAGTAAATGTCAAATAATAAGATTTTATAAAATAAAGAAACCGACAATTTATGAATACAATCTTGACAAAATTATATTAAACTCAGTAGAAACAATAAATGATCTAGGTATTATTTTCAACTCAAAACTAACATTTATTAGCCATGTAACTAATATTATTAATAGATCAATGAAGATTTTAGGATTTATTATTAGAATAACCAAACAATTTTGTAACATTGATACTATTCGCATTTTATACATAACGCTAGTGAGAAGCATTTTGGAATATAACTCTACGATTTGGGCTCCACATTACAATATCCATATTCAAGCGATTGAAAAAGTCCAGCATAGATTCCTTAGGTATATTAATTTTAAATTAGGTATTCCAAGAGAATCCGTGGACTATAATTTGTTATTGAACTGGACTAATCTCGTAAATTTATCAGATCGCAGAAAAATCTGTGATCTATTAATATTATATAAAATAATTCACTCGGTCCTGGATACCCCTGATTTAATAGAACTAATACGATTTCATTGCCCTGGTCGCGCTAACAATAGACTGACTCTACCGTTCTACTATAATAATACACATACATTATCACATTATTACTCACCAATCAGTCGATTACAGATATTGGGAAATGAACATGCCACCATCGGCGACATTTCTTAAAATTAGCGTAATATAAACATGCACTTAAAAATTATTTTTCCATAATGTAATTTTATATACGCAATATGGACATGTTGAAATGAAATGATGATATTTCTCATTTTTTTATTTTTTTTATTTTTGGTTATGATACACAAAATAATTGTATGTTATTTTTAAGTTTAAAACTACTATAATGTAATAATATTATTTTTCTTACTTTGTACTCTATTATATGTTTATTTATAAAAGGCAGTATAGCCGTTTATGTATTTAAAATAAAAAATAAAAATAAAAATAAAAAAATATATTTATTGTTATTTGTTTTTGGGGTGTTATGCCGTGTTGCGCCATCATCAGGGAATAGTTATTTACAACACATCTGCCCTGATTTTTTATAATAATTTTATATAAATAACACATCTGCCTTGATGATGGACACTGCAATGCTGTCCGAAACGTTGGTTTAAGAAGGAGTTAGCGCAACACACATAACACCCCAAAAACAAATAACAAAAATACTTTTGGCAGTGAATATCACAAATCATATTTAACATCATATCTTTAATAAATGTTATACATCTTTCAAACCTTTCCAGTCTTTTTTGCATATTACTTGGTTCAGAACACCACATTATTCTATTTCTTACTCAGAGAAATAGCTTTATTCAATTAAAATATTAAGTGCGTTCATTAAAAGAATTAAGCCATAACCAGGTAAGAATAATTTGATTTATTTAGAATTAATTGAGGCCGGATGTTCCAGCATTAGGGAATGGTTGAAATAATTTTAAATAAATCACTTAAAGATCCTACTGAGAAATTTGAAATAAAAATAAGACGCTCGTCTTCAGGAACGTGCCGTCCTCTTTTACGAATAAATAAATTACCAAATAAAATAAAGTAAGGGTTTTACAGCGTAGTTATCACTCAAAATAATTGACCATAAAATACATTTTTTTGTTAAATTAACTTTTTTTTCTTCTGTAAATTACCAGACAATTTTTATGCGTTGTAATTATTAATAAAATTCATGGTACGCTACTAACTGCGTAACCCTTATTATTTAAACCATTTTCGCGAACAACCTATAGAGTATTGGAGAAAGGAATAAATTGCTTTTAGATATATTAAAATTGGATAAAATTTTTAAACGAATTGGAGGTCCGGAAGAAATACAAAACGATAAAGATTTTTTAAACATCTACAACCTAACGAGAAATTTGAGAGTGAATTATTTGTTCGATTCTCTAATTTTAAGGGAGATATCCTAGAATTACTTCATTGCAATATTTGTTTAAATTTGGTCCATCATTAAATAATCATTATATGATAACAACATGTTATATTTTATTCGAGAGCGTATGTACGAGTAGGAGTAGTGAGTTAGTAGTAGTTTTAAAATATGTAAGTAGTTTGCATATTTGGAAATATCCATTAAAATTGACAAACTAACAATACGTAGCAACAGTTCGCAATAAATACGTACTAGTAGATCCCTGTAACTATTAATTCCAATACGCCCCGCTTAGCGCGGTGCAGCGCTCGCCACATGCCCGCAACCCGTTAGCCGAGACCCAAAAGACTACCCTCTCATCCAGATGCACGTGAGTCCGCCAGTAAACTGTCTCTATAATCTGTGTGCCTTACTGTGTTAACTTCTATCGTGAACACCGCACAGTGGGCTGAAAATCGCCTTTCATAGACATAAAGACTTGAATTTTCAAGGGTATTTTTTTTTGGCTAGAAATGGATTCTGATGATCATTACTATGCTTTAAAATTTCGTATGAAGCAATTGCCTGTACAAATTAAGGAGTAATCATTTTTTTAAGAAAAAAATGTATGGCACTGACATTAAAAATGAGGCTATCCCTGGAATCATAAGGTTGGCCATTATATCCTTACACACAGATATACTACTATTTATTTGTATTTTTGTTCACATACTTCGAATTGTGGCGCCGGGCCAGAGAGTGACCGCCCTGTTTATGTACCCCAAACTAGTCAGAGAGAATTAGATAAGACTATGCTATGTTGTGTAATATTCATGAGTTGCTATGTTCAAAGTTTAATGCTATGATCCACGCTGTGACGCCAAGTGCCATCTGATGCATTAAACATTGTTATACATCACTTACTCTTTCATTTGGTAACTAAGGCCATCCATGAAGGTTAATCCCTTACAGCAAAAGGTGTTCCAAAATATAAGTCCGTGGGCGATTCACGCTCGGAGGTATGCGGTCCAACTCTACCGGTAATCGAGCTAGCCCTTTTGGTAAAGTGTACCTTCAGTATTTGCCAACACAAGCCCCAACGTGGGGCTCCAAACTCAACAGTACATATAATTAAAACAGAATTGAAGTTAAAATAAATTGAATAAAAGATTTATGCCAGTAACAACATGTATTATTGAATTCGCGTAGTTTGCGACATGAGCTTCGCATACGGTGGCGGAGAAGTGCTCTAAAAGAGTGCACTCGTCCCTGTAGGAACATTTCCGTGGCACTGCAGAATCTCGGTAGGCGGAATAATAGTTGGCGATAGGCAATACTGTAAGCGACTATTAGCTAATGCCATTGAGAAGCAGTGTAATCTACCTACAGTTTTTTTTTTTATTTCATAGAAAAATAACTACTTATCTCTGCAGGCGGCCAAAAGAAGAACTAACGAACCAAGAACTAACACTCCACCGCCCACTTTTAGTCCTTCGCCATCCCCTTTTTACCCCCGAGACCGCCACCACCTCCTTGGATCTCACTAAACTCGGCGATATCACCCACGTTGGTAAGACCAGGCTAATGATTTTTGTCTAAAAAGTTTTTTCGTTATTTCATAATGTTTTAATATTTTTCCCCAAATAATAAAAAAAATCACTTTCTTTCGGGCACACCGACAACTTATTTCTGTAGATTTATTAGGGTATACATGTCAAATATGTAATATTACGTACTGGTAGTGTTAGATCATACGCAGCGTCCTTACGACACCAGAAGTGGACGATGGTCTTGTATCTCCAGCGCGGCGATAGGCCGAGCCGGTTGAAAATCGTTTCATTCTGATCCTGATACCTGCTACCGTGTTCTACCCACATTCTCATTAAATATCTAATTTATTATATTTTTTTTAATAATAATTTAACTGTTGAAAAGAATTTTTTTTTTTATATTAACTCCACACAGGAGGCCCTGAAGAAAATAATTTCCCTCAGGGCCTATGTCATCTTTAGGGATGCTGTGTGGAGGGTCGTTTTGTGGAGAGGAAGGAGTGAACATGGGTCTTGAAGAGTCCCATGTTGTAGGAGGGAGGAAACACAGAGGCCGGCAGTTCGTTCCACAGCCGAGCTGTTGAACTTAAGAACAAATCGTAGAAGCGACTCGTTCTCATGTGACAAGTGTCAACTGTGTGCAAATGTTGGGCGCGCGTTTGGCGTGTATCCTGACTACGCACCGGTGCCGAAGGGATCAATGACGCTAGTTCCTCAGAGCATCTTCCATTGTAATACCGATAGAACAAGGACAGCATACCTACCTGACGCCTGTGCTCTAAAGATTGCAGTCCATCTGTTAAGATTGGGGAATCTATCAAACGGACCGCCCGTTTTTGCACAGAGTATAGGGTTTTTTTCAGGTATTTAGGGGCTCCGGACCAGAGATGGCTGCCAAATTCGACAGTAGGGCGCACTTGCGATTTGTACAGGGTCAGCAGTTGTGTATTATTAAAGTATCTGAGGGCCCTGTACAGTACGCCCAGCTTCTGAGAGGCCAACTTTACTCTGGCTTCGATGGAGCCCCCGTACCTGAGCTGGTCACTTATAGTTATACCAAGCATATCAATGGAAGGCCTGTTCGGAAGATTGTGACCTTACTAGGGTACCCCGTTCTAAGGTCAGATTTTACATGGTTATTTGTGTGATTTATAAATTATGTCAAGTTTTTGTGCAAGTGTGTTAATTTTTTTAAGTACAGGTTTGTAAGCATGTAAGCATAAAGTGAAGTAATTGAAGAAAACATAACATTATCGAAGAAAAATGGTGGAAAAAAAAGAAAGAAAGAAAAACACAACAAAGTCAATCTTTGTTAGATTGCGACATTTTATCTGTATTCTTCCTTTCCATGTCCATAATCCAAATCTTAATAGTTGTTGAGGTGTTTTGGTGAATATTTTTATATGATACTCTATGA
Source organism: Hesperophylax consimilis (assembly GCF_061612785.1). NCBI lineage: Eukaryota > Metazoa > Arthropoda > Insecta > Trichoptera > Limnephilidae > Hesperophylax > Hesperophylax consimilis. Next base: position 18,853,723 of record NC_142837.1, on the reverse strand, counting down.
TAATGATGATTTCAATATCCTAATTAATCCTAAATTTTGTTGATGCTTCGTTTATTCTGGTGGAGTAAATTTAATGTTTTTGTAATTTATGAAGTCATTAATTTCTCGTGTTGTTGAAGTTGTAGTGGTATATGGAGAAGTATCGGGAGAAGGGTTACTAAATTCGATATTGGCTAATGAATTGAATTCTGGTAAATTTGTATATTATATATTACATGGTTATAGAAAAATTGGTTTGTTTCTTGATTTTACTAACAAGGTCATTGTGATTTTTTTTATTTTAGTTATTAGCGAGTCTTCAGATTTTTGTATTTTTCCGTTTTTTAACCAAATGTGTGTGAAATTTTACTTCTTTTCCCTTATTTTAGTATTCCATTAAAGATTTTTGTAATATGGCATCAGGGCTTCATTTGTATGAAGTTATGTATTGACATTATATGATAGAAGACATTGTTAGTTTTTGGGCAATCATCCTTATAATTTTTTTTCTATCCTCTAAATATTAAACGCTTCAGATTTTGTATCAGTTGGTTTTAGATATTTAAATTTGTCCACTGGTTCTAGGTTTATTTGAAAGGCAGAAGTAATTATGTTTACAATTTCATGGTTCGTTAATCGATACTTTAAATCCGGTTATCTACACAGACTTTTTTTAATTCTCTCTGTTCCGATTCGGCTATTTTAATTATTAAACAACAATTATTTTTTCTCTAATTTCCTGTCTAATTTTTTGGTTTTGTTTGGGTAAATCGAGCATTTTATTTAATTTTTCATCGATGTCATCGTATCTGTCACTTAAAAATTGGTTTGCTTTCTTTAAGCCGTCTCGAATTTTGAAAATATTTGTGATTTCAACTCACCTAGTTTACGTTCAATTGAAGTCCGTGATCAAATCCACGATTTTTTTGTTGTTCCTTGGTAGATCAATGTTACTAATTTGATAATATCGAAAGACACACGTTGTCTTTGCTCCGTGTTAAATTTGTAAAAAACCCGGTAAAAAGTCCGCTTAAAGCATATATTTAAATCGAAAGTAGTCCCTTGAGGGACAACTAATAAATAAGATTAATAGTTGGTTAAAACAGAACAATATTCAAATATTTTAAAGTGAAATTAAAATCTTCAGTGACAGTGACAGAACAAGTGATAATAACATTTTATTTGGGACTCATACAATCACAGTTCACAGTACCTACCTCGCATGTATCGGTGTAACGGTGCGCACAACACGATGCAAATATACTACCGCATCAAATAAATTACATTGTGTACTTAAGCAGGGCTTTCACACACAACAACATGAATATTAACGATAACGCCCTCATATCTATTAATGAAGCAAAATTCATTCATCAAAACTCATTGACGGCATCCATAATGCCATTACGGATCCATCTCTCAAAATTACTAAAGACCAAATGGCTAAACTTTTGACAAAATTATCTACCCTTTCAAGCAAAATGATTGACATTGGTACCAAGGTTGGAATAATTGAGGGTAAATTAATGACATATGAAAAAATAGTCTCCCAACCACCGCAACAATCAACGGCGGACGACAAAAAAACGTACGCTAGCGTCATTGAAAAAGAAAAACCAAACTTGCCTAAAAAAGAGCTGCATACAATTAAGATAATTTCGAATAATAATAAAAACACTGACCAAATAAAAATAAACATACAAAAACAAATTAGAGTCGGGAAATTGGGAGTTGAAGTTTCTGGAATAAAAAAAACAATTAATAACAATGTTATCATCACTTGCCCCAAAAAGTAAGACGCTGATAAAATTATGAAAGAAATAAACAAACAAAAAAATAACAGCATATCTGCATCAGAAATAAAACAAAACGTAAATCAAACGTTATCATCAAAGGAATACATAAAGACTACAACATTCAAGATTTTAACGAAGATTTTATAGAACAAAATGAAGACATTTATCAACTTACCAAAGAAGACAGCAAACACATGCCCAAAATAATGGCAAAAATAAAAAACAAAAGAAGCGATCAACTATCCAACTACATCCTAAAAACAACCGGTCAAATGAGAAAAATATCAATCTAAAAAGGAAGAATAAACCTGGGATTTATGCGGGTTTACGTAGAGGACTCCAACCCATTGTCTCAATGCTACCAATGCCTGTGGTTTGAACATACTGCCAACAAGTGCCGAAAGAAAACAGAAAAACCTAAATGTCTCCACTGCGCAGAAGTACACAATCTAGCGAACTGCCAAAATAAAAATCAAACACCAAAGTGCTACAATTGTCAAGCCTTTAATAAAAAAAGAAATGGGAAAATAAATTCTAACCATCGAGCGAATGACAGCAAGTGCCACTACGTCAAGAAAATGACAGAATTTGCTTACCAGAAAATTTACTATAATTAAAATGCTATATTCATTAAAAAAAACAAGTAAGAAATTAATATCTCAACTATACTTTGTTTACAGCATATCAACGTCGACACCCTGTTTAATAGCGCCTGTTCAAATTTGCAGTATCCACTTAAGTACTAACAACTCACAGTCGAGTTACATTATTATTTCTAAGTATACGATTATTATTGTTCCGCCCAATTATGACGTTATTAATAGAAACGAGTTCTTAATTACTAACAAAATATATTTCCGAACATATTTATTTGCACACTCATCCATTTTACATAAGACATTTTTTAGACAAGTAGGATAGAATAATATGAGTACAAACGAAATAGATAACACTTATAATTAACATTACATGTAGATGAAATTGGGAGAAAATTTGGTTTTAATATAGATAGTCATAATAATGAAAATATAATCAATGATTTATTGGATTTATTAAAACAAAAATTAGGCGTAAAAGCTAGTAGATTAAAAAGATATAATTATTCGTATAATAAAAAAAATAATAACAGATTATTCCATAAAAATGAAAAAATATTTTATTCCAAACTTGACGATAAACAAAATATTATTTCGAATAATATTCCGTTGCCATCTGAATCAGATATGCGCGATTTTTGGACTAAAATTTGGAGTAAAGATATAAAACATAACGAGTCAAGTCCCTGGATAGAAAATGAAGAACTCAATTTTTCAGGCATTGAACAAATGAGTTATTCTAATATATCGGTTGAATGTGAACCAAAATTATTAAAAATACTCATAATTGGAAAGCCACGGGTTGCGATTGGATACATAATTTTTGGTACAAACGTCTAACTACTTTACATCCTCTTTTGGCAAAAAATCTTTCAAAATTTGTCAGTCAACCACAAAATTTTCCAAATTTTCTAACTAAGGGCATTACTTATATGTTGCCCAAAAGCGAAAATATTAATAATCCTTCTCAGTACAGACCCATTACATGTTTACCGACAATATACAAATTTTAACCTCTTGCTTGACAGATTTAATATATACTAATTTAGATGAAAAAAATATTTTATCTGAACAACAAAAAGGTTGTCGCAGAAAACATATGGGATGTAAAGAACAATTAGTTATTGATTCTGTAATTCTAAAACAGATTCAAACTCGAAAACGTAATTTACATACTTGCTATATAGACTACCAAAAGGCTTTCGATAGTGTCCCGCACCCGTGGCTGATCAAAGTATTAAATATATATAAAATTAACCCCATTATTATTAGCTTTTTGGAAAATATTATGTCCTTTTGGAGTACCAATTTACTTATCAATTTAAAAGGTAAAAAAATAGTAATACCGGGCATTTCAATTAAAAGAGGAATTTTTCAAGGAGACTCATTGAGTCCTCTTTGGTTTTGTTTGGCATTGAATCCTCTATCTAAAATGTTAATTAAAAGCAAGTTTGGAATAAAAGTTAAGGGTAATACAAGGGAGAATAGTACAATTTCGCATTTATTATATATTGATGACATAAAATTATTTTCGAATTCTGAACAAAATTTAGAGAAAATGATCGAGGTAGTTAAAAACTTTTCAGATGATATTAAAATGACTTTTGGTTTAGATAAATGTAGAACGATCCATATAGAGAAAGGCAAAATTGTAGATGGATACGAGAGTATATTTAGAAATTTCCAAATTACTAGTATGAAAAGGGATGAGGTTTATAAGTATTTAGGATACCCACAATCAAATAGATTAGACCATAGTAGTATTAAAAATGATATTAGGATTAAATTTCAAACTAGGATCAGGAAAATTTTAAAATGCAATCTATCTGCTAAAAATTTAGTAAAAGCAATAAATACTTGGGCAATACCTCTATTAACGTACTCATTTGGCATAATTAAATGGTCTAATACAGATTTAGATAACTTAAAAAGATTAATTAGAACTACGCTAACAAAGTTTAATTGCCATCATCCAAATTCAGCTATAGAACGAGTTAATTTACCTAGAAATTTAGGAGGTAGAGGTACAGTCAAAATAACTTCTTTGAAACATAATCAGGTAGAAATGCTAAGAACTTTTTTCCATAGGAAAGCTCATAGCTCAGAAATGCACAAAATAATTTGCAAGGCAGATATAAATATTACACCTTTAAATTTATACGATGAGAATGCCAACATTTTTATAAATCCCAACCAGGAATTATTAGATTCCTGGTCAAATAAAATTTTACACGCAAAACACTTCAATTATCTCAACCAAACGTATGTTGACAAAATTTCGTCAAACAAATGGTTGAGTATTGGAGAGTTGAGCGCAGAAATAGAAGGATTTATGCTTGCCATTCAGGATAGAGTCATTAATACTAAAAATTATAGAAAGCATATAATCAAAGATACAAATCAAATTGATGATTTGTGTAGAAAATGTTTGGCTTTTCCGGAAACTATAGAACATATTATATCGGGATGTTCTATATTAGCGCCGTCCGAGTATACATTTAGGCACAATCAAGTTTTAAAAATAATTCACCATAATTTGGTAATTAAACATAACTTGATTGACTGCCGTAATGTAGTACCATATTATGAATACGAACCAAATTCATTTTTAGAAAACGAATTTTATAAAATATATTATGATAAAACTATACTAACAGACCGAGTGATTAGTCATAATAGACCCGATATTGTTTTACATGACAAAATTAAAAAAAATAACTTATATCATTGATGTCGCTATTCAAAATTTCTGTAATATTCAAAAATCCGTTAGTGAAAAAATAAGAAAATACACAGATTTAGGAAATGAAATAAAAATAATTTGGCATTCTCAGACTATAAAAATATTACCATTCGTTATTTCGGCTACTGGCATTATACCTAGCTCTCTAATTAAAAATTTAGGCGTATTAGATCTATCAAAAAAATTATATATAAAGATGCAAAAGTCGGTCATTTTGAAAACATGTAGGATAACAAAAGATTTTTTAAATATTTATGCTGAGGGATCAGTAGGATTTATAGGCCCTGTTAGAAGTTCTACCGAGCCGAACCCTCTGATATGAAAATATCTGGAGTCGGTGAATTATTTTCCCATTTGATCTCTGGTGAGTTGACGTGTTGTTCTTGTATTGTTTTGTATTTATTTTGCTTATATAATGCACTTACATAATGTTGATTGACTAGATGATCATTTGTGGAAAAGTGAGTGGAAGGGTTAAGTTTTTCCTTTGGGGAAGATTTAACCCGGACAACTAAATCGGAAGTTAAAAAAAACATTATTAACACTTATATTTTTTTTTCCTATAATATAGGAAAAAAAATATATAATAGAGCTGATCAATACAACCTTCTTCCCAAAAATATGTCAAACTCATTCATCTGTAACACAATACTTCATGATGATTTCAGATGATTTCATAAATAATGAATTAGAAAAAATTCAAGAATATGAATGCATATTCACAAAAGTGTATTCATGTAACAAAATTATTTCTAAAAACAACAATGATATAATTATTATGCACCTAAACATTCGTAGTGTTCAAAAAAATCTGGAAGAGCTAATTCTAAAAATAAATAATATTAAAAAAAAACCGGACTTCATAGTATTATCCGAAACATTTACAAATACTGAGTCACCTTCTTATTGCTTACCCGAATACAATTATATTTCTACCAAAATAGATATTAATAAAAATAGTGGAATAATAATATTTGCAAGTAATAAATTCAGTATTATTAAAATAATTGAACACCCAATACATTTAGTAAACTGCATCGAAATACATTTCAAACTCGGTAAATCAATGTACCATCTATTAGCTATCTATAGAACGCACGGTTCGAATATAATTACGTTTATTAATGACCTTAAATACATTTTATCGAAATTTAAAAATAAGCTTTGCTTCATTGTAGGTGATTTTAACTTAAACATTAATGAAAAAATTGAAAATGGTTGTAAAAATGAATACATTAACTGTATGACTGAACAAAACTTCATATCTTGCATAAATAAAAACACAAGAGAAATAAAAGAACATACTCCATCCTGCTTAGATCATATCTGGACAAACGTAAATATTAAAGATCTTCACAAATTAAAATCAATTGTTTGGCAAACTAACATAACTGATCATCATTCATGCTTACTTCTATATAATAACAATATTAAACAAAAAAAAACATAATATAATAACTAAAAAATCCACCATTAATATGACCATTTTCACTGAAAAACTAAAAAAAGAGGATTGGAACAATGTTTTAAACAGTGATGACACCGAAACATGTTCGACTAACTTTGAAAATACCCTGTCGTAACACATTAAAAATTCAACAACTGAAACAACAACACACATAAAATCAAAATTAAGATGTTTAAAACCTTGGATTACCCAAGGACTTATAATATCTCTTAGAAACAAAGAAAAACTTTACAAGACAACTTTAAAAAATCCCCGAGATGAAAATGCATATATTTTATATAAAAAAATATAAAAATAAATTAACAACCTATATTAAAAAAAATTAAAGAAGATTTATTTAAAAATAAAATATTATCTTCAGAAAATAACCAAAAACAAATGTGGAAAACAGTTAATTTGGCTATTGACAATACAAAAAAACACAAAACGTAAATTATATTGAGCATAAAAACAATATTTAACTCTTTTTTTGCTAATGTCGGAAAAAATCTTGCGAAAAATATCCAAAAATCTTTTATCCCGGAAAATCATAATAATGAAAACTTACAGGAACGTAATACACTCTCAACGTTTGAAACAACAATAGAATGTGAAATCATAAAAATAATAGATAATATGAAAGGAGGTTCGTCTCCAGGTTTTGATTCTATTACGGCACATATGTTAAAATCTATGAAACCTTATTTAATAAAACCAATCACTCATTTAATAAACTTAAGTTAAACAAAAGGAATATTTCCAACGAACTACAAAAATACATTAATCTCACCTATCTACAAATCTGGAGACCCACATCAAGTAACAAATTATCGACCAATCTGTTAAATTTCAAATATAGGAAAAATCTTTGAAAAAATAGTAAAAAAACAATTGGTCAATTTCCTAGATAATAATAGAATACAACACAAAAACCAGTTTGGATTTATAAAATCTCTCAGCACACAAGATGCTATTGCTTACGTAACTTCATACATTTACGAATCTTTAGATAAAGGTAAAAAATGTGCAGGTATATTTATTGATCTCAGAAAAGCTTTTGATAGCATATCCCATTAGATTATACTGAAAAAATTGAATAATATAGGTATAAAAGATAACGCGATTAAATGGATTTCAAACTACCTAAAAAATCGACCACGAGTCGTAAAAATAAATAATGTTAATAGCGATAAAGAACATTCCGACGTTGGAATCCCGCAAGGTACAGTGCATGGACCAATTCTTTTCACCATATATGTTAACGACATTTTCTTTCAACCACTACATGGCCAAATTACTTCGTATGCCGACGATACAGTTCTAATAATAAGCGAAAAAACTTGGGAAAACGTAATACTCAAAGCCACTGAAGACATAAATATGTACTCTTAAGAATTTCTTCGACATTAATTTACTATCACTAAATAGCGATAAAACATATGTAATTTAATTTGCAATACACACAAAAGACATCCCTAAAAATTTTGACATTATCATTCATGACAATTCCAAAATACAAAATAAAAATTACTGTCTCCAAAACTGCACAATACTAAAAAACACAAACACAATCAAATATCTAGGAGTAATTATCGATAAAAATTTTGATTGGAAGGAACAAATATGTCAAATTGTAAAAAAAAATCAGAAAACTGATATATGTATTTTTAAGAATGAGAATTTTTTTGTCTTTAAAAAACCTATATTTAATATATTATGCCTTGGTCCAATCAACTCTACAATATGGTATCATTAGTTGGGGATCCACATACAAAACTAACCTTACTCCAATAGAAGTGGTACAAAGGTTAGTAATTAAAATAATATTAAGAAAACCTTCCGATTACCCAACGGATCGATTATTCGAAGAATTTCAAGTGCCTTCATTTAAAGATCTTTATACTAAAAATGCACGAATTCAAATCATAAAAGAAAAAGACAAGTATCAATTTCTAACTGAAAACCGTACTCGACTTAAATATATTTTTCCATGCCCAAAATAAAACACTTCCTTAGCACAAAATTATTACACTTACCGGGCAATTTTTTTTTTCAATCGACTACCTGAAGAAATTAGAAACATTAATGATAACATCCAAATAATAAACACTGTGAAAAAATATTTTAAAGACAAACTTACAAAAAATAAAAATGTTTCCAATTGAATTAATCTTAAGAATAACTCATCTCAATTAGTTGCCTTAAGTAACATTCCATTCTTCAAATAAGTTTAAAATCATTTTATTTTTAATTACCTACATACTGTAATAAAACAATGCACACTCCTCTTCCAGCCACAAGCTAATGCTTCTATGGAAGAGGGGTCTTGAAATATTTGATCATATACTGTAACAAATAAACAAAAATGTACTTATATAATAAAAAAAAAATAATAATAAAAAAAAAAAAAAAAATAAAAATAAGTAATATCTAAATATCCCAGTGGCTAGTAGCGACTGAACGCTGGCCGAACACAGTATCCTACGTACCTTCACGTCGCGCGACAACACAGTGCAAGAAATTGACACTGTTTTTATGATGAATAAGAATCGTCAGTGTTTGAGATAATAACTCACCGCACTGTTAGCCTAAAAACTTAAACTATAATAACTTCACTGTTTGATTTATGTTATATTGATGGAATTAAGTGAAGACTCGGTTTATAATACGGTTTGAATGCTTGACCATAATCGTGATGAATAATCGTGTAATTGAAGTACTGTTTAGATTTATTATAATTAAAATTGTTAGAAAATCAAAAGTGTTTTAATTAATTTAGTTATAACCTCTAACACATACGTTCATCAAATATTAAATTACACACATGTGATGTGTCCAGATTTGCTAACATGGCTCACTAGAAATGTTGTAAAGAAACTCCTCTATCTCACGAATATATATTATGATATTCCTCTATACAATATGCTGTATCGTGCAGTAACAAAAGAAAGCAGCCCGAAATGGCAGTATCTATATTTAGCTTTCAGTGGTTCTCTCTCAGCGTAACGATTCCTCCGTAATTAAAGCCTTTCTTTCTCAAGCCTATCACGCCCCAATACTTGTCTATTTGGGCCAATTCTAGCCCACTCCTCCCCCCTTATCTCTTCTTGTATCGCACTTTAGGGCCGCCCTTACCATCCACCCTAATTGTACTGCGTCCTTAGTATGTCGTTTGTGATTTTTAATTCTCTCGCACAACCCTTATCCTTTGCTCACTTTGGAAACGAAATTCTTAAAGACATCTTTTCAGACTCTCTTCTCTGTACAAAATTATTTCTTTGTGGGTATGAATGTGACTTTATCTGTGAATGAAATGATTTAAATTATAAAAAGGATCTTTTCAAGTTCAGTTTAGAGATAAAGTACCCACGGTAGGTATTATATTACCAGATGATTATTTTTATTCAATATCTGAATTTCCTAGAGCTTCTCACAAAGCGCAATTCAAGTAACTGGTATGGAACGTGTTGGACTATTATTTTCCATTCTTGCAACTCTTTCTAGTGACTTCCATTAAAACAAACAGTCGCAAATTTTTTTAAACGCGAAGCACATGAAACTCAAAATTACATCCGCGATTCGATTTCTTGATTACTACTTATTTAAAAAATAAATAAAATGCCCAACACAAGAAAAGGTTTGCCATGTCCTGTATTTAGGAACCAAAACACTTTAAATACAACATGTTTTTAGACTATTAGAGAAGTTGGTGAAATATTAGCAAAGCATCTAGAAAAAGTGTGATAAAATGCTTAGCCATTGGTAGTAAATAATAAAATAATTTAAAAATTAATATAAAAGCATAAAAAATTAAACGTAACGAAAAAAAAAAATTTTTTATGAAGAAGCTGTTAAGAAACTTTTTTACATTGCTCTGTGCAAATGTATGATCGCTGAACTGTGTAAATATCCAAAAAAAATACCAATCATAAACCGAGAATTCCCAAAAGACCAAAGAGAGGTTCGTACGATGTTTATTGGAGTTGTGTGTATCCCAAAACAACCAAGTCTATATTTTAGGAAAGAAAATTCGGCGAGAACTTTATTTTTTGTGTCTATGTTTGAATTTTTTAAATGTTCCACCTGAAAATGTCATCACAGGTAAATAAATTTTTGTGTTTTTTTCTTATGTAGTATAAGAATTTTAAAATTTAAAAAAAAACCCAGTCCTAAAGTATATGTCAAGTGGAGATACTATAAGAAAATTTGGCTTTACTACAAGAAACAATTGTGTTAAAATAAAATTTCTTAGTTTTCATCTTATCGAGTCTTAGTTTCTGTGATTTTTCGTGCTAATATTGCTTTATTTATTTTCTTTAACAATCATTATTACATTAATATAAAATAATTTTATTCGTCTATATTCCCCCGAAAAAAAAATATTTTTAATTGTTTTTAGTACACTCCTTATTAAAGATAGAAGTTTATTAAAAACAATTGAAATAATAATAAAGTTCAAGACGATGCCACGTTTAAAAAATATAAGATTAGTGGATCAAGAAACTTGAAAAGGCAAAAATGTATTTGTTTTTATGTAGGAAGTTATTGGAAAACAAATTATTTCTATAAAATAAAACATTTAAATAAATATTTTTTTAATCAAAGCAATGAAATCCTTATATAAATAAAAATACCTCGTAGTACGTAGCAAAAAAACCCAAAGGCAAGGCCTGCGCGTGGCTATTATAGTAGATAAAAACATTTATATGTTTTTTTTTTATTTTAGTTAATTTAGGAAGCAGACAGTTATACTTGTGAATACATTTTAGTTTAATATAAGATAAACCAGTTAAGTTCCATTTATAATATTTTTTATAGTTACAGGTTAGGACGAAAATAGATATTTAAAGACATTGGTAAAAAAAAATAATTAAAAATAATCGTTGTGATTAAGGAACATTATAAGGTTAATTTGTTTTTAATGGTTTTTAGGGTACAGTGGAAAATATCTTAAAGAAGCCATATTGTAAAACATAAATAAGATATCACCAAAAATTAATTTTAATAATAATAAAAATAAAGGTATGGTAAAGTAGTAATGCGAGTTAGATTAATGTAGACAAAAAGTGTGCGATGTAAATTTAACCTCTAATTAGACGTATGATATGCCATAACTTGATTAAAAGTAATTTGTTTACAGGAAGTTATAAGATTAAGTAATAGTTTTAAATTGTGTGTGCTACATAAAAATGCCAAATGCGAATAGAAATGAAAAAAAAATCATTGGAGTATTTGAAGGAGTGATGCTATTTTGTTTATATCTGTCTCAGAGGAAATTCGGATAACCGGAGAACCGTCATTTTTTCTCATAAATATATAACAGTTTTTTGTCCAAAGGTATTTTTTTTCACTTTTAAATTCCCTGGCTTTCTTCATTAGTAATTTGTTAGAAGGTGTGAGGTGATCATTGGTGAATATACGGCCTGCTACTTCTGGAAGGCCGATATTTGCTGAAGTCAAGGTCCGATGGCGACGAGCAGCTACCAACAAAGCGTCCTTGCAATCTCGCCGAAGAAGACGTATGATTATATTTTATGTAGATGTGGGTGTGGATATGATTTTAGAAGCTGCCGTTGGCCATGGTCGCACTCTATGGATGAAGTCAGTGTCCTCTTTTTGTAGTTGGTACCCAATTTTCTGGGATGTATTCATTATAATATCCAGGAGGTTTTCACTTTTTGACATCGGAACTTCGCAAATTTCAACATTACGTAGTCTATCATATTGTTCTCGTTGGTTCATTTTCATATTAACGTCCTTTATAACTTCCTTTAAATGAATAAATTTGCATTCCAGAGAATCAATTTTAGCGGTTTTACTGCTCAAAGCTAACATTTTGGTGTTAAAAGTTTCAATTTGTGAAGATAAAAATTCTACTGATTTTATAATTGGTTCTAATTGATCTGTAAAGTCCTTGAATCTTGCGTCTAGCTTACAAACAATGTTTTTTTTTCATCTCTTTAAGTTTGTCATTGAGGGTTTTGGAGAGCTGGTTAAGGATTTCATTTAAACTTATAGGATTATCGTCATTACTTTGTTTGTTTGCCCTCGTATTATTTTTCTGTTGTTGTTTAAATTAGAATATCACGTGTTAATTAAGAAATAATAATAGTTAACGTGATTGGTTTAATTTCAAACACTCAGCCAATAACAGTACGGATAGAGATTTAATAACCAATGAGAGATCTCCGCAGTGGCGACACTATTTTGATGACCAATGAGAGATCTCCGCGGTGACGACACAATTTTTTTTACTTTAATATTATTATTTAGGACAGAATGGTAACAAGGATTTATCGGAGATTTATTTGGTTATCGATTGTTATCAGCGCTTGTAGGACAGATAAATAATTTCACTTAGTAGATTGAGTAAAACTGTATCGATTTAGTACCTGAGTTTTAGATTAGGATACTTATTTGTATTGATAATCGCAATAATTACAGAGACCAATGCTTATGAACTGTTAAACGTTATTAGGTAGTTTGTATATAAAGCATGTATTCTTTGAAGAAAATTTATACTGTAATATAACATACAATACTTAATAACGATAATAAACAATACTATTTAACAGTGCAAACGTCATAAAATCGTCTCCAGTCTAAATAATAATAAAAAAATCTACTCAGAGTTAACCTTAACACAGAATCAACAAAATATTCAAACTTAACAAACAAACAATGCAACTTCAACTTACCTAAATAAAGAACTGTATTAAGAGTAAGTGTGTTAACAGACTAAATACCATATCATTAAATACACGTATTTGACAAGCACAGTACCTCTACTGTACATACGTACATACCTATCCAAAACTCGTTACAGTGAAGTTAAGCCAGTGGCTCTAAACTGAAGTTCATTTATTTTTTTAGTAAAAAGATAATCGAAAAACATGTTTTAAATTTTGCAAATTTCTAACACAAAAAAGGCAGTCAACTCTATAAACAAGGTACTTTTTGACCTTACATATAAATTCAACAAACACCAAATTTCTAAAATTTCTCAGATAGCATGTGAAATCTTAGTCTCAATTGGAAGCATGTCGGCATGGTAGCTCCCTAGATGAAGGACTCCGGGTATATATGACGTTAAAAAACATTCCATCTCAGAAAAATGTATGTTAATATGCGTGAGGCAATCCGCGAAACGAATGAAATTATTGAGAGGTCGAGAAATATAATTTTTTGCAACGTGCCTGAACGTACAAAGGTAACAACAGTCATGAACAAAATACTGGAAGACCAAACTATAGTAACCGAAATAATTTCCAAACTAAACATACCTACATAAAACAACATAGTAAAAATGTACAGATTCGGTAAATATAACAACGAAAAACTAAGACCTATAAAAATACAAGCAAAATGACATCTCCTAAAGGACAACTTACGCATTTATTATGACTCGACCTCGGCACAACAATAGCACCTAGTGAATTTAAAGGCTGAACTCCTTGACTATTACATCGCTGGCTGAACTAAATAAATGAAAAGCTGACGGAGAAATGGACACTAAAATAAAATATATTAATTTGTCAACCAGAATAGTCAACGTCTTTCGAAAAACTGTGTAACGTGAACATGAAAATTAACTACCAAAACGACTGTGGACTTTAGATGGATACAATAACTATAAAATATTAGCTGTGACCTGTGACAAAAATGTTGACAGATCAAGTTTGAAGTCAAGAGGTGGAGGACTTCTACCGCTCATCAAAATACCCAAACTCAAAATATGTTATTTTTCTGCCAAATCTGGAAATCTGACGACATCATCTTCATAACAAAGGAAAGTAATAACGACCGTGCACGAGAAGTCTTAGACACAGAAAATTGTTTAAGCCTGTACTAGTACAATTTTATTTTTAACAATAACGATCGCTTACTAGACTTAGTATTGTAAAACATTCAAACAATATCTGTTGAAATATCTAATGATCCGCTCCTACCTATAGATAACCACAATCCTCCCAGTCCCATGTACATGAAATTAAATATGCTATGCGATATTGATACTAAACCTGAACAAAGAACCCTGAACTTTAACTGCCATCTCTCAAATATAGACTGATCGTTTTTGTCTGATGAAAATATTGAAAATCTTTAAACAAAGTTTATTTAATGTTTTCTAATTCTATTGAATTCCACGTACATTTTTACATACCCAGAAAATATATGTATCCAGGTTGGTTTTCATGAAAACTTACTGCCTCTCTTTAGTAAAAAAAGTCAACATAAAACATTCAAACAAAGCAAATCCATAACTGATTATACAAACTTTAATGAACCAGAATTTTTTTTCAAAGAATGCTAGAATTCATAAATTATCCTTTCCTATTAAATAGTCTAAAAATGTATACATTAGAAGAAAGACGCAAAATAAATGGTTTAACTTTGACCGGTCAGTGGCTGAGTTGACATCGCGTTTGTGTCCCACCGAGGTGTAGTGTGTTCAATTTCTCGGCAGGCTCAAAGTCTTCCATCACAACACAAGCAACATATTCCGCTTACTGTGATAACAGTAAGAGATGTTAATTCGTGACCCGAAAGTGATTGCCTTTCTTTAAAAAAAAACTTTCTTATTACAAAGCTAAACTTTAAATTCAACTGTACCGAATTCCTGCAGCTTGTAAACGTACCTACCAGAACAACAAGACCCAATACTATTTTTCACTGCAGTATGCAGAAGCACAACTACATTACTAATTGTCTGACATGGTTTCACACTGTTTAATGTTAACTAGGTGAATTTTTTGGATCATATTAAAAACCTATTCCAGCCCTATTCACGAACCTTTGGATGTCTCTTCTTTAATTTACCTATATGATCACTGTATCTTGTGAAAAAATGTTTCATTGTATTTTTATTTCATTTGCGTACGTATTTTTCATTTATTGAAATCTTATTTTTATTATTTCTTTTATGTGTTCTAAATTATGCATCATGTCAAAATCACACCACTTACGCAAAAGCCCTATGGGTGTAAACTCAATAAAATAAAAATATAAAATGAAGTAATCAAAAATAAAACTATATGTGAAATATAAACAATAATGACATAAAATATGATATTTTCAGTCATGTTTAAACTAAACGTTCAAAATATGGTACCTACAAAGATTTTAGAAAGAAGAAATTTTATAAAATAATATATAAATTTTGAAATCAAAAGCAATAACAAGGACATGAATTTATGGCATTGAACAATTGATGTAGGTATAAATACAGATGACTGTTGATTTATAAGAAAAATGTATCTATTTCGATGTATTTTAGCTAATATTCGGTGTGTTTTTATAATAGTTAATGTTTTGATGTCTCATCAAAAGTTGTAATCAGCTTATTGTACATTTAAGGATAAAATTAATGTGCCTTTGGTCTACTATGGTTTTCCAATGGGGTACTGCAAATACACAAATGTCATGTCTTGGGCTAGAACGGTAATATTTTTGTGAAATTATAAGGACGCGTGTAAATTAATTTGAGACATTGCATGCCATAGGTTTGTCTCGGGTCCAAAATATCACTTTCTTGGAACCATTGTTTGGAGGGGTAAGTTTTAATTTTATTGTATAAAATCTTGATAATTGATTAGATTCAATTTGTGATAATTGTATGATCTACCACAACCAATTATTCCTAGGATTTTTTATTTACTACGTTACTCATTCACTAAACAATATAAATAAGTATCTCAATTTATTTACCATTTTTTTAAGGTTGTTCCATTTCAGATGGCGATTGATGTTTACATCTATGTACTTAATGTGTTTTCCTGTATGTCGCTTCACAGTATGAGTAAGTTGTTGGATTACTACAAATATTAGAGCCCCCAAAGCAGTACTTTGTAGGACACCATATTTAAAAAGATCGATTTTTCTCAAATATTCTACAATTTTAGTGCGTTGTTGACGATTTTTGCCAATTCTAGTAACACTCATATAAGTTACTACCTACCGTTTTAGGCGGACATCCCACATCATCGCTCAACAGTCAATCATTAAGTAATGCAAAACGGTAGAAAAAATAGTATGAAATCAAGCGTAACTCAGACATTAGTTATTATTTTATTTTTTCTTCCGACTTTATGTCTGTCTTAAATCTTCCCCACAGGAAAAACTTAACCCTTCCACACACTTTTCCACAAATGATCATCTAGTCAATCAACATTATGCAAGTGCATTATATAAGCATAATAAATACAAGATCAACAACACGTCAACTCACCAGAGATCAAATGGGAAAATAATTCACCGACTCCAGAACTTCCCCATAGGAAAAACTTAATCCTTCTACACACTTTTCCACAAATGATCATCTAGTCAATCAACATTATGCAAGTGCATTACGTAAGCAAAATAAATACAAAACAACACAAGAACAACACGTCAACTCACCAGAGATCAAATGGGAAAATAATTCACCGACTCCAGATATTTTCATATCAGAGGGTTCAGCTAGGTAGAACTCCTAACAGGGCCTATAAATCCCAATGATCCCTCAACGTAAATATTTAAAAAAATCTTTCGCTATCCTACATGTATTTAAAATGACTGATTTTTGCATTTTTAAATATAAGTTTTTTGATAGATCCAACACGCCTTAATTTTTAATAAGAGGTAGGTATAATGCCAGTAGCCGAGATAACGAATGGTAAAATTTTTATATTATGAGAATGCCAAATTCTTTTTATCTCATTTATTATTTATTAATTATTATTCACAATCATTTATTATTATTTATTTTTCATTAACTCCCTATCGTGCTTTTTGCAGAGGAATTTGAAAATTTATGTATGTAAGTATAACATATTTACATGGATAATAGCATAACTACGTACAAAAAAATAAAAATCAAATGCTAATACTAAGAAACATCAAATCCAAATAATTACATCAGATTTTTATTTATTTATTTATTTATTATTGGATAATTTGTATAGCGCCGCTTTTGTGAGATATCACCTCAGGGGCGCTTTACAGTTGATGCAGGTATTACAGAAAATATAAATATTACAAAAATAGAGTGAAGTTAAGTTAAGTAAAATGAAGTAAAGGAACAGGTGATACGAAGATAGAAGATGGAGACTCTGCAGCAAGAATCCCAGGTGGTGAAGAAACTGGTCCAGCTGCTGCAGCGAAAGAGTCCACCGCGTCCACCAACAGTGCCAGCACGAGGTTCGTCATCCGTCCAGGTATGTGTCTGCTGCTAATAAAGCCCTGACACACTATCCTCTCACAGATACCAGACCTTGGCAGCACCGCTGTGACGTTCTACGAAGATAGAAGATGGAGACTCTGCAGCAAGAATCCTAAGTGGTGAAGGAACTGGACCAGCTGCTGCAGTAAGAGAGTCCACCGCGTCCAACAACAGCGTCCAGGTATGTATCTGCTGCTAATAAAGCGCTGACACCTCACATAGATAAGAGACCCTGGCAGCACCGCTGTGACGTTTGGCAAGTCCATCATTTATCTCCATGTAATCCTGTTCCTGGTAATTGTTGAAGTGGCGCATTCTGTCCGCAATAAAAAGCGACGGTTGGGTAATAAATTACCCTAGGCTTAGTAAAAAACTTGCTAGTGTCCAAGCTTGCCCAGTTTCCGAGAATTTTGTTGAAAACATCTGGAGTGCATTTACCGGTCGCCGTTCGTTTCGAAAGTCCAATATTTTTGAGCAAATTTCAGAATATTCACTTTAAAACACTGCACTCAAATCACATATTATAAAGTTCTAATAATTATTAAGTTTATTTTTATTTAAGTTCAAATGTTGATTGATTGATTTTAAAAATAATTTCAAAGGGATGTTGGCTCATTTCCCTTGAAAATACTAAAAAAACACAAAGCGGTTGGAGGAAGCGTTAGGACGCGTCCTGCTGCCACGAAGGGCGCTACAATACCTTTTATATTTGATATTTTAAATAAACAAAAATTTCAAATATAAAATAAGTATGTGCATTGTAAATTCGTATATGCATACAATTATTCATGTTTGTTGCAAACCAGTAAGACTGAAAACAGGAAAATAATTTACTCGTAAGGTATATAAAATAAATAAATATATAGTATATTACGAGACCGCTGTTTTTTTTTATATCTGTTTTGGTTAAAACATAATTGTAATCTGGTAAATAAATAGAGGGTGATTCGGTGTTAGTAAATGTTTCGGATAAAACTATGAGGTCTGGTTTTTTATTTAAATGGTTTAATTTTAAAATTAATTCATCCCAATTTTTTCCACACATTTTTGGATATGTTCGTTACATGAATCAGTGGACACACATCCATATTCTTGAATTTTCATATTATTTTCAATTTCGTTATCTATGAATTCATTCATTTTAATTAATTAAGGTTTTTCTAAAGTAATGTTCCTGAAATCATCTTAAAATTTTTATTCAATCCGTGTGTTCGGTTAGTCGCCATTTTAAGAATTATTTTATTTAAGTTTAACTTACTATTTAAGCAATTAGCTCGCTGTAAAAGTTCTTATTTCGCTGTGATATTTGAATAATAATATTTTGCAGTTACAACAATATCGTTATTTCTATTTCTCTCATAAGATGTATAATTTTTTTTTTCTTTAGTTTTGCAAGATCTATCGCCATATTCAAAATATTTTCCACGATGTGATATGGATATAATCGTGTGGATCGACTTCTTTTTCCATCGTGACGGTATTACTTTTTTGTTCCGGGTCTCAACGTGTTAGTGCGGCTAGCATGCAGTCACTCACGTCTGACGCCTGTGAGCCAGCAGACTATACTGTTATATTTATACACAATAAATTTAGTACTGTCAATATAACTGAACATTCTATACATTTAGAATACTGTATAGAAATACAATTTAAACTCGACAAGGCAAAGTACCATATGATTGCTGTTTACAGAACACACGGTTCGAACATTATTTCGTTTATTAATGATCTTAAACACATACTGTCAAAATTTAAAAATAAGCTTTGCTTATTCATAAATAATAACAAGAATGAATACATAAATTGTATGACTGAACATAACTTCGTATCATGTAAACAAAAATACAAGAGATATAAACCAATATAAATAGCAAATATCTGCACAAAGCGAAGTCAATTATTTGGAAAACCGATATAACTGATCACCGTGCAACACTAAACCAAAAAAACATAACCTAAAAACCAAAAAATCTTCCATAAATTTGACTATTTTAGCCGAAAAACAAAAAATTTTGCAATGGAACAAATTTTTAAATAGTGATGATACCGAAACCTGCTTAAAAAAACTTTGAAAATGTATTGTCACAGCACATTAAAAATTCGACTATTGAAACTATAGTTCAAATATAATCAAAACTTAGCTGTTTTAAATCTTGGTTAACCCAAGGACTTATAATATCTATCAGAAAAAAAGATAAACTGTATGCAACATTAAAAATCCCCTAGATGAAAAAGCATACATTTAAAATAAACTAACAACAATTATTGAAAAAAAGTACAGAAGACTATTTCAAAAAGAAATACTTTCTGCAGACAATAACAATAAACAAATATGGAAAACAGTTAATTTAGCCATGAAAAATACTATAAAAATCCAAAACATAAATTACATTGAACATGAAAACAAAATTATAGATGCTAACATTCATCGTAAACAATGTGAAAACATATTTAATTATTTTTTTTGAAAATGTTGGAAAAAATATAGTGAAAAATATTAATAAACCTATTAATCCAAAAAAGCAAATAATTGTAAATTAACGGGCTCAAAAAATTTTTTCAAATTTTAAACAACTTCTGAGTGTGAAATTTTAAAAATAATAGAAGGCATGAAAAGAGGTTCGTCTTCCAGATTCGAAATATTACGGTACATATTCTAAAATCCATTAAAATTCATTTGATAAAACCCATTACTCATTTGATAAACTTAAGTTTAAAAAATGGAGTTTTTCCAAGAAAATACAAGAACACAATAATATCACCTATTTATAAAGCTGGAGATCCATAGCAAATAACTAATTATCGCCATATCTGTCTTATCTCAAACATGGGAAAGATTTTTGAAAATATTGTGAAAAAGCAGTTGGTCAATTTCATTGAAAACAGTAAAATTCTACACAAAAACCAATTTGGTTTTATAAAATCACTCAGCACACAAGATGGTATTGCTAATTTAACTTCACACATTTACGAATCAATAGATGAGGGAAAATGTGCAGGTATTTTTATTGATCTCAAAAAAGCTTTTGATGGCATATTCCACGAAATTCTATTGAGAAAATTGGAAAATATAGGCATAAAAGACAATGCGACCAAATGGATTACCAACTATTTAAAAAATTGCCCACAAGTCGTAAAAATTAATCAGGTTAATAGTGATAAAGAAATATAAGACTTTGGAATCCCGAAAGGTACGGTACTTGGACCAATTATTTTTACCATATACGTTAACGATATTTTCTTTCAAAAAGTACATGGACAAATTACTTCATATGCCGACGATAAAGTACTAATTATATAAAGGAAAAGACTTGGAAAAAAGTAATGCTAAAAGCCACAAAATACGTAAACACTCTTAAGAATTTTTTCGACATTTTCACTAATTAGCGGTAAAATATTTGTCATTCCAT
The DNA here is from genome assembly GCF_061612785.1 of Hesperophylax consimilis. Lineage (NCBI taxonomy): Eukaryota > Metazoa > Arthropoda > Insecta > Trichoptera > Limnephilidae > Hesperophylax > Hesperophylax consimilis. The sequence goes on along the minus strand of NC_142837.1, from coordinate 18,832,552 downwards.
TTGCAATACAATCATAAGACACCCCTTAACATTTTGACATTATCATACATGAAAATTCCAAAACACACGATATAAATTATTGTATCATAAACTGCTCAATATTAAAAACAACAAACACAATCAAATATATAGGAATAATTAAAGATAAAAATCTGAAATGGAAAGACCAAATATGTTAAGTTGTAAAAAAGATTACAAAACTAGTGTATATATTTATATATATTCTTAAGAAAATTCATTAATTCAAATCATAAAAGAAAAAAAAAATTACCTATATCTAACTAAAAACCGTACTCGACTTAAATACATTTTTCCATGTCCAAAATTAAACACTTCCTTTGCACAAAATTACTATACTTATCAAGGAAGGATCTTTTTCAATCAACTCCCTGAGGAAATCAGAATCATAAACGACCAAAGCCAGGCTTAGAGCATTTTGAAAAAATATTTTAAAGATAAATCATCAAAAAATGAATAATAAATATTCTATTTTCGAAGGAAGCAAATACTTTGGGGTGTGACATATTGAATGAAAAAAACATACACTTAGTAAGACACCACTTTATTTTTGAATTAATAACAATAGCCAACCGGGTTTCGCTTGTCCCAAGCTTCATCAGGACTAAATATCAGAGTTGATATTTAGTCCTGATGAAGCTTGGGACAAGCGAAACCCGGTTGGCTATTGTTATTAATTCAAAAATAAAGTGGTGTCTTACTAAGTGTATGTTTTTTTCATTCAATAAATATTCTATTTAAGAATCAACTTCTTCTCCAAATATAGTATACATTTTAATACAAATAATAATAATAATGGTCTTTATTCCAGAAACTAATTACATCATATAGCTACTAGTAGTACATTTTTACTTAAAATGTTTTTTTTCCTACTTCTCTTGATTCCAAAGATATTAGAAGAACGAGATGTGCTATGAGCAGTTCGTACTGAGTGGAATTGTTTTGCCGAGTGTCGCCGGTTTTGTTCACCAATACTACTGCACACCTTCGCTTACGCTAAGGTATCCGCACTAATACATAGAACAGATTTCTGTGCGTACACGTCCCGATACCGTTCAAAGTGCCCTAATTAGGTAGTACTCCGGCTACGGTCCGGCGGCCAACATAGCATATCTCGTTCTTCTAATATCTTTGCTTGATTCTATATGTATATCTACAATAATATAATGTACACTCCTCTTCCAACCACAAGCTAATGCTTCTCTGGAAGAGTAGTATTAAATATAAACCTTGTTTCTTATATGTACTTTTTAATTTAATAAATAAAAAAATATACATATATAGATACATAATGTACTGATTTACATTATTAAACAGATGTTTAAAAAAAGAAGAAAAATAACGTCGTATGTATAGAAAAAACTAATAAGTAATGGCAAAATACCAACGCTGTAATTAATATCGAATTTAAATAATAGTACTTTAAATGGAAAAATAAATCAAAGCATAATATAAATTTCAAGTATGACCGTACATGTATTGTATATTATATTATTGTAGCCCTTTACAGTAAAATGCACCCTTTACGACCGCATGCTAAGGTCAACTACTCATACTAAAAAACAGTTTTCGTACCATGTAATAACTAATTAATATCTACCTTTTAAACGCGCTGTCGTTTACATTTCGGTAATTATGATTATACTGTACTACTTTACTTAGCAAACTACTGATCAAGTTTCAACGCAAAACCCAACAGATCAGCAAACAATTCTGCAAAGTGTTGGTAACACAACATTACGTTCCGCGTTGAGGGTTTGCGTCGAAATAGATTTTCTAGAAAGGTTTTCTGGGAACCATTAGTAACAACTATATGAGTGGACTAATGGTTTGTGTCATGGCAATAAAATAAAATTAAGTATTACATTTATTAATGTGTTCGATTACTTTTTACTCTTCACGGCAAATAACAAAGTCAACGAAATGGACGTTTAAATTTGTTATTTGCGAATCATAATGGGAACATATGTTTAAATATGATGTATATATATCTGACAAGGTATATACATATGGTGCAATAAGCACTTAGCGTTTTTTGGGCGTGGCCAGTATCACGTTGCCTAGATGATATTTGAAAAGTGATCTGACCTCCAATCCTGCTTACGGAGCTGCCGTGGTTTTGGACTCCAAACTTATCTTAGAGAAACTAGACTCCAGGCTAAACTGAGAACATGCAAATTTTCCAATAACGCTATGGACGGGTTGTTTCATAGAATTTGAACAATTCATCAAATTTCAATGCTAATTTTCAAGTTCTGTTATTATTTCAATTCTATGAAGCAACTGACCCATGATGATATAGTAACAGTATTTGAATAAAACTTTCACAGAACTTGAAAATTAGTTTTGAAATTTGATAAATTGTTCGAATTCTGTGAAACAACCCATCCTAAGACTTCTCTGTAATCCACATGTTCGTCCACATCTGGAATTCTGTTCACGGGTTTGGAATCCGCGCTACATTGTTTATGTTAACAGGTTGGAAAGATTTCAGGACTGACTTATCAAATTCTTCAATTTTAAATCATTTAACGTATACAACTCTTACGATGAAATCGGGAAACATTTTCGAATCACGAAACTACTCAATAGGAGGCTTGTCCTGTACGAAATTATTAACTCAAAATTTGATTGCCCGGAGTTGGTAAACAAAATAAATTTCCATTCACCGCTTGAAGTGACGGACAGAAAACCATGTTCTACATTGACAGATGCAACACCAACTACAATCAAATTAAATTTATGAATTGGACCGGTAACTGGTACAACAACAAAATTGTACAAATATAGGCATATAGGCTGACATATTCACTGCTATACAGAAGTTCATTGTATCACATTCTAGGTGCGAATAACACAAATTAGATACGATTTAATTAATTTAACATGTTATTTTTATTTCACATCCGGGGCAACATCCTTCTCCTACCCTAACCCATCCCACTCTATCCGGTAAACACGTAGATTGTTGTATAATGCATTACATAATTTATAAAGGCTTGTTGCATTTATTGTACTTCCATTTTTACATATGCATTTTTAATGTGTATTTGTTACTTGGTTCTGCTTTTTCACATTTGTTACCTGGTTCTGCTCTTTATGTTTTAGCTTACATTCTCCAAGAACTTAGTTTAATTGGTCTGTTATCTTTTCATCCCCTTCTGCATATTATATTAATATTACAAACTGTTTATTTTGCTTAATAAATAAATATATATTTCTTTAAATATATTACGTGCTTTCTCACTCCCCCATACTACGCATTGAATACATACGAGCTTGAACAGTAAGTATGGTAAAATGTTGTAATATGTATATTTCGTAATTTGGTGAAATAGTAAAAATTGGTACAATATTGTAAAACATGGTGTGGGAAAAATACGCTGAATATGATAGATAATTTGCGGAAATTTGTGGATGGTTGTGGATCTTTGCGGAAATTTGTGGATAGTTATGGATATTTGAGGAAATTGTGGATGTTTTTGGATATGTATGTGGATATTTGTGTATATTTACTTCTATTTTTTGGCATTTGTAAACATTAGTGTATATCTCTCTGGTTTCAATCCTGGGATTGGTTTGCAGCAATTTCGTCTAATCTCCTCTTCCATTCTTCCCTGTCTTGTGCGGTTCTTTTGACTTCTACATATGATGAGCAGCGCACATCCACCAGCAGGTCCTCCAGGTACTCTCGGCGTGGGCGTCCCCTAGAGTTGGTAAAATATAAAATATTTGGGAATATGTGTGGATATTTGTTTATGTTTTTGGAATTTTTTTAATATTTGAAGACACCTGAAGATATTTAAATAAATTTTCGGATTCGTTAGGCGAATCTAGTATGGACTTACCTCAACGGAAGAATATTATTATTAGTCCAGATTAGTTCCCGCGGGAGAATGGGCGCTCAGTGGTCAGAGGAAATCTATAACTTTATAATGCAAAATACTAAACTTCCCTGATATCCATGTTCTTGTTTGCTTTGAGAATTTGATTGAATATTATTAGTACAACATCAGACCTCTCGGGAAGCGTTTGGTTTTGTACCTAACGTTTAATGCTATACAGAAGTCTGCCCTGCCCTTACCCTTACATATTTAAATTAAGTTTTAATTTCAAATGCCCATCCGCATTTCTGAAGAAATTATAAAATATCATCAAAAATACTAATTTCAGTGACGTGCGTGAAGTGAAAATATACTCCGGCGTATCGAACTCAAATTAGCTTCGAAATTTTCAAAATTATCTTTTACCAATGATTGTGTAAATTCAGACAAGCGATAAAGACGGCTATATGTAGGTAATCAGAAAATATTTTATTTTCATTTAATGAATAATTTCAAATTTGTCAATAATCTTTCAAGTATCGATGTTGATTCGGAAGGTAAATTTCTGAAGCATCTCTAATTTGTCGACAAAAAGATAATTGTATCACGAAGAAAATAATGTTTGTTTTTAAATGGTAAGGTGATCCCGAAGAAAAATATATAAATACAGCTTCACTAGTCTACAATTATAATATCCCGTGATTTTGCATGGTACCGCGCTAATTATAAATAATTAGATACGCTTTTACTCCATATAGTGATTAAACACTTGTGGGTTTTTCAATGTTGAATGTCTGAAATATAATCATGTTAAGTCACTGCAAATGCTCTATATATAAATAAATCTCCATTTTTGTGAATTCTAATTTTTGGTGGATATCCATCGGAATTAATTAATAAAATAAATATTATTGAAAAATTTATGTAAAATGAAGTGGAATAAAGTTTAAAGTTGTTTTTATCATATTCATATCATAATACAAAATAGATAAACAAAAATTATTCAAGTATTATCATTATAGTTACATACTATTTATTTAGTTTGAAAAGTAAATTGATAAGCAAACGCCGTATTGAGAGGATTACTGTTAACGTAAGATGCTTTTGAGTCATATATAAATTTAGTATAACTGGCATTATCAAGAGAAATTAATAAAATTTCAATGAATTATTAAATTAATTTACGGTACCTAATGTTTTATTAATGAAATTTACATTGTGGAGTATATATAAATGATTTTATGGAAGGTTCTTCATTTTATATTTTGTTGGGTTTTTTTGTAAGTGGGATATTATTGTTCCGCTATAAATTTAATTTGGCCAGTCTTTCCACGAGTAAGTAAATCAAGGTTATATTTTTATATACATGATAGAAAGGGCCGTCTCTATTTGCTGATACGTATTCGTAATGAGAATGAGGTTCTACTTAAAATCACTTAGGTATTTTGTAATTTTATCCCATGTTGAGAGGATCGTGTTCCTAACGTTTGGATAATTGACTCGTGTGCGGAAGTTCAAATTTTAGTACGTTTGTAATGCCTTCAATGTCACGTGTTGTTGATTAAAACGTGCTTCTAATTATTATGATGTTAGCTTTTAGCTATTGTCAAATATTATTCATATGATAAAATGATACTACACAGGTGTCTTGGTTTCGCAAAACTGCGAATCCATTGCATAGGTTTATGTTAGAAAGTGCTGCTGGGATAAGCCCTATGCAACTCACTCGAAAGTTCAATCCCAAAACTATGTCAACTTCAACTATGTTATTTGGGACAATTCCTCAATGTTTTAAATCTGGGCTTCTGGATTACAAGAAGAGCCCAGATTAGAATGTGGCGAAAAAGGGACTCACCCGTCATAGTTGGGGCCATAAAGACCAGTTTCTGGAAGCTGCACTAGTAATATGAATTTTAAAACATAAAATTCTGCCTGAGGTATGAATTTACACTGAGCTGTACTGAGCATATTGCCACTTTGAAAGGAAGGTTTAACATCTTCTTCTTCTTGCAACAATTATTCCGGTCATTATGACATTTTAGTATGAGTGCACTGGGTAGGTAGGACAATTGCAGGATTTGATATTGAGGTTTAGTATGAGTACACTAGGTAGGTAGGACAACTGCAGGATTTGATATTGAGGTTTAGTATGAGTGCACTGGGTAGGTAGGACAAATGCAGGATTTGATATTGAGGTTTAGTATGAGTACACTGGGTAGATAGGACAAATGCAGGATTTGATATTGAGGTTTAGTATGAGTGCACTGGGTAGGTAGGACAAATGCAGGATTTGATATTGAGGTTTAGTATGAGTACACTGGGTAGATAGGACAAATGCAGGATTTGATATTGAGGTTTAGTATGAGTATACTGGGTAGATATCGCAATTGAGAATTTGATATTGAGGTTTCCTATTCATCAAATCTTTTCGAATACATACCTACCTACCTACTCCCATATATACTGCGCTTACATTCTCCCGGCCTTAGAGGCATCTTCCGAAACTGTAAGTTCTTTCAATGACAAATAAAAAATTGAGGTGCAAAACCAATTGATGTGAACTGTATATTAATCTTATAAATACGCAGTTTTTAGTAGTTTAAAAAAAATACACGAAGACAAAGAAAAATTTAATTTTGTTGTGTAGACAGACGACACGATTTCACGAGCGGTCGTTTATGGTTCCCGGAATGAGCGCTTACGAGTGCCACACGAACTACTCCGTCTTTACCTGGTAACACCTGATCATATTTTATACTTGAAAAATGTTCCGAAAATTGCAATGATGAGAGACCAGAATTCCGAATCGAAACGATGGTTGAAATTGCTTTAACTGTGTTTATTTATCTGAATTGAATGCTACTTACAAATATTCCTCCTCTCCTCCCAAACTGCATTTATTGTCTCATAATTTCCCCAATGGGCTTGTCATATTAACACCTTCTTTTACGAATATATTATAATATGCAAGGAATACGTTTTCTATAAATGGAATTTTTTAGATATTTTTGTTCCATTCTTCATTATTCGTTCCATTCTGCTTTCATGTGAGTTTATGCAGGGTGTGTATGGTATGTAGGGAATGTAGGGAATGTAGGACGTGTAGACATTATCACTTCCAGTGACACCTCTCCCTTATGGAGCAGGCAAAGTGTTTTTGGTGATGAAAAAAGGATAAAATACTTTTTTATATTCATATTTTGAGTGACGCGAAGAAAATACCTTCCATCTGAAATTTCTCCTGCGAATATCTCAAGATGTAAATAAAAATGCATAAATATTTTAAGCCCATCTCTGCAAGACATACTTTTACCCTTAAAATATTTCAGAAAAAAGGGATGAACTTTGAATTTTTAGGTCAAGCGTTTATGGGGCGCAGACACGAAAAAATACAAAACATGAAAAAGAGATAAAACTTCCAACGAGGGTCTCGAACTTTAATATTTATTATTTGATTTTTGCGTTTTTGAGGGTCCTTTTTTGTTTCAGAAACAATTCTATTTCGCTAAGTGATTTTTCAGGTTCAAGGCGTTTTTCTTTCCGATTGAAATGTTTTTACAAATTTCTGGCTTTTTTACATTTATAATAGAATTTTATTCAGTTTTCATTGCGTTGGTTTGCTTGTCTTCCTTTAAACTCAAATTGGTTTAATTTACTTTAAACGAAATTGGAAGACAGGCAAATACTGAATATAAAAAAAATATGTTTACCAAATAAATATTAACACTTCTTCAACAAATTGTTTCAAAAACGTAATGCTTTTATAAGTCAAATTTTTAAGTAATTTAGACGGATATAAAATCAATTTTGAATGGATTCTGCTACATCTTAAAGGTGTGACTTTTTATTGAAACGTGAATTAAGTTAGTATTAATCATTCCAAGGTTTTAAATATAATTAATCTATTAAAATTCAAACCTTCCAAATATACAGGGTGTCCGGGGAAGTGCACTAACTTCAGGAGGTGATTCTCGATTTTAGTAGAAAAAAATTACTTTTTTTAACTATTTTTTTCACAAACTGAAATATTTTACCATATAAGAATATTTATTTTCCCATACAAACAATTTTTTTTCCCAAAAAACTACATTAAAACTTTGAAATTTATAAAAAAATTAAGTGTCTTTTCTACTTCTAAAATAACGTTGAATCACCCCTTTAAGTTTGTGCACTTTACCCCCGGACTATATTTTTAATAACATTATATTTACGTTATTTGTGCACGGGACAAAAGCTTGTCGTCAGAAATGTGTAACTTTTTACTTACAATTAAAGGTAATCTAATTAATACTTGTAAACATCATTGCATATTATTGTGTTGTAAGTAGGTAATTACACGCTGCGTATATAATCTGTTTTAGTATATCCAGATATTCTTGGATAAGAATTGTTTTACTACCTCCCTGACTGAAAAGAAATGTGTTTTATTTTTCAATGTTGTAGATACCGTTTTTTATATATTATTGAGAAACGATGCGTATTTTTAAATGAATTTAACTGTGTTTAGTAACCTGAACACCGAATTACCGCTTATCATAGACATCACTATTTACTTCCCTTCGTCATCACATTTTTTAATGGGGTTGTCAAAGTCCCATTGGCTTCTGTTTAGGGAGTTAGAACACACGTTCGGATTTTATCTTTTTTAAACATATAATTTATAAATGTGTTTACGCCCTAGGGGCCTTTACATAATACAAATTGTACATAAGAGTTTTGAATAAAAAAGAGAGGAACAGAATAAAGTAAAACAACAAATTTAAAAAAAGGAAAATAAATACTTGTATCTTCATTGCGTAGCAATAAATAACAAATTACTTGAAGAGAATCGGTAAAACACAACATAAAAAGTGAGTTGCAAGTTGTAGGTATATTGGTGAAACAAATATTTCTGAAATGTCCTGTAAGCTTAATGTTTTGTAAGTTTTATACTTATGGTTAGAAGAAAACGTAATTTATTAGTATTGTGGCATTTGTGGCGATTAAAGTCCCGCTTTTTTATTTTATTTCATACCGAATCCGTGGGCGGAGAGAGGCTTAGATAAAATGTTCACAATACATGGATAGCGGTGACAAATCAGAAAGATGCAAGTATTATTTTATTTTCTCTTTTTTTTTGTAAATTTCCATTTCCATAAAATAATTTATTTTTTTTAAGTTGGCTGAGACGGCCTAAATATTAAATCTCTTAGGAGGCAATCTCAAGGGTGAAAACGTTTTAATAAAACATCGACAAAATATGACACAATTTGTAAAAAAAAATATATATAAGAGTAAGTACAAAGGTTAACACGGACTTGTTGTCAGTGTCAACCGCTTTTCAAAAAGAATTCTATACCTGAGAATCATCTTGACTTTAAGGTGGCACAATACTCTGATTTGTCCCGGCCGCTCACATTTTAATTATTTCTGATGAACGTATTATTAAAATCTCAAAGGTTTCTAGAAGGATTCCTATGGATGCAAGTTATTTATATTTAAGATTAACAAAAACATGATTTACCATTAAAGTATCTTATGTAAAATGGTTTTTAAATGTTATAAACATTTGACCACCTTAAGATAAGCGTGAAGCACCAGATTTTATTTTTCTAGAAGATGAATTAGTAACTTTCCGAAGAATCCCTCTAGAAATAACAGAGATTTCATTAATGAATTAATAAGAATTTATTGAAATATACCACTCGAAAAGATCCAATTTCTTACCCGCTACGTTACTTCAATTAACATATTCACACATATCCGCGTGCGGGTTGCAAGGACTTAGACATACACATAGGACCGTATTGTTTAATCGCCGCACAAGTTTCGGCCGGTAAGGTTGTGTGTTTCGCGGTCCGACGCTTCAGTGAATACTTTTACGTATTTTTTTATTTACTTTTAAATATATTAGTGAAATTTTCTGCTTTTAAAAATTTTACATATTCCACAAGTAAAAAAAGTTTTTTTTTATGTTTCATCATTATAAAAGAATGCACTATTTTTAGAAATAATTTGTATTTTAAATGTGGAGAGTGGTCAAGTTTCAGTAAAATTTGGACACAAAATAAATATGAAAACAGTTTTTTTTTTAATTCATAAGATTCTTTTTTTTAATAGTTAAATATTACCGTAAATATTTTTTTCAGTAAAAACATCAGCTATTAATTTTGTTATGGGTGATTGTTATTTGGAATTGTCACGCGTGAAAATAATTATAAAGTACATGTATATACCTAATGTAATATTTTAACAAAAAAATTCTTTACTTTAAATTGCATAATTGGAACTTATTTTTCAATAATTCACACCGGTCTGCGCTAGTATTATAAAACAAAGTAAAATTACAAAAAGTGACAGGTGTAAAATTTCAGTAAATCTTTTTCCATAAAAAAAAATATTTATTTGGAGGGTTGATATTATTGAAATCTTAATGATTACTTGTTTATCAATTTTCGGGCCACAAGGGAAAATCTAAAAATTTTAGTCTTTCTCAATATATAATATATTTACGTAGTCTATTTACTATTTGGTCATCTACATATATTAAATTGAAAGGTTGGACTGGTTTCATGCAACATGTACACTGAGGGAAACCGCGCTCCGCATACGGAATTCGGGGGATTGATGAACAAGCAAACCAAATATGCGAATACCTTAAGCCCAATCCTTAGCTCTGGATACTAGCATTGTAAAAAACGCAGGGAAACGATAAACAATGTTAACAATAAGGTATGTTAAAAATTCTCTAGAAAATGAGTAAAATTTTCCTGTAACACAGCACAAGGTGATGTCGAATCAGGGTCTTCAAGAATAGAAAAAAAAATTCTCCTAAAATTGGAAAAGTAGTTCACAAAGTTCAGTAGATAACTGCCACCATACCGAGGGAAGCAACAGTCAGCATATTATATGTGTGGATATAATGAATATCATAAAGATTGCGCTCTGAATTATATTGTCGTGGAAACTGAATGATATTTTAGAAAATTATTACGAGCAATAATTATTCATTGACTTGAAATACCGATCATCAACATCATCACTTTTGGCTCTACAACCCCTGGTGGGTCTTGGCCTCCTCAAGAGTCTTCCTCCACTCATCTCGGTCCCGCGCCAGCTCTCTACAGTTTCGAAGCTCCAAGGCAGATAAATCTTTGAGGACGTTGTCGCTCCATCTTAACCTTGGCCTTCCCAGGCTCCTTCTGCCTATCGGTCTTGAGCTCAGCAGGGACTTTGGTTCTTGATGCTCGGTCATTCTCTCCACATGACCTAGCCACCGAAGTCTTCCCAGTTTTATGAATTTTGTGACGTTTAGCTCCTTAAACAGAGTATAGAGCTCATTGTTATAACGTCTTTGTAGACTTCAAGGCCGCGTATGACAGTATTAATAGGAACGCATTTTATAATGCAATGAGTGAGTTTGGAATACCGCGTAAGCTGATCAATCTGGTGAAACTGACATTGTCCCCAGTAACGTGTAGAGTCAGGGTTGGCAGTGATCTGTCCGAACCATTTGAAGTACTCTACGGGGTGAGACAAGGAGATGGATTGGCCTGCCTCTTATTTAACATAGCCTTAGAAAAAGTTATTCGTGACTCAGGCATTGAGAAAAGAGGAACGATATTTGACAACTTTGTGCAACTATTGGCTTACGCTGATGATATCGACATAATTGCGAAAAATTCCGATGATTTACAAGACGCCTTCATAAATCTTGAAAGTTCTGCCAAAAATATGGGTCTTGTAGTAAACCAGCAGAAGACCAAATACATGGCCGTAGGATGTACCCAACAAACCCCATCTCTCGTATGTGGAAGCCAAAATTTTGAAACGGCACCAAGATTCACATACCTGGGCTCCCGGATAACAAACAATAACAACACTACAGAGGAGATCCAGAAGCGCATCGTGAATGCAAACCGCTGCTATTTCTGCCTACAAAAACAAATAAAATCAAGACTGCTTTCCAGAACCACCAAGGTATTAGTGTACAAAACACTAATTAGACCAGTGCTTACGTACGCAGCCGAGACGTGGGTTCTAACTAAGAAGAATGAGCGAGCACTGGATTTTTTTGAAAGGAAAATTTTGAGGCGCATCTTCGGACCGGTTCTAGAAAATGGATTTTGGCGCCGACGTTATAACAAAGACGTTTATGAAATACCGATACAAATTGAAAATATTTCCCGTTTGAAAGTAAATGCCGCCAACTGGCCAAAAGTAATTCATTTAATTTTAGTAATAATTTAAATTTTATTAAAACAATTGATAATTTTGAAATAGCCTTGTGCTAAACACTATAATGGCATCCAATAACTTTTTATATTTTCTAAATCCTCTTACGTTTTTTAATCTTTGGTTAGGGTATATATACATACAACACAGAATTTGGTGTAAGAATGACAGGGGTAGGTATATATAGCAGTACAAAATATACATGTTCTTACGTTTACAAGGGTTAGGGCTGTATTTTTCCATCTTCTCTCATATTTCATATGTTCGTATCATAACATCTATCGTGTTTCGTATAATGTCAGAATTATTACGCTTTATGATAAATATTTGGTTTGAATGTGCGTGATAAATAACAACGGCGAGTATTACAGATGTACAACTTATCTGATATAAGCAATATAAATATTTCTCAGGTCTAGTGTTATTGTGTTATTACATGCACATATGCCATTTGCCTTTCTTTCACAAGGATCATCAAATTGTGCCGGTTGTCTTCATTTTGCACTTGAGCTACCTGAAATATAGACACATTGGTTCAAATATAATACATAAATGCCGGTAATGCATGCAATCTTATAAACCAAAGCATATACTTTATGAGTTAGGTCAATTTATCTTATATAGTAGCGATATCAAACCACCAATAATCTAGTAATAATGGACGATGAATAATTGGAAAAGGTTAACAAGATAAGCACTTGAAAATAATACTGGACTCAAAGATGTCTCTTGAAGAAAATAGCAATTTTATTGTGAAACGTGTCTCTCCTTGGAACAATTAACTAGTTTTCTTATTTATTATTTATTTAACAAAAAATCGCTGCATCGCACGTAGACTACAGAACTAGTATCTTTATCTTTGTAATATAGGCACTTTAAAAAAACTAGAGTAACGAAACAGATTTTGAAAAATAATAAATGTTAATCCATACATGCTTAGCGATTTTTATTTTATTTTTATATCATATGTATATATATTACATTTGATTTCGATAATGAAGAATTATATCACTAGGTGTGAAACGCCTGTGTTGGGGTTTCAATTTACATAGTGGTTCTTAGCTAGGTTTTTGTTCACATAAAAATTCATTTTTTAAATAATTTAATTCAAGAACGAATGTAGAAGATGAAGACGAAGCGAGAATAATTTTAGATAATTAAGTAATTAAATTTCAATTTGACAAAAAGGCACAGTGATAAATGATGAGAAAAAAGCATGTGAGACTTTATTCAAATATACATACATGTAGTACATATATATACACAGAAGCACAAATATAAATATGTATATGTTTATTGGAGGTAATCAAAGATTTTAATTTTAAAGGAAATTATGGTTTGCATGCTTCTAACGTCAGTAGGTAGAGAATTGAATAGCAGCATTGTATTTTAAACTTCTTTGATAAGAGGTTTAAACTGGGATGGTAAAAGATGTTACATGTGACTGTCTTAAGAAACTAGTGCTCATTCGTTCTTAAAAAATATGTGTATTTTTAAATTGATCAAACAGTATATTTTTTAGTTCAATTTTTTTATGTTAGGAACATTTATTTTTAATCTTAATAATCCTTGCTCCAGATATGTGTGACCCCCAAATGATAATACCATATTCAAGGGATGATTATACAAGAGCACAGTAAACTTGTTTCAGATGTTTTCTATTTAAAATATCGCTAATATTTTTAAAAAAGTATACGAGTTTTCTCAGTTTTGTCGTTAAGTTTTTAACACGTACATTCCATTTAAGAAGATCGTCTATTTGAATACCAAGATGTTTTATACGATCAACTCTACTTATAGAAGGACAAGAACATAGGCTTTAATAGGGGTTACAGCTGCTATGCAGTTTGAGGTTTTTTTGTGAGAGTAAGAGCATATTTGATATTCGAAAAAAAAAAACTTTTTTTTATTCAGGGTGAATATGTAAGCATCAGGCCAATTTTTGACAGTACGAAAGAGTTGTAAAGACTCCATCCCGAGACAAAAAATAGCAAGACCGCATCATCAGTAAAAGTTGTGGTTTATCCACAAATTTGAGGGTTGCATGGATCATTAATATAAATTAAGAATAAAAAGGGTCCTAAGATGCCATCTTGTGGAACGCCACAAACCGTTTTCTGAGGACGACTACATGTACTGTTTAATTTGCTACATTGCGATTTGTTATAAAGATCTGTTTGTGGTATGCCTTTTCTCTTAAGTTTATCTTAAAGTATTTATGGTTTACAGGGTCAAAAGCTTTTGAAATATCAAGGAAAAATGCTTATTATGAAGTGTGTACAGTGAGGTTAATAAGTTTTTGCGAAAACCAACTGGTTTGCTGATAATTTAAGGGGAGAGGCTATATGAGAATTTAGTGCTTATAATAGTTTACTTTATATGTTGTCATGTCCAGATAACGTCCTCTCTTTCAGAGATTCTATTTCTTTGATGATATTCTCAATTAATACCTCTTTTAGAGAGAATTTTGTGTAAATTTCGATGGTGGAGATAATATTTTCATTTATTTTCCTGGCCACTTTTGATACAATGTTTTAAAAAGGGTATTTGCATCATCGGCAATAGTCTTCGGGTCGGATTCAATATTAACATTCTGACTATAAATTATAAGTTCTTCAATTTGACCTATAAAATTGCTTTGCATGTGTTCTTTTTAAGAATTTTCCAATGCTTTCTGTGGTCATTATTGCATTATATAATTTTTCTAGAGAAGTATTTATTCTTTGCATGCAAACATTTCTTCTTTTAACATATATAAAGTAAGTAATAATAATAAATAATACCTGGATGACTTTTATAGCGCCGTTTTTGTGCAAAAACACCTCAAGGGCGCTATTAGGATTGTTCCTAATTTCTTTGTGTATGTCTCTTTTCCTAATACATTATAAGGTAGGCGACACATTACGCTATACGCATCATGGCTTGGCCTATTTCAGCATATCGCTCGCCATACATTACCGATGGGAATGTATGGGGAGCGATATTCTGAAATAGGCCAAGCCACGTAAATATAGCGCGCTTATAGCGTGGTCTGTCACAGGCATAATAGTCCCATGGTTTTGTGATTGTATTTTTTTCATTTGGTACCTCTTTGTGGTTCGTGTGTATATTTATTTGGTTTTTAATAAAAATAGTGAAATAATTCCATAGAGTATCATTATCAGTAATTGATTACACATTTTTCCATTTTTCGTTTCATAAGTTGTGTACGATTGTATTCCAGTCGATTTTATTTTTCATAATAGGTATATTAGCGGTAACACCTTTTTTAATTTTAATTTCCAACTTCTAATATTGCAGAGTAGTGGTCTGTTACTGTGGATTCATAAATTGTAGTATGGATAGGTTTTTTGTTCTACCTATTATATGGTCGATGCAAGAAAGAGTTTCTTCAGTGACTCCAGTAGGTTTTTTTAAGTAACTAACAAGACCGTTGTAGTTTATGGTCTTTATGTAATAATCTCTTTGAGTAATTAGATGAAATGCATGTTTAACAACTTCTTTAGAGCTAAACGACGGCCGGCATAGTCCAGTGGTAACGCATTGGACTGCCATTCCGAAGGTCGCGGGTTCGAACCCGGCGTGCGCAAATAAATTTTATTTGATTAATTTGTGTTATTTCACAATTTATTAATTAAAATAATATATAGTATATTTGCGGCACGTTCCAGAGTGGAAGATACTACCAGTATCGCCCTGGTGTAAGACCACCATTCAGAATTGAAACGTTGCTCCAAATGGCTTTAGCCGTGTTTAGTGACTAGATCTGAATAGCCAGGTACTTCCCCACCTTCCTCTTTCCCTTCCCCACTTACCTTCAGCCTCATAACATCCCCCAAGTGGGGATGCCATAGTCTCACTGGCTCCAGACGGGAGCAGTTGGGACTCTTGTGAGGTATTCACTATAAAAAAAAAAAAAAAATCACTATAAAATGAATTATGATAAAGACTTCCATACACACAATACAAGACGAAAAGAAAATATTTCTAACACTAAAAAGAATTAACTCCTCCACACAAGAGACCCTGAAGAAAATATTCTCTCAGGGCCTCTGTAATCTTTGGTGATTCTGTGTGGAGGGTCTTCATATAAAAAGGGAGGAGAAGAAGTTCTGGGAAAGAAAAAATGCGTAGGAATCTGGAGGTCAATGAGTTCAGGAATGATGGACGTATAAATCGAAAGGTTTTCTTTATTTATTGTTATTAAGTTTAATTTGTAGAACTCCATTTTAAATTTATTTTTTATATATTCAATAATATTGTTATTGGGTTTATAAAAACAGTTTATTTTTAAACAAGTTCTGCTGTGTAATTATTATTACGCGTGACAGCTGTTTCGCCCTCTGAAGGCATTTGATAATGTTTGACAGTTTGATAAACAGTTTGATAATGCCTTCAGAGGGCGAAACAGCTGTCACGCGTAATAATAATTACACAGCAGAACTTGTTTAAAAATAAACTGTTTTTATAAACCCAATAACAATATTATTGAATATATAAAAAATAAAAATTAAAAAAAAAAAAAAAAAAAAAAAAAACGAAAGGTTTTCGTCAACCAGTCTCTCCCGATCCGATCCGCCACGCAGTAGGAGGGCAAACGCATCCGCCGCCAAGACCTAGACAAACCTCACCTCATGAAGCTGGGCAGTGGGCACCCCTGCAATGCCACCAAACGGAGAAAACCACTTGGGGTGACCTATGGTAGGGCTGTTGGGGCAGCGATACCCATACCCGCCTCCCAAATTGAAAATGAATGAATTAATGTTTATTGTACAATTGTAATATATTGATTAGTTTCTAGCAAAATAAAAATTAACCTTGATTGAGCATCTTTAAAGAAAGATTTGTGATAAATATTAGAAATAAGCAGTGTGTAAATTGAAATTTAAGTATGTATTTATATTAGACCACATGATGATGTGGAACTACTTTCAGTTTTATAAATCTACTTGTGGATCTCCCGCAATGCTTCGCTATTGCTAATGTCTTTCTCGGGGGCCTCCGACTTCTTTCACCATTTACTACTGTATACCACAATATTACTGTTAAATAAAACAACATTACATCGAACTTAATTCGACTCCGTATCTCAGAGATATTGCTTTAAGTATTCCTCGGGCGTCCCTGACTTTTTCTACCATTTAAACATCTCTAAACACTCCTGGTACTAATGACCGCTTTTCGAGTTTTGCGAGCAGATATACAGGCTGAATTTTTATGTGTTTTGATTTTATGGGTTTGAAATCAGTTAGAATTTAACTCAACTATTGGGAATGCATTTTATAATATTGGACGTTGTCCTGCCACAGGCCGCCTTCTATGTAGAGAAGTTAAAATTTTGCAGTTGTATGTATTTTTGGATGAGAAATCTGAAAAAAAAAGTGGTTTAAATTTTTTTTCTTAGATCTTGAAACAGCGCCACCTATTGAGTATTTTATATTTTAAGCTGGAACGAACCATAAACATTCACAAAATTTTCTTAACTCATCAATTTCATTGACCTGCCCAGTGCAGAGGAACATTATAAGGTCTGATGTAAGATTGGTAACATTTTTTATTTTTGTGGTTTGAACCTTAATACACGAGTTAGTAAAGAATATATTTGACAATTACAGTGCTTAATTGCGTAAACGTGAACACGCCCTTTTATTCAAATCTATACAGCCTTAATGATAAATTAATTGGAACCTATGAACAACCGATCTAATCATGCTAAATAGATTTAAAATCGATGTTTTAATAAATTTTCATCGCTTTGTGCAAATGGTTTTTAAATGACAAGAAGAATCTTCTGGTAGAAAACCCGTTGCAATGGAACTTGAATGACACCACTTCCACTTTTTAAAATATCGTGTACCAAAATTTTAATGCCGGAAGTAAATTAATGATGAAAAATTTTTAGTATTCTTCTACGTAATTCATATTGTATATGAATAGAAAATTTAAATTTAACCTTCCCAGAAACCACAATAATTCTATACAAAAGTCCAATTAGTTTGTTAATTGGAATCTAAACTGTAGTAGGCAAAATATATAATTTATTGTTATTTATCTCAAGCCCTTAATCTTCGGGGATAAGGCGTACACCGAAGGTTTGGTGTCTTAAATACACCAAGTAGGAATTAAAAAACTTTTCATCCGAATTGAGCCAGACTGGTTTATTATTTCAAGGAATATATATTATCTTAAATTTATTTAATTCAAAATAAACAATATTTCATATTATAACAGTATGCAAAATAAATATATTTTTACTATTACCTGTCCGGTCTAGAAAATTTTCTAAAACCGGACAGTAGAATGACCTTTTTTTTAAATACGCGCAATATATACCTCACGAGATAATTTACAGAGCTAAATCCGTAAGCGATTCTGGAAGGTGGGTAGCAAGACTTGCTCAAATCTGTTGAAAATGGTACAATATGTGTGGAGTGTTCCCGTCTCTAGTGCCTTCGTAGAAATAGTTTTTAGTGTTAAGGGTAATGTATGGACTGAAGAAAGAAATCGACTAGGTGTGAATACCTTAAAAAGCGAATTATGCGTTTTCTTCAATTTAAATGTCAATTGCACTGAATTTAAAGATAAAATTTAAGGCAATAAACTATATTTTAAAGCAGTTGCATATAATGCCAAATATGTTAAAAAGTATTTTTTTTCTTACCAATAGTAATAATAAATAGAAGTTTTAATTTTTTCGTAGGAAGCAATCACTTTGTGGTTAGACATATTATATTAAATCAAATAAAACACTTTGTTTATTAACCACGACTTTATTATTATTACATCTACCGGTTTCGCTACGGTCGAGCTTCATCAGGATGTGAAATATAACTAGTTACTAGTTATATTTCACATCCTGATGAAGCTCGACCGTAGCGAAACCGGTAGATGTAATAATAATAAAGTCGTGGTTAATAAACAAAGTGTTTTATTTGATTTAATATAAGAAGTTTTAATGTTTACTAAGTGTTTCATTGTGTTCACCCACATAAATTTTCTGTAATTTTATGTTTGTTTTGGTCAAAATCAAAGGGGTTTATGATTATCAAAGGACCCTTTGATTTTCAACAAATTGTACCAAAAAATCAACGGGGGGACCTTTTCATAAAAATGCTTGTTTTATTTAGCTGGACCATCCGGGAACCCTAAAGGTGACCTCCAGAAGTTTGTATTTATGGGAGGAGTAAGTATATACAAAAAGAAAATAATGCTTAAAAGGCAATGCGTAAACAATATATATTGCCAACAAGATCAACTATATCTAAATATTTCAAAATGCCATCAACGTTGTCTTTTCGAGAAATAAAAATAAAATATTATTTAATTATTCTTTAAGCAACAACAACATTGCAACAGTCTCAGAGATATTCGTGATCTTGGAATAACCCTTGATAGTAAACTACAATATAACCTTCATATACATCAAATCACAAATAAAGCTGCTAAAATGTTAGGCTTTATCATAAGAAACACAAAACTTTTTAGTAGCATCGATATCATTAAGCAAGTTTACTTTACCTACTGACGAAGTCACCTGGAGTTCCTTCAGTTGTTTGGTCTCCAATTTACAAAATCCACATAAACAAAATCGTAGCAATACAAAAAAAAATCCTAAAATATCTTTTTTGAAGTCATTTATAAGATTTAATAATTATCAGAGGCAGCTTCACACTTTAAAATTGATTCAATGACTGTACAGAGGAATTATAAGGATGCACTAATCCTGTATAAAGTAGTTAACCATAATATTCAATGCCCAGAGTTGCCAAATAAGATTTAATTCAATGTACCTGCGCGTTCAACGTGCTCTTCTGTCCTGTTCAGGGTGGATCAATGCAAAACAAACTCTAAGCAGAAATCTTGGCTGAACAGACTATGCAATAATTACAAAAGCGTATTATCCAAGGTGGATAATTTCAATTACGAACTAACCAAATATAAGAGGTCCATAAAATCATATTTTTCTGATGGTTTGTGAATAATATTATGTGTATATTGTTTATATTTCTATTATGATTTGATGTATATCTACAACCTCTCTCCATGGCTATCAATGTTTTGTTTTATAATTTTCCGTTTTATATAATTTTTTTACATAAATGAAAGAATATCTTTGTTTTAAACCACTTTATTAATATTAATTAATAAAGTGGTTTAAAACAAAGATATTCTTTCATTTGTGTAATAATGTCAAGCCACAAATTGTTTGCTTCCTTCGATAATTTATAATCTTTTTTTGTACAAATTTTTGAATTCAAATTCCTTTCTTATAATTTTTATTTACTTATTCCTTATTTTGCTGTCTCAGCAGATGTAAATTCACAATGAGGAAATCCATAATTGGTTTTATTTTGGCTATATAATACTTATGTACAAACTGAAATAAATGTAGTCTATCGATTTCCCGAAAATTAATAAATAAATATTATAAGTCTTATTAAATAACTAACTACATGTAATGTACGTAATTCAACATACAAACAAACATAACTCAATATTCAAATTAAAGACAAACATAATTCAATATACACAATTTAGAGAATTAGTATTTTAACAATATCAATTAGTTTTATATTCACCTATACTGCGGTGTGCAATGAACACCGACAAGTTAAAATCTAACCTACTTTTTTTAGTTTATGTACGTCAATTTAAAGGTTCCCAACCTTTTTGAGGTTAGAAGCTACTTTTTACCTTCATTTTTATGAGGATCGACTTCTAACAAGAATCACAAGGATTAACGTTGTTCTTTTTTTAATTCTTCATAACTTTGAGCATTAAAACGTTTCAAAAATAGATAAGCACGAATCTACTAAAACCAACATTTATCCTGCGACCAGGCTATTTTTTATCCGTGGTTGTAAATTTTACTCAAACATTTTTACTCCAAATTCACAATCATAATGATTGACCGTTTGGGAAAACGTAAATGGGGCAGACCGCATTAGAGGGAGACAGCGGCATCTTTGAGGATACTATATCGTCGCATTAATTCGTAGAATGCGTAACTCCCAAATGTAAAATTTTACAGGAGGCACAAAAAACCTCGTAGTGAAAAAAAATGAATGACGGCTTATTCTTTTTATTTATGTTTCGAACGTATAATACATTTGGAAAATTTATTTTCAATCATTAAACTTTTGTAAGTTAAGGCTTTCTATTTCAAATCGGAGTTAGGAAGTTTACGTAAAAACCGAGAATGGAGATACGCATTTTACAAAAGATACATACTTTTCTGCGAACAGTTTTATGAACAACCTAGCGGAAAATTTGGGAGATAGGAATTTTACATTTACAAAATAAAACACAACAATGTATGTGTATGTCGAGGCAGTCTATTTAGATGCATTTTAATGATGCGGAAGGTTATCGTTAAAGAAGTGGTAATCCTTTTCTAATGTCTGTTTTAAGTCTTGTAAATGCTGGTACTTTTCCTTCCTTAAGGGATTAAATCTGACTCAAGTGAAATCTTCAAACTCTGGAGATCATTACAGATTCGGCGACGGTTTTGTGCTGGGTGAGATCTACACTGACCGGGAGTAGTCGTGTCAGAGATGATCGTTAAGTGACGCTTGGAGTTGATGAAGGAGATTGTAGAAGAATTTGATCTGACATTGTCGATCACCCTTGTTGTCCTGTAGAAATAAAACTGATGTACTTACTAGAGTTTGCAAGACCCGGGCAAGGAGTAGCCATGACAGGAAAAGTTGTGAAAGAGAGTCCTCAGAGTGTGAAGATAGGTGGGAGAGACTTGAAAGTGGAACTGGTGAGCAAACAAGCGTAGAAACTCTTCATGCTCAGCATCACTTTGGAGTAAAGTGAACGCTTCATCTTGCCCGGCTGGTCGATCCCGAGGCGAGAAGAAAGGACGTCGATAGATGCGTGCGTTCCTGCATACAATGCAGGACAATTGACCCTCCACCATCATCCCATGAAGCGGGTAATCTTAATGTTGTGACAACCTGGAGTCGCTTGGCAGTTGATGTTACTCATTTCGGTAGGAAATGTTTACTCACATTTATCGATTGCCGTCCAAGTAGATTTGCCGTGTGGCGGGAAATTGAGTCAGATAATGCAGTTTCGATTATCAGACATTTGGGAGAAGTGTTTCGGGAAAGAGGCCCGCCCAAAGTAGTTCTCATGGACCATGGTACTGCATTTTGTTCCTACAGTGTTACAGATAAGTGTAAGAGATGGAATGTTCGTCAAAAATTTTGCGCGGCATACCGACCAGCTGGAAACGGTATAGTTGAACGACATCATCAAACAATAAAGAGAACTGCAGCCAGAAGTGGAAGCGATCCCCTGCAGGCAGTGTTTCGGTACAATCTTTGGCTGCAAAAAGTCAGGATGATCGAGGTATTGCGCTGTCTAGTATAGTTCACACTTCACACTCGTGGAGACACCCTTCTGCGCAAGTGAATATAGAAGAGGAAGTATTGACTGAGCTCTAAGTGGGCGATCTTCTTGCGGTTAAACCAGTAGATGGGAGATGCACATCGTGCATGGAAGGGTGACAGGACTTACTTCAGTCAACAACATCGAAGTAGATGGCATACCAAGACATGTGCTTGACCCGCGGAAGATGCCTGACAGAGAACGGACTGTGTCTTAGGAGAGACGAGATGGAATTGCCGCTCGTTCCACCGTAAATATTGTGGGTTTGTTTGAAGAGGACAGTGAAGAACCGGATCCGGATATGCATCAGGAGGAGATCCACTTGCAAAGAGATGGTGACCTTGAAGAAGAGATAATCACAGAACAAGGACCTATTAGGTATTTACGAAACCGCAGAGGCACATAAAACAAGAGAGCTACGGCAGAGCGTCACACGGTGCAGAAGACGTCAGTTTAGACTACAGATACAAAACACTATTCGTGACTTCACAATTAAAATTAAGGTTATAAAATGTTCAAAATTGATTAATCAACTTATCTCAGTTAATTTCACGGTAAAACTATTACACCGTAAATAAATTTCCTCAGCCAAAAACACAACAAGCGTGCACGGCTCACTGGCCAATACTGAATTAAGGAGTTACGAAGTATTCGCGAGTAAAAGTGGCACCATAATTTTACGCAGTTTTCTAATTTGTGTTTATCTAAAAGGTTAATTTTTTTTTAAATTTTCGAGTTTTACTAGTCGATGCGGATCTAATTTTAACACCAGATGGCATTAAAAACGTATTTTCGAAAAATTTGGAGTTACGCAGTCTACGAATTAATGCGACGATATGGAGGGATGTTTAAGGAAAGGAATAAGTTAATCAGGGTGTTAAAGAGGAATTTATATTTATTTAGACGCCATTAGGCTTTTACAAAAAGTATATAAAAAATATAGAGAGTATAAGTACATAATATCCTTATTCTTAAAGCATTTGATCAGACAGAGGCTGAGTGGGGATCGCGTTTGAGTACCACCCAGGTGTCGTGTGTTCAATTCCTTGACCGGCTAAGTCCTCCATCACAGCAAAAAAACATTAGTCGGGTTAGTTGTAACCCGGGAATGTAAAAAAACAAATAAAAATAACAGTAACATAATAACAAACTGATGTAAGAAAGGATTATTGCATGTCTGCATGTGATTTTTCATCTTGAAAGAAGTAATGTTGTTTAATTCTGTACATTTATAATATCGACAGAGAAACTCTTATTCCCACACGATGCAATACCAAGAATTGTAGAAGAAATTTGTGCGAGAAGGAACTATATGAATAAAAATTAATTTAGAAATTATTGAAAAATTACTCGTATATCAGATTCCAAACAAAAAAACAGAAAAAATAAAATAGGAGAAACAATTTCTTTTTTGGGAAGATCTCGTCAAAAAATTTCCAGAAAAACTACAATCACCATACACAATTCATTATTGCTCCACATTTAAACTAGTGCTCAGTGATTTTTTTCTTACGTAATAACATAAAACAAAATCAGTTGCGAATTCTCCGAAATAGAGCTAGGAGAATAAAACTTACGCAAAATACATTTTCAAAAGTAACAAAAATGTTAAAGGAACTAAATTAGCTAAGAGTGAAACACAATGATATTTGTATATCAAATAATAAAAAAAACCTATAAACAAAATACTTTTCAAACAAAATGATATACAACAAGGTCAATCATAGACATACACAAGAACATTCAATGATATTAGGTAACCAAAAAAAGACAAAGCCAATACACAAAACAGTTTTCTATAAAAAGGAATGCAATATTATAATGCGCTACCGGAATCTATAAAGTCTGCACTGATCAAAGCTGGATTATAGGAGCCACATTTATCAAAAGAAAATGAAATCATTAGTAAAAATGTGATAATGAATGTATGTAAGTTTTTGACATTTGTAAAATAGCATGTACATTCTTTGCCAAATTAAAGCCTGTGATCCTGATACAAGATTGAAATGCCCCACATCAATGACAGAGTATAATATCACAATATATTGTTCTCACCACCAGTAGCTTTGGTTATCTTGGTGTGTTTAAATAGAGCCCGCACTCTGATAATTTGAAGATAGGTCACAAGGCATATTAAAACACTTATCATGACAATACAAACACACAGGTGATCGACACTTGCGATCATTATGTTCCTCCATAGCGTTTACGTCCGGACTAGTAGTTATTGATACAGAGCAACCAAAATGTCAATTTAACGTGTAACAGTGATACATCGTTATAAATTCAGAAGTACTAAGACTTCCGCAGGCGGCGATTCGAACAATCACAGCGCAGAGCCAGGTTTAAATCATGGCACTGCGATTTGTGGGTACAGAACAAAGCTACTGTGGATCAATATCGTTACGAAACATTATTATTATTATTTTTATAAAAAACAAGACAAGAATAAAAACGATTTACACCTCTGAATGGATATAGTTACTTACTAACAAACCACCACGCCGTTTCCCCGCAGTGGTAGGCAGATAGGGTAGACCGCCACGTCCTCGCACGTACTCTGCTTCATTCACATTTATGTGTTGTCTCTTATATTTTCTTCCGTATCCATGCACTAAAAATGTACCCCATTTTAAATTATACATATACCCTATTGTTCATTAGAGTCATATTTAAATGATAAAATTATGAATAATATAATGAAAATTGAAAATTCTTTACCTACCCGGGCTTTTAAAAATGAATTTGACATTCACCTCCGCAAGTTTAGTATTTTCTACGGTTCCCAAAAGACTAATGAGAAAAAAGTGTTGGTATCAATTCAAACTTCGCCAAAATAAAGTAAATTTGTAAATAAATCACAAAACCTCCTATCGAGCGAAAGTGTGACTGGAGAGTGTCTCTTTTGTAAATAATGTAAAAAATGTGTAGCGTCTACCAGCACTTAAAAAAACATATCTTTTAAATTAATTAATTATTTCAGTGCTAAAACCCGATTGGTGGAGTAATTACTACGATAGTGAAGTGACAAGTCTCTTTCGGAGCTCGAAGAGTATTTTGTATTTCTCAAAAGTCTGTTTTTGATAAAAACCTATACAAATCGCGTCGGAGGCTCCCACTAACGACGTTTTTAAAGGTAGAGGTGGTAAGTTCATCACTTTCTACAAAGTGCCTACCACTTTCACTCCAATTTAACGGTTTCTTCTTCCGAGACAGGTATTGATATGCTTTTAACCACGTTTCCAAATACACCGCACGATTAAAAGAAAAACCAGTAAAATAAACCAATTTAAAAAAATAGTAAAATCAAATGCTCCACGACTTTTGTGGATTGCGTTTTAGATCTGAACCTTTTTCGGCATTTTGCTTTCTCGGTGTATTTTTTACGGATTAGGTAGAAATTTAAGGAGTGAAGCATTGAAATGAACAGATAAGGGGTCGAATCATCTCGATTTGAAATACGTTTTTGTTTAGTTGTATGGCACTCAACCAAAAAGAGAAGCGTCATCCTAGTTAATTTAATTCCCGCCTTGTGTGATGCTATACTTTTTAGGGTGGGAAAAAGTAACTGTATTTTTTTTTAAAGAAGAAGACCAGAAAAGGTTGAAGGGATAAGTAGGATTGGCACTTCACGGTCGATGATAAACGAGATCGGTATAGGTACATTATTTCGATTGAGGTTAGGCAAAAAGTTAATACACCGACGAGAAAAAGATCGGATTGAACTGAAATAATTATTTAAAACGTTTGTAAAGAAACCATTTTGCAATTATCTCGTTATCAATGATCACGTCATTATTTTACAAAAATAGTCGCCACCGGACGCCTGGCAGATGTGGAACACCAAAATTGATATACATTGAAGGAAGTGAAAATGAAGGCTTTATACTCTCAATAATAATTTTATTTTTATCATTAAAAATATATGCATTGAGAAGGGTTTTCACGAAGAG
This sequence comes from Hesperophylax consimilis, assembly GCF_061612785.1. NCBI lineage: Eukaryota > Metazoa > Arthropoda > Insecta > Trichoptera > Limnephilidae > Hesperophylax > Hesperophylax consimilis. The sequence goes on along the minus strand of NC_142837.1, from coordinate 18,806,145 downwards.
AAATATCCCCAATTGGACTAAAACAAATCTTCTTCGCTATGTACTACGTCTATGCATATGTACTACGTATGTGTGGGTGTCTACAAATTCGCTAATTCGGATTTTCAAAAAACAATTCATTTCCTTGCGTCATGTTTCACAGATGATACATTTTCAATAAAACAACTAGGTGGTAAATTATTTCAAAGATCCATTATTATCTTATTTCCATGTATGTGAATAGAAAAAAAACTTTATTCCTGATTCTCTATCAAAAATACTGCCACGGTAATATTTATAATTTTTTTGATGGGATTTTGGTGGGTGTTATGTTGAATTTTTTTTATATAATGACACTTTTTTACATATGAATTGAGTTTTTCAATTATTTATTTAGTCTAGCAGTTAGTTGAAATTGCATTTAAAGATTATCGTATAACATTAAACCCAAGTAATTTTTCTGTTAAAATTGTCTCACGAAAAATAATGTGAAAACGCTCCCCATTTATACAATGTGGTTAATTTGTATAATCAGTTATATCGTAAACGAATCACTTTTCAATAATAAAATATCATAGGATAACACGAAAAAATATTTATGATTTTAGTAAAAATACTGATATTGAAGAAAGCTTTACTGAAAAAACAACAAATTTAACTTTGGAATGAAGAAAATATTTGGGATAAGATCCAGGACGGCAAATATCCCAACAAGTATATCTTCTTTGATGTGCCTTCCTGGCATAGAGTTTTGGCGGCCAGGCTGAAAGAGCCGACGAGTCACAAGGCTGGCCAAATGGAAATGTTGAAATCGCGTTTGGGTCCCACCCAGGCGTCGTTTGTTTAATTCCTCAACTCTCCTAAACCACAACACAGACAACATTTTCCGCTTTCTATGGTGGTAGCAGAAGATTTTCAAATATTGTCGAGTCGGAATGATTTTTTTCGTATAAAAAAAAAATTAAATGTCCAAGTAACCGCATTGGAAAACTTTTTCACGATAATTGATAATATTTTTGAAACTAGTCTTATAATTACATCGTTACGAAAGAAAAAGTTTGTTGAAACAGAAAAATGTCGAGAAAGAGATATCCTCATACAAAGGATTCTTGGGATTGATTATCTTTGCAAAAATTCTTTACATTCTACATGTAACACTCTTTGTATATCCTCCCGCACTTCGCATGCCATTTTCACATCTTACTTTGGAAGTAATTCCTTGGAACGTAAATTAGGAATGTTCTTGCGAACGCTCCTATAAATATTATCTTGCTAATGTGCATCGAAGCAGGGTAGAAGGATTTACGTAAGATCTTAAATGTAGGGAATGTTGAACATTTGCGTTATCCGATGGACATTTTACCGTCAAATAACGAACAAGTGGATGTTCTTATAAAAAAATGCGGTTTTCTTCGTTAGGTATAACCTGCAGCAATAACAATTCCGTATTATAAAAAATGTCTTGGATTGGTCACTTACCTCTAGCGGGAAACAAATAAATGTTCATGTGTCATGTGTAATATGTATGTTAGTTCGTATTTAGTAGTTTTAGTGCAAATTTCTTACTTTGAGAATAGGAGTGTTGTTTTTTATGTTCGGGTTTAACTTTTGAGTTATGGTTAGTTTGTTCGTTAAATTCGAGTCTATGTTTTCAAATAAATTATTTGTATAGTTTGCTAGTATATGTATTTTGTAGAGCAAGAGTATACGGTTAGCGGTGTTGATTTCTTTCAATATGTTTGTTTTATTTTGGTTAGTGTAGGTGATTTCTTTAATTATTTGCCAAATACGTTTTAGGTTATTATTGGATTCATCTATTTAAACTCTAATATAACTATATTAGAGCAGATGTTTCAATTGCTTTGTAGATTAGTTTGAGGAAAATAAGGATAAAAAATATGAATTAAAATCCTCGTCATAAATTTTATTACGAGGAATTTATTCAACAATATTTAAGGATTAATAAATCAGGTTCTTTATTTAATTCATTTATCAGCACAATAAAATCTCAAAAATGTTTGTTAATACTTCGAATGTTTTGATGAATTATATTTAGGGTTGATAATTCGTCCTAGAATGTATGGTTTAACATATTGGTATTTGTGGTGATTATTGGTTCAGATTTCAGTTTGTCAAGGGTTTTTGTTGTGAAAGAGGCCATAATAAGAAAAATATAGAGTAAAATATATGTTTATAGGTTTTTTCAAATTATCTTAATAGGTATATCGTTCAAATGTAGGGAAAGTGGTCACCATTCGTACGCGGGGCACATTCGTACAGTTAGTATAACAGAAAAACTAAACGGCACACAAACACTTGCTTTGCTTGTGTGCATAGACATACCGGCCGCCATGTTGCTAGCGGAGTGTCGCGTCGCGTCAGTCGCACTACGGTGTATCAGCTGACAAGACGTAATGTGTTTTTGCGCGCGGTGAGTACATTTTTTACCTAAGCTTAGTTCGTAATTGTAAGTAGAATTGTTATGTTTTTGACAAAATGGTGATGATTGGAATGGTGATGTTAACATTGTTTATTTTGAGCTTCAATTGTTATATTTCTCAAACTAAATTAGAATTTGTATAAAGTTGTATTTTAATTTTGTGCAAAGGCATGGGGTGCATTCGGACACCCAGAAAGCGGGCACATTCGTACGCGTACGAATGCTCCCCTTTACATTTTATTAACCACCAGTATATCGAAATTCAATCTTTATGAAATAAAATATAGTACCTATTACCTTTTAAAATTATTGTGCAGACAGCACCATAACATATTTTTCCTTTTATGACGTATTCTACTTCTAACAAAATGAAATATTTTTATTAAGTCAACCTTATAATTAATATTTTATTGCAGAATCATGGTGCGAAAATATAAAAAAAGGTACGCATACTCAAGAAGTGGATGAAGAGTCCATGAATTTAGCAATTAATGATGTAATACAAGGACGGTTGTCGTATAGGAAAGCTGCGTTAAACAAAACTTCCATATTTCGAACCTTTTACTGCAAAAAATATTACAAGTGTATTTGAAAAGCCAGGTATATGGCCGTCCAATGAAATGGCCTTCAGCAATGAAGATTTCGCTCCCATTGACGTGTACGCTTCAAATAATTCGGTAAATGTGTCACATAATCCTTAAACAATTACTGTCGCTCTAGAACTACAACCTTCCACCAGCGCGTCATCGACTGATATGAATGAGTCAAATATTTGTGAGCAGTTGCCTTCTTTGCTCCAAAATCCTCAAGACATTGTTACCGGAACTGGCGAACCTTCCACCTCTCCGGCTGAGGCACAATCTGAACCGAGTTCTTATCTTCCCATAACACCAGAAGTCATAAGACCTTATCCTACAGCTGTTAGAAATAGAAAACCAATAAAGGAAAAAAACCGGGTAAATCCCATATATATACAGACACACCTTAAACAACTGAACTAAAAGACAGACATAGACGGAAAGAATTGAAAAATAGAACAGGAAAGGAAAGCCAGAGCCAAAGCAGTGAAATGTAGTTTGAAGGAACTTAATTCAATACAAAATAAAATAGAAAGTGATGAAGATTCAGAGAAATCTGAAGGATCACAATTTAGCTTGCGGGAGAGTTCAACATCTCATTTATTTATTTATTTATTTATTTGGAAAAGTTGACAGCAAATCTTTAATTATATAATGATACAATAATAATATTATTAATTATGCCAATTATGAACTTTCCACTGATGAATAGTTAATGGTGTTACAATGGTGTACAATGGCATAGAGATGTTCTCTTAAATTAATTTCTTGTTTAGTTAGGAAATATTAAAAATATTAAAATAAAGGAGGGTGGGGGGGAGGAGGGGGAAATATAGGATAAGGATTAAGAGGCAAAGGACGGGAATATATAGGAATTGAACTTCTAGTTTGAGTTTTGTTGATTATTGAGTTTTTGTTTTATGTCGCGTAAAGTCGAGTTAAATATGTCAATATGGTTATAATTTAAGTTAAAAAAAGTGTGTGGATCTGTAGATTAATGAGTTTTGTTTGGAATTTGTCTTACAATGGGGGAGATTAAAAGTAAGCGACTGTCTGCTGTTGCGATTGGGAACATGGAATAATAGGCGTTGAAGAAGATCAGGACTATCGATTAAATTGTGTGTAATTTTGAATAACATTACCGAATCTGCTGCATTTCTTCGGAAAGTTAACGTCTGTATATTGAAGAACTTTGCAGAGTCTTCATTACTGATATGAGATCGAAAAGAGCGGAAATTAAGGTACCTTAAAAATCTATTTTGAACACTTTCAATTCTATTTTTATGTATTGCATATCATCTCAACAGTTGATTTAGAAATGGACGAAGAGACTGATCGTGGTATCAATAATAATTTAAATGTAACATCAGCGAAAATCAAAGATAATTGTAATGTTTTGGTAAAGTTTAAAAAAAGACCTCTGTTGTTTATTACGTCGAAAAAGTTCTGTCATTATTCGGGTACAGAGATGAAAATATCTTATCTTCGGAAGCAACCGGGATCATCATGGTCATTTTTTTTCCCTGATATAGAAGACATACACACTCTGTATATCAGCGATGTCGCCATGATCCTCCCTGATCCTCAACCACGAACGGGCTATAAAATTAGAATGGCTAGACTTTTTACTTTTGCAGTTAATTTAAATAATTATAATGTGCAATAAGTTACAAAGTAACAACCAAATGTATAATTACCTACTTTAAGTTTAAATTGTCAAAGACTCTACAACGATGTCATACAAAATGATTGTAAACATCTCATTTAGACTGATTGTAAAGCTTAGAATTATCAATAAGTAAACTAAGAATGAACGAATTTATTTTTTGTTATTTTTCTAAAGAAAGATTTATCGTCTATGAGTCAATTCACATATTATTAAATTAGTTTTTTGATAAATAAATATTTCTATAATAATTAATAAAAATTTAACGACTTTAATTGGCTTTTTAATTACCCTGTATGAATCTACCCCATGGCGTACGATAGTACCCCACCTACTGTACGAATGTACCCCGTACGTGGGGTACGTTCGTACGAATATCTTATCGTAGAAAAATGGCTATAACCCTTTAACCTTTTGACATAATAGTTTCAGACTTTTTTGTAACAAACTACAATATGTTTGTTACACTTGGGTACATAAATTAGATAAATTCGACAATTAATCACAAAGTAAAAAAATAAAATCTAAAAAGTGTACGGAGGGTGACCACTTTCCCCTAGTATTTCAATAATCTTTGAATCTTTTGACCCAAACATATTTATATTCTTTTTCTTGGGATCTTTTTGGGTATTCCAGTGCAGATTTTTGTATTGCGTTAATGCCACATTAACCTTGATTTTTTTATCAGATCAATATGTTTAGCAGCTAATATGGTGTGTATTTTTTTATGTGTACAAAATAATAGTGTTTTTTAATTGTTTGGTTTTGAAGTTGTAATTTTGAATGTGTCCTCTGGTGACATGATAACGCCTGCAAACTTAGCAATCCGCGTTACAGTACGGACTGGGGGTATGTTGTCGTGCAATTTTAGACCGCTTATTTCAATAATGTTTAATAGACCTGATTGTTCAATTTCTTCCAAGAGAACTTCTACCGTAGCCAGTCTTTTTTCTTTTACATCCAGTTTCTCCTTGAGTTTCTTTTTATTTTTCCATGATTTGTGAAAGTTTATGAATGATGTCGTCGTATTTATCGTTCAAGAAGTTTTTGAAGGTTTTTATTTCTTAATTCTCAGATAAAATTTTGTTAAACATAACTGTTTTGATTTCCTTGAATTTTGAAATTATTAATTCGAAGATGGGGTCAAATTTGAGATTTTTATTAGACCTTGTTTCCATTATCTTAGTAGGCTTGGACTTTGGATTTGTTTAAGTATAAATAAATTATTATTGTCTCGATTTTAAGTTGGCACTCATGTATTGCTAATTCACAGTGTAGTTAAATGAATAATTTTTTTGTTTATTATAAATTTCACAGAGATTGATTTAATGCACTAAATTATGTATTTTATAAGGTTGTTTTGAAATGTTCTGTTTGGCAATAGCACCAGGTAAATTTTAAAAGTTTCAGAATATTTTCATGAGAAAACCATAGAATTTGCTTGATTGTTTATTATTAATTTCACTGAGACTCCTGATTTAATGCAGTAAATAATGTTAATTTGTTAGAGATATTTAAGTTATTTTGAAAAGTGATTGTTCCAGATTCAGGTTAACTTCTTTTAGGTTTTTAAAACTTCATAATAACTTCAATTATCTCAATAATAACACAGAGACACAACAATGGTTTTATTATTAATTTAATAACAGTTTTGTCTGGAAATACGTAGATTTCACAGTATTTTATTCCCAACTGAAGATTTCATTGTGCAGTATTAGATGTATGCGTAGGTTGATGATAATAATGTTAAGAAATTTATGTTTTTATTAAAATTATGACAAGCCACAAAGTTTATTTGTGGCTTGTCATAATTTTTATAAAATGCTAAAATTTGCTTGTAATTATTTTTTAGAACACGCAAATTTATTTTTCCTATCATAAATAAAATGCTTACAGTTTTTATTTAATTATTGAACACAATATAAGCGGTTCTTTAATGAAAATTTGAAACAGAAAAATCAGAGAAACATATGATCGCATCTAGGACTTGAACCCAGAACCCTCGCTTTGCATATATAGCTGCCAATAAATATAAAAAATTAAATAAGTAAAGATAGAAAGAGCACAATAAGATAGCAGCCAATAAAAATGTGCGGTGAGAAAATGAAGATAATGTTGGTAGTTCTTATTCGAAGTATGGATACAGTTAAATATTACCTAAGTAGATAGGATTCCAATAGCTCAGTTGGTAGAGTGGCGCCCCAAGGCGAGGGGTCTGGGTTCAAGCAAAACCTCCTAGATCACAAAGCCGGGACACTCATTCAAAGCAGCCTCCTAACTTATTTGGGATTTGAAAAAACAATTCGTTTTATTTATTTTTAAATTTATTTCTTTATTAAAACATCTTAAAATGTTTTAGTACATTTAAAAAATTTAATAAAAATACATTTTTTAGGGTACCCATACAAGTAAGGAGGCTGATTTGATTCAGTGTCCCGGCCTTGTGATCTAGGAGATTTCAAGTCTTAGAAACGACCGTATCTTTTTAAATTTTTGTTTTAAGAATTGCTAATATTGTCTTCAATAATTAAATATTACAATTTGAGATTTTACTCACTAAGTTATTCCAAAAATAAATGTTTTTTATTTCATTGTGATCTTCATGTTCGAAAAATAAATATTTACTTTCACTTAGCACCCTCTCATCAAATATTTCCGTGTTTTTTTTATTTGCTATCAACTATAGTGTTTCCATATAACTAAATAAATTTCGTTTCAGAATGATAAACCACATTATAAATAGTTTTCGGCACAAACCCCGGTAAACCTATTCCCACGTGAAACTTATTGACTACATAACCTTATAACGGTTTTCGTTGATCAGAAATAGAAACATATTCAAGAATTTTTATCTCACGTTAATGCCAACTAATTCCAGCCAATCCCACGTTTTAGAAGGATCTCCATCTGAATTTCGTTACTGAAGGTATTTTAATTATTCACAAAGGGAACTTCATCCTAGCAGTTTGTAAAACAAAGTTATATTGGTTAACGTAATTGTAAAAGTTCCACAAGCACTATAATATGCTGAAAGCGAGCGTGCTTTGGGTGCAAATAGGACCTATATGGGTCCGGCTGAGCTCTGTGTTTTTTTCAGGAAAAGTGAAAAAACGAAAGTCTGTAGGCTAGCCAACGTATTCCTTATATTAAATAGACTAGATGGATCACTTAATTGGATTGAAAGAACATCTCTAAAGAGGTAACATCCATAGATTTCTTTAGATTTTTATGAACACGTACAGAATGCATTCACAGTAGTTTGAATATAGAAAGACTAGTTAACAGAAAGGTTAACATCGTGAAAAAAGTAATATTTTTTTGTTAGCACTGTTTTATATCACCTTGTGTTTTTTTGTATTTTCATTAGATATAACTTTGTATTTTTTAACTGTTCCAATGTATTATAAACTTTCAGTAAGTAATGGTTCAAGTACTAGCTTCAATAAATAAATCGAACATACCGATTATTATAAAGGATTTTCCAATAAGAGGTGTTATTTTGATATTCAATCGTAAAAGATCAATGTTTTCGTTGTTTGTGTGGCACGTAACGCCGTTTTGTTAAAAGTAAACGTTGTCCAGATCAATATCATCGAATTCCGGCCATAAAAAATCATAAATCATCTCATTTAATTGTACAATCTAATTTAATTGTACAATCTATATTACAATATGGTATTATTGGCTGGGGAGGAACTTATCACAATATATTAAATCCACTTAAAATAGTTCAAAGATTGATAATTAAAGTAATATTGAAAAAACCATCCAAATTTTCTACTGAGATTCTCTTTTCAATATTCAATGTACCCACAATAGACAATATATATAAAAAATATTCAACTCTACAAATTTATAAAGAAGTACAGTTAAATAACTTACAATTCAATTCATCAGCAAGATATCAAAAAACTATCAAAATCACAAAACTTAATACAAAGCACACACAAAATACCTATCTCTTTCTAGGTATAACATATTTTAACATCCTTCCATTATATCTAAAAAATATTGAAGATATTCAGGAATTTAAAATAAAATTAAAAAATTACCTTAAACTACTATAAAAGTCCATATCTTACTCTTAGTATTATTTCCTTCAAATCTTGAAATCTTGTTTGTGTGGCACGTAACGCCGTTTTGTTAAAAGTAAACGTTGTCCAGATCAATATCATCGAATTCCGGCCATAAAAAATCATAAATCATCTCATTTAATTGTACAATCTAATTTAATTGTACAATCTATATTACAATATGGTATTATTGGCTGGGGAGGAACTTATCACAATATATTAAATCCACTTAAAATAGTTCAAAGATTGATAATTAAAGTAATATTGAAAAAACCATCCAAATTTTCTACTGAGATTCTCTTTTCAATATTCAATGTACCCACAATAGACAATATATATAAAAAATATTCAACTCTACAAATTTATAAAGAAGTACAGTTAAATAACTTACAATTCATAATAATATAATAATAATATAATATACAATTCATCAGCAAGATATCAAAAAACTATCAAAATCACAAAACTTAATACAAAGCACACACAAAATACCTATCTCTTTCTAGGTATAACATATTTTAACATCCTTCCATTATATCTAAAAAATATTGAAGATATTCAGGAATTTAAAATAAAATTAAAAAATTACCTTAAACTACTATAAAAGTCCATATCTTACTCTTAGTATTATTTCCTTCAAATCTTGAAACTGTATTATTGATAAATCTTGCCTATTTCTTACTTATCCCTTTGGTTTTGAAAATATATTATTTACTTACTTACATAATTCCATATAATTGAGCTAGGATTCACTCACCAAACACAAGAGCCTCGTCTCTTTATGGTGAGGAAAAGTTATTATTATTTACCTTTATAACACTGTATAATATGTATAAATTGTATATTTATTGTAAAAAAAAATATATACATATAAAAAAAAAAATTTTTAAAAAATCTCTCAATAGCTATCCATTCACCGTAACTGTTGCTCCAGCCTCATTTTCGAAAAAGTAAGGACCGATGACTCCGCCGGACCATAAACCGCACCAAAAAAGTCACACGTGGAGAATAAAAAGGCTTTTCAATAATAATTCTTGGGTTTTCCGATCCCCAGATGCGACAATTTTGCTTTTTGACGAAGCCACCGAGGTGGAAATGGGCCTCATCACTCAAAATGATTTGCATTTGATTCACTCAAGTGAATTTTAATAATTTCAACGCGTTGTTTAAGCGTGTATTGTTCAATTTTTATAAATGGCGTAGTTTTTACTTGTCAAATGTCAAATAATGACAGCTTCAAAAGTAACATCTACCGAAATAGCGGGCTTTTCAAAATAACATGTCTTATTGGAAAACTGTATTTTATTTATTTTTGGGATAATTAACGGAAAACTTTAAAATTAACACACTCGTACATAATACTTATTCATTACAAATATTGAATTAAGAAAATTACAAACTTTCAACTGCCAAAGGTAAATAAATTAATACCCGTGTCAAAAATTCGTCACTTGGGTGTAATATTCGTTGAAAACTTGATTCGTTGAAGACATTCCTTGCACACATCAACTATATAACTAATAAAGTTTTAAAGATGCTTGAATTATTTTGCAGAACTTGATCTGATTTTATGACTTTAGATTGTATAAGAACCCTAGTTATTTCATTACGAATATAATTCACCTCTTTGGTCCCCTTTATATAAAGATTACTCTAACAATACAGAAAGAGTTCAGCACAAATTTCTTAGGTATGTAAATTTTAAGCTCGGAATTCCAATTGAGTACATTAATTATTTCAATTTGATTAATCAATTACTTCTAATAACACTTTCTGATAGGAGAATTTTATTTTTTTCTATTATTTTATAGATTTTTAAATATTACAATTATCAATTACTATACTAGGCTAATGCCCGGGTAAACTAGGGTAATGACCTGGTTGTTTTAAATGGAGTCATTTACAACTTAATTGACAGTCCTGCCATCGTTGCCACTGTAAAATTCCAATAGCCGACTAAGAAAACAAGACATTTGCAATACATACACAACCAACTATCAGACACACTTACCGACCAATAGGATGATTGATCTGGGTAAAGGGTATGGGGGTATAATTGATATATTTATTGACTCAATTTATAGAATCAAGCGTAATCTATACCAGGACTTTGTTGAATCCTATAAATCAGAGTTGCGTTCGTAATGTAGTTTAAGTGATTTATCTTATTGTTGTAGTCTCTATAATATTTTAGGTTACTGTTACACGTTTTACTATTATTATTTTATATTCATTAGCTTTATTTTTTTTAATAATTTTCGATACCTTGCTGATATATTCACTGAGTCAGAACAAGGATAAACCTTCAAGAATTTTGTGCCTATGGCCATTATTTGAAAATAAATAAATAATTTGCAGAATAATGTCACTGAATAACATTTTCTTTCCCTCCAGTCCAATGGCATTTTATTCCACTGACAGGAAGATAAAATGATCCTTACTGACCCCGTCTCAAATAGCCATCTGGAACGTAAAGACTCGCTCTCCACAATAGCTCGATTGGCGAGACAGCCCACAGCACCGTGAGGAATTGGGTGAAGGCATAACCCCTCCCGTCCATGTTGCAAGGGGTGAAATAAGAGCACGTTAAAAGGAAATCGGAAGGGTTCATAGATATGAGATATGAAATCAAAATATGTGAAAAAGAACATCTGTGAAAGGCAAATCGACGGTTAGTGCATCTTCTTCCCCTATTCGTCAAATGGAAGATATAAATATTTCATCCACTACATTCTAAAATTTTAGAGAATAATTTTACATACAATATTGAAGTAAATATATTTATGGATACCTTGTATAGTAATTGGAATCCAAGGTATAGGTAATAATAATTTTTGTAATGAAGACATCCATGTTGATACCTATAAAGCCAATGTTTCTGAAAATTGTTAATCTATTGATCCAGTAGGTATGTGAGATTGATAAAACACAAAATCAATAAATTTAATAACATTCGTTCTCAATTCATAAAAGGGGCTTAAATAAAGTAAAAATGATAATCGCTGAACCATATTAAAGATGAAACAGACAAATCATTTTAAGGAGTGGGCGTTTGAATGTGTACACCGGAGAAAGAATCGATAGTTAATTAATTAATTTTCTGATTAAAGTAATGATTCTTTATTATGAATATTTAATTAATATAATAAAATAATACATAACAATCCTAATTAACTAATTACAATTCCCGGTTAGTGGAGAATTATTCTCGAGTCTAACTGGGTAGTTAGTCAATTTAATAATTTATTTATTTTTTTATTATTATAATTTTGTTTATGTTCTCCCATAATAGGCTTGTGTCTTTGGGATGATGTATTATTTGTTTAATTTTTTAGATTTATTATTTTTTTATTTAATTATTGTTATTATTTTTTTCTTTTTAGTTAAGGTTTTCAGTGTATTTTTTATTTGTTGTTTTATTTCCTTATAATTATTGGTGGGAAGGGCGGGTTATTTTACATAAATCTAAAGCACATTAAAGCAAATTAATTTATTTATTCATTTAAAGCCATGAAATGGTTTTTACAATAGAATACGTCGGACATATAGTGTTACACAGGAGAATACTAGTAATAAATTACAAAACAAGTAATGTGTACACAAAAATATTATTTCAAGTGATACAGTTGTTAATAGATGTGCAGTGAGACAATATATAATTAAAAGAAATATCTACTAGTTTAATAATAGTCGAATAAATACTAGGTTTGTACAAGACCTGACATAAATCAAGGTTTGAGGTGTTTATGATAAAAGATATTAATTAGAATAAAATAAATTCTATTAAGGTAAAGAATTTTATAATAACAGAGAATATTTTATTTGAACAGAATATTAATTTATATAAAAAAAGTGACTTTTTAACATGTATAATCTAGCAAAATATTATAATAGATTAATTAGTGAGTTTATTGCTACCTTCAAAATTAATTCTACTTGGAATAGATGGGCAGATTTCAATTCGGCTTTAATAATTCAGGGCTGTCAGCGATTTAATGATACTTTTGGATAAAAAATAATCATTTTTAACAAAATAATACAAATTAATGCTAACACTATAAGATATCTGGAGTAAATAGTTAAGTTGTATTAATACACTTTTCGGAAACAGAAACCCTTAAAAGTACTTATTTTACAATGCTAACCAAAAATAATTACATTATATTAGTTGGCTTCGATTAGATTTTAATACACAATCATAGAACAAATATTACGTGGTATATACAATATACACAATACACTAAAAAACAACACACAAATAATTTGTTTTTCCTTTACCTTTCTACATTTTTTTTTATTCAGAAATGCTGAGACCAAAAGCCACAACTCAAAAATGAAATGCTTTCAGAGAGAAGATCAAGTTTAAAAAAGATGGGTCTTTTAAAGAAGAAATATGTGAACACTGGGAACAAAGACATCAAAAAGAGGGACCTAAATAAAGCAGTTACACGTACACAGTTACAAATACACAGTTACACGTACACAGTTACACGTATACAGTTACACCTACACAGTTATAGTTACACCGTCACAGTTACACCTTCACACATTTGCAGCATTTCTTCTGAATTTTTAACATTTCAAATTTTTAAAGGAAATTGTCATTTTTCACTTCGAAAACACGTGTGTACAAAATGGCATGAATAAACCAAAAAAAATCTACTCTGATACTGTCTGTTTTGCATATAAGCAAGGAAAATGTTTTCTAGGAACGTGATTTGGCAACAGGCAACGGCGAAACGAGAACCAAAAGCCTTTAATTTTAGTATTTTCAGTCTTCTGAAAAAGAATTCTTGGTATCAGTGGTTTCATTGCCAAATTTGTTTTTTTATAAAATGCAAAGAAAATACTGACATCCAAGAGGTATTTTTATTTTGAAAAAGAGCAAATTTTTTGCCTAGGAGGAATGGTTTTACAATAAATTTGATTTTATAAGGGTAATATTATTTACTACAAATCAGAAAAATCAATTTGAATTTGATTTCTGGTTATCTAGGTAAATTCAACAAATTTAGAGTAGCAACTTTCTGTCATTCTGAACCAAAATTAATACTAAATTTATATCATTTAAATCAATTCCTCTCATTGATGTTGAAAAATAATTACAAAACTCAACTTTTGGTTTCAGAAACTCAAGTTTTAAATTTTACTTTGAATTGTTCAGTACCCAGGTCTATTAAAAAAATATTTATGATAATAGGTATATCAGTAAAATATATTTATATATCTAAAAATAGCATTGACAATCACTTAAGAAATGACTAAGCAAACGCAAATTAGAGCTATGAGTATGGGAGCGGATATTGTACTTAATAGTACAAATGTTTTGTTATGATTTTCTTTTTAGTTGTAAGCGACATAGGTTCAAAAAACTGTCAACTTCTTTCATCCAATTTTGACAAAGCACTCCACAAAAATAATCAGTCCCATTTATCAAATGTTCCCCAATTATTGGAGCAAATTTCCTGATTTTCGGAACACGCGCCCCTCGTACTGTGTTATCGGAGGGCAGAAACGCCCGGAGCGTATGTTTAAAGATTTTATCAATAAATTGCTTTGGTGAATTTAGAAATTTCTATAGCTTTTTTAGACGAATACACAATACAACTCAAAATAAACTGAGGTCGAATACAATATACAAATATAATATTCTTATGTGGAATTGATGTTTGCATATTTTGTTTTTCGGTCTCTCACAACCTATAGCTATTTTGTATTAATACTACAGTAGTATGCTTTTCATTCGTAATTTAACTTTTAACTTTACTGCAAAATATGTCAAAAAACTAATCAAAAAGGATTAATATTAAGAGTATTTAGATAGATGTTTTTTTTTAATTTAAGAGAATATTAGCGACTCAGCGAAAGTGAAAATTTGAAACAGAAAAATTATAAAATCTAGGAAATCCAGGTCTCGTCTAGGAAATGAATTTACGATTTTGACTGCGGTTTTATAGATGCGACTGAATTTTTTTATGACTGTTATTTTTAAATCTTTAATGATGTTCTCAATAAAAACTCAAATACTCCAATATTTATTTATTTTACGCCTATTAAGGCTTTAACATATTTATATATATAAAAATATTTATAAAATTAAACTTGTAAATAATGCAATCATTTATATAAATAAAAATATTGTTGAATTTGATCCACCCAGTATGTAGGTACAAAGTATAAAAATAAAAAAAATCCAAAATATTTTTTTTCTTTCAGCCGACAAAATAATGTTAATGTAAACTACTTGATGAAAAAAACTTCAAAAGGGTACGCCTATATATTAAAGTTGATGTACTTAATATATCAACAACATCGGAGTATTTGTTTCCTAGCTGTTGAATGCGTCACATAGGAGTGTAATATGAGTTTTTACTCGTAATTTATTCCAAAAATAAAAAATAAATATACGAGACGTATTCATTTCCATCAAGGATATCATATTTAAAAAAAACGGATGTAGTTGTTCATAAGATTATAAAATGGAAACACGACGAAGAACGCCATTTACAGAAATTGATTTGCGACGATTGAGTTGATTTATTTACTGTGTCTAGAATGAAATATCAATGTCCAACTCAACTCACACGCCCCTCTTCTTGTACTGTTTTCTTCGATGTTGACTAGATCAATACTTTACAAACTTAAGAAGAAAGAAAACCAAAAGCTTTAAAAAAATCACAGCAACCCAAAAACTATATCCTTAAGACCATGGTTCCTAAACGTAGCATTGATGCACCGGGCACCACTTTTTGAACAGTGATAATCACATTGTATTATGAATTAAAATATGTTTGTGAACTTTGTTGCTATCAGGTGTCAATCTATTTGAGTAATTTAACTGATTGGAATATACACAAACCAACCCAACCAACTCAACGTGAAGTAAAAAAATATATCTGAAATACATTTGACTTTTTTATAAAAAAATGTGAAATGCCGCACAAGTTTCTTTACGTGGGTCATTATTTAATGACAACATAAATTTTCCACATATCACAGAATTGAAATGAACCCTGAACACAATCTAAGAGAAAATGGATTATTTGCAAGTCATGCATTCAGCAGTAGGTTGGCCATGGGAAAATAAACCCATCTGACGGAATTTCAAAAATCATGACCGAATAAGGCAGCCCGAAGAAGTGGTAAAAAGACTCTGAAAGAAGATTGGATCAGAATGAGAATACCTGAAGAATGACGACATACGAAATAGGAGCCAATCGAGAATATAGTTTGTAGATGAGTCCAAATCCCAACCCGATATTTCTTTTAAAAAAGCTTATTTTTTATATACCTTTTCAATGTTTTAGACCCTCACTTACAAGAACGTGAGGGTCCTGCAGACTGTTTTTCGTAGTTTTAGAACAACCGCATGGCTAGCATTTTTGTAAAATGTGAAAAACCTCTAATAACATCTGGTAGTGAGACGATGAAAGATAGTGAGAGTTGTGTAAGAGCGTTTATTTTGAGTGTCAGTAGAGTTGCGCAGTTGGGAGACGACTCCGGACCGATGACGATGAGACCATGTGTAGGTGGCGATGACGGCGGTGGAATGGTTGAGTTGACACCGCGTTGGTAGAGACCGGACTCGTGGATGTGTTCAGCACTTGTAAAGACTTGGAGCCTTCCGAGTACTCCAATGTGAACAAGGTAGCCATCGGTAGCCGAGGCGCAAATTGGCGAAGGTTTCGCTGGGTCAAAACACGTGAGGAGCGCTGGCCAGGGATGATAGTTGGGGCCAGGGCGCTGATGTGATCCTGAGGAGTCCATTATAATTCATAGTCCGTGCAGAGTCGGGTGTAGGTAGATAAGATCCTGTAGCGGCGCGGTGAAGTAACAGCGGGGCGCGACGCGGGGGACCGGCCATGGCGGCTGGCTCCTCAATAGGCAGCAAGCGGTTGCAGAGCTCGCAGGTTGGTCACTCGTAAAACTGCTAATTAATGACTGAGTACATCTCGATGCGCCTCATTTTATAGTTTCCCGGTGAATCTAGAACATTCCGACTTGTGGGTAGAAACTCCGAATGCTCGCATTGCATCTAGAGTGTTCTCGCTACAATGCGTTTTGCATTGGCGATCATTCCAGAATATTCCAGCAGCATCGCTACAATATATTTTTCCTCGAAGGGCATAACAGTAATAATGAGAATATTTTACTTACTTCATTTTTTACATATTACAAATTTAGATTCAATGCATATAATATTAAAATAAAAATTTCAAGTGGTGAAGATCGCGTTGATCCTATTGATTCAAGAATCATTTGGATTTTCCTTTTTAATCTCTCCTGGCTGAAGCAAAATATATAAATTTATTTCAAGAATAATATTCTCCTCCCGACCCAGAAAACCATTGGCAGGTTGCTTCTACAGACAGGAAAAATAATCCACGATGACTTTTTTGCCTAAGATAGTTATCAGGAACATAGAGACTCATGCGCTTTAGGTTTTCGATATAGCTTCTCTGTATTTTGAATAATTGAATAACGGCATATCCATCTAGAGCATGCCTCGAAAAAGGTTAGTCGGATAAAACCAGGGATATTGGATCCTAGTAGTAGCTTAAGCGATTTAAAAAATTAATTTATTAGAACGCTTCAGCTTAATTATAAGAAATAAAGCAGCAAAATTAAAGAGAATATTCAGTTTTTTCCATTCTAGATGAAATACAAAAAGTTAATTTCTCTATTTAAAAAGCATGTAATCTTGATAAATTCTTTACAAAACAAGTAATTTTTTTTAATTTTAAACTGCACTTAGAACATGTGTGCGCTAGGCTATCACTATATTTATAAAAAAAACACAATCATCTAAAATAACCACTGGACTTTATTTAACCAATTTGTAAATGCCCGCGAGCTCACGCTAGCTAAATGTGAGCAATTTGAAGAGATATTTAAAAACATTTATTGTAATTATTTCATTAGCTCCAGCACGCTGACATCTTTGACTAAGCATAAAGTTAACTTAGTAATTTCACAGTGTAATGAAAGATGTCTCGCACCACTTGTTACTATTGACATTCCATGAACCGAAATAAAAGAAAAATTATTTCTTATAAATCATCAATCACGTGTTTACATATTAAAAAATGCACACAATAAAAGTTTAATCTTTAGCAGTTCTTAACAACTAAACCATAGATAACACACATAAGTCATAATACTTAATATTGCGCGAAATAGATGCTACAAACGCCAATTTTAAAGTAAATAATAAGTAGAATTCATGCTTTATAAATTTTAAGATTGGTCAATATTTTTTTCAAGAATCCTAAAAATATACAACTAACAAAAAAAAATTAGGTGCATTCAATGGTTTTCTATCATTATAAGCGGTCTATATGTCTACATATTAAAATTCGGAGATAAAATTTTTTGAAGAAGAGCGGGAAATTTCCAAACCAAACACTTCCGAGTTTTTGGTTTGGAAATTGATTTAATGGCAGAATGCTTCAGTGGGTGGGATATCATCTGACGAGTTATCTACTCATTACATTTTTACCACCTAACAAGATTTTGGGTTCGATTTCCGCACAATATAAACATAAACAGTCATTTTTTATTAAAAAATACAACTTAAATAATGTTATATTTTCAGACGCAGATAGTAAAACGAATAATCTAGTGTTCGTTTAGTAAATATCTCTTAACTATTTTCGTTATAGTTGTATAGTATATTAATGTTACCGACACAATAACAACGATAATTAGATGTGACACCATCACGATACCGCACTGCGAGCCGCAATTAGTTTGGTGAATAATCGTTATTACATTACCAATGATCAGTTTAAAGTCCAATTAATTCGACGGTTAAATTGGTAAAGGGTTAATTATTGGTAATGTGCAATTATTTATGAGCTCGAAATCGAAACTAAATTTTGATACATTATAATGTTTTCTATCATTCACACGCTATACATATGTAATATATTAGTGAGGAAAATCCATTGTTTATCACAATCGAGTCATAAAAATAAACACTTTAATAAATCAGAATTAAACTTCGAAATTTTTTTCACAATATCAATCGAATTGTCAAATATTCAAGCACCTTAAAAATATACCTACGATATTTGATAATTTTAAATCTTGCTAAAATTAAAATATTGATAAATACTCGTAAACCAAACCTTCACTTTTAACTCCGTAATTGTAATTATAACACCTTCAAGTAGTTAGATAATCAAAATATCATGGTAATATTTGATACCAAGATAAATAAAGAAAAAATAAGTATTGGGAAAACAACTTGTAATTTCGATATCAGAGTTAGGAATCATCGAAAGGTATCTTAATAATATTTGTTTTAGATTTCGCTAACCACATCATTGCAAATAATCATTGTTTTTAAAAATGCAGGGAATTTATCCTTATATTTCTTCAAAACTTCTTCATATTGATAATATCTAAAGGAAAAAGGTTGTATAATTTAAAAGCCTTAGAAATAAAGAAATCCCTTAATACCTTAATTAGTCCATTGTCAATAAACAATAAAATATTATCTTATAGTTACATCTTATACATGTTTCACCATCTGTTCTATATCCACCCCTACTCTTCAATAATCTTTTGTAAGGCCTCCACCTCACTTCAACACATAATACTATACATTTTTTTTTATTATTTAATAAATGTTTACATGTTACATTTTTAGACATTTTTTTAACTACCATACTAGGCTAATGCCCGTGTTGTGGTAGTTATACATAAATAATAATAACAATGACATAAAATAACTATAAAATACTATTTTATAGAAACATAAGTATGTAAGTATGAATCATACATAAAGTAATAAAAAAAATAACTTAGAAGAACTAAAAAATACTATTTTATAGAAACATAAGAAAGAAGTAAAGAAAAAAAAACAAATTCAATTATAAATAAAACTAAAAACAAATGTATTAAAATTAATAGTAAACTGAAAAATAAATAAAAAATATATGTATATTTAAAAAGATACAAATAAAAATTAAAAATATTAAACATTAAGATTAAAATATAAACATAATTAATATATATTATATTGTTTAATGCATATAATTGTTTGTGTGCAAGTTTATTTATCGTGGGTATTATCTATAGGACAATATGTTTTTGTTCAACACTTAATTTTAATTTTCGTGATATGAGACAAGTTGGAAAGAAGTTTTTTTTTTTTTTTGTGTTAGGAACTCATATAATCTTTAAAGAAAGGTCGTCACCTTTCAAATGTCCATTGATGTACACGGGCAGTAAATATGGATATAGAATTACTTGACTTTAAGTCGGTACTCAATGCATTGTATATTTTAGGCGCGATGAACCAGAATTGCCGTTGAGCGAATGAGGTTTTAGTTTGAGGAACCACGCAACCCAGGTTTGATGAAAAGCGGGTGTGAGCTTGGTGTTGTGGAGCTACCAGTAGGTTATTTTTTCGTATGTAACAAATGCTTACCTCCGGTCAGCAACGTAAGCAGATATACACGATAAAATAACGATAGCAGTCAAGTACAATAAGCGTGTTTACACGTCAACGCGTGTGTTTCCACAAAAATCGTCATAACTCCGTTATTCTTCTAGTGACATCCCTAAAACAAAAAGTAGAATATTTGTATTGAATGAAGCTTCACATCTCTATTCAAAGTTATCCATAGAAACCCGTAAAAAGACCTACTCAGTGGAAGCAAATTTTACCCGCCAAATCGTAAAACGACGCCAAGAAAGCCGTTTGACGTGCCGACCCGCCTCCCACATATCCCAGTTTTAACGTGAAATTTTATCGAAAATGGCCCGGTAAGTATTTGTTTATTATAGTAATATATATTTGCTATGCTTTTGTGATATTGTTTCTTTGTTTAAAGTGTTTTTTCTTGTATAATTAGATGCATTTATATTGCGAGTCATGTCCACCGAATTCTTTGTCATTTCAAAGAGATGTTTGGTACTAAAATGTCGGTTATTGGGGCACATTATGGTGAAAATTCATGAAAGCGTATATTCTTACGCAATATTTAGCAAAAACATCTAGCAATTTCATGACAAAATCGTGATTTTTCAACATTTTTACAACTTCCTCTCATTTAGAAGCATTTTTCAAGTTTCTGACAGCTCAGAAATGGTAGGGATGGGGTCGACCATCTTCCAAAATTCGAAACAAAAATTCATAATCGACTTTCGCTATTGAAATGATCATGTACTGTTTCATAGTGATTTCACACAAACGAAGTATTGAATTCCGTATGTTTAAAATTTTTAGGGCGCACAGTTCACACCCGCACTGTGCAAGCTGTTACAATTCAGTTATTTCGAGAATTCTTATAGTTGAAAATCGAAAATATTTTGTTGTGAAGTGATGTATATTTGAGTAAACCTTGATTATTGTTCTACTTTTTAGAAAAGAGGATTTAAACACCGACCAAATTTGGGGGGTCCTCCAAGAACACCATATTTTGGATTCCGAGCCGAGCTCGGACACTGATTCCGACGGTAGCTGCTTTAACAGCAGTCCCGCAGACACCACCAACGAGTCCGACTCCGAAGACACACCGGAGACGTTTCATGAGGTAAAGCCCATTTTTTGTAATTTAAATCAATATTTTGGTTAACATTTATTTCGTATGCCATCAATAAAATAAAATGGCTATCAATTTATTTTCAGGCTTCTTCGTTTGTTACGAGCGGAGAAGTCCTCATGAACTCTGCGGAGTCGGATCCGGTGGTTGCTGTTGCTACCGAAGGAGTCAGCGGAGAGACGTCATCAGGAGGATCCCCCAAAACAAGCGGCAGAGCCGTAGAAGGTATAGATAAACCTACATTATAATATATACGTATGTAAGTTTATTTATATTTTGCAGCCTTTTTCATAATATTATGTTGTTATTTTCGTCATATTGTAAAAGTAGGTAAGCGTTATGAAATATTTATTTTTTTCCATTATAATTATTTCAAATCTTATATTTTCAGAATCGATGGACTACAGTGCCGGTGAAATGGAGAGTGCCAGTGCTGAAGAAGTTGGCCTAGCAAGCTTCAGTCACATAGAAGGTATATACATTATAATATATGTATGTGCACATCTTTATGTATATATAAATTTTTAACTATATTTTGCAGCCTTTTCATCACATTATGTAGTTATTTTCATCATTTTATATATAACACAGTATTTGCCTTCAATTACAAAGTTTTTACCTACATGATGTAGATATAACATATAATGTACTGTAGATTCAATTTTTTTCACAGTCCTCCTCACTAGGGTTTCCTATTCTTAAATTTTAATATGTTTTTATTTGTAACATTTTCAGATTTCCAGTTTCTGCAGCCGCTACCCATTTCACCGGCCGTACGCGGGAGCAGACGCCGCGGAGGGCGACGTGGAGGGCGCATCGGGGAGAGGGGACGCCGTGCTGTCGGAGTGGGAGAGGCCTGGACTTCGGGACAGGACTTGGTAGTGGCGTTCGGCTCCGATGACCAGCTCCCTCCCCAGTTTCTGGCTTCTCGGTCACAAGCCGCCCGTGTGGCTCGCGGTGGACATTCGTGCCGAGCGCGGGCTACAGCGCGAGCCACACGGCCGTTGGGGCGCTCTGATCATCAGTTGGCAAATGAGACTGCTGATGACGAAATGGACGGATCCTTTTCTTCTGATGAAGAAATGGAGACCGTCCATTCTTCACCTAATGTGGCCTATTTGTTCCCTAGTGATCCGAGCGCAGCCAATTTCTCTTGGACTGACATTTCTTCATTTGCCGGTCAAAGAGAACAGTTTGTGCCCGAGAAGGCGGGACCAACTGCAGAGTTTCTGACACCGTATGATGCTTTTCGTGCCATATGGACAGATGAGATTTTAGATATTATTGTTGAACAGACAAATAAGTTTTCGAGGGACTCTCGTCGTGATATTCACCAAAGCAGTTCATGGAGGGAGACAAATCGCCATGAGATTTTAATGTTATTTGCATTTTACATGATGCTAGGTATTATCCGCATTCCGAGCATAAGCTCATGTTTTTCAACCACTTGGATTATGAAGACTTCTGTGTTTAGGAAACTACTTTCCCTCACTCGTTTTCGTGAGTTGACGAAATATTTGCATTTCGACAACAATGATCTGAACCACACTGACCCTGAAAACAAGAAACTTGCAAAGATATTGCCAATAGTTAATCAATTGAATGCTAAATTTAAAGAAATTTATATTCCTAGCCAGAACATTGCAATTGATGAGTCACTGACATTGTGGAAAGGTAATTTGGGTTTCAAGCAATACATAAGAACAAAGGCTGCTAGATTCGGAATTAAAACTTTTGAGTTGTGCGAATCTGCGACTGGAGATTTGTGGTCATTTTATATTTATACAGGGAAAGATACATCACTTATTGGTTCGTTAACGCAAAAAGTGTTGAAATCGACACTTACGGTGGTGAATCTAATTAGACCACTTTTGAATAAGGGTTATTCTCTGTGGATGGACAATTGGTTCAACTCTCCACTACTGGCTCGGTTCCTCAAGCGGAACAAGACTGATTGCGTCGGGACATTGCGCACTAACAGAGCCGATGTTCCGACAGCATTCAGTCGTGTCAACTTAAAGGAAGGACAAATTTTTGGTCGCCACGCTGGTGATGTTGCCATACTGACGTGGCAAGACAAGAAAAAGGTGACGACAATATCGACATTTCATGGCGCGGAAACTGAAATTGGACGTTCTAGGGGAAGAGAGAATGTGTATAAACCGAAAGTTGTCAGAGACTACAACAAGAACATGGGAGGTGTAGACAAAAAGGATCAGATGCTGGAACCTTACTTGATTGAACGTAAGAGATGCCGTAAATGGTATCTCAAAATGTTCAAGCGACAGTCATTTGTAGGACCATACACCGCACCTTTCCCCTTTTCCCCCGACGCCCACTACCTCGACTACAATGACTCGCCGCAGACTAGGGATGCAAATGATCCTGCTCCTCTTACAAAGGCACGTACTCAAAATTGTGTTATTTGTAAGAAGAGCAAGGTTAGAAAATCAACAGTTTATTGCTGCAAAACTTGTAGGGTTCCGTTGTGCGTAGTTCCGTGCTTTGAAAAATATCATACTGCACTCCACTCAGTGTGAGTCAAGTATGATAATTTTAAAAGTGGCAACCGCGGTATGCACAACGAAATCTTACAAGTTTTTCACATAAACTGTTTTTGACATGCCAAATGAATATTCGCTTTGAGTGGGATAGAGTTCCAGCTTTTTCCCTTGTCACTGTTCTCACGTATTTTTGTTGTTTCGATGATCACTTTAGATCTCTCTCTCTATCTTTTGAAAGATCAATTCTTATTGTGCACTTTGAAATGCGGTGTAGTCATCACAGTTCCTTCTTCATGTTTCCCTTGAGATTTGAGCCAGCGGAGGTTAAATCAAATTGCCCGTCTACGGCGTTTTCCTTTTCAACGTCGTCGAATTAACTTCACTACTTTATTTGCGATTAATGTGCCAAAAAAGGTTGTTGAATATCTTGTATAAATAAGATTGATTGCAATTTATCTATCGCAAAGACGCTACCCCTTATTTGTATTTTTCTGACTCTAGCTGTCTAGCTTTTGTGTTTTTGTGGAAACCGATTTATCATTTCACCTTATTATGAGGTCTTCAATTTTTTTGTTTTGGCTAAGTAAAAGTTTTTGACTTTTTATCATTCGGTAGGTTCTGTTGGCAAGTATTGAAAAGTTTCTTCTTTTCATGGAAAGATGGGGCACGTTTGATGGTCTAGTATTTTCTGTAATGCAACAAGACTTTTATATCCATTGGTTTTTTAACATGCCTTTGGTCGGCTGCATAATGTCATATGTATCAAAAAATGCAAATAAAATGAAATATCATCAATTTGGGGACCATCCAGAAGGCTTAGGTGATCATCCGAATTAGACCCCTCGCATCTATTTTGATCTCCAACAATAATAACTGTTTTTTATCTTTTCGTATGGCACGACAACATTATACATGTCATACTCTGTGGACCTCCGCACAGGACGGCACAGTTTTTTAAAAAAAAAATTTTTTTTAATTTTTGTACATGTGTAAATGAAAATAAATTTTATTACATTTAAAATATTTCTACTAGAAAATAAATGTAAAATGATTTCGATAAATTTAACTTTTAATGCGGCGTGACCATAATACAATTTTAATATGCTCCCCACAGGATTTCATTCTTGTATTTTTTTATATATGTGTAAATGGATATAAATATTGTTATATTTAAAATATTGTTGTATATAAATATTGTTACATTCAAAATATATTTACTTCCAAATAAATGTAAAATGAATTACATATTCAGATTGCCACAATATGATGATACTAGCTATATAAATTGTTATTTTATTTTTGTGTACTTTTGTTGTTCTTAGTAAGAAAAAAAAAAAAAAATCATTGTGTTTTTATTTTTGTGTATAACAATAACTTATAAAAGTGAAAAGAAAAAAATAGCTTTACACTACTATTGAAGAAGGTACAAATACTATTGAAGTTCAGGTTGAACCGAAACTAGTATTTATATTTTCAATAGTGGTGACAAAATATATATTTTTTATTTCAATTTTAATTATGTCTAACCACAAAGTAATTGTTTCCTGTGAAAGTCAGTTACTTATTATGAAGGAAATGAAGTAATATGCTGTACACACATGTTTATTTTGATGAAAAATATCAATTGTTATTGATGATTTATTATATTTATATTTATATTATTAAAAAAATATATTTTATACATTATTTAAACTAAACGTAATATATTACATACTTATTTCAACAAAATTTCGATATCAACAAAATATTTCGAGCAATATTCGAAATATTTAGAAATAAGTAGCTACTTATTCGAAATATGTTCATGCGCTGGTGATGCACATCACTAATAATAGATAAATATCAGTTGTCATCCGTGAATTGACAAAATTTCGCGCTTAAAAATAGCTCTCTACATTTATTGTTTTTAGATGTAATTATGCAGATAATGTCCGGATTTCATCAAATACATATAATTTGAAGTGTGCATTATAGTTAGCCGTGAATGAGGCATATGTATATATTACTTTTGTGGTGTAATGTTATAAAAATAAGTGTGGTGAATTTTGAGGTTATATTCCGTTTTTTACAAAAATAATGCTTTTCTGTTCTTAGAAATTACAGAAATGAAGTGCTTTTAGTATATAAAACCATAATACATCTATTTTTAGCAATTGGCACAGTAATTGCCTGATATTTCAATAAAAAACAAAGATTTTCTAATTCGATATGATTCGTCATGTATTGAAATGCGCCAAGATTTTAGCAAGTTTAATTTTTTTTTTTTAAATATATTTTGTATGAAATGGTCAAAAAGTGAAGTGACAGAATTGTTTATTGTACATTTGTACGATGAAATAAGTGTTTTTTTTTTTTTACATTATCCGTGATTTTAGTATCGTTTTTACATAAAACATTACAGGTGAGTCATTTTTACAATTTTTTCATGTTTCCATTCTAAATTTAAATATTTACAAATGTTAATATTTATTTATGATACAACAATTTGAAAGCCTATTTTGTAACCTTTCTAAAACAGTTTTTACTATTCGGCTCCGTTCAGTAATGTTTCATTTATAGAGCTTTGATTGTGAGGCGGTAATAACACAACGTTTTCGTGAAATTGACATTTCGGTAAAGACATCTTAGCTTCAAGTTCGCGAAAAGTCGGAGGGGTTAATAAATAACTGTCGTATATCTAAGACCCTGATTTTAGCAAAAAGTTCATTAGAGGGATGCGTAGGTTGGCATTTAAATATAATTCTCAAAATTAGTTTTTGAACTGTAATAATAGGATTAATAATAGATTCAGCACAACCACCCCATCCCACTATACCATAAATATGTTGCAATAGATTGGAAAAGGGCAAAATATACGCTTCTTAAAGTCTGTAAATCAAGGATGGACCTAAGGAAGCAGAATACATGGCAGAGTTTACGAAGTTTGTTTACCGTGTCACTGATATGGGCTTCCCACCGTAGTTGGTTGTCTATGATTATTCCCAAATATTTAACTGCATTTGATGATTTAAGGGTAGAACCCGTGCAATTTATATTAGGTGTGATTTCGTGAGTGTGTACATTGAGTGAACACGAGTTAATGATAGGTTTAGGGCAGTTGTTGGGTACATTATGTTTGCAGATGGAAAATGTCATATATTGGGTTTTGTCGATGTTAAGTGTGAGGAGGTTTGTGTCCAGCCAATGTTTTACTTTTAATAGATTTGTTAGTGACTGATTCCCATGTTATATCTTCGAATATTATAACAGCGTCATCGGCAAATGATAATATTTTACCTCAAATATTCATGGCACAAAGTGAGTTTATGTATACAAGAAATAAAATTGGTCCTATTATACTACCTCGAGGTACACCAAAGGACACAGGTAATTTTTCACTTATATGGGTTTTGTCACTGATTATTTTGTATAGTCAAGCGAGTATATTTTTCTTTGTGGAATGGTTATTCCGAAACCGGTCGGTGTATACAAAAAAGTGGTGGTTAAAACAATGTAATATTGATTATTTTGTTTAAACAAAACTACATCTTCACAAATATCATCCATCTACAAAAATGTTGTGCTTCCGTTTGGCGTATTTATCGACTATTCACCGGTGCCAAGGGGATCAATGAAGATAAAGGTATTTCAATGGAGCATCTTCCATTGAAATACCGCTTGAACAAGAACAGCGTTCCCTCCTGACGCGTGTGATCTAAAAATGTATGTCCGTTTTTACAGATGGAATCTATCAAACGAACCGTCAGTTTCTGTTTATCGTGAAACCCAGATTTTTTTATTGCAGTAGGAATTAATATATATCATATAATGTAGCCAAAAAGTATTTGCCTTCAAGGGGAAGCTATGCCTTTGTCCGAATATGTTTGAGTGTATTGATAGCACACAACTTAAGACTTTGTTAATGCAGCTACATACCCCGGTTTTTTAAGACGTATTTTACATCAAGGGAACAAAATTTGAATATCAAATGATCGTCGGCGTAGCCACGTGATTCAATGCCAGATCAGTATACATGGTATCCAAGACCGTTTGTATACCAAACCCAACTTACATGCTTCCATCCCGATAATCAGGTCTGAAACGATCCACAAAGTTTAATACACAGTTTTAGTTTAATTAAACTTTAGATAGGCGGATCGGAACCAAGAGCTTACACAAAATTCAAGAATTAAAAATTATCCCTAAATCACCCTTAAGAATATATCTCTTTATAACATAAAACAAGATAAAGTTATAAAAATTTTTCTTTTGTTTTCATAATGTTTTCATAAAAACACAAATTGCATTAAATTAAAATAATGTTCTATCTGCAACTACGCAAAAGTCATAAAAGTTCATCTATTGAATCTATGAATAAATGATAATTTTTATTTTTAAATTACCGTCCAAAATTCTAAGTGTTTGTCTACATGTGTAACCTTGTAAATAACGACGAGGTAACGAGAATTTATTGACGTAAAATGACAAACCATTAAATTCGTCTTATGTTTAAGTGCTTCGAGTTGTTTCAACAAGGAGAGAGCGGTGGAAACAGAGTTACTTCAAAAAATTTTAAAATCACAATAATTTATAAAATTTTATGGATAACCACGCTTAATTTATTTTTTGCGAAAAAACATTAAGAATGGGCTGTTTCACAGAATTAGAAAAAATCATCACATTTCAAGCTTAGTTTTCAAGTTCTGTGAAAGTTCTATTTCAGACTTTATTAACGTAAAATGACCATTAAATTCATCAGATGTTAGACTGTTTCTAGTTATTTCAGCGTAGAAAGCAGCGGAAACGAAGTTACTTCAGAAAACGATCAATACTTCAAAGATTAAAAAAATTACAAGTAAATACTCGTAGTTA